>NC_090451.1:187530120-188780120 GCF_031143425.1 Pleurodeles waltl | reverse complement strand
TTCGAAAACACCAAGGAAGCCCTCTCGGCTGACACCACTCTGGCATTCTTCTACCCCAGGTGAGAGTCCCAGCTATCCGTTGACTCCAGTCCCACTGGTTTAAGGGTGGTCCTAGCCCAGAGACAGGACTTTGGAGAATGGGCTCCTATAGCATTGGCTAGAGGATTTTGACACCCACAGAGCAGCGATATTCCCAGATAGAAAGGGTAGCTATCGCCATCCACTGGGGATGCCACAATTTCTACATCTATCTGTATGGAAAGGCATTCACAGTGGTTACCGACCACAAGCCGTTACTTCCCCTTTTTAAAGGTTCGTCATCAAAGCCGCCACCGCGGATTGAAAAATGGATACTGCAGTTGCAGGAGTTTGATTTCTGTGTTGAATACCAGCCCAGTGCGAAGAATACAGCAGATTTCCTGTCACGCCATGCTCGCCTAGCCACACCTCAAGAAGCCGACCAGGCTATTGAAACAGAGGATTATGTCAAATTTGTAGTCAACCGGGCCAGGCCACTACTCATACCCCTTTCCGAGGTGGTGGAGGCCACAAGCGAAGATGACTGCCTGCTGTTAGCCATGGACGCTGTGCGCTGCAAAGACTGTCGCCCACTACAACACCCTGCCAGCTTCCGCACAGCTGAAGCCAGAGCCACACTCCTGGCCCTCTTCCACGTCCGGCACAAGCTCTCCATGAGTGAGGATAAGTGCCCCCTTAGAGGGTCTGGTTTGGTGCTTCCTTCTTATCTGGGACAAAGAGCTGTTTTGTAAGCACACAGCGCTCACCAAGGCATAGTCAAGTCAAAGAATCGGCTCCAAAGCAAGGTCCGGTTCCCAGGACTTGACCAACAGGCAGAGGAGGTTATTAAAGGGTGTTGAGTCTGCTAGGTGAGTGGAGCGCCTGATCCCCCTGCACCCGTCATCACCGAAGAAGGTCTCACAGTCCCCTGGCAGGCAGTCAGCACCGACTTTGGGAGCCTTCTGGATGGGACCTACATGCTAGTAATGATGGATGACTACTCTCGATACCCTGAGGTGGAATTGGTGCTATCTACAGCCACCCATGTGGTCATCCCAAAGATGGAAAAACTGATGGCCACTCATGGCCTCTTCGGGGAGCTGTGCACAGAAAACGGGCCCCCATTCAGTAGCTGTGAGTGGGCTGACTTTTTGAAGTCCAGAGGTACAGCTCCCTGTCGGATCACGCCTCGCTGGCCTCAGGCCAACGGCCAGGTGGAGCGAATCGTGAAGACTCTGTCTAAAACAATCTGCATCGCTATAGCGGAGTCTCAGAATGTTGAGAGTGCTTGCTACATTTTCCTCTGAGAGTACAGAGTTACCCCATATGCTACGACGGGCACCACCCCACGCCAACTCTGTTTTGGAAGAGCTGTAGCGGATGCCATAACTCATCACCCCATCTGGACCACCCAACCTAATCCTACAAACCAATCAATGAGATGGAGGTCTTGCAATAATGACTATGCATCTAAGAGACAGAGAGCATGGAAAGTCTCTATTCGTGTAGGGGACATGGTACTGGTGAAGGACCGCCATCCTGTTGGGAAGTTCTGCCTCCCTTTTGAAGCAGAACTATGGACTGTAACCGCTATCAAAGAGACTTTGATTACAGCAACAAGAGATGGTGAAAGTGTCATGAGAAATATATCCCAGTTCAAGAAGTTTTCCCACTTCACTGCCCTCAGATCGGGCCAGGGCTGGATCCACAGACAACACCCTAGTGACTGCCCGGGAGGATGCAGCCTTCCCCCCTGCATCTCCCAGACAAGCTGAGCCCTCGACAGTGGGATTTGTCGTCCCTGGGCAGGACTCCCAGATTTTTCCAGCAGTGGGAGAGACGATAACCATGGCTGAGAGCATGAGAGACCCCAGTAACAGTCAAGAGGTGCCGATTGGGAGGTCAAGAGGAGGGCGATACCATCTCCGGTCCAATTTGGGTCCCTCCCGACGCTATGCAGACTTCGTATTTGATTGAGAGTCATCATTGTTATACGTACTGTAGCTATGCCGTTGATTGCACCTAATTCTCTTCCTGTTAGGGTCCGGAGTCCTCCAAAACGGCCCACGCTCCCCCCTGCCAGGAATACACAGAGCGACAAAATTCTTATCGTTGGAAGAGGTTATTTTTATTTTTAAAGACATATTAAAAACATAGAATAACTCAACAAGTACAACTGTTCATAGCAAGTGTAGCAAAAATTAATCATTTAAGCAAACATTTTTATTTACATGTTAACGAGAATTTATTGTGACCGTAAATCAACCTGACAGGATCCCTTCCTGTCCTGAACCACCATTGGACCACAGAGGTGACCTGTGCCTCACCTGTATCTGTAAGAGGGGCGGTTACCCTGACTACACCGTACCTTGTCCTCCTGCTTAGGGTTCCGCCCCCACTCCAACCACCAATCAGCCCTGGGGTGTAATGGGAGGAGTTAAGAGCTGAAGCCCTATGTTCCCCCCAGCGATCTGAGGTCTCTTACCCCCTGATCTGGTGTATACATCCGCTGGTTGGCTCAGAACTTCAGGATCCCATCCCAGATGTTCTCCCGGGGGCCCCACCTTGAGGACCCCCTCCTATTGTTTCTAGTCACATTTATATCTCAATTTCCAAACCTTACTTCCAAAACTGCTAATATAAAGGAGAGGGTGGGTGGGACAATCGCGGGCCGCTGTGCAGGTCCCGGCCGTCGCACGCAGGTAAAGAAGGACTAGCCTTCTTTGGGGGGCTCTTAAATAGCCCCCCACCGGTATGCGGTGGCCGGAACCGGCCCCAGCGACCAACGTCGGGCCCACGACATGCCCCCCCTGCCTACTTCCACCCCCAACACCTCGCGAGGCGCGAGGGCGGAAACGCAGCCGATTCCGCGTACCCCTGGTGAGAGGGCCGACCAGACAAAGGGGGGGAGTGCCCCAGGGCCTTGGAGGCCCGACCCCTAATGGGCCGCGCCCCCCCACTTCGGGGTGGGTGCTTTTCCCTAGGGTCCGGGGTCCTCCAAAACGGCCCCCGCTCCCCTGCCAGGAATACACAGAGCGACAAAATTCTTATCGTTGGAAGAAGTTATTTTTATTTTTAAAGACATATTAAAAACATATCATAACTCAACAAGTACAACTCTTCATAGCAAGTGTAGCAAAAATTAATCATTTAAGCAAACATTTTTATTTACATGTTAACGAGAATTTATTGTGAACGTAAATCAACCTGACAGGATCCCTTCCTGTCCTGAACCACCATTGGACCACACAGGTGACCTGTGCCTCACCTGTATCCGTAGTAAGGGCGGTTACCCTGACTACACCGTACCTTGTCCTCCTGCTTAGGGTTCCGCCCCCCCTCCAACCACCAATTAGCCCTGGGGTGTAATGGGAGGAGCTAAGAGCTGAAGCCCTATGTTCCCCCCAGCAATCTGAGGTCTCTTACCCCCTGATCTGGTGTATACATCCGCTGGTTGGCTCAGAACTTCAGGAGCCCATCCCAGATGTCCTCCCGGGGGCCCCACCTTGGGGACCCCCTCCTATTGTTTCTAGTCACATTTATATCTCAATTTCCGCAACAAGGGCGACCAGGGCCCAAAAGGTCCTTCGCCCCCCCCCAAAAAGAGGCTGCGGGCAAAACCCCATATGTCACGGATAAATTGATCGGTTCCCTGATCAGATAGATGCACCTGGTCCTTATGAAACATGTGGGCACCCTTCAACAGTTTGTGGGGGATGTTCCATAGGCGCCCTGGTCCTGGGCACAGTTTTGCCATCTCAGCGTTAAGCCGGCGTACTGACACATTGATGGTCCTAGATCTTATCCCCGGTCCCCATTTACGACGTGGTACCATGTGAGACCAGGCAAATGCTGCCCCTGGGAATTGCTTTGCCACCCTGGTGATTTCCAGGAATACCGTCTCCTTCAGGGCCTTCCGACCTAAACGGACCAAATCGTTGCCCCCCAAGTGAATGATGATTTGATCCGGAGACTGCAGTTCCCCACATCCTCTCGCCATATCGACCAGATGCTGTAATTGCGTGATGCCTCCTCCACCAACGCTGCACCAGCGAAATGCCACGCTCTGCATGTCTGCCGTCTTCGACCCACGGAGCTGTTGCAACCGGTACGCCGCCCGACGAATAAATGAATGCCCCAAAACCCAGACCACGCGTAGAGACATTGAACTGAAAGAAAAGAGATAGGAGCGTGAGACATCACCAACGAGCATCTGAATTACCATTACACCAAGTCTGGCCTGATGTATCGCTTGTAACACTCCGAAGACCAACGACCTATGCTTTTCACCGCGGTCCCTGGAAGGCCTGCTGCCGCCGCTACCGCGACTGCCCCATTCTAAATGAATGTGAAGAGTACCCTTTGGTGTCCACCCCAATTGCTTTCAGGGATAACTTAAAAACTTCTGAGAACTGGTAGCGTGAAAGGCATTCTCCGCCGGGGTGGACGAACAAGGCCGGAGAGCCTGCCGTAGGACTGACTGCCAGATAACTGTTTGTAAGTGTCACAGGGCATACGGGGGAGCCAGGCGCCGCATATAGCGTGATGCGCGTCCCTTTCTTGAGCTGGTCCGTCTTTGATTTGCGCAGTGTTATGGATAGTGACCCGGCGCATACCAGCACGTCGCTCTGCTGCAAACCCCCAAGATGGTCCCCCCTGGAAGAGCCCACCAACTCGCTAACGCGAAAAGCCCCGTAGAAAGCCAAAGTGAATGCCACGGAGAAGAGCGCTGCCTCTGCCGGGGAAGAGCAGATTACTTGGAGTGCCTTTAAGAGTTTTTCCAACAGAGGGGTGGTGACGGGACGCCTAGCATCTGTGCTACCTGGGGAACTCCTGGCCCAACCCACTAGGGCCTGTCTTAAAGTAAATGTATTCAGTGGCCCTTCCAAATTGCGGATTTTTGCCAAGAAGCATATCGCCGCCAAGTAGGCCTTCGCACAAGACACCGGGCGCCCTGTATTTCGTAAGTGTTGCAGAAATACCCCCACTGCTGCCTCAGAAAATGTATCCGCAATACGCTGAGAATGCAAAAATCGCCTGTAAAGGAAAAAACTGTTCTCATAAGCTGTTTTTGTGCGTGGCGCCAGGGACGACGCTACTAAGTCGGGGAGGGTGGGGCACCAATCTTCCACAGAGATTCTGGGAACTCTGTCATCTTCTCCCTCGCCTGAGGGTGATACCGCATAAAATCCTGCATTAACGAGCGAGACAGTGCGTCAGCTGCATTGTTATGGACCCCAGGCACATGTTTCGCCTTGAACGTAATATTATGCTGAAGACAAGCTAGAATCAGGTGTTTCAACAGGCGCAATACCAAAGGGTAGGACGCCCCTTGGCGGTTAATAACCTCTACCACTGCCATGTTTTCGGACCAAAAAACTACAACCCTGTTTCTTAACTCCTCCACCCAGATGTTTACGGCATCCACTATTGGAAATAATTCCAGAAAGGCTATATTCTTGGTCCACCCCCACCCGGCCCATTCTTCAGGCCAATCTGCTCTACACCATAATGTGCCCAAAATGGTGCCGAAACCTATGCTCCCTGCGGAGTCAGTGTAACGGCCCAGCGTGGGGCTGGGTATCGCTTTTTGTGGCCAAATGACAGACCCATTGAAAGTCCTGAGAAACAGGTCCCATAATCTTAGGTCATCCCTAACTTCTCTAGACAAACGGGTGTGGTGATGTTTTTCCTTCAGTCCCGCCATTGAGCAAGCTATTGACCTGGAAAAGGGGCGGCCCATGGGTATGATTCTCAGAGCAAAATTCAGCTGGCCCACTAAAACCTGTAACTGGTGCAGGGTCACCTTCTCTTGAGACAACACAGCACGAATGGACTCTTTAAAAGCCAGCAACTTATCCCCGGGCAAGCGACACTCCCCTGCCATTGAGTCGATTTCAATTCCCAAAAAAGTGATGCAGGTAGAAGGGCCGACCGTTTTCTCCGGTGCCAAAGGTACCCCAAATTCCTCAAACAAAGTGATCTATGCCCGCAGGGCCCAACTACACCTGTCAGAGCTCGGGGAACCCAGAACCAGGAAGTCATCTAAGTAATGGATGATCTCACAGTGACCAGTACGCATAGAGAAAACCCACTGAAGAAAGGAGCTGAATTGTTCAAAATAACTGCATGATATACTACAACCCATGGGCATGCATTGGTCATAAAAATATTCACCCCGGAATTGGAAACCCAATAGGTGGTAGCCGGCGGGGTGGACGGGAAGCAGGCGGAAGGCAGACTAAATGTCGGTTTTTGCCAACAAAGCCCCCCCGGCCCAACGCCCTCACTTTATCTATGGCGTTGTCTACTGAAGCATAGCGGACCGAGCAAAGCTGGGGATCAATGGCATCGTTGACCGACGAACCCTGAGGGGCCGACAACTTGTGAATCAGCCTGAATTGTCTTGGCTCTTTTTTAGGCACTACTCCCAATGGGAAACACACAACCGCTGTGCAGGTCCCGGCTGTCGCACGCAGGTAAAGAAGGACTAGCCTTCTTTGGGGGGCTCTTAAATAGCCCCACACCGGTATGCGGCGGCCGGAACTGGCCCCAGCGACCAACGTCGGCCCCCACGACATGCCCCCCCTGCCTACTTCCGCCACCCAACACCGCGAGGGCCGACCAGACAAAGGAGGGGGGGGAGTGCCCCAGGGCCTTGGAGGCCCCGACCCCTAACGGGCCGCGCCCCCCCACTTCAGGGCGGGCGCTTTTCCCTTTGTTTTTTTAGTTGGGGAGGAATGTAGTGTTTGCCTGCATTTCGGCAAACCCATCAGATCGATTCCCTGAGGGGTCAGAATGGGCACACCCCTCCTCTGCGAGGAGCAGTGGTCGTGCCATTATGATGTATGGCCAAAGGGTCATATAGGAGTGAGTGGTGGTGCGAAAGTCGGTGGGAACGTGCTGCGCGCTAAGCCCAGTTAATAAACGTATGGACATCGTATACCTTGGGCCTAGCGTCTCATTTCACACAGCACACACTCTACAACCACCACAACAGAAGGGCATACACTAAACATGCACACGCATTGCAACCTTCAGAGACCTGCAGCCACAATACGGTGGTAAAAGGTTTTTGCAACAAACACTGCTTTATTTGACCAACAACGAGCACACGAAAAAGCGTCACTCAAAACAGGTTTAGTGATCTAGCCCAAGGGGTGATTTTCACAGAAGGGTTAAACAGGCGTTGCCACTTATCTCCGTTGTGTTACTGAAGCAGATATTTTGTTACTTGCTAATAATGGAGGTAATTCTTGTTTACAATGTCTGATTAATGTGAGCTCATTTTTTAGCATCGGACAGGGGCTACTTTGCGCGCATTACAATGCAGGGGTTGGGGCAGTTTTCAGGTAGGTTCGCTTGATGCTTATTACCACCACTTTTCCGGTGGTGAGTATGAAAGAATTTTGCCTCTAAAACATAACTTCATTTGACTACCATAAGCTAATTTCTCCACATAACTTAATAGGGATGTCATTAATGTAACAAAAGTATTGCGGGAGCACGGGAAGAACGTGAATACAACGCAAGTGCTCGTTGTTCGCCTCATGTGCAATTTTGCATTTTTTTGGTACACAATGCTGAACCAACATTTTATACAATTTCGTTGAATATTTCAGGAATTTTGTGTTAGGAAACCATTCAGATGTCACACAGGCCCAGTACACACCTGCATGGAGCACAGCAGGCAGGAGGTGCACGCCCTTTCTGCAGTGGTGTGGCTGGCGGTAGTGCTTTCATTCAGTGCAGGTATTTTGGTTACACCTGTACGGTGGCTTGTTGCAGTTCAGCAGTAGCTTTGGAAAAATGTAGTATTTGAGTAAGCAGCAAAGTGCAACTGTTCCTTGAAAATACTACGAAAACGTCAGGAACGCTACATAAAATATGGTGTCCTTGGAGTACATTTCCATTGAGGAGGAAACAATGAAAGATATTTGATTAAAAAATGCACAGAGGAAAATAGCTGGTAAATGTTAAAAGGGTCACAGTGGGAGAGGGCCTGGTGTGGGTGAGGTCCCCCAGAAGGTGGGTGGATGAAGAGTAGATGAGATGCAAAACGAAGCTGAGCAGGAAAAAGGGGCTTGAAAGGGCTTACAGAGTGGGCAAGCAGGGCAAACACAAGGTTTTTTAAAGAGGAGTTTTGATATTAAAATTAAATTAATAGAATTTACAGGTCACCATTTAAAGTGGAGATATTGCTACACCCTCCCCCACCCCCACATACGCAAAAAAAGAAAAATTGATTAAATGCGGTATCAGTGAATTCAAGTCTCGGTCCTGATGCAGCAAATGTTACTATACATTCTGACGTTCTGATGTATGATTAAAGCAGGAGCCACATTGCCAGCCCTAGCACAAAAGATCTATTGCCCATGTTACACAGATGTTACAGTTGTAGATTTAGACAAGAAAGATTTCCTTCATGTAACACCAGTGTTACAGCTGGTAGATTTTAGACAGAGGACCTATATCTCTGGTTTTATTAATTTTACAGACTCTTGCCTCACACAGCAGACCTATCCCTCAGGTGACACAGAGAATGTACAGAAGTTTGCTTCAGACATAAGAGCTAGTCTTTGGGTGACACAGAGTTTTCAGAGCTTACACTCAGGTGACACATAGAGCTCAGACGCCAGACAGTTGTACTCAACTGAGTTTGAAGCAGTCTCATTTTAGAATCTTTTATGGCAATCCACTGCCTTTTATTTAGCTAAAGACTACCAAAACATGGCATGCCTGGCACTGTCTTGTCAGTGAACATATAAAATCATATAAAGGTAATTTTGTTAGCTGTTGCACGATTTCTGAACAAAGGGCATGATAACGAGTCTGGCGGTCTTAGGATTGCCATCCCCGCCAGGAACAAGGTTCCCCACGGGGGTGATGGTGGTTGGAGTTCTAACCAGCCACGGCGGCGCTGAACTCAGTGACGCCTGGCTGATTACAACCCCACTTTCCACCAGCCTTTTCACGGCAGGGACCCCACCATGAAAAGGCTGGCAGAAAGCCAGTGCCTTGGGCCACGGGGGCCCCTGCACTGCCCACACCCATGGCATGGGCAGTGCAGGGACCCCCTGTCCAGCACCGTCAGAATGCGCATTGTCTGCTTAGAAGACAGTGCTCATTCGGAGGGTGCTGGTCGGTCCCCTCTGTTCCGCAGTGTAGGACTCAGTCCTATATCATAGCACTGTGCCCGCCAGACTGACGAGAGGGAGCACTCTATTACAATGCTCCCGCCCGTCAGCCCAGCGAGAGCATTGTAATAGGGTAGGGGGGCCACCGGTATAACTGTGGCGCTTCCTCCCCATGACATTTGCAGTCGGCTGATCTGACCACCAATGTTGTAATGAGGCCCTTAGTGAGTGAATTCAGTTCCTACGTACACCCAATGACACTGGGTAGTTCAACCCAAGATTATCCTGAGTAAGAAATGAAGATACTTTTCAACACCGAATTAAACTACTTTGTGGGATGCATTTTTAAGAAAAAACCGAGAAGCAATAGTTTAGAAAGTGTAAGACATTTGGAAAAAGTCTGTTTGTTGGTTTTGCTTGGCATATTCCCTGCAATTCGATTCAAGTTTAATAACCACGATAAACACCTAAAGTGACTTGTTAAAACAATATTTGTAACCTTTGACAAAAATGACAAGAATTAAAAAAAACTCTTGAACGTGCATAATTGAAAAAGCAGACCAATTACATTATGAGCAGATCAATGCTTGTCAAGCAAATTACATTTTGTCCCTGAGTAATTACCAGCGACTCTGATTAATTTAATCATTACAGCATTGAAGCATTCCACCCATCATTTTTTAGGTCTGGCTTGACAGTGTAAATGTCTGCAAGATCTTTTGTTATGTCTTGTCTAAAAGCATATGCATACAGTGAGTTCAGAGGAGCAAACATCTCTCACCTCATATTTTTAGCACTTTGATGCATCATTTCCCCACCATGAAGGTGCCTCACTGCTAGGAAGGAGAGAGTACTTTACTGCTCAAAACTGCAATGAACCATCACGTTTTTGCCACAGATTCTAAACAAATATATTAATTTTGTGGTAGTTGCCACTGGCTAGGTAGGCTGCGATGGCATTCCAGTAAGGTTACATGGGGTTTCCATAGTCCCCTATGGCAACCTCTCCACTGTTGTGCTCCCTCTCCCCATCACTGTCTCTGTATCTGTCCCAACATATCCTTACCCCAAGTGTCTCTCCAGCTACTACCTGGCGCCTAGCACCAGCACTTCTCTTGGTTTTGCATATGCAATTGCATTACAAATATTGGCAAGGCCAAATCATTTCGATTCGATTTCGAATTCATACACATTCATCTTTTAATGACTTAGCTTATGTTTTTGGAAAATCAATTACAAGATTACTGCTGTGCATACATACACAGTAATAAAATACAAAGTCACCATCTTGTAATGAACTTTCCTAAAAAAGAAGAAATTCCACTACAAGATGACAGCCGTGCATGATCACGAGTATAAAGGAGACAAATAAAATCCATTAGAAGACTATTACCATCCATGTGCACACAATTACTGTACTGCAGCTATCATGTAATGGAGTTTTAATATCATAAGAAAATCCATGACAGAATGTGGCTATGTGGGGTAACCACAAACATGGCAAATCCCATTGCTGCCCAGTTTCCTGTATTCCTATCTAAAAGGGATCTGGTTTGGCACTTTTGACTGCTGTTCCTACTGGAGCAGGACCAACTCTTATTGGCCTTTGGCTGGTGTCTGTCAAGAGTGCAACAGTCGGCAAAACAACAGAATAGAATGTGCTGTGATTACCTATCAGCGGCTGAGATTAATTCAAACACTCTGCCCATTATTTTCTTTCTAATTAAAGTGGGCTGAGGAGGTTGTTGTTAAATAGGTCCAAAATAAAGCAATGTTATCTCTGCATATTTTTGGTTCAAGTCAATCCGAGTCAGAAGTGTTTATTTGGTAATGAACATTCAAACCAAGTGAGCTTCCTCATCTTTATTGTGACTTGAGCAGAAAATAATCATAAAACATAAACAAAGCTGTGGAAATAACTTTGGTGTGCCACGTTGTGTGATTTCCAAACTAGATAAATACCATAGGTAAATAATAAACCAGCTACAACCTAGTGCTCATACCATTGTAATACATTTCTAGAAATATGATGTGATATAGCCTCAAATATCAGTTCATTACCTCACAATCTAGCATCTACAAAGACGCCTACGTTTTATTCATGGCTCTCAGGGCTTTAGCAATAAACTTGAGAAAGGACTACCAATAGTCTAAGTCATACTTTTTGTGATCTAATGCAAGACATTTCAACCAGACTGAGCATCTTATAAACTTATAAGATCACTACCATAAAATAAAGTGAATGATAGTTTCCAGTGTGAGTTTATCCCAATGGCAGGAGTGGGATATATGGGTTAAATCTTTCAATAGACCTGGGGCGCCAACCGTTTCTATAATAAGAATGACTTAACCCCTTAGCTGCTGGGCCTTCCCCTCCCCCCAGTGCTGAGCCCTTTTTTGGCTATTTGGGGTAGTTTGCGCTTAGGCCTTCATAACTTTTTGCCCACATAAGCTATCCACACCAAATGTGTGCCCTTTTTTCCAACATCCTACGGATTCTAAAGGTACCCAGAGTTTGTGGGTTCCCCTGGAGGAAACCAAGAAATTAGGCAAAAATACAGCTAAAATTTAGTTTTTTTCAAAAAAATGGGAAAAAGGGCTGCCGAAGAAGGCTTGTGGTTTTTTTCCCTGAAAATGGCATCAACAAAGGGTTTCTGGTGCTAAAATCACCATCTTCCCACCTTTCAGGAACGGGCAGACTTGAATCAGAAAACCACATTTTTTAACACAAATTTGGCATTTTACTGGGACATACCCCATTTTTACTATTTTTGGTGCTTTCAGCCTCCTTCCAGTTAGTGACAGGAATGGGTGTGAAACCAATGCTGGATCCGGAAAGCTAAACATTTCTGAAAAGTAGACAAAATTCTGAATTCAGTAAGGAGTCATTTGTGTAGATCCTACAAGGTTTTGCTACAGAAAATAACAGCTGAAATAAAAAAATATTAAAATTGAGATAAAAAAACAGCAATTTTTCTCCATGTTTTACTCCGTAACTTTTTCCTGCGATGTCATATTTTCAAAAGTAATATATTGTTATGTCTGCTAGACTCTTCAGGTTTCAGGGATATATAGGGCTTATAGGTTCATCAAGAACCCTAGGTACCCAGAGCCAATAAAGTAGCTGCACATTGGAATGGGTTTTCATTGTATACCGGGTGTACCGCAATTTATTTGGTGAAATATAAAGAGTCAAAAATAGGTATCAATGAAACCTTTTTATTTCCAAAATGGGCACAAGATAAGGTGTTGAGAAGCAGTGGTTATTTGCACATCTCTGAATTCTAGGATGCCCATACTAGCATGTGAATTACAGGGCATTTCTCAAATAGACATCTTTTTTACACACTGTCTTACATTTGGAAGGAAAAAATGTAGAGAAAGCCAAGAGATAATAACACTTGTTCTACTATTCTGTGTTCCCCGAAGTCTTCCGATAAAAATGGTACCTCACTTGCGTGGGTAGGCCTAATGCCCGCTACAGGAAACGCAACCTGGACACATCACATTTTTACATTGAAATCTGACGTGTTTTTTGGAAAGTGCCTAGCTGTGGATTTTGGCCTCTAGCTCAGCCGGCACCTAGGGAAACCTACCAAACCTGTACATGTTTAAAAACTAGACACCTGGTGGAATCCAGGATGGGGTGACTTGTGGGGCTCTCACCAGGTTCTGTTACCCAGAATCCTTTGCAAACCTCAAAAGTTTGCAAAGAAACCACTTTTCCGTCAGATTTCGGTGCTGCAAAGTTCTGGAATCTGAGAGGAGATGCAAACTTCCTTCCACCCAGCATTCCCCCAAGTCTCCCGATAAAAATGGTACCTCACTTGTGTGGGCAAGCCTAGTGCCCGCGACACGAAATGCCCCAAAACACAACATGGACACATCAAATTTTACCGAAGAAAACGGATGTGTGTTTTGCAAAGTGCCTAGTTGTGGCTTTTGGCCTCTAGCTCTGACATCACCTAGGGAAACTTAGCAAACCTATATATTTTTGGAAGCTATACACCCAGGGGAATTCAGAATGGGGTGACTTGTGGGGCTCTCACCAGGTTCTATTACCCAGAATCCTTTGCAAACCTCAAACTTTGACAAAAAAACACTTTCCCCCCAGATTTCGGTGCTGCAAAGTTCTGGAATCTGAGAGGAGCTGTAGACTTCCTTCCAGCCAGCACTCCCCCAAGTCTCCAGATAAAAATTGTACCTCACTTGTGTGGGTAGGCCTAGTGCCCGCGACAGGAAATGCTCCAAAACACAACATGGAAACATCTAATTTTACCAAAGAAAACTAACCTGTTTTTTGCAAAGTGCCTGGCTGTGGTCTTTGGCCTCTAGCTCAGCAAGCACCTAGGGAAACCTACCAAACCTATACATTTTTGAAAACTAGACATCTAGGGGAATTCAGAATGGGGTGACTTGTGGGGCTCTCACCAGGTTATGTTACCCAGAATCCTTTGCAAACCTCAAACTTTGACAAAAAAACACTTTTTTCCCAGATTTCGGTGCTGCAAAGTTCTGGAATGTGAGAGGAGCTGTAAACTTCCTTCCAGCCAGCATTCCCCCAAGTCTCCAGATAAAAATTGTACCTCACTTGTGTGGGTAGGCCTAGTGCCCGCGACAGGAAATGCTCCAAAACACAACATGGAAACATCTAATTTTCCCAAAGAAAACTAACCTGTTTTTTGCAAAGTGCCTAGCTGTGGTCTTTGGCCTCTAGCTCAGCAAGCACCTAAAGAAACCTACCAAACCTATACATTTTGGAAAACTAGACATCTAGGGGAATTCAGAATGGGGTGACTTATGGGGCTCTCACCAGGTTCTGTTACCCAGAATCCTTTGCAAACCTCAAACTTTGACAAAAAAACACTTTTTTCCCAGATTTCGGTGCTGCAAAGTTCTGGAATGTGAGAGGAGCTGTAAACTTCCTTCCAGCCAGCATTCCCCCAAGTCTCCAGATAAAAATTGTACCTCACTTGTGTGGGTAGGCCTAGTGCCCGCGACAGGAGATGCTCCAAAACACAACATGGACACATCTAATTTTCCCAAAGAAAACTAACCTGTTTTTTGCAAATTGCCTAGCTGTGGTCTTCGGCCTCTAGCTCAGCAAGCACCTAGGGAAACCTACCAAACCTATACATTTTTGAAAACTAGACATCTAGGGGAATTCAGAATGGGGTGACTTGTGGGGCTCTCACCATATTCTGTTACCCACAATCCTTTGCAAACCTCAACATTTGGCCAAAAAACACTTTTTCCTCACATTTCGGTAATAGAAAGTTCTCGGATCTGAGAGGAGCCACAAACTCCCTTCCACCCAGAAATCCCCCAAGTCTCCCCATAAAAATGTTACCTCATTTGTGTGGGCAGGCCTAGTGCCGGTGACAGAAAACACCCCAAAACGCAAGATGGACACATCACATTTTTACATTGAAAACTGACGTGTTTTTTGGAAAGTGCCTAGCTGTGGATTTTGGTCTCTAGCTCAGCCAGTACCTAGGGAAACCTACCAAACCATTGCATTTTTTTAAAACTAGACACCTAGAGGAACCCAGGATGGGGTAACTTATGGTGCTCTCACCAGGTTCTGTTACCCAGAATCCTTTTGCAAACCTCAATATCTGGCAAAAAAACACTTTTTCCTCACATTTCAGTGATAAAAGGTTCTAGAATCTGAGAGGAGCCACAAATTTCCTTCCAACCAGCACTCCCCGAAGTCTCCCAATAAAAATGGTACCTCACTTGTGTGGGGAAGCCTAGTGCCCGCAAAAGGAATAGATCACACAACTGTCAATGTTGATCCTTACATGAGGGAAACTGTTGACCCTGGGGTGATCCATTCCTGACGCAGGCACTCAAGTGGGATAGTGTTTTTATCAGAACAGGTGGGGAAACACTGGGTGGTAGGAATTTTGTGCATTCCAGCATATTTCTGTAGTTTGTGTGACAGAAATGCAAGAACAAAATTGAGTTTTTATTCAACATTTCACCTTTGCAGGGTATTCTGGGTAAGAAAACTTTGGGGAATCCACACAAATCACATCTCTGGTGACTTCCCTGGATGTCTAGTTTCGAGAAATGTCTGGGTTTGGTAGGTTTCCCTATAAGGCCGCCAAGCATAGGACCAAAAACGCAGGTGCCTGTCTTACAAAACCAGGTTGTTTTCAGATAGATAATTTTGATGTCTCCACAATACAATTTGGGCTGTGGAATGTGGGGCTGAACTAAATTGGGGAGCTCCCAAGAGAGCACTCTCTGTGTGCTTGCCGCCGCATGCACCTGCTCTCTGGGTTGGGCTAACCCGCTATTGTCCCGCTGCACAGACTGTGCTTGCGAAGGGACAGCAGGACTGTCCTCATCACCTCCCTCATAATCAATGGAAGAGGAGTTATGGAATGATACTCCTCTGACTGAAAAATCACTCCCAGAGTCTGCACCATTGTCCTATCCCTCAGATGCTGTCTCAGTATCTGCTGTCTCAGTCTCTGATCCTACGTCAGAGCTGCCCTCTATAACCCAAGTGAGGGCTTGAGCAGCAGTCATCCAGCGAGATGCCACCTCTGCTACTGGCTAAAACACTAGCCTACGTAGACAGTCACAAAATTGATGGTGGGCGTGTGTTACGTGCAACAGTAGAGGTCACCTTTCCTTCGCTTCTTCCCTCAATCAGCACGTTCTTTCAAGACACTCAAAAAAAGACACACTATTACTTCACCTTGTCACATACCAATCGTCACAGTTTTTAGCGCCTCTAGCGCCCAGTCCAACAATCATTATTGGTGCTCCCACTCCAATGACCTCCTCCTCGTATTCCCTCACTACCACCCAGCAAAAGTGCCCTTCATCTCTCCATTGCCCCCCTGCACATACATTTTATTTGTATTATAGCGCAGGCATTGGCTGACTTTACTAATGTACTCAGCTACTTACATAAAATACAGATTTGATCTTTGCAATAGGCATATAAACCTGCGCTACTTTATGGCATCAAAACTGCCACTAGACAAAAGTCTGATCCTTTTGTAGCAGAAACATAATCACAAGACTTACTTGACTTTTTTATTGCTGCCTAAAAGCTACAGTCGAAAAGCGTCAGTTGAAGTATGTTCATTGCTTTGAAGACACAAGCTGCAACTGCAAGACAACTGGTGGCGAATATATATATATATATATATCACTTTTATATGTGGGTGTGGTTTTCCTGGGGGCCGATCGCAACCCCCAGGGAAATCGCACCGCGTTTACAAAAGTGATCGCAATAGAGATATATATATATGTGTATATACTGAACACATCCAAACAACCAGACGAACCGTCCTGACTCGCCTAGGACGTAAAGAATGAGTCACGAAGGATAGCTGAAGTTGGGATTTTATTGGCGTAGTTTTATTGGGGTTTTACTACACCAACAAAATCCCGACTTCAGCTATCCTTCGTGACAGAGACTCATTCTTTACGTCCTAGGCGAGTCAGGATTGTGTGCAGTTTGACTTGTTGGGGGTCACGACCCCGTCTCTGTCTGCCGCATTGTTGGAGAAAGGCACAGCGACTTCTTTATATATATATATATATATATATATATATATATATATATATATATATATATGGATCTATATATAGACATCTGTATATATATACATATCTATATAGATAGATATATCTATCTATATAGATATATCTCTCTACATAGATAGATGTATCTATATATATATATATATATATATATATATATATAGAGAGATCTATATATGTAAAATCTGTATATGTTTTTAATAGCTGTATGGTTTGCTTGGGGGCCATAGTGGCCCCCAGGGAAACCATGCAAGTATTAAAAAAAATGATTGATTCCACAATCATTATTGGTGCTCCCACTCCAATGAACTCCTCCTCGGATTCACAGGCTCACGGGCGACCCCCTGTCAATTTCTTTTCTTTTCTTTTTTATTTTATTTGGTTTGAAAAACATAATTGAACCCCTGGGGGGGAGGGGGTGCGATCGTTGCAATCGCGCCCCCCAGAGGTAAACCTACATTAAAAAAAAAAAAAAAATGCCTCAGGGGAGGGTTGGGGGTTTTTGCGGGCTGTTTGCCGAGCAAGTGAAATCCCTGGTGTCTAGTTGCGATCAAGAACCAGGAAACCGGTTCAGGAAGGCCTTGTTTGAAAGGGGAGAGCCTCCTCTTTCAAACAAGGCCTTCCCGAAGGTTGGGAAGGCCGTTTGGCACTGTTTTCCCCACCGGAGCAGGAAGCGGCCACAAAAACCGCTGCCTGCTCCGATGGAGAAAGCAAACTGTGACGTCAGCGCGCCTCGGGTAGTGGGGCGGGGGGAGACACGGAATTCTTCCGTGTCTCCTGGGGTATTTTTAAATTTAAAAAAAATCCTCAGGTGTGATTTTTGTAAACCCCTCCCTGGTGTCGCCCACTGGTCATGACCCGCACCAGGGAGGTAGCACTAAAGCGGTTAAGTTTGATGAAAACCATCCTAAACCACTGATATTATCTGTGTTTTAATAGTCACCATGTCAGACAAGATTACATTAGTGGCCACCATATACAAGATTACTTACAGTAATCACCTTGATGCACCAGGCAGGGTTGCCATCAGTAATGTAAAAAAAAGTCTATTTAAATTTTGCATGCCTCTATGTGGGTAATACATAGTAAACATAGCTGTGATGCCCCTGGTATGCCCCTGGTACCAACTTAATGTTAAACCTCACTTACGCCATATGTGCTTTTCAGCAATCATCTTATGAGTTTAGAAAATACATGCAATTTTGTCTCAAATACATATTCTCAATTTTAGAATACATATATTCATTTAACCAAGCGAAAACCTTCTGAGTTAGTAGGCTAGGCTACACACAGCTAATTACAGGTAGCTGGAGAGCTACCAGTAGCTCATGAACTACTCAGAGAAGCCTGTTGTAGACTAATTAATAGGAAGTGTAAAGGATCCTATTTTACAAACGTGAAACTCAAAGTGCAGGTGTGTGCTGGTCGTGAAAAGGCAAAAATACCCTTCTGCTCAGCTCCATAGACGTGTCTATTTGATGTAACACATTAGTCAACAGACAACTTTCTGTCTTGCATTAACTCCTCCAGAACAAGCAGATTCCTTTACAAGTTGTCTTTTTACGGCTCTGTTTGTTGGCTCTATCATGGGTTCTTTTTGAAAGCAGTAGTAATGTCTATCCTTGATTAGCAGCGATCACTTTTCTCTTTCCAAGCATGGTTACTTTCACATCCAGCCGCCTCCATTTTCTGAGGTGGTGCTCTGGGACAGCAGCAGGCAATGCACTAGATTAGTGGATGGCAGTTTTAATTTATTTTCACTGTGGCTTGTAGAAGTGGAATGAAGTATTGCCAATACTCTGAATTGTGACTGATTACATGTATTAGCAGTCCTTTTTCTAATTCAATGGACCACAATGGAAATAAAAGAATGACTGCCAATGCAATTCTTTAGGGGATCTGCCTCCTTCTCTACCAGCTGCAGTTGTACTGTACTATGAATTGCAAACCGCTACAGTGGGAACAGTTTTTAATTTGAGTAGCCATTTCAGCGGCTTTAATATAGTGTAAAGGTAACAGCTCAACCACTATATGGCACCAGGCCAAACGTCTGTGGGGAAATTACATGGTGTCTCAGAAAGACATCAGAATTGAAGATTCTGCTATAGTGTTTGCGATTCTGACAAAACAAACAAAATAAATTACTTGTGCTTTTAGTTAGGTCCCATGCAACACGCACAAACTAGATGCGGTTACCCTTAAAGGTGGATCATAAAAGGTTGTAGGGTTTAGCAAATCTGGTACATATTTGACCTGAGTGAGGAGCACGTTCACTGTGCAAGCGTAGAAGGTGATTCTCTCAGTGTCTCATGGAGCTGGACATGGACAGTCAACGAATTCCTGATCCGCGGGGCATTCACAAAGAAAGCACGCGAAAAGATGGAGTGTTTCCTGAATTTTGAGATTTCTTGATGAAAAGTGCTTTGATTCTAGAGGTTAAGGGCTTGATTTAGAGCAGAGGTCTTCAAACTTTTTGATGCTGGGACCCCCTCTTAAAAAAATGTAGGTGTAAGGACCCCCTCCTGATAAAAATTTCTAGAACCTGGTACTCCTCATCATCAACAATAATAAACATCCCCATTTCACACAGCAAATCATTTTTACTGTGAGGAAATTATATAGAACAGTGTTTAGCAAATCAAAGATCAGTGAGTGTGGGGGCGTGTTCAAGGGTGTGGCTAAAACAAAGGTCCTCATTTATTAGGAATTGACATGGGGCAGAGCTGCAAGTCTTCTTGCTACACTGCCACACTCCAATGCAAAAGGGCAGGAATGGACCGTATTTATGAAATACAGTACATTTCTTTCCTTTCCCCCTGCGCTGGCGCACAATTGCTGCCTAGTGCCAACATAGGCAGGATTGGATTTGTGCAGGAAGGGGCACCTTCCTGCACAAAAACAATCCCGAAAGGCATTGTACCTCATTCTACATGTGTGGCAGATAGCAGCACACATGGAAAGAGAAAAAAACAAGGAGAAATTAACACATTTCTCCTCATTATGCATGCTCTGGGGAGACGTAAGGTTTTGGTACTGCTCCAGTTTACGTGATTTTGTAAATCTGGGGCAGCGTCAAAATCCATCTGTGTTGCATAGGAACACCCACCACTACGCCTGTGGAACACCTCCTTGACGCAAAGTAAGGCAATGCAGTGACTTGCACTGCCTTGCCTTACTCCATGTCTACATGGCCATTCAATCCACTCAGGGTGGCTTTGAGTCAGCTCATAGGTACGATTGAGAGGCTTGTGATGCTGGTGCATCAAAAAAAGTGATGCTCCAGCAGCGCAAGCCTCTCATAAATAAAACCAAAATATTCTCAAATTTTTTTTTAAGTCTTTCACCGCCAGGTAGCTTCATATAAAATAATAGCCAGCTGAAATGAAAAATAAATAAAATAAAGTTGTTACTCATTGGGAAATGCACTGTAGTGCATTATGAAACCTCTATTAGTTAATGCACTGCAGAGGTCTGTGTTTAACCGGAGAGCAACAGAACTAAATCTTTGTTAGTACAGTTGAGAATAGTGACTTGTGTATTTTTAGTGCCATGAGGTCACAGCCTGTGACAGAAAGCACTGTGAATATATAAAAAGGCATTATTTTATACTTGCATTGCACGCAGTATAATATAGGCCACTACAAAAAGGTTTATTATAAAACTGTGCTTCCAAAATGTGGATTTAAGTAATATCAGAGCATACGCAATACCTTTTTTTTTTAATGGCTGTCCCTTCAACACCTCCAGGTGAAGTAAGCGCTGTGTAATTACAATTACAATTAAAAGCATGCACTTTACAGCTCAGTTGTTAACTCTTCGCACTACCCCTCAAAAAAAAAAAATGTTTGTCCTCACAAAGCTTTGATCATTTAAAGCTGCTACCAAGCACCCTTTACATTTGCAGATCAGCTCGTAGAGCACATTTGCTTTTCATTCAGGAAGCAGAAGCCCTGGGCTGAAAGTCTCCTTAGCTGTGTGCGGCTTTCACAGCACAGGAGGCTCAAATTAAAGTTCAGCTGAGGCATTTTAAGGATCAGCTGGGGGAATGTGCGACCCCCTTTCCAGGTCTCCACGGCCCCCCTGGGGGTCCCGACCCCCAGATTGAAGACCTCTGATTTAGAGTGTGGTAGATGGGCTACTCGGTGACAACGTGACAGATAAACCTTCCATCGTATTACAAGTGCAAGAGGATATAGTGTACTTGTAATAAGGTGGATGGAATAATATCCATCACATTGGGTCAGGCAGGGCATCTGCTGCTATTAGAGGATGCCGCACACCTACTTATTTCCAAATTACCCTCTTTGTCACCAATTTGTGTCCTGCTGATAGTGTGCATGGCTATGGGTGAAAGCTCACCTTTTGGAGGAGAATGATTTGTCACAGATATTTGAGGGTGTTATAAGGGATTAAGGGAAGGTGTCAATATCATTCCTGATTGCAGTGACTTTGTGAGATAATCATTTGACAAGTTCCTTACATCTTGGTTCATTGAAAACAACATGGCATGTTCAATGGGCTGATTTTTACTATATTGAATATTGAAGAGCAGTGTGATTTTTAAAAAAATATTTCCTGAGTACAGCTAAGAGGTGAAGATTAAGAACTACTTTTTAAAAGTTGCTTTGCCTGTTTCAAAAAAGTTCCTTGGAATAATTGCTGAAAACTTTATATCGTAGGATCCCCCACCTTGTAGACATAGGACAAAGTCTAGAGACCCCAAAAGGGTTTTCATATAATTAATTTGGGAAATAGTAACATCAAATATTTACAGCACTAGAAGGTGGAGGTAAGAAGTGCTCTCTGTAACCTATGTAGAATTTAGTTATTCTTACTGTATTTAGTTTGTATTGTAGTATTTAATCAGCTGGTCAGCAGGTAGCCTCTTCCAACTGCATGTCTTGCACCATGACTCTCTTTTGAATCTCTTGAACTTTCCAAGCCTATTCTGGCATTCTGACCAATTGGCTCACATTCGAGCCTGAACAGAGCGGCCAAATATCGCCATTTGCATATTTGGCTAGGCCTGGGGTGAAGGGTCCTTGGGGCCAAAATCGGCCCCATGAAGGGGTCTACATTCCCTCTCCCCCTTATATATGGTGCCGGGCCCTGGGGGAGTTGGCCCCGGCACCAAAATCAGCCCGCGGGGGGGGGTCTTCATGCTCCTCTTTCCTTAATTTTAATCAGTGGCTCTGAGTGGCGGGATCCCCAGGGCCTTACAAAGCTCATAGAGTGGGCCCCTCTTCTTTGAATGAAAGACCTTGGGGTCCCCTAGGTGCAGGCCTTGTGGCAAACTCCCACTGAGCATGGCCAAAGTCCGTGAGCAGTGTGAGGTTGGTTGCATGCGAGGGGTGGCCATAGGCCGTGGGCAGTGGGTTGTTGGCTGCATACGGGGGCTTGGCTGCATGCGAGGGGTTGGCTGCAAGCCCTTCAGCCAACACCCCACAGTTTGTTCGTCAAACATTTTACTGCAAATATTGCATTGATATTATCAATTATGTTATCAAAGATGTCACGAGTGCTGTAATTTGTGGGTAATTAGCATTGCATGGTGAGTGCGCAAGCTATAGTCATATTAGGGCACGAGTTATAGTTACTATTAGCTAACTCCAACGTTAACAGCCCAACTGAGAGCTGTTTGACAGCTCTTATTTGCTGGAACCAAAGTGTTTGCTCTGACTTGACAGGAGCTGTCAGCTCCCACCAAGTCAGCGCAAACACCTATGTCCTGTGGTTGGGCACCATGGGACATTAAGGAGACGGCCCTGGGGTTGGCTGTCCCAGTTGCCATTATTTGCTCCATGAGGGGGGTTGCTCAACTCCCCTACAAACTTAAATAGCCCTGGGGGGGAGGTGGTCCCTGGGGCCCGTAACGGGCCACCCTTCATTAATTAAATTGAGCCCAAGGGAGGTGGTAATTTATCATTTTGCCCCTGGGAGGTGGTTCTCCCTGGGGCTGCAAGGGGGCCAGGAGCCCCCCCATTTAAAAAAAACATTAGCCCCTCGGGGGTGGTGGTCCCCAGGGCTGCAGGGAGGCAGTGCCCACATTCAAAATTTCAATGCCCAAGGGACCTTACCCACTCAGGGGCTGCATTTTAAAGAAGAGCCCACACTTGTGGTTTTTTATTTTTTATTTTTGGCAGGTCTCTAGATCCAGAGCATCTCCTGTGAAAATGCCTTTTTGCTTGGGGGATGGGGTTTACCTCAGGGACCCCAGCACCACTCTTGTCCCTTTCCTTTTTTAATTTTTTTTGCGGGACTCGGCTGAAGCCAAGTGCTAAAATGGCTGCCAACACTTTGTTGTTGAAGTGTTGGCAGCCAATTTGATCTCAGCATGAGATTGGGAGGATTTGCAAAGCATTTGCATCCCTATATATACAAATTTGTTTTTCTTTAATATTCCAAAAACTACTGAACGGATTTATACCAAATAACAAAAAGGGTGCTTTCTCGACCAAGAGCTACCTTTCTTACCAATGTGGTTTAATTTCGTCCAGTTGTCTGGGCATTAACACAGGAAACACAACTTTTTTTACCCCCCTCACTTGACGGATCACCCCAAAACGTTTCAGACAGCAGCTGGTGTGAGCGGCAAATTTTTTGGGAAAATTTTGTGAAGCTTTGTCAACCAGCGCCAAAGATACAGGCAAGTAAAAAAACAAATTTTCCATAGAAACTATTGGCCTGATTTAGAGTTTGGCGGACGGGTTACTCCGTCACAAACGTGATGGATATCATGTCTGCCATATTATGATGTCAATAGAATATAATGCCATCATAATACAGCGGACAGGATATCCGTCACGCTTGTGACAGACTAACCCCATCCTCCGAGCTCTAAATGAGGCCCTAGGTCCCAACTATAACTACCTACTGGCACTAAGTAGTCGCCACTAATTAGTTTTACTTAGGACCTAGTTTCTATAGAAAAAGTGTTTTTTTGTTTTGCTAATAACTTTCGTGCCGCTTGACGAATCTTTGCGAAATTTCCCAAAACCCTTTCATGCTCCCATCAGCTGCTGTCTGGAAAGGTTCGGGGTGATCCGTCCGGGGAAGGATGAGGAAAAGGCGGGCTCCCAAAATATGTTTACCCCATTCATTTTTCCGTAGGGATTTTGAACAGCGATACCTCAAAAACTACTGGACGGAATTACACCAAATTTGGCAGAAAGATAGATATTGGTCCAGAAATAGCCCTTTTTGTTATTTGGTGAAAATCTGTACTTTTTTTAGAAATTTAAGGAAATCCAAATTTGGATATATATAGGGGCGTGAAGGATTTCCCACCCCTTCTGATCTCGTGCTGAGATCTGATTGGTTGACAATACTTCAACAATGAAGTGTTGTCTGCTATGTTGGGACTCCGCTTGAGCCGAGTCCCTGACAAAAATGTAAAACAAAAAGAAAAGGGGGCAGGGTACAGACACCCTGACCCCTGAGTTATTTTGCTGGCATCCCAAATGGGCCCCCCTGGCTAAAAAGCATAATTCTTTTGAATTTACGGCGGGAGTCGCAGTGGATCTGCCATACATTGTTTTAAAAACTAACAAAGGGTGTCTTTTTTAAGCCCCCGGGTGGGGCAAGTCCTGGGGGCATTTTTATGATAATGCGGGGAGTGGTGCACCTGGCCTCCTCCTGCTGCCTGGGGATCGCCACCTCCCCAGGTAATGATCAACACTAAAGTGGGGAGCCGTGGGGACAACCACCTCCCCGGGGCTAAATTCAAATTATCTGGGGGGGCCTCAAGTAACCTCAAGTAACTACTACTCATGCCCTAAGGTAACTATAACTCGTCCCCTCACCATGTACTGCTAATTACCCCACAAATTACATCAATGATTATGTCGCTGTAACATCTGCAGTAAATGTATTGATCAGATAACTGTGCATGGTGGGGGTGCGAGTTATAGTTACCAAAGTGCACAAGTTATAGTTACTTGAGGTAACTCTAACTATAACTGGTGAATTGCTATGGTTTTGTATGTTTAAAATGTGAGCCTAATTATAACGTCCCTGTAACCTTTGTGTTTTTAAGTGAATTTCTATGGCTTTAAAAAAAAATCTATTTCCTAACTATACCGTCCCTGTAACCTTTGTTTCTTCAGTGAATATATATATAGATATTCACCGAAAAAACAAAGGTTAGGTTAATGGTATAGTTAGGTGAAATTTCAATGACAACGTAACATTTTAATCTTTAAAAAAATCACTGAAATTCACCAGTAACAGTTATGATTATCTCCCGTCTCCTGCCTCCCTTTTTGTAATGTATGCGGACCCGGGGAATAGAGGACGGAGGTTGGGCACCCCCTCCCCATATTTGACAGAGCCCAGGGGATGGGGTCCATAGGGCCTCCTTGAGTGTTGAGGACAGGGGCCCGCGACCCTCTCTCCAAAAGAAGCATTTTGTGCTGGGCCCTGACTCACCCGTGTAGGGCGGATAGTAGCTTAGGAGCGTAGGAGGGTTCTGGATCCTCCCAAAATATGCAGATCTTTTTTTAATGAATGTCAGGGCATACCTATCCTTCCCTTTTTTTCTTTTTTATCCTTTTTCATAGGACTCTGGACTGAGAAGGCTGCCACCACATCTTTGTTGTTTTGGTGGCAGCCAATCAGATCTCCCATGATTCTCTACAGCGTGCAATGTACAATGTTCTTGAGGCTTAATTGCTCATAAACTACTGAACAGATTTATAACAAATCACAAATTCTGGACTAAGAGCTAGCTTGCTGCCAAATTTTGTATAAATCCGTTCAGCTGTTTGGCTATAGCTCTGTCTAAAATTCCTATTGAAAACTGAACAGGGAAAACTCATTTTGAGACCTACCTTTTTCTTACACACACACACACACCCACACACACATATATATTTGTTAGTGCAAAACACTTAAACTTAAAACTAACTTACATGTAAGGGAAAGTCCTGGGGTGTAAATGACTGAAAAACTAACTTCGATGTAAAAACTCCCGATGTCCTGCGATGTAATGACTTCTGATGTAAATGTAACATTAGCCCACCTATGTGAAAGAACCTTAATTATTCATCCATTGACAAAGGGCCTCATTACCAGTGTGGCTGTCCGAGGACCTCCACACTCACATTGACGGCCGCACTCCAGGTGGTCCCACCGCCTAGTTACAACTTTGGCGTGCGTATCCCCCTAAAGACCACAGTCTCTGCCAGGATCACAGATCCCAACCGGATGATGGCAGTCAGGCTTTTAACCAGCCATGGCGGCTCTGAACTCAGCACTGCCTTGCTGATCACAATTCCACTTTCTGCCATGAAAAGGCAGGCAGTAAACCAGTACCTGGGACCATGGGGGGGCACCTGCACTGCCCATGAGACTGAACCATTCTCAGAGATTATTTACAAATCCTGCACCATACTACAGGCATTGCACACAGGATCTTCACTCAGACTAAAGACATAAGCATGCAGCTTCCTGATTATCCTGGATTGGGATCTTTTTTACAAATCATTGCATTGTGCTGCATGACACTCTCCCAATTAGTTTAACTGTAAACAAAGAGCACATTAATTAGACAGAATTGGTGTGATTTATGAATACCCAGTCCTTGAATGTAGTGTTCTGGTTATTTTGCTACAGGTGTGTGTATAGAATATGTTTCCATTCCTTTTTTTATTTCATAGTTCGACTCTTTACACACAGAGGCATGCATGATGATTGAAGTGCTTAATAGTGCTGGGGTTTATCTAGCTCAGGAGAATGTTGAATGTTCTGCTCAAGCTCTGACAGGGGCAAACAAACCAGCCATGCCCCAAGTTGCCCAGTTTTCCCCTTTCCACTGTACTGAGTCATAATACCTGTTGCAGGTTGGTAGATGGGTTAAAATGGAGTCGTAGACCCACATTTCTTCTTTGAATGAGATGCATGATGTGGGTCACAAAAGGCAACTGCTCCCATGCCATCAGTGGCTGTTGCTCATAGAAGAAAGCTACATATTACTCAAGCCCCTCCCATCAGGTGGTTTGGCCTCTCCACTTCCAGCAGTCACAAAAGATATGGTGGCAGCCATGAAGAAACAAACAATAACATGGTTACTGGGAACTTTGATGTTATGATGTGCCTGGTATGACTTATAGTGCACTGTTGAGAACTACGATGATATGTTAATGAAGAAATATAATCATGTGTCAACTGGAAATGGAAAGGGTGTGCTATCTGTGAACTGCAATGCTATGCTAACTGGAGACTGCAACTAGAAATTATATATGTGGATCACTGGCACAATATTTGGGAAAGAATATCCTTGACAAAAATATTTTGTCAAAAATATAGTTTATCACAATATTGTGCTCCTATACTTGTAAAGGTAATTAGAAACATATCAGACAAAAAATATTGTTGACACTAATATTATCCAAATATAGACAGAAATATCTATTTTTTAATATAGAGTTAAAAGTAGTACATATTAAGAATATTAATACATACAATTAATATAATTTAACTTAACTATATTCAGCTAATATTAAATACTATATATAAATATATACTTGTGTAAATACACAAACACGTATATATGTGTAAATGTGTTTATATTTATATAAATACTACAAACATTAATATAAATTAAAAACAAAACAAATAATATAAAATACTATTCCTACTCTAGTTTATACAACAGACTTTGGAGAGGTAAGATGTACTATTCTCACTCCAATCTGGGCAACAGTAGTAAAAGCGTTGGATTTCCGAGGGGTAAGATTTACTAATACCACTCCAGTCTGTGCAATAGTAGGGAAAGCACTGGACTTTGGAGGGGTTAAATTCACTATTCCAACTCCAGTCTTTGCAACAGTAGAGAAAGCATTGGACTTTGGAGGTGTAAAATATATTATTACCACTCCAGTCTGTGCAAAAGTAGGGAAAGTGTTGGTCTTCTGAGAAGTTAGATTTACTATTCCACTCCAGTCTGTGCAACAGTAGGGAAAGTGTTGGTCTTCAGAGAAGTTAGATTTACTATTCCACTCCAGTCTGTACAACAGTAGAAAAAGCATTGGACTTTGGATGGGTAAGATTTACTAATCCAACTCCAGTCTGTGAAACAATAGGGAAAGCATTGGACTTCGGATGGGTTACATTTACTATCCCCAATCCAGTCTGTTCAGCAGTAGGAGAAACACTGGACTTCAGAGGAGTTAATTTACTATTCCCACTTCCATCTGTGAAACATTAGGGAAAGTATTTCACTTCAAACACATACCATATTTGAATAACCCTATTTATTTACAACAAATATAAAACTATTAATTGAAACATTTTTAATTACCCAAACAAAACGTATAACTATAAAACTAAAGAACCATTAAACAATCTACATGATTATCAAACAATTTAAGAATTATTTCTAAATTAGAAATAGTTATTTATTAATAATTAACTTCCCACACTATAACCCCATACACCTAGCAGCCCACACTTAAAATATAACCAAAATAAATAAGTGTCATCCAATTAATAATCAATTAAATAATTAGTAATACAGTAATAATTCATTGTTAATTATTACTTAACTTCCCACCCTCTACCCCTCCAAATTCAGCAGCCCACATAATATATAACTTAAAAATATGATTACGCAATTCACATAATTAATAATCAATTAAATAATTAGTAATAAATAGCTAATTAATTGTTAATTGATTAGTACCTAATTACCTTCCTACTGTATACCCCTACAAACTCAGCAGTCCACACCTAAAATATAACTTAAAACATATAATTGATTCACAATTTACATAATTAGGAATAAATTAAATATTAATAAACTAATAATATTAGGTACATATTGCTTAATAAACTTCCCACCATATACCCCTACAAACCCAGCAGCACGCATCTAATATATACATTGAAAATTATAATTATGACATGGTTTACATACTTATTAATCAATTAAATTATTAATACATTTTAAATTAGTTATAGTTAATTAGGTTCTCACCCTGCACCCCTACAAACCTAGTAACCTGCTCTGACGCTATAAATTACTATTAGAAATTAAATTAATTAAAATGTATAAGCCACTTAAAATTACAAACTATATTTTACATTATTATTAACAATTATACAAACAATGATAACACATAAAATGAAATAATGAACTAAAAATAAAGATAATTAAAACATATTATTGAAAACAATATTAACAACAACAATATTTTTGACAACTTACCTTAAAATATATATTCTTGACAATGCTATTTCTGCATCACAATATCTTTGTATCACAATTTGCTTCCCAATAGTTCTGTAACCTGATATTTTAACCTTGATATTTTGGCCAAAAACCATATCTATTATAGTTAAAAACATGAATGCAATTGCAATGATGGGCTAAGTGAGCTGCAATGACCTGCTAACTAGAAACAATAATACTGTGATGTGATATCTGTCATAACTGTCCAACACATCTGCAGTTCTGTGAAATACTACCTGGGAACTGCAGTACCTCTAAGTGCTTACAGAAAACTACAATGCTGTAATTGTGCTTTTTAGGAGCTGGTCAACTAGCGTTTTGCTAATGCAGTATGCTTACTGTGCTGAATGGAACCTGCGACGCTGTGTTTGCTATGTTGTACTGAGTCATAGGATTGACAGTCTTGTACAGTGAAGTGATGTGCTCAACGGAAAAAAGCCAGGGATGCAGTGCACTTAGAGAGAATTAATATGCTAACTGGGATAAGAAATTATGTGCTAAATGAGAACTACAAGATGTGCTAATTGCCTACTACAGTGATTTGATAAGCTACCTGGGAACAACAGGGCTGTTCGGTATGTATTGAGTTACTATGCCTGCTCTCTAAAATCATTGACAAAGCTTGGAATAGCTCATCCCCCCTTATCAGACATCAGAGAGTAATCCACTCCAAAGTGGACTACTGTTGCCCAGCTGGACCCATCCCGATTTGAGTCCATTTTAACCTTCCACCTGTCACTGAGAGAACTTAGGTAGTTGTTTGTGAGCAAAACAACTATCTTGACACTGACTAGAACTTGATCATCTTCAATCCACGTGTCTACTTGAGCACAGGGCAGATGTAAATTCTTGCATACTTCAAGGACAGACTTCCCCGGTTCAAGGATGTGGTTTGACCTGAATTGCTATGTTCACTTGCCTGAATTGGCTTCTACCCTGCTATGGATCATTCACTTTTGTGGGTATGTCTAGGTGGATTTGCTAGCATTACTGGGATGGCTACAGCACAAAAGCTCAGGTATGCTCTTAACTTACTGGAAATCAGTTGATTTGGTCTACCTTGTAATTTGCTTCCCCAAGCACTGTGAATGCCCTTCTCTCTCAGATGTTTAAATTTACATGCAACCACTTGTGTAATTTGAGATCAGATGCTGTCTCTCCTATTTTCATGGTTAGAGTATTGACATCTCGATGATGCATTTGTTTGGAGTATCTGAAGCAAAATTATTGAATACTCTTCCACTCGACAATTACAGTATCAGTGACCATGCTGGATTTGGAAAGCCTCTTAGGGCCTACAGCTTTCCTCTTCAATTTTGTTAGGATTCACCGGCTCCTGTAGTGAACTATGACAGCCTTTTGGGTCTCCGACTACATGGCCTCGGACGAACCTTGTGAAGCATGCAGCTTGATGCCTATAAAAGACAGTTGAAAAAAGATAAACAGACATAATAGGACATGACAAGACAGGACACAGCAGGGTAAAATTTGACATACCATAGCAGCACAGAATTACATGGCAAAGCATCACAAAATAAGAAATATTGTAGAACTGCTTTAATGCAAGTTGAAAATTCTTTTAATGATCGATTGTAGCGTATGCTATGTAGTTGTTGCTTCAACACCTCTTTGTCTCATTGTACCTGCACCCACGCTTCCCTAATTGTAGCTTACTAGACTGGGTAACTATGTCTGCCTGGAATGTCCACGTCTGCTGGAGTGTGTGCAGCTGAGCTATGTTCTGCTGCAGACTCTTTGCTACACTGTTTTCTAACATCCGCCCCTGTTTAACAAAAGCAAGATTTCCACCCAATACACATTTGTACAGCCTGTCAACAAACAGCCATTCTTTCCTCTTCCTAGTGCAAGGCTGACTGTAGTTGCAATAGCAGCCGGAAGTGATGAAGTTATGGAATAGTGGGAAACACAATTTTCCATCCAAACACAATAAAACCAATTGATTTAAAGTAGCATTCAAATGCAATTTTTATGATATTCAGTACTTGAAATGGGAATATCCAAGTGCAGGTACTCACTATCCTAGAGTACCTCTTTGTTACTGAGAACTTGCAGTACTCTTCTAGGAGCGTTGTGCCTCTGCTGTCAAGTCCTGGTGCTCGTCTTCTTAAAGATGTGAAGGTAGTCACTAACTGAGAGTACCTGCACATTTAAAGCATCAATTACAGCTGTAATTTGTATTGGGCCTATGTATAACTCTGTAAATAGACTATACCTGTGACCCTCTTGCCTAATTAATTGCGCCTGTCTCTTTTACAACTACAACAGTACCAGAGTGCTGAAGAATTATAGTAACCAGTCCTTTGTCCCATATCCCCTTCTTCTCTTCTCTTAGAGTCTATACTGGGAATTTGCAATCTTTCCCATGGTAATAGCTACTTATGTTCAATAAAAATCATCTCGAACTACTAACACAAATTATCAGTGTTAAAATAGTGACCACTTCATAAAGGATTCCATTAGTGGTCAGTACATGCAGGGTTTTTAGCGGTCACCATGTGAGGGCATCAGGCAAGTTCATAAGCAATAATGTAAAAAAAATGATGAATTCATTTGAATGCCTGTACATGTTATAACTATTACATACAAAATGTTTCCTGGCATCTAAGAAAGAGCATCAGTAGTACGACTCCCCAGTGCAACCATTTAAATACCAGTCGTGTATACATTTTTTTATGCAAACATCAGTTTATCATTTCTGAAAATAAAATCATTATACTTTTAAGTATATACTTTTTAATTTTGGAAAAATACCTAATTCAACCAAACAAAAGTTTTTTATTTACTAGGCTGGGCTACACATTGGGGAGGAAGCTACTCACAGGTACATGGAGAACTACTAGTAGCTCCCGAGCTACTCCTTGGAGAACCCTGGTCTACGCTATAGCATTTCTTTAGTTCTACACTGTTCTCTTCTGTATTTACCCTCAACAACAGGTTAAAATCAAGACAATTGTTATTGGTATATAGAACAACGTTGTGGCATTTTTATACCCAGTACATTTAAGGGGCCATCCAGGTAACAGGTAAAAAACACAGTTCTCTTTGCTCAGGCCTGCGTCACTAGCAGTCACCAACAACAAGCGTGACAGAACGTTCCTTTGTTTGAAGACGTCTGTTTAGGTTTAGTGACACTGTGTGGCATCACTCACTGGTAGCTTTTGCAGTGAAGTGCTGCTGCAAGGCCTCAAGGAGTACTGGCATGTAATAACAAAATCACCATCCCAACAGCCTCACTCGGTCACGTACAGAACCAGAGCCACGGAGCCGCTTGTTATTCATTGAGTGCTGGGGGCAGCCCTCTGCTTGATTCTATCCAAACTGATGCTTTCTAATTGTTAACGATTGGCGATATCAGGCATTTAAATATTTGATTCGACATGAAATGCGACAGTGATATAAATTTGGTGCAGACATTACACAAATCATTATGTGGATTGCGAAGCAGTACAGTAATAAACAGCAGTATGTAACACGGGGAATTCCAGGAATGACGTATGTGTACCAGAGGTACCCCGTCAGTTAATTAGAATGTTATCAATAATGCACCATTCCCATAGTTAACACGCGTCGAGTAAAGCTCTGCAATAACGTCAGCGTTCCCATTAATTATTTAGGTGCTGCACGAGGAGTTCCTGCACTTCATTTGTTGAATTTTGAAGTATCACTATAATTAATTTGAAAACACTTTAATAAATAAGTATGTTCCTAAATAACCATTGCAACAATCCCTATTTACAACACACCACTCCAGAAAGATTATCAGAAATTCAGGATTATGTGCACTGCATGGTATTCAGATCCTATGTAGTGCTAGCGCTTCAGTAATACACGCTGCATTGGAAACCTCCAATAAGCATTTCAATAACTGATTATGTACGGTGTACTGAATTCCAAGAGTACGTATGTGCACAATGGGATCTAGTTCTACAATTGAAACGCTCATTTACGTGTCATCCTCTTAGTGATGCTGTGTAAACCAAAGCTCTCCATTCGTCTGATTCTGTGTGACGTTTGCTGTTAGGTACGTAGCCTCCGTGTAATACGAGGCATTCCATGTTTTTGAGTCTTTGGTGGATCATTTTGTAAAATATTACGCATCTCAGTTCATTAATTCTGTCGAATATTAAGCATTCTGTTAATTAATACTATGTATGGTAATGCATTGCAACAATGGATTCTGTAAATATGTGGCATGGGACATAGGCAGTGACACATCTACCATACAACAGACTCTGTTCTAGCCTAACAGACCTTTCAGAGTCCTTGACTATTTCGGAAATTATGTAGGCCAGCCCTCACGTCACTTCCTCTCCTGCTGCCTAACATTTCCCTTCCTCATCTCTGCATGCGCTGCCTTCGGTTCCCTCTTTCTGCCATCATAGCCCATCTCCTCCTCTCCACTTTATCATATTTCTTATTCGATACCAAACTGTGAGGCAAATGGGTGTATAATAGTCTTCCTCTGAGTGCTCCTGAAGGCTAGATACCGGAAATCAGGTGCTTTTGTCGCAATGATACTGATTCGAGTGAGAGGGTTGCTCCCTAATAACCTTATTGACATTTTTCCCTTTCAGGAAAGAGAGCTACCTGACCACAGCATGAAGCAATGGACACGCTGAACATGGAAGATCTGGGTGACACTGGCTCGCTGTCACTGCTGCCATGGATGGCCTCTTGCTTCATGGTATTCGGCGGGGTCCTTCCTTACATCCCGCAGTATAAGGATATCCAGAGGACCAACAATGCCGACGGCTTCTCTACATGGGTCTGTCTTGTTCTGCTCATGGCCAACATCCTCCGAATTTTCTTCTGGTAGGATTGGCCGCCTAATTTAATTACTAGTACATTTTTTAAGCTTGGACTGATTTTTTCACAATTCCATTGACCTAGAGTCAAACAGCACTTAAGATCTAAAAATTCCAATAACTCAGAAATCACAGAAGCATCTGCCTGGGGAAACGTGGCTGACATGGCCACACAGGGGAGGTCATTTTTCAAGGTTGTCGGTCATTTTTCAAGATTGGGTGGAAGGTAGCGAGGACAGGTCATAGAGAACTGCCCTGGGGAGAGCGTTTCAGAGGTTGACTTGTAATGCTAGGGTAGAATTAGTCTCGTGTCTTTCCCTACCCTAGACTTGTTCAAGATTGGGTGGAAGTTAGCGAGGGTAGGTCAGAGAGAACTGATATCGGGAGAGCGTTTCAGAGGTTGTCTTGTAATGCTAGGGTAAAATTAGTCTCGTGTCTTTCTCTACCCTAGACTTGTTCAAGATTGGGTGGAAGGTAGCGAGGGTAGGTCAGAGAGAACTGATATCGGGAGAGCGTTTCAGAGGTTGACTTGTAATGCTAGGGTAGAATTAGTCTCGTGTCTTTCCCTACCCTAGACTTGTTCAAGATTGGGTGGAAGTTAGCGAGGGTAGGTCAGAGAGAACTGATATCGGGAGAGCGTTTCAGAGGTTGTCTTGTAATGCTAGGGTAAAATGAGTCTCGTGTCTTTCTCTACCCTAGACTTGTTCAAGATTGGGTGGAAGGTAGCGAGGGTAGGTCAGAGAGAACTGATATCGGGAGAGCGTTTCAGAGGTTGACTTGTAATGCTAGGGTAAAATTAGTCTTGTGTCTTTCTCTATCCTAGACTTGTTCAAGATTGGGTGGAAGTTAGCGAGGGTAGGTCAGAGAGAACTGCCCTGGGGAGAGCGTTTCAGATGTCTTGTAATACTAGGGTAGAATTAGTCTTGCGTCTTTCTCTACCCCAGACTTGTGGGCCTTTGACAGCACCCCTGTTCACTCAATGCCCCACCACCCTATCCCTCAATCTACTTCCTCTTCTGGACAGTCTGTCCCTGTTTCTAGGTCACTTCTTTCATGCACCACACTTGAGACGCCAGTAAGGATTTTTTGCCATGTATGAGTGATAGGGTCGGTAGCGGTCTGTTTCCATTTTCTGACACAGATGGAAATTAACCGACCTGGCGAGGAGTCAAATCTGCTTCTCCTCTCCCGGATTCATTTTTAATGATTGGTAGAAGAGGAATGTCAATGTCCTTTCAGCATTTAATTAAAAAGGACTTCTAATAGTTGACGTTTGTTCTTTCTGCACAGCAGTCTTGTAAAAGTCTCTTCGCCATCGAATGTCCTTGGAATAAGAAAAAGGCACCATAATGAGCTCTGCATTCATTTATTAATGGGGCCAAGCTTGAGGGGAGAAGGTTAGGGGTTTGCGTATGGATATTAGCAACGAATGAAGTAATTGTGGTGGACCTTCTAAACGTTTGACACATTTTTTAAAAGCTGTATTTTCTCACTTTCCGTATCAATTCTGATTCAATAAAGCAGTTCTGAGTCACCATGTTTTAAATACGAAAATACAAGAGTGGTGTTCAAGTAATGAATCAGGCACATGTGTGTGCAAAGGTATGTCCCTTAGGGGAAGTGAGACTTGTGAAGGGAATGGTGAGTATTTATGTAAAAAGAGGAGTGAGTGGGTCCAAATTAAAGTAGAGCGCCACAGGAAGTGTATGTCAGGTAAAAATTTGTTTTGACGGTTCAGAAAATCTCCATACACTCTTATACGCTAATTTTCGGGCCTTGTTTCAGTCCTTTGCTGCCACCACTAAGTGGTCCATTACAGTTGCAACTTTACGTTGTCTTACTGAGACATTTGCTCTGGTGTGCCAGGTTTAAAGAGTAGTCTTTGGGCTTCCTGTGATCCTCCGGACCCTGGGATCCAGAGCAGCATGCTAACAAGCGTAAAGCAATAGAACACCTCATGTGGGGGAGCTAACACTATATCAATGTAATCACAGTACAGGTAAAATATATACCTCACAATAATAGTAGCATAACGCACAGAGGTTGGGCAGTCGATTGCTGTTCAAACAGGCGGCATAATAATTCCTTCTAGATGCTTGAAACTCTTAGATTCACATAATCAAAACTGCTAAGGGGCATGTTTATCACCCAGTACTGTACCAGTCCAGAGCAAATAAACCAGCCATCACCACCTGAACAGGCTTTGAATAACTGAATAGATCTGCCACATGCTGCTGGTCAATGGAGGATTTTAATTTAGTCTACCACTGTGGGTCCCAAATAGGTACAACCTACAACTGCTTCTTCTCATCGCACAATCACAATCAGATATAGGATTATATTACCTGAGTCCATCCCAGCAGATCTCTCCATCATTTCTCCCTTTAACCTGTTCCTGCGCAGGACCTTTCACTCTGAACAAAATATCTCAGAATGGACAGCCCACTCAGTGCAGAAACCAGTTAAGTGGACTATGAGCATAAGAAATAACACAAAGGCTCCTACAGAGATTCTCAAAGTTGCCAATTTACTGAAAACCATAATTTGTGTGCCTGTCTCTCACACTTCTTCATCCATCACACTGCTAAGAGCTGCATCGCATTTCACGATACCCACAACTTGATGATCACCATGCACCACATGGAAACACTTCCCACATAGGATCAAAACAAAGACAACATCCATCCAACCACTCACCCTGCACAATGTAGAGTGCTATACATGTAAGCAGGCACTTCAGCACCCCAAATAGGAGTAGTACAAAATAAAATATAAATATTATAATAAAGTACAATACAATACATTATTACAGGTGTTGTTGAAAACCAATATGGCTTGGCAGTGTAAGGGCACCCCTAAACAACAGTGTAATGGTCAAATATTAAACAAAAGCTATTTTATAAGTAATCCAGCCACTCACATGATATAATTACTTGCAACATTTTAAAGTTCAGATCTTTGTTTTGAGACATTAATAAAAACAAGTGAACATTACTTTTTAAATACATTTCTGGAAATACGTGCATTTGGCAGTGCAGGGTCTAATCGAGCCTGATGCTATTACTTAAACTTAGCAAACATGACACAGGTCTAGCCATGTAGCAGCAGCCAGACGGGGAAGGCAGGTAAAGGTGAGCAGTGAGCTAGGTGCCTTTAGCCTTTAAGCGTGAAAAACATGCTCAAGTCTTCACTGTGTGTTTGTACATGTATGTGAGTGTACTTCTAGGTTTGTGCATTTATGTGTGTGTGTATATGTATGTGTAGATCTCACAAATGTCTCTTGATAAAGTTCTGACTATGGCCTAATGGCTGCAGTTTAAATTTGGGCATTTTGTGAGAATCCATGTTATGATGGCACCCACCTTTGTTTAAAGTGCGTGCCTTGGTATAATGGCAGTATTTCCTGGCTTACTACAGACATCTGTAGCATAATGGTGCGTATTCTTATTATAAATCTGGTCCTGTCATAATCATGGTAATTCTTATCCTGTGGTGTCTTCCTTGGCATTAGATGATGTGCACTTGATGATAATACACTGATTTTTGGACAACTGAGGTGTATTTACTAAAAATGAAAATATTTTTGGGGGATGAACATTTGTTTTTTTATGAAAATTCTAAGATTTTAGGAAATTGAGCTCCCAGGCTTCTCTTAGTCCCCTGACTTGTGGACCATCCTTTCTGGATGTGCCTTCTCCCCCATGGATACAGCAGGGCCAGCGTCATTGGGGATTTTCGTCCTCCAATGACCACCTTACAGTTAGGCAACAACATCTGCATGGATTCCCATTGTGACTCAAGTAATCTGAGAGTGACCCTCAACTGATCCATTTGTTGAGAATTTCATGAGTCAGTCAGTCAAGAGGAAGCTCTTACTGTTAAGGGTAGAAGCAGCACAGCTGGATGCAGCCACTTCGGGCCCAGTGGCCTCACAAGCTGAAGGGCCTTTAACTCCTGTATCTGCTTCTTTGTTGCCTGTCCCTGAAAGCCATGGTTCAGCCTCTGCTCCTCCACCCAGAGCTGGCTTTAGGGTGGTGCACCCGGTGCCACTGCACCATGTGCTGACTTTATGAGGGGGCACCGTGTTTACAAGTATATTGTAGTTTTAAAAGCCCCTACTGCTGCATTCCTTGCCTCCAGCAAATTAAAGGCAACAATCAAAATGTCAAGAAATCTCTAGTGATTAATGTTCTGCCTGGAGAGAGACCGGAGTTTTCTCTAGTGGAAGTTTTAAGGTAGCACAGAGGGTTAATATGCCTGCTGTAAAGAACATGTACCATGCAGATCACAAAGTGCATACAATGCAAACAGGTCAGTGGGTTACTGTTTTTGTCAGAGAGGTCCTTTTGTTTCTTACAGTTTATAAGCTAAAATCCTAATATAGAACACTAAACTATTAACTGTCATCAAAGAACTGCGTAGGTTCCAGAAGGTATAAATATAGACTAGAGCATTATTATTTTTTCCCCAGTCTTTCTTTATCCTAATGTTGCTAAAAAAGGGTTCATTTGTGTATAAATCAGTTACTATTATTAAAGAGAACCCCCAACCATGGTGTTACATTGTAAATGCTGAGTTTGTGCTTCTTCAAACCAAGCAAAGCTTAAACTATACAGCCTACCAGTAAGGATGACATGTGATTCCTACATCTTGTAGTGCTCTGTCTTATGTAACATTTCTTAGACACTATTTACCCGCTTGATTGATTGTCACTGTGTAATGTGTGTGTGATGTAAAGTGCTCTGACACCCTGCATTCGAATGAGTGGCACTACAAAACTAATTAAGTGCATCTGAGAGAGAGCGGTGGACGGGCACTGTTAAAGGGTGGTAGCGAGAGAATCTGTGGCAGAGGTGGTCATTGGGAGTGTCAACAAACATTGCCGCACAAGGAGCCGCCAGCACTAAAGCCGGCCCTGCCTCCAAACACCCTGGAGCTTATACCTGAGATTCACTGCATTCTAGTTTCACCTATTGGAGAGCATGTGCCACCTTTAAAGGTCATAAGTTCGAATTCAAAACATAAAAAATGTTAAAAGCTTGAAATGATTGGCTTGAATTTCTTTTTTTTTAAACGTTAGAAACAGATAAAAAAACAAGGATCAGAATAGGGATATGTGTTCGTGAAAAGTAGATAGTTAGGGTCAAGGGTGCAAAAAGATTAGGTTTAGGTCGGAATTAGAGTTATGTTCGTTTCAGAGTTATCCCTAGACACATTTAGTGCCCCAGCTAGGCTTAGTGTAAGGGACAGTCTTTGAGCTAGCATTAGGGTTCGGGTAAGAATTAGGAATATGTTTCGGAATATGGTGAAGGTGAGGGTTCGTGTATGGTTTCATGTTAGAGTTAGGGCAAAGGATTCAGGCACAGTAAGTAAACATGGTTTGTCTTTTAATGTCTTTTAACCAACAATAATTCTGAAACATAATATTTTTTAATTGAGAACACTGTTTAAGGAGTAATTCTTGTTTGTTGTGCACCAGTTTCATCTGGTTCATGAATCCAATCACATGTGGGAACTGAATGTTTTTTTCCATTTATCCATGAACCTTTGAGCCCATGGTGCCCAGTGGGCTCAGATTGGTGACAATGAAAGTGAACGTACTAATGGCAGAACCTTCTGTGCTAGTGATTTTCAGTTTTTTTTTATCTGCCAACATATTCACTTTTTCACAAGTAGATAAGTAGATGTATCCATATTTTCTGTTGAAATTACCGTTAATATTCAATAGAAAATGTGAGGTACTCACTTTACTCTTCTCAAACTATAGAGGCTGAGGGTCCCATCAGTAATTAGGATGTTTAATATCTTCTTCACTTCTACATGGCGTACAATCTGGATATCTGAACTAGGGATGGGGTTGTTGTGACTCTTGTAGATGTTTTGCCTTAGCAAAATCCTTTAAAGTCAATTGCAACCCACAGGTTGTGTACTGTATTCTAAAGTGAAGTCATAGTGCAGGCAAGCCTTACTCAAGAAATTGTTTGGCTAGGCCCTTCTTTTAGTGCATGGGCTGTCTCGTTCCAAATTATTTACATTCTTGGTAATTGCTTCCATTACAATAGAAGTGGTACCTGTTATTTACCACAGTGGACCTTTAGTACCTCATTTAGACGAGGGCAAAATATAAACATTCACCTACAATGGCACTTAGGGCCTAATTATGAATCTGTCTGTCACTATACTGCCAGACTCGCTGTGGGGGTCTGGCGCTGCTGCTGTGGCGGACCGACCACCACATTACTACCCTGGTGGTCCGACAGCCAGGGTACCGCTGTCTCTGCCGGGATCAGGACAGGCTGACAGCGGGTGCAGGTTGTAATCAGCTAGGGCGGCGCTCTACGCGGCGCTATGCAGCCGATTACAACCTTGCTCTCTGACAGCCATTTCATGGCGGTTTGACCGCCATGAAAAGTCTTGCGGAGAACAGGTGCAAGGGGCCACAGGGGGGGCCCTGCACTGGCCATGGCATGGGCAGTGCAGGTGTCTCTCTGCTCGGCACCCTCGTAATGCGCACTGTGTGCTGTGCAGACAGTGTGCATTACAAGGGTGGCGATTCACCCTACGGGCGGCAGCATTGCTGCTGGCTCAATTAGGAGCCGCCAACAATGCTGTGCCACTTTCTCTCTGAGCTGACAAGCGGAAACCTCGGTTTCCGCCCGTCAGCCCACCGGGAAAGTCATAAAGGGGCCAGTGGGAAAGTATCAACAGTTTGGCGGACGCGTGTTCCCATCCACCAAACTCGTTATCAAGGCCTTTGCCTATTCCTCCCTCCTCATGGTCCTCGTGCCCCATTTAGAGCTTTGTGATCTGCTGCTTTTCTAAACGTTGAGCCACTGCCTCTGCTGTTGGATAAACTGTGATCACTGGCAATTTGCCAGTAGAAATGGTGTTGTATGACTCGCCTATTTGGAGCCAGCTTTCTAACACAATGCCAGCCATGATTTTGCTTGTCTGCCACCGCCATGCATGGCAGTGTCTAGCAAAAAAAATGATTAGTATCCCCTACTTGCTGGAAATAAGTTCCCAGGTTTCCAGAAACATTTTTTGTTTTTTCAAAACAGCCCTCAGCTTTGAGCGTTTGTCTTTGAACCCCCCCCCCCGCCAAAAATCGCTGACCTGTGGCATGGTGGTTAAACCTTATTCTACTCTATTTTTAACTGAAAAAACTTTGGGGTAATCCAATTAATTCAGCCTTTTCTTCTCACTTTCTCCCTATGATGTTTTCCTGCAATGTTTTTTTTAAATGCTGCAGTCTTTGCAAACTTCACAAGTTTTGGCATACTTGACAGGGCGTTGAAAGATGATAGCCATTCCTGTTCTTGTGCTCAGACGGTCATTTATCGTTTTTAAGGAGAGAGCTCTGGTTAGCAGTGGTAACGTGTGCAGAGTCCTGAGGGTTGAAGGCAAAAAGTTAGAGGGGAAAACCATGCCAATGGTGCCAGTCCTAGCAGAAGGCGGGAAACTCAACAAGCCTAGGGTGTTAGATGCTCTGCTTCACACTCAACAGCCTGGCAATGCAAGTGGAAGGATGATCACATTTTGGGCGCACAGAGTACATTTGTGCTGGTGGATTTTCTGACTCACTTGTCACGATCTTCTGATGGCACAGAAGGTAAAATCGTAGTTTATATATATATAAAGTATAAATTACGGTGGAGGGTATGAATTTATCACTGCTTGTTGGAGGTTACATAGGACATGGCATGTGGTGATTTAGCACATGATCATGGTGCAATGAAGTGTTGTGGTTCTTACTAATTCTGTTAGTTGGAGAACTAAATACCTTTAATTTTTTGGAAGAAAATGCTGCAAGGGATCAGCTTTATTATTGATTGAAATGCTTCCTGCTTACCAAGAACAAAGATCAATCTTCTTAAACAAGTTAATTTGTCACAGGGCTCCTTATCAACTGACTGAAGCATTCTTAACAGCTTAAAGCTGCTTCCCTTTTCTATGGTCTTATGTGTAGTAATTCCCTCAACCAAACGACCCCATACTTTAACCTCGATCTGTAGTGCATCCTATTAAAATAACCTATTTTTCTGAAAATAAGCTTCCTCTTTCTTTGTAATAAAATGTAGAAATATTGTTGTTTTTATGTTTTTTTCAATGAACTTAAATAATGATTTTTCTCATTCCACCCATGATCATACATTAGTTTTGTATATAAACATATAATAAATCGGGCAATATTGGGCAGTTATATTAGGAATGATGATGATTAGGCGATACAGTTTGTGTAAAGTACGTGAATTGTCGAGAAAGCCGATTGTCATTGATTTTATTCCTGTGAATACACAATGATCCCATATTAATCACTAAAGAGCTAGCCGGTGAGGTAGGGTATCGTGTGCAGAGTCCTGAGGTATCTGGCATACTGGGGATCATACACAAATACAGAGCAGTCCGCTGCCACAAGATGGCGGGGTTGTAGACCTAGAGAGAGGCCTAAACCAGAGAACATGACCAGAACTCACCCGTGACTCTCACGGTTTACCTGAGTACATTTGGAAACCTGCAAAAATGTCTGGGACAGCTGGGGACACCACAAACAACAAGCAAGAAAAGGCAGCCTCATACTGAAAAACGATTTTTTTAAATTACTTTTTCCTGCACTTGGGGAAGGGCAGGCCCGCACAGAGAAAATAAAAACAAAGAGAAAGAAAAAGAAAGATAAGTTATATTATCGAATCTGACCCGTAAGAGGTGAGTTTACTATTAGAATAGAAACCAGACTCCCTCATGCTGCCCCCTCGATAGATTGAAAACCAGTTTTCCATTTGATGTGCTCATAGACTGCAACACTATTACTTTTGCCTGTGTTAAGTACCTGTGTGATTACAGTAATGATCCGAGGCATTTAGTTAATTTGTGAATTCTGCCTTTTGTATGTCTTTTCTTTAATCCCTGGTATCTCCATCACCTTTAGGTGTGGGAAGTTTTTTGAACTCACCCTGCTCCTGCAGAGCATTGTTATGATCGCCGCCATGCTGGCCATGCTGCAGCTCTGCTGCTCCGTACAGAGTGTCAACAAGGTCTCCACTAAAAGTCACTTTTTCACAGGTAAGAATCTGACCTTTCAGAAAGTGGCAATGCCCGAGGTTAGCAGGTTTTAGGTTCCCCTATGTCACATTAAAGTAACATTTTAATACATATAGCATAATTCAGCAGCAAACAGCTACAATAAAGATCTTGGAGCTGCTGCTGCCTGTTCGGTGATGGACAGACACAAAAGCCTCAACCGTGGACTTACTCCTTCTTTCACTTGGATGCAACAGAGGCTTCTTTTCTTCACCCAAGGCCTCCACCATAGGGTTCCTTTTTCTACAGTCTACAGCTACTTGGAGTGGTGTAAGGTTCAGGGAGAATGTTTGATAGCAGACAGAGTAGCCATGTACATCCTCGCGCATGAAGAAGAGTGCATGCTGATATCATTCTCCCCATCAGAGGGGACAGTAATGGAAGAGTCCACCTGGGGCAGAAGGAGGGCAATGAAGTAAAAGCAGGGGAGTGGCCTACACTAATAACGCATTGGCTTCAACCAGGTTTGACCAAAGACACCTCAGATATCACAAGCCCATGGCCAGTCCTGAACCCATACTCCTGCTCTCTAGGTCATGGGAGCGGAGCCAGGAAGTAGAGGATGAGGAGTATGTCACTGCAGGGCCTCGTGACACGGATTGTTAACGAATGACCTCAAAGCTCCCAGAGTTCTGCCTCCATCCTAGCACTCACCTCACCACTGAGTCAAAACCCCACCCGAGAGCTGTTCAAGATGTCCAATGCCTTCTAGGAAATGTCGGGGAGGGAGTTGTAAGTGATCTTCTGAAGGAATATGTAATATAGCAGCTAACCCAGCGCCTGTAAAGATGCTGTTATAAAGCAGTTCCGTGGTATCTGTAAGGAGTCAAGAAGCAACACTCTTGCGCAACTGGATGATGCGAAGCTAACAGCACTGGGCCTAATCTCCATAATATGTCCTGACATCACCCTCAGCAAGAGATTTCAAACGCCTGGGCTGGCATAGCCCCATCCTCTGAAACCTTGACTGCCGATCATCGGGTAAGCACCCTTTCCCAGACGTCTCAGACATTCCCTCGCCTCTCCCCTTCCCATATTTCCTAGAAGCCGCTTAGGGAGTGTTATTACTTGATTAGCAGAGCAGCTGCCACATTCCTGCAGTCCACTGAGAATTACAATACACTGATGCCAGGAGAGTTAGCGAGAGGGTAGGATGCGAAGGCTGTTCACAATGGGTGTTTTGTGGTGATGGAGAGTAGAATGAGAATGGTGTATGATTTTTATTCTCTTTTTCACTGAATTTTGCTTTTTACTTTCACAATTTCCCATTAGTAAAGAAATATGAGACTACATAGACCATTGCTACAGGTTCATCGACGGCCTTTTGTCTTGGGGCTCTCAGGTGGCATCGGTTCACTGCAACACATAGTCATTTTGCGGAATATTCAATATAGCCCCTATCTGACACGCCTTTTCAAGCTATACTGCGGTGCCCTCCAGTCTGGTGCAAACAGTGAGACTGGACTTAAACAGCACAGGCACAAATTCCAGCATATTTCTGCTCCTCAAGTGTGTAGTGTTGTGATTCTCTTCTTGGACAGTTGGTAGGTGATGCTGCTGGGTCAGAAACGATGGCATCAAGGGAGGTCCAGCACCCTGTGTGGAAATTAGAGAAGGGATTTTGTTTTATGGTATACGAGTGCACCAAAGCCAGGGTCATGCACTTTGATTTATTGCGTCATATTTGTTTTTTAATGGAGCCCATTGGGTAAACATTAATTGTGGCTATTGTGTGTGTTAGCACCAGCTCATGGCGACCCTGCAGTTGCACTGTGACCTGTGCATTACACAGTGTTATCATGCCACCCACACTGTATCCTTAAAGGTCATATCCTTCACTGGTGTTGCAACTCCATTATTCATGGTGTCTTACTGATCCTTGGAATCATATCCTTGAATGTTGGACCTAGGAGTCGGTCATATCAGTTTGTTTCAGAGGTGTGCATCACTTACCATTTTGATGCAGATGGTGTGTTGTAGCTTACCATTGCATTGTGCCCGGCTCCGTCACTTTTGTGGGAGTGACTGCTATTCAAGTGCAATCTACATACAGAAACCGCATTCAGAAAGTTATTAAACTTTGGCCCTTATTTATAGTTATATGGACGGTTTACTCCATCACAAACGTGACGGATATCCCGTCGGCCATGTTACGATTTCCATAGGCTGTAATAGAATCGTAATATGGTGGATGGGATATCTGTCACGTTTGTAGTTTCAGTAGTGGGCATGGGCAGTGGCTTCAGTGGCATAACAAAACATGGCAAGGGCCACCCTCCAGACTCACTCAGGCCACGTGCTGTGCTGAGGGGGCCCCCTGGAGTTCAGGGGCCCCCACACTGTGCAGGCTGCGGGAACCTTCGTTATGCCCCTGACTGGCTTGGTGATTTGATTCAATGACCTCCTCGATAATAGTTGTGATGATGGAATTGCATGTGTACATTGTCAGGTACTACTTGGAAATGCTTTATTGGATTGTCATGTTGGTGGTTATGAGCATGGTAAATGGCCTTCATCACATTCCTTTACATATTATTTACAATGAGCTGTGTTTGATGGTCACCCTCCTCCTCTTACCACCCCCTCTTACAAAATCCCCCCCCCCCTCCGCCCTCCCGGTACCGGACATGAGGACTGAAATTGGTCATGGGGCGATGATGTTTCCTGCTGTGGCCTGACGGCCTGCATTGTTGTTGGTGCATCTAGTGGGTGATCGCTGGTTATAAGAATTTGTTTTGTAGTTATACCTGGTCACAGAGATTGGCTACTTCTGCGGGTATTTGGGTTGCTCTCAATGTACCTGTCCAATGGGTCTGTGACATTCATGCTTTGGGACATATTTGCAAAACTATTTGTTTTTGCTGTTATAATGTTTAATGATTTGTGCACTGTGCTTTCTCCCTGAACACAGCCGTAGCATGGTTGGCCGTCATACATTAGGTGTAAACCCTTCATATGTGCACTCCACGCGGTGGACTTTATTACTCGTTGACATCTGAGCGCTTTCATTTGCTATGGTAATCGCCACCTTATGCTTGCACTTTTATGTTATTCATTTCCCGCAGCTGATTGTAACCTAATTTTATTAACAATCTTATTGTCACACGCATTTTCTTGACGTAATTTTACATTTTGTAGTAAATAGATGCATTTGGTTATTTGTGAGCTTGATGACCTTCATTTACCTGTAAAGGTGATTTTCACTTTCGCCTCGCGTGGTCTCCGATGTTGCTCATTGCTGGTCGTTGTTTCTTGAGTTCCAGGTGAAAGAAAAGGGCTTATAATTTGAATGTACTGGTGCATGTGTTAAATCATATGCTGTACATTTACATGTGGTTGTAGACTTTTCGTGAATAATGCGTTCAGAATAACCACATGCGCTCTTACCTCGTGATACTTCTGTATGCAAAGTATTCTTAACACACAGTTGCAAAGCTCTCTTGTCCAAGAGATGTATTGTGCAAGATATTCAAATTCGGCTTTTGTTTACATTGTCAGTCAGTCTGATGTTTTTTCGTGTTTAATTTTTTTAATCTTCATTACCTTCAATAAATAAATGTACTAAGCTAGTGGAAGTTTAACCAAAAGTGTATAAGCATCCCAGCTAACTCATGCAAGTTAGATTAGAATTGTTTTTCTGCCTATATAGTTCATTTATCTGTACTTGTGTTCAAGTTTCTATTGGGCAAAAAGGTCAGATGTGTACTTGTCTAAAAATGTAAGCTGAGCCTGAACCGCTGGTGTCTGCAGAGGGAGTCCAGATGAACACGTTCACTAGCACTGTTTTCCCTGCCTCCCCTTGTGCCCCACCACCACAGCTATTGAGAGTGCTAGGATGCAGAACCGAACAACAGTAGCCAGACGCATTGGTTAGTCTAACCACCATTGACTGCAATGCAGGGAATTTTTGCGTGCGCGCACACACAAACATACAAACACACACTATATATATATATATATATATATATATATATATATATATATATATATATATATACACAAAAGAACCCGAAATACTGAGGCTCAAAAAAGTGGCGGTCCGACCATGGTTTCGTGAACAACCATACAGAAGCAAAAACAAATTCTTGAAAAAGCAAGAAAGGTCAGGACACTTCCAGTGAAGTTGAAGCTTTTACTGTCATACAGATACTTCCTCCCAACGCGTTTCAGCCGTAGCCTTGTTCACAGATGGTACAAGGCTACGGCTGAAACGCGTTGGGAGGAAGTATCTGTATGACAGTAAAAGCTTCAACTGTTTTTTCAAGAATTTGTTTTTGTCATATATATATATATATATATATATATATATATATATATATATATATATATATATATATATATAGGCAGGATTACGTTTCTATACAAAAAGCATTTTTTTTACTTGCCTATATCTTTGGCACTGCTTGACGAATCCTCATGAAACTTTCCCAAATAATTTGCCGGTTCCGTCATCTGCTGTCTGGTAAGTTTCAGGGTGATATGTCCAGGGAGAGCCGAGAAAAAACAGGGGTCTCAAACACATTTTCCCCATACATTTTTCCATAGGGATTTTGAACAGTGATAGCGCAAAAACTACTGAATAGAATTACACCAAATTTGGCAGGAAGGTAAGTCCAGAAAGAGTGCTTTTTTTGTTTTGGTGTAATTCTGTTCAGTAGTTTTTGAGAAATTAAGCAGAAAACTAATTTGTATATGTAGGGACACAAAGGATTCCTGACCCCTAATGATCTCGTGCTGAGATCTGATTGGCTGATAACATTTCAACAAGAGAAGCTGTTGAAATGTTGTCATCCATCTTGCGCTTCAGCCAAGTCCCCCAAAAAAAGTTGAAAAAAAGAAAAGGGGCTAGGGTACGAACACCCTGAAACCTTAGCTCTGGTGCTGGGGTCCCAAAGGGACCCCTCCAGGGCTAAAAAGCATTTTTTTTGTTAATTGTATGAGGGGTGACGTGGTGGATCGGCATATTCACTTGTAAAATGACAAAAAAAAACAAAGCGTGGGCTCCCAAGCTTTGTTAGTCTTATGCCCCTGGGTTGGCCAAGTCCTGGGGGCTTTTAAAAAAAAAAGTGGGTGGGGGTCCTCCTCGCCCCCCTTCTGCTGCCCCGGAGACCACCACCTCCTGGGGCTAATTTTTTTTTAATGCGGGGGGGTGCTGCTCCGGGGACCGCCACCTACCCAGGGCATTATTGTAAGATGGGGAGGTGGCCTCCTGGCCTCCGCTAGCTGCCCTGGGGACCACTTCCCCGGGGCGATCTTGTAATTAAAGCAGGGGGCCCTTTAGACCCCCTTCTGCCCTGGGGACCACCAACCCCTGGGCCAAATATTTAAAAAAATAAAGGGGGTCCCTATGGGACCTCCGCGCCCCGGGGACCACCACAACCAGGGGCTAGGATCTAGTTGGAGGGGGACCTCATGGCCTCCCTTGAGGGGCCTCTGATGGCCTTGGGGGCTGCTACCCCCCCAGGGCAGACTCCTTCTATGTCCCAGGGGGGCCAACCCCTGAGACATAGCTGTTTGCTGCAGCTTGGCTGCAGCAGCAGCCGAGCCGCTGGAAACACTTCGGGTTTTGACAGCGGGACCTTTAAAGCAGGCCCGCTGTCAAAATCCAAAGTTTCATCTCTGTCCCGAGATAAAATGCTTCAGCAAGCAGGGAGCTGCTGTGAAAGTAGCATTGTGATTGCTGAAGCACTGGCACTGCGGGGGAAGCCTTAAGGCTTCCCCTGCAGTGCAAGGTAGCCCATATGGATATTCTTAAAAAAAAAAATGAATAAAAAAAATTAGGGCCCACGGGGAAGCCCTTGAGGGCTCCCTTGCGGTCCCACATCGCCTGTAAAGGGCTTTAAAAAAAAATTTAATACATTTTATAATTATTTTTTTTAAAGTAGGGGCCGCAGAAGAACCCTGAAGGGCTCCACTCACGGTCCCTACTTTAAAAAAAAAAATGTTCACTACAAAGCCCACAAAGGGCTAAAAAGAATAAATGGAAAACCCACATAGCTCAGGGTGTTCTTTTCTTTTTTTTGGTATTAATAAATTGTACTTTTTAAATATATTAAATTCATTTTTCTTGCTAAAGCTAACAAAAATATCTCATTGTAATTACAATGAGATATTAAAGCCTAAATAAACTTCATTCTCTCTCACTTTCTCTCTTTCTGTCTCTCTTTCAATCAATTTCTCACACACCCACTTAGATACTTACGCACCCACTCACAGGCCCACTCAGACACAGACACTCACACACCCACTCACAGACCAACTGACACCCTCATGCCCGCCCTCAGAGACCCGCGCACAAACTGATGCACCCACTAAAACACTGATGTATGCACTCTCACACCCAGACAGACAATCTGACAGCCACTCTTCCCCCCAGATTCACCCTCTCACATCAGCTGCCATACCCAGAGAAGCTGCGGCTAACTCCTGCCGTGCATGGCGTAAGGGCTGTGCATAGTGTGGGTTTGTGTGGTTGGGGAGTGTTGGCCGCAGGGTCTGGCTGCAGGCCAGGTCTTGCGGGCAACCTCCTCTGTGCATGGGTGAAAGATGTGCATGGTTGGGTGCTTATAGGGCGTTGGCCCTGTGGCACAGCCAAAGGCCGTGTGCTATGGTGGTTGAATTAACATATAGGCCCACATTATGAAAATGGTGGAATAAGCAGCCTACCGCCCAAAGACCGTCACCGCGGCTACCATCCATTCACCAGATTATGACCACAGCTGGACTTCCGCCACAAGAAGGGTGGAAATCTGGCTGTGGCCATACTGGCGGATGGTGGTAAGGTGGCGCTGCTACCACCAGCACCGCCTCGCCAGTAGACCACCGTCAGCCGTATCATGACACACAGTGATCTGCTGGCGGGAGTTGCTGGCGGTAGCAGCTTCCCGTACCATTTCCTGTCGGAAGACCCACCTGGATGCAGGTAAGTTGGGCTTCCGACAGGGGAGGGGGGTGGAGGGGTATGTGTGTGTGTGGGGTTGTGGCCATGAATGTGTGAGTGCCTTTGTGAATGCGACTGTGTGTGAAGTGTTGTTTGCGGGGGGTATGAATGGGTGTGAATGCGTGTAAGAATGGAAATGTGAATGCGTGTCTGCATGTCAGTGTGAATGTGTGTACGGATGTGTGATAATGAATGGATGCATGCGTGAATGAATGCATGTATGCTAGTGTGAGTGAGTGTGTGTATGCATGGTGCGTGTCTGCGAGTGTGCGTGTATGGGGGTGAGGGATTGGAAGGGGAGCCTGGATGCAGGGGGGGCTGGGGGCATCTGGGGAGTGTTTGGGGGGTGGGGGAGCCTCCTACCAGTGACAGGGAAGGAATTCCTTGTCACTGTTAGGGCCTACTGCCATAGTTTTCGTGGCATTGCAAACGCCACGAAAACCATGGTGGTAGGCATGCTCAAAATGCCGCCGGGGGTGCAATAGCGGCCGCCGGGCTGGAGATTGTTATCTCTGGCTCGGCGGCTGGTACCACCATGGGGGTAGGAATGGTAAGTTGGCAGGTTGGCTGCAGCCAAGCCGCTAGTGTCATAATGTGGAGGTATGTACCGCCAGCCTGTTGGAGGTACTACTGCCACATTATCACCTATCGCCGGGGTCATAATGACCCCCATAATAATTAAAAAAATACTATTTGTTAAAAAAACATAGAAATTCACTGAAAAAAACAAAGGTTACAGGGAATTTCTAGTTAGGAAATAGAATTAAAAAAAACCTTAGAAATTCATTGAAAAAAACAAAGGTCCCATGGACGTTATAGTTTAGTTCTGAATTTTCGTGTACAAAACGTAGAAATTCAGCAGTCATAGGTACCTCAGCTAGCTATAGCTAGCGCTCCCGTAGTGCACTGCTTATGGCCTCACATATAACATCACTCATGGCATGGTCAGTGACATCACTATATATATATATATATATATATATATATATAAATATATATATATACTAAGTTCGGTAACTCACCAGTAATTTAATTGCAGATGTTGAAGTGATATTAATGATGCCATAAAAGATGTCATGAATGATATAGTATGTGGGGTAATTAGTAGTGCATGGCGAGGACACAAGTTAGTGGGCCAGATATATAACAATTTCATTTTGTCAGTCTCTAATTGCGATTCATTGCAAATTGCAATTAGGGAGTCGCAAAATGAAATGTACAAATGTGTCTCAGACACATTTAGCAATCCCATTGGTGTCGCAAATGACCTACTCCATTAACATTCATGAGGTACGTCTCAATTTGCTACCCCATTGGGAATGGCCGCATTCACAGGAATGGTGGCCTGCTGGGGACAGCAGACCACCATGTCGGTGACTGCTTTTTAAATAAAGCAGTTTTTAATGTTGTAATGCAGCCCATTTTCTTTAAAGGAAAATGGAATGCATTCCAAAGAAAAAAATGAAAAGTTTCCATTTAATTTTTTCAGTGTAAGCAGTGGTCCTTGGGACCACTGCTTGCTCTGAAAAAATGTTGGTGCCCCCATTCACAAAGGAGAAGGGGTCCCTTCCCTTCCTGTTTGCGAATGGGTTAGCACAAACTTGAAGTTAGTGGTAACTGAGGTTGTTTTGCGACCGCATTCACTGTCATAAAACAATCATACATGCCATTGCAACTTGCTATTTGGAAGGCCCTCGGTCCGCCCCTTCCAAGTAGCGACTCGCAGACCTATTTTGCAATTCTGTAAATAGATTACTGAAACGCAACATAGCATTAGTACATACCAAAATGCTATATTCCGGTCGCAAATGGCCTCATTCTGCAAATCGGGCCGTTTACGAGCAGAAAGTAGCTATGTAGATCTGGAGCATAGTTATCTTAGTGCATAAGCTATAGTTACTTTGGATAACTATAACTGGTGAAATTCAGGGGGTGATTCCTACCCTGGCGGTCCGAGACCGCCAGGGTAGGGGACGGAGGAAGCACCGCCAACAGGCTGGCGGTGCTTCTGTCAGAAAAGGGAAGCTGGCGGTTTCCCGCCGGTTTCCCGCCGGTTTCCCGCTGGTTTCCCGCTGCCCCAGGGAATCCTCCACGGCGGCACTGCAAGCAGCGCCGCCATGGGGATTCCGACCCCCTTCCCGCCAGCCTGGTTCTGGCGGTAACGGGTGTCGTGGGACCCCTGGGGGCCCCTGCAGTGCCCATGCCACTGGCATGGGCACTGCAGGGGCCCCCTAACAGGGCCCCACATTGATTTTCAGTGTCTGCTTGGCAGACACTGAAAATCGCGACGGGTGCAACTGCACTCATCGCACACCAGCAACTCCGCCGGCTCCATTCGGAGCCGGCTTCCTCGTTGCTGGTGCTTTCCCGCTGGGCGGGCGGGCGGCCTTTTGGCGGTCGCCCGCCAGCCCAGCGGGAAAGTCATAATGACCGCCGCGGTCTTTTGACCGCGGTACGGTCTTCTGGCGGTTCCCGGTCGCCGCCAAACTTGGAATCAGCCCCTCAGTGTTTTTTTTATTTTTAAAACAACGTTTTAACTGACATTTTCACATCATGCTAACTTTTGTTTTTTTCAATGAATGTCTAGGTTTTTTTTTAGCATAAAGTAAACCATACATAAAGCCACTCCTTCCCCAGCACTGTGCATGTCCTTTGCATCCAACCCCTCCACCGGCAGCCAACCCTGAGCCGTATACAGCCTTCAGCCTTGCGCATCGTGAGGTTGGCCGAAGAAACCTCACCCTGACAGGCCCTGCTTCCAAACACTCCCAAGCTGCCAGCTCAATGCTACATGCAGCCTTCTGGAATGCGCAGGTTGTGACTGCATTCAGGTAGAATTTCTGACTTTGCCAAAAAAGCACTACACCAAAATATAAAAAGTGAACCTATAATCATCTTTCTCCAAAAAAAATCAATATTTTCAATCTAGTGTTATTTCAGTAATTCACAAAATGCAATGTTTCATAATAGTGATTATTATAAACATTTTCAATAATCATATTTAAATAATAAAGATGTCTGTGAGTCTTTCTTTTAACATAGTTTTACGACTGCAATTTGTGGGCTGAAAATGTGAAATGAAAGACTCACAATTTTTGGCCCACAAAATGCAGTCATAGAAACAACCACAAGAGGGCCTTGCACTCCATCTGAAGAGCATAGAGCTGTGTCCTGGTGCCCAGTCAGGAACCATGTTTTAAGAAACTTATTGGGGAGGAGGGTGTGCAGCTCCCTACCTGAGCCTTTACAGCTCTAGGGACCACATCCCCAGGGATTTTCTTTTTAATTAAGGAGAGGTTGCCATGCAGCTCCCCACCCCAAGCCACTTTGGGCTTCCTGGCCCCCTCCCTTCTTTTTCCAATTAAAGGAGGAGGTGCATGGCCACCCCCACCCCCAGAGCCTTTATGGTTCTGTGGACCCATCCCTTGGGGCCTTAAGTGGGTGCCGCTAGTTGGGGCCACAAGGGGAGATCAGGGGTCATTGTGGTCCTGCTGGCTCCACACATGCATCCATCCTGGGTGCATCGGGAACCAGCTTTGCTCCACCCAGGCTCAGTAGAAAATTATTATCCCTGCCTGAAGGATCGTGGGCAGGGAAAGAGAAGTCTGCTCTCAGCCGGCCAGAGCATTTTCAAAGCTCCCACGGGGTAGGAGCAGACTTCAGTTTCCCTGTGGATGCTACTGCGGGCAGGGAAACCACTGTGTCCTGTACGTAGTGCATGGGGTCTCCTGGACCTTAAAAGGCTCTGGCAGGGGGGGCTGCATGCCCCCTCCTTTTATTTTACAGAGCAGCCCCAGGGGATGGGGTCCCTGGGGCCTTCTCAAGCCTCAGGAGGGAGCCACATGCACCATCCCCAAAAAGGAGTGTTTTGTAGTGCCCAGCAGGTTGAATTGTTTTTCATAAGAGCAGCAATTTGTGGTAAAAGTTTAAAAAGAAAAAATTTTTTGCCCCAGGCGGGGTCTCTCTGGGACCCAACTACCAGGCCCAGGGTCATCTCTACCATACCCCCTTATTTTTTTTTCCTTTTTTCTAGGACTTAAGACTGAGTCCAGAGTCCTATGACGGCAGCCACCACAACCTTGTTGTTGTGGTGGTAGCCAATTAGATCTCACCATCAGAGGCACCCTCACCTACAGACCTCCACGACCACTCCCCAGTTTCTGCAATGGCATCTCTGAATTCAATGGCCCACTCACCATTGACTCCAAACACTACATCTTCCTCAAAGATCTCAATTTTCTCCTCAACAACCTCAACACCACCAACACCGGCAATGCCCTTGAAAGCATGAACAACATCGGCCTCACCCAACTAATCTCTGACCCCACACACTACATAGGACACACACTTGACCCCATCTTTCCAGCCACTGACAGAATCAAGTACAGCCAAGTCACCGAGCACACCTGGACAGACCATGCTATCATCCACTTCACCACCACAGAATTCCCCTGCACCACCACCAAGCCTCCAAGCGCCACACATCATAGTTGGAACCAATTATCAGAGAGCCAGTGGACCGATGCTCTCAACAGCTCCCACCCTAACACCGCAACCAACCAACCTAGAACAGGCTTTCAAGAACTACTCCACATGAATCACTGATATCACCAACAGAGTTACCCCTGTCAAACCCACCAAACTCAAGAGACCCACCAAACAGGCCAATTGGTACACAATGGAACTGAGAACTGTGAAACACAACTGCAAGCAACCAGGAAGTAAATGGCACACCAGCAAGGAGTCCAAAGTCTGAGCCACTTTCAAGTCGTCCCTAACCTCAACCAATACTACCAACTACTGAAAGAGACGAAGAGGAACACCCTGGTTGACAGCATCAAAGCCAGCTCTAACTACAGCAAATAACTTTTCAACATTGTCAGAGAGTTCTCCAACCCCTCAGCCATCAAAAACATCATTACCCCTTCTCAGGAACTTTGTAACAGTCTGGCGGGCTTCTTCCATAACAAGATCTCCACCATTTACAATATTTTGAACCCTAACCCGCCACCGCTGCTGACACCTTTAGCCTCCTCACTCCCATGGATCCAACCTACTGCTTGCCGCCTGGGACCAGCTCACCACACAAAACACCACAGCCTTCAGGAACTCCATCTACTCAGGAGGACCCACGGACTCCTGTCCCCACCACATTTTCACTCCTGGGAGCAAAATGATCAGCAGTGAGCTCACCGCCATCTTCAACTCATCCATAACCACGTCCACCTACCCCAAAGTATGGAAAAATGCAGCAGTCAAACCACTTCTCAAGAAACCTTGCACTGACCCCTAGTTAATTCAAGAATTACCGTCTCATCTCTCTGCTCCCCTTTCCCAACAAAGTCCTTGAAAAACCCTCAACTGCCAACTCATTGAACACCTGGATATCAAGTCTTCTGGACCACCCCCAATCCGGATTACCCACCAACCACAGTACCAAAACTGCCCTGATCACTGCCACTGATGACATCAGAACCCTCCTCGACTGTGGAGAAATATCGGCGCTGACCCTCCTCGACCTCTCAGCAGCATTTGCCCACCACACCCTTATCAGGAAGCTTCATCAGATCAGTATCCAAGAAGGCACCATCAAATGGATCACATCATTCCTCACCGGTAGAACCCAGAGATTCCATCTGCCATCTTTCACTTTGGAACCCAAGATCATCATTTGTGGCGTCCCTCAAGGCTCGTCCCTCACCCCTACACTGTTCAACATCTACATGACCCGTTTGGCCAACATCGGCAGAACCCAAGGAATGAACATCATATCCCATGGAGACAACACCCAGCTCATTCTCTCACTGTCAGACGACCCCTCCACCACAAAGGCCAACTTCTACAGGTGCAAGATGGGCATCACCAACTGTATTATTAATAGCTGCCTAAAACTCAACATAGACAAAACAGAAGTGCTGATTTTTGGGAACAACACCTCCCTCTGGAACGACTCCTGGTGGCCTACCGAACTAGGACCAGCAGCCACTCTGACAGACCAGACTCACAACCTTGGCATCCTCATGGAGAGCAAGCTCACCATGACAAACCAGATCAATGCAGTCTCTTCCACCTGCTTCTTTAACCTTTGTGGGCTCCGTAAGATCTTTAAATGCCGCCCTGTCAATACCAGATGAACTGTCACTCAAACCTTAGTCACCAGCCGGCTGGGCTACAGCAATCTGCTCTATGTAGGAATCACCACGCACCTCTTAAGGATACTACAGACCATACAGAATTCAGCGTCCAGACTCATCCTAGACCTTCCCAAAAAGGACCACACCAACCCCCACCCTCAAGAAACTCCACCTACAAGGCCCTTCACAATCAGGGACCAGAATACATCAACCACTGCCTAAATTTCTGCCAACCCTCCAGACACTTGTGCTCCACTTCCCTCTCCCTCGTACACACCTTCCGCATCTACCAAAGCAACAGTGGAGGATGCTCCTTCTCCTACCTTGTGGCAAAATTCTGGAACAACCTCCTCCTTCACCTATGGAATTCATCATCTCATCTGGAATACAGGAAAGGACTCAAGACCTGGCTGCTCAACTGAGTCTCTTGGCAGCCATGTTCTCAGTGCCTGGATACCCTCGCAGGTGATTGGCTGCGCTTTAAAAATCCTGCTTGATTGATTGATTGATTGACCATGAGAACTGTCAGCCCCATGGATCCTACGCAACATGATATATACAGATGTTTTTGAGCATTAATTGCTCACAAACCTACCGAAGGTATATACACATAATAAAAAAATAAAAAAACAACAAAAAAAAAAAATATATATATATATATATATTTATATATATATATATATATATATATATATATATATATATATATTTTACTAAAAAAAAAACAAAGGTTACAGGCAGGGACGTTATAGTTAGGCTTACATTTTAAACATATCAAACCATAAAAATTCACCTATTATAGTTAAAGTTATCTCACATAACTTTATCTTGTGTCCTAAGGTAACAATAACTTGCACTCCTGCCATGCACATTTTTTTGTCAAACATTTTACTGCAAATATTACATTGATATTATCAATGATGTTATCAAAGATGTCCTGAGTGCTGTAATTTTTGGGGTAATTAGCAGTGCATGGGGAGGGTGTGAGTTATAGTTACCTTAGGACACGAGTTATAGTTGAGATAACTCTAACTATAACCCTGTAACCTTTGATTTTATTAGTGAATTTCTATGTTTTTTAAAAATTCTATTTCCTAACTATAACATCACTGTAACCTTTGTTTTTTTCAGAGAATTTCAATTTTATTTTTATTTGACATGTAGTAATTCTCATTTCTATATGTTAATCCAACCACCATCGCGCACAGCCTTTGGCCATGCGCAGGCGCGGTTGGCTGCAGGAGCTGGCTGCGGCCTGTCTTTCTGGGTGTCAGAGGGTGTCTCTAGGGTGTGAGTGGCTGTGAGAGTGCCTGTCTGGGTGTGAGAGTGGGTGCATCAGTGTCTTAGTGGGTGCATCAGTGTCTGTGTGGGTCTGTGAGTGGGTGCGTGAAACTTTCATTGGGTTTGTGAGTGGGATTTGAGTGCGAGAAAGAGATTGAAAAAGAGATATTGAGTGGGAGAGAGAAAGAGAGTGAGAAGATAGAGAGTTTTTTAGGCTTTGATGAATGATATACTTGAAATGAGATATTTCTCGACAAATTGAAAGAAAAGTGTATTTGTCAATTAAAAAGAGAGAGATTACCTTTCAGTATGAATCTTAAACTTTTAAAGTTTAAAAGAAATTAAAGAAGGAAAATGACCACAGGCACACCTGGAGTAGAATCCTCAACTCTCAGTGTGAGGGTCTTTGAACATTAACCTTAAGGCCATAGATGACTCCTTACTGTGATGCTTCTAGACATACCCATGACTATGAACCCATGCTTGTGAATGGAAAGAAACGAGAAGGGTCCATCACTAGGAAGGTTTAACAGTCAAAACACTAGTAAATAAAAAAATACACTGCCAAGCTATACTAGGATTTGACCCTTCAGACTACTGAGTGACAGCACAAGACCTTATCCATTAAGCCAGAAGTGACTATGTTCTGCTCTGCATTCAAAAGTAGCTATAACATTTGTACTAAACATCTTGCTAGTCTTATAGTCTTACTCTTTGAAGTAATTGAATGGAGAGACCATTGCAAAGACAATCTCTCTCTCTCTTCCATCCCACGTGCCCCCCCATCATATCAGTTCAATGCCCCGGGGAGGTGGTGGTCCGCGGGGCTGCGCGGCCCCTGCATCTATTTTGATAAGTGCCCTGAGGAGCTGGAGGTTCCTGGGGCTGCAGGGGGCTGGGTGGCCCCCTGCATCCATTTTAGGTAAGAGTCCCAGGGAGGTGATGGTCTTGGGGGCTGTGAGGGGGGGCTGGGTGGCCCCCCAGTGCAAAATGTAATTGCCCACGGGACCTGGTCCACCCTGGGACTGTATACAAAACAAGTGTCGGAGCTTTTTTACATTTTTGTCAGATCCACAAAAATGCTTTTTAAGTCCTGGTTGGGTTCCTCTGGGACCCCAGTACTAGAACTAAGAGGTCAGGGTGTCTCTACCCTGGCTCCTTTTCTTATTTTTTTCAGGGACTCGGCAGAAGCCAAGTCCTGAGATGGCTGCCAACACTTCCTTGTTGAAGTGTTGGCAGCCAATTAGATCTCAGCACGAGATCGGGAGGGTTCGCGGAGCCTTCCCATCCCTATATATACAAATTAGTTTTTTCTTTAATTACTAAAAATGAAATGAATGGATTTAAACCAAATAACAAAAAAGTTACTTTCTGGACTAAGAGCTACCTTTCTGCTAAATTTGGTGTAATTCCGTCCAGTGGTTCGGGCGCTATCACTGTTCAAAATCCAGATGGAAAAATGAATGGGGAAAAAGCATTTTGGGACCCCCCATTTTTTCTTCGCCCCTGCTTGACGGATCACCCAGAAACTTTCCAGATAGCAGCTCACGTGAAAATCAATTTTTTTGGAAAAATGTTGTGAAGATATAGGCAAGTAAAAAAACGTCTTTTTTGTAGAAAGTAGGTCCTAACTATACGTAGAGGTGACTGCCACTAAGTAATATATATCTATATATATGAATATATATATATATATATATATATATATATACATCTATATATTTATATATATATATATATATATATATATATATATATATATATATAGATAGATAGATATGTCCTGCAAACCTCTCTTTCCATTACACAGAAAGGAAGAGCCGGCACTCCAAAATCGTGCTATGTGTTATCCAAGAGTTTTATTCTGGCTAACAAACCAACTAGGTCTTCCTCAAAGCCATTGACAATAATAAAATGCCTTATTTCCTTTGGAAAATAAACACTTCTGTCAAATAAACATAAAGAAAAGACTCCCCCGGTCGAGCCAGAGAAATATCAACATAATTTATGGGACATCATATTTTTATATATAGGTGACCTTAATGCATTATACAGGCATAGTTAACATCACACAATATTATAAGCTGTGGTGCATCCAGTATTTGTAGTAACCATTCAATTTTCAAAACTAATAACAATATAACAAAACATTTACATCTAAATACACACACACCATGCCCAGTGGCCACAAACAGAAATTATATCTGTCACCAACTGCAATCCCAAAGTAGATTTATTGCCTCAGCCAACAGACTTATTGATGCCTGCAGTGTATCATTTAAATGTCAATTCAAAAATCCCCATCCCTGGCCCCGTGCCAATATGAAATAACATCAAAAGCGCATCACCTTATTATCATTAATCAAACAGGAAATAAGAGACAAAACAGTCACAATTATTACAAGCTCACACTAAATAATAGGGGAGGGTAGAGATATAAACCTTTATATCTCAGCATCAGTTTTCAACATGGGGTATTTGGAATTGCCACAAAAGCATCAAATAAACGATGTCCAAAACCCTGTGCCACCAAGGATATGTAAATCATCTTATATGTACAAAGAGTTCCTCTTCCTGGCTGAGTTCTCCCAGAAGTCTGCTGTTCAACTTGATAATATACTCGGACACCAAGCTCCTTAGAGTGAGTTCCCTGTCTCCTCTGCTTAGATTTAGCACAACCCTGTCAATTCCAAGGAAAGGCATGCCATCAACCTCACCATTGTGGGCCTGTTTGCTATGTCGCCCCACTGGATAATTCACATCATTGTTCTTAATGGCACACCAATGTTCCTGAATACATTTTTTTACAGGAAATGTCATACTTCCTACATACATGAGTCAACATGCGCAGGTTAAGACATACATCACAAAATCAGAATTGCAATTGATACATTTTCTGAACTTGACCTTTCTGCCTGTCAGTAAACTGAATGTTTTACGGTAGGTACTCTGTGTGCATGCCTTACATTTGGCACGTCTCTAGAAACCTTGCTGGTCTTGCAGCCATGTGCTCATGTTCCTAGCAGGAAAACTATGTACCAAAATGTCTCGTAATGAATTACTTTCTCTGTACATAATCTTCAGACTGGGACTGACCACATCACCAATTACTCTATCTGCCTTAATCAAATGCCAATATTTCTTGAAAATCCTCCCTACCTGGTCAGAATCTGCATTAAAGGTGGCAATAAATCTCACTGCCTTGTCACCATTCTTCTTGCCCTTGGGTATAAGGAGGCTATCCCTCTTTATTTTGGAAAATTTCTGGCAAGCAGCCTTGATCACTCTCCTGGGGTACCCCCTAGATCTAAACCTACCCACCATGTTTGTTTGCTCCTTCTCAGATGCCCTTGTTGTACTGCTGTTCCACTTAGCCCTTAGCAAATACAGATATGGAATGCTCCATTGAGATTTGGTGGATGGTGACTATCTGCGTGCAAGATACTGTTTCTTGCAGTGCTCTTTCTAAAGAGACTGGTGTGCAGGGTCTCTTTTTCCAAGCTGACCAAAATACCAAGAAACTCCACAGATGCTTTATTTATTTTGTGAGTATTTCAGATTTAAATCATTATCAGAAAGCCATCTCAAAAAGTTGTCTCCTCTGGCCCGTCCCAAATGTCAAACAAGTTATCAATATATCTCATCAAGAAAATCAAGTGTTTTGTCCACCTTTCCTTCCCCTCAACCCACACATGTTGGGATTCCCCCCACCCCATGAACATACATCCAAAACTGGGTGCAAAGGAGCTTCCCATCGCAGTCCCTGTTTGTCTATACCATTGATCTTCATATACAAAAAAGTTATTCTCCAGGCAAAACCTTAGCTTCATCAATAACATCGTGGAATGGTCAAATAAGGTTAGTGGCTTGTCTCTGAACAAAAGTTTGCTCGCCTTGATGCCTATATGGTCTATACATCTGTACAATGATACCACATCATGGTTACCATAAAATAACTGGGCTTCCAAGGAATGTCCTTTATCTTTGTCACAAAATCCATACTGTCCCTACAGTGGGAGAGGAGACTCAAGACATGAAGGCATAGGAAATGATCAAGCTAAATGGAAGTGTTCCCGAGAAGATTGCCATTTGCTGAGATGATCAGACTGCTCAGTGGATTTGGGCTATGTTTGTGTATTTTTGGCAACATGTAGAAATATGATGCTGTGGTTTGTTTTATTAAGAGAAACTGGAATTCATCATCTACCAAAAGGCCCTGATCCCACCATTCATAAAGGAAAAAATGCTAACATACAATACAGTGTTTGTATGCCAACATAGCTGATTTCTCATAACTACCTGACAACGTCAGATGCATTTTAGCCTCCTAAAACCACCTTACCACTTTTATCGGCTGGTTTAATCACAAAGGAAGTGGCCATTCTCAGCGTCGCCAGTGCTGTACGCTGGCCTGTTGTAAGATTCTTAGCAAAATGATTACCACTTTCCAGCCACAATTTCAGTAAATCAAAAATTATTGCATCATGAAAAAATTAATATTATCATGAGGGGTGCCTGGGTTCCATCTCGACTTGGGCCTGAAATCACTTACACTGATCTATCTCCAATCCCAGGTCACACAGCAAATCTCTCTCAGTAGCCCAGGCTCTCTCCCATACTTCCAGTTCTCTCAGTGCTGCCAAACATAGTACATAGTTCCTCAATACTATTCATAGGATTCAAACCATTTCCTAGATTATATTCTTGTGACCCCCCTTTACACTTATCCTTCTGTTGAGTAAATAATTTTAACAGTTTCAATTTCCTAATGAAAAGAAAAAGGTAAATACAAGTTCTGGCATAGTCAAAGTTGGCTTTGGGGCAAAAAGATAAACCAAGTTCCAACAAAGAGCGTTAATCTAGGGTTAATGTATGGGAAGATGGATTCACTACTGTTAATTTGTTCTCACCCATTATTTATTCCGCTTGCTCTGTTGATATTTTTATACACATACAGCCACTCAGACACCCACACAGCCTGTCACACATGCACTCCCACTCCCACCACACACGCGACACCCACACAGTCACTCACGCACCCACTCACCCACATAACTGCTGAATTTCTATGCTTTTATGTGTGTAAAATCGGAAACTAACTATAATGTCTCTGTAACCTTTGGATTTTTAGTGAATTTCTATGTTTTTTTTATTCTATTAACTAGCTATAAAGTCCCTTTATTTTATATATATATATATATATATATATATATATATATATATATATATATATATATACACACACACACACAAAACTTTCCAAAGGTGCTACTCTTTGACTAGCTTGTGCATATAAATTTTCGGGGTGAGCGTAAAGTGGGGGCCAAAACAATATGGTCCAAAAATGCTAAATCCCCATGCATGTTCCACAGACTTCTTTAAGACGGCTACAGCAAAAACTGCTGAATGGCACGTTCGGCAAGAAGCTAGATCTTTGTCCATAGACTGCTGTTTTTGTGATTTGGTGTAAATCCATTCAGTAGTTTTGGAGAAACTAAGAGTCAAAATAAGTGTATATTTGAACTGTTGGGCTCGTGATAGTCTCACAAGGCTCTTGTGGGAGTACCAGTATAAAAATAGAGCTTTCTGAATGGCCCAGGGAGTTTTATTTTCCTTGGGCCATCTTGCTCCCACAGGAGTCATAGTCCCAGAGCCTCTAGAGGCCCCAGGTACCCTATCCCCTGGGGCTGAATTATTTAATGAAGTGGTGGGACTGTGCACCACCACAAACCTCTAAAGGCCCCGGGGAGCCAACCCCCAGGGGCCTGAAATGTGCTGAAAAAGAGAGGGGACCATGCCCCCCTCAACAACCCTCTAAAGTCCCTGGGAACCCCATCCCTTGGGGCTGTTAAACCTCAGTAAAAGGGAGGGTGGATATGTGCCCCCACCCCAAGACAATAATGGCTCAGTAGCAATGTTCCGGGGAGCCCACCCCTGGGACTTAGTGGTTTCTCTGCCTGCACCAGCATGGGCAGGGAAACCTGTGTTTGCTCCTGCTTGGTGGGAGCATTTTTTAATCTCCCACCAAGTGGGATCAAACATCAAGTCCGCACCCAGCAGGTGAGAGCTTTGAAAATGCTCCAACCCGCTGGGAGCAGACTTTTGATCTCTTTCCCTGCCCACACTGGTGTCAGCAGGGAAACAGATCAAAATATTGCTCCTGCCCACAGGGAGCAGCATTAGTAGCTGCTCCCTGCGGGCAGGAGCAATGCCTGCTCCCGCTGCATGCAGGATGGAGCCAGCTTGGTCTGTGGGGGCCTTAGGGCTCCCCCATCGCCCCCAATGAGAGTATGGTGTGTGCTTTAGGTGGACGCCAGGGCACCAACCATAAATGATACATGCCCCAGGGGATGGGGTCCGTGGGGCTGATACTGTGGCGGGAGTGATGCCATGTGACCCCCTCCCCTTTATTGTAATGATTGGCCATGGGGAACGGGGTCCTAGGGGCCTATCGAGGCTGAAGGAGGGGGGCATGCGTTTTCGCCCTCCCCTTTAATTTAAAAAAGGCCCTGGGGTCCCAGGGACTAATAAGGCTTGGGGAGAGAGCAGCATGCCCCTCTCTCCTTTATTTAAAGGAGTGTCCTTGAAACATGATGTCCCCAGGGCCTCACCTCTTTAACAAAAAAAATGGCCCAGGGAGATGATGTCACCTGGGCCTACAAAAGATTGGGTATGGTGGACACACAGACCCCTCACCTTTATTAATAATAGGCCCTGGGGACTGGGATCCCCAGAACCTTATAAGGCTCAGGGAGGGAGGCCACATGGCCTCCTCTTTACTGAAAGGAATGGACCTGAGGGATGAGGTTCCCCAGGGCCTAACAGGGCTAGAGGAGGGGGCCATGCAGCCACCCTCCCCTCTAATAAAAAACAGCCCTGTGGGAATGGGGGATCCCCAAGGTCTGATAAGCCTTGAGGAAAGGGTCCACACGCCCCACTCTCTTTTAATAAAAAAAGGCCTTGTTTTTATGGGATCCACAGGGCCTAATAAGGCTTGGAGAGGGGGGCTGTGTGCCTTCTCAACTTTATTTAAAGGAGTGGCCCGGGAAATAGGGTTCCCAATGCCCTATCAAGGCTCTGTGGAGGGTGGTCACGCAATCCCCTTCCCTCCCCTTTAAGTAAAAAAAAATAGAACAACCTGGGAGGATGGGGCCCCAGAGCCTAATAAGGCTTGAGGTTAGGGGGAGCAGCCCCCCCTCTCCTTTAATTAAAAAAAAAGGACCTGGGGTTGGAGGGCTCTGTGCCCTCCCTTCCCTTTGAAAAAAGGCCCTAGGGGATGGGGTCCCCAGGCCCTTAAAAGGCTCAGGAGGGAGGCCGTGCAGCCTTCCTCCCCTTTAATAGAAAAAAGGCCATTTCATGTCGTAATACAATATTACCATATATTTAGAAAATCCTAGAAATTCAATGAAAGAGCAAAAGGTTAAAGTAATATTATAGTTAGATGTGATGCAAAGATCTATTTTTGTTTAAAAAAAAAACCTTAGAAAATCATTTAAAAAAACAAATGTTAAAGTAACATTATAGTTGGGTGAATTTGTCAGTGACAAAATGAATGCTTTGAACTTAAAAAAACACATAAATCCACCGATTATAGTTAGCAGAGCTAACTATACCTTGTGCCACTGCCATGCACTGCTTATGACCTAACATATGACATCACTCATGACATGTTCTATGACTCATTTATGACATCTTAAATTACATCATGGATATCGAGCATCTTTCCTCACCCACTCCTCTTTGCCCGAGTGGCAGATTGTAGCATTTGTATCCCATGTTTTCCATTTGGCAGCTGCTTAATTCAGTGTGATTCTTGAGGAAGGCAATATCCAAGCTCCTTCTTAAGTTGGAGGGGTTTTAGGAAGTCTGGAGAAAATAAAGAGAAATCCGAAGTGGAACCGGCAACTCCAGGGATCCTATTAGCAGCTAAGCCAAGGTGTTGGTAGAAGGCATTGTGAGCTGCAAGATTCTCTGGAAAGCACGAGGCATGGTCGACTTTAGCACTGGTGGAGCAAGTGCAATAATCCCAATGACCTCATTCTCCACCTCTACCCTTTTGACATCCTCCAATGATGCCCGTCATCTCTTCATAGACCCTCTCTCAGATGTTTTCAATTTCTTTTGTAGCACTACTCATAGCGGTGTAGGGTGCCAAAGTGATTTACTTCACACACATTATACAGAGATACTGAATTATACAAGTATGTAACTCAATGTATAGGAAATGTTACATGAGACAATGAGGACTACAAGGTGTAGGAGTCAGATGTTCCTTACTGGTAGGTATTATATTAGTGCTTCCCTAAGAGAAACACAAATTCAGGATTTAAATTGTATCACAATGGCTGGGGTTGGATGTATTACTACCATTGGAACCCTTTTTAGTAACCTTAGAATAACAAAAGACTGGAGAAAATATTTTTTAAACATATGCCTTGCAGTTTGCAGAGGTATAGCTCAGTGGTAATGCATTTGACTGCTTACAATTTGCATGCAGCTCTTTGATGCCAGTTTAAAGCTTTGTATGTAATATTAGAAAAAATGTAAGCAGTGATCTGCAAGTAACACAAGTATCTCTGAAAAAAGCTGTACCCCACAGAGCTATTTTAATATAATATCTGCATGTTACAGATTGTGCTTTGTAGATGGCAAATTAACTCTATTTACTACTTTATGATGTATCAGATCTGTGACCGGACAAAACTTAGAACTCTCCAGAAAGTACATTAATCACCACAGTTGCCTGGATATTTGTAATATTACCTGAAAAATTGCTGGCCCACAACAAACTCTGCAGCAGGTACTATTATCCCCATAAGGTATTTCAAAATGCAGTGCACCCTCGAGCTTGGTGCCTAGTGCACCACTAATGGCAGAAGTGCCTAGATCAATAGGCCTAGCTTCATCCTTCCTTAAATTGCATATAGCGACTATCTCTCTGAGAGTACATTGAGTGATGGATACCTGGCTGACACACTTCGAGACCTGATTTGCTGGGAGTTGATTCTGTGTGATCCATGGCACCTTGGCATGCTTCTGAAGGAAGACAAGCAAAGTGGACAGGAGGATTTCAGTGCTCCCCTCTGCCACCTGGCAGCATCTTGGTTATTCAGAATCAGAGTCTGGTCAATGTCTGCCCATGGTTATTCATAGAGAAATCCTGCAACATGACCTGTTGTTTGATATGAGAACCAGAGTCATGGACAGAATGGTTTCCATGATGAAAGAGATGAAAGTGAAGGTGCAACACTAAGCAGCAGGTCCTGTAGGTGGGCCAGAAGGTTGCGAGTTTAGAGGCAAAAGAAGGGTCACATAACAATGATATTTTGGTGCCTGATTATTTCAGAGTCGGTGTCAGTCCCCCTTTGACTCTCTGGAGTGCGTTCGACCATTCTTTCAAGGGCCACCTATATTAGTGTTCTGGTGATTCAGCCCCTACCCAAGGATAAAAGTTTGGAGACTCTTTTGCTTCCATCTCTGTGAGAACATTTACTTGAAATTCACCTGTAGCTCCATTGGAGATTTGTACGACACAGATCTCTGACAGTGGGCCCGGCAGACTGACCGAAATGGTAATTTTGGAAATTGATGAACCTTTTTAGAAGGTGGTGGTGAAAAGAACTACTGCTAAGAGGAACCTTCTGAGGTTTTTAAAGGTTGTATGTAAAAGGTAGTTCTCTTGAGACCTGAGTGATGTAACCCAAAAAAGGATGGAGGGACTGCAAGTAATCAAGAGAGAGTTGATTAGCTAATGACCTAGAGGCATTGCTTTGTTTGCTTGACTTACTGCCAATGGTCTCTGAGGGCAGTACCTTTCACTTTACACAGCCCAGGTGAGCCCCAGACTTTCTGGATGCCATGATATCTCAGGGATGCAGACGGCCCCAGGACTTGTGACATGCAATGTTGTTTTTAGCCATGTGTTCTGTTTTCTCCTATTGAGCCAGGGATATTTTCATTGTTTCAGTTCTTTTTTAGGTTGAGCGAGCAAGTGCTTTCTGCCTGTTGTCTTTCTGTTGGGCTTTTAACCACGCCTATGTCACGCTCATCACTTTCACTTGTTTGTGGGCTTGCCTTTGAAAATTCCCTTGTTTTAATTTGTGAAAGGCACGCATAGGTCATGCCTTTTCCAGTGTTTAGCCCTCCTCGAGAGCACTGGCCAATTACTGAAAATATACGCAGCTCCATGTTTTCCGCATGGGTTCTGGACTACTTTTTCTTTTTATTTCCTACACAGCATGATCTCGCTCTACAGTAATTGAGCGCTTTGCATGACTACCAGTTTACTTCCATTGTTTATCCAAGCGCACCATAGTGCTTTGAAAGTTTTACACAGCGCGATCAGGCTCAGCAGTATTGGAGCGATTTGCATGCCTACCAGTTTACTTCCATGTTTATCCAAGCACTCCATGGTTGGGTTCCTATTTAGGCTTAGCCTAACACTTTATTTCATTGCATGGGAAGAGTGTGTGTTTTTTTAAATAATGAAAACATGAATCAAGAGCTTAAAATGGATTGCAATGTGGTGCCCTGTGATGTACATGTGCCACTGTAAGGTCTATTTCATTTAATAAAACACAATCTTATTTATATTGTAAACTTAAGGTTGATAGTGACTTTTATAGTAGATATCCGTTTCCGCTTGGGCTCTTTCTTCTATCAGAGCTCACATACAGCAGCAGGCGCTGTACCCACACAGCTATTTCACTCAGTGATGACACACGGAAAATGTCTGTTTCCCTTTCTGAAAAAAAACATTGCGTCTCACCGAATGTGACCGTTAAAAATTAATAATCTGCAATTGAAAACCGTACAAAGGCCTTTGAAGCGCTTTTCATGGACATTATGGGGGTCATTCTGACTCCCGCCGGCTGCGGTATCCGCAGGGCCGGCGGGAGCCGCCAGAATACCGCTGCGCGGTCACAAGACCGCCGCGGCTATTCTGGGTTTCCCGCTGGGCTGGCGGGCGACCGCCAGAAGGCCGCCCGCCAGCCCAGCGGGAAACACCCTTCCACAAGGATGCCGGCTCCGAATGGAGCCGGCGGAGTGGAAGGGGTGCGACGGGTGCAGTTGCACCCGTCGCGATTTTCAGTGTCTGCATGGCAGACACTGAAAATCATGGTGGGGCCCTGTTACGGGGGCCCCTGCAGTGCCCATGCCATTGGCATGGGCACTGCAGGGGCCCCCAGGGGCCCCACAACACCCCATACCGCCATCCTGTTCCTGGCGGCCAAAACCGCAAGGAACAGGATGGCGGTATGGGGGTCGGAATCCCCATGGCGGCGCAGCAAGCTGCGCCGCCATGGAGGATTCCCCAGGGCAGCGGAAAACCGGCGGTACACCGCCGGTTTTCCGTTTCTGACCGCGGCTGTACCGCCGCGGTCAGAATGCCCTTGGGAGCACCGCCAGCCTGTTGGCGGTGCTCCCGCGGTCCCCGGCCCTGGCGGTCCATGACCGCCAGGGTCAGAATGACCGCCTATCTTCTTTATTTAGTTTACTTTATGTTATTATTTAGAAATCCTTTCTGTCTCTGTGGGGAAAACAGACTACACGGCTCGGAATCCCTTCTGGAATGTTTCGCTAAGGCCTGTTCTATTATATATTCTAATTTATATATTATAAAGAATCGTTCTCTTCAAAAGTTGTAAACGTATTTTACTTTTGTTTCCTTTTTTTTTATTTAGAACACACAGCGGGTTACATGTTTGCAACAAAAAAAAAAAAAAAAAAAGTCGTGAGTACATCCATGTTGTCATACAGGGGAAACATGCGTTCTTTCTAAATCAATAGTCATAGTTTCTTAGCAGGTGTATAGTATAAATTATACAATACCATAAAATGTTGAGCTTGCGGGCTCGCAGACAATAAAACAGTCCGTGCCATTTCCATAGATTCACAAACCTCTATCTCTTTAGCTCCAACCCGTCCTTCCCATTTTTTAACAAGTAAAGCCCGGTCGTCCAGTATAGCATTTAAAAGCAGTGGATACAGGTTTTTAATGCCTCAGCAAGTGGGGTGTCGTGAAACTTCCATTAGTTTAATCTTGTCTATGTGCCAACCTTGGGTCATACTAGTTAGTAGAAAAGCTCTAATCTGTAAAAATTGAAAAAAGTCTGTTTTTTCCAGCGCAAATTCCACACTCAGTTCCTCAAATGATTTGAAGTGGCTGCCAGAATGAAAAAGGTCCCCGACTTTATGAATGCCCCGATTACTCCACCTCAAACAATAGTGGTCTTTAAATATCGCCGGAAACGTGGGAGTAATCCACAAGGGGGTGTAATAGCAGATTCGTCCTATACCTATCTTGCGCTTAACCTGAGTCCATGCCTTAAATGCGGCATAGATTACCTTAAATGTAACCTTTTTGTAGTAGCTGGGTTCCAGAATCCGCAGAAAGACTGCATCTGCTTCTTTGCCCAAAATAAGGGTATATATCGAAGGGAGAGCATCTTGCCCGGATCTATCTGCGACATAAAGTGTCTGTGCATACTGAAGCACTGCTGCCAAATAATAAAGTTTAAAGTTGGGAAGTGCCCACCCCCCTTTCTCTCTAGGAAGAGTCATATAGTGGAAAGCCTGGCGCGGCTTTGTATAGGACCAGATGAAACTATTAACCAATCCCTCTATTAGTTTGAACCAGTCTTGCCCAATCTCTAGGGGGATTGTTCTAAAGAGATAGAGTATTTTGGGTAGAAAGACCATTTTTATCACATTACAACGTCCCATGAGTGACAAATGTAGACTGTTAATGCGAGCAAGATCTTTCCTAGTCTTTGTTAAGATCGGGCCCATGTTTATTTTCACAACTTCGTCAAGGTTTACTGTGAGTTTAACACCTAAATATTGTACCTGTGTCAGCGTCCGCTCATCCTTAAAATCTATTGAGTCGTTCACCAACATTTGGCATTTACTTTTGTTCAGCAAATAGCCAGATCTTTTCCCAAACTGCAGGGCTACCTGCTCTATTTCCAATATAGCAGTCCTGGGGTCCGTGGTCACCACCGCAATATCATCTGCATATGCTAAAATCTTAGTACACCCTCCTTTCAATGAGACTGGAATGATCCGATCATTCCTGATCATTCTCCTGATCAAGGGGTCGATATATAGCTCAAAAAGTAGTGGTGAGCACGGGCACCCTTGTCGCGTACCTCTCTGGATACTGATTGAGGTTGACTTTAGCCAGGCAACTTGTATCGTAGCCGTTGGTTTGTGGTAAAGCTGTTGAATTGCTTTAACAAACCCGGGACCGATGTTGTTTTTACGCAGGACAAACCATAAAAAGGGCCAGTGAACCCGATCGAAAGCTTTTTCCGCATCTAGCAAGATTACTGCCATGGGAAGCTTGGCTGTTGCACTAACATCAAGTAACGTGATGATTCGTCTTATATGATCTGCCGTGCTCTTCCCCGGGATGAAGCCATGCTGCCATGGAGATACTAAACCTGAGATTACCAAACTCAGGCGACTGGCAAGTATTTTAGCATAAATTTTGGCATCGCTGTTAATCAGAGAAATTGGACGATATGAGCCAGGGTGAGTGGGTTCCTTGTCCTTTTTCAGAAAGACTACTATTTTAGCCTCCCCCCAGGAGGCCGGTTGAGGAGCCCCTGCTTGTACTTCAATAAATAAATTAAGCAGCTGTTTACATATTTCCCCAAAAAAACTTTGTAGAATTCCAGTGGAATTAAATCCCCCCCTGCCGCCTTGCCGCTTGCCAGGGCGCAAGTTGCTATTTCCAATTCTTCCAATGTCATAGGTGCTTCTAAAGCTGCCTTATCTTCCTCTCTTAACTGATCTGATATCTCATTGCCCGTAGCATCGATCCCTTCCTCTTCTTGAGGTTGTTCTTCCTGGGTATATAATTTTTGATAGAATCGTCTAAAAACTTCCATAATCTCTGGACCGTTGTGTACCATCCGCCCCTCTTCATTCACTAAACGTTTAATGCTCCCAAATACCTGCTTTTGTCTTATTCTTAATGACAGCTGTTGGCCCACTTTCCCGCTATTGCTCATAGCATTTCTGGCGATATACTAAAAATTTTGCAGCAGCCTTATCCATAAAAATCTTGGTGGCTTCTGCCTTAATGATATTCACCTCACACAGAATGTCAGCGATCTCTACTCCGCTACGGATCGCTTCCCCTAGTCGCTGCTCTGCTTTAACCAGCTTTGTCTGAATTAATTTTAACTGATCCATACGTATTTTCTCCTTTCTTAACCCATAACTCAGGGTTTCTCCTCTGACAGCAGCTTTGAATGTATCCCAAACTGTCTGGCAAGAAGCAGAGTCCTGATTTATCTTGAAGAATTCCGGGATCCATTCCTTTATTTTTTGGATATACCCTGGGTCGGCTAATAATGCCCTATCAAATGTCCAAGATCTAGGCTGCGGGCCCTTTCTCCCAATCTCTAAAGCCAAAACCAATGGGTTGTGGTCTGATATGATTCTAGGAAGTCTGTTGATCCTTATTTGGTTTTGTAGAAAGGCTGTCACAAAAAAGTAGTCTAACCTGACTAATTTCTTATGCGGGGCAGAGAAAAAGGGGAACCCTGCGTCCTGCGGGCAACACAACTACCAGGCGTCGATCAAGCCATGGTTAATAGCCAATGATTGAAGTGCCCTAAAAACTATGTTCTTTCTACCCAGGTAGAGTGTTTGTTCCTGAATGGGTTCTTTATTATCTAAATGTATATTAAAATCTCCACACATTATAATAGGCGTAGCCCAGGTCGTAAGTTCTAAATTAAGCCAATCCAGTATCTATGGATCATCTGTGTTGGATCCATAAATAGAACATAGAGTGAACCTTAGCCCCTTAGCCGAGCATTCCAACAGAACCAGCCTGCCGAGTTTATCAGCAAATTGTTTATGTATAACCAAAGTACTGATCCGAGTTAATATCGCGACCCCTCTAGTGGTTGTGTGTTGTCGTGTAAAAACCGCTAGCTTCCAGCCATAAAACTCCATTAGTTGCTTTTGTGTAGCTGGAATATGTGTTTCCTGCATACAAATAATATCGACATTCCATGACTTGAAAACCTCTCCTACAAGCTGCCGTTTTTTGTTATTATTGAGCCCACAAACATTCACTGTGGCAATACGTATTTCACTTAGCTGCCCCATTTTCATGGATATTGGTCCTTCTGGCTCACCTGTATGCCCCATTCAATTTTGCTGCTTTCACACCCTGTCCCTTTTTCCACTGATAAAAGCCATCCCCACTCTCCCTGCTGTGTGTCCCATTATCCTTTTTGTCCCTGTGACCCCCCCACCCACCTTTAACCCACCCCCCAACCCTTACCCCTACAAATGGAATCGCCAGGCTCCTGAGCCAGTAAGATGGTATTTGCCAGTCCCGCTCCCGTTAGCCCACCCATACGAGAAAAAAAAACCTTCACACATCTATTACCAATCCTTACCCGCGGCCCCTCTTCTTCACCCTCCCGATCAAAACCCTTGACCAATAAACAAAAAAATAAAAATAAAATAGGAGCGTAGAGAGCGTGGTGAGGGGGGAGTTTACCCACCCCAATCAGTATCACATACATTTACATATAAACGACTATTTACGGCAATCCCTCCCCCATCTTCTCCCGTACCCCCTGCACTTGACCAGTTTTCAGTTGCTGTACATATTCCCCTGCCTTGATTTCTGAGAGAAAAAATCTTATAGTTGTTTTATAGACAACTTTTAGGCGTGCAGGGCTTAACAGGTAGGCTTCCGCCCCCAACTCTTGGAATTGGGCAATCATCTGCCTGAGTCGCCACCGTCTCTCTACAGTGGCATGTGCAAAGTCTGGCCTACTAAAGAATGATACACCTTCCACCATCACCTTTGAATTGGGGCGGGCTTTTTCAAACACAGCCTGTCTCAATAAGAAATTACCAAAATACACTATAATAGCCCGTGGATAGCTCTGGTCTCTACCGGTAGAAGTCAAGGCTTGTCTTTTCCTCATTAACGGAAAACAGTGTGCTCTCTGAATCTCCTTTTCCCAGTCCCACCCAATCAGGTCTGGGAATGCTTTCTTAAAAAGTAAAGCTATATAGGCCCTAGTGTCCTGCCCCTCGAGGTCCTCTGCTATACCCAAAATCTTCAAGTTATTCCGCCGCTGGCGGTTCTCCGCATCTTCCAGTTTCCATTGAATATCCGTAAACTGCTGTCCTTGTGTCGTCATCTGTGCTGTTGCTGCTTTAACTTCGATTTCCAGCTCCTCAGTTTGAGTCTCCATGGTGGCGATGCGTACACCAATGTCCTGGCAAGATTTGCCCACTTTTTAATGGATAATTGTAACTGTCTGTTTGCTGCTTTCATTTCCTGCTCTCCCTCTGCGCCTGTTCATGATTCTGAACCATTGTCCTGTAGATAAGATCCAACGAGGGAGGCTCTGCAGAGCCACCCATGGAAGGGGGCACCAGAGTACTGCAGGCTGATTCACTTTTCGAAAAGGCCTGTTGGGTGGCCGTATAGTCCCACTGCATTTCATCCTCCTCTTGAGGCTTAAGCGGGTCTCTCCTAAACTTGGCCCCTGAATTACACCTAACATCAGTTTGCTCGACTGATTTTCTTCTACATGTTGAGTAGTTGGATACCCAGATACTTGCTGCAGAGCTACTCTCAATATCTGAGTCTGTTAACGGGATTTCTTTGTCTAAATCTGAGTCTCTAGACTGATCGGAGAGAGAAAATAAGTTTTCTGCTGTATCTAATGGCCCCTGATCAATGTTTACTGGTTTCGCCTCTTTCCCCCTCTGGACTGGAGCTGGGGGGGTAGTCTCATGTGTCGTTGGGGACTTGGCCATACCCTCAACTTGTTGCGAGTTTAACTTGCAACTTGACGTACGAAGTTGTATTTCACGTTTCTCTGGATTAGATTCCTGGGGCCCCTGATTTGAATCTTTGGGTTCCTGCTCAGATAATCTCTCACACCCCATTGGGGGGGGGACCACCGCCTCCCCGCTCTTTCCTGAACTTGTACTGTCAGTCTCTCGACTGGGTGGCTCCCTCCCCCCTGCATTGCATATAGGAGTGAGTGCTTCAAGAAATGTAGATGCAACAGGTACCTGCTCATCATTGACTCCTGGCACGTTAGATTGCGAATCACATGCTGCCTTTTCCGTGGACCTTTGCTTAAGTCGCATCATGCTAGTAAATATTGTTGGAACAGAGTACCTGGTGTCTTTTTCCATGTCGGTTGTTTTATGCAGGCCCCCTTTCACTTGAGGATTGCTGTGCTCCTTAAATCCGGAGACCGGTAGCTTTTTGTCCTTTCTGGTTCCTCCTGGGTCTTGGTTCTGCCGCACCCATAAGGAGCGAGGAGTCCTGTTTAACTTTGGCGCCATCAGGGCGTCCCACACACCCCACAAGCCAGCCAATGTTGCCAAGAAGCGGCGGGGGTCGCGCTCAGTCGATAGGAACAGGAGCACGGGTCTAGGGCGAGCGCCGCATCTTCTTGCGGGGCCCTCCGGTGCTTGCCGTCGCGGCTCCGATCCCAGCGGGGGCCGCCAGAAAGCCGTGAAGCGCCCACAGCGGTCCGTGCTGCAGGCGCACAGCGTCCGTGGCATCCGCGGCTTTCGCGGGTGAATAGGGGCCGCGTGTGATCTGGAGATGGGCTAGAGCGGTAGTGGCGATCAGCCGGGAAATCCGGCCGCCATCTTGGATTAAAAGGTAGTTCTCTTGAGACCTGAGTGATGTAACCCAAAAAAGGATGGAGGGACTGCAAGTAATCAAGAGAGAGTTGATTAGCTAATGACCTAGAGGCATTGCTTTGTTTGCCTGACTTACTGCCAATGGTCTCTGAGGGCAGTACCTTTCCTTTTACACAGCCCAGGCGAGCCCTAGACTTTCTGGATGCCATGATATCTCAGGGATGCAGACGGCCCCAGGACTTGTGACATGCAATGTTGTTTTTAGCCATGTGTTCTGTTTTCTCCTATTGAGCCAGGGATATTTTCATTGTTTCAGTTCTTTTTTAGGTTGAGCGTGCAAGTGCTTTCTGCCTGTTGTCTTTCTGTTGGGCTTTTAACCACACCTATGTCACGCTCATCACTTTCACTTGTTTGTGGGCTTGCCTTTGAAAATTCCCTTATTATCATTTGTGAAAGGCACGCATAGGTCATGCCTTTTCCAGTGTTTAGCCCTCCTCGAGAGCACTGGCCAGTTACTGAAAATATACGCAGCTCCATGTTTTCCGCATGGTTTCTGGACTAATTTTTCTTTTTATTTCCTACACAGCATGATCTCGCTCTACAGTAATTGAGCGCTTTGCATGACTACCAGTTTACTTCCATTGTTTATCCAAGCGCACCATAGTGCTTTGAAAGTTTTACACAGCACGATCAGGCGCAGCAGTATTGGAGCGATTTGCATGCCTACCAGTTTACTTCCATGTTTATCCAAGCACTCCATGGTTGGGTTCCTATTTAGGCTTAGCCTAACACTTTATTTCATTGCTTGGGAAGAGTGTGTGTTTTTTTAAATAGTGAAAACATGAATCAAGAGCTTAAAATGGATTGCAATGTGGTGCCCTGTGATGTACATGTGCCACTGTAAGGTCTATTTCATTTAATAAAACACAACCTTATTTATATTGTAAACTATAGGTTGATGGTGACTTTTATAGTAGATATCCGTTTCCGCTTGGGCTCTTTCTTCTATCAGAGCTCACATACAGCAGCAGGCCCTGTACCCACACAGCTATTTCACTCAGTGATGACACACGGAAAATGTCTGTTTCCCTTTCTGAAAAAAAACATTGCGTCTCACCGAATGTGACCGTTAAAAATTAATAATCTGCAATTGAAAACCGTACAAAGGCCTTTGAAGCGCTTTTCATGGACATTATCTTCTTTATTTAGTTTACTTAATGTTATTATTTAGAAATCCTTTCTGTCTCTGTGGGGAAAACAGACTACACGGCTCGGAATCCCTTCTGGAATGTTTAGCTAAGGCCTGTTCTATTATATATTCTAATTTATAAATTATAAAGAATCGTTCTCTTCAAAAGTTGTAAACGTATTTTACTTTTGTTTCCTAAAGATGTTTTCCTTTAAATAAAGGTCTGAATGAGAGTGTGAGAGGTGGAAAGGTGGAAACTAAGATGGGTGTGTAGAATTTACAACCGCATTTCCCAATCCCATGCAGCATGTGAAGTGATGTATGACCTGGGTAAACAAGAAATAAAATTGGTCTGCTTAAATGAGTTGATCATGCTGTACATTATAAATTATGTGGCAAGCATGCCATCTCCGAAACCGTACGTACAATAAAGCAGCTGCAGAATCACACAATGTCAGAGTCACCCTTAAAATCCATTTGTTCCAAATGCTGCAGGCTGTGGCACAGACCGAGGAGAATTCACTGCTCCAAACAACCATTTGAGTCTGGTTGCCCCTTTCAAATACGTTGATTTGGGCCAGTTTACAATGTTTAAGGGCTATTCTTTCGCTAGACTTGCAAACCTATGGGACTAAAAACAGTTGCAGCTCACGGTGTTAAAGGTGGTGGGACGGCACGCATGGGGGGAAAGCAGAGGGGTTGCAGGTGAGAGAAAATATTGATTAAAAAAAAAAAAAAAAAAACTTACCTGAACGCCACGCCGAGCCGCACCCCACTCCTCTACTGGCACAGGCAGGCACAGGTTCCCAGCCTGCCCTGCGGCCAGTCCTGACGCTGGGCTGGGAGTGCCCAGCCAGGGTGCTCCCAGGCATACTGGGAGCCTGTGAGGCGTTGCTGGGCTGGAGAGAGCCCTGTACGGATGTGTGTTTGTCTGGCCCGAGACGGCCGGCCAAACACATTTGCGCTCTAAGGGGGAGTGCTGAGCACTCCCTCACACTCGTCATCCCAATGGCCCGCCCCTTTAGAAGGAAACGATAATAAACACAGTTTATTATCGTTTCCTTGTAAAGGTTTTGCAGCTGCCGCTGCTGGTGGGGAGGCAATGCTCCTCTGCCCTCATGGAGGAGCTGCCCCTAACTTAAAACAATCTAAGAAATGTTCAAGGTCATCAAAGCAAGACTCTCTGTAGTCAATGGAACTGTTAGTTATATGCCGGGCCACTGGAATTATGTGGCAGAGAGGACCAAATTATGCAGTAGAGTTGACCAATTTATGTGGCAAGAAAAGTCAGTTATGCATTTACAACGGTAATAGCTCTATCTCAAGCAAATGCGAGACCCAATGTATTGCAAATGCTTGTTCTGTTTCTCTCCAGATCTCTGGTATGTCTGGTATGGTATGTCCTGTCCTCTGCATGCCCAGAACCTTATGGAGGTAGCAAACTGAACTGTGATAGTGATTTCTAAGGGTTGTTAGATTAGAGGTGGCTTATTGCATTTTATTTGGAAATTATTAACCCTATATTTATGATGTGTCGCTTTTTATGTTCCTCTGCTATAGAATGATTTTCCCAAAACACTGATATTTATTCCAAACCTATGGGTATGTGTAAAGTTGCTGGAATTGTTAGAAGTTCGATGAGCTATGTGTCTTTTTCAGCTGTAAAAGAAATGAATTAATAGTTCTGCATATCTGTTGCAGGAAAATATTTTGGCAAGGGGTGGTTTAGATATGGTAAAGAGCTCTAAAATAGCATACATCGTTACTTGACTTAGTAACAAATATTTGCTTACATATTTGGCCAAAGTCGAATGGTTATTTCTTCCCAACTGAATATCCTTACCAAATAAACACACTTTATATGAAGGATACAAACTTTCTGACAGATTTCTTGCTTTAAATCCACAGATTGGCATCTACACAATTTATGAAAAACATTACAGACTCCACAAATTAACATACTGAAAGCAATAAACAATTTCATGTAAAATGCACATTTTTAAAGTGAAATTATTTTTTATTTGAAACCGCATTTGAATAATTCCAGCTTTAAACTATTTTCCTCCGAATGGGGAAACTTTAAAATATTCTTGTGATGCCAGATTTCTGAATATTAGACAAGATTAGACCAAAGGGGCGTGTTTTGGTTGTACTGGTCTAGAGTTAAGTAAAGTGTAGTAGGACAGAATAGATAAATTATTGCTCTTGTTGTACTTGGTTAAGTGTTTGAGAGAAGAACATTGGATAGGAGGAAATATGGTGTCATTTCTAAACCTGATAGGTCTCTTAAGTACACCCCTGACCCTGAATGGAGTGATAGTGTTAGAGACTCTGACTTTGCTGGTCCCATTAATACCAAATTGCCATATTATGAGGTAGGTACTCTGTTAGCATCACTTTTTGGGGGGAGCTTCAGTGAAAAAAACACAAAGTAGCAGATGTCCTGCTAAGCCAAAGCAGCATGGCGGACCGATCAGCACTTTTTCCATTTTCTGAGGGCAGACCCCCTTAGCAAGGGCCTATCCTTGGAAAGTGTAGAACTCATGTGCTTGACACATTGTGAGTTTTCTCACAGTGCATGTGGAATATTTTCACATTTTCCACGTCTAATACTGCCAGTGCAGATGATGAACCTGGACAGGAAAAAAGCTAGAAGACGTGTTGTCATTGATGGCATGTCCACTAGCAACTGGCTTGTAGGAAAGCATTTCTGATGGCAGCACCAGTAGCACCTCTTCCATCAGGAAAACTGCAATCCCATGACCTCTAAATGAGGCAGAGGATGCACGAGCTGGGCAGGATGGGCTTCTGACAGTTATTAGTATATGCCACTTTACTGTCGACCTCTAAATGACCTCCATTGAACAATTAAAGAGGTAAACGTATAACACATTTTAATAACTAGCAGTTGTCCATAAGGTCTATTAGTGCCCCCATATTCTGCATGCTATGTATCAGCAGCACAGTTTATAATGAAGGTTTCTTCATACTATACCCCTCCATGTGGGTGAGAGTAACTCTACCCTTCACTGGATCATTTGCCTCGAAGAGACCAATAATTCCAGATGCCTGTAAACTCTGTAATTGGCTTCCAAGTTGTCTTCCCACAATCCAGCCCCTTCTAAAAGTCATCCTTCTACCACTCGGAGCAGTTGCCAGGTATTCGCTTCCCTCCTTCAGCTTCTACATAGGATAGCACTCCTTTTTTGTGGTTATCTCACACCTCGACGACTGCGGTGGAATCTGTGCCAGAGTGCCAGCTACTAAGGTGAGAAAACTTCAGTGGGCACCGAACCAGCCTGTCCAGCTCATATTTGGGATAAAGAGCCTCAGTCACATCTCAACATTTAAGGCTTTCCATTGGATTGGGGTCAAGGAATGCCTCAATTTCAAGAGACTCTGCTTGACTCGTAAAGCTGTCTCTTGCGCCACAGATCTGTACCAGACCAGAGCATTCCTCTTGTACCAGCCGCTTATGGACGGCCTCCCAAGATCTGTTGGATGCGCTCCAACCAAGTTACAAGCACCCTGGGGGTCATTCACTACATTCTCGTGCTGCAACTGTCCAATAATCTCTTGACTCTTGGACACCCAATTTTGATTTCTGTACTTGTCATCAACCAACATTCACCACCGTGGCCCTGCCCCCCTCCGCCTCTTTTTAAACCAGACCCCTTACAAGGCCTCGCTGGGATGAGAGCACTCAACAAATGAACATAAATAACCCCATAAATGAATAAGTGCCGCTTTAGTGATGGCCAAGATGATGTACCGGACCCATGCAGTTCACCCATTTTATTGCCCGGCGCACCACTGCTGTGTCAAAAACACTACGCCCATTCCACTGTATGTGCTCCTCTGGAATTCTGACATCCTGTCTCTCTTCATTGATTGGGTCAGTTACTTTAAACTAGTATTCTAGTTAGCTATTGTTACCTGCTGCACGGGTACTCGACTCTACAGTGATGGGTCTGCTGGATCCTGGTTACACCCCTCGCCATCACATGCTACAATTTTAAAGTCTAATCTTTTGAAAGCGAAATAGCTGAGTGGGTGTTATTAGTTTGTCGTCCTCGCATTAGTGGCACATGTGAAGTGCACTTTTTCCAGCGACTTTCACGGGATAATTAATTGACATTTTAGTGGTGCATGTGCGATAAGAAATACCCTTTAAGCTCTTAGTCAATTAAAACCATTCCAGCGGGCATCTAATTAAGGATTCAAGGAACCTGCGCCATTTGTCATGGAGACAGGACTAATTACGCTGTGCTAAATTGGAGTGGATGATTAGATTTTGACTGCAGCAATTATTATCAAGAGTTTGCCTGCTATTTTTAAGTTGCTATTTAAAAGCAAAGTTTAGCCGGATAGGGACTAAGAATGTTCCCAATGGAGATGCACTACTCTAGCTAATTGCCGCCTCACTTACCGTGACCCAACAAAGTGACTGCTGTTTCCCTTCAGAATTTCCAGGCATTGAGGGCCGAAATCTTTGATGACTTGTTCCAGGGAGGTTCAAGGACGCGTGGCTTTGTGGTTGCACCAGAGAAAAGTTATGACTAAGGGTGTGGCAAGGTGAAGGTATTATATGGTATGACTGAGCAGTTTTACCATGGAATACCAAAACAATACCCAGCAGTGGACCTCTGATTCACTTTCAGCAAACCCTAGCTCAGTCCTGGTAGTGTGGCACAGGGCAGTCAGGCTACACAGAGGAACATGTGTAAAGCATTTCACATTGCCAACATGGATGACAAGTAAATGACACAGCTCAACAGAAATCCGACACCAATTTAGAAAAATAGATTGGAGTTTAATCTTAATTTAGGCACCAACACAAACTTTGTAGCTTTTGTACAACCGGAGTTGTGAATTTTTAAGTCTTTGGAAAACACAGTACTCTGCAGATTTAAAGGGCTTTCACTGGAGTCAATGGGGAAAATAGCAGTGTGCACTTGGGCACTTTTAGGGTGAATTCACTGGAACTTAAGGTTCTGCAGGGACTTAGACACAAATTTAACAGTCAGACTTTTGTTACCTTGCCCAGTGAGTCTGGTTTCAGAGGTGACTTGGCTGTCCTTGGTTCTGAACGGTCCGCAGTGGCTGCTGCGTTTTGCACTCTGTTGCAAAACTGGACTTAGGGTGGGTTCACACTCTACCCTTCGGATGTAGAGGTCCTTGGGAGGCAGGACCAGGAATTAGCAGTTGAATCTTCACCACCTTGGCCGGTGGCTCTGGGTGCAGAGGTGGCTTCTAGCAGTCAGTCACTGAGGTGGTCGTGCCAAAGATGCTTTGCTGCTCCAGTCGAAGTCACTTCCTTCAGGCTGCAGTCCCACAGGCGAGGGGTTACTGGCCATGTCAGTCTTTATGCTGGGGGTGCCCTTCGAGTTGGTGAATGTCGTGTGGCTGTCTTTTTCCAGGCAGGCGACAGACAAGCCTTGTAGCTACAAGGGTGGTAAACGGGCTTTCTGGCAGCTGCTTGGCGGGGAGTAGAGGCTTGAAGCTTGGCACTGGCTTCACTCCCACTCTTTAGATGCTGGGTCACAGTTCTTCAGTCTCAGCCCACCTTTAATCCTGCAGTTTACATGGGAGTGGTACCACTAGTCAGGGGAGTCTTCCTTGGATTCTTGGTGTCCACTGGGGGTCCCTCTTGCTGGGACAAATTAGCCTTCACCTTGGGCACATGTCATGCATGCTGTTCCACTACTGGTCTCCTTAGGTCACTCTGTGTCCTCTTCTTTGTGCTGGGACTGAAATTCAGGTCCTGTTGTAGGTGCAGACATCTTTTTGCTTCTTTCTTCTTTTCCAGGTAAGATCTAAGTTCAGGTGCCAGGGGAGCCCCTTAAATCCTGGTTTAGGGGGCATTTTAGGGTGTGAGGGACAGTGGCCAATGGGCTACTAGTCTCTGCAGCTAATCCGCCCCTGAAGTGACGATTTTCTTTGGGAGTACATCACTCTTCTACTTAGAATCCACTATTCTTAGGGTCTGCCAAGATGGCGAACCCTCCCTCGGCTGTGCAGACCTTCTAGCCCACTTACAAGGTATGGCTAGTCCTTTGGAGGTGCATGCCTCCTGCATAACTAATTCCTCGCCTTCCTTGCTAGGCAGGGCGGCAAGGGTGAGAAGGGCTTTGTCCTCCACTGGGGGGACAGCCACTTACACATCAAAAGCGGGGGAAGCCTTTAAGGCTTAACGCTCTGATGCTTATCTCACTAGCCAGCCTGTGTGGGAGGAGGTGTGACCTCCTTCCTGCTCAGGCCCTTTGTCTTATGTCCTGCCGAGGTGCTAACACCACCAGCAGGAGGTCAGACTCTTGTCTGTAGTGGCAGCGGCTCGGGAGAGCCCGCCAAAACAGTACAGGACTTGATAACATGGTGTGTACCCTCTAAGGCACCTGGGCATCTGCTTTTTAATAATAAACATGGAAATCATGTTCAGGGTTAAAAAATACAGTGCTTGATACCAAACACGATGGGATTGGGCTGGGCCATTGCACAGCTGGACATCTGAGCAGTGGTCAGATGCCAGCCCATGTTATCCAATAGACCTCCGGTTACTCAGGACAGCATCCCGTTTTAAATGCCAGCAGTGGGGCATATGTGCTCCTGCACATATGTCCCCACTCATGGGACAGTGCACCCTGCCCCCTGGGCTAGAGGGGACCTGCCTTAGGGGCGACTGACCTGTCCATGGCAGTAACAGTGACTCTGACTGCCCTTGGTGTGGGCAGAGCCTTACTCGAGCTGCAGGCTGCTAGTGGAGGCTGGCATGGCAGCTCTGCAGTCTATCTTTTACTTGGGGTACTCTAGGCGGCACAATCAGTGCTGCAGCTCTGGTGACCCCCTTTACCACCCTTGCCCTGGGTACCATTTACTAGGGAGTTACATGGATGGTAAGATTCTTGGCAATTGGCATATACAATTCGACATATAATTTAAGGGAAAGCGCATTGGTATTGGGGACTAGCTAGCAGGCCTCAGTACACTGACAGGTCAAAAACAACAGCAGCTGACAACAAAAAGTGGTGGGGTGACCATCCAAAAAGGGGCACTTTGCAACAAAGGACCTTATTTAAAGGTTGGAAAATGGGTAGTTCAAGTGAATAATAGCCTATGGCACTTGTAATATGGCAAATTAGATATCCGCCACATTTGGATAGAGTATCCTGTCCTTCAAACTGTCCATAAGGTCCAAAGTAATCTTATTTCAGTATTTGACCTTGTGACCAAGGAAATAGATTAAAGAACAGCTGTGAAGCTGAGCTAATTACCCTCCAGTGGCAGCAAGATGGGCAAAATGGCTACAGAGAGAGCAAGTACCCACCACCACATTGTAACAGAGTGCTCAGAATTCTGCTTTCTCTTTCTCCAGCTTATCCAACCAATTCAGACAGACTGTGAGGGATTCTGGGCTACCTGACTGGGGTTTCTATGTCAAATTAAATGGGTGTGCCATGTGAAGAATTTATGACAAATGAATTAGTCACATGTTGGACAAGCAGATTGATTTACACACTCTAGAACTATACAGAATTCTGCAAATATGGCTTCTAGAACTGCTTACAGAGTTCCAGATAAGTCCTCCCCATTCATCCACACACTAATAGTGCAAGTGAACTTTTTCATTTGGTTGTACTGCTCCCTATGAATAATAACAATTCAAACCCATCAGTCGTCCAAACCTGTAAGGTCTGTGTAACCTGATCGACAGCAGTGCTGTATCAGCCTGTGAAATCTGCATCTGTTTGGGATTGCATGATTTTTATTTATTTATTTTTCTTATCCACTGTATTGTGTCTAAGGAAGTTTTCAATTATAACATATGATCATCTTCTTGGAATGGGCACAGTGAAAAAATTAAATAAATTGAACTTTGGAATTGTAAGTGGATGCTATGAAAAATAGTTTAGGTCATGTAAAATGTAATTTTCTGATCTATCTGTATAACTTATGACTCACATGTCCATTTCTTAGTTGTCGTGCCCTGGGGAACCCCCGTATTCCACTGGAAAATGTCAGGCTTGCTTGGCACAACATTAAAGTAGTGGAATACTTCATGAATGCTTCCTCACTACCTACTGCCTTTTATTGAATTTATATGAATAGTGTGCAGTAAAGTGTTCTATTTGGCTTGGTGTATTAAACTTTTCTTGGGGTCCTCTTGGACCTGCTAACTTAATTCTATTGGTGCAGGTTGTGGTTGGTATTTATGCCTCACCGCTTTTGTCAGCCACCACTGCTTGGGTCTCATATATGGGCATGAGCGGTTAGTGGTATTTCAGTCATTATGAGAGTTGATGAACTGGGGGCTCTTTTGGGTGAAGCAGTGCATAGGCATCTGTACCATCATACATGTTCAACTGGATGAGAAGGTGTAGCAGTAGAACAAGAGTGTGACCGAATGTCACTTTTCCCCTCCTGAGTCAAGCGGCTATGGATGGCCAGTGGTCTGATTATGGTAGAAGTAGTATTCTGATTCTTTTCTCCATTTTCTTGTTTTGAAAACTGCTTCGTACTTCAGAAGGTGAGTTAATACTTGGAAGCAACTGTTTCTACTACATTTTTTAATACATCATGAATGCCTGTATTTTAACAATGGAGACAAAAGCCAAAACCTTTGTGTCTGGATATCATACACTGCATGTTTTTAGTTCCCATCTTTTTCTGAGAGCGTGTTTGGATGGGGTGTGGGGGAGGGGGGGGGATAACACAGTTTTTTGTGGTGGGTGAAGCCTGAGGTTTAATCCTCCACAATAATGTGCCATTAAAAGAGTGATGTTGGTCATGTACATAGTTTAAAGTGATGTTGTCATAAGTCCCTAAAGTGCTATAGATCAGATTTAAATTTTGGCTGATGGAGTATTCTCCATCGGCCTGACGAGGACTTAACGTCTGCCAGGCCGAGACTACTCCACCTGCCAAATTTAGAAATGACTTCCTAGTTGGATACCCACTCACCATGGGAGTTATCTTCCATGGCGAGGGGGACATTAGACAGGTTTCACTGCCACTTACCACCAGGGGTTTCCTGGAAGTGACAGGAAGTGAAAGCTGACCTCTATGTCAGCCTATCTAAATTAGGTAAATCGACATAGCGGAAGAGGCCCTACCTCATACAGCAGAAAACAATACTTACAGTGCTTAATTTGCCTAAACAGTAAGTGAAGGAGCCAAAGATTGTCTTTGGAGCCCATCACTGGTGCTGTCGAATGCTGAGGCTTCTGAATTCCAATGTTGGTTAGTTTTGGGTCCACCTCACACACGTTTCTTCCACCATCCTACACTTACTGTCTGTTTATTGCACTCTGAGGGCTCCCTTTCCTAAATTCTCTTTTTTGGCCTAGTTTTTCTGTTTTCTCTTCTTTCTCTGTTTGCAGCCTTTTTCTCTCTTTCTCCAGCTCAAACTTTGAAGATGTAATATAATGCAAGGTCTTCAAAAAAGAGCATTTGTGCCAACAACTTGCACCGAGTATTTAAAAATAAAATCATCAATGTGGAGGCTTGTGCCCCAAAGTATTGGAAAGGATGTGGAAAAACAGGCATGGAATCCATGCATGCAACATGCTTATGAGTGTGACAAAACTGGAAGATTTGATAGTTAATTGAGGATGCATGGTGTTTAAAATATCGAACTCTTTTCTTAAATACCACATTAGTGCTTGACAACAGAAGTGAGTAGTTTTACCACACACTTCCGAGCTTCCCAATTCTGAATGGAGTGCAATTCGTGGCTCCGGTAAAAAAACATTGGTTCCTATTTTGAAATCCTTACAACCAGAAGGACTTTCCAGTGAAAGACTCGAGGTCCACGCGCAATTTGTGCCCGATTTGTAATGTAATTTGTGCCCAAACTCAGAAGGAGCCATTTAGCAGTAGAAACAAGCATTATCAACGCCAGTAGGCCTCACCTTTGGGATCTATTGCGTTGCCAATGGGTTTTAGCCATATTGCATAGCATTTCAGATGCTCCTGGCTAAAGAATAAAAAAAAAACGCATTTAATTAAACCACCTTTGGTATTTTGCATGCACGCGCCTAGAAAATGACGCGGGCAACTGCAGGCAAAACAGCTTGACATGAGAGAAGTATGGCATACATCAAAGGAGCATCAAACTTGAAGATCGGATTATTCTGTACAGCAGCAGTTAGGGTGCAAGGTGCATTTTTTGACATGTGGCACACATACTTTATTGAGCTATGAAAGTAGTATAGCACACACGGTTGTTTTTTTATGTAATCTCTCACAGCATCCATAGCTCTCCTGAAGACCTACTTACTGCTTTTTTCTGATCGCACAAATACTCAGTTCTGCATCTTGAAGAGTCATGTGGCTCGGAAATCCATTTGCTTTAAATGCTGTTTACAGTTGTTTGCTGTGTGGTTTGCAGGAATGCGGAAGTGAACAGTCCAAGATGTGCATGTCTGTTTGACTTCTTAATAATGCGTACACGCCTATATTTGGCAAGAGAGCACGATGAGAGAAAAAAAACTGGGGGACACGCCGTGGCATATCTTCTAGGCGGGAACAAGCTAAAATAAACTCATTTGTAGCTTTAAAACTTGTAAGTAACTCGCTTAGTTCAGGAGTGTGGGAACGCATGATAACCCCGTGGGAACACCCACACCAAACAATGCTTCAAAGTTTCAAGTGAAATTGTCATTTAGCCAGACACTTAATGTCACCTTTCACCCCACAATGGGCAGGCAGATGTTATGCTGCATTCAGAGTAAAGGTGCCATGTGACCAAATCCAAGCATTGTGTCTTTAGTCCACCATCCCATGTAAGGATTTTAAAATTAATTTAGAGTCAGAAGTACTGGAAGTTTTGAAACGTTTTTGAGTACATGCAATCAAGTACACCGAACCAAAGAAACAACGTAGTATTCGTTATCTCGGTTATTGGGGCCTCATTGAGAGGTTGGTGGTAATAGGTGTCTTACAAAAATTGTTGAAAGTCCTTCCTCAATTAGAGGTGGGGTAATTGTTGCGTGTCTGCTTCTGTGGCCTCACCTGCCCTCTACTGTCAGCAGCACCTTTATGGTGGGCCAGCTGCTGCACTTCTGCCAACCCCTATGGCCTCAGAAGGAATGCACTCTTTTGCTTGTGGCTTTCAAGTAGGTTTCTACTGCCCTAGCCAGTCATGCATGGGATGGTGGTCCTGGGCAGGAGAAGACAATCAATGTCCCTCACCACAACAAGAGAAGCGCAGCATGTGAGGGACGCTCATTTTATATTTTAAAAAAAACTAATCACGGTTTGTGGGGTTGTCTTGATATATATGTATTTGTTTGCTGACTAGCTGGCACTGTGCATTTTTGCTGAACTTGTTCTGTCCCAGTCATGGTGGGAACTCAAGATGTGGTCGGAAGGTTGTTGTGGGGTTGTGAGAGGCAGACCCTCCAGCGTCCGAGAGATTTGGTAGCCACCTACCCATTGGCTTGTGCTAACGTCCAATCAACTCAGCATACATTGCACATGGAAGTGGCATGACTTCTTGTCCCAGCTTAAACAAAATGATGGCCACATTTTTTACAACTATTTCCTCACAGTAAAATATTTAAGCATGTGAGATCCCATTTACAATTGTATAATTCTATTTCCAAGAACTTCACTCATCTGTGAAAGAAGGCGAATGTGTAAATCCTCCAAAGTTATTTTGTTGTTGTGCACTTCTGCAATATTTAATCCTGAAATTCTAGGAGTCAGTCAGATCTACTCATAAATAGCATAACAAGATTTGTAAATCTGACCAATAATGAAATGTTAACAATTTGTTGGAAACCTGCAATGAATCTATTGGATAATCAAATCTAAGCTGGAACCTTGAGGACCGTCTAATATTTGGTAATTGCTTTTATATGTATTTTTTTGCTGTTCCTGAGAATAACATTGAGGGACTGAGAGAGAATCAAACGTCAGTGGAAGTTGAAATAAGCTCTCAACATCAACCCTCGGACCTGTTTCTTTCATTGGCTGTGTCACTTCTGTCAGCTCACCTGACAGCTGAAGCCACATATGTGCTCTCATCTGCCAGGCAGCCTGCAAAGGGCATTTAGGCCCTCATTACAACCCTGGCGGTCGGTTTTAAAGCAGCGGAAATACCGCCAACAGGCCGGCGTAAAAAAAATTGGAATCATGACCATGGTGGAAACCGCCAACGTAGACAGCCACTTTAACACTCCGACTGCCACAGTGGTAGAAACAAACACCGTGGTGGTAACCGCCAACAGACAGGCGGAACACAAGGTTCCGCCCACTGTATTACAACACGACTATCCGCCACCTTTTCCGGGGCGGTACCAACGCCATCAAAAGCATGGCGGAAACAGGACTTGGAACAGAAACCACTCAACTTTCAACACTTTATGAACAACCAGGACGCCATAGAGCTCGAGTTACAGGTCCTGCCCATGCTGGTCTGCTCCTCTTGTATCAGGAGCAGCAAAGACGCTGGCGACGACCATGGTGAGTACACAGGGGAGGGGGGAGGGAAAAGAGAGTGACACACACACACAACAAGCAACACCCCCACCCCCCACCCTGCCCCACAACACCATACACACAAATACATGCAGCAACATTACATATACACCCCTTCACCCCCTGGAAGAAAGCAAGGAGAAAAGGAAATGATTGTAACGAGTGTAATCAATTAAATATCAGATAGGCCAAATTCCAATATCAGTATAAACCAATATGTACACCAACTACACAGATCTGGATATTAATGAAATGATTGTCCGTGGATCAGTGCCCCAAAATGCATGGGCAAAGCCCACACAAAATACCTGACTCAAAACGGAGAGAACCCTGCAGGGGCATCAGATGGAAAATAAACAGGCACCTCAGGGGAAGGGGGGTCACCTCAGTCGGATGAACAGACAACACCACTGCTCCATGAGGGGGCTCCATGCCCACTGTTTTATCCTGGGGAGTGCAAAGCCACAGTCTCATAAGTCCCTCAAGTGGGTGGTTTGCCCACTGCTTTATCCTAGGGAGTGCAAAGCCACAGTCTCACAAGTCTCTCAAGTGGGTGGTTTGCCCACTGCCTTATCCTGGGGAGTGCAGAGCCACAGTCTCTCTAGTCTCTCAAGTGGGTGGTTTGCCCACTGCTTTATCCTGGGGAGTGCAAAGCCACAGTCTCACAAGTCTCTCAAGTGGGTGGTTTGCCCACTGCCTTATCCTGGGGAGTGCAAAGCCACAGTCTCTTAAGTCTCTCAAGTGGGTGGTTTGCCCACTGCTTTATCCTGGGGAGTGCTAAGCTAGCGTCTCACAAGTGGATAACAGTCTCCACTGGTTCTGAAGGGGGCTTTGTGCCTAGAGTGCTTCATCCTGCCAAGGACTGAGGTAGTGGATGTGAATCTCCACTGGTTCTGGAGGGGGCTTTGTGCCCAGAGTGCTTCATCCTGCCAAGGACTGAGGTAGTGGATGTGAATCTCCATTGGTTCTGGAGGGGGCTTTGTGCCCAGAGTGCTTCATCCTGCCAAGGACTGAAGTAGTGGATTCCTTACTCCACTGGTTCAGGAGGGGGCTTTGTGCCCAGAGTGCTTCATCCTGCCAAGGACTGAGGTAGTGGATGTGAATCTCCACTGGTTCTGGAGGGGGTTTTGTACCCAGAGTGCTTCATCCTACCAAGGACAGAGGTAGTGGATGTGAATCTCCACTGGTTCTGGAGAGGGGTTTGTGCCCAGAGTGCTTCACATGCAGTGTGACAGGTCCCATTCCCTCACCTGGCTGTGTGTGCCAAGAGATTGCCTGGGAACAGGTAGCATGATACTCCATGGAGGCAGAGACACACTCCACCCTGCTGCGACTTCGCCTGCCACCTGCTGATACAAACAGTGCTGGGAGTCATGCCTCATGTATGCTGGGCAGGGTCCAGAACGTCTCCTGCAGCCTCGGGCGGTTGGCCACTGGGGATGATTGCCATGTCAGCTGTGGTGGCACTGTCTGAGCACGTCACAGGGCTTGTGGCGGTGGTTGCAGCGGTGTCTGTGGCGGAGGTGCTGGCGGTGGTGCATGTATCTGCACCTGTTGAGGGACACAGCAGGACGTATCCTGCAGCCTCGGATGGCTGCCCACTGGGGATGATGCTGGGGACTGTTGGTGACGCAGCAGACGTGCAGGTGGCGGTGCAGGTGGCGGTGCTGGTAGCGGTGCAGGTGGCGATGCAGATGGCGGTGCAGGTGGCGGTGTCCACCGCCGTACTGGTTGACGTTGTGGTTGATAGAAGGGGTGACTCTGGTCCCTCAGCTGGAGCCTCCGTGCCCTGTCCTGACCTGCTCTTCGGCGTGTGTCCCTTCCCCACCTTTGATGCCGCTGCTGGTGCCTTGCCACTGCCCCCTTTTGGCTTGGAGGAGCCCTTGCTTGCTGGTAGGTGCGGCTTCTCCCTCCGTCATGTGGGCACCTTCTTCACCTTGGCAGGTGGTGGAATGGCCTGCTCCTTGGCCTCGCTAGGTGGCACACTGGCAGCCCTGATGGGTGCCGCCTGCGATGTGACCGGCCTTGCTGAGACCACTGTGCTGGAGGATTTGGTGGCTGAGGTGCTGGGCTGGGACTTGGACAGCCTGGCCCTAGGGGAAGGACTGGGGGGGAGGTGTAGGGAAGAGATCAAAGTTTGCGAGGAAGAGTTCCTTAGGCACACTGGGACGGGAAGATGGAGGGGGTTTGGGAGTAGAGGAAGAGGTAGTGGTTGTAGGAGGTGTACGTCTGCTAAATTTGGGTGAAGGTGCATGGGCCGGAGGCTGTTGTGAGGTGGATGGCTGTTGGGTGGGTGTGTGCCTGCGATTGTGTACTTTGGGAGGAGGGCTCACAGACACACTGGGAGAGGACACAGAGGATGTTTGAATGGTAGTGCGGGTGGTGAGTGCACATGAGCGGTGTGTGGTGAGGGGCGTGCTGGTGATGGAGGTAGTGGATGAAGATGTAGTGCATGCAAGTGTGAGTGGAGACGAGACAGGGAGGTAGGAGGAGGACATGGAGGAGGGGTACACAGTGGAGGCAGTGGATGTTGGTGTGTCTGCATGGGAATGGTGATTGTGTGAGTGCCTGTGGGATGTGTGGTGCTTATGTTTGCCATGTCCACTCTTGTGTGTTGATGAGTGTACATGCTGGTCTAATAGTGTGCTTGGGATAGGCTGAGGTACAGGGGATTAGGTCTGGGTATAGGAAGTTGGAGGGTGGAGGCTGGACACAGGGACAATGGCTGCCATCAGTGCTGAGGCCAGAGCCTGAAATGCTCTCTGTTGGGCCACCACACCAGAATGAATGCCCTCCAGGTATGCATTTGTTTGCTGCAAATGCCTCTCAACACCCTGGATGGCATTCAAAATGGTTGATTGCCCAACAGTGAGGGATCTCAGGAGGTCAATAGCCTCCTCACTGAGGGCAGCAGGGCTGACTGGGGCAGGGGCTGAGGTGCCTGGGGCAAAGGAGATGCCCACCCTCCTGGGTGAGCTGGTACGGGAAACTCGATGAGGGGCTGCTGGGAGGGCGGTGCTGGTAGGGGGGTGGCAGCTGTACCAGTTGATGTGGTGGGCACGGAGGTGTCCACCACCGCAAGGGAGCTCCAATCAGAGGAGGAGTCGCTGTCGCTGGTGTCTGCTCCTGTCCCTGTTGTGGAGCTCCCCTCGCCCTCCATCCCACTGGTGCCTTCAGACTTCGTTACTTAACCCTCTAGGGCCATGTGGGATACAGCTCCCTCCTGCTCCGGTGCCACTGCTCCTCCGCCAGATGATGCTACTGCACGCAAGGACAGGGTGACAAAACAAAAAGGGGGAGAAAGACGGAAGTGACACATTGTCAGTGCCTGCAACACCACTACCATTGGCAGACACAACACACAGGGAGCAGCCCTATGCACTAAGCCATGCACTGACAGGGCAGGGGAAAAGCACATGCCCATAGGGCACTCTGTCGAGAACCATATTATGCACAGCTGGAAGCCATAGGAGCCTGACTAGGAGTAGAGGGCAAATACCACCTTTGGGGTTGGACAGGGAATGAGGCTGCAAATCAATGGATCTACCTTTGCACATCTGCCCTGGCCTAGGGGAAGCCACAGCCCACCTCCCCCACCCAGACACCTCATAATGCGTGAAGAGTCAGCTGAATGAGAGTGTACTCACCCCCTTGTGGCTGCTTTGATGCCCTCAAGGGCCCATCCAACTCCGGATATGCCACCGCCAGGATCCGGTACATCAGGGGGGTCATGGTGCGAATGGCACCCCTTCCGCGTTGGGAGGCCATCCCCAGCTGGGCCTCTGCCGTCTTCTTGTTCCAGCGGCGCAGGTCCTCCGATCTTTTCCGGCAGAGGGTGCTCCGTCTATGGTAGACCCCCAGGGTCAGCACTTCCTTGGAGATGGCACGCCAAATCCCCTTCTTCTGGTGGGCGCCGAGCTAGGGGAAAAGTGAAGTTAAAATGGATGTTACTCTCCCGTACAGTTCTTCTCACACATTGGCCACAAACCTCCCACCCTGGCCCATAAATATATACACACACCATTCTCACATGCTGGCCTGTCCCCCCTGTCTCTTCCATCCACGACATTCCATACAATCACCATGCACACAGTTTACTCACCTGTTTGTCTGGAGGACCGTACAGTTGCGTGTACTGGGGGAGGACCCTATCCCCCAGTTTCTCCAACTCCTCCGCAGTGAAGGCAGGGGCCCTTTCCTCTTTCACTCTAGCCATTGTCGCTTCCAGACACAGGTCACAGCAGCACTTGCAGTGTAGGTCCTCTCCTGTTGAAGGTCAGGTATCAAGTGAGGGAGCTGATAGAAAATGGCGGTCACGTCCGCGGCGGTGTGTACCGTCAACGCCGGCGTACATCGTCATTGGCTCCTGGAACCCATAGGGCCCATTGATAACCAATGCTGAATTGCGCCGCGGTCTTCGACCGCCTACTGCGACAGTGTACAACACCAGCGCAGTTACCTAATTTCCCCTTGTCCCACCTTACAGGTCAGGCAGCCGCCATTTCAGGGGGCCACATGGCAGGCCAAATAACTGTGTCACACCTATTTAGGCCAGGAATACAGACAAAGGCACATAGAGAAAATTTTAAGTTTGTGCTAAACAGCCTTGTGAAACCTATGTGTTGTATGACCCTCTGCTCACCGTTCTCCTCCATAGGGCACGTCCGCTGGGGCAGGTGATGAGATGGCGGCATCCTCTGGTGTACAGACCCCTGGTGGCCCTGTCGACAACGGAAGACAGATACATAATTATCACTTACAGACTTGATTGTGCAACAATCAAGGAACTATGTGCCCAGTTGGAGACTGACCTGATGTCAGCTATCCGCCATCCCACAGGAATACCCCCTCTAGTGCAGGTCCTGTCAGTACTCCATTTCCTGGCCAGTGGGTCTTTCCAAACAACAGTAGCCATGGTATCAGGGATGTCTCAGCCAATGTTCTCTAAAATGTTGTCCAGAGTGTTATCTGCCCTGCTAAAACACATGCGCAGCTACATCGTTTTCCCTCAGGTGGAGGATTTGCCCACAGTGAAAGGCGACTTTTATGCCCTGGGACATATCCCCAACATCATTGGTGCCATTGAAGGTACACATGTGGCATTTGTCCCCTCGCAGGAATGAACAGGTGTATAGAAACCACATAAGCTACCATTCTATGAATGTGCAGATGGTGTGTTAGGCAGACCAGTACATCTCCCATGTGAATGCCATGTATCCTGGCTCAGTGCATGATGCTTACATTTTGAGGAATAGCAGCATCCCTTATGTGATGGGCAACTCCAGAGGCACCGTGTGTGGCTAATAGGTAAGCCTAAAGTCCCCACACAGTTTCATTTGGTGTCTGGGTAGGGGAGATTCCCTAATGTTTGGAGTATGTCTAACAGTTGTCCCTCGATATTTGCAGGTGACTCTGGTTACCCCAACCTGTCATGGCTACTGACCCCAGTGAGGAATCCCAGGACAAGGGCAGAGGAACGCTACAATGAGGCACATGGGTGAACTAGGAGGATAATAGAGAGGACCTTCGGCCTCCTGAAGGCCAGATTCGGGTTCCTCCATCTGACAGGTGGATCCCTATACTACTCACCGAAGAAGGTGTGCCAGATCATCGTGGTCTGCTGTATGTTGCTCAACTTGGCTTTGCAACACCAGGTGCCTTTTCTGCAGGAGGATGGGCCTGATGGTGGTCTTGTGGCAGCTGTGGAGCCTGTGGACAGTGAGGAAGAGGAGGCAGAAGAAGAAGATGTAGACAACCAAAACAACATCATCATGCAATACTTCCAGTGAGACACAGGTAAGAGGATGGAACTGCTTCCCACATCTCATACTATTGTAGGACCTAGCATAAATCTGCCTTTTTACCTCTGTGTATGGACCCTGACTTGTCATTTTGGCTTTCCATTTCACAGATCTGGGTCCCAATTTGTGCCCTCTGCTATGTTTACTGCTGGCCTACAGCTGTGTAACATTGGCATGTGAACAAGTACATTGACATTGCTATATTTCAGAGATGTTGCAATTACACATTTGTGAAAGCACAGACTGACTCCAGATTGTTTTATGATTCAAGGTTGTTTATTTCTGTGCTAATAAGTGGAGGAGGGTGTGCTATGGGCTGGGGTGATGGTGGAAGAATGTCCATTGCAGAGTCGAGTCTCTTGGTCTCATAGGTACATTGTCCAATGGGGCATAGGAAGGGGAGCAATGGCAGTTTAAGGTGGACAGGGTGACAAAGTGGGACAGAAGGGTGACATTCAGGAGGGTCTTATTTCCTGGCGGGGGTCTTGGCAATGTTCTCTGTCTTGTTCCTGGATCTCAGGTACTGTTTGCGGGGTGGTTCTCCTTCTGCAGGGGGTGGGGTGCTGGTGGCCTGTTGGTCCTGTGGCGGTGCCTCCTGTCCACTGGCGCCGGCAGAGGTGGAGGGCTGTTCATCATCCAGGCTAGTGTTAGGGGCCCGTTTGTGTCCCACTGTGTCCCTCATGGTGTTGACAAGGTCTGCCAGCACCCCTGCAATGGTGACCAGGGTTGTGTTAATGGACTTCAAGTCCTCCCTGACCCCAAGGTAGTGTTCCTCCTGCAGCCACTGGGTCTCCTGAAACTTGGCCAGTTCTGTGCCCATGGTCTCCTGGGAATGGTGGTATGCTCTCATGATGTTGGAGAGTGCCTCATGGAGTGTCGTTTCCCTGGGCCTGTCTTCCCACTGTCGCACAGCAGTCCTCCCAGCTTCCCTGTTATCCTGTGCCTCTGTCCCCTGAACCATGTGCCCACTGCCACTGACCCCAGGTCCCTGATTTTCTTGGGTTGTTGGGTTTGCCTGGTTTCCCTGTAGTGGTGGACACACTGCTGATTGACGTGTCCTGGGGACAGAGGGATGGGCCCGCTGGGTGGGTGTTGTGGTGGTGTTTCCTGAGGGGGGAGGGTCTGTGGTGGCTTGTGACAGTGGCAGGGGAACCGACTGTCCAGAGGTCCCTTATGGGCCGGGCTGGTCATCTTGATCCAGGCGTGCAGAGCTGATGTCATCACTGTGGGCCTCTTCTGTGGGGGAACTGGATATGTCTGGCACCTCCTGTCTGGTGACATTGGGTATGGGTCATGTTGGGGTGTAAATGCATAGTTTTAGTATCTGTGTGTGCCATCTTGTGCATTGGGTGAGGTACCCTCTACTCCTGTGCTTGCATAATTGTGTTTGCCCTTTTGTTATAGTTGGTTTGGGGTCTGTGTGGGTATCTGTACTGGACATGATTTGGTGACGGTGGTCCATGCATAGGTGTTGCATGCAGGGCCTTGGTATTGGGATGTGTGGGTTGTGATAGTGGGACATTTGTGAGATGATGGAGTGATGGGAGTGAGGGTAAGGGTGGGGGTATGTGATGGCATGCAGGTGGGGTGGGGGATATCGTAGTAAAGATATGACTTACCAGAGTCCAGTCCTCCTGCTACTCCTGCGAGGCCCTCAGGATGTAGAAGTGCCAAGACTTGCTTCTCCCATGTTGTTAGTTGTGGGGGAGGACGTGGGGGTCCACTGCCAGTCCTCTGTACAGCAATCTGGTGTCTTGATACCACGGAACGCACCTTCCCCCGTAGGTCGTTCCACCTCTTCCTGATGTCATCCCACGTTCTTGGATGCTGTCCCACTGCATTGACCCTGTCGATGATTCTCCACCATAGCTCCATCTTCCTTGCAATGGAGGTGTGCTGCACCTGTGATCCGAAAAGCTGTGGCTCGACCTGGATGATTTCCTCCACCATAAACCTGAGCTCCTCCTCAGAAAACCAGGGGAGTCTTTGAGGTGCCATGATGTGGTGTGGGTGATGTGTGAGGTGCTGTCTGTTGTGATGTGTGGGGGGATGTGTTGGTGTGTGTTGTTTGAGGTGCGTGGATGTTGTATGAGTGATGGTGTTGTGTCTCCTATGGCCTTCTGGGATAAATGAAACCTCAGCCAATACTTCACGTGTTGCAGGTATTCCCCCGCTTAAGAGTGATCACGTCCAAGAATGTATTGAATAGAATTTACTTCAAAGAATCATCTGAGATTGTCTGTGGTGGAGAAGTTTAGCTACAGTGATATGTAATTTACACAACTGAATACTTAAAACTGTACAATTTATTGATAATCGGAGAGTGAATGGTACTTATTGTACTCCTAGAAAGAGAGAGGTTTGATTTGCTGCAGTTCTACTGTTGGTAGATCAGTTCTGTAAAATACATTTGGGCTTTTGTTTTGAAAATTAGTAATGAACAAATTTCAATGCTCAAAAATGTTGGCAGGTAAACTAAACGTTAGCAAACAATCCAATACCTGGCATTTTTCTAAAGGACAATTCAGCACATGTTCCAGCTAAATCCAGAAAATTAATCTCAGGGTACCTGGGGCACCCATGGGCTTGACAATCACCCACAGAGAGATTTAAAAGGGCAATTTATATTAATTTTCGGATGACCTGGAACCAAATAAAGGTTAAGGGGGTCATTCCGACCCCGGCGGTCAAGGACCGCCGGGGCCGGGACGGCGGGAGCACCGCCAACAGGCGGTCAGAACAGGAAGAACAGGAAAAGGTCAGAACAGAAAGGTCAGAACAGGAAAACCGGCGGTCTCCCGCCGGTTTTCCGCTGCCCTCTGGAATCCTCCATGGCGGCGCAGCTTGCTGCGCCGCCATGGGGATTCCGACACCCCATACCGCCATCCTGTTCCTGGCGGTTCGCCCGCCAGGAACAGGATGGCGGTATGGGGTGTCGTGGGGCCCCTGGGGGCCCCTGCAGTGCCCATGCCAATGGCATGGGCACTGCAGGGGCCCCCGTAAGAGGGCCCCACAAAGAATTTCAGTGTCTGCTGAGCAGACACTGAAATTCGCGACGGGTGCAACTGCACCCGTTGCACCTTCCCACTCCGCCGGCTCCATTCGGAGCCGGCTTCCTCGTGGGAAGGGGTTTCCCGCTGGGCTGGCGGGCGGACTCCTGGCGGTCGCCCACCAGCCCAGCGGGAAACACAGAATCACCGCGGCGGTCTTCAGACCGCGGAGCGGTGTTCTGTCGGGGGAACTCTGGCGGGCGGCCTCCGCCGGCCGCCAGAGTTAGAATGTCCCCCTAAGTGTTTAGGGCAGCCCTGCATGTCTGTGGGACTGGCAATTAGTGTTTAGAGATAAATGTCTCGATTTTACTTCTGGAAGTAACTATGCGACTGTGCATCTGGCCTCCTAATGATATTACTTTCATTAGTCATCATCATCATCATTAAACTTCATTCCGGAAACCAAAGGTTCCATAAAAGCATACACAATTAATATACAGTCAATATCCTAAAATATTAAACACAATCATCCCTGCTCTTGCATGGAACTTGGTAACAGCAACCTGTTCATATGTGTTCAAAACAGTCATAAAAGTATGAAGGCGGTACAGTACATTCCGTGCAAATCGATAATTCAGAAAAGAGGACAACTGCATCAGCTATGAAGTTACAAAGATGCACCCGGCAGAGACAAAGTCGCAGCCACATAGGTGCTATTAAGAATCGGCATTTCAATCAATCAATCAATCAAAGAGATTTATAAATCACGCTACTCACCCGTGAGGGTCTCAAGGCGCTTGGGGGACGGGGAGGAAAAGAGGCTGGGAGGATCACTGTTCTAAAAGCCAGGTCTTGAGGCTCTTCCTGAAAAGAAGTAGGTTTTGGGTCTTGCACAGGTGGGTTGGGAGGGCGTTCCAGGTTTTGGGTGCAAGGTAGGAGAAGGATCTGCCCCCGGTGGTGGAGTGTTTTATGCGGGGGACAGAGGCGAGAGAGAGGTCGGCTGAGCGGAGGTTTCGTGTGGGGGTGTGGAAGGTGCCTCTTTTGTTGTGGTAGGTAGGGCCTGTGTTGTGGAGTGATTTGTGTGCGAGGATGAGGATCTTAAATGTGATCCTTTTGTCTATGGGGAGCCAATGGAGGGATTTGAGGTGTGGAGAGATGTGTTCGTGTCGAGGGAGGTCGAGGATGAGTCGTGCTGCTGAGTTCTGAATGCGCTGTAGTTTGCGCTTGAGTTTTAGAGTGGTGCCAGCGTAGAGGGCGTTTCCGTAATCAAGTCTGCTGCTGATGAGTGCGTGAGTGACAGTCTTTCTGGTCTCTGTGGGGATCCATTTGAATGTTTTTTTCAGTATGCGGAGTGTGTTGAAGCATGAGGAGGTGAGAGCGTTGATTTGTTGGGTCATCGAGAGGGAGGAGTCCAGGATGATGCCGAGGTTGCGTGCGTGGTTGGCGGGGGTGGGTGCAGTGCCTAGCGTGGTGGGCCACCATGAGGGGTCCCAGGTGTTTTTGTGTGGGCCAAAGAGGATTATTTTGGTTTTGCTTGAGTTGAGTTTCAGGTGGTTGGCTGTCATCCATGTGGCAGTGTCGATGAGTGCGTTGTGTAGGTTGGATTTGGCAGTGTTGGGGTTGCGGGTGAGGGAGAGGACGAGTTGAGTGTCATCGGCGTATGAGAGGATGGTGATTCCATGGGGTTTGATGATGTTGGCTAGTGGGGTCATGTATATGTTAAATAGTGTGGGGCTGAGGGAGGAGCCTTGGGGGACTCCGCAGGTGATTTTGGTGGCGGGCGATTGGAAGGGGTGGAGTCGGAATTTTTGGGTTCTGTTGGTGAGGAAGGAGGTGAGCCAGTCCAGGGCTTTGTGTCTTATCCCTGCGTTGTGAAGGCGTGTGCTGAGTGTGTGGTGGCAGACGGTGTCAAAGGCTGCAGAGAGATCCAGGAGTATGAGTGCTACGGTTTCACCCATGTCGACCCTGAATCTGATTTCGTCGGTGCATGCTAAGAGGGCGGTTTCTGTGCTGTGGTTCTTGCGGAACCCAGATTGGGAGGGGTCGAGTGTGTTGTTTGTCTCGAGGAAGTGGGATAGGCGGGAGTTGACAATTTTTTCCGTAACCTTGGCTGGGAAGGGGAGGAGGGAGATGGGGCAGTAGTTGGAGAGGTCGTCTGGGTTGGCTTTGTTTTGTTTGGGGAGTGCAGTGACTTCTGCGTGTTTCCAGAGGTCTGGGAAGGTGGCGGGTTCGAAGGAGCTGTTGATTATGACTCGGAGTATGGGGGCGATGGCGGGGCTGGATCTGTTGTATATACAGTGGGGGCATGGGTCGGAGGGGGAGCCAGAGTGAATAGAGTTCATAGTGGTTTCAGTTTCTTCGTCGGTGGTGGGGGCCCAGGTGGTGAGTAGGTTGTGTGGTGGGTTTGTGTGAGGGGGTGAGTGGTGTGAGAGGGGGGCGTGTTTGGTGTGAAGCTGTTATGTATGTCTAGTATTTTGTGGTGGAAGTGGTCTGAGAGGGAGTCGCAGAGGGTTTGTGTGTGCGTGGGGTCAAGGTTGCTGGCCTTGGGTTTGGAGAGCTCTTTGATGATGGTAAAGAGTTCCTTGCTGTTTTGTGAGTTGTTGTCAATGCGTTCCTTGTAGTGTGCTCTTTTGGCAGTGCGTATGAGTTGGTGGTGGATGCGTGTGGTGGTTTTGAGGGTGGTGAAGTTAGTGGTGGTGGTTTCTTGTCTCCAGATTTTCTGTGCTTTGCGGCATTTGCGTTTGGATTCGTGGAGCTCAGTGGTGAACCATGGTGCGTTCTTGATGTTTCGGGTAGTGATGTTTTTTCTGAGGGGGGCAAGGTTATCGGCACAGGAGGTGATCCATTCGTTGAGGTTGTGAGCGGCGGTGTTGGGGTCGGTTATGTTGGGGGGGGGTTTGCGTCAGTTGGTAGATTAGGTGTTCCGTGGGGATCTTGTCCGACATGCGGTAGGGGGTGGTGTGATGTTGGTGGTGTTTGGGAGGTTTGTTGTAGGAGAAGTGGATGCATTGGTGATCTGTCCATTGGAGTTTGGTGGTGTGGGTGTAGGTGATGTGTTGGCTAGATGTGAAAATTGCGTAGAGTGTGTGTCCAGCTGAGTGGGTGGGGGCTGTGACCAGTTGTTTGAGTCCTAGGTTTGAAAGGTTGTCTAGGAGGGAAGATGAGTTGTGATCGTGAGGGTTTTCTAGGTGGAAGTTGAAGTCGCCGAGGAGTATGTAGTCTGTGGAGGTGAGAGCGTGTGTGCTGATTGTGTCTGCGATGGTGTCGCAAAAAGGGGGGCGCGGTCCTGGGGGTCTGTATATGAGTGTGCCTCTGAGGGTGGTGGTGTTGTTGACATGGATGAGGAAGTGCATGTGTTCTGCATTGTTGAGGGTGTCAAGGGTGTTGGTGGTGACCTTGATGGTATCTCTGTGAACGATGGCGATGCCGCCTCCTGGCTTGTTGGGGCGGTCTCTGCGTTGGAGTTTGTAGCCTTCCGGGGTGGCTATGGCTATGTCTGGCTCGGATGTGGGGTTTGTCCAGGTTTCAGTGAGGAAGACGATGTCGGGTGAGTGTGAAGTGATGAGGTCCCAGAGTTCTATGGCATGTTTGTGTAGGGACCGGGTGTTCTGTAGTAGGCAGTAGAGGTGGTTGCGGGTGGTGTGGTTGTTGTGGTGTGTGATAGTGTTTGTGTGGATGTTTGTGGTGTTGTTGAGAGTGGGGGTGGTTGTGGCGTGGGACTTGTGTGGGTTGTGGGATGTGTTGGTAGGTGCGGGGTTGTTGTGTGGGGGGTGAAGTGCTTGGTTTTGTGGTGCGGTGCGTCGGGTGTGGAGCAGGAGAAAAGGCAGGTGTGGCAGAAGAAGGGGCCTTGTGTGTGAGTGGGGGTTGTTTGACAGCAGTTGGGGCGGACTCCGGGGTTGAGGGAGAGGAGAGAGTGGGGGTGGTAGTATAGTCTGGGGGGCTTTTGGCTGGCGGGACAGGGGGAATGGCACTGGGCGCGGCACGGGCGCGGACTGTGCAGACGGGTGCAGACGGGCTTGCCTCTGGCGTGCCTCTGGCGCGCCAGCGGCGCGGGCGCACAGCGACCTCCATTAAGAGGGGGAGGTGGGAGGGAGGGGCAGCTGAGAGGCGGGAGGCGGGCGGGAACGGGAGAGCGAATGGGGGCGGGAGGGGGCGGGGAGTAAACAGAGCAGGGGGATCGCACGAGGGTCTAGATGGCCCGGCGAGGAGGAAAACAGTGGGAAAGGCTGGAAGTGCAAGGAAGAATAATGCAGAAAAGCGGCGGAAGGTAAGAGGCTACAGGGGGGATGGAGTTATAAACAGTGGGAGGGCGCAGTCAGAACAACAGGGACGCTAAGAATGGTGGAGCAAAAAAGGGAAAATATAAAGTTCAGAAACAGAGGGAAGGCGCAGAGGCACAGAGAGTAAAAAGCGGAAAGTACAGTGTTCAGAAACAGAGGCACAGAGAGTAAAAAGCGGAAAGTACAGTGTTCAGAAACAGAGGCACAGAGAGTAAAAAGCGGAAAGTACAGTGTTCAGAAACAGAGGCACAGAGCACTGGGATGGAACTTACCAGTGCTGCTGGGCACCAGGGAGGAGTACTGGGGCTCCGAACTTGCGATCGGTCGTGTGGGCGGGGATGGGGAGAGGTGTCGCAGCAAGGTGGAGCTGTCGGCGCAGGGGAGCGAGCTTCGGCCGAAAGGTCAGGGTTCTCTCACCTGAGAGCGAATGGGGGCGGGAGGGGGCGGGGAGTAAACAGAGCAGGGGGATCGCACGAGGGTCTAGATTGACCGGCGAGGAGGAAAACAGTGGGAAAGGCTGGAAGTACAAGGAAAAATAATGCAGAAAAGCGGCGGAAGGTAAGAGGCTACAGGGGGGATGAAGTTATAAACAGTGGGAGGGCGCAGTCAGAACAACAGGGACGCTAAGAATGGTGGAGCAAAAAAGGGAAAATATAAAGTTCAGAAACAGAGGGAAGGCGCAGAGGCATAGAGAGTAAAAAGAGGAAAGTACAGTGTTCAGAAACAGAGGCACAGAGAGTAAAAAGCGGAAAGTACAGTGTTCAGAAACAGAGGCACAGAGAGTAAAAAGCGGAAAGTAGAGTGTTCAGAAACAGAGGCACAGAGAGTAAAAAGCGGAAAGTACAGTGTTCAGAAACAGAGGCACAGAGCACTGGGATGGAACTTACCAGCGCTGCTGGGCACCAGGGAGGAGGATTGGGGCTCCGAACTCGCGATCAGTCGCGTGGGTGGGGATGGGGAGAGGCGTCGCAGCAAGGTGGAGCTGTCGGCGCAGGGGAGCGAGCTTTTGAATACTTGGGCAAAATCAAATTAAAAAGGCTCCATTCTTTATTTGACAGGCATATCTCATAATAGGAAACAAACTCTTCTTTTAAGGGCTGGAGATACAACAGTGCTGGCCAAACTTGCTTAAATTCTGGTCTCCTCAAAAGAGGTTTGCTGTGAAGGTTGTGGGGGTGCCTACAAAACCAACAAAAAATTGTGAAGTGAAGCATGTCTTGTGGCAAAGAGAAATTACAACCACAGGGTCCAAGATTGCCAACCTGAGAGCAGTCCTAGGGTACAGCTAACATACAACTTAACAGGTTTAGGTGGAACCTGATTAACAGGTACCGCATTCACTCTTGGTCACAAAGGATAAGGTGGAGTTCAATAGATGGAACCATCTTAAGCAAGATGAAACTTCAAACACTGAGTGGCCTTTCTTCCTAGATTTGTGATCAGGAAAAAGGTTTTTTTTTTCCAGGCAATGTCTTTTATGAATAGAAAGGCTGTGGTATCAAACATAACTCGGTGATCTAATGCTGAAAATGCCTGTTTTATATATTTAACACATGTGATCGGCATTGCGCTGTCATGTCCTAAACAATCTTTTAGTACATCTCTGTTTAAGACAAGGTCAGGTTCGACCATGTCAAGGTCTACCTAATGAGAGGTTAAAGTGCAAGGGTTTCTGAAAGATAACATAGCCCTAACTCCTTATGGGTAATGTAGACAAGAGTTGATTTAGGAAGGCTCAGTAGTTGTCTGGTGAAGTTATTTTCAAGTGTTAGAAGAGAAGCAAAATTTCTGTATCCCCATATATCGCTTCCAAAAGAAATGGCAGATATGCATTTGGCCTGGTAAATGTGTGATAATACATTCACCGGTTTGTTATCGAGACTTGAGACAAACTCGAGCATGGAGGCCATTATCCTTGATATGATTTTGTTCTACCATATAATAATGGAGACCAAGAACCTGTTTGATCAAATACAATAACTAGGTACAAAAATGAATCAACCTTTGCTATGGATCTGCCTTTGACAGAGAAAGACTTAGGGCCTGATTTAGATCTCAGAGGATGAAATAGACCATCGGATATTAAAGCTGACTCAAGTTTGTTAATCTAAAGAGTGATTGAAACAGTGCTAATATACAGCCCTTGCAGAGACCTTTTTTCGATGGGAAAAAGCTACATATACAACCCGTCTGTTTTAAATCGTAAGAAAATTTATAATATTGGGGTCAGCCCCCAGCGACTACAGCGTTTTCCAAAGTTTGCCCTGATTTGCTCCGTCAAAGGTTGATGCTAAGTACATAAAGGCAAGATAAACGGATCCCGGTTTACAGACAGTATATTTGTTAATAATGAGATATAAGTTCAAGTTCAGGCACAGATTTGTGGTGCCCAAACACGGCCTGAAACCAAACTGAAGATCCAATAAGATTTTCTTCTCAATTGCCAAGGACATTAGCCTACTGAATATTACCTGTCCAGCCACCTCAATAACCGACTCAATCAGAGAGATAGGTTTATAACAAGTAGTATTCAATCTATTGCTCTCTTTTTATATGCTGGTATGATGATAGATTCAGACTACAAATGAGGAATAGAGGCTGCGACGGAAGTGTTCAAAATCTGCGTACTTTCATTTGTCACTAAGGTGCCTTTATTATCAAGAATGAATTTGACCACCAACAATTGCCTTCAAGCTTTTCAGAGTTGACATTTTTGTTCTATTATTTTAAATAATAATTTGTATTGATTTAGTAAAATAAGTAAGAACTTTTATACATTTCACATATTTGTATTTCTGTGGAACAGCACTATACAACCACATTACAACAATAAGACAGTATATCTAAGCACTCAAACCTATAATTTATATTAAACCTTAGTAGACCAACCTTAAGTTGCTGTGAAAAGCTTAATTTAGCACAGTTCAAGAGTTGGGTTCAGTTTCTTGTTAGGTGGTTCTTTACATAGGAGCGGACAACTATTTCTTTAGAGGAGGTCGCTTCTTAAGGGGTTGTTTATTCTCTCTTCTATTGAAAGTGGAGGCTGCTCATGGGGGATTGTCAACTGAGTCATAACTCTTGACAACAAAGTGAACTACTGTACACTTGGTAGAGGCAATCATGTGTACACATCTTGTCCAACTTGACATATTTGGGATATGCAATGGCTTCCACATTATATAAATTCTATTGTTGGTCAGTGAAAATGCTAAATCTGGAAATTTTGATGCCTGATTTGATATCTGAAATTATGCGAGTAAGCCTAGCAGGTAGATCTCCAGAGCATTTATTTTTTATATTCCTGTTAGGTCTGCTAGTGTAGTTCCAAGTTGAGCCCAAAAGAGCTGAATCACTGGAAATGACCAGTTTATAAGAACAGGTCTGCACCGTTAGAGTGGCATCTTGGATGTATGTCCCTTGTGTAACTGTTGATGTTTACTCATTATCTGCTAATTCTCCATCTATGGCCACAGTTCATATGTTACACAAATATTCCATACTGTAACCAAGCATTTCTGCTTCTTTCACCAGCATGGGCTGTTTCCTTCATCAGCATGGGGGCCGTCCTATCCCCTCTTGTCAAACCACACTGCTCCCAAGGTCACTAGCCAGAACACTTTGGAGCAGCAACACTTCAAGAAACAGTTTATTGGATAGTCACATGGCCACCAACATGAGCTTGTGACATTTTTGGGCTGAAGACCAGCCAAACCCAGGCCTCCACTCTGCACCAATAGCTTTAGTATGTTAAACGGTATCTACATCTGCCCCACACCAGATCATGCATTCTTGGAGGGTTTCTTCTTGCTCATTAAAGATGGATGGTTGCAGGCCTTACCATCTTTGTGAGGGCTACCATTGACATTACTAGAAATGTGGGTTTCTTCCAGGTTAACACTGATTTACTGGTTGTCTCATTATATTGTATACCTTTTCTAATATAATATACGTTTTATCCTTTGTGACATACTAAAACATAAGGTATCTGAGGACGTCTGTGGCTCATATCAAAAGAGAAGTGTGAACTTCTAATTCTAGCTCAGTTCCTGATGTAAAAGGAACAGGCAGGCCTTTCGCTAGTTTAGCCTCAGTTCAGAGATTAGGCTAATGTTCTATGTCAAATACAGTTGTCTCTAAGTTAATTGTAATCTCTGTGATGCTGTAAAAATGTATTGGCATTTCTGTAGGATCAATGTGATTTGCACAAGGTGTGGTTGTCTATAAGGCTGTCTAGTACAAAATCAGAATCACAATTGTATTTAAAAAAAAGCAAGTAAAGCTCTATATGACATGTTTCAACACCTTTGTGTTGGTTAGGCCTAAGGTCTTCTTAAGAACAAAAGTCTTAGTGTTCCTTTTAATTATCTACATATGTAGAAGAAAAGGTTATATATTTGCAAAACAAGATGATCTGGGAATATAAAAAAGGTGATGGTGAAAAAAGGTAGAGTTCTTGTACAGATGCTGTAAGATAAATGATACATAATCAAAACTCTGTTTAAATATTTACAAAAGGGTTCTACCTGGTAAGGAAGGTGGGATTGATTATTTTGATAAGCAGGCTACTAATGCAAGACAAGCCTGCTGAAAAATGTAAGTGAAGAATAATCAAGCTTGAGAATATGGAACCTCCCCAGAACCTAAGGTAGATAGGTAGCATTAGTACAGATGAGAGTATACCTGTGATTTGAATAGAGTGAGTATCAATGATGCTGGCCGGGTTACTAAATGGCCTCAAAAAGATAAGTAGATAATTATGGGCAGGTGAATGTGTATAGTGAAGGTTTGCGTGGAATCCCAAAAACTGTAATGAAATGCCACTAACCTTTCAAGCAGAATACAGCTGTAGACCAGTTTGACATTCTTACCACATTTCTCGTACACACACACAGCTATGTACACTATTGTGTACAAGAGACTTGTGAAAGTCAGCTATTAGTTTAAGGGGATGTCTGTGTGGAGAAGTGCTGAAGCACAGTAGACATCATCCACAATTTAGCTTTACAACCCCTTTTTCTTTAGTCATTGTTAGAAATTTAGGGCCTCATTTTGGGTTTGGAGGACGGGAAAGCCTATCTGCCAAACTCTCGAAAGGGTCACCACTGCTGTAGTGGCGACCACCGCGCCGGACTTATTTGGTATTTCACTCTAGGCTGACGGGGTTTCCGTCTGTCAGCCTGGCGGGAGAAAGGCAGCAGCATTGTCTCCGGCTCGAAATGGAGCCGGCGACAATGCATTCGCCTGCAGGGTGCACAAGCACCCTCGCAATGTTCACTATTTGCACAGCAGACAGTGAACATTGTGAGGGTGCGTGGCAGGGGGACCCCTGCACTGCCCATGCCAAGGTCACTGCCCTGGTGGATTATGACCTCCACCCACCATTAACCCATCGGTATCACTGATCCTGGCGGAGACGGTGGAACCCTGGCTGTCAGACTGCCACAACAGCAGTGGTCCTGACCGCCACCGCAAGGCTGATGGTCCTAAGACCGCCAGCCTCAAAATGAGGACCTTAGTCTCTAGTTGACAGAGGTTTGCACTCTGTTCAAGTAGGGACTACAATCCTAGTCAGGTACAGTAAGATACATACTAAATGTTTACCAGTGCTTACTCTTGGGTAGCTTGGCACAGTAGTCAGGCTAAACTAAAGGGGCAATGTGTAAAGTATTTGTGCACACACACAGTAGCATAGTAGCATTTCCAGTTTGGAAATATAGGCAATTGTTATCTGAGTCAAACAAGACCAAAATGACAACAATCCAACATTTCCAAATCAAGTTGTGAATTTGTAAATATTAAATCAAAATGCAGTGCTTATAAATCAGTAGCTCTTGCTAGGGCTATCTGGTCATGCTGGACCTGGGCAATTCCAAAAGTTTAGTTTGACCGCGACGGAAGGCAGGCTGGGTACAGAAGTCAGGGAGCCTCAAGGGCAGTACCTTGGTTGCATCCATGTTTGGGGATGATGTCCTGATCCAAAGGGGGAGATGTGTCACTATTGCAACCTAGGCATCATTTCCTGATCGGGCAGCATCGTTGATGTATCGATATCCAGAAGCAATGAGTACATGTTCCAATGTGTCAGTGCTATGTCAGCCAAGTTGGGCTGTGTTGTAAGTTGGGGTCTTTGTGTCACGCAGTCGGCGAGCAGTGTCCGCAGCTTTGTTGTAGGCAGTGGCAAGGCATTGTTTCTGCAGTGTGATGCACCAGTTCCGACTGATGCGCTGGGGTCAATGCATCGGTTTCTTGGGTTGCAGCACAGCACTCACTTCCAAGGGCCCAAAACTGAATTTGGCACCACATGGAAGAGCAGGACTCACAGCAGAGGAGCCTAGGTGCTGGTAGCAAAGTGCAGGTGAAGTCCTTGAAGTCCCTGAGACTTCAAGAACTGGAGGCAAGCTCAGTCAGTCCCTTGTAGAAACTTCAGATTACAAAATGTAGAGAGTTATGTCCTGTCCCTTCATTCGCAGGCAGGAAGCAGCCGGCAGCATGCCATGCAGCAAAAGAATCAGCAAAGTGGCAGCCCCTCCTGGCAGCACTGCAGTCCTTCTTCCTGGCAGCATGTCCTCAGTCTAGAAGTGTTCTGAGTATATGGTGTCAGAGGTCCAGTACTTATTCCCAAAAAGGCCTTTGATGTAAGGGGTAACTTTAAAGGAATTTCTGAAGTGCATAAGGATCCCTTTCAATGCAGCCCTGGCTCCAGACTACCAGTAGGGGGTAATCAGACCTTTGTGTGAGGGCAGGCCACAGCCTATTCTGATGTTAGTTTGAACCACCTCTCCCTCTCCCTGCCTAGGAAGACTATCAGTATGCAGATGAAGGCAGATGTATCCCCTGCCATACCCAGCCCTTACTCTGTTGTGACTTTCTAGAGCGTATGCACAAGGGTAGTTGTCACCTTAACCCAGACATGTATTCAAAGGCAGGCTAAGGTACAGAATGGTTAAAGTAAGAAACTGCCAACTTTCTAAAAGTGGCATTTTCAGACCTGCAATTTAAAAACCAACTTTACCAAAAGTTGTGTTTTTAAACTGTGAGTCCAGAGACACCAAACTTCATTTTTCTATTTTTCCCACTTTGAAATGGCACTTAAAAGATGTTTAAGGTAACCACAATATTATCCTAAGGGAGAGATAGTCCTTGCAATAGTAAAAACAAATGTAACTGGTTTTCACTATCTGGACATGTTTAACTTAAAAGTACATGTCCAACTTTTCAAATACACTGCACCCTACCAAAGGAAGGTTTGGGCCTGGCTAGTGGGTACACATGCCAGGTCAAAACAGCAGTGTAAAACTGCACAAACAGGCTCTGCAGTGGCAGGCCTGCAACATGTTTCAAAGGCTACTGTAGATGGTGACACAACCAGTGCTGCAGACCTACTAGTAGCATTTGACTTACAGGCACTGGACACTCACAACGCACTTTACTAGATACTTAACATAATTCAAATATGCCAGTCATGGAGAGACCTGATGTATCTCAGTTTAAACACAGAGCACATGCACTTTAGCACTAGTCAGCAGTGCAAAGTGCCCAGAGTCCTGCAGCCAGCAAAAACAAAGTTCAACACACAGTCAAACCAGGAGGTCAGAATGCAGAAACTCAGGGTAAACCAAGCCAAAAGATGAGAAGCCTAACACATGTCCCCCCAGCATAAAGTGAGGAGAGCTACCTAAGCCCTTGGGAGATCTCTTCACTAAGGTGGAAAAACCGGCAAAGACCATCAGCACTGGTGTGTTCTGTTCCTGGGCGGTGTTCCACCGTAAAGTCCTTTCCCTATTGGGAAATGGACCACCACAACAATTTAGAATTCTCCCCCCTCAGCTGCATGATTCATCTAAGGGATCTGTGGTCTGTCTGAACCCAGAAGTGAGTCCAAAACAAGTAGGGTCTTAGCTTCTTCAGTGGCCAGACCAAAGCAAAAGCGTCCCTTTCTATTTCCCTTCACTAGGGGTGGGTGTTGAACTCTGCTCTACTCACAGAGTTTGCTGAGTTTTTCCCACTCTGCGCTCCACGTAGATCATGGAGTTTTTTCCCCGCTCACACTTGCCAACGTTGAGTTGGAGAGTGTGAGTGAGGAAAATCTTACTCCAGACCACCTCCCGATGAGATTTCTCAACGCGAGCGGTCTCTGGTTGTTGTGACCACTCACGTTGAGAAGCATTCCTTTCATGTTGAGGAAGCTGTCTCTCAAGCAGAAAATCTACTCAAGTGGTAGAAAAGAAACAGCGCCCTCTTGCGCTGTGCAGGGTGTCATTCGTGCTGATTTTTAAGCACAGGACAAACACCTGGCACTAGAAATCAATGCAAATGGCGCAACCTAACGCACTCTGCCGCTTGCGGAACTCCGTGTAGCGCACTAGAGTTTTTTAGTCACTTTGTGGAGTTCCGCATAGCGCAACTCCGCAAACTCCTCCCTTGCCTATCCTCCACCTCTGTTTCCTGGGAAGTAACCTCTTACTAATAAAGGCTACAGGTTGTTTTAGTCCCTCTTCGTTTAGCTGTGAAAGCACAGCCCCACGCCATGCTCTGAGGCATCAGTCCGCACCACAAATCCTTGAGAGAAGTCAGGGACCTTGAACAATGGGTGCCGTGCACATGGCCTTCATTAGGGTGTTTAAAAGCGTTCTGGCATGCCTCTGTCCAGATCACCTGATGTGGCTGCTTCTTGGAAGTCAGCTCTGTCAATGGGGCAACTATGGTGCCATATCCCTTGATAAATTATCCTGTGATAGCCAGTTAGGCCTAAAAATGTTCTGACCTCTGTCTGGGTCTCGGGAGGCAGAGTTCCCAAGCCAGAATGGTGTCAGTCTTGGGTTGCAAGGGCTGCACCTTGCCACCCCCTACATGGTGTCCCAAGTAGATCACCGAGCCCTGCCCTATCTGGCACTTACTGTCCTTGATAGTGAGGCTTGCCTCTGCGGGACCCTCAGCACTTCCTGGAGGTGGTAAACATGGTCTTCCCAACTGGAGATAAAGACTGCAATGTCATCCAGGTAGGTGTAACTGAAGTTCTCCAACCCAGCCAGGACCTGGTTGACCAACCTTTGGAAGGTGGCAGGGTTGTTCTTCAACCCAAAAGGGATGACACAGAATTGGTAGTGCCCTTCTGGTGTTAAGAACGCTTGCCCCTTTGGTCAAGGCAGTCTGCCAGTACCCAGAGTTTAACATCAAACATGCTGAGGAACTTGGCAGCTCAAAGCCAATCAATGAGCTCATCAGCTCTGGGGATGGGGTGTGTGTCATTATTGGTGACCACACTGAGTCCACGATAGTCAACACCGAACCGTAGTTCAGGTGTGACACCGGATGGTGCAGCCATGGGGATCAGAACCACTGGACTGAACCATGGACTGTTGCAGGGCTCAATAACCCCAAGCAGTATCATCTTGACAACCTCTGCCTTGATGCTAGCTCTCACTCTTTCAGACAATGTGTAGATTTTGTACTTGTCAGGCAGGCTTCCCCAGTGTCTATATCATAGGTGCACTAATGGTTGACCCCTGGCATGAGCAAGAACAGAGAGTCAAACTGTCCTAGCAACTGGTGACAATGTCTCTGCTGATCTAGGGTCAGAGTAGGGGAAAGACTCACACCCTCTACTGACCCTTGAAGGGATCCTAGGAGTTTGCAAGTCCACCAGGTAGGTGACATTACTCTTGCACTCCTTTACCTCAAATAGGCTAGACCAACGATCTTGCAAAGCATGGGGCTCTATGGGCCCCATTACCCACACCTCTTGACAAGGCTGAAACTCAATGAGAGTGGTATTCTGGTTGTACCAAAGTTACATGTCCTCCTGGCTAGCTTCCAGATTCTCCTGAGTGAGTTTCCGGAAGGGGGCTGTCTGGTTGCGGAAGGCCAGCATGTAGCTAAATACATCCCGGGGTGGCTTCCTGGGAGCTTGCTGCCAGCCCTCCCACACCAAACTGAGAGGTCCTCTCATAGGGTGTGCACACAGAAGCCCAAAAGGGCTGAAGCCAATTCCCTTCTCTGGTACCACTATTTAGACAAATAGCAGACATGGTAGGAGTACATCCCACTTATGCCTCATGGTTTCGGGTAAACCCATTAGCATGCCTTTCAGGGTACAGTTGAAGCTCTCAACCAACCCACTGGTTTGGTGGTGGTAAGGCATAGAGAACTTGTAAGTTACCCCACAGGCCTTCCACATGGCCTTCATGTACAAGGAAATGAAGCTTGTATCACAGCCGGAAACTACCTTCTTGGGAAGAGCCACTCAGGTAAAGATCCCCATCAATGCCCTGGCCATGGCAGGTGCAGCCACTGTCCTCAGTGGGATAGCCTCCATGTGCTGGGTGGCATGGTCCACCAAGGCCAGTACAAATCTGTTGCCAATGGCCGTTTTGGTATCCAGAGGCCACACAATGTCAATGCTCACCCGCTCAAAAGGGGTGCTCATGGCAGGAATTGGCTGTAGGGGGGCTCTGCATTTCCCCCCGTCTTGCCACTCACCTGGCTGGTAACGCAAAACCTGCATAATGCATCAGAGGTCTTCCTCATTTGAGGACAAAAAAGTGGGTGACAAGCCTGTCAAAGGTTTTGTCCTGCCCCAAATGTCCTGCCAGTAGCACATCATGAGCCAACTCAGCAGGCGGTATGTGAAGCACTGGGGTATCACCAGCACACAGGCTGCCCCAAGTTCAGGAGCCTTAGTTTCACTATGAAGAAGACCATTCTCCCAGTACATCAGGTGCTTGCCAGAGGCATCACCAGCTGCCTGGGCCTCAGCTTGCTGCCAAAGGCCCACAAGAGTAGGGCACTCCTTCTGCACTGTGCAGAACTCCTCCCTGGAGGGACCTCTTTCCTGCTGTCAGCTCAGGCAGGTCACCCAGTTCTGCTTCTTCCCCTGTAGGTTTTGAGGAGTCCCCTTCAAGGTCAGCTTCCTCCCGGACCGTGGGAATTTCAGGAGTGGATATCCCATTCCTCATGCCCTTCCTTTTCTTGGCAGGCACCTGGCCCCTCTTTCAGGCTCCAGGTCCTTCTGACCTCCCTCACGTTCCGCCATGGACCATGTGGTCAGGCACACCGATTAGGCCACCCCGACATCCAAGTGGGACCTGAGCTCCACCTCCTTCCAGATGATATGCTCCAAGTCATTGCCCAACAGACAATCCACAGGCATGGACGGACTGACAGCAACCCTTAAGCAACCTGAGACTCCCATCCCCATTCAAAGGGAACCTGAGCCATCATACATTGGCTCTCGGAGTTATCTACAGCAGCAACTTGGTGGACCACATTAGGGACTACCTGCTCTGAAAACACCAGATGACACTGGGCAGTTGTCATGCTGGGTCCTGTGTCTCTCAGAGCCTGTACCCTATGTCCATTAATGGTAATCCACTGCCTATATTTCTTAGTGTTGCAGGCATAAGGGTTCTCTGTACCATTTCACTGTCACCCACGGACACTAGGGTAATACGCTGTCTCCCCATCATTGGCTAGGACCAGCTCCTCCCCAAGTGCTATACTCACCATCCCCTGTGAGTGCCCACCAGTGGGGGGCTGTGTCCAATTAGGACATGCAGAAGTCCCTCTGAAATGCTCTTCCTGATTACAGTCAAAACAGTTTAGGGGTCTCTTCCCTGCAGGCTTACCTGACGGGAACCATTTCTTCGTTTCAGGAGGGTGTTGGGAAGCCTGGCCCTGGGAAATAGTTTAGGGCCCTTTAGCAAACTTCTTACTTTCATTTTTGTCCCCTCCTTCTTCTGCTGGGAACCTTGCCCGCCCTTCGCTGGATCTCTCCCAGAAACTTTCTTGTGGACCCTGGTGCTCTCCCAGCAGTCCGCCTCCTTAGCAAGCTCCCTGTGGCTTACCATCAATCAAGTGCTGAGGGAGGTCTATAAAACAAAGACTAAACGTGTTCTTGTGCAATCAAAGTGTACAGTCCCTGATAGTCTGTCACATTATGGCCCTTGACCCAACTATCCAGTGTATTGCAGAAAGAATCAACACAATCTACCCAGGTCTGTACAGAATGTTTCACACTCTCCCTGAACTTCTGCCTGTACATCTTTGGGGTCAACCCTTATTTCCCGGTAAGTGCTTCCTTCATGGCAGAAAACCTTGTCTTATCACTCCCTTGCAGTGTGAGTAAGGTGTCCCTCCCATCAGTTGGAAACTGCTTCCAGAAACTGACCCCTAATCCTCCTCAGGGCTCCTGTGCATTTGCAAAGCAATCTCATAGGCCTCAAATCAGTGATCTATGTCTTCCCCCACCTTGTAATCAACTACCAGACTCTTGCGTATGTGTACTCTCTTCTCTGAGGACACTGAAGAGATGCTGCCACTACCTGTACTGGACTCAGCCCTCCTAACTTTCAGATCCAGCTCCTTCATGCTTAGCTCATGAGCCAACAGAACTTTCTTTTCCTCAAGGTTTCGATCGCTTTCCCTCCAGAGCTTTCACTCCCTCATTCTCCATTTGGAGCTTTGCCAGCTCCAACTTGAGCCTCCGAACTTTCCGCCTGTCCTCCAACTCCTCTGAGGACAGTCCTCTGGAGGAAACACTGCTGCCTACTTTTGAGGACCCTCTCTCCAGGTAAGATGGCTCGATGCCCCACAGGCAGTCCTGGGCTGTCCAACAACTCCAAATGCAGATCCTCTTCATTATCCACAACACTGCCCTCCTCCTCTGGTTGCGCATCTGCTTCCCTGGCTGCCACCCAGACCCTCTGGGCCTTTTGCAGCTCCTCCTTTTTACTAAGGCTTTTAAAAGAAAACTTGATCTTCCTGTGGAAACCGTTGAGCTGGGACATGTGTATGATTCCAATTTCTCCTGCTCAAACTCCAGTACTGGAGTTGCAGCTGCTTGCTCCCCCAGATTGAGACATGGTTGTTGGAAAAGCTCAAAACGTTGCCAAAGAGAAAAATAAAGTATATTGGTACGTAATGATCTGTGATATGGAAGAAGTGTACACTGATCACTTCATGTAATACACAAATACAAGCCCTATCCTCACCGCTGATCACCAGTGTTAAAAATTGGATCCCTAGTTGACAGAGGTTTGTACTCTGTCCAAGTAGGGACCACAATGGAAGTTAGGGCAAGCTAGATACACACTAAACGTTTACCTGTACCCACCCTCGGGTAGCTAGGCCCACAGCAGGCAGGCTAAACTAACAAGTCAATGTGTAAAGTATTTGCGCACACACACAGTAACACAGTGAAAACACCAAAAAAGGACTCCACACCAGTTTAGAAAAACAGCCAATGTTTATCTGAGTCAACCAAGACCAAAATGACAATAATCCAACATACACAAGTCAAGTTGTGAATTTTTAAAGATGAAATCAAAATATAGGCCCTGATTCTAAGCTTGGCGGGCGGCAGGAGCCGCCCGCCAAGCGGGAACCGCCAGAAGACCGTACCGCGGTCAAAAGACCGCGGCGGTCATTCTGGGTTTCCCACTGGGCTGGCGGGCGACCGCCAAAAGGCCACCCGCCAGCCCAGCGGGAAACACCCTTCCCACGAGGAAGCCGGCTCAGAATGGAGCCGGCGGAGTGGGAAGGTGCGACGGGTGCAGTTGCACCCGTCGCGAATTTCAGTGTCTGCAAAGTAGACACTGAAATTCTTTGTGGGGCCCTCTTACGGGGGCCCCTGCAGTGCCCATGCCATTGGCATGGGCACTGCAGGGGCCCCCAGGGGCCCCACGACACCCCATACCGCCATCCTGTTCCTGGCGGGTGAACCGCCAGGAACAGGATGGCGGTATGGGCTGTCAGAATCCCCATGGGCAGCAGAAAGTCGGCGGTACACCGCCGGCTTTCCGCTTCTGGCCGCGGCTGTACCGCCGCGGTCAGAATGCCCGGCGGAGCACCGCCAGCCTGTTGGCGGTGCTACCACCGACCCCGGCCCTGGCGGTATTTACCGCCAGGGTCAGAATGACCCCCATAGTGCTTAGAAGTCAATAGCACCAACCAGGGCTATCTCTTCGCGCTGGACAGAGGCAAACCCAAAAGTTCAGTCTGACTGCGATGGAGTGCGGGCCAGGCACAGGAGTCATGCAGACCCGCAGACAGTAGCTTGGTTGCATTGATACTCGGGGACGATGTGTTGATCCAAAGGAGGAGATGCATCGCTATTGCAGGCGATGCATCATTTCCTGATCAGGCAGCATCATTGATGCGTCGATGTCCAGAAGCGATGAATACCAGTGTAGATGCATCAGTGCTGCATCAGCCAAATTACGGCTGCGATGTAAGACAAAGCCGTTTGGTTGTGCAGTTGGTGAGCAGTGTCTGCGGCTTCGGTGCAGGCTGTGGCAAGGCATCGATTCTACACCAGGATGTGCCGGTTCCAATTGACACGCCTGGGTCGTTGTGACGGTTTCTTGGGTTGCAGCACAACACTCACTTTAAAGGGCCCGGGACTGAATTTGACACTACTTGGCAGAGCAGGACTCACAGGAGAGGAGCCAAGGTGTTGGTAGCAAGATGAAGGTGAAGTCCTTGATGTCCCTAGGATTTCAGAAACAGCAGGCAAGCTCAGTCAGGCCCATGGAAAAAATTAGATTACAGGATGTAGAGAGTTAAGTCCAGTCCTCTCACTCCCAGGTAAGAAGCAACGTGCAGCAGGCCAGCAGAGCAAAGCAAACAGCAAAGTGGCAGTCCCTCCTGGCAGCACAGCAGTCCATCTTCCTTACAGAATCTGTCCAGAAGTATTCTGAGTATATGGTGTCAGAGGTCCATTACTTATACTCAAAAAGGCTATTGATGTAGGTGTAATTTCAAAGGAATTCTATGAAATGCACAAGAATCCCTTTCAATGCAGCCCTGGCTCCAGACTACTAGTAGGGGTAGTCAGCCCTTTGTGTGAGGATAGGCCGCATCCTATTCAGATGTTAGTGTGAACTACTTCTCCCTCTCCCTGCCCAGGAGGACTATCAGTATGCAGATGAATGCAGATATATCCTCTGTCACACCCAGCCCTTCCTGTATTGTGGCTGTCCAGAGGGTATGCACAAATGCAGCCATAACCTAAACCCAGACGTGTATTCAGAGGCAGGATAAGGCACATAATGGTTAAAGCAAGAAAAAAGCCAACTTTCTTAAAGTGCCATTTTCAGACCTGCAATTTAAAAATCAATTTTACCAAAAGACGTGTTTTTAAATTGTGAGTCCAGAGACACCAAACTCAATTTTTTATATATTTTCCCACTTGGAAAGTACACATAAAAGATGTCAGCCTATGCGAGAGATAGCCTTTCAATAGAGAAACACAAATGTAAGGGTTTTTCACTAACTGGACATGTTAAACTTAAAAGTACATGTACAACCGTTTAAATACACTGCACCCTGCCCTTAGGGCTAACTAGGGCCTACCAAAGGGGTGATGTAATAAAAAAGGAGGTTTGGGCCAAGCAAGTGGATGGCAGTGCAAAACTGCACACACAGGCCCTGCAGTGGCAGGCCTGAGACATGTTTGAAAGGCTACTGTAGTGGGTGGCACAACCAGTGCTGCGGACCCACTAGTAGCATTTGACTTACAGGCCTTGAAAACTCACATTGCACTTTACTAGGGATGTACCAGTGAAACAAATATGCCAATCATGGAGGGACCAAATGTATCACATTTTAGACACAGAGCACATGCACTTTAGCACTGGCCAGCAGTGCTAAAGTGCTTCAGCCAGCAAAAACGAAGTTCAGCACACAGTCAAAACAGGTGGTGAGAAAGCAAAAAGTCAGGGGAAACCACACCAAAAGATTCAAGGTCTATCAATCATGCTAATAAAACATGAGTGTGGTGCCTCTTCTGTGGAAGCCTTTAAATTGGTTGGAGGAAATTATCACATAAATGATACAGCTCTAAATGAGCAGAGACATAGCCCTGTAGGCCGTGCAAATCCAGCTGAACAAATTTTTGTCTGGCTAGATTAATGCCCTACCCTGCAATAAGAATCCTCTATTCTAGCTATAAAAATTGTTAAGGCAAGGAGATTCTTGGGGTAAGATTTATTCATTGCTCCAAAGGTGTAAAACCAAATTCTTATCTTTTCATTGTTCCCTCTACCCTTGGGCAGACACTGGACTAACTGCAGCAGCATTAAAAAATCAACTTTATCAAAATAAGTGTCAGCACCCTCTGCATAGAAAAGCTGCTGAAACTGTGATCGCTTACAGAGAAGCTTACATAAAAGTCACTATCCAACATAAGGAGATGAGGGAATTAAAAAGAGGACCAGGTGTCAGGTGGTGGAGAACATATGGAAGCATAGCTCAGAGAAAGGGGGTAAGAGGAAAAGTAAATGTAAAATGAAGCTATTCAGAGGAGCTCACTGCAAATGATTCCAATTTAAAGTTTGAGGGAACTTTTGTCCAATGGGGAGGGGATGTGACCTTACGGCCACAGTTGCAGACTTTGGACCTGGGGATCCAGGTTTTAATTTTGGGGTGGGCTTAACATCTTGTGATTCTGAAAAAATCACTTAATGTTCCTGTACCTAAAAATTTAAAATTAATGTGTCCTTGTTTAAGGTAAATGGTGCTCATCTGAAGGTCTCCAATACCTTTGGATCGAGTTGGCTCTATATAAAATATTACAGAAAAAGAAAAAAATGCCCTCCTCAATTTGAGGCAGATAGATTGTGGCTACTTTCCTGCCCATAATAGTGGCAGGTCTCTTTTTCTGGCCCACCTCAACACAGCCTCCATCTCTAATGACCCCTTAAAGTGGTGCAGACAATGTAATACAGCACGTCATAGCAGATCCCAACCATTACATTATTCTTAACCAATATTAGATATCTCATAGTCACCTAGAGGATGACTGTACACAGACCATCTAAGATCTCCTTCTTTCTATCTCTCCCTCATTAACTTACAAGACTTACTAGCAATTGTCCTCCCAGCTGCTGTAGTCAACATTGGAGATGCACTGAAAAGTACAAAATTAACTTTCATTTTAATGCATGACCTGCAGAGAAAAGCGTAATTGCTATCTAATAACAATCATATTTTCTGCATCTCTCTTGCACCTCTCCTTCCACCAGTGGAATAATCAGTGCATCCCAAGACACAATAAGACTCTTCTATGGTTGCGCTTGCGCAGCACCAAAACACTCCCTGAAGAGGCTTTCAACAACAAATATAAAACTCTTCCAACCATGGTTTCAAATTTTTGTTGAGTAACACCCATCCGAAAATGTGCTTCTACTGCTCCCCATCAAAAAGGGGATAAAGTGATGTACCAATGCAACAATATAACAGAGGCGGCTCTTCTATAAGGGCAGAGGAGCGTTACCCCTCCCACCCGCCAGCAGTGGCAGCTGCAAATCCTTTCAAAGAAAAGGATAATAAACCATGTTAATTATCCTTTTCTTTGAAAGGGGCGGGGCCATGGGGGTGACGTGCACTGAGGGGAGTGCATAGCACTCCCCCTCACCGCGCATGTATGTTTGGTTGGCTGTCTCGCGCTGGCAAAACACACATGCGCACAGGGCTTTCTGCAGCCCAGCAATCTAGTTGCTGGGCTGCAGAGAGCCAGCACAGGCTCCCAGACTGCCTGGGAGCGCCCAGCCAGGGCGCTCCCAGCCAATCCCGATGCTGCTTTGAGCAGCGTCAAGATTGGCCTCTGGGCATGCTGGGTGCCTCTGCCTGTGTGCAGCGGCGACACGCCAGAGAGGAGCAGAGCGCAGCAGAAAAATTACATTTTTTAAAACAATTTTAACCCCCCTGTGCACGCCTCCCCTCCCCCAGGAATCCTCACAAGCCGCTACTGCAATATAATACAATATTTCCATTTTAAGGACTGGGTAAGTATCCCACCCAAAGTTCACATTGCATGCACTGGTGAAAGCAGAAGACAATATTGGTTTCAGTGAGTCTAGCAACCTCAGTAGTGAGGAGGGTGGATGTGGACTTCGCCATGGTAGTTCAAGGGAGCTCTCTGTCTCAATCAGCACCATCAGCTGACCAGCAGGGATGACTCAGAGGTCACAGCTTGAGCACTTCTGATGGATCTGTCTGAAGACAGTAGTGGATCCTGGCAGTAGCAGAGAAATAACAAGGGCGACTGGAATTATGTGGGAATGAAGGACCAAATTATGCGGCAGGGTTGTCTACAATATGTGGCCAGAAAAAACAAAGTATGCTCTGTAATGCAGCACGCTCTGTGACAGTATTATTTCGCTATTTTGTAATTTTACAAACAATTAAGAGTGTCTGGGCAAACCTTTCACTTAATTAATACTAGCTCAATACCTGAATATCTCACTAAGCAGCTGAAGGTAGACCTCTTACCCTTTGTAAGGACTACAGGACTTTACGAATTGTGGCACTTTTTGTTTATAACCTTTGATCATTTTGGACGAGGCCCACAAGTCCCTGGCAGTGAATGGGGCTACTTTCTGTGTGGGTGAGAGCATTGATTAAAATGTGCTAAATGCTTAATTATGCAGAAAACAGCATGGCCGCAGAACAACAGATTTCCTGCTTCTCATGGAATAAGATACTGACAGGGTCAGATTCATAAAATATTCTTTACTCTCCATTTTTTCACACTTTGCAACCGTAATGTTACTGGCAATTTCAGGCTGAAATACATGACTGCAGAGTTCAGAACACCTTGAGTATCACCAAAATATTAATCTGAGAGAAGAAATCTCACCAGAGGCTGAATAAAAGGAACCGTGGCCCTCACTACGAGTTTGGCGGTCTTCGGGCAAGACCGCCATGCAAAATCCCGCCACCATCCCACCAGTGTTGGCGGAACAGTGTCCGCCATATTATGAGACACAGACACCAGGCTGACGAAACACAGCCAGAAATCGAACACCGCCAGTGCCACTGACGGTGAAAGAGCAACTGTCCGTCCGCTGGGCCCGCCACACCGACACCATTCCATCTGCCATATTATGAGTCACAATTCAGCACAGTGAAACATGCATGTCGGTAAACAATTGGCGATGCGCACCGCGGCAGGCTAGAAAATCACCGCCAATAGAAGGCAACACCAGATTGGACAGGCTGAATACCCCACACCTGAAACATATACACACACCACACACACCTGTTCACTGCACTATAATACACACTCCCACAAGCCAGAGATATACGACCCACAAACCACTACACATAGAGCAAGAATCCACACATTGCACGCACCCTCACAACATGTCACGCCACAAGCACCCACACTTCACAGATAATGAGTTGCGGGTCATGGTGGATGAGATTGTCAGAGTTGAGCCACAACTGATGGGAGCACAAGAACAGCAAACGTCAATGGCCAGGAAAACCGAGCTATGGGAGAGGATCGTCGACAGGGTGAATGCAGTAGGCAGCAACCCACGCACACAGAAAGAGGTGGAACGACCTCAGGGGGAAGGTCCGTTCCATGGTGTCCAGGCACAACATCGCCCTCAACAAGACTGTTGGTGGACCCCCAACTCCACCCCTTGACCTGACAACCTGGGAGGAGAAGGACTTGGACATCATGCATCCTGAGGGCCTGACAGGAATCATTGGAATCATTGGAAGGATTGATACTGGTAAGGAACCTACACCCCCCCTGAGCACTAACCGCTCCAGTCCTGCATGCCTCCCAAGCACCTACCACTCCCCATACTATCACAACCCACAAGAATGCACCCCCCACTATCACCCCACCTTCCTACTCTGCATGCCACACCACCTCTCTCCCACCGTCCACACACCGACTCGCAGAATGCATGCTAAACCTTCCCTATCTCAACTATCACTCCCACGATCCATCACTAGACATGCCTGATCCGAGTCACACTCACACCTGACAATGGTGCACCTGCCACCGAGACTGCTAGCCAACATCATCTCACTACCAATGCCAATTACAGCAATGTCAAACAGCAAACCCACTACTACAATTGACATGACAAGCATGGTCCAAAGGCCATTCATCATGCAGTGCCAGCATTGCTGCAAATGTCATTGCCATCCCTGGGTAACAAACGATTCCACCCACTGCAAGCGGCACACCATGATACTATAACAAAATGTCCACATAATAACTCTCACCCTTTCCATCCACAGTGAACCCTGCTACTGCCATCCAGCAGAGGATGCCAGGGTCAGACAGCCCTCCCCAGGAAAATGGCCTCAGTGGATGTCTGGAGGACGACGAAATGCCTGGGCCATCTGGGGCGACTGGCCAGTCCACCTCCAGCAGTCCCAACCTAGACACCCCAGACTCACCCTCCTGTGTGGCTACTACACCACAACTAGCCCCTCCTCCCTAAACTTGTGCCTCAAGGACCATTCCATTAGAGGTGTGCCCCACAGTACAGGGGCCTGAGTCAAGGGCACCCACCCCAGACAATGAAGGCCTTGGTGCTACTGGGAGTGGGCACACTGTGCCACGGGCACAGGCATAGGGTCCAGGGCTAGTGGAAGGGGATCTGTGGTCCAAGGGAGGGGGCAGCAACATCATCAGACTTGCCAATAGGCCCTCAACCAGGTCCTGGGTGCATACCACCAAACCCAGGACACCACGCCTGCCCAGATCCTCACTACCTTGTAGGAGACCCAGAGGCTACAGAGGGAGAACCATCAGGAGGCCATGAGCAGTGGCGGACTCACAATACCACCATTGCAAGTGTGCTGACGGAACTTGCAACCATCCAGCGTCAGTCCACCTCCCACTAGCAGGCCCCTACCATAATCGTGATGACATCTGAGCCCTCCACGTCAGCCGCAACCAGTGGAATGGAGGCCCTGCCACAGGACATGCAGGACACCAGCACCCCTTCACCTGTAGCTGAGTAGCCCCCACACAAGCAAGGACATCGAACCAGACATACAGCCTCCACTGATGCGAAGACCAGCGCCAGTAAGTGAGCCACTTCAGAACATATCACCTTGTGTGTCACAGCGACACCTGTTGACTGTCTACTGTCATAACACCTTTTTCATACGGCCTTCATACTGGACAACGACTCCCCACAGGTGGGCTAAGTACTCTGATGATCCCACTCGCCATCACCCTACTCATCAGCCCTTGCACTTGTAACATGAAAATAAACATCTGTGCGCACAGTTTCTGTCTGCGTCTTTAACTACCATGAGTACATTATGTACAGCCATCACATACCTACCAATTAATGTGACAGTGCCAGAAGGGGGAGCAATCATATACAAGTTCTGTAATACAGTTAACAGCACCACATCTAAAGTAATATATATACACTACACCCACATTGAATACACAACCCTGGTAGCAGCTCAGCACACAGCAGACAATGCTACTGGGTACATAGCATGGCCGTGACACATACCTGTATGTCAGTGGAAGTATTGTATCAGCTCTGCTCTGGAAGCAGCTGCATCCTCATCATTATCCTCGTTATCACTCCTCATGTCCCCTTCATCAGCCACTGGCACACCTGTACCCTCCTCAGTAACCAGTAATGGGATGTGACGTCTGATAGCCAAATTGCGCAACATGCAGCACGCTACAATGATCTGGCACACTTTTGCTGGTCTGTACAGTAGGGCCCTCCAGTAAGGTGCAGGCACCTGAATCTGGCTTTCAGCACTCCAAAGGTGCGTTTGATTACCCGTCAGGTCCTACCAAGGGCATCATTGCATTTGGTTTGAGGTTTGTGTGTCCCTATGATGCCCTTTCTCTACATGGGATGGGCGACCTACTGACCAATTGACGGTGACAAATAGTTTGCGTTCAGTAAGTGACCTAGCACTTACCGTTTTATATTAATAGGAGAAGCAGTAGTTCACGGTCCTAATGAAGCGCCATAGGATCATTTTTTGACCACAGAGGCGCGAAACATGTTGACCACACTGTGTTAGGACTAGGTACACTACCTTCTTTCCTTGCCTTGGAGTACAGTGGGACATTATTCCCCGCACGAACTCCTTTATCTCTTTTTTAATCTTGGCCTGATCCTTATTTTGAGTGATTAAATCATGATGCGGGAGGCTCAGAGCCAATTTTAACCTATTTCACTCTCCTTTCTTTCTTTGTTGTCAGTAATTACTGCAGACCTTATTGGATCTGCTACACCATCTCCGGTTGAGTACCAACACCGTATGTGGGGTGGTCCACCAGACATTGCAGTGCCGGTCTGATGAGGAGACTGCCCAATGATGATGCTTAGCATCCTAGTCGATGCTTGAGGGCTCTCCTGCTAATACTGACACCTCTTTTCCCTGCATGTGAATCTATTGGAACAGTGTACTAATTCTATTTATAGGTTCAGGTTTAGGGAGATCGTACACTGGACCATAATTCTCCCAGTCCCTCTTTCTTTTCTCAATTGATTTATAAGAAACCTATTCATGAATATAGCGTCAAATTTAAATACATTTCTCTGCAAAATGTCTGTAATAAACTCTCTTACATCACCCATATTTAAAATTAACTAAAGGAAAACGGTGTTTAAAACAATCTGTTCAAGACTTATTCAAGGTCAGGTCCGGACTGGCCGTAGCGGGCACCAAGCGTTTTCCCAGGGGGCTGGAAGGGTGGGGGCTGGTTTTGCAGCAGTGGGGACTGGTTTTGTTGCTGGTGGCTGGTTTTTGCAGCAGTGCTTTACACTTGCACCAACCCCTCGATCGGGGTCTGGTCTGACAAAATTGCCAGGGCTGCTTTGGGTTCCCAGTCCGGCCCTGTTCAAGGTCATCCGGCAAGGCCCTCTGCAGAACAGACTCTATCAGGCGCCTCTGAAAGAAAAAGGCACTGGGCCAGAGACCACTTTGCCCATGCCTTAAAATATCTCTGCCAATATTTAGATTATGCGCAGTGTGCCAAAGTATATTGCATGCGATAAATGGCATGGCGATAATATTGTATCCAATACATTGACCTACCATTATATTGTAAAGTAAGCATATGAACTATTCTTAATTCCCCCTATTTACTTCATGGACGTGGAATGAATAATAGTCATTACAGCAATACTGTTGTGGAAATGAAGGCGCCGCTTTTGGGGATCTTTTTCCTTGACTTAAATATGTGATGACCCTCTGAGATGCCATGCTACCCTGGTCTTCTTTTCACCCCTGAAACAGATCCCAACCTGCAGGTGGGAATAGCTGTGGGTGGAAATGGCTGCTATAGTGGCAGATTAATTTAAATGATTACCCTAGTGATAGGCGGACTAGTTCGCCAAAGTATACAACTTGTCCTGAGCTAATGTGCTTCACGGATTAGAAAACATTTAATACAAAATGCTTCTTGAAAATGGAGGGCTTGATATTACGAGATTTTGACAGGGCTTCTGACAGTCGCCGCTCACAGGTGTTAAAGTGGGCGGGGCGCCGCTCACGGGGGTGGGGATGGGGGGGTGAAATATTAATAAAAATAAAAAATTAAAAAATAAACTTACCTGAATGCCGTGCTCTGCCGCCACACCTCTCCTCGGCATGCTGCAGGCACAGGCTCCCAGCCTGCTCAGAGCAGCGTCAGGATTGTGACTGTGTTACTGGGCTGGAGATAGCCATGTCTGCATGTGTTTGGCCGGTCTGAGACGGCCGGCCAAACCCACATGCGCTCTGAGCACTCCCCCACACACTTGTCATCCCCGCCCCTTTACAAGGAAGCGATAATAAACACTGTTTATTATCGTTTCCTTGTAAAGGTTTTGCAGCTGCCGCTGCTGGCAGGGGGTGACACTCCTCCGCTCTATTGGAGGGGCCGCCCCTGGCTTCTGAGCATCTCCTAATCATATAAATATGTATCAGTACATGGTCGAGATGCGGGCTTAGCAGCGGTGCACTATACTCCAGTATTTTACAGATTACACAGCATCAGCGATGGTGCCATTTTGCATCCATATTTGCACCAATCAACGTGAGCGAAATGTACTTATACCAAATCTGGTGGCTCTCTAGACCAACGTATTCACTGCAGGGATGTCTGTTTGACGGCAGTGTCTCCGTTTTGAAATCCAACAAGAACACTTGGGATTCTTATCCTTTGGAAGTTGGAAAATAAAATATGTGCTTGCCATTGAGCTCGGTAACAATAAAAAGCTGTTATCTATGAAGAGCAAACCGGACCCCTTGAGGGATAAATATATATATATATATATTAATATATATATATATATATATATACACATCTCTCTCTCTATATATATATATTTATATATATATATATATATAAATACCTATATATATATAGTCAGACACTGCAAATGTAATTTTTGCACTTATAAATCGTACAAATGTGTGAAAATTTACCCGCATCAGTGCAGTATATATAATCTTGAAACATTCCTGCAAACTTGTATGCTAGTCGCCCCGTGCAATTAACAACTTTATTTCCCAGAATGAAAAAAGTGCGCCCTTGTGCCCCCTCTTCAATGCCCTAAACAATGGCAGCATTTACAGATGCATCATGGCCGCCAGGAAATCCCTCGTGGGATTAATGAGCAAGATGTTTTGTGATGAAAGTAGATTGTTCCAGTAACTGAGGGATTCTGGTAATCAGGCCGCACGTGGCAGGCCCTGTGTAGCGGGAGCCGGGGATTTCTCGATTTGGGGTCAAAGACACAGCCGGTCAATCTCGTGCCTGTAAATAAAACAAGATTTCCAAACCAGAAGCTTACATTTCAAAATTAAAATAGAAATACATCGAAACGTGTTGTTGGCTAATTTGAGTGATGTTAGTCTACATTTTTATATGAATCGAAGGCAGGCTAGAGCTTAACCATGAATGCTCTTTGTAGCTGTAATGGGATGTGACTTGTCACAGAAAGTAACCTCCCCCCTCCTGTTGCAGTTGACATGGCCCTCGACACTAGAGGTTAGAAAGTGCAGTACTAGGGATTTCAAAGGATCAGCCAGGGGTAGCAGATGCTACCCCTGGGTACCTCTAAATGGCATCTATGTCAATGCACGTGTTTTGGCACCACTTTTCTGGCAGTCTGAGTGTTGCCCCTTTCTGGTTAGCCACTTTCACCCTTGATAACCCTGGTCACCTTCAGTTATTTCTTTCTTTATTTTTAGAAGGGTAATGCAAGTAAGAGGTGCCTCAAGGTGCTAATATAAAAACTGAGGAAAGAGCTGGGTGAGATATAGGGGGAGGGAAGTTACTGTTCTTAAAACATGTAAAGTGGCTAATTACATGTTCCATAGTTTGTGGTGCTGTTATATCGCACCAGGCAAATTCAACAATGATACCACAAAATTTGATACTTCCCAAATCTAGTAGTTCCACATTATGCAATTATGCAGCTCGGAATAGCAAAGAAAGAGATAAACCCTATGCATTCACCTCCTCAGGGTGACAAAACACAGAGGGCCTCATTACGAGTCTGGTGATCCATGGTCTGCCAGACTCGCGGTGGCACTCGGACCACCGCCAACAGGGGCGATCTGACAGCCATATTATGACGTTGGCGGAGCCACCATGGTCCAACCGCCAGCACTGCCACGTTGCCGCCAGCCGACGGCCTGGCGGTTCCGGCGGTCTCAATCTGCCAGGACAGCGCTGCAAGCAGTGCTGCCCTCCGGATTACGACCCAGCAGTGCAGGTGCCCCCATGGACAGCCCTGTCACGCATTTCACTGCCCGAATTATGGGCAGTGAAAAGTGCTACGTTGCTGTCGCACCCGACTCACCTCAACATTGCCGCCGGCTCCATTACGCAAAAAGGATCAAGACTGATTTGTATATGGCTGGGTCCAAACTGGAGTGGCATGGTGAGCAAGAAAACAAATGATTAAATCCAGATCTTTGTGACAGGGGAGTGAATGTTTGCATTGTTCAGCATTCCATCCATCACCTGTTCTTTTTGACTCTATCGAGTGCCACTGGGAATATGTCCCAGACTGCCTGGTTGAGGTAGAAAACCATACATTGCTCTTCTGTATAACGGGCCAAGGTTGATCATGCAGAGCTTTAACTAAAAAAGAAGGGTGTTGGTGTGAGTTGCTCAGTGATGCCGATCAACTCCTATTCTGCATTGATGATGACCTGAGGGACCCCCACCATGGAACACAAAGGCATATTTTCTTTTAGCATGTGTGCAATTTGCATAATTTGCTTTCATGTAATTATGCAGAATTTTGGTGAAATTACACAAAATTGCATGTAATTATGCAAGAAGTTTGCCACAACAGCGGATCAGTAATCGACGTGGCCTAATGGCCTAATTTTGGGAATTTTGCATAATAAGCATAACGAGAAATTCAAAACATTATGCAAATACTGTGGGACTAATTTAGATGTTGCCTGGGCCTAATTTTCTGTCATGCTGACTCCATCAATCTGACCCTCCCCCATATCTGTGCTGTAGGTGACTCCCCACCTCAAGTGGGTGAGTGGAGTCATTTAGTCTGGTTGCTGAATAGTGACACTGTAGAAAAGAAGTTTGTTTTATGCTGAGTTCAACATTGAACATGTTTTACATCAATTATTTTGCTCAGGGTTGTAGAAAGGACAATGTTAATGAAAGACAGAAATAAATCATTAGTTATTGGTAAACAACATTTTGAAGAGGTCTGCTGATTGTGTTTATCTTCCTGTTTTAAGAAATTTACACATGCTGTAAGGCACTAAGGACCTGATGCACGATGCAATTTTGCAGTCACAAAAGGCGAATTTCGCCTTTTGTGACCTCAAAATGACCTCTTCTAATGTACTGTCCCTATTTTGCGACCCGGCATGCGAATATTGGCTCGCAAAATAGGGATTGCTTCTCGCAATTAGGAAGGGGCGTTCAAGGGCGTTGCTTCCTAATTGTGAGTCCCAGTTGCATATATGATTGTTTGTGACCGCAATTGCGGAAGCACAACAATCGGAGTTACCACCAATTTCAAATTGGTAGTAACCCATTTGCAAACGGGCCTGGTTCCCCATGGGACCCCTCTCCTTTGTGAATGGAAGCAACAATATTTTTTCTGTGCAGGTGGACCACTGCCTGCTCTGAAAAAATGAAAAGAAAAGTTTTTGTTTTGTTGCTTGAAATGCATCCTGTTTCCCTTTAAGGAAAACAGGCTGCATTAAAAAAACTGCTTTATTTAAAAAGCAGTCACAGACACTGGTAGGCCACCATCCCTGTGACTGGGCCCATTCTCAAAGGGGGCACAAATTGCAACCTACCTCACTAATATTGACGAGGTAGGTCATATGCAACCCCATTGGCAATTGCAAACAGTGTGGTTGACACTGTTGTACATTCTAGATTGCGACTTACAATATGTGACTCGTAAAAAAATGCAAATTGCGAGGTGGAATCTGGATTGCTAGTACATCGGTCCCTAAGATCTGAACCTTTCGATGTTTTAGAAAAATGTAAACAAATACTGGATAATTAGGCCCCCAAAGGTGCTGCATAGTTTGCCTTTAAACACATAAATGCTGCTTAATATATCTTTCCTAGCTGCATAACTTGTTTTACATTTTTACTTTATTTTTCAACTCTGCTGTATGATTTCGTCCCCCATTTCCTAATCCTGGAAACTCTAACACAAAGTTACACCTACAGAAGGATGGAATACAAGGTGCAGCATGTTCTGAGTGGGAAAGTGCATGGATTCTAAGGGAAGGAACTTCCTCATGTGGAAAAATATATCCCTTTAGATAAAAAAAAATCAGATGGATAGTTAGACTAACGTTATAGTCCTGGTCCCTTGATATACCACCGTAAAAATTGACGTCCAGAGATTTTCATTTTTAATTTGTGTTTTTGGATCATTAGAGAAGTAATTTAGCTGGGGTAGACATTGCCAATCTGGGCTTATTTTTTCTGGACAACATTTTTAACCAGCATTTACAATGCAACGGGTCTCGCGTTTCCTGATGTTAGAGCTTATCGCGTTGTAAACTCCTAACCCGACTTTTCATCTATCGGCAAAAGTGCTTTTATGTAGGTAACCAGAAAAAGTGAAATTAACTGTGTAAAGCGCTCGACTTCTGCCAAGCGCAAACGTGCTAGGAAAATAGAGAAAAAGTAGTCCACGATCCGACAGAAAACAGCGAGCCTCGCATGTTTTCTGTACTTGGTCGCTGCGCTCGAGGAGGGCTAACCACCGGAAAAGGCATGATGTGTGCATGCCTTCCACTAATGAAAGCAAGCAGATTTTACTAGGCAAGCCCACGAACCAATAAAACACACTGACATGACGTCGACAGGGCTCCGAGCCCTTTTCTAATAACTAAAGCGTCTCTCTGCGATACGCATGCGCGAGCGCATGCAACGCAGGCTCGACCCTAAAAATGTCGGATGTGTTGCAGTGATGCTGTAATATTTCAGGAACAATGACACCAATATACTTTATTTTGGTGTTAAAATATAGGTTTTCGGGGTCAGGTAGTCTTATAGAGACAGATAATACCTCCTCTGAGCAACCCTTCCACCATTTTCCAAAATGGCGGCTCTATAATGATGTGTTTTAACCATCACATTGGTAATTTATTTTAATATATTTTTCGTTCAGGTTTGCTGTTGATTCAAATTCATAAACATGAGTGAAGCAGGTGGTAGAAGAGGATCTTTACCTCCTGACAGAGTGTTACTAACTACAAAATCTGCAGACTTCTTCAACAAAGAAAAATATGTCCTGTGCCAAACTAATCCCAAAGAAAAGCTAACCTCAGCTGTAGCTGGACAAAAGAGAGTTTGAGATGCTGCAGAAATACAGCACGACAAATTTCATAAAGGATTGAAACTGATGGGTGAAGAGGATCAAATATTTTATCATTGTAACAAAAAGTGCTTCAATTCGTATACAATGGAAACAAGCATTTCCAATGCAATGGGTCTCACGTTTGCTCAACTTAGAGCTATTAGCGTTGTAAAGTCCTCACCGGACTTTTATTGCCACATAAAATTAAAAGTAATACAGTTTTACATAAGTGAGCTGACAACCACCATGAGCATGAAGGAAACACACAAAAGGAAACAGAAGTATGCTCGCAGTCAAACTATTGAGCAATTATCAATGTAACATGGTCGATGTCATGCAAAGTTGTCGACTACAGCCCAGCGAGATCGCGCCCCATAGCAAATAAAAAGAAAATGTAGTCTAGAAACCATGCAGAAAACATGGAGCCTTGTACGTTTTCAGTAGTTAGCCGGTGCACTTGAGGGGGGGCTAAACACCGGAAAAATCATGACGTATGCATGCCTTTCACAAATGAAATCAAGCGATTTTTAAAAGCAAAGCCCACGAACCAACGCAACTGATGGGCATGTGGTGGCCATGGTTAAATGCCCACAGAGAGATTGCAGCAGGCTAGAACGCTTGAGCGCTCTAACCTAAAAAGTCTGCAACAAACTCATGAAAAATAGCAGAAACCAGAATCATGAGCCTTCTCAGAACATGATGGCAACCAAACCCAATGCCCTTCCCCTTGGAAAATCGATGGCCATCCCCTCATCCACCGCCAACAACTGATCAGAAAGCAAAGGATTTTGAATGTGTTATCTGTTGTTTAACCAGCATAAGTGCCAAAGGGATTGACGAAAGAACAAAGTACAGAGTATGCGTGTCTCAAAGGGCAAACATGTTTTTATCTGCAGCTAGTTTCTTCCAAGATGAAGTTTAGCTGATCTAATCAGCAAGGTGAATATTGAAGTGGATTTGTATGCCCACTGAACTGCATGCAAGCATACATTTGAAAATATGAATGTACAAAGAGCTCCCAGCAGCATCATAAGTGCCAGCCTTTAGTTAAATTTGCATTCTTTGAAAAAGCAAATTAAGTTTTAAAGCCACTCTTGAGAGCTGGCTACTGGTTCACACAGTGAGATCAGAGAAAAAATGGTCAAGATTTATGGAACTGTATTGATCCATAAAAATGAAATTAAGATTTTTTCTGGTGAGATTTTGCTTATATAAGTCTAACAAAAAGAATGAGCCACTAGTAGTGTTCTCAGCTGATTTGACCCCTGAAGTTCTTTCTGCCAAAATAAGATCACAGGATACAGTAAAATCAGCAGGAACCGTTTTAAGAAATGTCCTGAAAGATTTAGATTTTGGACATAATGTCAAATTTTGAGATGCCCAGAACTCTACAAATCACGGGAGTCAACAAGAATGCATGATGTTGTCTTAACATTTTTTATGTCATGGTTTGATATCAGCAAGCAAGACTGTTACAAACTAAAGTTCCTGATTTCGGAACAGAAGCCAACAACATTGAGGATGGCTTTGAAGATAAAAGTAAAGAAGTGGAAGACAATCCCATGAACTGACAGGCGTTTCCTGTGCAAATGTACTGTCCTTTCCAAATCATGTTTTATGGATTACATCACAGCAAAAAGAAAACTCCGCTACACATGATGACTGCCCACGCAATCTACGACAAGTGCAAAAGTAGATAGCTAATCACTTCAATGAATAGGATTGGTGTATCAATATGTTATAATGACATACTGTGGAGCAGGAACTTGTTAGAAGCTCATGCTGTAAATTCTTGTGAATCCGACAGCACACCACTTCCTAGTCACTTTATCAGGAAAGAATCTAAATTTGCTGCTCTTGATAGTGTTGATTTTGAAGAAAGCTCTTCTTTGTCTGGAATATTCTGCACACATGATACTGTCATGGTGCTTTTTCAAGACTGTACCAATGAAGTAGCTGCTGGAAAACAAGCTGTATCAGCTGTAGGCATAAACAAACAAAGCTGCAAATTTATAACCCAACTATATTGCCAAAGTGTGCAAAATCGCTGCAAGCCAGTAACACGTCCTAGTCTACCAGAAAGTTTAAAAGTGGCAGAGTATATGGATGTTCTTCTACCTGATTCTGTGGTCTGCAAAGCTGATTTAACTGAATTTGTTATATTGCTTATTCGGTGCTTGCTGAAGGATGAAGAAAAGCCAGTTCCTCCCTGGGCTGCAATTCATGCTCTGATCTCCCAGAATACCGTCCCACTGAAGAAGGTTGGGTTTTTACCATTAATACCATCTCCAGTCACAAACTACGCAACAGTATACACAGCTCTAAAAAGATTCCAAAATGTGTATGCTCAGCTTGAAGACCAACCTATGAAGGTGTTTCTGTATTGTAGCTGACATTTATATGAGCAGTGTAGTAGAATTTGATTATCTTTATCCAGTGATGGGTGTTTTCCACATGACAAAAGTTGTGTTGTGGTGTGCAGGAAGTTATGCCAGTGCTTGTGGCATAAACAACACACTTATTGAGGCTGGAATCTTTGGAAGCAAAACTCTCCAGTCGGTATTGAGTGGAACTCATTATGTTAGTTTGTTACAAGGTATGCTCATCAAATCTGAGACTACAGAAACATTATGTTGTAATGCTTTCTGGAACAAGAATGACAAATTAGGCTTTGCATGTATTATCTCAGACACCCTGTGCACTTCATTCAAAAGTCTTAATGCAAAGCCAGGCAATGCTCAACACACTCAGCTAAAAATCAGAAAACCTGAAAACCAAGTTCATAGAGTTTATCAAGGAATGTGAAGAAAAATCAGTACCTTATAAGTACTGGGGAAATGTTTTACACATTATACCTCTAGTGAAAAACTTTGTACATGCTGATCAAGAAGGTGATTGGGAGCTGCACTTGAAGACTGTAGAGTCACTGATTACTGTGTTTCGCAAATTTGATTGCATAAACTACCTGAGATATGTGTTCTAGTAGCCATAGTGAAAGAGTGAAGAAGCTAGTGGTGGAATACCCATACCTCTACAGAAAATTAATCCAAAGACATTTGGAAACCCCTTTGAAATGACTGAGCCTGTGCGACTACACAACTTTGTGTTCAAACAATATGTGGCTAACGATATAAAGACATGCCTACTAGATGTCCTGGAACATGGATCGGAACTATATGCAGAACTGCAGCAGGAGAGATTTGTATTGAAAGAGAAAAGGCTGTTTGACATAATCACTAAAACTAAATTTCCGTCCTTTAATTGCCATAGTAAGCGTTTTGTCAAACCAGCCTTTACAAAATGGGTTACAAAAGAACAATTTTCACAAGCACATAGAGAGATGGATGTAGCAAAAGGAAGGGGTGAATTTATCAAAGACATTCTTTCACATGATCTTCCTTCAACAAATGCATTATTTGATGGAGATGCCGCAACCAATCCAGTGAAGCATAAACTCGTACAAGAGCTTGAAAAATAAACTTTCATCTGAAGAATTTCAAATCGAAAAGGTGTCCTCATTGAAAACTGCTGTTGTTGTGGACTATATGTCACAATTGCGAATGGTCAAAAATTCATCCATACAAAACTTTGGAGAGGTCATTCAGACTGTTCTACAGATATCAAAGTTGGTGTGCACCTTGCAAGAACTGCACATTATCTTTGACGGTTATCTTGAACTATCTGTCAAAGAATGTGAGAGAATCAGATGAATGTCTACAAGTGGAAAAATTGACCTTGCCTGACTAAAAAATTCAACACCTTTACCTGTGCAACTTAATAAATTTGGGTCATCAACAACAAACAAGATAAACTTGGAGATATTATCCTGCCAACACATTGCTGATACTTCAGAGAACCCTGAATTTCCAATTATTGCAAGTGGAATGATTTTCAATGAGGAGTTGGTGCCTGCAGAGATATATTCAAAAGGTACGGGCCATATTTTTCAAGAACTTAATAACAAATAGGAGGAAGCTGACCTTCGTGTTGTGCCACATGTTGAATGGGCTGTTCCAAATGGTTCCAAACAAATCACTTTACTGTCAGATGACACAGATGTTATTATTGTGCTACTTATATTTATTGCAATGTTCATAAGTCAAGGATTGTCAGAGTTATGGTTATGTTATGGTACAGGCAAGAAAAGACACTTAATCCCACTTCATATTCTCTACAAGAAACTTAACCCAGAGATACCCAGTGTTCTTATCAAAGCACATATTCTTATGGATGATGACTATGAGCAAAAGTGGAAAAAAGCTTGGAGTTTTAACTGCTGAACCTGTGACGTTTCTAAAAAGGATTTGCTGAGACAGAAGAAGATTGTGACTTTAAAGATGTGCGTGTGTGGAAAATGATTTCTGACTGTCACACCTCTGCCGATCTTCGGTACAGTAAGTTCAAGAGATCAGTCCCTCTAAGTGACCTTCCACTGATGTCATATTCTATGAGTGGACACATTAAAAGAGCATTCTACTTGATCAGAAGATGTGTAAATATTTTGGATCATGCAGAAAGATCTGTGTGAATTTGGTTGGGAAGATATTGATGTGGTGCTAAAACCTTTGAAATCTCTAAAGTCTCCACTCACAGCACTTACACGTACATGTACTTGCCAAACATCTGCTACAAAAGATGCCCCTGTCACTTTGCTCTTCACAAATGTTCAACATTCTGCCAATGTACCACAAGTGATTGCCAAAACTAGTAAATAAAGTGAACTATGAAAATGTGTATAAAACAGGAGTGATAAGCATTGTTTTTTTCATATGCAGATCATAAACATTGTTTGGTGTATACATAAAAGGATTGAAAACCATTATTATTTGTTTAATTTCTATGTATGTCTCTTCTTCCTCTATTATAGCCGTCATTTTGGAAAATGGCGGAAGGGTTGCTTTGAGGAGTTATTTTCTGTCTCTATAAGACTACTTGACCCCCAAAACCTATGTTTTGACACAAATTAAGTATATAGGTCTTATGGTTCCTGAAATAATATATGATCACTGCCATTTTAAAAAATGTGGTCCACAAAACTTTAGCCCGGATCAACAGTGTCCACCTAAGCTAAATTACTTTCCTAATGGTCCAAAAGCTCAAATCAAAAATGAAAATATCTGGACAACAATTTTTTTATGGAGGTATATCGGGCCAGGTGGGTATCTGCAGTTGTAGCATGGCTACGTATGTACGACTACGTGTGATTGAGACTGACATGCATAAATCTACAGACTACTATACTCACAGTTTCCTCAAACGCTCAGATGCTGGCCTTTTTTTAACTAAAATATTAATATTGAGTAATACTTTGGCAAATTATACCTCTGTTTTTTTGGTACTAGCCATTTTTGTAACTATATTTCAAGTTCTGAAGTGTGAATACAGTGGATCTACTGCCCTCACCTGATAAAACTGTGTGATCTTATGCATTTTTTTGCACCTGTCCATGCCTAGGTTTCCTTGGGAGAGCTTTTACATTTTATCAACTGTTCTCACATCTCTGGAAGTAGAGGTGAGAGGGGGGGCTGCAGCATCCACAAAACAAGCAGAGTTTCGAAGGTGAATTAGCAAAGAAGATGCCTTTAAATGTTAATTTTTTGTCTTATCACAATTTCTATGCATTCAACCACAGGGGTCAAATGTCAGGCTATGTTGTCTGAAAAATTGCTGTTTATTATTTTAACATGCAGATTGACTTATATTTTTCTGTGACTGCAAAGTGAGAGCATTTTGAAACATGAACTATGTGACAATTCTGTGAGTGTAAAAGGAAAGTCTCTAGATCTGTCTTTTTGTTCAAACACAGAGAAAAATGTAAATACATATAAATTAACTCTACATAATTCAAAATGTATCAGCAGCCATGAAAGCACAAATTAAGATTTTTTTTGTAGTTCTGAAGAGTGAGGGAAACAAAGATTTAATAGGATCAAAACAAATAAAGACACTTTACTTGGTGTTGGACATATTAAAAATATTTGCACTGTTTAGTTTTATCAGTAACGTTACTCCCCCAAAACCTGTAATAGACTGTAACAATCACCCCATAAATAATGTACTCTGTCTTATTTTTATCTATGAGATGTGATAAATAGCGCCTTGATTCCGACTAACTCGGGATCAGGGCCTTGGTATGTGTGTGACTCTTGGATTTTTCACAGTTCCTGTGAGTTCAGTGATGTAACATTGATGGCAGCACCCCCACTCTGAAAACTGTTCAGACCCCCACACCCAAACAGCCCACAAAACCATCAATGACCTTGTTACAAACTCATTATTGACAGTGATGTGCATGCTTACACGAAAAGGAGAGGGCAGTAGAGATTCAGCCTCAATTCTGTTAGACTTGGGAAGTATCTCCTCTGCTCTTGCGGCATGTCGTCCCGCCCACATGTGTGCATTGCTTCCTAACCCACTTCAGTGCGCAAAATCCAGAGGCCAGCAAACATTTTAATGGCGTTTTTGAAAAGCTGCCAGCGCTTTCAATTGTAATCAGTAAAGAGGCTGGACGCCGGCGGACACCGTGTAATTTCTTAATAAATGGGTTTCATTTAGTGTTCTGGACCAATATGCTAAAGTGATTTTATGGCCATCAAAGCTCGGTGGATCTGGTAAAAGAGAAAGTCCGAAGAGCACTGCAAAAAGTCGACGTTTTACACGAGTTTTGGGATGAGGCTGGGTACTGTCTGAAGGTAGCTACATTAAATAATTTACCTTTCAGATGCCTGTGCAGGTATCTGTGCAACAGGAATAGTAATGTATAAACGATAAAATCTTCTCAATGGAAAAAACATGCTACTAGATACTCCTTCACCAGGAGAAACAGCCTGTAATTAAATGCCGTGTTTGGCCACGAAAGTGTTTCTGTACTTGGCGCAAGGTAATAATTGATCTTATCCTCTCTACCTGCAAATTAAACACTGTTACAATTGATACTATTATATTCCAGGGTTATACTATCATTTTTAGGGTATATGCAATATTAGGTGGGTAGTGCTAAAAAAAATACAAAAAATTGCCAATTTGTGATTATGAGGATGGCCAAGTACTTCACAGTGCTATTTACAACGTGTTGCTTATGTGCTACTCTGCACAGTGAGTGGACCAAATATTATACAGTTGTGGTCGGCTGTCAAGATCAATGATGCTGCAATAGGTCAGCGTTTCTCTTTGTGTCAGGAGGCTACTCACTGTGCCTGGGGCTGTTGAGCATACTAGAACTGGCCCAGATCACATGTTATACTCAAGTTACCAGGCTTACTGGCTCTAACGTCAGACAGTGTAGTAGGTATCCATCACGATGAAGATACTGTAATGTACCCAGTGTCCTTATAAAGATCCAACATAAAAAGCCCAGCAGCCACACCATAGCCACAAATGTCCCAAGGATGTATGGCACCAACGCTAGGCCGAATTCTACACCCGAGTCCTCAAAACCAGTACCAGAGATATCCCAGTATTCACAGCTGCCCTGTGCAAGGAATGCTCCTTAGCTAAGTCACTAATGACAATTGTCTCCAACATGTAAAATATCGGACTGATACCACTTGCCTTCTTGTTTCCACCGCACTCAGCAGCGATGTGGTGCAACACAACCTGTGCACTGTCTGCAGCATCACTGACAGAGGCAATGGCGGGGTCAGGTGTGTGGGAGCATTGTCCTTTGTGGTGTGTACTACTGGCCAGCAGAAGATGTGTAGCCCTTCTCTTGCACCACTATGTGTGTGACGACATCTAGCTTTGTGCTGCAGAGGGGTCAGCATGTATTCCCAGGGTAAACTACCCTTGATTCTGTTCTGCTTCCTGTTGTTAGAGTTTTCTGACTCTTCTCCCTTTTCACCATCAGTATTGAGAGCTGCTCAGAGGAGCTGCTGGCTGACTCTGGAGTGCAGTCCAGTTAAATGCCGCCTGGCCGGCTGACAGTAGTGTTTAGTACAGGACTACAACCGAATGATGCTTTGATGGCTATCCGGTTTGGAAATCAGTCATCCAGGCTACACCACTCTGGGGAATCTAGATTCACAGGTAGCCTGTAGGGTCAATCTAGTATTAGCATGAACCACTGGGGATTTAGTTTCTTTAAGGTACCCTTTCATGGAGATTTAGATCTTTTGATGCCATTACCTCATCACATTTGTGCATATCAGCCCAACCTTACCTAAGATGCTGTGGGTACCAATCTGCTAGACTGCATTCCATCTGCATGAGACAACAAGCATCTCCATTATCTTAAGGAGACTCAATAGACGGTACTATTATGAAATTGAATCTCTGTTGCTGCTAGATATAAAAGGTTGAGTATACTAGAGAAAAGAGTTCAAAACAACACTTAAACCATCAGCAGAACATCATCAACAGTCCCAATCAAACAAAAACAAAAATTGGCGTAAAATATATATCATACTTTGCACCAAGTAAAGGTGTTACTTCATCTCTAACAAGGCAGGCAAACTGTACTCACACTCAAATTGAAAAGGTACAAAAACTAACCTCCCTGGGGTGACTTGAGATACAGATGACACAGCGATGGCTGATTACTTCAGGGACCTTTACCGACACCTGTTGAGTAAGCAATCCACAAACCCAGAAAGGATTGCATGCTACAGGGAGAATTATCAGCAGGGCTTCATACCCCACTCCTGGCAGCAATGCCTAGAAGATCCAATATTGATAGAAGTTATTTCAGCCATCCAAAAATCTGAAGCCCAATTAAGCTTTTGGTCCACATGGCTACACAGCTAACTATTATAAAATATTTTGCCAAGAACTTGCCCCACTCTTTACACCATGTGCGATGATACAATCACAGTTATCCCGAAGCCAGGAAAAGATCCCATTCAATTCTCTTCATACAGGCCCATTTCATTTCTGAATGTGGATGTCAAATGCCTCACTGGGATTCTGGTGGCCAGAGTTGGTCCCTGACATCATTAAGCAAGATCAGGCAGGGTTTAACCCAGCAAGGCAACATGGGGATTTTTTGGGCACCAAACAATACTACACATCCTAGAGAATGCCTTAAGAAAACATGAGAAAATTCTCCTTCTTTCCCTCAATGCAGAAAATATGTTTGACAGAATAGTTGGACCTATATGGGAGTTGTCCTACAACTCCTTGCCTGGGATCATGTTTTTTTAGATGTGCCATGGCAAACTACCAGACACCTAGGGCACGTATAACAGTAAATGGGATACTCTCACATTCAATTATGGTGGAAAGAGGAACCAGACAGTTACGTCCACTCTCTCTGCTCATCTGTGCCCTAACACTAGCACCCCTTGCAAATACGATTAGAAGTAGGGATGTTTTTGAGGGCAGACAACTTCTTGATTTCACTTCCTGATCCTCTGAACTCTGTCCCACGGATCTTGGGAGAATTAGTAGAATTCCAGGAAGTCTCCAACTTTAAAATTAACCTAACCAAAACTGATGCTCTGCTCTTGCACCCGATCCCTGGGCAAATAGACCAACTGCACTGCAGCACTCTATTGAGACTTTAAACACTCATTCGGAACCTTAAAAAACTCCAGAAATGGTTCAGTAAGCAGTTTTCATGACTGTGGACTGTAGTGGTAATAAAAAATGAGGGTTCTACCCCAGATACTTTACTTAGTCCAAATGATAGCACTGTCTACAATGGCCCCAATTCTTTAACAGCTTCTGACTCTGATTCATTCTTTTATCTGACAAACCAAATCTCCATGGATTGCAAGTAAGATACTCTACACACCAGTGATGTGGGGAGGATTGGCAGTATCCCTCCACCTCATACTTCCAGGCCGCCCAACTAAGCTTCATCATAAAATGGGGGGGAGGGAAGAAACATCAATACAGTGTTGCTTAAAGAACATCCCATAGCAGGGAACTCTCTCTGACAAGTTCCATGGCTGAAGAGCTCGCAACATGGTTTGGGCCTTTATTTATCACCAGTGACTAGAGGCCCCCTGGCAATCTGGGACAGAGTATCTGGGAGACCTGGCTTCACTTCCTTTCCATGACCTTTTACACCGATCTCATATAACACTGACTTTAGATCTGCACTTACTCTGCAACAATTCAAGGTATGGTGGGAAGGAAAATGTCTAATGGTTGCTCCATCTTTGTAAACCAACAGATCCTGCAATTTGAAGAAAAATGTAACTGTCCAGAATCGGAGAGAATTGCTTATACTCAGCTCCAGCACTGGCTAGTACGCATCCAGACCACTTATGGAACTAAAGAGATGATTCAACGATAAACCTCATGCCAGAGCCCTTATCGCCACTCTCTAACAATTTCTCATTGATTCTGCCAGTGATCCTAATACAGCAAGGCAAAAGTGATGGGAACGAGAACTGGGGCTGGAAATCATTTTAGAAGTGTGGGTCAAGGAACATTTGCTACCGGCGTGAAACATAATTTCATTTTTTGACATACTGGTATGGCATTCCTGAAAAGATTGCTAAGTGGAACACATGCTCATGTAATTGTTGTTGAACATGGGGCTTATTAGAGAACACAGGTCACAACTCAATATGCGTACAGCAACAGCAATAAATCAGTGTCCAGCCAAATACTCACTTTTATGTAAAAAGAGAAGTATTTTAGTTCTTCCGCTACCCACACAAAAGAAAAATATGACATTCACAAACATTAACATAATTTCCCTTGAGATCAGGGCTCTAGTGTTTCAGAGGCAGTTCCTGTTCCACTCCCTCCTCACGTTAGTGAAGGTTATTCCCCTTCACTATTGGCAAAATCCAGGGAATGCCCTACTAGCAGTCCGTGCCTCAAGAGTCCACTCTGGCTCTAAAATCTAAGTCAGAAGTGTCATAGCACAATAGCTTTCTCAGAAGTGTGTTCTCCAAGGCTTGTACACCTGAGAAAAGTCTTACCCGCTCCAGAAGGAGTAAAGTGTAGAGTCCTGGAGTGTGCCACATCTGCAGGCACTCAAAGTGGCTTATGTCCCGATTAGGTGAGTCAGGAGCACATGGACTCAACGGTTGCGCTTCGCAGGCATAGAATCATTATCTCTCGCAGCAGCACCCCAACCACCAACTGAGGCTTTGTGCACTCTTCTTCTGGGGTAAATGTATCCATGCTCGCAATGGGAGGAGGTGATTCTGATAGTCCAGTCTTCTATCCTGAACTTGGGTGACAATGCTCCCACAGTGTGCTCATGTGCTTCACATGGTTGGACCAGTTGCAGTCCTTGTTGCTCCCAGTGACCTATGCTCACAGTCTACGGGCTCTGGCCTGATCAACATGGTACAGGTGTTCCCGGCAGCCATCTTCGCATACGGGGCTGCCTTACAGCTGCCACACAAGGCTTACGGGTTCATCACAACATTACCACACAGACTTCAGCCCTTAATGTACGGCAGTCTTTACCACGGCAACCCCTCCTGCCATATGAGATAGCTGCACTGCTACCCCACAAGACTTCAGCCCTTACCACACAGCAGCCTTTTCCATGGCTATCTTCATGACTGCCTTCTCCTGGCTTGCAGGGGTCATCGACTCAGCCCTGAAGAGGGCAATGACTCAATCAGTGCAGCAGCCATTTTCCCACACCTTGCACAAGGAGTCAGTTTGACAGGGCTCCCCACTGGACCTTGCTCCTTCCAAAGCTCTCCTCTTCCTCACAGGGCACAGAGGTCTTGGCAAGCAGGTAGGCATGGGTGCTCCATGCTCCAGGCAAGTAGTCTTGTATTTTTCCCTCAGTTATGTCCCCTCACCCAGCAGGAAGACGAGCAAGCCTTGGTCCCCAGTCCTGGTCAGAGTCCAAAGTCTTGCAATTTTTGAGAACTCAACTTCTCCTTCCTATCATTCATTTTCAGTCACCAAATGCGATTTAGGGTCTGAGTCTTTGAAGTTTTATGCTGAGGAATTGCTTTTTTTGAAGTGCATACTCTGATGCTTCTTCTTCCTCTTGAAAAGCAGTCTATAAAAGCGGGGATACCTCCACAGCTGTCAACACAGGCTATGGGAGTTACTTGAGTTCGCTCCTGGATGTCAGCCATTGTGATTTGTGCATCAAAAGGTTAACCCAGGACTCCCAGCCACACTCTTTATGAGTCTCTTATCAGCCCCATCACCTTCCTTAGATGTGCCCAGGCGCCTTCCTTGTGCCCTCTCAGTTAATCAAAAAGTACCCTTTGAAGTGTACAGGAGAGGTCTGGTCCTCACCTCCCCAGTGTGTCTCCCACCCAGCTTACATGAATGCAGCAATCCATAAATGTGTCTGGGGGGATTGTTCTGTCTCCAGTCCATGTTTCACCATGCAAGCCTAGGCTTCTTAAAATGTTACCCACAGTCCTACATATATTGTCTCATCCACAGGCACACATGCACCTTGTGCATGCATGCTGGATATATGAACTTGACATTACTGTATCCTCCATGTCTTATATCACTCACGGGCACACATACATCCAGCATATGCTTTTAACATGCAAGCATTGCTCAGTGCTGTATTCTTTATGTACTGTACCACTTACAGGCTCTCATTCATCCAGATCATGCATACAGCATGCACACACTGCGCAGTACTATATGCTCCACGTTCCGTACCATTCACAGGCACACATACATCCAGCATTTGCATTTAACATGGATACACTGCCCTGCACTGGATCCTTACAATACTGTACCACTCACAGGTAAACATACAACCATCACATGCTCTTATCCTGTACCCACTTCACTCCTCATATATTGTACCTCTCACAGGTACACACACAACCAGCAAATGCACTTATCCTGCACACACTGCACAGCACTCCATATTTAATTTACTGTACCACTCAGGTATATGCACCTCCAACATATGGATACACCATGCATACATTACTCAGTACTGCATTATCCCTGTCTGACAACCTCCCCTGGCACACATACACTGAGCAAAGGTACACCACTTTTGCACTGCGCCTCACTTCACACCATTCTGAAGTAGGCCAAGGGTGAGTTACAAACACAGCAGTGGAACCTTTAAAAGGTGAGTGAGCCTGTAGACCTCCCTCCAGTGTCACAGGTTAAAAAGGACCTGTTAATAAACAGCATGGTGCCATCACCACGCTAGTTCTGCTTAACTCCTGGTGAAGGCAGACGCCTCCACCACTTAGAGGATAGCGCTATGGACACCCCTGCTGGGCCAACAAAACTGCAATCTGTGAAACAGGCCTGTGTCATTGTGCACATGCATGATCCATGTTTGCCTATGAGAATAAAATCAATATTAGGGATCCAGACAGCGGTGAACATCCATTACAATGAAGAGTATTTTTACGTCCCAACATTCTTCATTTACCTTGCTAATCTTTGCCGATTAGGTGGTTGTGGGCAATGGTATGTGCTGGACCTGGCCCTCTCTTGAGGGTCATCCCCAAACTTTTTGCCTTCACTCCTGTTTTTTAGCTGAATTTGTTTTTGTTGGCCTTAGGACTCTGAGCACTTTACCACTACTAACCAGTGCTAAAGTGCTTGTACTCTATTCAAAATATAGTAACATTGGCTTATACCCAATTAGCATATTTAATTTACTTATGAAACCCTAGTAAAATGTGAAACACAAAAAGAGAGTTATGGGAGTGATACCATCCCACACATACTCCCAAAATAAATCTACATATCCGTCAACCACTGAAGGTGTGGGGTAGTAAAAGGTGAGTGTATTTCAACTTTTACTACCCAACACCTTCAGTGGTTGACGGACCCTAGTAAAGTGCACATGTGCCCAGGGCCTGTAAATTAAATGCTACTAGTAGGCCTGCAGCACTGATTGTTCCTTTTAAATACATACGTCACCCCTAACGTAAGCCCTGGGCAGCCCTAAGGGCAGGGCGCAGTGTATGTAAAACCTTGGACATTTACTTTTAGGTTTTACATGTCCTGGTTGTGAAAAACTGGTAACTTTGTATTTTACTACTGCAAGGCCTATCTCTCCCATAGGATAACATTGGAGTTGCCTTATTACATTTTATAAGTTTAATTTCCAAATGGGAAGAGAATACTGATTCATGTTTGGGAGGGACACCCAACTGGCCCTAGGGAAGGGAGACAGGATGAGGTATACCCCCATGAAGGAGGTTTTTGTTAGCCCTGACCCCTGAAAAGTACAGAAGAAGTTCAGAGACAGTCAGAAACTGGCCTAACAGACCTGGATGGATTGTGTGGATTTCTTTTGCAAGACACTGAATGGTTTAGTGAAGGGCAGTGAAGTAAAAGATTACCAGGGACTGCACCATTTGATTGCAAGGGAGCACATGTTCAGTCTTTGTTTTCTTGATCTGTGGAAACACCTGATTGATAGCAAGCTCACTGACCCCTGGAGCTTGCTGAGGAGGCAGACCGCCAGATCAATACCAGGGTCTCAAAGACGATACCTGGGAGTGACCCCAAGAGGGATGGTTGAGGTTCCCCCAACAGATAGAGGGGGTAGTCAAGGAAGACACAGAGAAGTCCTAGAATATGGGGAGGGGAAAGGTTCCCATGACCCTTCTGAGAAACAGGATGGAGATTCTGGAGGGCGGTGGCCCAATGCCCCCCATTCACAACCCTGCTGCTTTGTTCTCAGCTAGGACACAAGCAAGGGGACTATGTCTGTCCTAAGAAACCACTCACTTGTGGGACTTCTACAGTGGTGGCCAACGTGGCCTAAGATGAACTTCAGAGATCACTGCTTCAGCACACTTCTGGGACTGTGGATACTCTTTCAGGAAGAAGGACTGCTGTGCTGTTACAAGGACTGCCAATCTGCTGGACTTCTGCTCTGGTGGAACATCTGAACTGCTGTGCTGACCTGCTCCAGACTCTAAATAAAAAAGTTTGAAGATCTTTTGCTTAAGACAATGCTTCTTAATAAGGTGGATTCTCCATAATGGGTCACTCTCAGAAAAGTATTACAGGCTTTTAACTTGATATCTGTGCACAAGCTGACCATCCATGAGCAAATCAGTGAGTGCATTACAGCTTTAAAGGCCCAGATTCACTAATGCTTTGCACCAGCTATATTTCACTTCTGTGAAGCAAACTCAGAGCAGCTTGTGTGTGTGTGTGGGGGGGGGGGAGCATTTACTATCCAACCCAATCCAAGATCTGCTTTAGAATGTATCATAAAGTAATGCAAAGTTATGCTATTTGCTACTTTGGCTACTTTGCGTTGAGGATCCTAACGTGGTTGGGTAACCGTGTTCCCATGCTACCACCCATGAGTTTTTATGCAAATCCCTATCTACTTACATTCGTAGTAAGAGTTTTGCTCCTCGAGGCAGGCATAATGAGAAGAAATGTTTTAATGTCTCCATATTTTTCCAATGTTGCATGTGTGCCTCATTGTACAGCCCACATACAAAATGGGAAAAGTATTAAAGGATACTTTTTGTACTGGAAGGCATCTTTCCAGTACAAAATCTATGCTTTAGAGAATGCACACACCCATTGCACTATTGCGCAAGGGTGTGTGTGTTATGGCATAGCAGCCAAAAAGGCTCTGGTGGAGAGAAAAATGCACAATATCTTAATCTTAACATTTTTTCTCTCTCCCTATGACTTTTTGCTGTATTTTCATAGCAGACCAATATAGCTGTTACAGAAAAAACAGTGTGAAAACCATCCTAGTGTTTTTTCTAAAGCGATGACAACCATAAAAAATTATGCATATATTTTAAAGGCGCAGCATGTGAAGTGACTCAGTAAATTGTTCCCTGAAGGCGTGCTTACTACATTATTACAAAGAAACAGCGTTGTGTTAGTGAGCCATCTGTCCTTTGTGGTAGGATTAGGTTTGTCATGCTTTTTGTTGGCAGGCCACGGCTTGTCAGCATGTCTGTGCAAATACAGTAACTGAAATGAAATGTGATGCAAGCAGAAAGAGTTCTTATGTGATGTCCTCTAATGCCTTTAAAAATCTATGAATTTGGATGAAAGTAGTAGCTGCCAGGATAGAAACATGAGGAAACCAAAAAAGAAGAATGACCTTGGATCAACTGCTGGAACAACGGAAAACTATTGACTATGAACCTACTTTACTTCAAGGTGTTGCTTGCTAACATCCCAGCCAAGCCTACAAATGCCCTGATTACTTACCGATAATCCTCATACCTTATAGTCCTACTCCTCCTCGAACCAGTTCTAACGAAATGAGTTACTGCCCAATCTGAGTCAGGAAACTAAACAGGAAACATTTCCTAGCTCACCCACCCTCCATCTAAAGCATATTAGCACTTCCTGACATACCAAGACCCACAAAGGCCTGATACTGGGAGGGTGGGTGGGAAGTGGGATTGTATCGAGATGAGTAGGACTAAGTAATGAGGACTGCCGGTAAATAATAAGGGCATTACCTCTACATCCCTTGCCTTCGACCCAATCCTTACCAAATGAGGCATACCAAACCAAATCTCCAAGGAAAAGGCCTTTGTGGTTGCCAAATCCAACAATTGAAATATCACACTGTGCAGACAAGTGTAAGATGCAGTGATTTAAAGAAACAAAAACAACAAGCAGGTTAGACAGTGACAGCCCCATCGACTGCCTGTAAGACTCCTCTTCTCCAAAATTAATGTGAGTAGGTTGTGCACAGCTCAAGTGATAATGTCTGATAAACGTGGATTCAGAAACCCAGATGCCTGCACGGCAAATCTCCTCCAATGGAACACCCTTAAAAGCAGCCCAAGAGGCAGAGAGACCCCTAATTGAATGTGCCTCGACAGCCACATGACTTTGCAAACTAGCACCCTGATAAACCAGGGAAATTGTGTCCTTAATCTAGCGGCTGAGAATCAATTTACAGGCCACCTTCCCACGCCCTGCAAGACCAAAAGTCACAAAAAACTGTCAAATGTCCTAAAAGCTGCTGTTCTGTCCTCATATACAGGTAAGACACACTTAACATCTAGTATGTGCATCAAATGCTCCTCAGGAGAAGAAGAAGAACAGAGACAAAGTGAGATAAGTTCTAGTTAAGAATGGAATTTGGAGGCAATCTTAGGAAATAAAATCTGGATCAAGTCTCAATATTACAACATCCTCCCAAAACTGTAAAAATGTACAAGAACAATGTAAAGAAGTCAATTCACCCAATCGTGTAGCAGACGTAATAGCCACCAGAAAGGAGACCTTAAAAGAAAGAAATTTGAGATCCTCCAAGGACAGAGGCTCAAAAGGTGCAGACTGAATAGCATAAAGAACCAAGCAAAGATCCACAAAGGGACTGAAGATTTCACCAAATATGCGGACAGAAAGAAATTGTGAAACAACCTGGACACCAAAGCTTCAGCAGACTTGGACAAAGAGACAGGGTCACAAAATGCCCGAATAGCAGACCACTGACTTTTCAGGGTGAATAGTGCATAACCCTTCTCAAACCCATCTACAAAACATTGCAAGACAGCAGAGACTGGACAGGTACCGGAAAAAAGATCATGAAGGGAACACCAGGAATTAAAATGAGCCCAATGCTTAGAATAAGAGGACAGTGTAGATTTTCTATGTAAACCTTGCATCACTGAAATAAGAGCGGGCAAACCTTGCCTTAGCAGAGTCCTCCAGTCAACATCCAAACCGCAAGTGTTAAGAGAACAGGCAGGCATGGACCCAGGAACCTCAAGGGAGAGGGAACCTTCAGCAGAACCCAGGAAGGGTCAACAGCCAAGGTCCGCAGCAAAGGGAACCAAGACCTCCGAGGCCAAAAGGGAAGTACTGCCGCCACTTGAGCCCTGTCCTGCTGGACCTTCATCAAAAATAGTGGATGAGGGGAAAGGGAGGAAACACATGGAAGAGCCCGTGAGGGCACTGGATTGACAAGGCGTCCACTCCCCAAGCTCCTTCCTCCGGACTCTTGGAACAGAATAGGGGCAAAAGTGAATTCGCCCTGGAAGCAAACAGATTCCGCAGGTGACATCTGAGCCTCCTGCAAATCAAACAAACACCCACGGTAGTGTCTCAGGTCCTGGGATGACAGAACTTCTGGCTTAGGGAGTCCGCCACCGCATTGTGCACACCCCAGATATATTGAGCACAGATTGATTGAAGATGACTTTCTGACCAGTGTGCAATCGAGGAAGCCTCCTGATTAAGCAACCAACTGTGAGTACTGCCATGATGATTGATGTAGGCAACAGTCAACATATTGTCTGAGTGCACCAACACATTGCACCCCAACAGATGTGTCTGGAAATAGTGCGGGCCTGTCTCCACTGCTGACAATTCCCTAGAATTGGAGGAGCGTCTCACCACCAATAGAAGCCAACAACCGTGGACTGACCGGTGATCTAAAGTAGCACCTTATCTCAGGGCGCTCGCATCTGTTAACAACACAACGGGAGGGGAGGGATGCATCAACATACCACTGTTGCTGTTGGAGGAGTCCATCCATCCACCATTGCAGACTGGAAATCACTTCTGTTGACATTGAAATCTTCTGAGATGTTCAGAACAGGAAACTACACAAATTTGTGGAGATGACACAGTAACAGTCTTAGATGTAGACGGGCCTATTGGACTGTCAATAAAGTAAAGTGGCCGCCATATAACCCGGGACTTCCAATGAGAACGTACTGTGGACTTCTGAGCCAACAACGCCTGTAATGGAGACTGCAGCCTCATGATCCTTGATTGAGGAAGGACCACACCATGTCCTGAATCGTGCCCAACTCTGCTCCAATAAACAGTGTCAGAGTTTCTAGCTTGAAGATGCATTTTGAAAAATTCAGGAGAAAGCCATGAGCTTCTCGCATATGAATGGTCAGAGTTAGATGCTGCTGCAGTCTAGGAACTGAAGGAGCCTGAAGGAGCCAGTTGTCCAGGTAGGAGTATATGAATATTCCCTGGAGCTCTAGATCAGCCACCAAGGAAGCCACTATCTTTGGAAACACTCTGGGGGAGGACTGAAGACTGAAAGGTAGTATGCAATGCTACCAATGGTGCCCATTACAACAAACCACAAAAGCTTATGAGACTCCAGGCTACATGGATATGAAGGTACGCATCCTGAAGATACAACGTGGACATGACATAACCCCTTTCAACCAATGGAATGATGCGTTGCAGGGTTTGCATCTTCAAAGGTATCTACCAGACAAGATTGTTCAGGGAATTGAGATTGATCACTATATGAAACCCCACCTTCACCTTCGGGACCGGAAATATGATGGAATTTACTTCTGTTCCTCTCTGGGCAGGTGGTACTGTAAGAATGGCCCTTTTCTTGAGAAGTGACTGGATCCCCATCAGCAAAGCTTGGTGTTTCACTGGGTCCTGTGGAACAGGGGTCGCAACAGTCCCTGAAGGCGGTGTAGAGGTCATGAACTCTATCTGGTAACCCTCGTCCAGAATGTTCAGCACTCACTTTTTGGACATTGCGAGACCCCAGCAGTCCTGAAACAGATGGAGTCCCCAACCAACCACAAGTGGACCTCCAGGGAGGGCGTTGGCAGCATGGTCAGGACCGTGCATTTCATGTCATGACCAGGCTCAGTGTGTGGCCTTGAGAAGACTGATAAAAAGACTTAGAGGAGGACACAACAAAGGAAGGCTTAGCACATTGATTTTTCAGAAAGGATACAGAATGCTTCCTTTACCTAACAACTTTATGTAACTTCTCCTCCGGTTCATGACCAAACAGGCAAGACCCAGTAAAGGGCATACGCAGTGCCATTGATCGCTACGTGACATCAGTATTCCAACCTTTCAAAAATAAATTCCTCCTAGCAGCAATGGAAGCTTCAGAGGACAGAGAGGATGCCCTCACTGAGTCAAGGGCAATGTCCGACAGAAACTCAGACTCTCTCCATAGACTCCAAGATGTAAGGACACTGGCTACCTTCTTGCATAGTCTTGAACATTCTCCTCAGCCGTTAATGGTCTACTGACTGGACTAGCAACAGTAGAATTCTTGTGTACAGTCTCAGGTAGCTTATCGTCCATCTACTCCAAAGGGTAAAGTTTTGCCATAAAGCGGGAAATAGCAATATACTCAGAATCTTTACATTCATTCAACAACATATCCATGATAAATTGATGAATGGGTAAGGTTGTACTAGGCAGCTTCTTGAACTGAGACAAAACAGTCTCCCTGGAAGTACTGGGCACAGCTTCTGCAGGAATTCCCATATTGTCCCGAATATGGACTAGTAATTCAGGCAACATGTCCTTAGAAATATTTTTGCCCATATTGTTCAGGGAACTTTGCAAAGAGTCATCAGAGGAAATAGAACTTGAAATATCAGAGTAAAGATCTTCTTCCCTTGAAAGGTGAAGATGCTTTTCTGCTTCTTAAGAGAAGACAAAGGACCTGATTTAGAGTTTGGTGGATGGGGTTACTCCATCACAAATATCCCGTCCTCTGTATATTGATTCCATAATATCCTATGGAAATCGTAATATGGTGGACGGGATATGCGTCACATTTGAAATGGATTAACCTGTCTGCCAAACTCTAAACCAGGCCTAAATGACTCTACATTAATCTGTCTCAATGTATCCTCCTTTCCCAACCATTTCTTCTTGGAAAGAGGCGAAGAAGGAGACAGCAACAGTGAATAAAAGGAAGAAGCCGGGGAAGTAGAAGAGCGATGCCTTGGTTTGGCAGCATGTTTTGCCATCTTCACTGAAGAGGACACGCCACTAAATGTGCACGAGCAGAGGAAGACAAAGTAGTTAGCCTTCCACCCATTTATGCAGCGTGCATGTTCGTGTGAAATGCACAAGCAGCTGATAATCATTACCCTAAACAATGTAGCAACAGCTGCCGTGCAAAACCAAGAACATCAGAAATGTGTGCAACACTCGCTGATGCGCACTGAGGCCAACTCCCATTCAGTGCTCCGCTCCAGGAACCCGCACACTCTGAAACATTCCATGGTGTTTAACGGACAAGCACAATGCCCTTCGCCCAACAGATGTTGCCTACCAGAGGAATCTCTAACAACGGAGGACCATGGCTCGGATGGCTGTCCTCTTGGGGACAAATGGAGGTGCTCAACCCACTGCGAAATGGAGCGGGACGCCGGGACTGAAGTATGCTCACTACTCTGTTTGGCAATGCCGCACTCCCCCGTCCCTGGCGGGAAAAGAGGGAAACACAAGATGACCTATTACTGACGGGCCACAAGGGTCACTTACTACCTTGATACAGGACATCACAGGAGGTCCACTGCATATCCTGACATAGCCTGGCACTCCCATGAAGGTCCCAGGGTCCACCTGAACCCTGCGCAGGGATATAGCCTGCAACAAGATGGAGGTGAGAAGTCCTGCAGCCACCTGAGCGTCTCTTGCAAGTCCGAAGAAGACAGGAAACAAAACAGGAAGGGCTAAGGAAAAGTATGTGTTTACATGGCTTAGCTGGAGGGTGGGTGAGGCTAGGAAGTGTTTCCTGTCTTGGATTGGGCAGTAACTAATTTGGTTAGGACTGGGTCGAGGACGAGTGAAATAGAGGTAATGGCCATACACCATCAGAATGGTGGGCAAATAGCTCTTGCGTTCCCTTGATCTCTTGAGGATGATTTTAAAATGAAACAAACCATTTTAAATATTATTTAGGAGAGTTAACTTTTGATAAGGAAATGGAAGCTCTTAAGAACACACTGAATAAGTATGTATGAGTTAGTTCACTATAGTAGTTGGAATAACAATGTCTGTTTGCTTGCCCTTAATTAAATACCCTAGTTGAGGTAGAATAATAGGAACGATGTGTAATTACCAGCCATTTTGGAACCAGGAGGGGGAACGGAACCATTAAATAAATAGGGTTCGTGGGTAGAAAGCTCTTCTCTCTTTGTATTTCCTCAGACCCTGTTTCACACTTTGCTCTGTCTCATTTCCCAATTCACGTATGCCCCCTCTCCCGCTTCATTGTTGCTTTTAATGGCTTCGAAAGCTATTTAAAAACCTACAATCTAACAATTTGGCGAGGAGCGTCACAGACAGAAGAGGCTTCTTCTATGTATTATGGTATTAGCATGTCAATAGCACGCCTTCTGCCACCGGTACTGCCGGAAATCTCTTCTGGGAGTTTAATTACCATTGACAATCCAAGTTTTTTTTCATCATGTTGAGGATGCATTATGACTATTGTGTTCTGGTTTTAATTTCGGTTAAGAGTCTATGGACGTAATTTATAGGTATAAAGTCTAGTGGCCAAACATGCCAGCAGACCTTTCAGCGAAATAACATAATGTAGGCATGGTGGGCGGGTCAGTGCATTTTTTTTTTATATTTCGAAGACAAACCCCAAAAGCATGAATTTCTTTTTGAAACACAAAACAAAAAAAACAATACTGCCGACAAACTGGGAGTTTTCTCCCAGTGCTGTGGCACATTTTTCTTTTTTCCTGTCCATGATCAGGGCAATGTATGGCAGTCCCAGAGATGAAAAATTGGTGGGAGTATCACTGGAAGGCCTGCTCTGCAGAGGATGGGCCTTGCATTGTACAAGATAGAGGAAGTACTGCGTGGACATGATGTTTTCTATGGTAAAGGTTGCTGTGACTCAGCAGTCAGACCCACGTCACTTCCTCCACCTATAAAGGGGAGAGGGAGGCAAGAGTTGGAAAGCCTGGGTGTAGGAAGTTGGCTCTGTATGCACTATTTCAAAGTAAGGAATAGTATGCACAGAGTCCAAGGGTTCCCCTTAGAGGTAAGATAGTGGCAAAAAGAGATAATACTAATGCTCTATTTTGTGGTAGTGTGGTCGAGCAGTAGGCTTATCAAAGGAGTAGTGTTAAGCATTTGTTGTACATACACACAGGCAATAAATGAGGAACACACACTCAGAGACAAATCCAGCCAATAGGTTTTGTTATAGAAAAATATATTTTCTTAGTCTATTTTAAGAACCATAGGTTCAAATTCTACATGTAATATCTCATTTGAAAGGTATTGCAGGTAAGTACTTTTGGAACTTTGAATAATTACAATAGCATATATACTTTTCACATAAAACACAAATAGCTGTTTTAAAAGTGGACACAGTGCAATTTTCACAGTTCCTGGGGGAGGTAAGTTATTGTTAGTTTTATCAGGTAAGTAATCACTTACAAGTCTCAGGTTTGGGTCCAAGGTAGCCCACCGTTGGGGGTTCAGGGCAACCCCAAAGTTACCACACCAGCAGCTCGGGGCCGGTCAGGTGCAGAGGTCAAAGAGGTGCCCAACATGCATAGGCTTCAATGGAGAGAAGGGGGTGCCCCGGTTCCGGTCTGCCAGCAGGTAAGTACCCGCGTCTTCGGAGGGCAGACCAGGGGGGTTTTGTAGGGCACCGGGGGGGACACAAGTCAGCACAAAAAGTACACCCTCAGCAGCGCGGGGGCGGCCGGGTGCAGTGTGTTAACAAGCGTCGGGTTCGCTGTAGATTTCAATGGGAGACCAAGGGGTCTCTTCAGCGGTGCAGGCAGGCAAGGGGGGGGGGCCCTCGGGGTAGCCACCACCTGGGCAAGGGAGAGGGCCTCCTGGGGGTCACTCCTGCACAGAAGTTCCGTTCCTTCAGGTGCTGGGGGCTGCGGGTGCAGGGTCTTTTCCAGCTGTCGGGACTTTAGGTTCAGGCAGTCGCGGTCAGGGGGAGCCTCGGGATTCCCTCTGCAGGCGTCGCTGTGGGGGCTCAGGGGGGACAACTTTGGTTACTCACGGTCTCGGAGTCGCCGAAGGGTCCTCCCTGAGGTGTTGGTTCTTCACCAGTCGAGTCGGGGTCGCCGGGTGCAGTGTTGCAAGTCTCACGCTTCTTGCGGGGATTTGCAGGGGTCTTTAAATCTGCTCCTCTATAACAAAGTTGCAGTTCTTTTGGAGCAGTGCCGCTGTCCTCTGGAGTTTCTAGTCTTTCTTGAAGCAGGGCAGTCCTCTGAGGATTCAGAGGTCGCTGGTCCTTGGGAAAGCGTCGCTGGAGCAGGTTTCTTTGGAAGGCAGGAGACAGGCCGGTAGGTCTGGGGCCAAAGCAGTTGGTGTCTTCTTTTCTTCCTCTGCAGGGGTCTTTCAGCTCAGCAGTCCTCTTCTTCTTGTAAGTTGCAGGAATCTAAATCTTTAGGTTCAGGGAAGCCCTTAAATACTAAATTTAAGGGCGTGTTTAGGTCTGGGGGGTTAGTAGCCAATGGCTACTAGCCCTGAGGGTGGGTACACCCTCTTTGTGCCTCCTCCCAAGGGGAGGGGGTCACATCCCTAATCCTATTGGGGAATCCTCCATCTGCAAGATGGAGGATTTCTAAAAGTTAGAGTCACTTCAGCTCAGGACACCTTAGGGGCTGTCCTGACTGGCCAGTGACTCCTCCTTGTTATTCTCATTATTTCCTCCGGCCTTGCTGCCAAAAGTGGGGGCCATGGCCGGAGGGGGCGGGCAACTCCACTAGCTGGAGTGTCCTGCGGTGCTGGAACAAAGGGGTGAGCCTTTGAGGCTCACCGCCAGGTGTTACAGCTCCTGCCTGGGGGAGGTGTTAGCATCTCCACCCAGTGCAGGCTTTGTTACTGGCCTCAGAGTGATAAAGGCACTCTCCCCATGGGGCCAACAACATGTCTCGGTTGTGGCAGGCTGCTGGAACCAGTCAGCCTACACAGATAGTCGGTTAAGGTTTCAGGGGGCACCTCTAAGGTGCCCTCTGGGGTGTATTTCACAATAAAATGTACACTGGCATCAGTGTGCATTTATTGTGCTGAGAAGTTTGATACCAAACTTCCCAGTTTTCAGTGTAGCCATTATGGTGCTGTGGAGTTCGTGTTTGACAGACTCCCAGACCATATACTCTTATGGCTACCCTGCACTTATAATGTCTAAGGTTTGGCTTAGACACTGTAGGGGCACAGTGCTCATGCACCGGTGCCCTCACCTATGGTATAGTGCACCCTCCCTTAGGGCTGTAAGGCCTACTAGAGGGGTGACTTATCTATACTGCATAGGCAGTGTGAGGTTGGCATGGCACCCTGAGGGGAGTGCCATGTCGACTTACTCGTTTTGTTCTCACCAGCACACACAAGCTGGTAAGCAGTGTGCCTGTGCTGAGTGAGGGGTCCCCAGGGTGGCATAAGATATGCTGCAGCCCTTAGAGACCTTCCCTGGCATCAGGGCCCTTGGTACCAGGGGTACCAGTTACAAGGGACTTACCTGGATGCCAGGGTGCGCCAATTGTGGAATCAAAAGTACAGGTTAGGGAAAGAACACTGGTGCTGGGGCCTGGTTAGCAGGTCTCAGCACACTTTCAATTCAAAACATAGCATCAGCAAAGGCAAAAAGTCAGGGGGTAACCATGCCAAGGAGGCATTTCCTTACACTGGGCACCTGTCATTTATTGGCAAATGCTCCTTTACAGCCCAACTTTAAATGTCCCCTTTGCCTTCTTCATTGAACTGTGGGAGAATGAATTTAGTGTTTGACAACACAGTACTTATGTTTTTTTTCCATCTGGTTGGATGATGTGTGGAGGATTCTAGAAAAATGTGTTGATTTCGGATCAGACGATTTTTGGGGTGTAGGGTTTTTAGTTTTAACTGTTATTGGTGTGCTGTTGTGGATAGAAGCAAAGTAATGACTATGAGTAAGTGAGAATGAATGTGAGGGTGTGAGAGAGAGAGTGTGTGAGTGGACGAGAACTAGTGTGTGAAAATGAATGTGTGAGAATAAGTGAGTGTGGATCAGAATGAGTGAGAATAAGAGTGAGAGAGTTAGAATGAGTGTGAGTGACTGCGAATGAGTGAAAGTGAGTGAATGTACGCAAGCATAACTGAGTGCGTGTGAGTGTGTTAAGCTTGTAAATTGACAGCAGCCCTAGTTTACTAGAGGTAATTTGTGGCTTTTGAGATACCTATGGCAAAAGTCATGCAGTAGCATACTATGGTCGTTCTTTGCATATAGGACACCCATGGCAAGATGCTTGTGCTGGCAAACTGGAGGGTATTCTTGGCATAAGGGGCACTCATGGAAAATGCTGCTGCTTGCACACTAGAGGTATTTCTAGGTGTATGTGACAACAGTGGCAAAATATTGATGTGGGTGTATTTGAGGTGATTCTTGGCATGAGACCCCACTGAAACCCTCATAGAAAAAGTCAGGCTCACTTTTTTGCTTGCTGGAATTCCGAGCAGATATTACACTTCACCATTTTCAAAGATCATTATCTGCCTTTAGTAATCGCATACTCTCAAGGTTGTTTCTTAATTTTCTTTAATTACAGGAACATGACTTGTTACAGCAGTAACCTCCAGCTAATAATGAATACCAACAGGTTTTCCTAGAACATATCTCGCCACCCCTTTCTAATCGGCCTCATCAATGCCTACTCAGCATTCCACCCTCAAGTACATCTTCACACATCTCCCCCTTTTTTATGTCTTGGCTGTAGACAGCGTATGTGCTGTCTCAAAGAGACATGCTGTATCAGCTTATGTGAGCTTCAGCCATGCCCAGGGGTTACCATTGGCTGACTCCATTGTCACTCTCCAATTCTTTCTGCTCATTTGTCCATTGCATGCATTCTCTTGAGTTTACGCCCTGAGAGCTGCGACCCATCACACTATCCTTCCATGGTTCCATCATTTAATGATCATTTTATGTACTTCTTTTTTCTATGTTAACAAGCCCTCCTCAGGAGCGCCTCTGTTTCCATTTGCGACAGTGCTGAGTGTCTTTTTTTTATTAGACCGTCATGTATTTAATTTGCTCCGAGTGCTGCTGTTTTAATTTGTTCCATCAATGAGCGCAGTCTGTTTTAAAAAAAACATTTTTATTAACCTGTCCCTCATTTAATTTGCTATGTACATTATTTGCTGCTGTGGGGAAGGGCGGGGCAACGGGTCATGGCAGCAGTGTGGTTTCACCATGCGAGTGTGTCACATGCTGGTTTTTTGTTTCATTGCACAGAAAACAAAAAAAACAGGGAGTGCTATGTCCGCTTTCCCTGAGTAACACTGTCTGTGTCTGCCTCTACTGGTGATTTGTGTTAGACCCCATCATTGGGTCTGGTTGCGCCCCTCTGACTGGCGTTCACAAAAGTGTAAATATTTCTTAAACTGTTGAGTCTAATGGTTGATAAAGCTGCTTCTGTAATTGCTTTTTTCTGTGGGGGTAGAGCAGTTACTATGCCCCATTGCCTTGTTTACAACTGAGACACCCTTGACAAGAAATACACACCTTTACAGCAACCTCATTAGCTTGGATGGGCATCTTATGTCATCACTAGGACGGTTATATTTCTGTGTCTGTCTTTACTTAGGCAACCAGGGCACCACAGCCTGTGGAATGTGGTTTAGCCAACCATTAGCACAAGGCAACCACATCAAAGGAGTCACGTAGTGCGTGCGCCACTCATGGGCCGTGAAGTAGTGCCCGAGCAATGCCGCGCCAACGAAAATGATTGCTTTCTGGAGCCTGGGCTTGGGGAGGTAGCTCTCAGAAATACATATGTCATCTTTGCTTTATGACTTTGTTGATGTGTGTAAATAACAGGCTTTGGCAGGGTGTGTGTGGCATCTCAAATTTTCTGATAGCGCCGTTGAAGAAAAGGGTATCTTTTGTACACATCGAGCGAGGGAAGCTTTCGGGAGAGAGATCAGTCTGCTAGGTTGGTAGGGAGGGATTAGAGCTGTCTGTCTTGCACCCAAACCCTACTTTTACTGTATGGCTATGGGCTACTGTACATACACTGTACCTTTGTTACATGAGCAGGAACTTAGGCTCTGAGAAGGGAACCCCTATGGTGAGTAGGTCAAAAGCAATGGCCTGCTCATCAGCGCACCTGAACTACAATCTATAGCCTTTTTGTCACCTCCGAACAATACATCCGCTTCCTTGAGAGAGCGGTTGTTGACTGATGGTGTGTGGTGTATTTTGCCCTTTGTATATTTATTTTACACATAATTGCTTGAAGAATTTGTTCTCCTGTGACCTTGGTACCTGCACATCGTGCGGACAATGGATTTACCCGTGGATTCACCGATCTGGCCTGCCTGCCGGATCTGAAGTTTGTCTCTATTACACCACACTTCTGTGGTGAAACTAGAGAATCTCTAAGTCTTGGGTGGTTTGCAAAAGTGATGTCATTGCAATAGTTTTGTTTGTGCTTTTTAGTCGCACTATTGTGGACTTAAGACCCAAGTGACAACAGCTTCTCTGCTCTTTTTGTGACATCTTTGCTGACTGAGATCAGATGGAAGCAGGTCCTGTAGTGTTCACTAGTGACACGTAAGCAATGGATTTCAGAGCCATGAAATGCTTACATTTTTTAATTGTGTGCAACTTTCTGAATTACATGCATATAAAAGATAAATGATTTAACATGAAAAACAGTGTGAGTTATAGTGCATTTCTTAGATGTAAAAACGTGTCTAATGCAGTCCACACACAAATCCACGCCATATAATTGCACTGCACACAACACATTTAAACATCATATAATTCCACACCACACAATTCAGCTACACACACTTCTACACATCATTCCACTTCATGCCACATATGGTCGAGTTAGAAGTTCCATGCACCCAAATACTGCCTCAAACTTTCATTTAAGACTGTTGTCTGCTGCCGACCACACCTTTTCAGCACTTTCGATTCCTTATATTTCTTATCTTGAACTTTTGTGTCTTTCCACTCTTCTTAACCTAGAGCCAATTCTCCTTCAATAGAGAGTGTCTGGGACTCAGTCCCACATGTGGTTGAAACATCCTCTTCTTCCTTCCCAGGCATGCATGATAAACAGTCGGCTACTACATTCTTATTTTCCCTCACATATTTTACCACATGTTAAAATCCCTTGTTGTCATCAACCACCTAGAAATTCGAGGTGTCATGCTACTTTCCAAGCCCCTACCACATTTGAAGATATGCAAGAAAGGTTTATGGTCAGTATTAAGGACAATAGACAAGCCCCTCAAGTAGTACCTAAATTGGGTCACTCCCCAACAACAAGATAATTCCTCTTATTAGCAGAGTATGATTGTTCTGCCCCCTGTAGCCGTTGAGATGTGAAGCCAATAATCCTTTCCCCATCATCCATGTTCTGAACCAACACAGCACCAAGACCCACAATACTGGTATCCGTTGTCACAGTGGTTTTTCTACTAACGTCAAAGTGTCCTAATAGAGCATGAGCAAGAGACCATTTGATCTTGTCAAATGCAGTCTTGAATTCTGCTCCCAACTCAAACACAGCGCCTTTTTTTAAATAACACTCTCATCAGTTCAACATCAGCAAAACTAGATACAGATTTGGAACAATACTCCGCAAGACCCAGGAATTACTTCAATTGTTCTTTGTTACCGGGTTGTGGAGCATCATCACTTGCCTTTACAATGCTTTTCTTTGGTCTTATTCCTCTTTCAGATATTCCATGTCCCAAATAGTTTACTTGCTCTCTCCTCAAGTGACACTTCTCTTTCTTTATGGTCAAACCATGATCTCCAACCCTCCGCAGTACTTCTTCCAACAGCTCATCATGCTCTACCAAAGAACTTTCCCATCACCATAATCCCATCTTGGAAGCATAGTACTTTATGCATTCCCTGGAAAATATCCTGCATGATCTGTTGAAAAACTGCAGAGGCTGATGCCAGTCCAAACCACATCCCGCAGTAACAATACGCCCCTAGGGGGATGATGAACGAGTCAAAGGTTGGGATTCTGGATGTAATTTAACCTGGTGGAATGCCGCTGACATATCCAACAAACTAAGCACTTTGCCACCCCCCATCATACTTAACATTTCAGCAATGTTGGGCAAATGTTGCCTGTCCACTAATATGTTTCTATTGAGATCTCTTAAGTCTATACAAAGACAGATCTTGTTTCTTTCTTTTGGAGCCACAACAATGGGTGCAAGCCATTCATTCTATAATGGTTTCTTCTAACAATTTAGTCAGTTCTTGCTGAAGTGACTCACTCATCAATAATGGTGTAGGTCTCACCTTATGTACAGTGGCTGTAGCATTCTTCTTCAAAATTATTTGATGTGTAAATTTCTTCAAAATAGCTAACTTGTCAGTAAATACCTGTGGAAATGTTTCCATTAACTTCTTAGCCCATTCTGTTTCCATTTCTTGTTTTATCACGATATTCTCATTTGCTGTTTTAACTGTCATGACGGGTTTTTTGGCATTAGGATCAAGCACAGTATTTAAATCCTTTTGGTGAAGCCACCTTAAAAGATTTGACCCTTCATCAGTCACATAAACTTTCCCATGCATATCATTCATACCCATGCATTGTATTCCAATGATATTTGTCCTTTCACTGCCATATCCCACTGCATTTACATCAGTTTGTTGCAATTTTCCGATCAGTGCCTTGAGATCATTTTCATAGGTCATTTTGGATATCAAAGTAAGCAGGCTTCCAGAATCCAAAAATATCTTAACTAACACAGTTCCTAATGTGTTATCACAATGAGGCTTCTCCAACTTTCCTGAACTCTCTTTCTTTAGACTCCTGTCACTAATGCTGTCACTTTCTTGTTGAATAGAATTGTATATCTCACTTACAGTTAATATTATTTCCTCCTGAACCTTACTCATGTCTTCTACTGTTTGTATACTGGTATTTTCCATTGTCCTTCTTGCCTTACAAACTTTTGCCAAATGTCCTTTCTTTCCACAATCCTAAATGCCACAGTTCATGCTCCACACACAAACTGGAGGCATTGCGTGCTGGACACCCGCATCTTTAGCACGGTATGTTTCTTTTTTCTTCAGACTTGACACCATCAAATCTAACAGGCTGGATGGGTTTCTTTAACTTGACCTCTTTTACCTCTACACAGTTTCTTTTTCTGAATTCTTTATGTAGTGTTTACCCATTTCTATCTCCTTAATACACACAGCAGTCTTTTCAATACTTCTTGTGATTTGTATGGATTTTTTCTAGAGAGGGATCAATAGATAGTCATTTTTATTTTATCTTCCTATTATTCGTGCATCTAACAAAATTGAGCATGGATTAAGGAGTCAATTAGATTCTGGAAATTACAGGTCACTGTCAAACCTCATAACGAAGCAACATGTCATTATGTCCTCATCATGCTCTTGCACATGGCAAAAGAATTTGTCAATCTCTCTCAAAAACTATGCTCACTTTTAGCGTGAAATCGTTCTCCAACATTTGCAGTGACATCTCATATAGATTTATGGGCTACCCATTAGCCATACCCAGCAAAACATCTGGCAGATCATCATAAATTATTCTCCCTTCAGTCCCTAGATGGTGTTATAAAATGGCTTGTTTTCTCACAGGGTCTTACTTGTCTCCACCTATGACCAACATATATGTGAAAAAAGTGATTTTCCACCTTTTCCAAGGAATAGAGGCTCTGCAGGCACAGGTAAAAAACTAGGGGGTGCTGCCATACCTGCAAGGAAATTAAATACAACAAACTAGCAAACAATACTAAAACAACAGATTAATAAAATAAATTGGAATAACAAAATGAAATAATTATCTAAAACAATTATTTAAAATAATAACATGGACCAGAAAGCCCTAGTCTTCCATTGGCACTGCCTTTAAAAGATCTTTCCTTTAATATTTCCACACTCTTCCTTGTTAGCTTCCAGTAGCATACTAGTTTTCCATTAGCTTGTATAGACGACAAGTCCTTATTCTATTTTAAGAACCATTTTTTTTTAGCAGGTTTGGTACCACCCTCAATCATAAGTCACGCCTAGAAATTACAGCAAGCCTTTAATGTGGAATGATCGAGTGAGCATAAATGCAGGTAAGTTTATACTTCAGACATGATGTGCTGAACGGTACTTAAGAAACTGGAGAATGCGGTCTCCAGCATTCAGGCCACATGCACGCTGCAAGAAAATATCTGCTCCGCGCAGGCTGCAAAACAAGAATGGTGCACGAGAATCAGTACATCAAACTGCCACTTCACGATTCTTGGCTCAGTCTCTTTCACAATGTGGGTCACAATCTGGCTAAAGTCTACAATTACAGTACTGCACTTCCTTCAGCACTCAACAGCTCCTGTAACAAGTTAAAAATCCTGCAACAGATCAAAATCGAGTTTGGTTAATTTAATAACATTGCTCGCCTTTTTGCTGGTTCAGATCCACAATGACTTATTCTTTGAATTGTGAAGTGATCAGGCTCTCGCAATACCAGCCTGAAAGCATGCACAGTAATGGGTAAGGTAGTAACAGCTGTCGTGGTTAACTAAAACACACATCCACAATAGACAAGGAGTGAGAGAGGAATATGGTTTATCAGGAAAGAGGGGAAAACATAGGTTAAAGAAATCACTCAAGGAAACTGGATGCGAAGTCATCAGAGCTTAGAAAGTAACATTCTAGAAACTGGAACTAATGGAGAGGTAAATGAAGGCAGGAATTTGGAAAAGGGTAACTACTGAAATAGAGGGGTTCAAGAAACAAAGAAACACTACATTTGTGCTAGTCCAAGAAACAAGGAAACACCACAGAACGAATTCAAGAACAAGATTTTGCATTGTTCCAGAATCAAAACTCTTCTGGAAACAGTGTGCAGCCAAACAGAAACACTACATCAATTACCAACGCTGAACTGACACAAATGAAGAACCTACTAATGATTGCATTCATCAGGTGTGATCAAGCTAGGACCTGCTTTCTCTGCACCCTTGCAGGCCAAGGATGGGTTCCTTCACCTATCCTTGGCCTGCAAGGATGCAGAGAAAGCAGTGAGCAAGTCATTCTATGAATTGGAGGCTTTGGCAAAAAAAGCACACAAAATATGGCAGTGATCCTGAATGTAAGTCCAGAATTTTTTTCAGGAAGTGGAAAATCAATTTTTGGATATACTACATAGTCAAGTCTTCTAGGATGTGTAGTCTTTGAGAAAAATAACATTTTGGCTATAACAAAACCTGACATGGATCCGAAATGAAAGATGCATTGAAAATATTGTCCTAGGGGCTGAAAGTCAGTATGCAGATATAGCATACGTCAGAGCTTAGTTGGACACTGAAAAGCCGGCTAGAAGTGACTCCTAATGGTGAGCTCGAAAGCACTGGGAGAGAATCATGACAGAAGTATAGCGGGTTCTGCCACTATGCTGGTTGCAAGTCTGTCATGAGTATTGTACATCAGAACACCCATCTTGGATTTGTCTGCTACCGGCCTCTTCCTCTTGACCTTGACAGTGACTTTCTTTCTTAGCTGGTAGAAAGGGTGGACCCGGATTCCAAGAGGACACACACCAACGATACAGCTGCGAGTCCTAGCCTAAGGCTTCTCCCTTTCTTAAATTCAGTACTGTCGAACCACTGCCAACACTCTGCACACACTGACAGCAAACGAGCACCCCTAAACACCATTTGCACCTCAAAGACCTCACCAAGGAGGAAAACTGACATTTAACAGGCTTGAGACTCCGGCTGGGGTAAAGTTGTGCTCGAGAGTCACAAATTAAAACTCTCACTGAGCTCCAAGGTGGGCAGGCCCCTCAAGCCCCCCACCATGTAAAGAATGTGGAACGCTGTCACAGGGATGGACAGAAACCCCCCAAATACGTTTATGATTCTCAGTGGCTCCAAGTTTTGTCAGTGGGCTACAGTCCAAGAATTCATCCATCGGGATCGTCCTGGTGACATCATTTGTTGCTACAAATGTTTAACACCAACAACTTAATTTTGTTCAAGGGAGAAAGAAGTTAAAATAGCCCCTCACTAAGATATCTGGTAACATTTAGTTTTCTAATCTTTTCCTCCTTTTTTGCTTTTATAATTTGAAAATTGGAACAGGCTGTGTCTTTCCTTCTAGTACAACAGAAGACCAGACATGCTGAAATAGGTAATTTCGGTCACATAAAGTTATGCACATTCAGCTTCTCGAGCCTGTCTAGTACCTGGCTTCCGGCCATTTTAATCCAAACATATTAGGTCTCCTTGGCAGTTTTATGAACTGTTTACATAATAATGCGGACAAACTCCTGATAACTCACTGGTTTGCCAGACAGAGAAATAGACTTTCACTCATTTGGGCGCCTCATTTGTTTTCTTTACCTAGTACTGGATAGTCAAGAATAGTGGTTGCAGAATGTTTATCTGTTTGAAGATATTGGCTTTGCTTTATTCATATTTTAACATTCACGGGATGACCCTTTCAAATTTCAGGTGACAGCGTCTGGCATCTTACAATGTCAAGGTCTAAAATATTTCAAAGGTGGATTTCAAAAAATATTTTCAAGGTAGTTTCGAATCCTCCAGGCATGCATATTTATGGCCTTCCACTAGTAGCTGTGGGGTGATCGGTAGCTTATTAGGTAGGGTGCAGCCGGAAATATTTTATAAAGATTACCCAATATAAGTTTTTGTAAAAAACCTGAGTTTTAAAAGCATGCTCAGTTTAGTTCGAAAGAGAAATGGGCACGCATGTATGTCTTGCACAGATAAAGCACACGGGTTCAGTTTCTTGTAGATCGTTTTTCCACTAAGATTCTGGAGTTTTTAGTGAGCTAGATTGTATGTGAGCAACTGAAAAGCGCATTGGTACATTTTTCCTTTAGCACTGCCTAGCGCTCTGGCTACTAAAATGCATGTAGTGCCACACAAACGTACTCAATAAACAATGCAAAACACCTTTTATTTTTTAAATTTAAACATGGAACCTATAATGATTACTCCAGGGTGAGGTATTAAATAGGCTTGGTACATAGCTCCTAATGCAATCTCTTCAATTGGAAACGTGGCATGATGTAGACAGTCATTATTTAAAGCACTACATTTTGTACGTTTTGCCTATTTCCAGGCTTTTTCCCCAAGTAAAGATTATTGAGTGTTTTTTCGTAAGATGAGGCCTTGATCAAACATATAGATAAGGTAAGAAGCCCTCCAGGTCATATGAACACGGTTTCCAGTTCAGGACGTCTGTTTACCAGCCTCACGCATTCTGGGTGGTGTAATTTTGCTTTGCTTCCATTAAATTTATTAGACTGAGGGCTTGATTGAGAAGTCAGCGGAGGGGAATACTCCATCACAAACGTGACGGATATCCCGGCTGCCATATTACGATCTCATTCTATCCTATATGGATCATAATTCGGCAGACAGGATATCCGTCACATTTGTGACAGAGTATTCCCACCGCCGAGATCTAAATCAGCCACCTGAAAACAATGATTTGCATGTGAAAAATGTAGGACTAGAGACAGTAATGACCTGGAATGAAATAGTTCACCCTATAATGAATTATACTTAGTGAAATGCTGAAGTTATAAATCATTGGCTTACAATGTTTACTGGTTTGGAAATTGATTTTTTTTTTAATTATCAGATTTTGATCTTCAATACTTCTGGAATTGGAGTCGATTTGTGGATTATCTCCAGTGCTGCCTCTTTGTAAGCGTTGTGTGCACATTGGTCACCTACATCTTCATAGATGCTGCCATCTTTGTGGAAGGCCTAGGCTTTGTGGCAGTCTTGATGGAGGCCATGCTGGGTGTTCCTCAGCTCTGGCAGAATTTCCAGAAGCGCTCTACACAGGGCATGAGGTGAGTTGATGTTTGTGTTTAATTGGCTCTTTTGCAAATCCTGTCCTTGAACGGTTGCCATTACGAATGATGTGGCATTTCGCTGTGTGCGTAGACGTCTGTTGGCCTACTGTAAGGTTGCCAGATGAGTTTTGATGGCCGCATGATCCAATTAAATTGGTCCCACAAAGCACCTCTAGCTTGAGTGGTTAAATGAATGCCAAGACCAGAACATGATGATGTGTAGTCCTTTTTTAAGTTACTCTTTTCTGTGTCATGGACATTCTTCATTTCTGCCATTGCATGTATGCCAAGAGCATCCCAGCAGGCGAAAACAGCAACCCCACAAGAGAGAGACAGCAACGTTGCAACACCGTGTACCTACATGCACTATTTTGTCCATGCCATAGTTTATTTATTAAACTGCAGCAAAATATTTTGAATAATTTGAGACATGTTATTCATAGGTGGTATCAATAACAGCAAACAATAAGGTGCTTACTAAAATACAGAATCAAGGGCGCCATTGTGGCAAAGACAACAAATTATTTCCACTAAAGGATTACATCAAATGCCAAACATTCACCATATATGCACATTTATACGTTATTGTTGGGGAAATAGTGTATTCAAAGTCAGCCGTTATGCCAGTACGGCCATCTTCCTGGAATTGTGCATGGCTGCACTTCAGAATCTCATCAACAGGAATATTGTCTAATGTTAGAAATGGGGTTTTTATTTGGCAGTCAGGTTAACCTCTGTCCAAGCAAGAACCCTCACTCTAGTCAGGGTAAGTCACACACAATCCAAAATTATCCTGTGCCCACCCTCTGGTAGCTTGGCACGAGCAGTCAGGCTTAACTTAGAAGGCAATGTGTAAAGTATTTGTGCAATAAATCATACAATAACACAATATAGCACCACAAAAATACACCACACAGTGTTTAGAAAAATATATAATATTTATCAGGATAATTGTAGGTCAAAACGAATAAAGATGCAATGTGAAATTGTAGAGATATCACTGAAAAGTGATATAAAGTGTCTTAAGTCTTTAAAAAGCAAACAAAGTCTCTTTCAAGCACAAAGTACCTGGTGTAAAGTGGAAAATCTCTGCAAAGGGCCACAGAAGAAGAGATACGTGGAAAAATGGTGTGTGCGTCGATTTCTCCCCTGCACACACTGACTTGCGTTGTTATTTTTCATGCGGGAAGTCGTGCGTTGTTTTACGGTGCGCGGACAGTCTCTTTCTGTGGGTCGCAGGATTACCAGATGTCCCGGGGTCTGTGCCTGGATTCTTCGGCTTGTTTTCCGGCTGCACGTCGTTCCGGGAGGCTGTGCATGGAATTCTCGTTCTCAGGGCAGGCGTCGCGTCAATTTCCCCTCTGGAAGTCGGGCGACGTTGTCCTTGCGAGGCTGTGCGTCGAAGTTCCAGTCACCCCGATGGTGTTGCGTCGATCAGCGTCGGTGTGCAGTGATTTTCTCGCCGCGGAGCAAGCTGTGTGTCGAAATGTTCGGCGCACGAAGAGTCCAAATGAAAAAGAGAAGTCTTTTTGGTCCTGAGACTTCAGGGAACAGGAGGCAAGCTCTATCCAAGCCCTTGGAGAGCACTTTTACAGCCAGACAAGAGTTCAGCAAGGCACCAGGGCAACAGCAAGGCAGCAGTCCTTTGTAGAAAGCAGTCAGGTGAGTCCTTTAGGCAGCCAGGCAGTTCTTCTTGGCAGGGTGCAGGTTCTGGTTCAAGTTTCTTCTCCAGCAAGTGTCTGATGAGGTAGGGCAGAGGCCCTGTTTTATACCTAAATGTGCCTTTGAAGTGGGGGAGACTTCAAAGAGTGGCTAAGAAGTGCACCAGGTCCCCTTTCAGTTCAATCCTGTCTGGCAGGGTCCCAGTAGGGGGTGTGGCAGTCCTTTGTGTGAGAGCAGGCCCTCCACCCTCCCAGCCCAGGAAGACCCATTCAAAATGCAGATGTATGCAAGTGAGGCTGAGTACCCTGTGTTTGGGGTGTGTCTGAGTGAATGCACAAGGAGCTGTCAACCAAGCCCAGCCAGACGTGGATTGTAAGGCACAGAAAGATTTAAGGGCAAAGAAATGCTCACTTTCTAAAAGTGGCATTTCTAGAATAGTAATATTAAATCCAACTCCACCAGTCAGCAGGATTTGGTATTACCATTCTGGCCATACTAAATATGACCTTCCTACTCCTTTCAGATCAGCAGCTACCACTTCAATACTGTATGAGGGCAGCCCCAATGTTAGCCTATGAAGGGAGCACGCCTCACAGTAGTGCAAAAACGAATTTAGAAGTTGTACACTACCAGGCCATGTAAACTACACAGGTACATGTCCTGCCTTTTACTCAAACAGCACCCTGCTCTAGGGTTACCTAGGGCACACATTAGAGGTGGCTTATATGTGGAGAAAGGGGAGGTTTAGGCTTGGCAAGTACTTTTAAATGCCAAGTCGAGGTGACAGTGAAACTGCACACACAGGCCTTGCAATGGCAGGCCTGAAACAAGGTAAAGGGGCTACTTAAGTGGGTGGCACAACCAGTACTGCAGGCCCACTAGTAGCATTTAATCTACAGGCCCTAGGCACATATAGTGCACATTACTAGGGACTTATAGGTAAATTAAATAGTCCAATCAGGTATGATCCAAGGTTACCATGTTTAAAGGGAGAGAGCATATGCACTTTAGCACTGGTTAGCAGTGATAAAGTGCGCAGAGTCTAAAAGCCAGCAAAAACAGTGTCCAAAAAGTGGAGGGAGGCAGGCAAAAAGTTAGGGGTGACCACCCTAAGGCTGTCAGGTCTAACATGTGTCCCCCCCCAGCTGAAAGTGGGGAGAGCTACCCAACCTCCTGGGAGTTCTCATTGCTAAGGCGGAAGTATCTGGAGAGACCATCAGCATTGGCGTGGTCAACCCCTGGGCGATGCTCCACCGTAAAGTCCATCCCCTGTAGGGAAATGGACCACCTCAAGAGTTTAGGATTTTCACCCCTCATCTGCATGAGCCATCTGAGGGGCCTGTGGTCTGTCTGAACCCGGAAGTGAGTCCCAAACAGGTATGGCCTCAGCTTCTTCAGTGCCCAGACCACAGCAAAAGCTTCTCTCTCAATAGCACTCCACCTCTGTTCCCGTGGTAATAGCCTTCTGCTAATAAAGACTACTGGTTGGTCTAGGACCTCCTCATTTAGCTGTGCTAGGACCGCCCCTATGCCATGCTCTGAAGCGTCTGTCTGCACAATAAATTCCTGGGAGTAGTCAGGGGCCTTGAGCATGGGGGCCGTGCACATGGCTTCCTTCAGAGAGTCAAAGGCTTTCTGACACGCCTCTGTCCAATTCACCAACCTAGGTTGTTTCTTGGAAGTGAGTTCTGTCAAGGGTGACACAATGGTACCATAGCCCTTGACAAATCTGCTGTAGTATCCTGTGAGGCCTAAAAAGGCTCTCACCTCAGTCTGTGTTCTAGGTGGTTGCCAGGCCTTGATAGTTTCAATCTTGGCCTGGAGTGGCTGCACCTTGCCACCACCCACTAGGTGTCCCAAGTACACCATGGAACCCTGCCCAATCTGGCACTTACTAGCCTTGATGGTCAGGCCTGCCTGTTGCAGGGCCTGAAGCACCTCCTTGAGGTGGAGCAGGTGTTCCTCCCAGCTGGAACTGTAGACAGCTATGTCGTCCAGGTAGGCTGCACAGAAGGCATCCTTGCCAGCTAGGACCCCGTTAACCAACCGTTGGAAGGTAGCAGGGCATTTTTCAACCCAAATGGCATCACGTCGGAACTGGTAATGGCCATCAGGTGTGGAAAATGCGGATCTCTCTTTAGCCCCCTCAGTCAGGGCGATCTGCCAGTAACCTGAAGTAAGATCAAACGTACTCAGGAACTTGGCAGCGCCCAGTCTGTCAACGAGCTCATCAGCTCAGGGGATGAGGTGAGCATCAGTCCGTGTGACTGAGATGAGACCCCGGTAGTCCACACAGAACCGGAGTTCTGGCTTCGCACCTGGGGCAGTAGCCTTAGGGACCAACACCACAGGGCTGGCCCAGGGACTACTGGATTTCTCGATAACCCTTAAAGCTAACATCTGGGAGACCTCCTCCTTGATGCTGGCCTTCACCTTATCCGATAACCTGTAAATTTTGTTCTTCACAGGGAGACTGTCACCTGTGTCAAGTCATGAACACAGAGGTGGGTCCGTCCAGGAGTAAGGGAGAACAGGGGGGAGAACTGCTCCAACAGCTCATAGCAGTCTCCTCTCTGGTTTAGAGTCAGGGAGTCAGAGAGAATGACACCTTTCACTGACCCATCACCTTCTTGGGCAGAGAGGACATCGGGGAGAGGTTCACTCTCCTCTTCCATTCCTTCATCTGTGACCAGAAGCATGTTGATTTCAGACATCTCAAAATGAGGATTCAGTCGGTTGACATGGAACACCCTTAGGGGGTTCCTAGGGGTTTGGAGGTCCACTAGATAAGTGGCCTCCTCTTTCCGCTCCTTTACTTCAAATGGGCCAGACCAGCGGTCCTGGAGAGCTCTAGGCTCTACTGGCTCCATTACCCACACTTTGTCTCCAGGTTGAAACTCTACCAGGGTGGCCTTCTGGTCATACCAGCGTTTCATTACCTCTTGACTGGCCTCAAGGTTACTTTGGCCTCTTTCCAAAAGCGGGTCATCTGGTTGCGGAGGGCCAACATGTAGCTGACCACATCCTGAGGGGGTGCCTTTGGAGCTTTCTCCAACCCCTCCTTGACAATGCTTAAGGGTCCCCTGACAGGGTACCCATAGAGAAGCTCAAAGGGACTGAACTCTACCCCCTTCTGGGGTACCTCTCTGTAAGCAAAGAGAAGGCATGGTAGGAGGACGCCCCACTTATGCCTCAGGGAGGCCACCAATCATGCCTTTCAAGGTCTTGTTGAATCTCTCCACAAGACCATTAGATTGGGGGTGATAGGGTGTGGTGAACTTGTAGGTTACACCACATGCATCACACATAGACTTCATGTATGCAGACATGAAGTTAGTGCCTCTGTCAGACACTATCTCCTTTGGGAATCCCACACGGGTAAATATCCCCATCAGAGTTCTGGTCACCACCGGTGCAGTTATGGTCCTCAGAGGGATTGCCTCTGGGTAACGGGTGGCATGGTCCACCAAAACCAGGATGGACCTGTTGCCTAGGGCAGTTTTGGGGTCCAATGGACCAACAACGTCGATGCCCACCCTTTCAAAGGGGGTGCCAACGACAGGAAGTGGAATCAGGGGGGTCTTAACCCTTTTTCCTGTTTTACCACTGGCCTGGCAGGTAGGACAAGATCTACAGAACGTATCTGAGTTTGTCCTTATTCTGGGCCAATAAAAGTGGGTGACAATCCTGTCTAAGGTCTTGTCTTGCCCCAAATGTCCTGCCAGGGGAATGTCATGAGCCAGACCAAGTAGGAAGGTTCGGTAACACTGGGGGACCATCAGCGCACGCCCTGCCCCAATGGCCGGAACCTTAGGCTCACTGTAGAGGAGATCATTCTCCCAATATATGTGCTGATCGCCAGAGGCTTCACCTGCTGCCTGTGCTGAGGCTTGCTTCCTCATACCCTCTAGAGTGGGACATTCTTTCTGCGCCTTGCAGAATTCTTCCCTGGTGGGTCCACCCTCAACTTGCCAGCCAGCAAGCTCAGGTAGATCACCTAGGGTGGCAATGTCTTCCCCAGTTGGCTCGGGAGCCTCCTCCTCAGGAACCCCGTCAACCACTGCGGGAACTTCTGGGACCGGTTTCCCGTGCCCCTTGCCCCTCCTCTTGGCAGTTCTCTGGGCCATTGTTCCAGGCTCCAGACGCCCTTGACTTCCCTCTTGGTCAGCCATGGACCATGTGGTCATGCAGACCCACTCAGGTAACCCTAACATCTCCAAGTGAGATCTGAGCTCTACTTCTTTCCAAGCAGTATGCTCAAGATCATTGCCTAACAGACAATCTACAGGCATGGCAGGACTCACACCTACTTTCAGAGTAACAGAGACCCCCCCACTCAAAGGGAACCAGAGCCACCGGTAGGTGACTCTCACGATTGTCAGCGACTATGACCTGGTGGAATGTATTAGGGACTAGACTATCTGCTCTGTTGACACCAGCTGACTCTTGATAGTAGTCATACTGGCTCCTGTGTCACGCAGAGCCTCCACCTTTTGCCCATCAGTGGTGACCCACTGCCTGTACTTGGAAGTATTTTGGGGCATGTGGGCTTTGGGCACCATTTCTCCTTCTCCCAGGGACACTAGGGAAATCTCTACCTGCTCCCCAAAGCTATCTGGGTCCATCTCCCCCCGAGCGCTACACTAGTCAACCCAGGTGTCTGTCCAGTAGTGGACGGTGCCCTCTTGGAGCACTGGGGGTCACCTTTATAGTGACCATATTGTTAGCACTCTAAGCATTTGGGGTTGGATCTCCCTGATTTATCATAAGTCCCTGGCTTTTTCCCAAATCTGGAAAAGGAATGGTTGCCACCCCCTCCCTGGGAATTCTTTTGGGGGCCTTTGGAGAGTTCCTTATCTGTAAGTTTATCTCCCCCCTCTTTCTTCTGTTGGGAACCCTGACCACCTTTGTGGGTGTCTCCCCCATTACCTTTTTGGACACTCTGGTGCTAACCCAGAGGTCCGCCTCCTCTGCAAGCTTCCTGGGATCAGTCAGCTTACTATCTACCAAGTGCTGGTGCAACTCTGTAAAAGTAATATTGAGCATATGGTCTCTCAGAATCAAGTCATATAACCCTTTATAATTATCTACTTTGTTGCCCCGCACCCATCCATTCAGTGCCTTACTGGAAAAGTCAAAGAAATCTACCCATGTTTGTGTGGTTTGTTTGGTGCTGTCCCTGAACCTCTGGTGGTATCCCTCGGGGGCCAGCCCAAACTTGGTAAGTAAAGTTGCTTTCTGAAGTGGGTATGTGTTTTGATCAGGTTGATCCAATGTGAGAAGTGTGTCCCTCCCCAATGGCGGCACATAACCCCACATAGCTACCCCCATTGTCCTTCAGGAACCTCATGAGCCCTTAGTGCAACTTCATAAGCAGCTAACCATTTATCTATGTCATCTCCCACCACAAAACTGGGCACCACATTTTTGGGTATACAAACCTTCTTTTCTCCAGCAGGTCCTGTCTGTATGCTGCCACCATTATTGCTGGATTCAGACTGTCTCGCCTTGATCTCCAGCTCCTTGTGACTCAGTTCATGAGCCAACAATAGTTTCTTTTCAGCCAAAGCTCTTTTCTGCTTCCACCTGTTTGGCTGCTCTTTCAGCCTCAGCTTGTTTGGCTTCAATTTTCAGTTTTACCATTTGCAATTGGAACTCCCTTTCTTCTCTCCTTTCCTCTGCGGTCAGGCTTTGCTCAAAGACACTGCTCCCTGGTCTGGAAGGGGGCATAATTGCAGTGGTAACATTACCCACTGATGGCAATAAATCCTCTGAGAGGCCATTTTCTGGCTCCTCTTCCTCCTCATCCTCCTCTAAATGGGCTTCTGCCCAGGCCCTCAGCGCCACTTCTAAGTCCTCCTTTTTGGAGGCCCCTTGGGTGGGTACACTCAACAGCCTGCAGAACCCTCTTAGCTGTTTGATAGTATATGTCTCCAACAGGGCTAGGTCCAAATCTCCTACTTGAGAACCAGCCAGAGACATGTTGAGTGAGGATTTAGTTTCTGAAAATTGTCAGGAAAAACGAATTTGCAGAAAGAGATAAAAATCAAGTTGACCTTCAACTGTGGGTAGGTAGTGAAATACTTAGCTACTGTATGTCACTGCAAAAATACAAGTCCTATCCTCACCGCTGATCACCAATGTTAGAAATGGGGTTTTTGGTTGGCAGTCAGGTTACCGTCTGTCCAAGCAAGAACCCTCACTCTAGTCAGGGTAAGTCACACACAATCCAAAATTATCCTGTGCCCACCCTCTGGTAGCTTGGCACGAGCAGTCAGGCTTAACTTAGAAGGCAATGTGTAAAGTATTTGTACAATAAATCATACAATAACACAATATAGCACCACAAAAATACACCACACAGTGTTTAGAAAAATATATAATATTTATCAGGATAATTGTAGGTCAAAACGAATAAAGATGCAATGTGAAATTGTAGAGATATCACTGAAAAGTGATATAAAGTGCCTTAAGTCTTTAAAAAGCAAACAAAGTCTCTTTCAAGCACAAAGTACCTGGTGTAAAGTGGAAAATCTCCACAAAGGGCTGCAGAAGAAGAGATACGTGGAAAAATGGTGTGTGCGTCGATTTCTCCCCTGCACACACGGACTTGCGTCGTTATTTTTCACGCGGGGAAGTCGTGCGTCGTTTTCCGGCACGCAGAGAGTCTCTTTCTGTGGGTCGCGGGATTACCAGATGTCCCGGGGTCTGTGCGTGGATTCTTCGGCTTGTTTTCTTCGGCTTGTTTTCCGGCTGCACGTCATTCCGGGAGGCTGTGCGTGGAATTCTCGTTCTCACTGCAGGCGTCGCGTCGATTTCCCCTCTGGAATTCAGGTGGCGTTGTCCTTGCGAGGCCGTGCGTCGAAGTTCCAGTCGCCCCGAAGGTGTTGCGTCGATCAGCGTCAGTGTGCGGTGATTTTCTCGCCACGGAGCAATCTGTGCGTCAACATTTTTGGCGCACGAAGAGTCCAAATGAAAAAGAGAAGTCTTTTTGGTCCTGAGACTTCAGGGAACAGGAGGCAAGCTCTATGCAAGCCCTTGGAGAGCACTTTTACAGCCAGACAAGAGTTCAGCAAGGCAGCAGGGCAACAGCAAGGCAGCAGTCCTTTGTAGAAAGCAGTCAGGTGAGTCCTTTAGGCAGCCAGGCAGTTCTTCTTGGCAGGATTCAGGTTCTGGTTCAGGTTTCTTCTCCAGCAAGTGTCTGATGTGGTAGGACAGAGGCCCTGTTTTATACCCAAATGTGCCTTTGAAGTGGGGGAGACTTCAAAGAGTGGCTAAGAAGTGCTCCAGGTCCCCTTTCAGTTCAATCCTGTTTGCCAGGGTCCCAGTAGGGGGTGTGGAAGTCCTTTGTGTGAGAGCAGGCCCTCCACCCTCCCAACCCAGGAAGACCCATTCAAAATGCAAATGTATGCAAGTGAGGCTGAGTACCCTGTGTTTGGGGTGTGTCTGAGTGAATGCACAAGGAGCTGTCAACCAAGCCCAGCCAGACGTGGATTGTAAGGCACAGAAAGATTTAAGGGCAAAGAAATGCTCACTTTCTAAAAGTGGCATTTCTAGAATAGTAATATTAAATCCAACTTCACCAGTCAGCAGGATTTGGTATTACCATTCTGGCCATACTAAATATGACCTTCCTACTCCTTTCAGATCAGCAGCTACCACTTCAATACTGTATGAGGGCAGCCTCAATGTTAGCCTATGAAGGGAGCAGGCCTCACAGTATTGCAAAAACGAATTTGGGAGTTTTACACTACCAGGCCATGTAAACTACACAGGTACATGTCCTGCCTTTCACCCACACAGCACCCTGCTCTAGGGGTTACCTAGGCCACACATTAGAGGTGGCTTATATGTGGAGAAAGAGGAGGTTTAGGCTTGGCAAGTACTTTTAAATGCCAAGTCGAGGTGACAGTGAAACTGCACACACAGGCCTTGCAATGGCAGGCCTGAGACAAGGTAAAGGGGCTACTTAAGTGGGTGGCACAACTAGTGCTGCAGGCCCACTAGTAGCATTTATTCTACAGGCCCTAGGCACATATAGTGCACATTACTAGGGACTTATAAGTAAATTAAATAGTCCTATCAGGTATGATCCAAGGTTACCATGTTTAAAGGGAGAGAGCATATGCACTTTAGCACTGGTTAGCAGTGATAAAGTGCGCAGAGTCTAAAAGCCAGCAAAAACAGTGACCAAAAAGTGGAGGGAGGCAGGCAAAAAGTTAGGGGTGACCACCCTAAGGCTGTCAGGTCTAACATCTAATATAAATAAAACTGGTTCTAAAAATCTTTTATGAAAATATTGTCCAGATAGGTCTAGATTTTCTACTGTTAATTCAAATTGGGAGATATTTATGCAGATGATATTTAGGACATATTATTTAAGTCAGAAGTTAGTTTGACAGTGATATTCTGGCACCACACCTTCGACATTTAAGAAATGTTCTTTTTTGTGTGTAATGAATGCCCGAAAGAGATGGGGACTGAATATTAACAATATTTTTCCCCATTTTTAGTTCATGAATTAAGTGACGGAGAAAAGCATAATTTATGTTAGCCACGTTTAAATATCTGTACTCTGATTGAGGATGTTTTACCATCTAGGGAAAGTATGTTTTGACAAAGTCTACCAAAGCCCGTCCTTGTATGAAAAACGTTTGTTACATAGAATTTTGGTCCATTTTCTTCAGTATGGTGAACGACTAATGTTTTCATAATGCAATTGGCTGTTAAATAAATAGCTAGGACTGAAAATATTTGCTCGATTGAGTCATCTGGCAAGCGTAGGTAAAACTTGCCAAGGCTGAATTTCTTACGTTTGACGTATGTATTGAGCATTGCACTGTTTTTGAAAAGAAAGATGCAATTTATATTAAAGGTGTTTGCTGGAACAAGCCATTGTAGAAGAAAATAATTATTGTGCAAAGCAAACAATTTGAAGCCATAAATATGTGTATGGGCCAGTGCTTAATTTCTTCTAATGTTTGCCAGTGCGCGGCACTTCTTTTTAAACACTGGCAATTCAGAGTTTACATAAGGTGGTACTCTCTGCCTGTTTTTGTCCAATGCCCATCAGAGTCTTTAACAATTGACCACGCTATAAACAATTACAGACCAAGCACTTTCAGCCCTTCCCTAAGCTTGGGGTGACCTGAAATTGTCCAAAGTTTCACCCTTTTTAAGTGTGATGATTAGTACATAATGCTGGCACCGGCATTTGGCAGAAATCGGCCAGAACTGTGGGTAATACCACCTGCAATGAAATACTTTGGGCCCTGGCAGTTATATTTTTTTACAAATTAAGCACTGTTATGGACCAGGGAAGGGAGAACTCACCATAAATACACATAGTATCACTTTACAACATGTGATTGGATGCCCAGTTAAACCATGCAGCAGCTGGGGGAGTGCTGAAATGCCATTCTAAGTAAAGATGTAGATTAGATAGCTGAGTGGCTAGATGCATGCTACTATGATCTACATGTAATCTCGGGTCACAATGCCAGATCTGGGTGGTGTGGCTCATACAATCATCCTTACCTGGATGATAAACAGCACCTTTGAGATGAGATAGTAGTAGAACAATTATTTACCACAGTTAGGAGAGCCAAATCTGCTGAGGCACAAATAATGTGACATTGGGTATAAGTTTCATTTTAATATTACTATTATTATTTTATGCCGTGCGTCAGTATTAGCAGAACAACGGTGAAGTCTAGGGAGAAAGGCTATAAAGGGAGATATTCATAAGAACTGACCGATACAGTTGAAAAAGTCGAGGTTCAGGATAAGTACTCTTGATAATCTGAAATAGGTTTTCACGCTAATTTTGTGTCCTGATCTATATCCTCCCTAGATTGTAGTTCCACAGTCTCATTCAAAGTTGTTTAAAACCTTAATTCACATCCTGTCTGTCAACATTGCCTAAAACTGTCTTGACAACAGGAAATTAATAGGCACTGAATAAATGAGAGAGACTGTGAGGTAAACATCATCCTAGATCAAAACATACTGCACCTTTATACTTGCCAAAGATGATGTGAAAGAGACAGTGCGACAGCCAATCCTGGATAAGGCTGGAACCCACTTTAAGATCTCTGCTTCTTCACTGTGTCTTTAAGAAATACCTTAAAACATCCTTGTTCAAGAAACCATTTAGAGCATGCTTGACCAATGGTTAAGGCCGTCCCCCTAGCCCTGCAACCGGTTTCTAGGGACAGCATGCCCTGATCTAAATCCCAATTACTAGTGGATTGATTCTCAAGTGAAGGCCTCTCTCTAACTGGACCATCCAGAGAGACCACTGAGATCCATGGCCACATCTTCTGGGTTAGCCAATATGCACCTACCAAAGGCAATTGCGACACCGTGATCCACATACAGCCCATTCAATCACGGCTCCAACTCTGCTTTGAAGTGGTTTTGAGGGGGCATATGCAGTTGGGTTAAACAGTGTCTTAATAAATATAAACAGAATAAGTTGTTAAAATGTCACAAATATCAGGTAATTTCTCTGGTGCAGACACTTAACACAAATTTACTTGAAGCCGTACCAAAATTATTTAAAAAGTAACTTTCTTTTGTCAACAGTGGTGCAAAAATCATTTCAAATGAGTGCTGTGTGAAACTATCTCTAAACACAGACCACAATTCTGGGGAGCAAAAATGATCCTACCTTCTTCTTGTTGGATGTTGAGATACCATGCACTCCTACCTCACCTCAAGCTCTACCCGTGCATTAGCACTGAAGGCTTGCTCCACTTATGTCACCCTCAAGCTCAATGCTCCAATTAGTAGCTGAGAAAGCTGCATGCAGTCTGGTCAATGCAGTAAAAAATGAAGGAAGGTAGGGCGGAAGCAAATTATGTCTACAACAGAAACAAGCACTGGCAATATCCATAAGTCTAGCTTTTTGTTATGTGAAGTGTTCAGTGCTGGTTGAATGGCTCTGTGTGTGTCGCCCCTACAGCTATCCTAAAAAGAAGGTCCTGTAATAAAGCAACATCTTGGGCTGCAGTTAGTATTGCAAGCTGGAAGTAAGGCGCAAGAGCACCATCAAAAGATTGTTATGGAAAGGAGATAGAAGATGAAGTTTGCGTGCAAGGCATACATAGCAAAATATTGCCTGGTAGATACTTTTGACAAAAGACCATTGTTTTTCCTGCATCTTTAGGTAAGCCTTCATGTGGGCACATCTTTACTCTGTAAACAAAAAAGCTGTAAAACTACCAACATGTTATCATGTCAGCAAAGTAACATAAATAAACATGCTTAGTGATTATTTAAATAAACATGCAAGGGTGATTAGTGTTTATAACTGGGTAAGGCGTTCAAACAGCAGTCACTTTCCAAATAAAAGCCACAAGCCAGCAATTAAAATGTTACTGTGTCAAAAGAGTAAATACCTCAAAGAGCACAAACAGAGTTTGGATTAAGAAAAGGACTTCTTACTGCCACATAATCAAAATTTAATGGGAAGACAAAGTGGACAGTAGATCCAGGCATGAATTGTCACAGCCTCAATGGACAGCCTTGCATGTAATGGCTTACCATGAAAAACACATAAATGCCAATTGCATTGGCGTACAAATCAAGTTTAGGTAGCAAGACCTTTCATTTCCTTGGGTAACAGCTAGAGGAAGCCTTCAAAAGGTGACAGTTTACTTTAAGGTCTGAGACCCCAAACTTACATGCTTGAAATATATTTTGCCCGAATATCACCAAATCCAAACAAAAGAGATATTTGATGATCCACAGTGTGTGAATTCTGGTTCCTCTGCACTACTTCATGATCTAGTTTGCAGCTTCCCAAAGGCTCAAAAATAACAGATGAAGCCAAGAAGGATACACCATTGGGGAGTCGTGCGAGACTATGGCCCTGATTTAAGATGGCTTAGCGCTACTTTAGTGCCGCTTTAGCATCACTTTTTTTACTCTAAGGCGGCTCTAAGGTGGCCTTTTCATAGCGACATATTTACAAAGTGGTACAATGCATGCATTGCACCACTTTTTAACCGTTTGCGCTACATTATGCCTGCACCAGGCACAATGTATGCAAAGAAGGCGTTCCCCTGTTAGGGGTGCTGAAAAAATGGTGCAAAGAAACTTAAGAGACTTCTTTGCATCATTTTTGGGCATTTTTAACGCCTGCTCAGAGCAGGCGTTAAAAGGGGGCACACCATTGTTTACAATGGGCTCCTATGTACTGTTCAGGGTTAGCCCAAAATGTTGGCGCTAACCCTGAACAGTACATCAATGGCGGCAGAAATTCTGACGCTATTGCCCCCTACACTGCGCCATGGTGCGCCATATTTTAAATATGGCGCACACATGGTGGCAGTAGGGGGCACAAGGGCCCGCAAGAAAAGAGATGCTACATGTAATGTAGCGCCACTTTTCATAAATCTGACACTATATTCTGTATTCCTGTCCATGTCCGTATCAACAGAAGCCACATGGCTACTGAATACAGCCAGTGACCTCTACAAAACCACTGTATTGCTCAATCCTGCCATACATTCGGTCTGTCTATATGTCTAGCAGTCCTGCTGCCGTCCTATCTACCTGTCTACCTGTCTTCATAGTCTGTCTGCTCCTTGGTTTGTCTATGAGTGTGTGCACCTTTATAACCAGAGGATTTTATAGGTGTCTTTTTTCTGTCTCTCTGTCTGATATGTCATTCTCTTTCTGTCTCTTTAGCTGTTTCTGTGTCTCCATCTCTGTCTCTTTTTCTGCTCTGTTTGCCATTGGTCTCCATTCCTGTTTCTCTCTCATTGGTTGCATCTCACTTCTTGGACTGCTGCCGCCAATCAGTAGTGGTGGGGGGAGGGGAATCTGTGGGGATGGGGGAGGATTAAAAATAATTAAAAAAACCAAACTTACCTTTCTGATGATCCCGCTACCGGCTGCCTCCCACACGCTCCTCTCTTCCTTGTTCCAGGGCACAAAGCAAAGGCTCTCAATCCAGACATTGCATTCATGCTAAAATAAGCATGACAGCAGCATCTGGATTGGCCTGAGTGGGCTGGTTTGTTGCTAGCTCAAGGACAGGGAGCCTATTTCCCCAACCCGGCTGGGTAACACAGCCGGGTTGGAAAAATGTAAGTGGGCATGTCTGTTTGGCCGGCCTAAGATGGCCGGCTAAACCGACATGCGCACTTACGAGTGCTCACCACTCCTCCTCCCTGTCATGGCCCCCCTAAACTCCCATGGCTCAGTCAGGCAGTGACAAATTTGTCACTTCTTGACTGAGCAGGGGGGCGATGCTCCTCTGCTATTACAGAGGAGGCACCACTGTCTCTCTTTCTCTGTCCATATGTCTTCCTGTAGTGATGTATCTCAGATAAATGCATGCCCTCAGTCTAGGTGCTGTCACACTGAAAACATTAAACCTGATTAAAAGTGAAAGAAGCTAAATCCTCAAGTCCAGATATTATTTCTACAGATTTGACATTGGTTGTTTAGATAGGTGGGCACCAATTTTATAATCACTCGCTCATCCTAGTAATATAATTAATAATGTGATGCAGAGAGGAAGATTGTCATATAATGGTAATAATAATAATAATAAGAATAATAATAATAACTACAACTGCACCAATAATAATAACAACCTAATTATTATTGTTAGTATTATTATTATTATTATTATTATTATTAGTCTTACATCCTGAAAGCCTCGTATAAGCCTTGTGAAGGGGTTTCATGTGATGAAGCACTAGGTGCACCACTATATTAAACAGTAAAATCACTCATCCGTTTTATTTATTTTTATTTCATAGTGTTTGTGTAGCTCTATGCAACACAGCACTTTCCAAAGATTACTGAGGTTGTATGAAAATGTTGAGAAAGTTACAAATGCAGAGTTCTCCTTTCGCACAGATTATAAGAAATATAACATTTGTGACTAGATGGCCTATGTATGGCCAATGAAGGTGTTGGTAAACTGCATAAAATATTTGGGCTTTCCTTAGGGAATGATTGGCTAAGCATGTCAAAGACAGGGCCAGACTGGCCATTCTACTACTTTGGCATTTTCCTGGTTGTCTGCAGGATCGAGGCCGCCCTTACACAGCCACACACCCATTGCCCATTTTAGCCACGGCTTCCTGCTGCATGGGGCTGAGATGGACGTTTTTGCCAGGGCCAGTTCTGATTCCCAGTCCTAGTCAAATTATGTTTGTCTACCTAATTACTTTATATGAATGCATGCATGATGACCAACAAGCCACCACCTCTGAATAATGACTGTGCTCCTGTAATATGAAAAGGTAGAGTCCTCACTTATGTAAACCAATGCACATGTGCACATAGGTGTATGTTGTCAGCCCTGCTGCCAACATGAACCCATCTGCACATCCCATGTAGGTAACCATGGATATCCTCTGATGTCATGTCTCAAGACCTCTTTGTGAGAACAACTAATTGGTCTAAAGCAAGGATAGAGAGGGACACATATGAGGACACACAACGGAATTGAGGTGCACCTTGGCCATTGAAGGTCCCTTTATTTTCCCTCACTTATTGATAAACAGTGTACACTTCAGCGCTAGGAAGCCAACAGTTAACAGTGCTCTTTACAAGTCAACATATACCATACCTAGTGCCGGAATATCCCTTAGAGGATGATTGAGCACTTTATCAATAAATAAATAAATTCATAAGTAAATAACTTAACCATTGATGCAAACAATGAAGATTTATATTCACATTAACTTTCAAAATGATGTCAATATCCTTATGGTCCTAAAAGCCAGTTGGTGCAGCAAAGATGATTTAATAAAAATATAATTCTCAAATAATGCAGTCATTGTATGCCCAAAGACTACACAATGTTGAAAGCAGAGGTTGCTAAGTGCTGATAAACGATGGTGCTAATTTGCTAGAAATATATCTGTGATAACTGGCAATTAGGAATAGATTCCCATGAATTTGTTTTCTCGTGGATGACAGGTGATTATTTAAGTTAAATTAATCCCAAAATAAGGCTTAAATGAAGTGAAGAATAAATTAAGCATTGCAACCTTGATATAGAAAACGAACAATAAAAACTCCCAAAAGGCACATTCAGGGATTGTGAATGAGTCAATGTGGAAGCTATTCACCGAAGCTGTTTTTTTAATAGTAATGTATGGTAATGTGCATATATGGCAAATTGAGTTTGGTTAAGATTATATATAGAACAGATTGTAAACAATGTAACAAATCTGCTCTAGAAGTAAGCATTTTGGTGCATCAGAGTTACCACCACTTACCTCTAAAAGGTTGAAGGAATTTTACTCTTAAATATGCTGTACAGTATAGTGACCTCCGCTCAAATCAACTCACACCTCCCTAAACTAATACTAAACTCATATTTGCCTATACTAATCCACCACTAACTCTTTTGGGTTCGGGAGTAGCGTGCTACTCCCGAAAAGCGCTTTGCACGCTGTCAGGGGTAAATACAGCTATACTGTATAAATGCAATTACAATATAATTGCAATACAATAGTTCTGTAGCTGAGAACTTGTATGGATATAAGCCCTTCTTCAAGTAGTACTTACCTTAAGCTCATTTGGGGGAATGTTATTAACATGAAGGAATGTAACCAGTGTGTGAAACATTCATTAGAAATTACGGGGGTCATTCTGACCCCGGCGGTCATGGACCGCCGGGGCCAGGGTTGGCGGGAGCACCGCCAACAGGCTGGCGGTGCCCCGCAGGGCATTCTGACCGCGGCGGTTTGGCCGCGGTCAGATGCGGAAAACCGGCGGTCTCCCGCCGGTTTTCCGCTGCCCATTAGAATCCTCCATGGCGGCGCAGCTCGCTGCGCCGCCATGGGGATTCTGACAGCCCATACCGCCATCCTGTTCCTGGCGGTTCTCCCTCCAGGAACCGGATGGCGGTATGGGTTGTCGTGGGGCCCCTGGTGGCCCCTGCAGTGCCCATGCCAATGGCATGGGCACTGCAGGGGCCCCCGTAAGAGGGCCCCACTTTGTATTTCAGTGTCTGCTTTGCAGACCCTGAAATACGCGACGGGTGCCACTGCACCCATCGCACCTTCCCACTCTGCCGGCTCAATTCTGAGCCGGCGTCCTCGTGGGAAGGGTGGTTTGCACTGGGCTGGCGGGCGGCCTTTTGGCGGTCGCCCGCCAGCCCAGTGCAAAAGCCAAAATACCCTCAGCGGTCTTTCGACCGCGGAGCGGTATTTTGGAGGGGGGAACTCTGGCGGGTGGCCTCCGCCGCCCGCCAGGGTGAGAATCACCCCCTACGTGTCTGCAGAGTACTAACATTATAGACGCTTTTATGTTTCATATTTACCATTGGGGTCAAAACGCCATATTTTCTGAAATACACTTTGTTTGCCCAAAAATGCTAGTTTTTTATTTTGTCTCCAATCATCAGCTTGCCATTTTCCAAAAATACATTTTCAATTGCCTCAGATATCAGTTAATCATTTTCAGTAAATTCATTAATTTTGTTCTCAAGCACTAACGTGTACTTTTTGCAAAACAACAGCTTTTCAGTATCAGAAGACACGTTATGTTGCTCCTAAAGATTATCTTTTGATTTTCTGTAAAATCCCTTATTGTTTTTTCCATATCTGAAACCACAAACACAGGGTAAAATATGATGGATTTGAATATGGTCCAGAATAATTACCAATTACTGATATTAGTATAAGCATTTCCAGTGCTTAATTTGTAAATAAAAAGGTGCCGGTGCTCAAAGCTCTCCTCTCGCGACTGCTGCAATTAAAAGTGTGAGCACATAATACTGAGGCAGCGTAATCCTGAAGCCACCTCGGGCCTCTTCAGTCTATTTATAGCCACTCCCTGCCCCTCAGCTCACTCTTGTAGCTTCCTGCTTTTCCCCTTTCTGGCGCTTTTTCGTTTTTCTCTTCCTCCGTCTTTCCCACGTGTCTTTTGCTCGCAGTAAGTGCTTGAGACAGAAAACTAAGCACCGGCCCTCAGAAATAAGTGCCGGTGCTCAGCACCGGAAACAACAAGCACAAATTAAGCACTGAGCATTTCACATATCAATTTTTGTGTTGTCTAAATGTGTCTTTCTAGGTGAGACAGGTATGCCCAGATGTGGTACCTAAGCCTTTGTGTAATAGGGCGCAAGCTGCACCTCTCGGTTGAGGCCTAGAAAGGTAGAAACTGATCTAAGGCTGCATATGTTCCTGTTCATTGGATCTTTGCCTAGCAGATTGGTCTGGATTATTTCTTTTGGGGTAGGTCTCTAACCGATTTGCTTATAGTTGATCGCTGTCTGTAATAGCACAGACTAGCTAAAAATACAGTGGATTGCAATCAGCCCAGAGAAAGTATTAGCAGCAGACATTAATTAAAGCATTCCACCCATCACTTTGTGCCATACTCCTGAGACCAAAGATACTTACCACTTGTCAGACCTGAAAGCCTTTGCGTGGGCTTCCCCCAAACGTTTTGGCTTCTTTCCTCCTGTTTTCCTGCATTTTTTTGTTGGCCTTAGGACTCTGCACACATTACCACATATAACAAGTGCTAAAGTGCTTGTGCTCTCGCCTGTAAACATGGTAAAATTGTCCTACATCTAAATGGTACATTCAATCCACTTGTAATCCCTATTAAAGTGGTACCCAGTGTACCCAGGGCCTGTAAATTGAAATGCTACTAGTGGGCCTGCAGGCACATCTTGTGCCACCCACTTTAGTAGCTCTTTAAAACATGTCACAGGCCTGCCTCTGCAGCCTGCGTGCAGTTTTAAACTGCCATTTCAAACTGGTAAAACACATCTGTCAGACGCAAACCTTCCTTTTTATAACATATAAGTCACCCTAGGGTGAGCTCTAAACAGCCCTGAGGGCAGAATCCAGTGTATTTAAAATGCTGGACATGCACATTTATATTTACATAACATGGTAGTGAAAAACTCTTAAATTCATTTTTCATTACTGCAAGATCTACCCCTCCCATAGGATAACATTGTTTGGTAACAAGTAGAAATGTTATCTTTGGTCTCTAAAGAACTGTAATTTGAAATCCCCTTTCATGGAAAAGTCAGATTTGAAATCACAATTCTGTAAATATCACTTTTAGAAAGTTTGAATTTTCTTGTCCTAACCACTTGGTGCCTGCTGCCTGTGTCCTGGGTCACATGACTGGATATAGTTGGCAGTTAGCCTTCCTCTATTCCTCCCGTACAGTATCACAAAAGGCAAATGGGTGTTGTCAGGATGGGCCAACCTGACAGGTTAGCTGATGGTGGAGGTGTCACCTACCACACTTGCACTACAGTAGGAGCTACTTCCTGCACCCACAAAGAACTTGAAACTTGCCATTTGTCATCCCAGACATCTTGGAGCCTTGGCAGGGAAGGGAAGAAAATTCCAGAACCAGATGTAGAGAGGAAGTCAAGAAATTTCACCCACTTCAAAACAGGCACCAGGTATAAATGTTGGACTCTGAGCCAGACTCTTCATCGACCTGGGGAATCTACAGAAGAATGACTTCTGAGCTGCTTAAGGAATGCCCTCTGCCTGAGGACTGTCCAGCAGTTTTAGGACTGCCTTGCTGCTTGAGGCCTGTCTTGCTTTTTGAACCTAGGACTACCACAGTGTCTCCATGGCCTCCTTTCTGGACTACAAGGACACAAGCTCTTGATCGGAGGCTTCATCTGAACCAACGGAGTATGACGCATCACAGTGCAAGTTGTCGTATCGCCAGCTCCAGACTGGTGGCTTCATAGAAACCAGCGCAGCACACCTCGACTCCAGACCTAACATTGCAGCCCCTGGTCCACGGTTTAACCAGTGCGACCCAGCAAGGCACATCTCAACATAAGTCTTCGCACTGCAGCCCCGGACCAGTTGTTTCATCGACCCGACACAGTATTACACATCTCAATGCCAGCATCACAGCACCTGATTGGCAGCTTTAACAGTACCAACCCAGCATGATACAGACACAGGACCATGCATCTCAGTTCCTATGAGACAGCTGCTCGACGCAGCGCAGCACAGGCCGATGCAGATTTCACACCTTGATATCAAGGACACAAGTTACAATCTCAGCAGGCCATACTTGATCCTGTGCCCGGCCTGTGCTCTTCTGTGGTGAGCCTGAACTTATGGCTTTGTTCCAGTCCAAGGCGACTAGACAGCTTGGCACTTTTCGCTTATAAGCTGTATTTTCCCTAAAATTATGGAACCTACACACAATGGTTCTATAGATTGGACTTTTGTCATTTTCATCCCATTTTATTTATTACATTTTTGTCTTTTTATCTAAATTGGTGTGGGATTTTTAATGTTTTTATTTTATTAATGTTTGAGTGCTGCATAAATACGATAGACATCATCTCTAAGTGAAGCCTGACTGCTTTGTGCCAAGCTACCAGAGGGTTAAGCACAGGTTAATCTAGTGACTGGTTGTGGTTCACCATGACAAGGATTGTCATTGTTGTTTTGAGCAAGACTTCCACCCCGTCAATCAAAAGCACAATTTCTCTCATCACCTATCATAAGATGTATAGGATCTACAGCATGGCTTGTTAAAATACCTGGTTTACTATAATTCACTTCACAACAGAATCCAGAAACTCTCTCTTTCACCCCTTTAAAACTGAATTTTCGATCTCTAATATTGCTACTTTTAAGTGGGAAACCATCATTAGAAATTCTTTTAATTTCTGTACTGAGTTTTGTTTTGTAATTCCCACCACATTGTGAGTGCTGGAAATTTACCTGAAAATTGATCATACATTGTTATTGCCCACATAATTTGTATCACTAAGTCACAGGGGACTATTTCCAACATATTAAGACACAATACATTAACCTTGACCTCAATTTCCATAGTAGTATTTCAAAAAGCTAAAGACCATCAAACATGGATGTGGGCCTTCCATGTTTGCAAAACTAGATCATCAACAGGGCAGAAGTGTTCGCAGAGCTTGAGACTCTCAACCCGTGGAACCCTCAGTAAGCCGTTTCAACTTGATTTAGTTAACAAAACTATTTAGTTTAAATACTTAAAGCATAGTATTAACTTATGACCAACATCCTCCCTCTAACATTTAAAAAAAAATCTGAAGCCTTCAATTTTAATGCACAAAGCAAATAACCTAAAGAGTACCCTGTGGCAATGCCCTACTGCTAAAATCTTTTTGGGGCTTCCTTGTTTCTTAATGCATTGCAAATATCACTGATCCTTTTGAAATTAATATTTCTGATTATAAAAAACACAAGAGAATGTTAGGCTTCACATGTCAGAAGGTCGATGTTTTATACTTCATCAGTGGATATAACTTTAAGAGGTGGTAAAATCTTATGGGTCAAAATGGTCAGGGAAGACAGGTGAGCAAATTGTGGCATTTTATGCAAAGTTTGGGCCAACTCATTATGGCGTTAGGTGCAGGTAAATGTCAGAGGATCCTGCACTGATAGATGACCAATAAACAATGGTGAACTTTATCAGGAATAGGTTTCATTGTGTTTGAGGTCCCTTCTAAGCAGTAATTTATGTGGCATCAGTTCAGTTTCAGTAAACTTTACTTTAACAGACATAAGTGCTTGCAGCTGCCGAATGAGACAATCTGAAGGATTAAAACACTTAGGGGGTCATTATGACCCCGGCGGTCGGCGATAATGTGACAGTAGTACCACCAACAGGCTGGCGGCACTTACCACCACATTATAACATTGGCGAGTTGGCTGAAGCCTACCCGCCAATGTACCACTCCGACCACCACGGCGGTAACAGCAGCTGGGCTGGAGATAACCATCTCCAGTCTGGCAGCCAAACCATGGTGGTAGGCCCTATCAGTGACAGGGAAATCCTTCCCTGTCACTGATAGTAGGCCCCCACCCACCATCTCTCCAAACACCCCTCTACCATCCTCCAACCCATCTACATCCACGCCCCTCATTCACATACACACGCAGGCAGAAACACTCATTCACACATACATACACACATGCATACATCCAATCACACACACATCCGCACACACTTCAAAACATACACGCAGGCACACATTACGATTTCTATATATACATGCACTCACACTTCCATACATTCACGCACGCAATCAACACTCAACACACACCCGCAATCACGCACACACATACATGCACACACCCCCACACACACACACAACACCTCCCTTCCCTGTCGGAGACCCGACTTACCAGGATCCAGGGGGTCTTCCGGCTGGAGGCTGGATGGGGTGCTGCAATCGCCAGCAGCACCCAACAGCAGAACACCTCCAGACTGTATTATTTCTCATAATATGGCTGTCGTTGGTCTACTGCCGTGGCGCTGCTGGTGGTAGCAGCACCACCTTACTGCCAACCGCCAGTATGGCCACAGCCGGATTTCTGCCCTTCTTGTGGCAGAAATCTGGCTGTGGTCTTAATATGGCGGACGGCTGGTAGCTGCGGCAAAGGTCTTTTGGCGGCCGTCGCCGTGATGGTAGGCGGTTTTTACCGCCAATGTTATAATGAGTGCCAATATCCCCAGTTTGTAAAAACAGATGTAATTTATGACTTGTAATTTAGGCAATGCCTTTTGTTAAATTATGCCTTTTTGGAGTATTTACTAACCTTTGCTTCCCAAAGAGGTGAATGGATGAACTGTATGGAATTCACAAAAACTGCTTCTCATTGGAGAATTATCAGAATCGAAGTACATAATTGGGGGCTTGGCAAGTTCACTACTAGGGGCATTAGTGTGGAAATAAGTACTGCATTTTCCACCTCTTCTGATTGTAAGAAATCCTACTGTACTCCACACAATCACTTTGCTGTTCTGTAGTCTAAACTATTTTAATGTCATCTATTTTGGCCTTTCTGAAAAACTCCCAGCATTCCAGAGCTACATCTTCTTGCTTCTGTTTGGCATGAGATGATGCAGTCAAATCACACCGAACCAGATCATACTGGACTGTATCGCCATTTTGAAAGAATTGCAGATCATGACTTTGTTCTAATCTTCAAGGCAGTACCTGACCGCATCTCTCCAAGGTCATCCAGCCCTCCGTGCCATCCAGAAGCTTGAGCTCCGCCACCGGTAATAGACTTGCCATTAGTCTTAGCCAGATATGGAAGATACAATAGAACATGTCTTCACACTCAGGTTGTTCACTCTTGAAATCCCTTCCTACCCATCAAAAATTAAACAATGTATTTTCACAGTACCACAGTGGTTTTAAGACCAGTCTTCCAAACAGCATATTCCCTGAAGGAAATGCAGCTAAAACCATCAATTATACACTAGCCGGAATTCATGATTGAATGTACACCACACAAAGGCCCAGCACTAACAATATTCTGTCTCACCCTGTGCTTTTTTACAGGGTAACTCTTATCAATGAGTAACCCACAGAGTTTTGCTTTGTCTGAAATTCCTAACTCTTTCTAAGCACAACTGCTGACTTCTTTATTTAAAAAAAAACTATTTTATTATTTTCAGTATCTCATAGAATACATGAGACTCTTGGTCAATAGCACATGAACCAATGGCATATGTATATTTCATCCAAAACGTGTTACCACACCCAATTCCATTTAAGAAAAGAGAGATTCACAGAGTCACAATGCTAGCTCTTCCATCCTGAAAGAGAGCTATGTCGGAGAGAGCCCCTCTGTGTTTTTCATACAACAGTTGATATCAACATTGTAATTATTAGAGATTGATTTCACATATTAGTCCCCATCAGCAGGCCTTTCCTTTAATTTTTCCGGGGGGTTCAACATTTATTCCCATTTCCTGGTACATCTCCTTCCCTCGTCTCCATAGTTTTTGACTTGCATATTCCAGTCCACATTGGAACACCTTTCTGACAGGCTTAAAATATAAGACTGCACCAGTGCCTAGTAATATTAAGAGAGTGGAAGGCAACCATGAGACGCCTTTCATATAATGTTTTGTTAAATCTTGTCAAGGTCCCATCTTTTCTGATGCCCAGTTATGCCTTTCTAAGATTCAGCATCAGCTCATTTTTGTTATGTCTTTCAGACATTGGATTGCCCCCATCACAGCATCCCAGTGCAGGTGGGATAAGCCACCGTATATGCTGAAAATATTGTGTTTGATGACATCCCAGGCACAAATATCCAACACCAGTTTTCCGATTTTTCTTAAACTCTTTCAAGTGTAATACATTCTATAAGTGATTTCTAACTGTACCAACCAAAAACCCTCTCTCTAACTGTACCAACTGAAATCCCTCTCTGATGGCAAATATTTTGTAACACAATCACGATTTCCCTTGATAAGCCAGCATCTTTTCCCACTTGCATCCCTCATCATACTCGGCCATCTGCTCTGTAGTTTAACAACAATCTTAAGTAAGCCAAACTCCATTGTAAAAAGCTGGAGAGACCATGACACAAGCATTATTCTTGTTCTAGGGAAACAGGATTACAAACAGTTATGTGATTTTACAAAATACTCAGGGCCAGACTTATTTCTAGTAGACGGTCCGTTGTTCTGCTAGGACGACCTGGTGGAGGAACCACCTGCCAGATTTATAAATGACTGCCAAGTTAGCGGTCATTTATAAAGTATTGTCAGGAACCGCCCTCACAGGGGTTTCTGTCAATGCATTTTGCTGTTTGGTACAGGACTCCTTGAGCAGGTCGAAGCCCTTCACCTAACAATTTTCTTTGTTTTTATTTTCATTAAAAAAAAACGAAACAGGAATTTCTTTTTGAAAATAAAAAAAGCAAAATGCTCGCCATGAGGGTCCTCTCTTATGGAGAGATGAGCATTTAGCAGTTTTCAGTGCCCCTTACCACCAGAATTGTCTTTGCTGTGAAAACTGCCCTCTAATTCTAATCTAAATTAGGTGAGCGGAATTACAGGTGAGTCTTCGATGGCCCTTATTCTGCAGGGCCATTGGAGGAGTTTATTTATATACAGACAGAGCATATATATATTCATGGTGGAGACTACTCTGTCTCCACCGTGATTAAACACGTGGTCCGCCTGCATATAAATTTGCTGACAAACCACAATCTTGGCTGCATGTAGAGTCCACTGCAATTGCAATGGAGCATCCATATCACCAATATATAAATCAATTCCTTATATACAAGGCAAGGTAAGAGTACTATGGAGACAAAATTGCCCACTCTTGTAATGCGACCAAAGAGATTTTCAGGGTGACTCATTTGTTTTCTTACCTTATGTTTGATGTTCACCCAATCCCCTCTCAAGCCTTTTGTGACAATCTGTCTGATTTGTGCAATGATTAAATGTATACTATTTGCAATTCATTACAGTTATCTGCTTCATCTCTCGAGCCAGCTCTCTTGGAGGCACTCCATGCTGTGTAGGCAATATGACATCCCTGACTTCTTTTGACTTTATTGGGGATTGCCTGGCCACAGTTTCATGTGAATACCCTCTTAATCATTGCCAACCTAGGATTCTAAGACTGGGTATCGCTCATGTGGCCAGCATGCTTCAGGCCATATCTAGGAAATCCCTAGCCACTTCTTTGGTTCCTCAAGCTTGGAAGGAGGCTTCAGTTCTGCTACTACTTAAGAAACCTCCTGCTGACTCAATGGTTTTGAATACTTTTCATCATATCTCAATTACTTGTCCCCCACAAGATTTGCATGGGGGAAAAATATTTTCTCTTTTTTTGGAATCTAGTTCTATATTGGAGACTGGTTTGATGCCTTCTCATAGCACTAAGACCGCAATGGCCTCAGTACTTGATCTGCACATGCTGGCAGACCAGGGCATTTCTTCTGCTCTGGTTTTATTAGATTTGTCAGCTGCTTTCAAAATAGTGTCCCAAGATATTCTTATTAACTGTCTTTTAGAATTTGGCATTAACAGTACTGCTTTGGATTGGATTGCGTTCTAGCTGCCCAACCTCGTTCAAGCAGTCCATCTCTTTCCTTATAAATCTGATTTCAAGGCTGTTATTCTTGGTGTTAATCAAGGCTCCTCTTTTAGTCCAATCTTCTTAATCTATACCTTCAGCCTCTGATTAAATTGATCCATTTGACTAGACTCAAATCAACGAGCTGTGCTGACAACACTCAAATTAATTTCTCTTTTGATGAGGAGACGCAGAATGTCAATACTGCCTTCCATTATTGTATGGTTGCTGTTGTTTACTGGAAGAGGTAGAAATGCCTGAAACTGAATACTGACAGAACCAAAATTGTTATATTTTCATACAAAACAGTCCCCAAAGTCTTCTGATTGGTCTTTGGCTTGTTCAGCGAGTAGGTCCCATGCATGCGCTGATGGTCTGAAATCTGGAAATTTTCTTCATTGTGACTTTTCTTTGGCTCCAGAGGTAAATAAGCGATCTTCTTTCTGCTTGTTTCAGCTAAAAGTCTAGCACAAGATTTTTCCCATTTTGCATCCTGAGTAATGTTGCTTAGTGTTCTAGGTATTGATCTTAAGTCCCCTGTTTACTGTTATGTATTGCTTCTTGGTTTACCCCTTTAATTGCTCTTAAAACAAAAATGAATTTATGCCTCCACCTACTGCTCCTGCATCAACCGGTTTGAAAATGCTACACTAGTTGTCCATCTCTTAGGGAATGGTTTTTAAGGACTTGGTGATGTACATTCAAAGCTTACCACTCACTGGGCCCTGTCTATTTAAGATGCAAATCTATTAATTTCTATTTGCTGAGATTCAGCACGCTTGCCTGTTAGCTGTTCTTAAGTATCTGCGTGTTCAGCTGACAGGTCGAGCTTCCTCGGTTTTAGCCACTCAATACTAGAATCATCTTCCTCACCATCCAAACGTTTCTGATCCGCTAATGACATGAAGAAAACTGCTGAAGACTTTGATCTTTACAGACTAGTACCCACCTCTCCTCATCTGCCATGATGAGGGTCGGCTGTGTTTAGCACCAGGACACCTTTTTATGTATTTGCACACTCTATACAATATTAAGTCAAATCAAAACAGAAAAAGTACCTAAGAGTCTAAAAATATAAAGTATTATGTCAATAGGTGCGTCCAGTACAAAACAAATATTGTCAACTTTATATTTGGACATTTGGAAATTCTCACATCCCACTGTGAATTCAGTCTAAGAGCAGTCTAAGGATGTGCTGCTAAATACCGATATAAGAGCAAAGCTTAAAGAGAAGAGTGGACAGCCCTATTTTGTACTCCTCTAAGGGGATAATGGATTCAGCAGAACCCCATTTAGCCACATCATTGCCAAAGGGGCGGGATAAAGAAGTTTAATCCGGAACAAAATAATATGGGCTGAAGACGATGTTCTCCATAACGTTCAGCATATAGGACAATTAAGTTGAAGACCTTGGTGGCGTCTAAAGACAAAAGTGAGCTCGGCTGCACAATCCCACATGTATAGTCCTTACACTCATACACATGTCTGAGGTTATGTCTAGTGCACCTGTACGGCATCAAACCTGATTCATTCCTGCCGACCACTTGATCTATCACTGCATGTGTGAAATCATCAGAACTTTGGCTTGAATCTTAGTTTCAAAGTTTAATAAAGGCGTTGATCTGTATGAGTCTTATTTGGTTTGGATTTGCCAAATGACAACAGCCATTGCTGTCCACAAGTCATAAGGCAAACTGCCTATCTTTCTGCTTCCTGAAGCATCTTGAGGAGGTAGCTAACTAAGGTATTAAGCGGTTGTAACTTAAAACAGTGTGATGCCAGAATATCATAGTCATAATATTGCCAGACATAGGTATTGCGCCCTAAATATTGTTTATGAAAATATCGTCCCATTGGATTTAATATTAAAATGTACTCCCAGCTGCATATTTTCTGACTATGAAACTTTACCATACAACCCTTTCAAACCCACTGCTGTATATTAACACACTTCTGTTACCTATTTTGAATGGGTAATCAAGAGAAATCAGAACTGTCTTATGTCTAAAAGTAAGCTGGCACACTCTTGGTCCACTTCTGTGAATGAGATGACCAGAGTTCCAGATGTATTACTGGGCTGCAAATCTAGATAAAGTCTAGTTTATTTTGGCCATAAGAAATGTAGCTGTTCTCTGATGCTAGATCTCTTGCTTTCCCTATTGATACTGTGGTGAATCCTAGTTGTTTTAATAGGGATACAGGAGTTAGCTTAGCCGTTGGCTTGCAAACTTGTGCACCCGTCACCTAGTGACTTTTACCACACTTAGCCTGCTCTGTTTTAGCACATTTATTTAATTATTTCTTTTAAGATGGCTGCCTTGTTTTGACTTAGGCCCATGTTTTGATTTTCCTTATCAGTGCCACCGCGCTAAGGCGTCAAGATCAGGCGACAAATACAAACTGAAGGTGTCCATGTTAGGTACATTCCCTGTTCACGCTTTCGAAGAAATTGTTTATATTAATTACTGTCCCAAGCACTCCTTGTTATCTATTGTTTGGGAACTAACCCACGTCAGGTGTCCAGGCAGTTCTGTATATATACTCCTCACTTTATCAGATAGGCAGAGGGATTCCGACCAGATGCCATTGCTGCTACCGCTGTGGCACGTCGCCTTGACACTGACCCAATCTTCGTGTTCCTGTGGAATCTGAGTTAGAGACCTCATCACAAGGTAACAAGGATTGGGTTTTCTTCTCATGGACATGGCATTGGCAGATTGAGGTTTAACATACCTAGCTCTCTTCTGGGTTAGAGGTTAGGCCTACAGACTAGAGTATTAGGACATATCGCACACTTCATGATATCGAGTGATATTGCAAGATGGTGGGGGTCTTTGTATTAATGACTCTTGTCTTTACAATTCTGTTCCTTGCATTGTTCATTATCCTAATCATTGCAGCCCAGGCAACTTATCGCAGATTGCAGTTTTGATGAAATAAATATTATTGAAACTTTACTGCATCTTCTTCATTGCCTGTGTGTGACTGAGACATGGTGTTAATGTGAGAAAGGGGTAATCTTAGTTTAACCACGACGCTCCCCAAGATGTCACACTTTTGAAGCCATGCGTATAGGCTGCCACAAATCACCTTTATTCGCTTTGGGTTTAGGTGAGGTGCTGCTTGTGAGCCGGAAGGGTTGGGACGACAGTTGCGTTTTGTTGTAGGATTGGAATAGTCGCCTACAAACATAAGTACTGTCATCTTTAAACCAGCAATCTTGCCTAGAGCAAGAGTCTAGCTACGACATGGCGCCACTAACGTTGGTATTTAGGCACTAATTTACGGATACCCCGATTATCACAGTCTCACATACTACAGGTACCCTAAGTACCATTAAACGGAGACGTCCGTGGTCTTGGGGAAGATCCTCTTCAGCTTAACAGGGATTACCTAATTAGGCTGTAGGTTGTTCGAGCTCAAACTCATAAAAGGACCTTACTCCCCACTTGGTGTTCCATCTCTTTACTCATTTTACAATATGGCCAATGCCATAGACATTCCGCAGAATGCTAGACAAGCATTAACTTTACACCTAGTAGCGCATGGCTTAACAGAAGAGGGCGGGGATGTCACATTCATAGTAGAAGCTAATGAAGCTTATCAAACAGAAAAATTCTACTCCTGGGTCACCTTTCCTGAGGAAGACCGCAGGTCAGTCACATTCCATACATATAGAATTACAAACGTACCTCCATGATACCAAGCATACCAGTATCATGAAATACCCCTCACTTACCAAGAGCATCAGAACTGGTTTGAAGGCGCCCTACCACATGTAATACAACAAGTGAGATTAGGTCTTTTAGGTAATGATGGACCAACGTGGCCTATGTTTGCCACATACACACCTCACCCAGGTATACAAAACATGCAGGCAGCAGACCTGCGAGAATTATATCTTGAATTATTAACGCTATACAGACGACTAGTTCCGTTCGTAATGGGAACATTGAATACAATACCAGCGCGTCCAGCACCACCAGCATCTGCAGGATACCAATTGGCCACTGGGATTAATCCACAAACAGTACATACCATTATGGGTAAAGTATCCACGTAACGGGAGAAAATACCATTCTGGATAGCCCAGAAAACAAATCAGCTGGAAGCTGTGTTTCCCCATACGGTACCACAGAAGAAACATAGAATTCTCACTAAATGCTTGCCTTTTGGGATGGCTCCCTCAGTGGATGACTGTGCCACATGGGGTACAGTCTTCGCTGCAATATACACTACCACACATGGTACCCCAACACTTGCTAATTTACCAGAAGTGTTAAAACAAATACAGAATGAACACGGGGCTGCACCAGCCCTAGATTTGGAGATGAAACTAATGCATAACTTTGACGCGGTCTCCTCAATAATACTGAGTAATATTAAAGGGTAAGTGGTAGCACTGGCTATACGCCAGCGTCTCCGAGAGATTCCACATTTGGATAAAGAGAGAGAGCTACCAAGAGTTATTTCCGACACCTACACTAGTATAGGACGAGATAGTTTGGGAGCCAAACCGAAAAAGCTTGAAATACAAGTACCACACCTAAGGTTGGTGCTAAACAAAAAAAGATGCACTGGGATAAACAAAAACAATTTAATGATAGACAAAATAGGAGAGCAGATTCTCCACATCTGGAAACCTCCGAAAGGAGATACACTCTCAGAAATAAAGTATAAAAACTCCTGACAGATATACTGATTCACGTCCCTCTCGTTCCTTTCAGGATAGATGTAACGAGAGAGGGGGCCGTCTTGATCGATGTCCTGAGTACGTGAGACAAAAGAAAGACTCGCTGCAGTTTTCTGACAAAAAAGAAGATACTTCACCACAACAAAAGCCACAGTTTAAAATCAAAAAGGTGGCAGCACTGTCAATTAAAAATGCCAGTACACTTGAGAGCATTGCTGAAGAACAAGACGTGGGCAGTGACATTGTTAGAAAGCGCAGCAGAGATCACGATATGTCGCCAGAATCTGAAAGAACATCTGGATGTGACAGCAACTAGCGAGTTCATTGCCGTTGAAACATTGGACGGGCGCGTCCTCCCACCCGATAGGGAATATGATTAAAAAATTCAAATTGAGGGAGACATAGACGCACTATTCAGGTGATATTCTGGGATGAACTTAATTGTGGTATCTTATTGGCCGAAGAGACTGGCCACCTGAGCACGTCCGTAAGCTCCCACATGGGGAAGATATCATTTTGCCTTTTTTCTCTGATCTTGTTCCAGAGGCGGTAAAAAGAGCCTACGTTGTCGATTGGGCTTTAGTACAGGCTCCTGCACTATACCGCAATCATACAGGTTGGGACAAGGAGTCTCCTTGCCATATAATACCTATCAGGTCCACACCCCAACCTCAGCCACAATATGCTGTAAAATACGAAGCAAAAGCTCCAGTGAGGGAGATCCTCCCTCAGCTAGAGTACCAGGGAGTAATTGAGCTCTGTGCCTCTGCAATGAATAACCCGTTATCCCCGTTTGCAAAACCTGACCATTTCTATAGAATAGTCTTAGATTAAAGACACTTAAACAGTCATACACGCACATACGCTATACAAAATTCACATAACATAGCACTTATTAACAATATAGTGCGCAAAAAGTACAAAATAACGTTGGATATTTCCAACAGGTTTTTCTGTGAAAACTTAGCACAAGAAAGTAGGGACCTGAGTGCATTCTCATTTGGCTCACAGAAACACTTTTGCCATCTGCCCCAAGGCTATAAGAACAGTCCTGGACTGTTCTGAGCCCATGTAACATCAATACTACATGATCTTGATCCCGAGGCGCTATCCTATGTGGATGACATCTATCTCACAGACGACGTCCTCACCATTCATCTTTTCAGGGTTGATCGGATCATTTTAGGATTTTCAGACCTCGGTTACAAATTTAACTTTAAGAAAAGTAAGATAGCCTTTTCAGTGTATTGTTCCTGGGATATATGCTATCAAATGAGGGGAAGAGCCTGGCCCGCACTTCCTAGAGAAATGTGCACAGTTGCACCCACCTAACACGCTCAAGAAGTTACATCGCTACTTGGCTTTTTAAAGTTTGGCAGAACGTACATTCCTGACTATGCAAAACGTATCAAGCCTCTTTAAGACTTAATACGCCGAGATTTTTCTAGTAAACACCAGTCAGGTGAACACACACGCATCCTTAGGGAATTGCAACAGGACATGCTAGAAGCAAAACACTTACACACACGTGATAACAAAACAAATTTCGTCATCAGAATAATTGCTGATTCCATTGGGTTTACTTATGTCACCTTTAACGAGGGCGACACAGTGCCCATTGCGTATGAATCCCATTTATACTCTAATGCAGAACAACGCTTTGCACCTACAGAAAATATTCTAACTGCAGTTCAAATGGCTGTCATTAAGGAGAGGCCACTAGCCCAAGGTAAATGCATTATTGTCTTTACCCCAGTGCCAGCCTAAGAGGCTGGTACTAATTCAAGAGTTCCTAACACTAAAGCACTACATCCACGATGGATTCAGTGGGCTACCTCCCGGACCGCCAATGATGTTGATTACATCTTTGACCCAAAACGTCAGACACAAGAATATCTCCAATATGAACAGGAGTACCCCGCTCCTCTGGATATCTTACCACTTGACAGATACCATACTGTCATTTACACTGATGGTTCAGCACAACCAGCTGTAGGTACTAAACATCAATATTCAGCCACTTGTGCAGCCGTGAGTGGAGTGATGAAGGATAGAGTTTTCCACCCTCATAATACCTACACTCAGATCCTAGGGGACTGCACGGCTCAGTTGGCTGAACTTAAACCCCTCCTTCTAGCGCTAGAACACACAGAGCCAGGATTGCTGACTTTGATTGTCTGTGATTCATACTACTGCGTCCAGTCCTACAATGATTACCTTAATCATTGGAAGCTGAACGGGTTTAGAGATTCCGAAGGGAACACCATAAAACACAAAACTTTGTGGGGGAGGGTGGCTGATCTTAAGGATAAGCTACCGTGTGTCCATGTAGTACATACATTGGGCCACCAACGTGTAGGAGTACACATTATAGGTAACACTTTGGCTGTTCAAGCAGCCGAATCTGCAATAACTACGGCTTCTGTGGCTGCTGTGAAGGCTTCGGCTGAAGGCAAGTCCCTCCCAAAAGCATACCCTACAAAATATTCTTACCACATCAGTGCACAGAATGTTGCTTGCACAACAATTCTGGGGTTGGAGATCAAGCGATCCCCAACGAAGACCAGAGACTAGATCTAATAGAAGCAGCGCATGAGGGTGTCGCTTCTGCACATGCTGGTATTTCGGTCACGCTAACACTCTTACAGAAACGCTTCTGGTGGCCAGGTCTATACAAATAGACAAAACAATACGTCCTTTGTTGTGATGTTAGCCAGCAAATAAAGGGCTCTAATATCTCTGGGACCCTACCAGGAGGCCTAGGGGGTCAGGGTATCCGTACCTAGCTACCTATGTCTTTTATTTATTTTTCCTTAAGACTCAGGACTAAGTCCTGAGTCTTAAGATGGCTACCACCATTTCCTGGCTGATGTGATAGCAGTCAATCAGATCTCAGCATGAGATCTGTCAGCCCCGCGGATCATCTGCATCATCATATATACAAATGTTTTTAACCCTAATTTTTGCAAAACTACTGAACAGGTGTACTTAAAACACCAAAAGCACATTTCTAGAGCAAGATCTAGCTTTTTCTCTAGTTTTGTGTAAATCCATTCAACAGTTTTGGCTGTAGCTGTGTCTAAAATTCCTATAAAATTATGAACAGGGAAAAAACCCTTTTTCTCAGCCCCGCATTACAGATCACCCTAAAACTTTCTAAGCACAAACTAGTCAAAAAGTACCACTTTTAAGGAAGATTTCACGGAGAGTCATCAAATTGCACCAAAGTTATTAGCAACACAAAAAAGATATTCCCTATGGAAACACGTTCCTAACCATATCTACCAAGTGACGACGTGTGTGTGTGTGAAAGAGAGTGTGTGTGTTTGTGTGTGTATGTGTGTGTATATATATATATATATATTTATGTATATATATATATATATATATATATATATATATATATATATATATATATTCATCAGTATCATTTAGCTGCCAGAGAAAGAAATATGAATATATCAAACGTTCAAATACATTTGTCATAAGACAAAAGATATAGGGGGTCATTATGACCCAGCGGTCCCTAGATTGCCAGGGTCACGGTGGTGGTCAGATCGCCATGGTCGTGGCAGTCCGATCACCGAATTATGACCGTGGTGGGGCCGCCACGGTCCAAACGCTGACACCACCAGGCTGCCGCCAACCTGCAGCCCGGCGATCCCGCCTGTTGTAATCCACCAGGGCAGCTCTGCAAGCAGGGCTGCCCTGGGAATTACGAGTCCCCATCTGCTAGCCTGTCCATGGCAGTAAACACTGCTATGGAAAGGCTGGCGGAATGGCGGACTTGGGGGGGGCCCTATGCACATCCCCATCATGCATTCCACTGCCTGACTAACGGGCAGTAGAATGCGCAAAGGATGCAGCTGCACCCGCTGAACCGCCACATTGCAGCCGGCTCCATTAGGCCGGCTGCAATGTTAAGGCCCTGTCCCCACTGGGCCAATGGGTGGAAACACTGTTTCCACCCGGTGGCCAAGTGGGAAAACCATAATAGGGCCGGTGGGGTTTAGGCCACCCATGTGGCCTGATGGCGGTATTGTGTTGGCGGGCGGCCTCCGCAGCCCACCAATGTCATAATGAGGGTCATAGTGCCTCCAGGTTGTCTTCTAAGACTTCTGCAGCATGCACAATGCATTCCTGGATAACCATTGGCTCTGCATAGCTGTTCCTAAAGAAGCACAATCCACACTAACACTCTGAGTGTAAAGAACTTTATGTATTTAAAAGTTGTTGAACTATGTACAAACCTTTAATCTTTTGATGCTCATTCAGAGTGTGCTGTATTTTCATATACCATCAACTCATTTCAACTCTGCTTTACTCATAAGACACACTAGGTCTGACAGATTCTGTATATCATCTCTTCTGTTACCTATCTGTTCTAATATCTATCAACATTGCTATATTGTTGTTTAAGTATCTTCATGAAAACGGTTAACATTAGTCAGTTGTTGTAGGTCAGGTTAAAACACCTTTCTTTGGAACAACCTCTAGAATGCTTCAGTGAGCCCCATATTTTAATCTGATGAGGATCACTATCTAGCTGAGAGCCACCAAGGCTCCTTGTATATTCTGGTCACGGTGTCTATCATTTTCCCAAGATGTGACTCAATTAATAAATGTCACCCTTGACAGCAGTACAAGATTTGAAAGATAAAGGATGCTTGCCACAATAAAAAATCTGCTACAGTTACCTAACAGTACCCCTACTTAAAAAGTGACTCTCTTTTGCAAGGTAAATGTGTCTGATTGCACTCTCCTCTATACTTACCGATGATTCTTCCCAGTGCAGATATGAACTAAGTCTGAATAAGACTTTTCCCAACACCTATTCTGTAATACTACGTTCTACCAGCTGTCTATGCACAAATAGTCACTCTCTTTCATGCTGCCTTATCTGCTGCTGTTTCTATCAGCTTCTCTGAATGAATTATATATCAATGCTCTTAATCAACAGTCTAATACTTTAATAGTAGTTTAGAAGTGACATGGTCAACCTCTCTCCTCAGTGTCATATTGATACAAGGTTCTACCGAATTGGGTCATGAATTCAGGAGCCTGCCACCCCTCTTATGCTACTCATGATCTGACCCCTCTTACACTACACATGACAGGTGCTCCCTATCCATCTTTAGATCAATAGCTACCCTGGTTCTTGTGTTAAAAACAGATCAGAACGCGATAGCCCCTGATAGAACAGACACTTGCTTCTCTCACACCCAGTTCTAAGCACCTGCCTCAAAACAAGCTTTGAGATACCCAACCCAGCAATCTATGATGGAGCCCAAAACTCTGCTGCTGGCTCTAAAATGTTCTTTGCTGGATGCCTTTATAGCTATCAGAATGTCATACAGGACAGCCTAGTCAACACTTAACATACCTGTCGCATAACCATCAGTAATATTTATTACTAACAATAGCGAGTGGTAGCGGTGCTGAGTTTCATGGTAAATCCAAGTCCAATGATTAATCTCTTTCAAACTTGCAAATGGCTTTGTGGACTTGTGAGTAGTGGCAGTACACCTACCATGCTTTGCATGACTTACTTCGAATGATGAGGACCTAAAAAAACATTAAAAATATTAAAATACATCTACAGCTTTACTATTTTCTAGGTCTATTTTAATGACAAGGGTGATAGAAGCCTTTTGAGATGAAATTGACAACACGCTGACCACATTGTTCATGGCCTCCTTGCCACTTTTCCAAGTATTTCCATAGTAAACTCCCCCAATGGATTCCCATCCTTTTGCCAAAGCCCCTTTATCTGGTGTTAGGCAAAACCTTTTGATTTTACTAGAATAATATTTATAAAATAGTTATTTAAAAGGGCTTTCAGGCAGCTTTCTTCATCCATTCATCTGTCATTGTGTCATTCACATTTCGCTTCTAACCACTCTATCATGCAGCATGGGCCAGTGCGTGTGCCTTCTTCAGCCACTGGTTAACTTCCCTTTGAGTGACTGCATTTTGCTCTCTCACAGGCAGCACATCCGCACAAAATGTAGTTCCCTTCAGTGCCAGTGTTTTTGTTTTTACTTTATAATTGGATTAGTGTTGCCTTTGTGTTTAGAGCCTGGTGTGATAGCAGGAGCTTTCTACCAGATGAGGGAAGAGGTCACATTCCAGCTTTATCAATTCCTGTCTCCTGCCAAATTCCTTTTGGAGTATCCTTTGTTTATCTATTTCACAGCACACCAGGTTTTGTCCATTTGAAACTGTCATAAGCGAGCAATTCTTCAAAACATGTTTACTCTGGATTCAGTTTCACCAATAGTTCATTATTAAACTTTGTCCAAAACAAAATACAACTTTTATCATGTTTAATTTGCAGCAGTTGTAACACTTTTCTTACTTTCTATAGTTTCTACTTTTCTTTTTTCTTCTTTCTTGCTTTCTTTCTCTTGCGCTTTCTTTCTTTCTTTTTTCCTTCTTTCTTTCTCGTTCCATCTTCTTTCTTTCTTTCTTGCTTTCTTTTTTTCTGTTTTCTTTCCTTCTGATTTTCTTTCCTTCCTTCTTTCCCTTTTCTTGCCTTCTTTTTTGCTTTTTGTTTTTTTTTCTCTCATTTTGACTTTCCTTCCTTCTATCTTTCTTTTCTTCTTTCCTTGTTTCTTCCTTCTTTTTCAGAGACAAGAGGCTGGCAGGCAATGGTAGAGTGACTGTTTATTTTTTAGGTCTGTGCTTGCCAAGACCTTTACATTTTAATAAAATAATGTGCATGACATAGTTACTTATTGGGGTTTTCAACCACACTTCATCCATTCGTCTGTGGTTGTGTCCAGCATGCGTCAAGGGGCAATGCGTCAGTCCAGTTCAACCATTGGCTGACTTCACTATGAGTCATGCCATGCTGCCCTTTCATAAGGAGCACATCCACCCACAAATGAGTTCCCTTCAGTGCCAAGGAGTACTGTGGTACGTTTTGCAAAAACCATGACAAAACAAGAATTTCTGAAAGGCTTGTGGCCAATGTCAGACTTAGTGGCTTTGCCAATGCTTGTCTTTTACTGGGCTAAACCCCGGATTTACCTTCATATTTCCACATTTCACCTTTCTCTCTTCCACCACTCTCTCTATTTCTACAACGTTCCAAACTTCATGCTATTTACTTTTTTTGTCTCCTTAACACCTACCTATGAATGTCCACATCTTTCTGTCCTGCCTTAACCGTTGCACATCCTGGCTTCCCTGAACTGGCTCCTCCGTAGTTTGTCATAGCACCAGTCATTGTAGAAAAGTTTATTTTTCTTTAAATTAATGCCTCTTTCTCATCCTGATACTGTAGGCGTTGTGGTTAGTTATTTGTTTTATTTTAAAAACTGCTTCCATTGCGGATTCAAAACCCCACAATTTGCTTCATTTTCGTTTTTCATTTGCAAGCCTTTTCATTTGAACCGATTTTCAAAATTTGTGTTTCGTTGAGCTGGTTCCTCACATCAGTATTCACCGGATTAGAGTTTCAATACGATAAGTTATTTGTAAATCTAATGATATGAGCACATGATTTTGAACGTTCTAGAAGTTAATTGTAAACTTTGTCATGCACACTCACATTCCGCAAAGCATCTCCGAGAAGCCGAGGCGTGGCCACTAGGAAGCTGCAGTCTCATCTTTCTTGTAACACTCGCACCCACTGGGCCTGTCAATGCTCTTCACTTGTTGCTGTTCTTCTAACATGGCGGCCTCCCAGAGAGAGACGGCATGGCAGGGGAGTTAAGGAGACTTTACAAAAAGAATCTAGAGTTATCTTGCTGTGTTGATGGACTGAGCACAACGTCTAACAGCGTGAACGTTGCCTGCCAGCCCTCCATGGTGCACACATTAGACTTGCCTTTAAAAGAACTATTGCAGCTAGCACCGCATGGCGCAAAAAAATACCAAGCAGAATGTCCAAAGAATGTGCTGTACACACCAATTCAAAACGTCTGCTCTGCTGTTTCATCTCGAAACTAAACAGTTTATTTCTAAAGTGTTTAAAGACATAATGCTCTACAAAGAAGGATGCACTAGTGGAAATGATGACACGCGCAAATTACTGATCCCCCAAACCAAGTGGCACCGTGTGAATGTTATAGAAGAATGGATTATCACCCAAGTGGAGCACATTCACTCAATCCGATTTTTCTATCTTGAAATCAAATGAACGAGATAACACCTGATGGAATTCAAGGCTGGACTTACGCTTTAACCAATCCTAGTGCAACACCTTTCGCTGTCTTTGTATCTGATGCTGACTAGCAGTTCACCTTCACTCTCACTGCAGTGTTACTGTGTCCACCATTCATAAGCAAAGGGGTCCCTTTAACACTGACTGAGTGAAAACATTCATATTGTGCCTTGCTACCTTCCATGCACAGGTCACCTTCACGGTTGTGTGTCAAACCAACGCAGGCATGTACCCCGGCTGCCTTAAGAACACGGCTCGAACCACAAATGCATCTCTACAACTCATTCTTTTCCCCCTTTCCCACTCAAGTCATTACAACGACTTGCCTTGTGGAACGCGCTGGACTTTGATATAATATAATTTACTATTCCAACTCCATTCTGCACCACAGTATGGAAAGTGTTGGACTTAAAGTCTAACATCAGTCCAACAACGCTGTCCCTTAGTCATGTCATTGTGACAACTTGCGTGGTAAAGGAATGCGTTATAAAGACGCATTTGTGGTTCGCGGCGCATTGTAAAGGCACAGCGTGGTTCGTGCCACATTGTTAAGGCTGGATCCCCACCTTCACTTACAAAACGATGCAAAGGACAGAAGGAGGAAGTAGGCGTTGTTTGTAGCAGTCTCTACAAGCTATGATGTTTTCCTCTAATCTCACCTTGACTGGCAGATTAATCCAGAAGTTACTTCCATAATCCAGAAATATCATCTTTCCCAAATGAACTAAATTACTTTTACGCATTACAAACTGTTTAAGACCTTTCTACGACATTCCTCAGCATAGACCTTGATTTCATCTTAAAGGTTGTATGAAACAATAACACAGGTCATTTTTTAGGTAAACCTCATTCTCAGTTGGCCTAAGGACACAAATTGCACACCCAATATTTACCAACAGCATATGGTTCAGTAATTACTGGCTGTGCAATTTACACCCTATTTCAATTTATACATCACAGAATGGGGAAAACACTCTAATAACACACATTATTCCCTGTTCCAAGGGATACCAACATGAGATGTGCGGTATTTGCCTACACAATACCCATCAGGCTTTACTTGGTGAAAATAGTGCAAGTAAAAAACAGTGATGTGCATAAATGCCCCCCCAGGTTACAATTAGGGGTGGGCAGATCTTGCAGAGTTTTGATCCGTGGAATTCTGCTAAAATACTTAAAAACTCCACAAGATTATATGGAATTCCACGAGCGGCGGAATTCTGGTCTGTCGCGCTGATAAACAACTTGCAGTGCACATGTGCAATATATTCTATTCTATATAGCATATTCATATTAAAGGTGACCTACTCAAGTTCTGCACAGCATCTTACTTCTTTTGTGTTATAGTATAGTATTGTTATTGCATTTACATTGCTCTTACTTCTCCTTAAAAGTCATTGATGTTAAAGCACATCATAGTGCAGTTTTCCGTCTCTCTGCACTATTCCTGTTGGGCAGCGTGCCTCGACTGTACCTGTGTCCAGTATTCCCCCTTGATAAAGTGGAGGCTGGGTAGTAGAAGTTGTTGAGGGTGGCAGCCATGCTGCTATCAGGGTGATGGCGAGGAAGCGCACATAGCAGCTGCTGAACGGAACAGAGCAGCCCTTGACTGCTCTAATAGTGGTAGCCTCAAAGTGGTTCACCCCAGGACAAGGCTTTGAAACAGCCATGCACAGAACTAGCCAGCCTGCCCCACTAGCACTCTCCACCTCATTACCCGCATCTGCCTGCTCCTTCATGCCAGTACCTGCTGCTGGCTCTTACCGTACAGCTTGGTGTTGATGTGATATCTCTAGGTCTGGATATTCCCTCTGCCTCCTCCCGGTGGCAGAGAAGAGGCAAGAGTGGATCCCATGCCTCCAGTAGGTGCCAGGGGGGTGCTGGCGGGTCACACAGTTGTTCCCACCTCGTATCTCCAAGTACCGATAGACTGCGCACCACCCGCCGCAAAGGACCTCCTGTCAGTAGACTACAACACAGCACAGGGAGACTTGAGCACCGCGTGCCAAAGAACGAGGGGTATAGAAAGGGGAAGAAGTCAAAATCGCTACGCTGCCGTGCACCCTTGTATATTGATAACTTAGCAGAGCAGTGGGAATGAACTCTGCCCACATCTGCAGCACGTGTGTCGATGGCCATCTTCAGCTGTCTGGTTTCCTGGGGAAAGTGTGCCATATAGAACAGAACAGCACAAGAAGAATGAAACAAACACCAAGAAAACAAAAAAATAGAGGTGGGCAGTAAACTCCGCCATGCAGCAGTTGGCAGAGTTTTTGCCAAACCCAGTGCTCCAAGTGGAGCGCGGAGTGTGCAAAACTCTGCAAACTCCACTGGCGGAGCGGAGTGTACTGCTCACCCCTAGTTATAATACCAATTCAGGTACAAAGGGCACTTAGAATATAGACTTAGAATTCAAAGTGTTGCTGTGTCTGCAATGGGAAGCGGCTGTGAAGACCTATAAATGTTTACTAAATTATAACCTTTTCTTTGCGCCCACCTTCACGACTTCTTACGATTTGGCCCATATATAATCAGCTGACACATTTTCTTTATTAATCGACCCATAGCCTGTGAATTTGAATAAATACATTTTAGTGAATCTGCTTTGGTTTTGTAGGGGTGAGCTCGCTGTCCAGCCAAAAGTGTGGACTATTTTCTTTCACCATCAAACCGAATGGATTTGTCTCATAATAAGCATACAAGGTAGGCTACTTGAATTGATAAAGACATCTTTGGGAATTGTTCTAGGTGTTGCTGACAACAGGTATTTCTATGATCCAGTTTGATGGTCATCCATTTACCCACCTTGGAAAGCTGTAAGGTTGACTTCGTCGGTCCAGGTCTGGGCTGGGCTATTTTGCAGGCATCATTATATAAGTGTGCATGCTTTCTTCCCACCATGACACATATTCTACAATATCCGTACAATTACAAGTGCAAAGACCTTATTTTTTCAACATTGCTCTATTATGATCAGGTCAACTGACTATGACCTGCATGTGCCTCAAACATGGCTTTTGCACTAGACCTCAGATGAGCCTGCCAGTTATCCAAGAACACCATCATGCATGCATAGGGGACATTGTGCTGCTGGACAATAAGTTTTACTTGGAGGAATTTTAGGACAGATTCGTGAAGCCTGTTTCCATTGCAAACCTGATTCTGCACAAGGTGATGTAAGAATGTTTTGAGGTAGGTAACCTCACCACAGATTTTACAATCCTTTTTGCCCCCAAGAAATGAGAAAATTGCACGAATGCACTGCTCCCTCTTTAAGGAGAAGAAACCGTAAAAGGTCGTGAATTGCCATATAAAGGACATGTACCTGGGCCAGGTTGTGCTTTTCTCATCCAGAGATAATCCTAGTGCCTCAATTCTCGAGTGGAATTCCAAGATAAAACGCTGCCTGGAGTTTGCCAGATCGCTAATTTGTTCTATGAAATGCCACAAAATTCCATGAAATTTGATTAAACTATGCAAAATTAGACTATTTGAGTGAGATTACCTTTGTGTACCACCAAACGCGAGCACCCACTTTGCCTGAGAGTCTTGCAAGGTAAGAGCAGGAGACTGGCTTAAGCAGAATGTTTTTCTCAACAAGCTGTTTTCTTAGCGAGGACTTATCCAGCATGCAAAAGATACACGACATTATGTAATGTAAAATTGTGAGTATTTTCACAAATTTTGTGAAACTCGGGAACTACCCAAGTTTTGCTAGTGTAATTACATTTTGCTTAGGCTTAGTGGTGAATAGATTCTGAATAGGAAGTAGAATGTATTTTCCCCCATTTTCTTTAGCCACCACTGACATAATATTAAATAGTTAGGCATACATAATATTACATGGTTAGGGACCTAATAGCAGAGGTTAATAGCTAATAGATTGTGCGTTTTGTATTTGTTTCACCTTGAGCTGTATTATGGAAAGCACCCAGGTTGTGCAATCAGAAAGTGCACGGTGCAGTCACTCACTGCACCCGCCTGCAGGAAGATATCTACTGCCCTTTGAAATGTGAGGTCGATTAGAAGTGTGTACAAAAAGGTAAGTAGTTTGCTTCAAACAGCCGGTCTGCCTTTCACTAATGCGCTGTTCCCTGCACTGGAAACAGCACTTTTGTTGTAATATGGAGCAATATCCCACTATGTGCCCGGAGCACAGATTTAAGTAGTATAGTGTGCCTTAGCCATAATATGGCCCCTCTTCTTGTGCTTAAATTTAGCAGCTCTGTTATTCTGTCAGTCTGCCTCTACGCTGCTTAATTTGACAGGGATCGACAGAAGGGATACAGATTGTGTTTACTCTGCTCCTTTATGCAGATTATACTTTACTTGCCAAGTGCACTTCGGTTATAATTCCATTTCTGGTGTGACAGGTATTTTTGTTGGTTTATGTCCTGGCTATTTACACCGAATCGTCAGGAATCCATGGAAACTTTGCATTTATTACTGAAAATAAGGATGTATTGCAATATAAAGTTATGCAATAACTTTGATGGTGGATAGCTGCCTTCCATAATTACTGGCCAGCTGAATGGGTGTGCCTTGAAGTCAAGGCTGGAAGGATTTATGTATGGAAGCTGCTGATTCACTGGGGAGCAACTGTGCACTTTTGCACCTTAAGTGAACAATGGTGCCCTAGTTGAAGTTGAGATGTCATGCTAATGCCAGCGGTTGGAGTACATCCACATTGTGGCGGAGCTCTGAAGCACCCCTTCATCCACTTGCAGGAAATTCTAAATGTCCAACATGTAAATCAATAATTAACCCTGGACAGCATGAGTTTGGAAAAAACGAAATCCTTCAGACTTGTTTATAAGCTTGTAAAGTTAGCTGAGTGTTTTGTTTTTCAGATTCAGGAAGTGCAGGTAGTAACAAGGGACAGGTTTCAGTGGTGTTGGGTGACATCTATTGGATCTTGTAGCTTCCTTTAGCAGGGGTGGAGGCTTCATAGTGGTGAGGGTGCGTTGCCCCCCATATCTTCTGCCCCGTAATTATCATTGCATTCAGGTTTTTTAAATTATGATTATTATTTTTTGCCTGTGCCATCTCTGCACTCATTTTCAGGCAGAGCCGAGAGTTCTTCAGGGAGGGTAGGGCTAGGGCTTCATGGACTGCAGTCTGTAGATTGAGCAGTAAAGCAGTCTTGAGGTGTGCATGTCAGGTTGGACAGGTGACATTCTGTGTCCAGCCCGACATGCGCACTTGAGGCCTCTCTCTACCTGCGCAACCTTAGTAAGCTTGGGGGTCACAGCCAGATCCTCCCCCAGTCTCTTAAGGGGCGCTGGGTTTGCCTGACAGAGCCAATCCTGGAGCTGCTGGAGCACCATCTGGATTGGCTCAGGGGCAGAAGGAGGAGATGCAAGTTTATTCCCCACACACTTGAAGCAGCTGGGGGTTGGGAGGTTGAAGACATAGCCAATCACTGCATGGCTTCATTTTGAAGCCAATAGGTGATTGGCCATTTACTACCTGTCGCTTACTCTCTTCACTTTCGTGCCCAGCGCCAGTAGCGGCATTGCGCACGAGGCAGCGGAGGAAACCAGAGAGGCGTATGTTCTCCTCGGATGGCCATCCTCATCCAGTGAACATGTCCTTGCGGGCTTAGAGCGTAGCAGAGGCCAGCCTTTTTAATTCCGGGCCGTCGGCACCTGCAAGAGTGTTTACTATCTGTGACTTTCCAGTGTTTTTCAAATTTACATCCGAATCCTTTGCTGTTAATCTATTTCATGAAATGAATTATGATGGCTGCTTGTAATGGGCAAAGAAAGGGCTATAAAGTGGGCAGAATCTACTTTTACAGATCAGTGAGTATCAGCGCATCTAGCAAGTTTTTATCTGTACATGAGATGGAGAGCGGTGTGCTTACCACCTATAGCAGCTTGTTAAAAATATTACCACCAATATAATTAGAAAACAACATTAATATTCAATTTGTACACTACCAAATGTGTGTTTGGTGAATGGAACATCGTGAAGTACACCCATGGCAATTATGGACTCTCATGTCTGGCATGAGCAATTTAGATAGTCACCTCCTTAGCAGACAACAAAACTTGCAGTCGCAGAAGAAAGTCGTAGTAATAGCATTAATGATAACTTAAAATGGGAGAAAACAAATGAAATCAAGGTGAATGTGTCAATCCTAGCTAATTTCACCTGCCCACCCAATTTCCTGCAGACTTTCTGTGGTCCAAATGTCTATCTCTCACATGTAGAGCACAACAGGGACACGCCATTATCATGCACTATGAATGGTTATTGAGGGAGAATATTTCATCATTGGTTTTCTAGGCAGCAATGTGTTTTGACTACACAGAGCACTGATGCTACCTGTGAACCCTGAGCGGCTTCATAAGCTGCAACACGAGTAAATGGTCTAAGAGTTTAGAGAGGAAACTTCACTAATGCCATTGATAATGAATTGGCATGCTAGGTCATTTTCCTGTAGTCTTAACTGCACTCATAGCAAAGCAAATAGGTCTGTTTTTAATGTACTAACATTGAAGACAGCAATTTGCATGTCGTAGCTCAATACATCCAGTCCTGTTGGCTTTCAATAGAAAAAAACGTGGAAATTCATGCACACAAAAAACAACAAATAGGAAACATAATGAAGTCTGTAGAAAAGATACAGAGGGTAAAGTAAAGGACAATCTGGAAGATGGGCAAAACGTATACAAGACTTGAGTAAAGCACTTTAAAAAAACTTACTTTCTGTATACAATGCAATAGAGATGGGCAAGCCAACCAACTAACATTTCGTTGAGACGTAATCAAGAAAAAGGTGATTGGTGAAAAAAACATTTGCCTAAGATCACACAGTTTGGTCAAAATGGGGAAGCCAGGATTAATCACAGGTTTTCTGTTTCACTCTGTACAGATTAGCCACTAAACGGTTATTTATTTGTCCCTCCGTTTTACCTAAAATGTTAATACTTTGTTTTTAGGATTGTGCAGAGCGAGAGTGGTAGGCAGAAGCCACATGAAAGCTTGGCTTATTTTGGCCTCAAATTTCCAAGAGGACCTTAACCTGAGCCAGAGCCGGGCATCTGGTTCAAGCTTTAAGTGGCTCGCCCACCTGCACATTGCAAATATGTGATACAGTATGATGAATTACTTTACTTTGAGATGTAAAATATTTATCATGGATTGCAGCACAAGCATTTCATAGGTGGCAAAATGATTGCACCAACATCAACAGCATGAGGTGAGAGGGAAGTTTTCTTCTGAGCGGAGCCCAAGCCCATTTTAAGGACTTGTTAACAATAGGTCTTGCAGACAATTACCTATAAACAAACTTATTTGCTCCACACAGAGATTAGGAGTGTGCAAACTTTCAATTATGCAAGCAACATTTTGCATTGTCCCTTATTTATCGCCCTTTAATTAGTTGCCCTAATTTTCCCATTGTTATGCATAAGTTTACCTTTTCTCTCTCTTGTGTTACTTGTTGTTAAAACCGAATGTTACTTCCTTTTGTGAGAACTGTGAAATCAGGTTGCTATGGTAACTTGCAAGCATTTCATGCACAAGTGCATACCTTCCATAACAGTTTCCATGGGTAACTCAACAATTGCAAGTATTGAACATATTTAATGCAGTAAGATTTGAGGCAGGTTTTCATGTGTTCACGCTGCCCAGACCTAGATTTTAATTGTTTTCAAGACTACATATTCACAATTGCTTCATAAACCTTCTTGCATTCTCACTAAGTGCTCATGCAAAAAGCATTTTTCTATGTGAATCGGCCCGTTTCGACTAGAGAAATGCTTTTTAGGACGTACAAAGCCCGAATTGCGAATCAGTAACATGTTACCTAATCGCAATTTGGGTTCTGTGATTCGGTATTAGGAAGGGATGTGTTCAGAACGTCCCTTCCTAATACCGAATCTGAGAGGTGTGTATGATTGGTTTGTGACCGTGAATGCGGTCACAAAATAATCACAGTGGACACCAATTTCAAATTGGTGCTAACCCATTCACGATCGGGAAGGGGTCCCCACGAGACCCCTTCCCCTTTGTGAGCGGTAGCAAAAATATTTTTTCAGAGCATACTCTGAAAAAATGTAAAGACAACTTTTCATTTTTCTTTTTGAAATGCATCTCATTTTCCTTTAAGGAAAACAGGCTGCATTTCGAAAAAAAAAAATCTGCTTTATTTAAAAAGCAGTCACAGAAATGGTGGTCTGCTGTCCCCAGCAGGCCACCATTCCTCTAAGTGCAGTTATTATCAGTGGGGTAACAAAATGTGACCTACCTCATGAATATTGATGAGGTAGGTCCTTTGCGACCCCATTGGGAATCGCAAACAGTGTACTTAACACTGTTGTACATTTTGTTTTGTGACTCGCAATTTGCAATTCCCAAACAGATCACAAATTACAAGTCGTAAAACAAAGAGTTGTACATCTGGCCCTAAATTCTTTATTTAAAGTTTCTTTTACAAAAACAAATCCACTCTTTTTTCAAAATTTTCTCATTGCTGAAACCTTCCCGAACCTTCCTTATGTCAGTCTGGCTCTCTCAGTTCACTCACCACGTAACACTGAGCCCCATCTTATACACCCCTCCGCTTTGAAATGGCATCAAGACGCCACTGTCCTTTAGGTTGCATACAAGTGGGTAGGTTGTTTCAAAAGTGTGACTCCTGATTGTAACTCAAGGTAGGAGTGTTGCAAGGTAGTGGCAAAGGTGGAACATCTGGGTACTCCTAACAGGATCATGTGGGTCCAGAGGAAGTGGACTGAAATATCACATGGCTGTAGTACCTACAGGGGTTTCCTCCCTAGGAGGCATACTTGAGGAAATTGTTTCCCTATTGACACTTCTGCTAGATCACATACTAAGTCCTCAGGCTAGCTCCATGTGGAAAACGGCAATTGAAGTCAAATACAAATGAATGTTAAATTGTATGTCACTGGACTTGAAGCTGTTCAGCCTGATATTGTATGCATAGTTTCACCAGGTTCCCAGCCACCATTTGCTCCCTGTTGTTTTCTAAATGTGTGTACATTTCGTTAGAGGTTAGGATAGAGTTTGATGTGATCTACATTTCCTTCCAACATTTTTCAACTCTGTTAAAAATAACTACACCTGTAACCCTGCTTTCTCCCTCCTAGCATTCACAGGTGCTTTGCTTAGTCAATGAGATTCAGGGGACTGTGATTCTTAAATGTCCCTTTTATAAAAGCAGTGGGCTACAGGATGAAGGGGAAGTGAACAAGGTTTGGACAGACTGTCCCCATGAGGAGCAGGGTCCGTACTGATTTGAATTAGGTGGGCCTCTGATTTAGAGTTTGGCAGACAGCTACTCCATTGGAATGGTGACGGAGTGCTCTGTCTGCCAAACTCAAGGACAGCCTGCCTAATTTTGAGTTGGGTGGACTGCAATTTTTATTGGAGTACAATTTTCTGTCATGTAAAACTTTCTCAGATGGCTTGACGGAGTTGGTGCCGCCAGAAGTAAGTGGACTGTCAGATGGCGTTTTTACAGTCCCTCACTGACTATATATACCTGGCTGTGAGGGACATTAAAAAAAGAAAACGCCATGGGAAATAAAAACTCCCTTGTGTGAGGGTCATTAATTTGTTTCATTTTTTAAAACAAACACATGCTTTGAGAGAATGTGTTTGAATAGTAAAGACTTTGGAAAAGATTGGCAACCAGTTGTCATGTTTTACTGAGCTATCTGTCAAACTTGACCTAAGGTGACAGGAACCACCATGATGGCGATTCCTGCCAAGGTATAGAGAGTTCCGTTGGCTGGCGGCCATCTCTTAATTTGGCAGGCAGAATAGAGACAGTAAAGTCCGCCAGCCCCACAGACATCTCTATTCAATAAAGACAAGAGTGTTGCTATCTGACACACGCTTATCTTTATTGTTACAATTGTGTCAATGATGACGTTTAAGATTAGCTTAGGCCATCTCACTGGCTACTTGGAGACAGTCAGTCCAACTGTAAAGTTATTTACAATGGCGCGGCCATCAGTATTGCTGAATTTTGCCATGGATTAAATAACCACACAAGAAGACAAACATCCATCCTCAAAATCATATATGTCACTAGTGGCCCTGCCTGAATCATGAATGAAGTTTTTTTACTGATATTCTCCCAATGCATGAGACTGAGATCCTTGAAATGGATCATAGGAGACTCAATAACCTTGCCTAGGTTGTGGACAATGGAGCCGTTCCACAAGGTCAGGATAATGTGAATTACATGTGTGGGGTTATTCCACCTGTGCCTCACGCAGGTCCATTGAAATGTGTCAGAATTCCTACCATCCCTCTGGGAAAAACTGTGGCTTGTAACCTGCCTGTATGTTGTGGTAGGACTCTTCCCTGGACATAGGAATAGTATCCTACCTGTTCCAGGTCTTTCCTGTTATGTTGGGGTCCCTACAGAGGTAGCCTGCCTTGCATAGCACACTATATTGCAGGAATTTAGGTCCATATGTATGAAGACATTTTCCCATAGACACAGAATGAGTAAAACCCTTTGATACATATGGCCCTTAGTCTGTCCGAGAGTAAAACAGTTTGTGATCAGTTTCAGTTACTTCCGAACCTGCAGGGACCGTAGAGGATCCAGAGGCCGTTGAGTGGGCACAGTGCTGGGCCTCTTAGCCACTGCATCCTTGCTGATGCAATCCCATGTATTGTACTCACACCAGAATCCGCCATGCACACTGCAGACCCACTTGACTTTCCACTCATTCAGGGAGTGACCTCTCTCTCTTTGAAGGGCTTACATCAATATCACACTCCAACAACCATGCACTAACCAGTGCTAGTTAATAGAGACCCTTTCAAAAGAAAGCAAATGTTGCCTGTGGTTGAGAATGTAATTAAGAATCACGAAGCGTACTATAGGATGGATAAGGGGGATGTACCATTAGATGTGCTGGATGCAGCAAGGCTTACATTAAACTAGTGGAGGTACAAATCCAATTGCCCCACCTTCTTTCTTAACAAATTAAGCTGGTCCTCTGCTAATGAAGTTAATTCTCTAACTGCTGTTACCGGCCCACTCGGAATTGAGAAGCTACTTGTAATGAGAGCCTAAGAGGAAACATTTCTGCAAATGGATTTGTCCTGCATTATTTTCAGGAGCAGTGCAAAGATTCTGTGAGATTGTTCCTGATGTCATTGAGCCGTAGGATGGAACAAAGTTTCAAGTACAGCTGGAGAGGAAAAACTGTTGCACTGAAAACCAAAGGACGCTTTTGTCAAGAAGAGCCGTGAGAGGGCAATGCTGCTAAATATCTCGTAGGCTGAGTTACAGCCATGTCCATGCAGAAACGCTGCGGATTTTCAGCACAACGTTATTAAGATCAGTTTTGCCAGATGGAAGGGTCCCCATAAACTGAAGAAGAGGGAATTTCCTGGTGTTTTTCGTAATTTGTTGCCAAAATTAGGTGGCTTCCTAAGGTTTCCACCTTACCTCGACTTGTGAAATTTCTAGCGCTGTTGCCAACACGGGGGTGCCTGATACCTTAACTACTCTGCCCCAAATCCACTGCCCTTTTAGACATTTAATGAAATGGAGTAATAATCAGTTTTCGCCTTGCAGGGAGACATTATTTCAAAGTGATTGTTGAAGATGTATGACTGGTAGTCCTAGACGAAGTTTAAAGCATTACAAGTAGAAGTATAATTCAGAACACTGTGGTTATTGCTTGTTGCTGCGTTAGTGGATAAACTCGACTGAAACTAAAGGCATCTCTGGCTGCACGAATACACTTCACTAACGAATGTCCTGTTATCAGCACTGGTGTTTGTGTGGTATTGCTCCATAGCAGTTTTTTGATGAGGGCAGACTCTTGTACGGTTCTAGGGTTTCCATTAATACTTTGGTGTACTTGGTTGTGTATGGTTAATAGGGAGTTATTAAATGTTTAGTTTGTATTGGTTAATGTGAAAGTAAAGTGGACTGGATGCAAAACGTAGCTTTGCAGCGTTTCGTGGTTACTGATGGATGTGCTGCAGGGCTGTTCTTTTTCATGGTTGTGCTAGGTGGTTTGTTTTTAATTTCTGAACCAATCCAGAGTTTATTTGTCAGATATTGCTATCCAGGTAGATAGTTATCATGCAGTGTTGTGTGCTTTTTGTCTGTACACTCATAGGGATGATGTTAAGTCTATGGATGTTGACATCTTGGTTAACTGACTTTGAAGTCAGTAGTCTCCATTGAGATGTTAGAGCCGTAGTTGGTATTGATTGTCACAGGAACAATACTAAACTAAGGATATAAATGAGACAAGTGGATAGGTTCCAGTAGTTTCAGGCTTACTTGAAAGTATTGATGGATTAGTGGATGTATGTCTCTATTATTTGCAGTATTTACAAAGTTTTCTTATCTTTAGCCTTCCCCGGTTAAAACTGAGAGTGGCTTTTTAGGTTAAACAGTTGTCACCTTTTATGTGGGACTGACTCTTTGATTAGTATTCCAAAGAAGTTTAGGTCATTGGATATGTCTCAGTCAGTTAAGCAAATGGTCATAGAGGAACAGGAGCCAGATATCTTGGTTAATTTTGTGGTCGAAGGTGTGATAAAGAATAGCCACATATATAGCTTGGAGCAGTGTTGTGTGCATGATAGTATCTTAAGTTGTGTCTGATGTGTGCTCTTGGTTTAGAGCCATGTGTGGCTTCTGAGATTTCTTGTTGAGTTGGGACAGATGGACTGATGTAATTTTATAATCAATTTTGTGTTTGGTTTGAGAAAAATAATTCAAAGGCAACAAAGGGGCACTCAGACAATACATTATAGATTCACAGATTTCCTAGAAGTCCTTTAGTGAAAATCAAAAATCAAAAGTTATTGAGTGAGTTGCATGTTACATAACCATTCAAATGAAGAAAGGACATGAGACTTAAGGACATTGGGTGTTCGTGGTGGTCTTGATGCCAGCTGCGAAAGACATAGAAAACTATCCCTTGCTGTGAGTCAGAGGACATGCAATGCAGTAAGATCGGTGATATACCCTTGTGTTTTTACCTTCTGGGGGTGGTTAGTCAGTGAAGATATTTGTGGTAAGTGGGTGGTGGAATCTTTGGGAATATCAAGTAGAAAGGGATGGATTAAAATATGGACAAAGTATGTGAAATATGAAGTAACAGGGTAGGGTCCAGTGGACCTACAGTAACGGTAACATCTTGGGATGTCACATTAAGTGCTAATGTACCTCAACTGAACTGAACTGAACTATTTGCATAACTTGTGAAACCTGAAATGAGTACTGTGCATAGCTTTGTAAAATCACCCCATTATTAACCTCCGGTGCCTTCTTCAGGTCTAGCACCAAGACCTGCACATATCTCTCTTAGTAAACCTAAGTCCAGCATAGACCAGTACCTGTCAGTGTTACTCAATGATGAACTGCCATGTAGTAGCCTACTGAACTATCCCAGTGGTTCTTTACCTTTTAACTTCTGTGAGCCCTCAGTTAATCATTATTGGAATCCAGGGACCCCCACTGAATCAATTAATGGAACCCAAGGACCCCTATTGATTCATTACTAGAATTTGGGGATCCCTGCCTAAGCATTTTTTATGATTTGAACTGCAAAACATTACACAAAGTATACTGAACACACATTCATTAAAAAAAATCACAAATGATGAAATCATTTATTTAATTCACAAATATAAAGCAAATCAAAATTTTCATTCAATTGAGCACAATCATAATCCAAAATTCAATTGAGGCCAATCGTCATCCATACTATCTACTGTTTGATGCACTTGATTGCTCCCGTGACTCAATCTGAGTATACTAACTTAATTTAAACTTACAATTCCAAATTCCTTCACATTTATAGAACCTTTTACATTTGTTTCTGAGCACTTTTTAAATCTCTTGATAATATTTCATTTTCTAAGTTGTGGACCCGCTAAATAGGCTTTGTGGACTACCATGGGTCCCCGGACCACAGGTTAAGAACAACTGATCGATCCTTATGGAATCATAGCCTAAGACCTGCAGAATATATGGTTGTCCCTGCAACATGCACATTAACCAGTTTTGCGTCCTTACATTGCTCTGTAGTATGCACAAGGCATACCACATATACAAAGCAGTAGTGTTAGCATTTTAGTGTTTGAAATTCTCAGTGCACATCAGAAGCTTGGGTTCAGAAGGCCAACAAAAGTGAGTGAGGTCCATTAATGAGTTAATATTGATTACACAAGAAAAAAACAATAAAATAATTATGATAAATATGTACCCAAGCCTGTCCTAAAGCTGCCAGTGGGAACTGAATGCCTGAGGTATAATTTGTTCTTAAAAAAGAGTAGATTTGCATGCGCTGTTTTTGTTCAAAGGAATCGGAAATTATCTGATATGCTTATTTTATCTCATGTTTTTTTGCTCCCCTAGTGTGGCAATGGTGCTCTTGTGGACAGCGGGTGACACCTTCAAGACATCCTACTTCATCATCAATGAATCTCCAGACCAATTTTGGCTCTGTGGTATCTTGCAGATTTGTATAGACATTGCAATACTTGTTCAGGTTTATGCCTACGATCTCCAGACACATTCCAAGTATGGCTAGGGAGAGTGGGCTGATTCCCACCATTCCGCTCTAAGATGCCAAAAGGACCTCCATGAGCAAGCTTCTAGCTATTTATGTGTATTTCCTAATTCCCAAATGGAAAGACAGTCAAATGTCAATCAATAGGTCAACATTTTAGGTATATTTTATTGTATTTTATTAATTTGGATTTTTCTGTTTCTTTTTTTCTCAAGTTCCAAATCTACCATCTTTATGTCATACAGTACATCCCCTAATGGCTGGACCACCAGGTTTTTGCTACTTTATCATTCTTTGTAGTGGAACATTATTAGTAAATACATAATACATTTCACAATTCATGCAGGGTACCTTTCTACTGCGAAGATATTTCATCTTCCCTTTCTCAACTTAGAACTAGGATTTGGAAAGGCAGTGAATAGAGTTACATTGTCCAAAATATATATAGAATATATGGGTGTTTTTGTGCTTGTGTATAAGCAGCAGATTAATAAAAGTTTAACCAGTACCAGGCTTTGGGATCACACCTTCCTGGCCTTGTATCAACAGCAATCATTTGTTTTCGCTTTTCAGAAATGCATGGCCTTAGACCCTGAGTCTTCCACACATCTCAATTATGACTTCTAGCCCTTGCCAACTCAACCTTTATCAGGCAAAGAACACTGTGCCTTACTGGAGTGCTTATCCAAACACCTTTGAGTAAGGTATTAAGTGCCAAAAGCCCTGTGCAGGCCTTACTTAGTTCTGCAAACTTTAAGGCCAAACCTTTAGCCCTCTTCAAATGGCACATCATCAAACCTTTATCATCTGTACTTCCAAAAGCCAGAAAATTTATCAAAACTAGTAGCCCTTTGGATTTCCTCCCTCCAGCTCCCTTTTTGGCTGTTGGCTTATAAATACATAAACCTGTTAGAGAGAGGCTGCATGAGATCTTAGTTATAGACTTTGTTTAGAAAGGAGTGGAGGCGGTTTTGTCCCTCAGAGGGACTTTCCCTGGCCTTTTCTCTCGTCTCTTAAAAAATGAGCCTTGATTTATAACTGTCAACCTTGGTTCTTCTCATATGCGCCCACCATCAACCATCACACCTGACTTCATTTTCATTCTCGAAGTCTCCTGTTCTCTCAACTTTCTTTACCACTCATGCTACCTTCCTCCCTTCCTACAGCCCAACCATTTGAAACAGGCTGTCCAACCACAATGCACTATTGCTCTGTGTGATGAGTTGCTAGCATTTTTGGAAACAATTCCACCCACAGACCTCCTATCTCATTCCCTCATCCTATGCTGTCCTTTTCCATCTCCTTTTCTCTCTTTTGCATCCCTTATGTTCCTGCTCATTGTTTTGAGGTGATCTGAAGTTAGCACAAAGCACTATACAGATGACAAGCTTGACTGCACCAGCTCTCAGTCAAATTAAACATTTGAGTGATGAACAAGCAAATTATTAAATACATCAGTGACTGTGCCAGCCTAGATGCTAATCAGGCAGGTTCCATGTATTTGATGGCAGTAACTGTGACCAACATGTTAAGGCTGAGACAGAACAAGGGAGGAGTTACTGCCTTTGTCCTATTAAGTTTATCTTCAGAGTTTGACAGAGTATCACGTGTTATTAATGTCACAGCCAGAGAAGACTTGACTAAGAGATCGAGCTTTAGAAAGGTGCACCTCATTTTTTGATTGTCGTTATCATGATCTTGCAACCTCTCTACACTTTTAAGTTTTTTTGAGATTGAGTGTGGACTACTGCTAGTGTCAGCTTGAAGTCCAACATTGTTTAACATTTATGTTTCAATTCTGCCCATTTAATGGAGTTCCAGATTTTGCTCACTATAAGTGGAAATTTTGAGGCATAAAATACTTTTTTGCTGCATTTTTGTGCTCTTTGTTGACTTATCTGGTTGTTCTATCCTCTGGAAATGCTGGGGAGCCAGTTATCCCCTTAACACTTTTGCTTTATCCACCTACCCTACTTCCTTCGTCAGTGTTGCTTGCACCCTGCACCTGCACTCCCACCTTCCGTTGTCCTTTTTGCTTACCCCCACTGGCCCTACATTATCCATGATAACACTCTCACCATCCCTCCCTCTGCTGTCTGTGTTGCTCCTCTCACCTGTCTGCCCTCCCTACCTCAGTTACCCATGTTGCCCTCCACCCACCTTAACAAAAAAGAGACACTGACACCGCTAGAAATTTTGTGAATCACAAAATCGTTACATCCAAGATAGTCTGATTTAATAAGATGTTATTGGTTACGATTCATGAGATATGCAGATGGCACTCAACATATTTTAAATGTGAGTGGTGTCTTAGATATGGTAGGGTTAAAATGTTAACAATAGTTTCAATGAGGTAGTCTCCTGGATGAGAGCCAACTGTCTTTTGCTAAATACGAATAAGATGGAGGTCATCTTGGGGAGAGACAGGTCTATGTGATCGCAGGATTGCTGACCAACTCCCCCTAGGAAAATGCCAAGATCCAGTAAAATAAGTTAGGAACCTGGGCTTCATTTGTGACAACAAGTTCGATATATCAGCCAAATAGCAAAATTGGACACATCCTATTTTCTGCATTTACAGATTTTGCATAAAATACTACCTTTCTTACTGGGTGAGCAAACGTATACAGTCATTAGTGAACACTATATTATGCTTTACCAAAGGTCCAATGACAAGACTTCATATTATCCAAAATGGAGGCATGTATCGCTTAGAATCACCAGAACGAAATGGGGTGGAAACAGCACTTTTCAATGCTGGATTTACTCTATGCAATTGTTTCCCAAGCCATGTTCAGATTATCGAGGATCACTTGATCTTCATGATGTTGTGCAATACCTTTTAGTTTATTGCAGTTTAGGAGGCTTTTGGCTGTTGGTACATACATGCAGTCTTAGTGACAAGGGGCCACATGTATGAAGCATTTTACACATCGCAAACGGCGAATCGGGCCGTTTGTGACGTGCAAAATGCAATTTTGGATATACAGACCCATTTTTGAGATTCGGTAATCTATGTACCGAATCGCAAAAAGGGTTTGCGAGTTGTAATTAGATAGAGGTGTTCCCTTCCTAATTGGGAGTCGCAGTCTCATGTATGATTGATTTGTGACCATTTCAAACTGGTGCTAACCCATTCGCAAATGGGAAGGGGTCCCAGGGGCCCCCTTCCCCTTTGTGAATGGCAGCAAAAACAATTTTTCAGAGCAGGCAGTGGTCCTACGAACCACTGTCTATTCTGAAAAAATGAAAAGGAAGCTTTTCATTTTTTGTTTTTGAAATGCATCTCGTTTTCCTTTAAGGAAAACGAGCTGTATTTTTTAAAAAACTGCTTAATTTAAAAGCAGTCACAGACATGGTGGTCTGCTGTCTCCAGCAGGCCACCATCCCTGTGAGAGCAGCCATTCCCAGTGGGGTCACAAATTGCGACCTACCTCATGAATATTCATGAGGTAGGTCATTTGCGACTCCCTTATGAATCTCAAACAGTGTCATTGACACTATTGTACATAAGGTTTTACGAGTCGCTCTGACTCGCAATTTGCAAATCGCAAAACCTGCATTTCATACATGTGGCCCAAGATGACTAATTTGGTTTTAGCCCGCCGTACAAAATATAATAGCATAACATGTGACATCCCATCAATTGCCACAAACTCTTTTGCATGAAAATACTTTATTTAAACCCTTTTGCATGAAAATATTTTTTGAGGGAATACAAGGTTCCAGCCAGGTATCCAGCAAAAATAAGTCCACATTATAAAGTTATCACCCTGCACACAGGGACACTATGATACAGAAAGAAAAGCTAGTTCCTAAAGGTCTGAAAAAGCCACACCATCCACTGGAGCCAGAAGTGCAATAAGAACTGTTAATATCACATTTGCCATGTAGAAAAATCATCCAAGCTCAGGAATCAAAGTGAAGTCCCTTCAACCTGCAAAGGAGGGATCTGAAAGAAATTTGGAGCCCCTTGGCTTCAATTCCTTTCGACTTGGTCTGGCGTATTCTATTCCAATCAAGCAACATAGGGGAGTACTGTTGCTGCCCATGATTTCCCTGATCCTCTGTGGAATGATGAATTTCAGTCTTCTTCTCCATTTGGTATAGTCCATATTTCACCTAGGAGGAGCAGTAAAAAAGTTTAGTTGAATGGTTCTTTCACATATTACTATAAATCATATAATTGTATGTATATAGAGGATGGCTAAGAAGAATAGGTATCTTATTCTTTATTTACTCCACAGAAAATGTATTTATAATTGTACTAGAAGACAGGCATTTTCTCAGGATTAATGGTTGCTGTGTTGACATGCAGCCATATCAGGGCGTCAAAGTTAAATTAATTTGCACTTTTAGTACAAACTATGACTTTATGCATATGTGCAATATCTCCAGTTTGTGTCCTTTATTCAAAGAAAAAATAACTTTGTACTATCATCAGTTACATACACAGGATCTTATAAGATGTATGTCAAGCCAAATGTACACAATATATTTCAAATCGTGACAAGGAAGGTGCCTTCGTCATGTTGTAGCCATATCTAACACTCCATTATTTAACTGCTGGACCTGGTAGCGGTGAAAAGTTCAATTTTTACCTCTGTGAAAGACTGAAATGAAACACTGGTGAAAGAGTGTCTCTGTAATGCAACCATGTACCAATGTCAACTGAAAGCCATCATGTACCATTTTATATAGCATACTGTTAGGTGCCAAAGTCTATAGAATTAAATTAATTACAAATGATCATGGAATGCAATCATCTACAAATGTAGATAGGATCCCTGGAGCTGATGCCTGCATTGATTACCGCCTGCAGACTGCTGCGATTTGACATACTCTCATGAACTCTAATGTATTTGGGATTGTAGGGCTTATAATTGGAGAGTATGTAAAAGCAGCATTCACCAGTGAGACTCTTCTTGTGGGAGTTAATGGGAAACTGATGCATTTGTTCAGCTCACTTCCTCTGTTCAGTGTGTTTCTGCTTCATGGTTAAATAATAGGTCACTTTTCAACTGTATGTTTAATAATTTATTATTCTGCTCAAAGGATGTGTTTTCATCAGTGTTAACCTTTGTGTTAAATAAAAGATGATTCTACCTTTATTCCTGTTCTCTACTGCAGTATGCATCATTCTTTTAATTAGCTTTCACTGTACTCGATAGTAAGTTAGTAAGATGGTCTTATGTTACTATTTTAAATACTACTGCACCAACATACCAGTGTATTGACACCAGGTATTTGACCTAGAATTATTTTTATTCATTATGTATACAGTGTATTTGACCAAGACTTCAATTGTATTAAATTGGTACTAGACCCATATTGTGTCTTATAAAAACCCTACACCTACCCCTTACCTTACGTCCGATCCTCATCCTAAAGATAACACTTTCCGTAACAATTAGTCCAACCCCAAACCTTACGCTAATCCTAAACACAACCATACTCGAATCTTAAAACCACCCTGTGCTTTAGCCCTAAACATAACCCTGCCCCTCACCTGAAGCCCAAACCTAAGCATAAACGGGCTACTTACCTGACAATCCACCCCCACCAAACCCTTCCAGTGATGTCTGTGAAGTGGGGTCAATGTATTGACCCAAGGATACAGGCAGCTGAAGAGCCACACTGTGTAACACGGGGAATACAAACATGAGATTGAATGAAGTGTAACTAGCAGAAAAGGGGAACAATTGCAATCAATCACTTGAGGCCTCAGCTGGAGTATCATGTCGATTTTGGAGGCCACATCTCTAGAGTGAATTGAATACATAAGATTAAGTCCATCATCTGGCTGCCAAGATTGTGAAAAATCTGATTAATGAGAAATTACCTCCGTGCAGTATGTGTATGGAAAAGAAGAGAAGGAGGGTGGGGAATGAGTCTAAGACTTTTATATCAGGGGAACGTGAAATTATACTGGTGCTAAATTAATTATACTGATGATGTTTTGTGAACAAAAAGAACACATGATCAACGTGTTTCAGAGAAAGACTGCTGCTTCTTGGTCATTGGCAAGATCTGCCTTTGAACCAAATGCCAAGATTAGTACCAAAATTATGAGTTGGCGTGGGCCTCTTCTGAGACCTACCCATGAAGCATGTACCTTTTTGTTTAGAAACCACATCCAGTGACATTAATGTGATAAATTGTGCACAGTTGTAATTTTATATGCCTTTAATTGAGATGTCTTAGACAAATCACCCTCGACCCCTTTCCTTTTTGGCTGGGAACAACTGGTGATGGTTATTTGAAATTGTGTCACATCTAGGGCACTATGAGGTTGGATACCTCCACTTAGAACCCTCTGATTGTCGCCACAGGTACTCAGATTACCTACAAACCTAGTCACCTTCCCCCAGATAGTTATTGTTTGAAGTGAAAGGGGTCCCAGGGTAATCATGAGTTACTGTGCTCAGATTTTGTCAATTAGAGCCAATTGCCACTTGTGTCCTGGGACTTAACTCTAACATTGGATCCAAAACTGAGCATCAAGTGCAACCCTTTAGCACCTGACTCTAAGGTAGTGAAGTCAAGCAGTCCATTAAATGGTGTGGAGTGAGACACTCAGAGATAAAAAACAACTAACACAAGTTATTATTTATATTTTCAAACCAGCCATGCTCAGTAAGAGCCCATGTGAAATAATTAGCTCCAAAGAGAGCTCTAAGAACAATTGTAAAAAAAAGTTTGCTATAAATTATAAATAGCAACTGTAAAATGTAGTTGAACCTCTTAACAGTCTAAATAAAGACGTTACTGTCTACTAGTTGCCACTCACTTCACTCTCCACGTGTTGTCCTATACATTGACTGGTCCGAAGAGCTCAGTTTTCAGAGTTGGTGGCTGGACAAAAAACATTAGTCCTTTGCACAGAGAAATGTGCATCAAGTATTTAAGCAGCACCAAACAAAATTAATGTTAAGAAACAAACCAATAACATTTAAAAACGAATAATTTAGAAACATTTAATAAACAAAATGACACTTCACTAGTCAAAATCTGAATAGGGGAGCCAGAGATGTGAAATTTTTAAAAACCACAAGAAAAGACAAAGGGGGTCATTCTGACCCTGGCGGCCGGTGACCGCCAGGGTCACCGACCACGGGAGCACCGCCAACAGGCTGGCGGTGCTCCCAAGGGCATTCTGACCGCGGCGGTTCAGCCGCGGCCAGAAAGGGTAAACCGGCGGTCTCCCGCCGGTTTACCACTGCCCTACAGAATCCTCCATGGCGGCGGAGCGCGCTCCGCCGCCATGGGGATTCTGACACCCCCTACCGCCATCCTGTTCCTGGCGGGTCTCCCGCCAGGAACAGGATGGCGGAAGGGGGTGCCGCGGGGCCCCTGGGGGCCCCTGCAGTGCCCATGCCAATGGCATGGGCACTGCAGGGGCCCCCGTAAGAGGGCCCCACAAAGTATTTCAGTGTCTGCAATGCAGACACTGAAATACGCGACGGGTGCCACTGCACCCGTCGCACCCCTGCAACTCCGCCGGCTCCATTCGGCGCCGGCATCCTCGTTGCAGGGGCATTTCCGCTGGGCCGGCGGGCGCTCTTTTGGAGAGCGCCCGCCGGCCCAGCGGAAATGTAAGAATGGCCGCCGCGGTCTTTTGACCGCGGTGCGGTCATTTGTCGGCGGGACTTTGGCGGGCGGCCTACGCCTCCCGCCAAAGTCGGAATCAGGCCCAAAGTGCCAATGGTGCAGTGGACATGAATGTAGACCACATTGGCATGAGGTCAGGTAAGCCTTGTGAGTTTCACTGATCAAGGGAATTACATTAGGACTTAGGGTCTTATTTAGAGTACAGCAGACAGTATACTCTGCTGAAACACAACAGAAATCCTGCCTGCCGCATTACAAGTGCAATAGGCTATCATGCACTTGTAATACAATGGATAAGATATCTGCCATGTTGATGATGGAGGATTTTGTCCGTAAAGCTAAAATAATGCTCTTTGTCTTTTTTGTGGGAAGTAAGACTTTTCCACTGGGGCAAGGCAGGTCACAGTGGCAGGGACTTTTCAAAGGAATACAACGTTTTTGGGGGGTCCTAATAAAGCTTTGTCCAAAACTTATTTTGTTTACTTTCTTTATACTTTATTTCGGAATAATACAAATCGATGAAAGCGCATCTAGCAACAGATAACAAACATAAAACAACATAAACATCTTAACTAATAAAGTCAGAATAAAACACGATCTGCATGGCTAAAAACTTTACATTCAGAGTCGATATATAATAATAAATTATGTTAAATTAGAATTCTATAATTCCCCAGCTAAAGTGTAATAAAATGAAATATATTGAAATACCAATTCACATATTAAAACACTGTAAACCCAAAAACATTAGTCCTTAAAATACAGCAGTAAATTAACCCTCTATTTTTTACTTTGTTCTTCTTAAGTCTAAGAGCTCCTGCCAAACAATTAGCCACATGATAACATATTGAGGGTGATTGCAACGATTCTAAATAAATCAAGGCAGGTTCTACTTGACAAAAACCTTTGACCCTCAACAGAGGTAACATGTCACATTGTTGCAGAGTACAATAGTGTCCACAGAAAAAGATAAAATGCATTGTATCCCGGATTGAGAAATTATCACAGGAGCTCTTATCATAAATTGCTTGTTAAGCCACGGGACATCTTTCTTCTTAATTTTCTCTGGCGTCTCAAAAAATGCAAGGCGACCCTTCTGCACCAAGGAAGATTGTAACGTAACCACAGGATACTGAGAGCTTTATCAAGGGCAAGGCAGTCCCTGATAATGTCCTGGTTGAGCTTCAGGTCCAAGTTAGACCAAACTTTAAATCAACTAAAAATGGGAGAAAGAGCCAACTTGTCTGAAACATAATCCAGGCCCAATTCCTCCTGGACCACAAAAGAGGGAGCTGACTTCGGGACACAGAGTAATCTTCTAGCGAAGGCGTTCTCAACTCTCTGAATCTCTCCACAGTCTTTGTAGCCCCAAGGCTCGCTACCATAGCTCACAATTGCAATGCATTTGGCTTCATAAACCTTATTCATTGCATATGATGCTTTGGCCCCCAGCCTACCTGAAAAGTAAAATAGCAAGGCCACTTCCCTGGCCAACAGACTTCTCTTTGCCCTTCCTTGTTGGACCTAAGACCCTCTTTCATCAAAAATTACCCCGCAATATGGGAAAGTGGGGACCCTCGTAACCTCCTGCCCTTCTCCAAAAATGTTTTGTTGGTGCTTATTTGAATTTCCAAAAAACATAATATGGGACTTGGAATAATTTACCTCGATCTCAAGGGAGGACATAAACTCAATGAAGGTGTCAAGAAGTCTTTGAAGCCCCACTGCAGTTCTGGCTAGCAAGACTATGTCATCAGCATACACCAACACCAGTATCATACATTACCCAACCTAAGGAACATCCTTGAAAGCTGTACATAACACTAGAGACATGTTGGTAATATAAAAGTAAACAACAGAGAGGCTAGGATACAACCCTGTCTTATTGCTTTATGATTTGTTATCGGTTCCGTAAGGGAACATCCATTATCATATCTCACAACTGCCAATGAGTCCTGATGAAAGTCATGCAGAAAGGTAACAATACTAATGTCCAAACCTATGTCAACTAACAAATGCTGAAGACAGATCCATGAATCCTGCATATAGCTGTTCATTTTTGGCCAAAGTATATTTGCCTACTAACAGATGCAAGTTCAAGGCTTGATCAAGGTTACCTGTACACCGTCTGAACCTGTACTGAAAGCAGGACATCACATTCCTTTGTTCTAGCCACTCCTTAATCTGGCCAATATCACCCTACCCTGGATCTTGACTGACGAGTCAATGAGCGAGATCGGCCTATAACATCTTGAGTCCGGCCTTGCCCCCTTTTTAAAGATAAGGACAATGATCGAAGTTCGCCAAGAAGTGAGAGGGCCCTTTCTCCAAGCTGCATTAAATACCCAGGTTAAGATCTTAGTCCAACACCGAGTGTCACAGCAAAATATTTCAGCAGGAACCCAGTCAGGCTCAGGGACCTTATTCATAGACATAGATGCTAGGGCAGCCTCAACCTCCTCTTCTGTGAACCCAGTAGCCACTTTCTCTGTAGACCCAGGCCCATCTACAGATGCTTTACTCTCCAGTTATTGACCATAATTTCCTGAAAAATGCCTTACTCACCCATCTGCTGGTATAGTGCACTCTTTGGCCCTGTTTGTCTTCCCTGTAAAAAGGTGTGATTCAATCAATCAATCAATCACTTGTAAAGCATGCTACTCACCCGTTAGGGTCTCAAGGCGCTGGGGGGGAGGGTTGCTACTGCTCGAATAACCAGGTCTTGAGGTGTTTCCTGAGGTTTAGGAGGTCCTGGGTCTGTCATAGGATGGAGTTTCAGGTTTTTGCGGCGAGGTGTGAAAAGGATCTGCTGCCGGCTGTGGTACAATGGATGCAGGGAACGGTGGCGAGGGCGAGGTTGGCAGAGCGGAGTTGGTGGATGGGCGCGTGGAAGCTGAGTCGCTCATTGAGGTAGGCAGGGCCTGCGTTGTGGAGAGCTTTGTGGGCGTGGATGAGGAGTTTGAAGGTGATCCTCTTGTTGACTTGGAGCCAGTCTAGGTCTCTGAGGTGGGCTGAGATGTGCTCGTGGCATGGGATGTTGAGGATGAGGCGTGCAGAGGCGTCTGTAAACGTCTCAGTTTCTTCTGGAGCTTGGCCATTGTTCCCGCGTAGAGTACGTTGCCGTAGTCCAGTCTGCTGCTGATGAGGGCGTGGGTGGCTGTCCTTCTGGTTTCGATGGGGATCCATCTGAAGGTCTTGCAAAGCATGCAGAGGCTGTTGAAGCAAGAAGATGAGACGGCGTTGACTTACTGGGTCATGATTAATAATCTCCCAAAACATAGCACTGTTGTTTAGGTTAAAAGGGTTCTCCAAGTCTGCCAATGCTTGCTCGCTAATCTCTTTCTTACTGATTTGGATAGCTAATTTATACTCCTTTCAACTTCTAGCAAACTGTGTCCTGCCTTTGGCACCATTCTTAAGCATCATTTTCAGATTACACAAAGGGCTTTAGTACATTTTGAGTCAACCCATCTCTCATCAAGGTGTTGACCATGTCTCCCTGTAATCCTAAAATTACAATTCACCTGTTTACAAATACTGCTAAAGGCTTCCAGGAGCAGTTCATCATTCTCCGCAGGGTTCAAACAATGGTCAAACTCTCGGTCACAGACCTCATTCAGAGTCTTGAAAAAGGAACTGTAACAAACAGAGCACCATTTTATTCTTTGCCCCTGGTCATGTAGCTTAATCTCTTTATTTGAATGGCCTCTCTCCACTGATTTAACTTAAAGGGTTCCCCAATCCAAGAAAAGGGTCAATGGATTGTTGTTGCTAAATATTGACCACTGTACTTCAAAACCATTGACAAATTGCTCCCGGATAGGCGAAACAAATATATAGTCAATAATCGTGTTGGCCCCTCTTCCTTTGAAGGTTGGTGCCATTGGCCCTTTCATGCCCTCTCTAGTATGTATCAGATTAAAATCGGCCAAAATATCATCCGTGGAGCTGCCCTCAACTGAGTGCTCAAAATGGTAGCCCTGCTCAGGGTCACCTCCCGAAAACTATCAAGACCATAACAAGTCAAGGGAAAAGATGTAAAATGAAATCTCCCAAAAGGATAATACAATAAGGGCCATTTTGCTCTCCTTCAAAGGACTGTAAAACATACCATAAAATACATAGGTGCTCAGTGGGGATGTCCCGCTCAAATGAATTATATAAATGTAACAATAGAATACTAGAGAGACCTTCAAATTCTAGTCTAACCGCTAACAAGTGCCTGGTCTTGTGCATAATCGAGGACGGGGTACATCTTAGGCTAAGGGATATAAATAAAAGCAGGCCTCTCCTAGATCTTCCTGCCCGGGCCGGCTTTGCCAATAATGAAAAGGCAGTGTAACCATCTAGACAAAAGGGAGACCCTACTTCCCATATTTCTTGCAAACCCACTATGTCAAAATCTTGACTTTTCCCTAGCCAGGCTTGGTCCTCACATTTATAATTCAACCTGACTATGTTTCAGCTGCATATTTTCAAGAGGGATAAATACACATTCTGAGCCCCAGCTTTATAGGCAGCCCCACTGTCCAGAGGACCTCTGCAGACTAACTCCTGTCAGTCAATACATTCCAGATCCCCCAATGCGGGGCGGAGTTACAGACAGTTGCAACAGGGCACACAAAAGAGCCAGCTCCCTTCGCATTCGGGCCACCACCACCCTTGAGGAAATTTTAAAATGCCTAGAGCGGGGTACTGAATCTCAATTAGATCCTATTAGAGCGTGCATTTAGAGTTGGACGGTTCTTTTGGATTTCTACCTTGGTTCAGGGACTGATATCAACATTTACTGATGTATTAAGGATGTTGAAAGCATTCTAAACATATTCAACATTAAATTTGAAGAAGTCTGCCAAGTTATTACAAAGCTCTTGATTAGGAGAGATCTTACTGCAGAAGGGGTGACAAGTAAGTTCCTGTACTGCTTTGAACAGTTCTCGTGAGGAGTTCTGAGCTTTATATATTTTATCGGTATAAAAAATCTTTTTTCATTTGCAATCATAGTTTTATAATCGTGAATCAAACATCTGTATTTAACCTTCTATTCTACCGGGTAATGACTCCTCCAAATCATTTTCTGCCTTCTACAGTTCTGTTTCATCTCTCTAAGATTAGAGGAAAACCAGGGGGCTGTGGCCTTCTTTCTAAACGATTTGATAATTCTGGTTGGAGCCATTTTACTGGTGGCTTTGTTAAGCCAATCATTGTACTCTACAGCGTTTTAGGGCCTGGGGGCCTTTAAATGAGAACACCATAGGACATGCAGTACTCACTTTGCAGTTAAAAGAGAGAGCCTAATAGTCTCGATTTTGGATGATTCACATGAAAGGGAAAAATGGACATGATAAATAACTGCTAATCCACCCCCATGCTTTCTGACTCAATCGAGTCTGGCGATATTATAGCCTGGGGTAAAAGTGTGATTAAGTCAGGTTTTGAGTAACTCTCTACCCAGGTTTCGGTAAGATATCCAAAGCGTAAGTGTCCAGGTGGTTAAATAATTAAATGTTATGCTTTATAGCTGATCTTGTGTTCGTCAGCAGGGGTTTAAGACCAGAAAAGTGTGGACTTTGTTCGGCTGAGGGCACCCATAGATATTCCTGTCTTAATGTGCTTAAAGTTGGTGAAGACCTGGTGTTGCAAGAATACTTACAGTTATTACACCTAAGACTGTAATTCTCTTGGCTTTGTTCGAGTTTGAGACACAACAAATACGACTTACCTCTGTTTGCAATTTGTAAAGAGTTCCTTCTTACTGTATTAAATAATTTGGGCAGAGTTTCCGACGCTGGTCGCAGTCCAGTCGCAGATGGGCGCAGACAGGCTTGTCTTAGGCATGCCTTTGGCATGCCCGGTGTGCTCGTCCTGGCTGCATCCGTTTGTGAAGGCCGGCATGGGGGTGTGGCCAGGGGCGTGGTTTGAGCATGAGTCAGTGCTTCAACCTTGAAATGCTTGGACAAAGAAAGAAACAAACTGGGGTCCAGCAACCCCAACCACCAGGTCTCAGGCTCCCCTGAATCAGGTAGCTACTGGTAACTCTAGTAAAAGTTAAGATGTCTTATGGCTTAACAGTGAGAAATTAAAATCATAAACTTAAAGTAATTGGGTCCCACCCGAGTGGTGAGTCAATTTCAGGAGCCAGGCACCTCTTATAATGTAACACCAACGTGTTCGTACAAAGAAAACAAAGCATGATTTCTCACCTGCCAAAGGAAGGTTCTTCCAGAGACGAGCCTCTCTTTTCAAAAATTTTGGTCCTGGGGTTATAGCAGGTCAACTGATGTAACCCATGAGAGCACTTCAAAAGAAAGGATACGGTATGAAGCAGGAAGTCCTTCCCCAGGCAGGTTGCAGAATGCACCATCCTCTGCTTTTTCTGATCTCTTTGAAGTTCATTTGTGTTCTGATGATCCGGATGTGGGATATTTTTCTTATAAGGACCCCTAGCTGATGATCAGTGATAACTTCTAAACCAGTTCTTAGAAAATTCCCAGACCTAAACTAGCTTACTTTTAATCACTTTCTGTCTGAAATAGCAGAACCAAAGGCCACTGTAGAAGCTCAGATTTTTAATCAAATAGCTGCCTGATTTAATTCAGGAACATCCCCATGAAACCAGCTTTTGCTGCTCATAAAGGCAAGCCCCGCACTCAGTTGTGCTTGCAACAGAGGCAGGTTGGCTGTGAGCAGAGCTACTTTCATGGCCCCCTTGGCACCATATTCTTGTTTAGTATTACCATCAGTTGCGGCTCACGCTGACTAAAAGGGATGGGGCGGCGCACGCAGGAGGGAGGTGGGAGTAGAATTAAATTTAATTAAAAATAATAATAACAAAAAAAACACTTACCTGCGCTCCTGCACTGCTCCTCTGCCTCCCCCCGTCTCGCTACATGCAGGCACAGGCTCCCAGCCTGCCCTGCACCCAATCCTGATGCTGCTCAAAGCAGCGTCAGGATTAGCTAGGAGCATCCAGCCAGGGTGCTCCCAGGCAGACTTGGAGCCTGTGCAGGCTCTCTCCAGCCCAGCAACTGTGTGCATGTGTGTTTGGCCGGCCGTAGATGGCCGTGCAAACACACAGCACTCCCCCTCTTTGCTTGACACCCCTGTGGCCCCGCCCCTTTTCCCAAAAAAACTATCTTAAACACAGTTTATGATCGTTTTTTTGGAAAAGGGTTGCAGCTGCCGCTGCTGGTCGGGGGGGCGACGCTCCTCCACCTATATGGAGGAGCTACCCCTGATTACCATGCTACTGTACCAGGTTCCAGGTACTTCTTTGTCAGGGTCACTCCTTTCTCCCACATTCCAGTTGAAGTAGCCAGTAACTACTCCTCCCACCCTCTTGTCCGAGCAGATGGGGCACAATTCTAAACAAAATGGAAAATCTGCAACTGGAGGTTCACACCATCATGGAAATGCAGATTTACCACTTTGGGTTTCAGAAAAATTCTTAAATATGCCTAGAACGCTAAGCTAGGTGCTGGGTTCCAGGCGTACTTGTAGCAATGTGATATGACTAATCCCACAGACTCCTATGCCTCTAGTAGGGATTTCTTCATAGCAGATAACACTGCATGTAGGAATAGGAGCCCCCTGAGCCCATGCACACTTTTCTTTTTTCTCTGCATGGAAAACATTGTTCCTAGTGTAAAAAGCCCTTCTCCTTCACCTCTACCAGATGTGGGGGTGACATTTTCCCCTTCCCTCTCTGGAAGCAGAGTTATACAGCCCGGTGCTGGAGCGCATCCCTGAGAATTTCCTGGGCGGCGAGGTGCTAGAGAGAAGTTTTATCCGCACGCGAGGCAGAGAAATGTACACTCAGAAATGGATTTATGTCTAGAAACCCCTTTGTGAGCTCCCGCCAGGCATCAACAAGGTAAATGTGGTGGTAAATTTACATTTACCACCAAATTTATCTTTGGTAATAGGGCCCATTGTATTAAAGTTTTTAGCACCTTATTCAAGAGCTAATTACTGCCATTGTGGGGGAAGATAGCCTAGCAAATCTGTTTTAATTAAGACAGAGACAAGCCATATTTAAACAAAATCTTCTTTGCAATATATTTACCAAACATCCATGTCCACAATTCAAATTGAATTTTGATACATTGTAATACAGTGTGGAGATGTTCTCTGTGCTGTGGCTTTTCTCATCCTGACTTAAGTAAACAAAATAAGTTATATTCAGGATTAGGCTGTTAGTATAGTCAAATGGCTACCAAAGTGCATGCAGCGAAGATGGAGCTGTCTGGATACTTTCACTTCAAGTGCACACCATTCTAAATATTAGGCCTTTCTATTCTTGGACATTCAGCACTCGGACCTTGTGGGTCTAAACCTACTTATTGTAGTTCACTTAGTAAATATAAAATGTAAGGTTTTAGATATATGTGAAAAATAGTTTCCTCTGACATGTCTCTGTTGTAGCTTTTCTCACTAGATCAGGGCTGCGAAGGGAGTACTGAATATATATATATATATATATATATATATATATATGTACATATATATATATATATATATACCTTATAGTCAGTCATGGGGTGGTGTAAATATATGCTGCAGCTCACATTTCAGCTCTTTCCATACGATTGTATTTTGTCCTTACCTAAAATTTTGACAAGTCATCTGTGGCTAGCCAGTCTGTTACCAGTTTTAGGGATTACAGCAAATGCATTGCAGACTGTTTAGCAATTTCTCAGTTTCCAGGGTCACAATATGCCAGTTAATCTATCGTCCTAAAAGGAAAACAATATGGGGAGATCATGTAAAAGGACAAATTTTTAAGTGAGGATTTAGAGCATGGCCACTGACATCAACACCACCTTTTACAGAGCACGGGGCATAGAAACAACAATTAACCAAGAAAAAGTAAGCAGAGTTATACTGATGCTGCAAGACTGTCACTTGATATCATTTAAACTCTCGTCATAGAGTTTGAATCAAGAGCAATTTTTCCACTGGGCAGAGTAGGGTAACCCGCTTTGTATTTGAGGATATTGTCTAACCCGACAGCCCTCAAAAATCTATAGTGCCTTGGAGACAATTGATGACTCGGGACACTCAATCAATCTTAAGTTACAACAATTCAAGACTATCTGTATGTTACCAGAAAGATTAGCTAAATGGGGTGGGGTTACTGGTACTGATAAACTTAGCTGTCTCAATTGTGGTTGCCTTGCTTCCGGCCTCTTGCATATGTTCGCTACCTGCCCCGCTCTTCAGAATGTTTTGGGAAAGCGTGACACAGGCTTCAGCAGAATGCTGTGGGTATGCTACACATTATACTCCTAAGCAAATAATGATGGAACATTGTATGGCACAAGACCCAGGCCGGAAAAAATTGCTTTCTATTATCCTTGCTACTGCTAGACTCTGTACTGCCAGAGCAAATACCGCAGGTTGCAGAATGGTGGGCGATCATTAGACAACTAAGTGAGTCTGAACTTGCCCTGGCTAGAGCCAGGGGCATAAACTCACTTAGTAATTTGGTAAGGTTTGAGGGGGTTTTCACTGGGACCCGAGGGGTCTGAATGTTAGCGTCTATGGTATAAAAAGTATAAAAGCTAAGGGTCTATTGATTTCTGCACCCAGGTGGTTTAGGCATATTGCTGCTGTATGTACATCTGGTTATGCAAATATGGGGGCAATATGTTTTCTCTTCCTTTTCCCATCTCCATTTCTATCTCCACAATATTTTCCTTAGGTGGCCCCTTCCTGGCTTTTTGCTTTGGATTATTTGTGATCATTTTTTTGTGTTTCAGCTTCTTTGTTTTTACAAAAGATGTACGCTTATGGACCCTATCTGACTCAATAAAATAAATACAACTGTATTTAAAAATATTGTCTGAGTAGACAAGACTAAATTAAAACAGGGCTATTTCGGTATGAAGGGACTAAGGATCATGGATTAATATAAGTAGACATTAGGTGTGATGTTCATATTACAATATGCAAATTTCTGCTATGCAATTTGATACATTTATGGTAATTCGTGTACAATTATGTTCACATAATTAAAGAACTTGAAAAACATGTTACCATCAACTAGATTTATTTTGATAACCACAATGATAATGTCAGTGGACGGAAAATGACTGATTAAGAAAAGAGCTCTGCTTGGCAACACAACAGCGGAAGGCTCTGCATCACTTTATGGTTGCAAATCTACATTATTCGAATGTTGATTTATCCTTTCATCCATTGAAAAATGATATAAGGAGTACCCAATTCCATTTTTTCAGGTCAACTTGCTGAAGAGGCAGAAAAAAATTACATTTTTTAACTATGTCTTCAAATATGAAAGGCCAAGCCGTTGTACTAATGCATCCACTGCAGAGGTCTTTATATGAGACAATGGTCCCAGGTTCAATCCCTGGTACTTTCATGCCGCCTCTCATGTTTATGAGATGTATATGACTTAGAATAGGAAATAGAAAATATGTTATGAGGACCTTGAGACATTTCATTCCATAGACAATGCAGTATTTGTTATAATTGGAAGATTCTTAGTTGATTGATTATTAAAAGTCAGTTCATCATAAAAAATACCTACTTCAATTGTTTTTTTGTTTTTTTAAATTTTAACTGAGGTATTTGTAGATCATGAATCTCACCCAGCGGGATAGTGGTGTGAATAACATAGAAATGGAACAACAAACTAATGACAGAGTGCTCTCTAGAATGCTTATATACGTCCAGGGCTTTATGGTCAGTAGATAAGAAAGTGTGTCATAGCCCCAATGCAAGCATCAAAAATGGGCAATTGTACCCTCATTTCATTAGTAAAACGCTGCCATAACTGGACTATGAAAGACCTCTCACATCTCTAGGTCCCAGTGAAAAAGCAACTGCTGCACGACTGATAGCTTCAGCCCTCTTTGGGAAAAGTGTGAGGTGTAAGAAGGCCTGCCATTAAGAGGGCAATACAGGGTTTAGTTAGGTGGTTTGCAGCAGTACTTGGGGGGGGGCAGGGGGTGTTTGATCTGAAAAAAAAAGTTTACATAGAGTGGGATTTATAAAAGTCACCCACTGGGCAAACTTTACTGCTTTGAAAGGAATTGCCAAGGTGGAGATTAGCTTCCCAGCAGACAGGCGAGGATCTATAATTAGGAACTATAAATAAGGGAGAGCAGTCCCCAAATAGTGTGGCAGAGGTCATGACCTCCATCTCTTCAGTGGGACAGGTGGCCACTGGCCAAGTCTGATATAAAGTCAAAAGAACTTAAATTCCAGGTGGAGGTAGATATACAGAGCCACTCGCTTCAACTACAAATCAAAAGTATTGTTTCCATCGGAACCACTGCATTCAGCCTCAAATGAACAGCATTGTCGCCATCAAAAACACTCCCTTCACCTCCAGATGAACAGCATTCTGTCCATCCAAACCACTCCCTTTTCCTGCAGATGAGCAACACACTGTCCATCAAAACCATTCCCTTCACCTCCAGATGAACAGCACTCTGTCCATCAAAACCACTACATTCACCTCCAGATGAACTGCACTCTGTCCATCAAAACCATTCCCTTCACCGCCAGATGAACGGCATTCTGTCCTTCAAAACTACTCCATTCACCTCCAGATGAACTGCACTCTGTCCATTGAAACCAATCTCTTCACCTCCAGATGAACGGCACACTGTCCATCGAACCACTCCCTTCACCTCCAGATGAATGGCATTATGTCCATCAAAACCACTCATTTCACCTCCAGATGAACGGTGCTCTGTCCATCGAAACCACTCCCTTCACCTCCAGATGAATGGCATTCTGTCCATCGAAACCACCCATTTCACTTCCATATGAACGGTGCTCTGTCCATTGAAACCACTCATTTCAACTACAGATGAATGGCATTCTGTCCATTAAAACCACTCCCTTCACCTCCAGATGAACGGCACTCTGCCCATCTAAACCATTCCATTCACCTCTAGATGAACAGCACTCTGTTCATCAAAGTCACTCCCTTCACCTCCATTGTATCCGTCAAATCTACTCTCTTCAACGCCAAATGAACAGCATTCCATTCATCAAATCCACTTCCTTCATCTGCATATGAACAAAATTCCATCCATAAAAGCCACTCCTGTCTACTCCAGAAGAACAGCATTCCATCTCTCCTCCATACGTACAACATCCATTTATTGAAACCACTTTCTTCAACTCCAAATGAACAATATTCTATGCTTTTGAGCCATTCCATTCAACTGTAACTGAACAACATGCCGTCCATCAAGGCCACTCTTCAATTCTAAATGAACATTTTATACCTCGGAGCCATTGCTTTTAACCCCAAATAAACAGCATTCTTTCCATCGAAACCACTCCTTTCAAATTAAAAGCATACTATTCTGCTATGTATCTCGTCTTGGACATTTACTCTGGTAAGATCTGGCAATGACCCTTCCAGTTCTCTTCTCCTGGAAAAAATGTGTGAATTGAATTCTATTCTTGCGAATTGGAGAAGCACCCGGATCGGGCTGTAGAAGCAGTCTTGGTGACCTCAAATTGGTTAAAATGTGGTGTTCGCAGAAATGTCCATGCCTGTTTTCTAAGCTAAAGAAATGTTTGTAATGACAGTAAAAGTATGCATTATAGTCATGGACTGGGAGGGTGTCATGATGCTGCCGCGTGAAATGGCCATCAGGGCACAGTTTTGCTTAATTCAATACAAATCCCTCCACAGAACATACCCAGATATGGATAAGTTATTCAAAATGAGGAGTATCCCGTGAGTCTGACTTTTTGGTGCATTATCCTGAAAGCACTGAGGGTACCTGCAGCAAGCACAATCCATATACTTCCCAAAGTATACTGCTGGGTGTCCTGGGAAATATAGCCCTTCTCTGGAAAAAAATACTGTTTAGATAAGTGGACCTGACTGTGTCAAAAATAGATATTGCACAATTCCTGGGGGGTCACCACGGTTGTCAGCTAAGGGGAAATGGTGACTGGCGATGCATGCACCAGAGCAGAGAGAGTGGTGCGTAGGAATAGAGGCTGTCCCGTGGACATCATTTAGGGGTCACCAGGAAACGCACCTGCGACCCCTGGATTGCCCTTTGCTGCCCCTGGCACTGTCTTTGCGACTCCTGGCTTCAGAGGAGGCAAATTCAGTGCCAGGAACACAGGGGTAGCTCGTCCTTACCGAGGTCAGATGGAGCTCCATAGTCTTTGTTTTCTGTCAATTTTTTATTACACTAACAGTGAATAATAATATATTAATAACTGTTAGTGTAATTAAAATGGAATACAATTAGCTGGAATATGCCCTACCATGGCAGGTGAAGTGAGTAAAAAATGTTTTTATATGTATGTTGTGTGTGCTTGAGGGTGAGAATGTTTATGTGGGGCAGGCTGTATGTGCGTGGGAATTTGTGTGTGTGTATGTGTGTGAAAGTGGAAGTCAAAGGGCACGTGATGTCACTTCCGCTAACCCTATCATTTACGTGAATTGAAGTCCATGGGCTGTCCCAATAGATTTGAGAAAGTATGGGGACGATGGAAAGGATTCTACCGACCTGACTTTGGATAAATGGATACCACTATGAGCCAGGCTTTGGACACTGTGTAAATATGGCCACTAAGGCTAGATCCACACAGAAATCGCAGGAGTCACCGCAGTGGGTGGACCCCAGGGAGAAGTTTACGAACTGACGAGGTTTCGATGTTTCAATGTTTGGCCTCTCGATGGGTACATCTGCATGACTTTCCAATAAATAACCTTGTACACTGCATTTCTTAATTACTATGTAATATGTGCTGTGTCATGATGTATGTGTATAGAAACCTGCTCATTGTATATTGTTTGCATATAAAAACCTGAATAGAAATAGTTGGGAGAAGTATGCATTGTGTTCTGCCTTGATTTATGAACTGATGCTTGCCATTGTGGAAGAAGTGGTAACTTGCACTGCCCAACGCATAAGGCTCTGGTCACTGCTACTTTGACAGGGCCGCAGATATGACGAAACAGCAGCTTTACAGTAAACTCTGCACCACATACTTGTCAAGAGTGATTCTCACCCCGCCATTTCCAAAGAACAGAACAAACATTAATCGTTTAGTTATCCCTTGAGCGTTAGCAGGTGACACAGGTTTATGATTTACAGAAACCTGAAAAGTCTAGAAACTCGAGCTCTCTCGCCTCAGTGTTGTCTGATGCCGAGAGTAAAGTCCAAAGAGTTCGATGTCACATTTAAAGTTATTTGTTCATAATTAATTTAGAAGAAAAATAAATATGTGTACATATACAAAATTTCCAATAAATAGAATGTTTCTCACCCTAGGTAACGAATAGGACGTATTTCTACTGAACTGCTATCTGGTTGTAGGAAGATTAGAATTTAGGCATTATATATTAATATGCCAAATATATATGAAATTATATATTTCCTTATTATCCACAGTTAGTTAGTTGGCACTGGGGCACTATTGTGGTGATCACAAAAGACTTCTAGTAGCTCAGTTTTGATTTGTCGAAAGAGCCGGGCTCCACTGTGCATTCATCCAGTGTCACTTTGCATGCGTAGTGCATTCAAGAGGCAGTGGAGTGGTTCAAAGTCATCACGCTGCGCTCAACACGGACACATTCTAAAATGAGAAGAAAACAACTATTTAGGTTCATGGGAATTCCTCAAAATGCCGCTTGTTTCAGTGCTTGACAGTAGTCCAAAGTGACAATAAGCCTAATCCCTGATTAGGCATCTGCAAAATTGGGAAGTTCTATACCTTGCAATTTTGTGTTTTTGTTACTTAATTGGCTTTGCAAACGTGACGCTGGCAGGGTTTTAACGTGAAAAGGCAAATGGTTCAAAAAGACGCACTGCCCTGTACCTGGGACGTTCCTGGGGCCTCTGCCGCTTACCTTTGTTAGGTTTGTGCCGCTTGCATCTCGTTCTACTGGCAGAATTCCCAGGGCGGGACTTCCGGCAGTGGGGCAATGAGATGACGCAGCTGCTGATCAAATGGCGGTCGTGTTTGCCCTCTTTCACTCAGGCATCAGGGCAGCTCTTACGCACATCAAAGAAACACAATTCCCTAAATCACTTTTCCCTCTTATTTTGGGTGATACATCCGACTACAGAGAATGGGTTAGCTACAATTAAGCGCGCCTCCGATACAATTTAGGGACTTTTAATCATTTTCACGAAGTACAAATTTTCCTGACTTGACCTTACTTCGAGGGTATAGTGTTTCATTATACCCACCCCTTTTCTGACCAAAAAGGAGCCGATAAATCGAGAAATCTATGCAATGTTCCTGCTACATACTGTTTGGAGAACCATGTACTTCTGCAATATTAGACATATACTTGGATCTTGAAACTTTTCCCGTGTGCCAGGATTTATTTGCTAGATTTGTCGGAAGCATGGCGATGAGGCCAAAACGCACAAGGGAGAGCTTGAAATTCTCTTTGTGGAAATTCGCTTTGGATTTCAGCTTGTACTTTCCCTGCAGGACAGTGGCAGGCTGCTCTTCTGCTGAATTCCTGATCCAGCACACACACCAAAGCAATTTTTTCATAGCACTTCTGAACTGAAGTTCATTTCCCTAAGGGTAAGATGGCGTTCTTTGAAATTCTAAGGACATCAATGCTACGAGCAGACGAGAAGGTATATGAAAAAAACTTTTTAAAATGATGATTAGTAGATAACATATTTTAAATGAAGTAACTGACCCCCACAAAATTAAGTGCACCGTTCAGTGTTTCACAGTCGTTCTAACATTCTATTGGTTTTAAAGAAGCCTGTTGATTGCAGTACCATAAAACATTACACAAAGAACACGTTTGGCTGAAAATTAGAAGCGTACATACTAGATAGAAGGCGAACACAGTGCAAAGTCTAGTGAACTGCAACCGAATCTGTCGGAAGCCGTGCAATGCAAAGAAAGAATACCCACCATTGACTGTCAGCAATGCCTTACAAGCCAAGCCGAATTTAAACTGACTCCCACCGATTTATTGTAGCAAAACACCATGAAACCAACTCAATAACAAACGCTAAAAATGAAAGTGGCTTTGCCCTACTGGCCCCGGCGTGTGGTTGGGGGAAACACAACATGCAAAAAAAGACTATTGGCCTGAACTGGAGCCTGGCATTAATGGCGAATCCTCCAATTGCAGGAGGAAAATGCTGAATCTGAAGAAGAATCCTGGGCACTCTCCAGTTATTGTGCTGAAAAAGTCATCTGACAAACCGGCCTTTTTTCGGTGAACTCACCTAGAAGTACACCCCATTGTAACATTGTCATTAGTTAGCAGAGTGAGGCTCTGATGACACAGTATACCCAAAGTGCCCTCATAACAGAGTCATGATGGTCACAGGATCCAAATCCTCTGCTGAATGGTGGCTGGTGACAGTGGCAGCAGACCTCTACTCCAGATATATAGCTATACAGTTCTCCTTACTCGTATCCTTATGGGGAATGGGTAAGATTCCTCTAGCCCCCCCTTTGTAGATAGTGTGTGTGTTGTGGATGTGATTGCTTCAGTGTATGGAACCAATGGTGGGTGTCAATGGAGGCACCACGTACAGAGGTACACAATGCTATGGTGATCCTCCAACCTGTCTTTTTCCGAAGTGGACATTATAGCCCATACGGTTTTTGGTCTAACCCCATTCCTCAAACTGAAGTTACATGTTGGTGAAGGAGGGGAACGATACCCCATCTCTTTCACAGCTCAGGCTAAGATTATTCTTCGCAGTGAAACGTTACCATGGCCAGTTTCACTGTTCTGTTGGCTATCACCTAGCGATGGGGACTCTGGCACACCTTTGTGAGTCTAATAATCATCCTGATCATGCACAGTTAAAAAGCGTTGAGCCAGTAGTTACCTACAGCACCTACAGCAGTAGCCCATGAAAATCAAGGACAGGGGGCACAATGAAACTTTGTATGATTGGGCCAACCTTTTGAAATTGAGATAAAACAGCATCAGTGCCCCAAATAGTATACATACTGTCTTTCTGGCCAGGACTTCATTTGCACATCATAATGACTCTAGATATCTAGTTAGAGCAGGTGTTTACCAGGGCCGATCATTTGCTAAGTATCCAATTTCTGGCACCATTTGAACAATCTTTCTATCTCTTATTGTAACAGAGACATCAACATTTAAGGTCATGGTTAGTCCTTAACCCTAACGTCCAAATCCTTGGGATGCAGAGAGTGCTTCCTGTGCCCTAGGTGCTGCTGCTGCTGGTAAATGTTGACATCTGTTGGACGTTGTTAGACCTGCCAACCTTTGGCATGGTATTCCCCCAGATTTGTTGCCTTCACTACCCTTGTTGTGGCTGAACCTGTGTTTGTGGCATTAGGACTCTGCTCACTTTACTCCTGCTAACCAGTAGTAAAGTGCTTGTGCTCTCCCTCCCAAACCTGGAAAAATTGGTATACATCTAATTGGCAAATTTGATTTACTTATGAATCCTTGGTAAATGGTGATATTTGCAAATAGGACGTGACAATTAAATGCTACAAGTGGGAAGCAGCACTCATTGTGCTACCCACTAAATTAACACTACAACACATGTCCCAGGCCTGCCAGTTCTGCCTTTAATGCAGTTTAAAACTCCATTTCGACCTTGCAAAGTAACTCTTTTGCCAGGCCTAAACCTTCCTTTTTAATACTTATATATCACCATGAGGTAGGTCCTAAAGGCTGATAAGGCAGGATACATGGTATTTAAAAATTAGAACATGTGTACTTGTTTTACGTCCTAACACTGAAAAACTCTTAAAGTTGTTTTTCGCTGTAGCAGGTATAACTCTCCTGTTTAACTAACACTGAGTGATCACTTCAGTTTTGGAGCAGATAGAGAAATACTTCTTCTGCTCATTTGAACCGTAATTTAATGTCTTCTTTATTGTGAAGTCAGATTTTAAATTACAGTTCTGATGTTGCCAGTTTAAGGAATTTGGCATTTTCCTTCCTGTACCAAATGTGTATCTCTGCCAGTGGCCAGGGTCACATGAATATTATTAGATCTCCTGCAGTCTGACCTGTATTCTTTCCAGACAAGGGACAAAAGGGCTTGGGTGTGGGAAAGGATGTTCCTCTCCCAAGCAGAATGGCTGAGGAGTTGTACTCAGCCCTTCCTGAGATTCAAAGGGTAGTCTGAGAGCTGTGCCCACCCCTTCTTGACTTCTGAAGCTGCCTGCCCTGTCACTGGCAAATGCAACTTACACCTAGTCCTCCCTCCCCTTTGTTACCCTAGACAGATTGCAGTAAAGTCCAGGGAAATAACTGCCCAGAATTTGTTGGAGTTGTGCAAAGAAGGTGACACCCACACAGACTGGTACTAGGTATAAGAGTGGCACCCTCATATCCTCTCATTAGAACACTCCTGGACCTAAGAAGATTAAAAAGAACTGCCCTGTTGTCTGAAGAAGGAAGAGTGAACCTGCTTACCTTGAACCCTGGATCACAGAAGTGACTCCAAAGGTCCATTGGCTAACCTACTTTTTGAACTACAGGGACACAAAAAGCTTCCAGAGGCCTTCTCTGCTACTGACTAGCACCAACTGGGCCAGCCTAAACTCTGCTGCTGGTCTCTGCTGCTGCAGTGAGTCCTGATCCCCAAGAGGTGCCAAGAGATGTCATGGATCTTTAGATGGTGTCAGAATATACTCCCTCAACCTGCAAACTGCAAGAAATGGACTCCAGGTGGAAATCCAGAGGTTCTGGGCTCTTCGTGTCGAAAAAGAACCATTCCTGGCTGTTAGAAATCGGGTCTCTAGTTGGCAGTCGGTTTGCACCCTGTCCAAGTAAGGACCCTCACTCTAGTCAGGTTAAGGGAGATACCCGCTCTGATAACCCCTGCTCACCCCCTTGGTAGCTTGGCACGAGCAGTCAGGCCTATCTCAGAAGCAATGTGTAAAGCATTTGCACATAACACACAGTAATAAGTGAAAACACTACAAACGGACACCACACCAGTTTGAGAAAAATAGCCAATATTTATCTGTATAAAACAAGACCAAATACGCTAAAAATCCAACATACAGTAATGAAAATATGAACTCTGCAAGATTTACTCAAAAATACAGTTCCTTGAAGTCGATAGCTCCACCTAGGGCTATCACGGCGTCGTGATCAGCAAAACCAACAGTTCAGGCCGACCGCGGAGTTGCGGGCCAGCTACTATGTCGGGAAGACCTGCAAACAGTACCTTGGATTTGCAGGGCATCGTGATCCTCGCGGTGAGCTCCAGAGAGCGACGTCGCTGATGTCGCGGTGTCAGTTCCAGAGTCGGTGGAGGAGTCGTTGGGCCCTTGAGGTCACGTGCATTGCGGATCAAATTCCAGGCTGATGAAGTCAAGTGTGCCGGCGTGGGTGCCGTCGGGGCTGTAGCGGGACGATGTGTTGCGCGGTGCCCACAGGTCACGGTGCAGGCAGCGGCTCGGTGATGGCATCCAGTGGCATCGGTGAGACCAGGGCTGCAGTGTGAAGAGGGGCGGTGCGACATGCGGTGTCCACAGGTCACAGTGCAGGCAGTGGCGTCGTCGTTGCTGCAGCGCTGTCGTCTGTAGGCCCAAGCCAGTGGTGTGGGACGGGACAGTGCTTCGTGACCCTCACAAGCAGTGTCCACAGGCCACGGTGCAGGCAGGATGCCTGGTGACTACACAGGAGTCGAGGGTGATTGCGCCGGTGTCAGCAGAAGCAGCATCATCGGGGATGCCCAGGCTGTGGTTTGAGCAGGCAAAGCCAGAGTGTGGGGCCCACAGGGCGCGGTGCGAGCAACGGCTCGGTGAAGTCGTCCGATGACATTGTCGGGAAGACCAGGGCCGAGGTGCGAAGCTGGGCAATGCAACTCAGTGTGGCGTCGGCAGGTCATGGTACAGGCCAGCGGCGTCATTGGCGGCATCGCAGTGGTTTCTCCTCTTGAACAGCACAAAACACACAGTTCCCAGTGCTGCAGGTTGAGGAAACTGAAGTCTTTGGGGTCCCTGAGACTTCCAACAGTAGGCAAGCTCTACTCCAGGCCCCTGGAGAATTATCTCAAGCAGGACACACAACAAAGTTCACCCGTTACACTCTTTTCAGGCAGAAGCAGCAACTGCAGGCCAGTCCAGCAAAGCAACACAGCAAAGGGGCAGTACTCCTCTTTCAGTTCTTCAGCTCGTCTGCTGGGCAGAGGTTCCTCTTGGTTCCAGAAAGATTCTAAACGTCTGGGGTTTTGGGTTTTCTTCTTATACCCAGTTCTTCCTTAGAAGTTGGCAAACTTCAAAGCAAAGTCTCAAGTGTTTGCAAGATCCTTCCTTGTCCAGGCCAGGCCCCAGACACTCACCAAGGGGTCAGAGATGGCATTGTGTGAGGGCAGGCACAGTCTTCTCTGGTGTGAATGACCACTCCTCCTCTCCCCTCCAGCACAGATGACTTATCAAGATATGCAGGCTACATACACCCCAGCCCCCTTTGTGTCACTGTCTAGAGGAGAGGTGTGAACAGCCCAACTGTCAAACTGACCTAGATGGGAAATCCACAAACAGCAGAGCCACAGAATGGATTAAGCAAGAAAATGCCTACTTTCTAAAAGTGGCATTTTCAAACTAACAATCTAAAAACTAACTTCACTAAAAGATGTATTTTTAAATAGTGCACTCAGAGACCCTAATCTCCACATTTGTATCTGCTATCAAAGAGAATCTGCGCTTTAAGGATATTTAAAGGCAGCCCCCATGTTAACCTATGAGAGAGATAGGCCTTGCACAGTGAAAACCGAATTTGGCAGTATTTCACTGTTAGGACATATAAAACACACTAGTATATGCCCTACCTTAAACATACACTGCACCCTGCACATGGGGCTACCTAACTTAGGGGTGCATTACATGTAGTAAAAGGGAAGGTTGAGGCTTGGCAAGTTGGTACACTTGCCAAGTCGAATTGGCAGTTTAAAACTCCTCACACAGACACTGCAATGGCAGGTCTGAGTCATGTTTACAGGGCTACTAATGTGGGTGGCACAACCAGTGCTGCAGGCCCAGTAGTAGCATTTTATTCACAGGCCCTGGCACCTCTAGGTAACGTTACTAGGGACTTATTATTAAATCAAATATGCCAATTATGGATAAACCAATCAACAGTACACTTTACATAGAGAGCATATGCACTTTAGCACTGGTTAGCAGTGGTAAAGTGCCCAGAGTCCTAAGGTCAACAAAAACAGGTCAGAAAAAATAGGAAAAGGAGGCAAAAAGATGGGGATGACCCTGCAAAAAGGGCCATTTCCAACACTGGCATTCCCATGAACGTGACTGGACATCTCTGAGGCTGACACAGGATCTGCATCTTACTGCTGATGCAGCCTTCACGGCTACAAACTCAGGACTTCAACTGCACAGTGCTCTTTGCTTTGACAACAGCCACCCTGTGTTTTCCACCAACAGGAATCTCCATCTGGCACCCAGGTCTTAGCATTGACAATGCTCAAACTGCCAAAGCAAAGCTCTGACTAAGACTCCTCATGACAAACTAGACTAAGTTAGAAGGTAAACTTCCACCTGGAAGAACCTGGTCCCTGTATCTGACCTACGCTCTATCTCTGTCTGCCTGAACTTTGGTCTTTGGCCTGGTCCAGTGTGACCAGATAACTGCAATTGGGGCTTTGTGCTTATTGGTGCTATATTTTCTAAAATTCTATACACCATTTGCCTTCTAATACTTTTACATTATGAATTGTACTTGTGCTATGGTCAATTACACCTGGATTATATTTATCATTGTGGTGATTTAATTTACTCTGAGTTTCATGGTGCTTGTCTCACTATTTCATGTTGGTCTCTGATTAAATGTATTATTCTGTGTGATTGATTGCATTTCTGCCAATTTTTACCATGGCGTTGATATAGTTTTGTGCTGTGATTAATTGTACTTTGTTATATTGTTCCTTGATTTCTATGGCAGCCTATTTCTTGTGTAAAATACAAACACAACGCTTGGGATAGCCTGTAACATCTAACATGTGGTTAAGAGAAAATAGTTAATAAGCAAACAAAAATAATGCAAGGCAATTGCTGTTTCAGCGGATCACAGCTTCTACCCTTAATCAGTTGGAGCATGTAATGATAAAATTCATAGACTAATCTTCTGTATTTAAACCATTTTTCTAAATACAAGGAAATGGAAGTGGTAACACATGATTGAGAATGAAACTAACTGTTAAGGCACACTTGAGCAATGGCATTTTAGTAATACACATAATGGTGTCAAGTATGCCCTTGATCAGATACCACAGGCGTTGTTATAGATATCTTACTCTAAATTACCATGTCTTCTGAGACAAATAGTTGCAATACAATCCCCACTTCAAATCATTCTGATGATACATAGAGAAATTTTGTGCAAGAAGTCATCTTCCATTTATGAATTAAAAGGACAAAGTCCTACCTCGCCACCATGAAACACCCATTGCTGGCAGGTATTTCAGCATCAGTAAAGGAGAAATTAAAATGGACCTGCTCTTCTCCTACTTGGATTGCTATCCTTCATTCTGCCTTTCCTAATGCTACAAAAATCCCTTATGACACCAAAGTTTCCAATCAGTTCAAACAGGTAACACTTCAGATTAATGCTTAAACATATAGGACAACAATAACATTTCAATCCAAAGAAACAATCAAACCCTTCAGTTTCTTGAATATCACTTTACTTCCTTTTAAAATAAATCTTGCTAAACACTCAATTTTAGATCACCCATCATCAAGTAAAGCCTGTTCCCAGGATGCCATTCTTCTGGAGCAAAGTTCATTCCCGCCTAACATTAATACCCTGTATTTACCTCCTCTGTACTCAACAACTGCATCAAACCATCTTGAGAATGTCCACCCTATCACAGGATCAACCATCATCAAGTAAAGCCTGTTTCCAGGATGCCACTCTTCTGCAGCAAATTTCCTTCCTGCCTAAAATTAACACCCAAAATTTACCTCCGCTGGACTCAACAATTCATCAAACCATCTTGGGAATGTCCAGCCTATCCAAGGATGACCGTTCCTTATGAGAATAATGAAAAGTGGTCTTGCATCTCAGCTTAAGGTTTATTTGGAAGTAAAAAACTTTATTTGTAATAGCACTGAAGCATCTATAGTGGCAGTGGAAGTTGACACCTAAAAATTATTTGATGAAAATTCCAGTTGCTTCCTAATTATTTTAGACTTATCTTTAGAGTTTCATTCAATGGACCATGAAATTTACTTTTAAGCCCTCGGATAACACCATCCTACAATGGTTTGAATTCTGTTAGAAATGGGGTTTTTGGTTGGCAGTCAGGTTACCCTCTGTCCAAGCAAGAACCCTCACTCTAGTCAGGGTAAGTCACACACAATCCAAAATTAGCCTGTGCCCAACCTCTGGTAGCTTGGCACGAGCAGTCAGGCTTAACTTAGAAGGCAATGTGTAAAGTATTTGTGCAATAAATCATACAATACCACCATATAGCACCACAAAAATACACCACACAGTGTTTCGAAAAATATAATATTTATCAGGATAATTGTAGGTCAAAAACGAATAAAGTTGTAATGTGAATTTGTAAAGATATCACGGAAAAGTGATATAAAGTGTCTTAAGTCTTTAAAAAGCAAGCAAAGTCTCTTTCAAGCACAAAGTACCTGGTTTGGAATGGAAAATCTCCTCAGAGGGCCGTAGAAGAAGAGATACGTGAAAAAATGTTGTGTGCGTCGATTTCTCCCCAGCACACACGGACTTGCGTCGTTATTTTTCACGCGGGTAAGTCGTGCGTCGTTTTCCGGTGCGCGGGCAGTCTCTTTCTGTGGGTCGCGGGGATTACCAGATGTCCCGGGTCTGTGCGTGGATTCTCCTGCTTGTTTTCCGTCTGCGCGTCGTTCTGCGGGGCTGCGCGTCGAAGTTTCGCTCTCACAGCAGGCGTCGCGTCGATTTCTCCTCTGGAGGTCGGGCGGCGTTGTCCTTGCGAGGCCGTGCGTCGAAGTTCCGGTCGTCCCGAAGGTGTCACGTCAATCAGCGTCGGTGTGCGGCATTTTTCTCGCCGCGGAACAAGCTGTGCGTCGAAAATTTCGGCGCACGAAGCGTCCAAGTGAAAAAGAGAAGTCTTTTTGGTCCTGAGACTTGAGGGAACAGGAGGCAAGCTCTATCCAAGCCCTTGGAGAGCACTTTCATAGCCAGACAAGAGTTCAGCAAGGCAGCAGGCCAACAGCAAGGCTGCAGTCCTTTGTAGAAAGCAGACAGGTGAGTCCTTTGAGCAGCCAGGCAGTTCTTCTTGGCAGGATGTAGTTTCTGGTTCAGGTTTCATCTCCAGCAAGTGTCTAATGAAGTAGGGCAGAGGCCCTGTTTTATACCCAAATGTGCCTTTGAAGTGGGGAGACTTCAAAGAGTAGCTAAGAAGTGCACCAGGTCCCCTTTCAGTTCAATCCTGTCTGCCAGGGTCCCAGTAGGGGGTGTGTCAGTCCTTTGTGTGAGAGCAGGCCCTACACCCTCCCAGCCCAGGAAGACCCATTCAAAATGCAGATGTATGCAAGTGAGGCTGAGTACTCTATGTTTGGGGTGTGTCTGAGTGAATGCACAAGGAGCTGTCAACAAAGCCCAGCCAGACGTGGATTGTAAGGCACAGAAAGATTTAAGTGCAAAGAAATGCTCACTTTCTAAAAGTGGCATTTCTAGAATAGTAATATAGAATCCGACTTCACCAGTCAGCAGGATTTTGTATTACCATTCTGGCCATACTAAATATGACCTTCCTGCTCCTTTCAGATCAGCAGCTGCCACTTCAACAACGTATGAGGGCAGCCCCAATGTTAGCCTATGAAGGGAGCAGGCCTCAGAGTAGCGTAAAAACGAATTTAGGAGTTTTACACTACCAGGACATATAACTACACAGGTACATGTCCTGCCTTTTAACCACACAGCACCCTGCTCTAGGGGTTACCTAGGGAACACATTAGGGGTGACTTATATGTAGAAAAATGGGAGTTCTGGGCTTGGCAAGTACTTTTAAATGCCAAGTCGAAGTGGCAGTGGAACTGCGCACACAGACCTTGCAATGGCAGGCCTGAGACAGGGTTAAGGGGGATACTTAAGTGGGTGGCACAACCAGTGCTGCAGGCCCACTAGTAGCATTTAATCTACAGGCCCTAGGCACCTATAGTGCCCATTACTAGGGACTTATAAGTACATTAAATAGTCCAATCAGGTATGATCCAAAGTTACCATGTTTAAAAAGGGAGAGAGCATATGCACTTTAGCACTGGTTAGCAGTGGTAAAGTGCGCAGAGTCTAAAAGCCAGCAATACAGGGTCCAAAAAGTGGAGGGAGGCAGGCAAAAAGTTAGGGGTGACCACCCTAAGGCATGTCAGGTCTAACAAATCCGATCTTGATAATGGATATAAATGTGTAAAATTTGTCGAGCCGTTTTCTAAACGGATCCCTATTATTTGTAGTGTACCACAGGTCTCGAAATAGGGAACCCTACTGTTCAATGTGTAGGCAGAGACTCTAAGAACCCTATATGTCATGCTCTGGGTGCCTACAGGATGCCATATGGTGTTTTCAGTTTGTGGAACAGTCTAGTGAAACAACACATCTGCTCTTCAGTTTTCTCAACACGTTCGAGCTTCTCCTTGGAACACTCTCTTGGAAGAAAATGGGTGGGAAAATACATTGATAGGAAGAAGTCATTCACCTTTAGAATCTTCATTCTTGTCTCCATAGAAGCTCAGAAAGAGGTAGAGTCAGCATATATCAGTAGTCCCAAACCAAGTTGGTGAGTGCTTCAGATTTCTATCACTACATCCCAATCCAAAATGGCTTTCATACTTTCTCTGATGCCATTTCCTATTTCTATTCTGAGTCCCTAGAGGAGTGCTTGCATGCAGATGATAGTAGTTGTGTCCCATTGGGTTATTCCTCTTTTTCCTAGTATTTTCCCTTGGTGTCAAGAATCCCCTGCAAGTCTTTCAGACCCTTCTCTACTCATTCCTGGGACAATTGGTGTTCTTTCTTGCAATATTTCTCCAATCTTCTATTTTAATTTCTTTGCCTCAAGTACATATGCTCTCTGCCTCTGGAGGCTTATCTATGCTCATTTTTTTTTTTTATTGGTTACAACCTATCATAGGGCACCTGTGGACCAAGCAGTGTTGAACTGTGTAGGAAGCACCGTGGCCACAGAAGGGAGTAGTCTTTACACCCGACACAAAGAATGACTATGTTCACCATTTGACACTATAACTCGAACTACAGATTCAATATCATTTCTATACAGATAATACATAATTATACTGTAAACTCTCTGGCAATTCTGAAAACTCAATCCTGTCTTTTCGCCTAACCAACATTCGAAAATGCCTGACAAGTAGACATCTAAAACTGAGCAAAGTAAATGCAGATTTATTTCTGATATCAGCAAAACACAACTTTCCCATGAATGAAAATTAGATGGATGCAACCAGTTGTACTGGTTTTCAGCCTGATTTCGCTGAATCTGACACATCTATAGGAAACTTACATTAACGTCCAAACTAAAGACCTGCTAGAGAAACGTTTGTGCAACTCAATTTACTTTGCAACACACTTGTCCTACAGCCTAACGGCCCAAAGGTCACAGTGCATTATATTGATATCTCTTGCCTCGACTATGCCAATGCGCTTCTCATTGGAATTCTGAAGAGGAGCCTAGCACTTCTAAAGGCTGTACTTTATGAGCTAAACTTGTATTCAATTTTTGCAAATATGTTCAAATCGCACTGGTCACTGCCTCCTTAATTTGTCTCTCAGTCGGGAAATATGTATGTATAACACTTCTAGTTTAATGACCAAAGTGTTACCCATAAACACCCTTAAATATCTTTAAGTATGTTTCCCCCAAACGACTACCACTGGGAGCTCCCATATGCTTAGCATAAAAATCTACTTTCTATGGATCCAAAAATAAAAAAAAAAGGCTCTACTTGGCCCTTCCAAAACCATGCACCTAAGTTATGTAACATTGTAACTCTTTAAGAGTTTCCATTAGAATGCTTTCATCCTTCAACCCACTTATGCAATCCCTGAAATCTCACATAGGTGAGGAATACCTTGTTACATTATTCTTGAAGTGAAATTGTCACTCTAAATGCCATTTAAATATACACTTAGAAGAATGACAGTCTGCCTAATTAGGAAGTTGTAAAGTCTTTTGGCATCTTTGATGAGTTATGATTGATTTCTGGAACTACACTGTAGTGATACTGCAAGCTCTCTCTGTCTCCCAACAATGATCTTGAAACTACTATGTGTCTTGTGTATATTTTATATTATGATCTGTAAGCATTTTTTTGTGACGTGTGTGCCTTGTTTGTGCCTACATAAAACTTCAGAAACAAAACAAATAAAATAAAGTGTTGTAGCTGCCTGTTTGGTGTCTCTTTCCTATTGACGCTGAGATTTTTACAAGCACTACAAGAGAGTTAAGAATTTATGAACACTGCCTCTTGGAGAGCATCAGCCATAGGAATACATGTTAATTACAAACTAGCTCAAGCGTGATAAAAAATTAAGAATATATTTCCCCTTGGAAGGTTCTAGCACCTCACTGTGTTTTCTAATTTTAATTGTTATCTTAAATTAACCGTTGATACATGTCCTAGTCTTCTTTCTAGTTATTGAAGTTCATGACCCCAGAGATTTTTTTATTGTTATTTGTGTTATGCCATATCTGAGTTTCTAACTCCTACCAAGCAGAGTAAGCAATTTTTTATTTAGTTTTTGCATATTCAAATACATAAACAACCAGTAGTGATAATCCGGTGTACAAGTATCATAGTGCTCCAATGGATGGTCATGGTGATATACACTCTAATTTAATGCCCGATTCAGGGTTACAACCAAGCGGTCACCTAGACCCCCCCCCTCAGGTTTTCTTCCCCTGTTTTCATGTGCATTTAGTTATCAACATCAGCATAGTTCCAATTCCATCCCCAACTATGTCTTGGGTTTCCTGCCGGGGCCCATACCATAATGAACTTTTGGGGGCAACACCAGGATTTATACACTGCCTCTTGGGCCCACGTGCACCTATCCATACTGTGGGACCATTCTATGACAGTTGATAGTTGTGTGCTTCCTAACAATTCGGCTGCCTCTCTTTTGGTCACCATTAAGGCTGTGTTGGAGAACAGAAACATGTATTTAGGAATAATTAGGTCACCCCATATACCCAGGACCACCACCTGTGGAGTGAGGGTAATATCTTCTCCTGTAATTTCTCGAAGGTTCTGCAAACACAGAGTATGGAGTAGGGTGCCAACCATGTTAAAACCCCTAAAGCATCTGTCACTTCCAGTCGTACACATTTTATATAGCCCCATCCCAGTTAAGTATGCCTTGTGTAGCATCTTGAATTGTACCAGGTGAAATTCCATCCCAATCTCTGCCTCTCTAGGGTATCTACATGCCTCCTCCCAATCAGCATTCTCTAGGACCCCCAATTCCTAATGCTACAGATACCTGAGGTATGTCATGGGTTGCTTGCAATTTCTTAAGAACTTTTTATACATCTGGAACATGGTGTTTCAATGCCAAGGGGCCAGCAAAACCCTATACTCGAGGGTGGATTTATCTTTAACGTCTCTGAATGAGTGTCTATATTTACTCAGTACATGTTTCAGTTGCAGGTACTTTAACTGTTGGGTGCTCACTAGTTCATATTGACTTGTAGCTCTGGGAGGGACAGCAAGCTGTCTGGGTCCCGTACATCACCCAGCCTTGAGATACCTATGAGGTCCCAAAGATGGAATCACCTCAGTGCCCCCACTTCTTACATTAGGTTGGAGTCTCATGGGGACATCTCCAGTATAAGCATATCCTTCCAAACCTTTGCGTTTGTGACTGCCCTTCAGATCCTTGCCACCATAGTCAATTGATTAGCTGTCTTGGATTTGGTGTTCCCCCATACAGTGCCCTCAAGTACCCCTGTACTTCCATTTCCCTTCAAGCTGCTTTGAGGGAGAGTTCCGGTAGCAGTGAAAATGTGCTTAGTGTTATTCTGGGGGTGTCCCCATTCCACAAAAGCATCCTGGTCACCCCTTCTACCCTTGCAAAGAAGCTGTTGGGAACATTGTGTGGGGAGTTTTGTAACATTTATAAAAATAAAGGTAGAGCAATCATTTTGTAGAGTGCCCCCCTTCTCAGAAGTGAGATAGAGGTTTCCTCCAGTGATCACTGTCTATCTTATGTTAACTCGGAATCTGCTCAAATTGTTCGTCATGAAATCGTTCTCATTTGTTGTGCTGTAAATGCCGAGATACTGAAATATCGCTGTAACCCACTGTAGTGGGCATGACCAGTTCTCTGGACAATGCCAATCAGTGAGTGAAGAAACTATTGACTTTTGAAGGTTGATATGTATGCCTGACTAAAAGTCAAATATGGTTAGGATCTCCAGCACTGTCGGGCTAGACCTCTCAGGTCTGACAAATGGAGGAGGATATCACCTGCAAAAAGGGACATTACTTCCTCACACTCCGAATTTCATCTGAGATACTTACACATCACAATGCATCCAGTTGGCTAGTGGCTCAATTGTGAGAGCGAAAAGGAGGGGAGAGGGGTCATCACTGTCTTGTCCCTCTACCCAAGGGGAATTCTCGTGATAATGTTCCCTATATCCTGACTCATGCAGTAGGCTCAGTATAAAGTCATTTTATCCACACTATGAAGACCGGACCAAAGGCCATCTTTTGCCTGGCTACCATTAGGTAGGACCACTTAAGGAAGTTAAAAGCCTTCTTGGCATCAAGTGAGAGCATGCTCTTCAAGGGTGTGAACTCTGGCTAGAATTCCATATAAGTGCCTCAGGTCCAGGCACGTCGATCTGTGTGTCATAAATCCATATTGGTTTGGACATATCAATGCATCCAACTCTCCACAGAGGCAGTTTAAAACACTTTGGCCAATATTGCAGCTTCCACATTAATCAGAGAGATAAGTCAATCAGAGGCGCAACCCTCTGCTGGTTTACCTTTTTTTGTGATTTAAAACAATATTTGCAGTTCAGAGTTCTTTCAAGAAACCTCCTTCCTGTTGACCCTCAATGAACACATGAAGAAGCAGTTCACATATTTTCCCACTGAGGCATTAAAAAAATTCAATGGTCAGTCTATTAGGACGGTTTTCCCATTTTAATTTGTTTTATGGCATCCACCTCGTCTGATTACTCAATGTTTTTCTCGAGTATTGCCGTCTCGTCACTTTACAGACTAGGGGTTGGAATATCCTCTATAAACGTCATCAACTTTCCTGCCCTCTCCCCTCTACGATTTACGTAACTATTCCAGATATGTGCCAAGGGCATGCGCAATGTCGTTGCTGTAGGAGCCTTAACTCCCCTGTCATCAACATCCCAAGGACCCATCTCTGACTCTCCTTCTGATTCCCAAGATTTACCAATAATTTGCCAGCCTTTTTTCCCACCTTATACCATTTATAGTGCTCCGCTATTTGTCTATATTCTTCTTGTGCCAGTGTTATATCATGGGCGAGCTTGTTGCTTGTGTTTTGCCCAAATTTAGCTTACCATCTACAGAGGCGGTGATCTACATTTTGTAATCTTTCATCCCTTTCCCTTCCCACCGACATGGCTATGAGGTTCCCCTTGATCATCATTTTATATACTTCCCACAACGGCACCTCTGAATCAATAGTCCCCTTGTTCTCTACAAAGTACTGTTATGTGGTGATGACCATGCATCCCCTTGTATCTCAATCTTTTAATAACCTGGAGTCAAGCCTCCAGTCAACAGTTTTCATGAAAATATTGGTTACCAATCCAGTAAACGATGGGGAATAGTTGGAGATACCTCTTGGCAGGAAGTGCATGCCCACATGTCTCCCCTCCTGTGTCAGCAACAAAAGAAAGTAGTCCAGTCTACAGCAACAGTGCAGTTCCCCAGAGACATATGAGTATTGTTGGGACCATTGGCTTTGGATTGTCAAACCAAGGTCACTGATAAAGTTAAAGAGCCTTCTATCCTTTTTCCCTGTATGCACAACAGGTGAAATCCTGTCTATGTCTGCTTCTATTGGAAGGTTAAGGTCCCCTACCCAGGACCAGGATGCCACCTGGGGCTTGCATGATTCATTTCCGCATTTTCTCCATCATCAGCGACTGAAGCCCAGAAGGGAAGTCCAGGGAGGCCACCATAATCTTCTCCCCATTCCAATTCCCATCTCACATACCACCATGTAACATCCCCAGGGCCAGACCATGTTTGTATGACGGTAAAGGGGAGAGACTTACAGGCCATGATTCCCACCCTGCACACATAGAAGGTAAAACCTGATTAAGCCAGAACTCTATACCTCCCTCAACCCAAGAACTCACACTTGTTGCCCACCAGGTATGTTTTATAAAGCAGTATCAAATCAGTGTAATGGCAGGCCAGGAATTTGATCAGAAACCTACTGTTAGAAATGGGGTTTTTGGTTGGCAGTCAGGTTGCCCTCTGTCCAAGCAAGAACGCTCACTCTAGTCAGGGTAAGTCACACACAATCCAAAATCAGCCTGTGCTCACCCTCCGGTAGCTTGGCACGAGCAGTCAGGCTTAACTTAGAAGGCAATGTGTAAAGCATTTGTGCAATAAATCATACAACACCATAGCATAACACCACAAAAATACACCACACAGTATTTAGAAAAATATATAATATTTATCTGGGTATCTTCAGGTCAAAATGATCAAAGTTGCAATACGAATTTGTAAAGATATCACTGAAAAGTGATAGAAAGTGTCTTAAGTCTTTAGAATATAAACAAAGTCTCTTTCAAGCACAAGTACCTGGTTGGGAGTGGAAAAATCTCCTCAGAGGGCCACAAGAGAAGAGGTGCGTGGAAAAAGGGTGTGTGCGTCGATTTCTCCCCAGCACACACGGACTTGCGTCGTTATTTTCCACGCGGGGAAGTCGGCGTCGTTTTCCGGCGCGTGGACAGTCTCTTTCTGTGGATCGCGGGGATTACCAGATGTCCCGGGTCTGTGCGTGGATTTTCCTGCTTGTTCTCCGGCTGCGCTTCGGTCTGCGGGGCTGCGCGTCGAAATTACGATCTCACGGCAGGCGTCGCGTCGATTTCTCCTCTAGACTTCGATCTGCGGGGCTGCGCGTTGAAATTACGATCTCACGGCAGGCGTCGCGTTGATTTCTCCTCTAGAGGTCGGGCGGCGTTGTCCTTGCGAGGCCGTGCGTCGGATCTTCGATCGTCCCCAGAGCGTCGCGTTGATCAGCGTCGGAGTGCGGCGTTTTTCTCGCCGCGAAACAAGTTGTGCGTCGAAATTTTGGGCGCATGGAGCGTCCAAGTAAAAGAGAGAAGTCTTTTTGGCCCTGAGACTTCAAGGAACAGGAGGCAAGCTCTATCCAAGCCCTTGGAGAGCACTTTCACAGCCAGACAAGAGTTCAGCAAGGCAGCAGGGCAACAGCAAGGCAGCAGTCCTTTGTAGAAAGCAGACAGCTGAGTCCTTTGAGCAGCCAGGCAGTTCTTCTTGGCAGGATGTAGTTTCTGGTTCAGGTTTCTTCTCCAGCAAGTGTCTGATGAGGTAGGGCAGAGGCCCTGTTTTATACTAAGTTGTGCCTTTGAAGTGGGGGTGACTTCAAAGAGTCTCTAAGAAATGCACCAAGCCCCCTTTCAGTTCAATCCTGTCTGCCAGAGTCCCAGTAGGGGGTGTGGCAGTCCTTTGTGTGAGGGCAGGCCCTCCACCCTCCCAGCCCAGGAAGACCCATTCAAAATGCAGATGTATGCAAGTGAGGCTGAGTACCCTGTGTTTGGGGTGTGTCTGAGTGAATGCACAAGGAGCTGTCAACTAAACCTAGCCAGACGTGGATTGAAGGGCACAACAAGATTTTAGTGCAAAGAAATGCTCACTTTCTAAAAGTGGCATTTCTAGAATAGTAATATTAAATCCGACTTCACCAGTCAGCAGGATTTTGTATTACCATTCTGGCCATACTAAATATGACCTTCCTGCTGCTTTCAGATCAGCAGCTGCCACTTCAACAGTGTATGAGGGCAGCCCCAATGTTAGCCTATGAAAGGAGCAGGCCTCACAGTAGTGTAAAAACGAAATTAGGAGTTTTACACTACCAGGACATATAACTACACAGGTACATGTCCTGCCTTTTACCTACACAGCACCCTGCTCTAGGGGTTACCTAGGGCACACATTAGGGATGACTTATATGTAGTAAAAGGGGAGTTCTAAGCTTGGCAAGTACTTTTAAATGCCAAGTCGAAGTGGCAGTGAAACTGCACACACAGGCCTTGCAATGGCAGGCCTGAGACAGGGTTAAGGGGCTACTGAGGTGGGTGGCACAACCAGTGCTGCAGGCCCACTAGTAGCATTTAATCTACCTGCCCTAGGCACATGTAGTGCACTCTGCCAGGGACTTACAAGTAAATTAAATAGTCAATCATGGATAAACCAATCAGTAGTACAATTTACACAGAGAGCATATGCACTTTAGCACTGGTTAGCAGTGGTAAAGTGCCCAGAGGTCAAAAGCCAACAACAACAGGTCAGAAAAAATAGGAGGAAGGAGGCAAAAAGTTTGGGGATGTCCCTGTCAAAAAGCTAGGTCCAACATGACCCCCTACCAGCCTAAAGCCAGGGGAGAACAATCACTATCCTGATGTACTTCCCTGTTTGAGGCGACAGAACAAGGACCCAGGCCCACAACAGCAGGGGCATGCTCCAGTTCTTCGCCTTCCTGACTCCAATTGGATCACTCTGTCCATACTCTCAGGGCCCACTAAGCCAGCCCATGGGGAACCTTTCTCCTTACCTGCGGATCCCATCTGTGCAGCACCTAACCTTACTTTGCTCACAGATGTATCCCAGGAGCAGGATAGTACCACCATGACCAACACAGTGGTGTTGCCCACTCTACCCCCGGGGTGTGACACTTGTCCCCTCCCCAGGGATAACTCTGTCCACCCGGACAGCAAGCCACAGTGATTACTGCCAGCTGCCAGGGATAAGAGCCAGGCCCCAGGCCTCTCAAAGCTCTCCAACCACTGTGGCTGTGGAGAGTGGGGGGCGGTAGCCCCAGGTGCTGGGCACCCTTTAACCACTCTCCCTTCCACCAGGTCAGGGATGACAGCCTGAACCTGGTCCTCCCCTCTGGGGCTCTGTACCCTCCCTCCTGGAGCGGTACCCCCAGAGTCCAACATGGTCAGGGTGCTTACAGAAGTCGCCCTGTACCATTCCTCCACCAGTGCAGGGCTGTTAACCTGCAACTGGCCCTCCAACCTGGGGCCTGTACCTTCAGGTTGGACTAGGGCCCGGGGTGAGGCTTCCCTCCCCCTGCCCTCCCTTCTGGGGTCCAGCACCCTCCAACTAGGAGTGGCCTCCTCAGAAGACAACATGGTAGGGGCACTGTTATCAGTAGCCCCTCCCTCCAGGTCCGGGGGGACACCCTGAACCTGGTCTTCCAGCCCAGGGTCTGTACCCTCAGACTGGATCACTGCCTGGCAAACCAGGACTTCCTGGGGGGCACACCTACCCCCCACCAGGTCAGAGTTTAACCTCTGCACCTGACCATTCAACTCAGAGTCACCACCCTGAAGTTGAACAATTGCCTGGCACGCCAGGACTTCCTGCAGGGCACACTGGCCCTCCACCAGGTCAGAGTTTAACCTCTGGACCTGGTTCTCCAACCTAGGGTCACCACCCTGAGGTTGGGCAACTGCCTGGCACGCCAGGGCTTTCTGGGGGGCACACCTACCCCCCACCAGGTCAGAGTTTAACCTCTGAACCCGGTTATCCAACCCAGAGTCAGCACCCTGAGGTTGGACAACTGCCTGGTACACCAGGACTTCCAGGGAGGCACACCTACCTCCCACCAGGTCAGAGTTTAACCTCTGAGCCTGGTGCCCCAACCCAGGGTCACCACCCTGAGGTTGGGCAATTGCCTGGCACGCCAGGACTTCCTGGGGGGCACACCTACCCCCCACCAGGTCAGAGTTTAACCTCTGAACCTGGTCATCCAACCCAGAGTCAACACCCTGAGGTTGGACAATTGCCTGGCACAGCAGGACTTCTTGGGAGGCACACCTACCTCCCACCAGGTCAGAGTTTAACCTCTGAACCTGGGTATCCAACCCAGAGTCACCACCCTGAGGTTGGCCAACTGCCTGGCACACCAGGACTTTCTGGGAGGCACTCCTACCTCTCACCAGGTCAGAGGTTAACCTCTGAACCTGGTTCTCCAACCTAGGGTCACCACCCTGAGGTTGAACAATTGCCTGGCATGCCAGGACTTTCTGGGGGGCACACCTACCCCCCACCAGGTCAGAGTTTAACCTCTGAACCCGGTTATCCAACCCAGAGTCAGCACTCTGAGGTTGGACCACTGCCTGGTACACCAGGACTTTCTGGGGGGCACACCTACCCCCCAACAGGTCAGAGTTTATCCCCTGAACCTGGTTAGCCAATCCAGAGTCACCACCCTGAAGTTGAACCATTGCCTGGCAGGCCAGGACTTCCAGGGAGGCACACCTACCTCCCACCAGGTTAGAGTTTAACCTCTGAGCCTGGTTCCCCAACCCAGGGTCACCACCCTGAGGTTGGGCAATTGCCTGGCACGCCAGGACTTTCTGGGGGGCACACCTACCCCCCACCAGTTCAGAGTTTAACCTCTGAACCTGGTCATCCAACCCAGAGTCAACACCCTGAGGTTGGACAATTGCTTGGCACAGCAGGACTTCTTGGGAGGCACATCTACCTCCCACCAGGTCAGAGTTTAACCTCTGAACCTGGGTATCCAACCTAGAGTCACCACCCTGAGGTTGAATCTTTGCCTGGCATGCCAGGACTTCCTGGGGGGCACTCTCACCCCCCACAAAGGACATACCGTCCCCAAGGGTCACACAAGAGTCTGGTTGGCGCAGGTCTCCCGACCTCTGCCCATCCGACAGAGTCTGGGTTTCCCCCAAACCAGAAACGGTTTCACCTGGGTCATTCCTGGGGGGCTCTGCTCTCAGAGCTGTCCCCTGACTCTCAAGGTCCTCCACTGGGGTCTGCAACCCTCTCTCAACCCTATGTCTGGACTTCTGCACCCCCTCACTAGGAGGGGTACTGCCAGACACCAGAACTGTTGGGATGCTGGCTACAGTCACCCCCCCAAGTTCTTCTGACACTGCGGGGCTTCCCTCAAAAGATGGCCCTACGGTACAGGCTAGGCTTCCCTCCTGGTGTTCCCTCATGGAACCCTCTAGGACCTGGGACCTACCTGGGACACTACAATCCTTTCCCACCTCACTCGGTTGGGAACCACCTAGACCACTCCCTTCAGGAGCACCCCCAAATGCCTCTTCAGACTCTCTGGTACTCACCCAGAAGTCTGCCTTCATTGTAAGTTCCCTGGGGTCAGAGAACTCACACTCCACCTGGTGTTGGCGTAGCTCTGGAAAATAAGGACCAGACATATGCTCTCCAGCAATTACATCATTCTGCCCTTCACATGTATTAACCACAGTACCCTTCACCCAACCACCCAGTAACTCAACCTTGGAAAAGCACTCTACTTCACCCTCCTGAGACTGGTGAGACAGTATCTGTCTGTCCCTGACACTCAACCCATACTCTTCTGGGATGTCTCTACACTCTATATCCAGGACGTCCACCAGGGGGGAACCCTTTTCTCTGTCACTCTCTGCTAGAGACAGTAAAGTGTCCCTCCCCCCAGTAGGAATATGACTCCCTGTGCCAGTTCCCCAATCCTTCTCAGGGACCCTGTGCATAACGGGAACTACCTCATACCCTTGAACTGCCTGGGGTGTGTCAACTCCCTTCTTCAAGTTGGGCACCACATCTCTGGGCTTGTGCCCTTCTTCAGCAGTACTAGATGCAAGATTTTTGCTGCCACCATCTGAACTGGACTCAGCCCTTCCGGCCTCCAGTTTCAGCTCTTTACAGCTCAGCTCTTGAGCTGCAATCTTTTCTTCTTCCAGGGCTAAGAGTCTTTTTGCCTCAACCTCTGCAAGATACTCCTCTAATTGTTGCTCCTGTCGCCTTTGACCTCGGAGCCATTCATCTATTTCTGGGTCACTGTCCAACTCTGAGTAGTCTTCCTCCTCATCTGAGTAGTCTTCCTCCTCATGTGTGTAGTCCTCCTCCTCCTCTGAGGGGTACTTAGTCATTTGGTTTCTTGCTGCCTCTCTCTCTGCCCATCTTTCCTCCCCCCAGACTATGTAGTGATGGAGCATCTCCGCCTTAGTAGATCTCCTTGCTACAGGAAGGCCCCATTTTCTGCAAAGCTCCCTTAGGTCAGCCTTAGTGAGGTGGTCAGTACGAACAAAGAATGAGTAGGTAAGCAATCCCATTCTGATAAGATCTTACCAGCAAAAACCAAAATCCAAAGTCCAAAATATCAATAGTATATCCAGGAGGACATCAGAGAATCAAAAGCCAAAAAAGATGAAAAATCAAGTTTCACCTTCAACTGTGGGTAGGTAGTGAAATACTTAGCTACTGTATGTCACTGCACAAACACAAGTCCTATCCTCACCGCTGATCACCAATGTTAGAAATGGGGTTTTTGGTTGGCAGTCAGGTTGCCCTCTGTCCAAGCAAGAACCCTCACTCTAGTCAGGGTAAGTCACACACAATCCAAAATCAGCCTGTGCTCACCCTCCGGTAGCTTGGCACGAGCAGTCAGGCTTAACTTAGAAGGCAATGTGTAAAGCATTTGTGCAATAAATCATACAACACCATAGCATAACACCACAAAAATACACCACACAGTATTTAGAAAAATATATAATATTTATCTGGGTATCTTCAGGTCAAAATGATCAAAGTTGCAATACGAATTTGTAAAGATATCACTGAAAAGTGATAGAAAGTGTCTTAAGTCTTTAGAATATAAACAAAGTCTCTTTCAAGCACAAGTACCTGGTTGGGAGTGGAAAAATCTCCTCAGAGGGCCACAAGAAAAGAGGTGCGTGGAAAAAGGGTGTGTGCGTCGATTTCTCCCCAGCACACACGGACTTGCGTCGTTATTTTCCACGCAGGGAAGTCGGCGTCGTTTTCCGGCGCGCGGACAGTCTCTTTCTGTGGATCGCGGGGATTACCAGATGTCCCGGGTCTGTGCGTGGATTTTCCTGCTTGTTCTCCGGCTGCGCGTCGGTCTGCGGGGCTGCGCGTCGAAATTACGATCTCACGGCAGGCGTCGCGTCGATTTCTCCTCTAGACTTCGATCTGCGGGGCTGCGCGTTGAAATTACGATCTCCCGGCAGGCGTTGCGTCGATTTCTCCTCTAGAGGTCGGGCGGCGTTGTCCTTGCGAGGCCGTGCGTCGGATCTTCGATCGTCCCCAGAGCGTCGCGTTGATCAGCGTCGGAGTGCGGCGTTTTTCTCGCCGCGAAACAAGTTGTGCGTCGAAATTTTGGGCGCATGGAGCGTCCAAGTAAAAGAGAGAAGTCTTTTTGGCCCTGAGACTTCAAGGAACAGGAGGCAAGCTCTATCCAAGCCCTTGGAGAGCACTTTCACAGCCAGACAAGAGTTCAGCAAGGCAGCAGGGCAACAGCAAGGCAGCAGTCCTTTGTAGAAAGCAGACAGCTGAGTCCTTTGAGCAGCCAGGCAGTTCTTCTTGGCAGGATGTAGTTTCTGGTTCAGGTTTCTTCTCCAGCAAGTGTCTGATGAGGTAGGGCAGAGGCCCTGTTTTATACTAAGTTGTGCCTTTGAAGTGGGGGTGACTTCAAAGAGTCTCTAAGAAATGCACCAAGCCCCCTTTCAGTTCAATCCTGTCTGCCAGAGTCCCAGTAGGGGGTGTGGCAGTCCTTTGTGTGAGGGCAGGCCCTCCACCCTCCCAGCCCAGGAAGACCCATTCAAAATGCAGATGTATGCAAGTGAGGCTGAGTACCCTGTGTTTGGGGTGTGTCTGAGTGAATGCACAAGGAGCTGTCAACTAAACCTAGCCAGACGTGGATTGAAGGGCACAACAAGTTTTTAGTGCAAAGAAATGCTCACTTTCTAAAAGTGGCATTTCTAGAATAGTAATATTAAATCCGACTTCACCAGTCAGCAGGATTTTGTATTACCATTCTGGCCATACTAAATATGACCTTCCTGCTCCTTTCAGATCAGCAGCTGCCACTTCAACAGTGTATGAGGGCAGCCCCAATGTTAGCCTATGAAAGGAGCAGGCCTCACAGTAGTGTAAAAACTAATTTAGGAGTTTTACACTACCAGGACATATAACTACACAGGTACAAGTCCTGCCTTTTACCTACACAGCACCCTGCTCTAGGGGTTAACTAGGGCACACATTAGGGATGACTTATATGTAGTAAAAGGGGAGTTCTAGGCTTGGCAAGTACTTTTAAATGCCAAGTCGAAGTGGCAGTGAAACTGCACACACAGGCCTTGCAATGGCAGGCCTGAGACAGGGTTAAGGGGCTACTGAGGTGGGTGGCACAACCAGTGCTGCAGGCCCACTAGTAGCATTTAATCTACCTGCCCTAGGCACATGTAGTGCACTCTGCCGGGGACTTACAAGTAAATTAAATAGTCAATCATGGATAAACCAATCAGTAGTACAATTTACACAGAGAGCATATGCACTTTAGCACTGGTTAGCAGTGGTAAAGTGCCCAGAGGTCAAAAGCCAACAACAACAGGTCAGAAAAAATAGGAGGAAGGAGGCAAAACGTTTGGGGATGTCCCTGTCAAAAAGCTAGGTCCAACACCTACCCTTTACCTTGTGCCCATATTCGTGGACATTCCATGTGAGGATTTTGAGATCTAGCTTTAACGGTTTTGCCACAGGTCTAAGTGTTGCATCAGTGTCCTCTGCATACAACCTGCTGCAACTCTGTGCCTGCTGTCTTTCTCTGCCTTCTAAAAGCCTTTCCTGAGATACTGTCCCCTCCAACACAACAATAACATACCCACATACTTACTGCCTCATGCTGTGTGCCTGAAACCAATGACCTCCCAAATGCTTGAGCTGCCTGTCACAGCAAACACATATGCATTAAACCTCTAATCAAAATAAAATTGACAGTTCAAACAATTGTTCTTCCAACCATCTCATCCGGATGTGTGGGGTCGGAGACCTAGGGGCATATTTACAAAACCCATTGTGCCACTTTTTGTGATGCTCCGGTGGCACTGTGCTTTACACATATTTAAAAGGCGGCTCTAAGCTACTTTTTGTGGCTTCATGGCGGTTGGTAAATATGCCCCAACACAATTTTCTGTGGCAGAGGGGCACGTAATGGGTGTTGCTGTGGGCATTCCCCCACAACACCCATTGGTTTTGTTGCTGTCCTAGATTTACAAGAATCTGTAAGGTGTGGCATTAGCATAGTGCGACAAGGAGAAATGCTTTCATTTCTCCTCGTTTTTGCTTTTTCTGCATTTTTTGCGGCACACATAGAAAGAGCAAAACTGCCATGAATGATTGTTTATGTGCAGGAAAGAACACCTTCCTGCACATAAACAATTAATCGCCTCAACACAGACATCCTTGCACTATGGTGCAAGGGTGCCTGCATTGGCGCTGGTAGCTAAATTTAGCATTGGCATAGGGGAAAACGCCAGGGTGCACCGTATTCTTGTAAACACAGCGCATCCCTGCATTTCAAAACTGGAGCAGCACAGCGCTGCTGATTTTGACATAGTACCATGCTGCACCAGTTTGTTGTAAATCTGGCCCCAAGTTCTTAGCACAAAGCCTCATTCTCTTGCCTCCGACACCCTCCAGCTAATGTTCAACATGAATTTTATTTACTGGATTGCCACTGTCAGTGTTGTGATTGGGCAGAATTATGCATGTCTCATCAGCCACCTATCTGGGTTGCACCTTGTCCTTCTCCATTATTTCTGATGATGGATCTCTCCCAGTACACCCCGTGCCTTTTGTAATCAGCCAGGTGCCATCCTTCGAGCCATTCCACACATATTTGGGTGTTGTGAAGAACTAAGAGCGTCCTTTTGAGAGTACCCTTCTTTTTTCAGAAAGAGCATCATACATTGTATGTTCCTTTTCACACTGTTCCACTTTTACCTTGTCAAATAGTCTCAGTTTCTCTTGGAATTTCTGTGTATATTCGGGGAAGACAATGACAGTATGGTTTTCAAAGTGCAGCAGACTGTGTCGATGAGCCACCCTCACTATTGCATCTTTAAAGTTTAGGATTCTTAAGATTAAGAGTCTTTGGCCCAACGCCGGTTTTGGCAGTGCCTTTGCGACACAATGCTCTCTTTAGAACACAAAGTGAGTGAACAAATCCTCTGATCTTATTGTTACTCTGATACATTTTTCCATGGGCTGTTTGGTCTCATACCCCTCAGCCTTCTCTGGCAGACCCACAAAGGGATCTTGCCTTCACTTTTTCTGCTCTGGTGTGAAGCTGCTGAGTTGTCATTAATAATTTTCAAACCTCAGGTTTGAGAATTTTGAGTGAATCAGCATGTTCCTCCAGGATTCGCTATGTCGTGGAGACCTGTAACAGACATTTCGTGGACATGCACTCACAGTAGATTGATGTCCAAGGCAACCGTGTCAGTCCCTGTCTCAAGGGCAGTCCTTGATTCGCTTTCTGCCAGTAGCAACTCTTTGAGCATTTGATCCTGGTGTTCTGGGTTCTGTGACCCAGTGCCTATAGGTTCTTCTGATCATTCTCTCACTGAGTTGTTCTGAAATGTATATTCACCCAGTTTATTTTGTTGGGGTTTCTTGTGATATTTGTCGCTGTCCATGATGGTGGGTGTGAAGTCCCAATGTGCCTCCCACTCTGTGCCCCAATGGACAGCATGTCTCCTTCCCATGTGGTTTCTGGCACCACTGCTTCGGTAACCCTGCCACAGTGTGAGGTGCAAAAATGTATAGGAGTGTGCAGACATGGCTCGGCTGTGGTAGATCTGGGTCTCTCCTCCCAAAACACACTGTCACCACTTGGCTATGCCCGGGCACCCAGTTTACTTACTCCTCAGTTCACCTCCTCCGGCAGCTTCTGCTCAAACTGTTCAGAAGTCATGGGCTTGTTTACCTTTTTATGTTACTCTCCCCAGTGAAAAGGTTCACCAGTACTGACTGTGACTGGCGTAGAGCTAATGGAGGAACTCAGGTCACTCCCCTCTGCACTTGTTGCTGGGCCGATACCATCACTATGTCCCAGTGACTCAATGCTCCGTGGTCTCTGCTGGGGCTCCTACCACCACAAGGCTTCCTCCCAGGTTAGGAATCAAAAGCAAAGCCAGAGGTTGCTCACCCATCCCCTATGGTCTATGTTCAGTTCCAGGTCCCTTTCTTCAAGTCCACTGCGGACATAACCCAACACTTCAGGGCATTCAAGCCTACAAGCCTTGTAAGGGAGTGGTAGCTGGAATCTTTCCGCCTCACCCAGCACCAAGCAGCTGCCGTGATCCAAACACCAACCAGCGGTCCACAGTCATGGTGCTTGATGCAGTCTCTTATCTGTCACAGTGGTCCTCTGGTTGGTTGGGGGTGGCTGCAGGCCCAGATCTGTCAGGAGTTTTGCCAGGGTTGCTGTCCTTGATCTGAGCTCATGCTCAACACACCATCTCGCTTCAGCTGCCCGGCCACTGCATAGAGTAAGCCTTGACTGCTTGACTTAGCCACCCAAGAAAAGTCAAATGCCAAAAAAGAGCCGTTTGCTTACCTGCTAAGAGTGCAGTAGTATTCGTGGCACTACGACTTGAGTGCCAATTGACACTACACATGCAATGTATTATTCCCAGTAACCACCACCTCCCACAGGACCCCAAGAAAAGGACTCACAACAGCTCCATTTAAATATGCTATTTAAATTTAACATTTATTGTTTCTAAAAAGGCTGAACATATAGAATTACAGATGGCTAACTATGAATTATGGAAACCTTTTTAATCGAGGGGTCCTGAGTGACATCAAATAGACGAGACCGAAGCTCGAGTTGCAAATGATGTCACTCATGACCCAGAGGTGAAAAACATCACAATAATTCACTTTTTACCCGTCCATAATTTAATGTTAGGTACAGCCCACAAAATTAGCAGACTCTATTTTCAACTGCTATGCTGGGGCAGAAGCGTAATGGTGGAGCCTTATATTACATGAACAACTTGTGAAAAGAGCTGGCACTCCTAACAAGCCCCTACCTCCTTCCATGCCTTCATTCCCCCTCAAGCAGCTGTGCTTTCTGCTTTGAGTTAAAGCAGAGAAGCAGTGTTGCAGTGACAGGCTTTCAGAGAGTCCTGTCAGCCTGGCCTACAAGGCCTTTGTGACACAGAAACAGTGGGTAACATAGTAGTCAGTTACCAGATTTAAAATCTGCTGCTGGGGATAGAGGCTCTCTATGAAATCCATGCATAACAATGAAAGTACAAATTAAATCTCACAGTTGTGTCTAAAGAGCCAGGTAAAAAATATGGGAAATTTTGACTAGAAGTTTCAGATCGACAATTCAGATTTATTGCCTACCTGTGTCAAGAGAGAGAAAGTGAATCCAGAGTTTGACGATTCCAACCCGCCAAAAAAAATTACAGTGTAAAAACAGCATGATGTAAGGTTATATTTATTTTTTTACCTGTTATTGATAAATATTATAAAAGAAATACAGTTTTAGTTCCTTTCAAATAAAAGTTGCACATTCCTTCGAATATTTTTCTCGTCTCCGAATCTAAAAATGTGTTAGTGAAACAAGCCAACAGCCTCTTTTAAAAGGCCCATCCGGGCAAAATACATCTCAAAACCCCAGTTGATATCATTAAACAAAGTAGCATTTTCGAATGTGAAGAGCTGATGGTTGTTAGAGATGAAGAACCGGGCAAAGACAATTGTTTTCTCTACACTAGTTTTGAGCTCTCTTTATTCTTGTGTCTTCTCCAGTTCCAGACATTACAAACCACAGCCTCAAGATAATCTTTGTGTGACCGACTGTCCCATTTTGCAGTCTCTTTTTGGATTAGCTTGTCCGTTTTCATTGTATTGTGTGTGGGTGTATGTTGTCCTCTGGCTGCATTGCTAGTAATTGTAAGTACACCAAATGCCTCATATGCATCTTGCAGTAGGAGTCGGTGGCTTCTTCAGAGTTTGGGAGATTACTTTTATCAGGGTCAGGAAAGTGTCAATATCGATTGCAGAGTAGCAATAAGAAAAGACGCCATAGGTCTCTATCTGCAGTCCTGTACCCATTGGTTGAAGTCTGAGCACAGGTGAGCTTGGGCGGCAGACCAGCAGCCTTGGAGTGCTGTACTAGACTACCCTATGTAGACTGTTGTGCCAGTCTGCAGCAAGCATGGTCATCACACCTCAATGGAACTCGGCTGGAATCATATGGCCCCATATGGCTAGGGCGCAGTGACCCTAAAATTGTATAGGGTAGGTGGAGGAGCCCCTTGTATGTAGACTGGGTTAGAGGAGCCCACGGTGCAGGGTTCAGCCCATCAGCCATTTCTTCTTAGATAATGTCACAAGTAGAGATTGACTTATATAGTACTATCAAGATCAACAACGTCAAAAGAAGTATATATATATTAATTCTTCTTAACTCTATCCATACTTACCTTGTGAGGTAAGCATAAATGGAGTAAAGGACAGTAGTTATATACTTATCTTGCAATTACAACGCTGTGGTAGGTCGATGGGGTGGATGCCATATCATTGCATCGCAATATACTGCATACAATACCATGAGCAACCACCAGCGATAGTAAGAATATTATATGAATAACGTGACAGTGCTATTCGCGTTACATTTTGCATAGATTAATACGAGATATATTCACATTAATTCATATTAACTATTACGAAAAGTGGCACAGCACTGATTTCAAAACCATTTTCGTATCCACAGATGGACATAGCTCTTTTGAAATGCACTTTTTGCCCATCGATTGGTGGATCTGAAAGATTGATGTGGTAGAGTTAGTAACATGTCAGTTTCTCCAGATGTGCTCTGACTTTACTCTAGACGTTTTAGTCTTTCCTGAGTCCCCTCTTGGCTAGTCCTTCACTGGCACGCCCCAACCCTTCAGGGCTTTCCAAGTAAGGAAATAATGTAGATTCTTGAAATTTGCTGCTAAGCATAGCTGGATCAGAACTGGATCAGAGGACCATGGAGGGAAAGATCTAATGATTTGGCAAAGAGTCAGCGAGATGCCACTACTCAAGATGCTGCTAGGAGATGTGATCTGGTGCCTAATTTGCAGACATGGGAACCTTGTTTCTAAACCCGTATCTGGCACTTGACTAAAGCTCTTGTGGCTGACCAAATCATCTAATTCCCACTTGCTTGAAAAAATTGTAAGCATGCTGTTAGAAATGGGGTCTTTGGTTGGCAGTTAGGTTACCCCTGTCCAAGCAAGGCCCCTCACTCTAGTCAGGACAATGGAGAAGAACACTTAGATAACCCCTGCTTACCCCCTTGGTGGTCAGACGTATCTCAAAAGCAATTTGTAAAGTATTAGTACCAAAATACACAAATACAGTAAAAACACTACAAAATGGACACCACACCAGCTTAGAACAGTAGACAATATTTATCTAAATCAAACAAGACCAATACAACAAAAATCCAACATACACAAGTTAAAATATGAATTTTCAAAAGAATAAGAGTCTTACTCTATAGGAAACAATGGAAATGTTGATTTTGCACAAAGTGCATGGTTAGCGTAAAAAATAAAGCCACCCGGATTAGCGTGCATCAGAAATGGCAGCTATGCGTTGATTCCTTGCTTGCAAGGGAGGCCATGCGTTGTTTCTTCTCCAGTCTGGTCGGCGATGCGTCGTTTTTCTCCCTCACAAGAGAGCGAAGCATTGATTTCTAGACAGGGCACCTCGAATCCGCGCAGAGATGGGTTGACTTTGAAGCCCAGGGACGATGCATGGAAAATCCTGTCGAACAGTGTTAGGAAACCGTGCTGCATGGGGTTTGCGTCATTATCAACAGCCGCAAGAGCGTGTTGTGTGTCGTTTCTCCTGCCGCGATGCATCGATCTCCCAGCCACGATGCAGGTGGAGCGTCGATTTTAGCAGTGAAGCCCGTGGCACGTTGTTCATCAGCCAAGTTGTGGATGATGCGTAGAAGGTTTCCCCACACGGCGTTCTGTGCGTGTATTTTCAGCTCTTGTTCTGCCCAACCTCATGAAAATTCTCATTAGTAAGGCATAAGAATCTGGACAGACCATCAGCATTGGCGTGTTGTGTGCCAGAGCGGTGTTCCACCGTAAAGTCCATGCCTTGTAGGAAAATGGAACCCGTCAACAGTTTTGGGTTCCCACCCCTCATCTTCATTAACTATCTGAGGGGCCTATGGTCTGTCTGAGCTCAGAAGTGAGTCCCAAACAAGTAGGGTCTTAGCTTCTTCAGTGTCCAGACCACAGCAAAAGATTCAAGCTCTATTGCACTCCACCTACATTCCCTGAGACGTACCCTCCTGTTAATGAAGGCTACAGGTTCATCTAGACCCTCTTCATTTAGCTGTGATAACACTGCTCCTATACCATGCTCTGAAGCATCAGTTTGCACAACAAACTCCTTGGAGAAATCAGGTGCCTTCAGCACAGGTGCTGTGCACATGGCAGCCTTCAGGGCATCAACAGCTGTCTGGCAAGTCTCAAACCAGATCACCTCGTTTGGTTGCTTCTTGGAAGTCAACTCATTCAAGGGAGAAACAATGGTGCCATACCCCTTGACAAACCTCCTATAATAGCTAGTGAGGCCTAAAAAGACCTCACCTCTGTCTGGGTCTTGGGAGGCTCCCAAGCCAGAATAGTGTACATGTTTTGCTGTAGGGGTGCCACCTGGCCACTACCCACAGCGTGTCCCAAGTACACCACAGAACCCTGCCCTATTTGGCACTTACCAGCCTTAATATTGAGGCATACCTTTTGCAGGGCCTCCAACACTTTGCAGAGGTGGTGCAAGTGTTCCTCCCAAGTAGAATTGAACAGAGCAATGTCGCCCAGGTAGGCTGTACTGAAATCATCAAGTCCAGCCAAGACCTAGTTGACCAACCTCTGAAAGGTGGCAGGGGCATTTTTCATCCCAAAGGACATTACTTTAAACTGATAGTGCCCATCTGGGTAGAAAATGCTGACCTCTCCTTGGCCCCTCAGTTAAGGCAATCTGCCAATACCGAGAGGTCAAGTCAAGGGTGCTACAGTATTTGGCAGCTCCCAACCGATCAATGAGCTCATCAGCTCAGAAGATGGGGTGCACGTCAGTCTTCGTAGCCACATTGAGAACCCGGTAATCCACACAGAACCAGAGTTCTGGTGTGGCACCAGGTGCAACAGTCTTTGGGACCATGACCACAGGGCTGGCTCAAGGACTACTGGAAAACACAATTATCCCTAGGGATAACATATTTGACACTTCATCTTTGATGCTAGCTCTGACCTTATCAGTCACTCTGTAAACCTTCTGTTTAACAGGTGGACTGTCCGAAGTGTGTGACCCCTGGGATCAAGGAGAACAGGGAGGCAAACTGACCCAACACTTGGCGACAGTCCCTCTGTTGTTCTGGGGTCACGGAGGGGGAGAGGTTCACACCCTCCACAGAACCATCCTTCTCTCCAGCAGACAGGAGGTCAGGAAGAGGCTCACTCTTTTCCTCCACCCCATCATCTGCTGCTAGGAGCATTGTCAATTCAGTTTGCTCAAAGTGCGGCTTGAGGCAGTTCACATGCAGGACCCTAAAGGAGTTCCTGGGATTCCGCAAGTTCACCATGTAGGTGACTTCAGTCTTGCTCTCCACCACCTCAAATGGACCACTTGTCCTGGAGTGCCCTAGGCTCCACTGGCGCCATCACCCACACTTTCTGGCCAGGCTGAAACTCAACCACAGTGGCTTTCAGATCATACCAGAATTTCACGTCTTCCTGGCTTGCTTCTAGGTTCTCTTGAACGAGACCCCTGAAGCGGGCAGTCTGGATCCTAAAAGCCTAAAAGATGAATACATCCTGGGGGGGTTTACTGGGGGCTTTCTCCAAGGCCTCCTTTACCAGACTCAAATGTCCCCTGACAGGATGGCAATACAGTAACTCAAAAGGACCAAATCCAAGTCCTTTTTGAGGCACCTCCTCGTAGGCGAACAGAAGGCATGGCAAGAGGATATCACACTTACACCTCAAGGGCTCTGACAGGCCCATGATCATGCCTTTTAAGGCGCAATTGAACCTTTCAACCAGACCATTGCTTTGGGGGTGGTAAGGAGTATTGAACTTACACGTTACCCCACACTCCTGCCACAGAGTCTTCATACAAGTAGACATGAAGTTGGCACCCCTATCAGATATTACTTCCTTGGGGAACCCCATGCGGGTGAAAACCCACATCAAAGCATGTCCCACCACAGAGGAGGTGATTGACCTCAGAGGAATGGCTTCTGGCTACCGGGTGGCATGGTCCACCAAGACCAGGATAAATCTGTTGCCCATGACTGTCTTGGAATCCAGAGGGCCCACAGTGTCAATACCAACCCTTTCAAAGGGGGTACTAACAACAGGAAAAGGTTGGAGGAGACCCATGCATTTCCCCCAACTCTTGCCACTTGCCTGACAAGTCTGGTAAGACATACAGGGGGTCATTCTGACCCCGGTGGGCGGCGGGAGCCGCCCGCCTGGAGGGAACCGCCAGAAGACCGTACCGCGGTCAAAAGACCGCGGCGGTCATTCTGGGTTTCCCACTGGGCTGGCGGGCGACCGCCAAAAAGCCGCCCGCCAGCCCAGTGGGAAACAGCCCTCCATGAGGATGCCGGCTCCGAATGGAGCCGGCGGAGTGGAGGATGTGCGACGGGTGCAGTGGCACCCGTCGCGTATTTCAGTGTCTGCAATGCAGACACTGAAATACAAAGTGGGGCCCTCTTAAGGGGGCCCCACGACACCCCTCACCGCCATCCTGTTCCTGGCGGGCGGAACCGCCAGGAACAGGATGGCGGTGAGGGGGTCGGAATCCCCCATGGCGGCGCAGCAAGCTGCGCCGCCATGGGGGATTCCCAGGGCAGCGGAAAACCGTCGGGAGACCGCCGGTTTTCCTGTTCTGACCGCGGCCGAACCGCCGCGGTCAGAATGCCCAAGGGAGCACCGCCAGCCTGTTGGCGGTGCTCCCGCGGCCCCCGGCCCTGGCGGTATTTACCGCCAGGGTCGGAATGACCCCCACAATGTGCATCTGAGTGCCTGCACATTAGGGGTCAGTAAAAGTGGGTGACAAGCCTGTCAAAGGTCTTGTCTTGCCCCAGCTAAAGGCACATCATGAGCCAGACCCAGTTCGAAGGCTCTGAAACACTGGGGTACCACCAGCACACAGGCTGACCCAGGCTCAGCAACCTTAGGCTCATTATATAGGAGGCCATCCTCCCAATGGATCAGGTGTGATCCTGGCTCCTTGACAGCCGTCTGCTCTGCAGCCTGCTACCACAAACCCTTCAGAGTAGGGCATACTCTCTGTGCCTCACAGACTGCTTCCCTGGTGGGTCTCCCTTCCTACTGCCACTTGGACAGCTCAGGGACCTCCCCCAGCTCAGCCACCTGTAGTCTCTGGGGCGTCACCCTCAGGTTCAGCCTCCTCCCGTACCCTGGGAACTTCTGGGGCCAGTTCCCAGTGCCCCTTGCCCTTCCTCCTTTTGGCGGATCCCTGGGCCACTGTTTCAGGCTCCAGGGGCTTCTCACCACCCTGGTGGCCTGCCATTGACCGGGTAGACACACAAACCCACCAAAGCAGACTCAGCATCTCCAAGTGTGAACTGTGTTCCACCTCCTTCCAAGGGGAATCCCAGGTCATTGCCAAGCAAACAATCTACAGGCATGGCTGGACTCACAGCTACTTTCAAGGAACCTGAGACCCCCCATTCAAAGGGAACCTGTGCCACTCTGCACAGACACTCTAAGTTATCCACAGCAACTACTTAGTGAAGTATATGGGGATCTATCTGCTCTTCAGACACCAGGTGACTCCTCACTGTAGTCACACTGTGTCTCTCAGAGCCTCCACCCCCTGTCCATTGATGGTCATCCACTGCCTGTACTTCTTAGTGTTTTCAGTCACCAGGGTTCTCTGGACCATCTCACTGTCCCCTAGTGAGACAAAGGTCATTTCAGCAGGCTCACACACACCTGGAACCAACTCCTCCCGAAGAGCAAACCCTGTGACTGAGCACCAGTGGGTTCCAGTGTCCCCTTGGGACATTTGGGATCCCCTCTCACATGGTCCAACTGGTCACATGCATAAAACTTGCGGGGACGCCCCTTCGCAGGTTTCCCTATGGAGAACCATGGCTTCTTCTCACTGGGGGGCTGGGAATCCTTACTCTGGGAACTAGGTTTGGGCCCTTTAGAGAACTTCCCCTGTTTACACTTGACCCCCCCTTTCTTCTGAGAGGGACCCTGCCCACCATTGGTGTGGCCCCCCCTATACCTCTTCTGGACCCTGGTGCTCTCCCAACGGTCCCCTTCCTGCACAAGCTTCCTGGTGTTAGTCAGATTGCTGTCAATAAGGTGCTGGTGCAGCTCTGGAAAACAAAGACTGCACAAGTGCTCCCAGGCAATTAAATTGTAAAGCCCCTCATACGTTGTTACCTTACTGTCCTTCACCCAACCATCCAGTGACCTGCAAAAGGAATCTACACACTCCAACCAAGTTTTCTTTCTGTAGGACCTGAACTTGTCCTTATACTGCTCAGGGGTCAGACCATATCTAGTGTGCAGGGTGTCCTTCATTATGGTGTAGGTGAGTCCCTGAGAATCCCCTAAGGATGTCAGAGTGTCCCTCCCCTCTACCTCAAAGTGCTTCCACAGACCAGCCTCCCCGGTGTGCCTCAGGGACCAGGTTCATATGGAGAGCAGATTCATACCCCTTGAACCACAAGTATATGTCATCCATTCTCTTATAGTCCTTCACTAAGTCTTTAGGAATGTGTACCCTTCTCTCAGGCTGCACTGAAGTACTGCTGCCACCATCCCTACTGGACTGGCTCCTCTGATCCAGCTCCCCCAAGCTGAGCTCATGAGCCAGCAGTAACCTTTTCTCCTCAATGACCAGTCTCTTCCCTTCCATCTCTATTTTGAGCCTCTCTAATTCCATTTGGTGACTCCTCTCTGCCTATCTGTCCTGTAACTCCTCAGGAGTCAGACCCTTGGGTGACACACTGCTACCTGCCCTGGAGACCCTTCCTCCAGGCATAGCAGGTCCATCCACTACACCATTGTGTATACTCTTCACCTCCTCATCCTCCTCCCTATCCTCCTCCTCTGTGTGACCCCAGCCTCCTTGGCTGTCACCCAGGCCCTCAGTGCCTTTTGCAGCTCCTCCTTCATGGTTGAGATCTTAATGGGATAGGCAAGATCCTCACAGAACTGTTTCAATTGAGCAACTGTGTTCCAGTTTCCTAATTCAAAAACAACTCCAGCTGGTGCATCTCCAGATTGAGACATGATGGCAAATCAAAAGTGCAAAGTTCCAAGGCAGAAAAAGTGTTCCCAAAATGAAGTTCAAGAAACAAAAAAGGATCACCCAAAAAAACTGGAAGTAGGAAAAAGTCCAAAGAGAGCAAAAGTGAAAACAAGTTGTATGTGGTTATGTAATGGTGTGCACTGTAAACAGTAGTGTACACTTAATCACTGTATGTCAAGTACAAATACAAGTCAAATCCTGATCGCTGATCACCAATGTTAAAAATGGGGGGCCTGGTTGGCAGTCAGGTTATCCCCTGTCCAAGCAAGGACCCTCACTCTAGTCAGGGCAATGGAGAAGCACACTTAGGTAACCCCTGCTTACCCCCTTGGTAGCTTGGCACAAGCAGTCAGGCTTATCTCATAAGCAATGTGTAAAGTATTTGTACCAACACACACAGTAATACAGTGAAAACACTACAAAATGGACACCACACCAGTTTAGAACAATAGGCTATATTTATCTAAATCAAACAAGACCCAAACGACAAAAATCCAACATACACAAGTTAAAAAATGAATTTTCAAAAGAATAAGAGTCTACTCCATTGGAAACAATGGAAGCGTTGATTTTGCACAAAGTACCTGGTTAGTGTCAAAAATAAAGCAGCACGGGTGAACCCGCTCAGAGTCGGGATGACTTTGACGCCCAGGGACGATGCATGGAAAATCCTGTTGCCCGGTGTTAGAAACCGCACTGCGTGGGGTTTGCGTCATTATCAGTAGCCGCAAGCGGGTGTTGTGCGTCGTTTCTCCAGCCACAATACATCGATCTCCCAGCCGCAATGCAGGTGGAGCGTTGATTTTAACCACGAACCTGGTGGCGCGTCCTTTATCAGTCGCGTTGCAGATGGTGCATTAAAAATTTCCCAGCATTGCATTCTGTGTGTGGATTTTAAGCTCTCGTTCTGCAAACTTCACCTTTCAAGGGCCCAGGAACTTGATAGGACACCATTGGGCAGGGCAGGAGTCTCAGCAGAGAGTCCAGGTGCTGGCAGAGGAAGCCTTTGATGGGCCTGAGACTTCAAAACAGGAGGCAAGCTCAGTTCAATCCCTTGGAGATTCTTCACAAGCAGGAATATACCACAAAGTCCAGTCTTTGTCCCCTTTCACAGGCAGAAGCAGCAACAGCAGGATAGCCCAACAAAGCACAGTCACAGGCAGGGACATCACTCCTCCTCACCTCTTCAGCTCTTCTCCTTGGCAGAGGTTCCTCTTGCTTTCAGAAGTGATCTAATTTTCAGAGGTTTTGGGTCCAATACTCATACCCCTTTCTGCCTTTGAAGTATGCATACTTCAAAGGAACGTCTCTGCTGTTTACAAGATCCTGCCTTGCCAGGCCAGGCTCCAGACACACACCAGGGGGTTGGAGACTGCATTGTGAGAGGGCAGGCACAGCCCATTCAGGTGTAAGTGACCACTCCTCACTCCACTCTAGCACAGATGGCTCATCAGGATATGCATGCTACACTCCAGCTCCCTTTGCCCCACTGTTTAGGAGGGATTCACAAACAACTCAACTGTCAAACTGACCCAGAGAGGGAATCCACAAACAGGCAGAGTCACAGAATGGTGTAAGCAAGAAAATGCCTACTTTCTAAATGTGGCTTTTTCAAACCAACAATCTAAAAACCAACTTCACTAAAAGATGTATTTTTAAATTGTGAGTTCAGAGACCCCAAACTCCCCATTTCTATCTGCTCTCAAAGGAAAACTGTACTTTAAAGTTATTTAAAGGCATTCCCCATGTTACCCTATGAGAGACATAGGCCTTGCAACAGTGAAGACTGAATTTAGCAGTATTTTATCAGTATTTCACTGTTAGGACATGTAACACACATCAATGCATGTCCCACCTTTAACATACACTGCACCCTGCCCATTGGGCTACCTAGGGCCTATCTTAGGGGTGCCTTACATGTATGAAAATAAAAGGTTTAGGCCTGGTAAGTGGGTACACTTGCCAAGTCGAATTGGCAGTTTAAAACTACGCACACAGACACTGCAGTGGCAGGTCTGAGCCATGTTCACAGGGCTACTAATGTGGGTGGCACAACCAGTGCTGCAGGCCCACTAGTAGCATTTGATGTACAGACTCTGGGCACCTTTAGCAATCTTGGATAGGCAATTACACATACATTTTACATAGGAGCACTTGCACCGTAGAACTGGATAACAGTGGTAAAGTGCCCAGAGTATCAAAAACAAGAAAAACAGAGTCCATCACACATCAACAACCAAGTCTAACACATGCGAAATATAACAGGTAATAAAACTGAGAAAAACTCCTCTTGATGTACACAACCTTACACAATGTCTTTCAAGAGCCTTTGCTTCCCAGCTATTGGACAGTTGTGCAATGCACATACCTACACTTAAAGTCGTGCATACCCTGCCAAATACAAAAGGAAATGCACATGAAAATAAGAATTGGCAAAGTCAACAGGTCTGGCTTAGGCAGGTTGTGCGATAAGTTTTAAAAAATATTTTGATTTCAAGGATATGCCACAAAACGATTAAAAAAAATCTAAGAGTGGCTGCTGCATCCTTGCATTTTTAATTTTACACAAAAAATTTACTGATGTGATCATTTTACTAGTGATATGTTTTAAATAACAAACCATACAGAATCGTGGTGCATTTTATTTTTATTGCTACTACTAAACGAGACAAGACGAAAACACCTTATTCACATTCATAATCACAGGCAGCTATAACGTTATGTATTTTTTTTTTACTTTATAAAGTATATGGAAAATAAATCATCATCTATCTGGTCACCCAATTTCAGGAAAATATATGACTGTTATTTATATTTATAGCTACAAAAAAAATAATAAAAAGCGCACACTTTAAATCAGCTTTGACACAGAAGCGATAGGAACTGTTTTTAGGTGGAAGTGAACAATGTGCACAGGCTTTGTGCAGTGACTCAAAGTGAAGAAAGCCAGCGGATAAAGTGGCCTGACCCATTGCCCCAGGCTCCTTGCTATGAAGAGCAGAAGCAAAATGTGATTGCCCATTTAAGAGACCAATGGATGAAGCCCTCCGACCAAAACCCTTATAAATAGATATATTATTTATGATGTTGTTTAAAAAAAACAATAGTTTGGTGAGACAGCTAAAAATGTGTCAGTAGACAGATAAAAAATATATTGCCTTGACAACAGATCTAACATGGGAAGTGGCAAATGAAGGAAGTATATTAGGGAGAGAGAATGCTGCTAGAAAGCGAAAGGAGAAGATGAGACCAAGGAGCTAATTCCAACTTCCTCAGACTTACTATGTGGAAACAGCAATATTGCAGGTTGCTTTTGTTTTACAGTGATAACACTACCTCTCAGTTCCAGGTTTCAGTGGTCAAAATGGGGGATAAAGTTCAAGTTATTACAAGCAAAACATAGATGCATGTTTGAGGGTGAAAAGGCAGAGCTTGATTGAATTTGGACGACTCAAACCTCGAAATCAGGTGCCAATGGATTTTCTGATTTACCTCCAAGGATAGGAGGGCCCACGTTTATTTTTTTTACCAAGAAAACAAACAAACTTGTGCATCTTACAGACATGAGTTACTATCTCTGCTAGTTCTACCTTCCTGACCGACCGCCCACCTTCCCTAGCAGAAAGGCTCTGGTTCAAGGTCTCCATCCAGTCCAGCGCGCGCTGTACATGTCCTTGCAGAAGGGTCACAGTGTAATGGCACATTCTGGCCACCCTTTTATAAAGGAAGTCACAGGCCTTCCCAGAGCGAGCTAGCTGCATCAGGATCAGAATTAACTGAACTTCAAAAATTCATTAATGTTTCATTTTAAGGATGAATTAATCAGTGCAAAGGGCTGTATTATTGATGAGGGTGTCAACACAGTCTAGCTCTGTTATATGACAACTCTGCGCCCAAAGTCACGTAAACAACATGAATTAGTATTCACATTGAACATATCACCATGGGTGTCCTTTCTAAATAAAGGAGAGTTGGAACCATGCCAGACATTTCCAAAATTGAATCCAAATAGAAGCTCTAACATAATCAATAGTTATCCTGAAAAATGAGCATGGATCCAGCCCAACTAGACCTACGTTGGACACCCACATTATACATCCTGGATTGTTTCAGTACTTAGTCACTCATCCTTGCTTAAAAGAGAGAATGGGCTAGGAGGGGAAATATTTTCTCAGTTAATCCTGGCCCGATTTGTGTGTTAGTTTAGGGGCATTTTGGAGGTCAGGTGTAATAAAGTGTAATGTGTGCCTGTGGTTGCACTGCTTGTGGCATTTGCAATGTGAGGCAGTTTTCCATGTTATTTTGAAAGGTTGTACATAGATAGACTCAGGATCTGATATAGAAATTGTGAGAAATTGTGTTGTTATTTGAGGAGAGTGAAACCTTACTCAAACACCAGACAAAATATTTGTCAGGGTGAACGAGAAAAAGTCAGTAAAATAACATTTGCTAAAACCTCTGGTAGATTGGAACAAACACAGTCAGGCTTAATTTAAATGTAATTTTTAAAGTAGTTTTGCAGCACACAAAGAGTAATAAAGTAAAAACAAAGCACAAGTCCGACACCAATTTAGAAAAATAGAGTAAAATTTAATAAATTACTTTACACCAAAATGACAAACATTTAATCAGTAAAACAGAAGATATGCAATTTTAAAGACTTATGGTAAGTATAGTGCTAAAGCACTATTCGTGGTTATCTGGCCATGTGAGACTGAGGGAAAGTCACAATTTCAGGCTGACCACGATGGAGTATGGGCTGGATACAGTAGCTAAGTTAGTTCTGTTGAATGAGTTACCTTCTAAAATCCAGGGTGAAGAATTGTGTTCATTGGACCTTCACATTGGAAGTTGGCATGGGCGGGAAACATCTTGGAACAAATGGGCTTGTTCATGGCTGCGACCAAAACATCAGAACCTCTTCCTTTTTTCAAGTGATGCCACACCAATGGTCCAGGACCCGGAAGGCACCTCTTCTGGATCAGGAACTCACTCCAGCAGAGGCCAACAGGGCTTCGGCAGGTCCAGTAGCAGGTCTAATGCAGCAGGTTCAGCTGGGCAATTGCAGGGAGGCCCCTGGATCTTGATGTGTCCCTGTAGGTCAGAACAAGAGGTCAGACAGCTGACCCTTGAGTCACTTCAACCTAAGATGAAGGGTGCAGATCCAGTTCTTCTTTCTTAGCAAGCGGGTCAGGCCTCTAGCATCAGGGCAGCATGCCTTCTTCTGAAGTATGCAGTGATCTAGGACTAGCCTGAAGAGTGGATCTGATAGCCTCTTTTTTACACATGATACCCAATTTCAAGTCTTCTGGAGTTTCCCCCTACAGAGGTGCCTGGAATTTCCTGCCTACATGTCCTGGACCCAGGCTGTCTGGGGGCAGAATAAACAAGTGTGAAGTCCTTTGTGTGTGGGATGAGCCAGTGCCTTTGAAGTACAAGTGTGGTAGGTGACAGATTAGCCCCCATCTTGCTGGAAATGACCCATCCTGCCAACTCCCATGCTCTCTATTGTGACGCTGTCTTGAAGGAATATGCAAAGGTCAACTGCGACTTACACCTAGTCATGTGACCCAGGAACAGGGTGCAGGCACCAAATTGTTTGGACAAGAAAAAGCCAACTTTCCAAAAGTGGCATTTTCAGAGTTATGACTTAAAATCTGACCTACCATTAAAAAAGGGCTTTAAGTTCTTCTGACTCCAAATATTACTTTTTTTGCCTGCTCCCAATCATAAGTTACTACTTATTAAATGTAAAAAGGAAATCTAATGATATCCTATGGGAGAGGTAACCCTTGCCTGGTCAGTGCACTGCTCTGCCTCCCGTGGCTCCTCGTTTTTGTCTCCCCTCACTCTGCCTTCTCTCTCTCTCTCTTTTGCTCTCCCCCCTCTTTCTCTCCTCTGCCGCTGCTGCCCCTGCGGCCCTGCCCCCCTCCTCTCTCTCTAGTGCTTCACTCTCGCCGCTGCTGTCCCCGTGGCCTGCCCCCTTTTTCATGCTGTTTTTCACCCCGGCTCCCGCCCCCCAGCTGTCCTCTCATCCCCCATCTCCCTACTTAATGGCGGCCGCTGCATGGTAGGTCGAGCAATACCACTGAAATGGTCAGTACACTCCTCTGCCTCCCGTGGCTCCACCTGGTAAGTAGAACCCTCACCCCTCGCTCCTCTGAACTCCTGACCCCTGTCAGGAGTTTGAGGCCCTCCTCCACCCGCAGGCTTCTGCATGCGCCTCATCTCTGGTTTCTAGTGGGAGAGCCCTACTTTCCTACTAGGCTGCCCTCTGCCTCTCTCCTCCTTTTTTCTGCTGTGCTCTCAGTTCTGCCTTCACTTCTGCATCTGTCCCTTTTTGTGCTCCTTTTGCTTCGCGTTACACTCTTCCTCGTTCTTCTCTCCCCTCACTCTGCTCTCTCTCTCTTTTGCTCTCCCCATCTCTCTCTCTCCAGCCGATGCTGTCCCTGTGGCCCCGCCCCCGTCCTCTCCCTCTCTAGCACCGCACTCCTGTCATTGCTGCCCCCACGGCCCCACCCCCTTTTTCACACTGTTTTTCGCCCCGTCTCCCAGCTGTCCTCTCCTCCCCCCCACCTCCCTACTTAATGGGGGCTGCTGTGCGGCCATGCCACTGGCGCACCGCTGACGTGCCAAAGGCAAGTCCATCTGCGCCCGTCTACGCCTAGATCACACCCAGCGCCGGAACCCCTGGCTCTCGTCCCCCCACTGCTGCCCTGCACGTCTTCACTACGATGCCGCCACCCTCCGCACCCTTGACACTGGCCACTCCCCTGCCTGCCTTCAAGTCTCCCCGCTGACCATCTGCGGACCCTTCTTGTGCCGGAACTGCACCTTCACCAGCCTCCACGCCAATGACCCAACCACCAAGGCAGGATGAAACCATCTCAGATGTATCCTCCTCAACACTCTTTCGTCCACAAACATGCAGTAGAGCTATGGAATCTACTCGACTCAGCCTCCTCATATGACGCCTTCCTGACCGAGACCTTGATGAACCCCTCCTCAGCGCCTGACATCTCCATAGCCATCCCGGATGGCTACAAGATCACCCACAGGGACCGCTCCCACAAATCAGGAGGAGGCATCGTCATCATCCACAAGAACACCCTCAGGATCACGCCAGCACTGAAGACACCCTCAGCACCACCGAACACCTGCACTTCCAGATCCACACTGATTCAAACACCACCCTCTGAGGGACTCTCATCTACAGGCCACCCAGCTCCGGACAGCAGTTCAGCGACTCCATCACCGACGTCATCAGCATGCACACTCTCGCATCCACTGACTACATACTCCTTGGGGACTTAAACTTCCACCTCGAGAACACCAACGGCAACAGCACTGACACCCTGCTCGACAACCTCTTCAACCTCAGCCTCAAACAGCTCGTCACGACACTGATCCACTGCGCAGGACACACATTCAACCCTGTTTTCTCTGCCAGCAATCACGTCTCCTTCAGCCTCACCACCGAACTCCACTGGACAGATCACTGCTGCATCCACTTCTCCTTCAAGAAACCCACAACACACCACCACCCAAAACGGATCCTCCACCGCAGTTGGAACAAGGTCATCGAAGACCAACTTATCGCGACCCTCTCCCGGAACCCGCCCATCGACACCACCGACACTGACATAGCTGCCCGCAACTCTTGCCCCGATCGAGAATCCCTCCAACAGACGCACTGACAGAAAGGCCTTTTGGTTTACTGCCGACCTCCATGAATCTAAGCAAACCTGCCGAAGACTTGAAAGGAAGTGGTGCCAAGATCAGACTCTGGACAACCACATAGCCTTCAAAAACGCCATCCACAGACACCACCAACTCATCCGAACCGCCAAGAGAACCTCCTTCATTGACCGAATCAATAACAATGCACACAGCCACAAGGAGCTCTTCAACATCGTGAAGGAACTCTCCAACCCCAGCTCCAACGCCAATGACATCCCGCCATATCAAGACCTCTGCGACTCCCTAGCCTCCTACTTCCACCGCAAGATTGCAGACATCCACGACAGCTTCAGCACCCAGACCTCCCGGGCAACCACGAACATCACAAACTCTCCTCTGACCAACCTCCTGCTCTCCTGGACCCCCGTCAATGGCAACGACACCATCAAAATCATGAACACCATCCACTCTGGCTCCCCATCTTACCCCTGCCCTCACCACATCCTCAACAAAGCAAGCTCCATCATCGCACCCCAACTATGGAAGATCATCAACAGCTCCTTTGAGTCCGCCACCTTCCCGGAGAGCTGGAAACACACCAAGATCAACGGCCTCCTCAAAAAATCCAAGGCAGACCCAAAGGACTTCTAGAACTTCTGGCCTATCTCCCTGCTCCCCTTCCTGGCAAAAGTCATTGAGAAGGCTGTCAACAGACAACTAACCCACTTCCTCGAGGAGAACAACACCCTGAACCCTTCCCAATCCGGATTCTGCAGCAACTGCAGTACTGAAACTGCCCTCATCGCCACCACCGATGACATCAGAACCATACTGGACAATAGCGAAACTGTGGCCCTTATCCTCCTGGACCTCTTTGCCGCGTTCGACACCGTCTGCCACCACACCCTACGCTCACGCCTCAGCAATGCAGGAATCTGCGACAAAGCCCTGGACTGGGTCACCACCTTTCTCACCGGCAGAACCCAGAGAGTCTGCCTTCCCCCATTCCTCTCGGAGGCCATCAAAATCCTCTGAGGCGTACCCCAGGGTTCATTCCTCAGCCTGACCCTCTTCATCATCTACATGGCCCCGCTCTTTAACATCGCCCGATCCCACAACCTCAACATCATCTCATACGCCGACTACATCCAGCTAATGCTCTCCCTCACCAAAGACTCCGCCAAGACCAACCTCCATGAAGGAATGAAGGCCATTGCCGAATGGATGAAAAACAGCTGCCTCAAACTCAATTCTGACAGGATGGAAGTCCTCATCTTCGGCTCCACCCCCTCCGCATGGGATGACTCCTGGTGGCCTGCCACTCTCAGAGCCGCTCTGACTCCCACCGACCACGCACGCAACCTAGGATTCATCCTGGACTCCTATTTATCCATGACCCAGCAAGTCAATGCCATCTTCTCCTCCTGCTTCATTCCAGATGCCCCGAGAGATCTACAAATGGATCCCCACCGAAACCAGAAGAACAGTCACCCAAGCCCTTGTAAGCAGCAAACTGGAGTATGGCAAAGCCCCCTATGCAGGAACCATGAGCAAACTCCTGAAGAGGCTGCAACAAATCCAGAACGCCTCTGCATGCCTCATCCTGGACATCCCCCGCCACTGGCACACCTCAGGCCATCTGAGAGACCTGCACAGGCTCCCAGTCAACAAGAGAATCACCTTCAAACTCCTCACCCATGCTCACAAAGCACTGCACAACACCGGACCAGAATACCTCAACATACGTCTCTCCTTCTACACTCCGACCCAGCATCTCCGCACCACCGACCGCGCCCTATAACACCACCCCACGCATCCGCAGATCTACAACTGGCGGCAGATCTTTCGTGCACCTCGCCACCAAGACATGGAACACTCTTCCCACCCACCTGCATTAGACCAAAGACCTCCTTACCTTCAGGAGACTTCTCAAGACCTGGCTGTTAGCAGCACCTCCTCCTCCCCCCACCTCAGCGCATTGAGACCCTCAGGGGTGAGTAGTGCGCTTTACAAATTCCTGATTGATTGCAGTACTAAAAAATACATTTAGGAGTTTTTCAGTACAAGGACTTGTAAAACAAAAATTTACATGGCCAATTGTTTAATACAATGTATACTGCCATGTGGGCTGTTTAGGACCTAGTCTGGGGTGACTTATGTGTATTAAAAAGGAGAGTTTAGGCCTGTTAAAAGGTTCATTTTGCCTGCTTGAAATGGCAGTTTATCTTGCTGGGCTGCTATCAGATTTTCAAAACATATAGTATAATAGCTTTGCTTAATTTAGAAAAGAGTAAGCGTCCACGCCCAAAGTCTCTCTTAGGAGGCCACCGCCTACTTCTACCTCTGGTGCTACACACTTCTACCATCACTACCTGCTGCCTGCATTGACAGAGGCCAAAGCTAGATTTTAGTGAACGAGCGAGCCAACCAACATTTTTTTTGTCAAAATTCTATTTATTAAAGTTTTACTTTAGGAACACAAAATAAATTGTCACAGAGCACTGTCATATTTAGCACAAAGTCCTCACCCCTGAAGACTCAGTATCCACAAGCAGTGTATGAGGCGGAGACAGAATATTCAGGTTATTATAGCATCATTCATACAGAATCAAGGTGCTTAACGACATTGACCCCAGCAACCCCCACTCCTTTTATCCATCGTATGGCAGCCATTTCGGTGGCTGTGGGTCCAAACAACCAAGAATACAGCAACATTGACAAAATACAGAAAATAAAAAAAACTATGAGAATGGCTAAGGAAGCACACAATGTGTGGTGGTCAGAATATCTGGTAAAGGACCATCAAGTGAATCAGAATTGCGCTGTTCATCCCTAAAGGATTTAGAATTGGAATAGATGCAGGGCTACAGTGCTTGTATGGCATGCCATAAGTGGCAGTCCCACGAATAGGTAGGTTACCAATGGACCCCAATTACATTTTGAATTTTTTAAAGTCATCTCTAAATATATCCGTTGTGCGCTCAAGCGTCAGTGCCTGACAAAGATGGGCACGCCACAGGCATGCCACGTGTAAGCCCTGGGGCTTGATGTTTTTCCATGAAGCAGCGATTGCCATCTTGACTGTGCCCAGGCATAGACACATGGGGGGTCATTACAAACTCGGCAGGGAAACCCGCTGAGTTTGGCGCTGATGATCAACAGAAGACCGCCAGCACGCAGAACCCCCCGTCGGCCACATAAAGAACATCCAGCTGGGCCAGCAGGCGGAAACAGTGGCAATGTAGCAGTGCGGCAGGTGCAGCAGCACCCGTCAGGGAAAAGCTGGTGGAACCTGACTCATTATGCTTGCAGCGCTTCCCAGTCGGATAAGAAACGCCACCACCGCCAGGCTGCCTGGTAGCGGAAGCCTGGCGGTGGCGGCGTTTCATATGTGGTGTTTCATACGTGGCGGTTCAGCCACGTTCATTATATGGCAGTCTGGACCACCATTCCAGTGGCGGAAATTACCGCCACCGTCGGCATGGCGGTCCAGACCACCATGTTCGTAATGACTGCCATGATCTTTTTGTCTCCGCTAGTTTTGTGTGTAAGCGTAGCATCTCATAGACCTAATAATGCAAAGTCCGGAGTATCTGGGATCGGATATCCCAACACGTCCTTAATTTGTTCAAGTATTTTGTTCCAGAATGGACGTAGGATTGGGCAATCCCACCAGATATGGCAGACGTTCCCAACATTCCACCCTGCCAGCAGAGGTTGGTCTTCTCTAGCAAGATCATTTACAATTTAGTAGGGTATAGATACCAGTCATACATCACTTTACATTGGGCCTCCTTCAGGTGAATTGAGTAATTATATTTCCGCATGTCTTTCCATAATGTTTCCCAGAAGCTATCTGTTATGGTCTTCTCTAGAGTATGTTCCTAGAATGAGACATGACAAGGCCGTGGGGACAGAAGAGTGTGCAGTAACAGGGAATAAAGATAGTAAATAGTCCCCCTAGAACCCTCTTTCCTCTTGATGAATTGTTCAATAGGTGTAAGGTTTCTGGCAGCTGCCTCTCTATTCCTTGAGTGTGTAGCCCAGTTTTTAAGCTGGGTGTAGTGATCATGTTCTGCTTCTGTTAAGCGAAAGTTGCGTTTACAGTTTTCGAATGTCAGAATGTCCCAGTTATGGAAGAGATCAGATAGTGTCAAGCAGCCCCTCTCTCTCCATGCGTTGAAAGGCCCTGGTGGTGTTGCTGGTGGGAAAGTTGGGTTGAAATGAATGGGGTTATGAGGGGAGGGAAAAGTAGTCCACTCTGCTGACCTATTAGCCTCATCCCACACCCGTAAAACTATTCTGATGGGGGTGCTTAGATAGGCACTGGGTGGTCTCTCCTTTTTAGGCTTTCAGAGAATGTCCCAGATGACCAGCCCTACAATGGCCCTATCCTTATGTAGCTAGTGTTTATCTGAGAGCCTTAGGGACCACTTAGATATCACCCGTAGTTAGGCGGCCATGTAGTATAAGTGGAAATTGGGCAGTGCCTGGCATCCCGCTGACAGGGGGAATTGAAGAAGTTTAAATGGTAGGCGTGATCTACCCTTCTGCCACAGAAATCTCATAATGAAACAGCACATTGTTGGGAAACAGTCCCTCTCCAGTGGAATTGAGAGGGCCTGGAAAAGGTAAAGGACCATAGGCAGGACCATCATCTTGATGAGGTTGATATGACCCAACCAGGATAGGTACGTGGGGGACCATCATCTGAGCTCCGACTTAAGCTGACACAAGATCAGTGGATAATTAGCTTGATAAAGGGTAGTCATGAAGGGTGCGAGTTTAACTCCTAGATACGTGATTTCTTTTCCCACCTACTGAAAGGGTGTAGAAGCTACTAAAGTGGACATGTCAGCATTGGTGGGCGTTAAATCAAGGAGGAACAATTTGGTAAGGTTGACCTTGAATCCAGAGACCGCTTCAAAGTCTCTCAATTAGAGTAGGAGGGCCTTCAAGGATGAGGAAGAAGAGGATGGTGTAAAAGAATATCACCTGCAAATAAAGATACTTTATGTTCATTGGTCCCAAATTTTATGCCGTGGATCCTTGGGTTATCCCGGAGTCTAGCTGCCAGGGGTTCGACACGGAGGGTAGACAGTAGGCAAGAGAGGGGATATCTCTGTCTCGTCCCTCTACCTAGATGAAAGGGTTCCGATTGGGTCCCATGAACAGGGACTCTAGATAGTGGGGCTGCATAATTAGCACAAATCATGCCAATTAAAGGTTCACAGAAGCCTAAACAATCTAGTATGAGAAACAGAAAGGGCCAGTTTACCCTGTCAAAGGACTTTTTGGTGTTGAAACTGAACAAAGTCTTTGGTATTTGCTTTTTGGTAGTCTTCTCTGAAAAGCAAATTACTTGTCTCAGGTTATCATGGGTCTGACACCTCTTAATGAAGCCAGATTGATGTGGATGGATCAGATCCAGCATCAAATCGTCTAATTGTATAGCTAGAATTTGTGCATATAATTTGGCATCTATATTGAGCAGAGCGATTGGCCTATATGAGTTTCTTTCCTATGGATCTTTACCCAGTTTTGGCAAAACTGTGATCACCGCTTCACTCATGGTATGCGTGACTGCTCCAGTCTCAGCGATGTAATTAAATACTGCTGTTTAACGAGGGACCAGGTCTGAACTGAAGGTTTTGTAAAATTGGTGCTTTACCGAGTTTTAAAGATTTTATAGCTAGCTGAACAGCCTCTTTAGCAATTTGTTCCTGGAGTAGATCATTTTGTGCCTGTGTTACCGGAGGTAGTTCCACCCCTGTCAGGTATTCCATTTAAGTCAGTTCGACCGCTAGATCTGCAGAGTAAGGGCTATTATAAAAGGATCTAAAAGCCTAAGTCCCCCGTATCCCTTATGTATTCTTGTTCTCTTTTATGTCTTATCTGTTGGACTAAATGAGGGCCCACTTTGTTGCTGTGCATGTATGTAGTGCTTTGAAGACATAGCAGTGTGAACTCAGCTCTCTTATTGTATATAATATTCAGTTTCCCTCTCAAACCAGTAACTTTCCGCTGGAGTCTCAGTGTTGGTGCTGTTTTGTGGGATTGCTCCAGTTGCTGTAATTCTTGTTCACGAGCCTCTCTATCAGCTGATATTTTCTTAAGAGCTGTGTTTAAGGCTATGAAGGTACCTCTAAAAGTAGCTGTGAATGTGTCCCATGTACTGGATGGTTGGTGTCCTGAGGGAGATTGTGCCAAAAAAGTGCCTGATCCCCTTTCGTAAGATACCTTGAGAGAGCCTATCTTGCACTAAGGAGTTTGGAAAATCCTAGCGTCGGTGACATGCAGGAGAAAGCCCCCACTTGAGCGTCACCGAGACTTGTGTATGATTGGAAATAGTGATAGGTAAGATTGAGGCATTCTGTAGATCGCTTTATAGGTTTTGGCCAAGGAACTTATAGTCTAGTCTGGAGTAGGTGCAGTGTGTATGAGAAACAAATGTGTAATCTCATGTGTTGGGATGGAGTATTCTCTATGCATCTAAAAAGCCCATCTCCTGGAATGCCTGTTTAAGAGATTTAGGGAAACTCCCTGTAGGTGCTCTATGGGGATGAGTACTATCAATCTGGAAGTACCATGTTAAGTTAAATTCTCCCATTACCACAATGCATCCTTCTATAAATCCTCCCAACATAGTTTAGAAAGATTGTAGAAAGGGGATCTGGTTAGTATTGGGGGCATAGTAGGATGTAAAGATACATTTCCTGCTATGTAATTCTCCTTTCATTATAATAATTCTACCACCCTTATCCACCTTGTATCCCCCTGGCCTGAACTGTAATGAGGAGTGGAACAGTAGCACCACTCCATTATGTTTGGAAGAGGTGGAAGCTTTGTATATCGGGGGTAGGTTTTATGTATCAGCCTATGATCGTCATCCCTTTTGAGATGTGTCTCTTGTAACACCACAATATCATGGCGATTGTCAGTGAGGTATTGGCATAGTTTGATTCTCTTGGCTGTCTAAGTAAGGGCTTTAACATTCCAGGTAAGTGTGGTGACCACCATGGTGATCTAAGGGTATCTTCTCCTTTAAAATGCAGCCCCATAGATATCGCCCTACCCAATCTCCCAGTTCCCGCCTCCCAATGCTTCGAATGTGTAACCATCTCAAGTAACTATAACTCATGCCCCAAGGCCTCCTGGCAGTCTGACTGCCAGGATCATAATTTGCCAGTCGGACCACCAGGATTGTGGAAGTCAGACTGCCACCGTGAGTTTGGTGGTTTTAGGACCACCAGACTCATAATCGGGCCCTAAGTCCTTGCACCTGGAGCTTAGAAATCCAACACCTGCGACTCTCGGGATGGCCCAGATCGTGGCAGTTGTTCATGATTCTCATAAGGGCAGTCAGTTTTCAGTCACTTTATCCAATACTTACTCTGGGCTGGTCCACATTTCTGTTTTAAGTAAAAGGTGAACTAATATTCTGTTTAACCATGACAGCTAATGGTAATATCCAAAACTATGTCAGTAAGCGCCCTGCCCAACCTTTACGCAGAACATTATAAATATATCTGGGAGAACTAAATCAATTCCAAGTGCGTCCTCCTTCAAGTATACTATAGCTCATGGAAAAATGTATACTATACATACTATAGTCAGAAATGATGTGAGAGGGAGGGCCAAATTATGTGGCAGAGCTGACTAAATCACAACAAAAGGCAAATTATGCTGCATAACGCTGCAGTTTGTGGCAGTATTATTGTATTATTTTGTCTTTTTTACACATTAAGCAAAGGGGCCACCTTATTAGTAACAATGTAACATTCAAATACAGCAAGAGGAAATTAAAAGGTAACAAGTCAACTTTTGTGACGGGCCTTCCACTGCGTGGTAACGTGTTGTCTCGTGTTTAGTAGCTAGAAACACGTATGTTTGGTAACATCTGTGAATTGTGCAGCGGATAATAGATTATATGGCAAATGCAGGAAACCCATAATTATGTGGAAAACTCTGCATCGCATTTGTCCAGTGGCCCTGACTATACTGATTACAGCCCTTCTGGTACCACAGTGATGACAAGCATACCACAGTAATAACAGCTGTTGCGTATTAATTGCAAACATACCCTCACACTATCAGTGCATATTTGTGGGATGCAGCTCCCCAAGCCGAACATGACCACAGCACAGCAGTATGGATGGGCAATCAGGTCAGCTTTTTTGTCCTGTGACCGCTGTAGACATCTCTTTGATGTCGGTGCGTGTACAAGTGTAATTCATCTCTGACTTGTTGTAACTGGTTGGATACTTTAAGGTTAGCACACAAATGTTGTGCGGCTCCATTGAATATTTGACTGATTTGAGCCAGGCAATCAAGAACCTGGTTCTAATGGTCTGTGTAGTGAGGGGGTGAACACAAGAGATAGGGAAGGGCAGAGAAACGGGGGATATAATTTACATGCAACGACTACAGTAAGCGAGCTGTACCCTAGAAAAAATATCTTCGCCCTGTCACACTTCTTTCCATCTATCTGTCCTTAAATCCTACCCTCTTTCATCTATCCATCCATCTGTACACTTCATCAACCATCCTTCCATCCATCTATTCGCTCAGCCATTCATCCATCCTTTTGCACATCCATGCTTTCACCATTTATTCCCTATTTAATGTATCTATTCACCCATCCATCCATCCATCCATCCATCCACCAACCCATCCACCTACCCATCCATTCACCCATCCATCATCCATCCGTTCACCATCAATTCACTACTTTATTTATCCAATCACTTCTCCATCCATTCATATGTCCTTTCACCCACCCATGCATGCTAAGTACCTGTACTGTTCTACCCGCCGTAAAGTGATATATACAGGACACTGGAATTATGCTGCAGGAGAGGACCAGATTATGCAGCAGGGTTGAGTAAAATTATGCATCAAGAAGAGGTAAATTCTGTGGCGTAATGCAGCATATTTTGTGATAGTATTACATCATTATTTTAACATTTTTATGCATATTAAAACTGTCTGGACATTGGTAGCACCTCATCACTACCAGTTTAAAACCAAGATATAGTGATAAGCAGCAGAAAGGTGACCAGTCAACTTTTCCAAAGGGCCATTCATTGTGCAGCTAAACCTGCTGCTGAGCTTTTAGTAAATTGTGAACCATTTGAGCAAGACATTTTTTTGTATTAATGTGAAAATTATGCAGCAGATGATGGATTATGTGCAAATATGGCAATTCTATAGTTGTGCAAAAAACGGTGTGGCAGCACAATTGCATAATTCCAGTGAACCTGGTTGCATATTTTAGCTTACTTTTGTCCCACGCTTTATGCCATTGCGGCCAATGGAGTAATTGAGTTCAAGTTCTGGCTTTGGCACAGGACCACTCATTGTGGGTTGTGGGAAAACTCCTTTACCTGCCTTCCCTTGAATTATGTGGAATGTAAAAAGTAAGCTGCATGTAATTTAAATATGTGTGATCTTGTGTAATCATTTCCATTGGCTAGTTCCATTGTCACTTAATTCCCTCTGCCACTATCTAAGTACCATTTTTTGTTTCCATTAATACAATGCACATCATTTCTGGTAGAAAAGCTTTATTTAATGTAAATATATTTAAGTACACATTTGGCAGACACACCGGATGCTGCTTCTGTCTTGTGAGGACAGTTTTTTTCGCTCCTTTGCTTCCATGAATCATCCCCCTCCGTCTGACACCATCTTCCATCCTAGACTCGCACAGCAATGGAGATTTCTGTCACTGTTTAGTCTGTGCCAAACCTTAGTGGCCAAGTGTTAGACCTGATAGCCTTAGGGTGGTCACCCCCAACTTTTTTTCCTGCCTCCCTATACTTTTTGACACTTTTCTTGCTGGTTTTAGGACTAACCAGTGCTAAAGTGCATATGTTCTTTCCTTTAAAACATGGTAACATTGGTTCATACCCAATTGGCATATTTGATCTACTTGTAAGTCCCTAGTAAAGTGCACTACATCTGCCCAGGGCCTGTAGATTGAATACTACTAGTGGGCCTGCAGCACTGGTTGTGCCACCCAGATAAGTAGACCCTTAACCACTACTCAGGCCTGCCATTGCAAGGCCTGTGTGTGTAGTTTCACTGCCACTTCGACTTGACATATAAAAATACTTGCCAAGCCTTAAACTTCCCTTTTTCTACACATACGTCACCCCTAAGGTAGGCCCTAGGGAACCCAGAGGGCAGAGTGCTGTGTAGGTAAAAGGCAGGACATATATTTGTGGGTTTTAAATGTCCTGGTAGTGGAAAACTCCTAAATTCGTTTTCCACTGCTGTGAGGCCTGCTCCTTTCATAGGCTAACATTAGGGCTACCCTAATAAACTGTATGAGTGGTAGATTCTGATTAGAAAGGGGTAAATAGGTCATACATGTATGGCCAGAATGGTAATACAAAACCCTGCTGCCTGGTTAGGTTGGATTTTATATTACTATTTTAGAAATGCTGCTTTTAGAAAGTGCGCATTTCTCTGCACTTAAATCCCTCTGTGCCTTACAGCCTGTCTCCAATCCACATCTGGGCTGGGCTGGTTGACAGCTCCTTTGTGCATTTCACCCAGACAACCACAAACACAGGATGCTCACTCACACCTGTACACATCTGCATACTGAATGGGTCTTCCTGGGCTGGAAGGGTGGAGGGCCTGACACTTACATTTCAAATGACAGTGGCCAGCCCTCACACAAAGGATTGCCAAACCCCCTACTGGGACCCTGGCAGACAGGGTTGTACTGAAAGGAGACCTTGTGCACTTTAAGACCACTCTTTGAAGTCTCCCCCTCTTCAAAGGCACTTTTGGGTATATAAACTGGGTCCTTGACCTTACTAAATCAGACACTTCTTGGGACAGACAATCTACACCAGAACCTGCAACCTTCCAGGAGAAGCTGCTTGGCTGCCCAAAAGACTCACCTGGACTGCTCTGCTGTAAAGGACTGCTGCCTTGCTGTTGTCCTGCTGCCTTGCTGCCCTCTGGCTCTGCTGAAAAGTGCTCTACAAGGGCTTGGATTGAGCTTGCCTCCTGCTTCCTGAAGTCTCAGGGCCAAAAAGACCTCATCTCTGCAAAGAAACTCCTTGTGCGGTGAAAATCGACTCACAGCCTGCCGGAATCGATGCACAGCATGTCCAGCACTGAGAAAATCACTGCATTGCCGAACCGGAATGAAGCAGCCCGGCTCCCCGAGTGGAGGTCGATGCAACGCCAGCAGAGCGACTGGAACATCGACGCACAGCCCACTGGATTGACACCTCAATGAGCCGAAACTACTCAGCCCAACTTCCTGCGAGAGGGATCGACACAGTGCCAGCCATGCGCCAGAAACTCCGCTGCATTGCCTACCGGACCGACGCAACAGCTGTGACTTCGTCCCGCATGCGCAGGATTTCCATGAATTGTCCCGAGGCGTCAAAAGACCCCGCATCGCAAAAAAAGGATTGAAGCCTGCGTGCCGGAATTTCACACAAAGCTGTTGCCGCATGGAAAAGAGTCAACACATCGTAAGTGTGCACCCGGAAATCCGACACACACCTTTTTCCATGCATCTCCTCCTCTGCGGTCCTCGTGTGTGTAATTTTGATGCAAACCAGGTACTTTCTGCTTGCCAGAATATTGTTGCATTTAAGAACTAAAGACTCTTCTTATCATTACAAAAGTAATATTTCAATTTGTGATTATCAAATCTTGATCGTTCTGACCATAATTTAATCAGATAAATATCTTATATTTTTCTAAACCTGTGTGGTGTCTCTTTGTAATGTTCTCACCATGTTATTGCATGATTTATTGCACAAACACTTTACATATTGCCTTCTAAGTTAAGCCTGACTGTTTAGTGCAAAGCTACCAGAGGGTGAGCACAAGATAATTTGGATTGTGTGTGACTTTCCCTCACTAGGATTATGGTCCCTATTCGGACAAGGGTGTATACCTCTGCCAATGAGAGACCCCATTTCTAACATTGGTGATCAGTGGTGAGGCTAGGACTTGTATTTGTGCAGTAACATACAATAGCTACAGGTACACTACCTACCCACAGTTGAAGGTTGTAGGAAATTACCCTCTTTTTGGCATGTTACCTGTGATTTCTGCCTGAGGTCAGGACCCCAGTGCTCATGGTTTATGGCCTGCTTGTCAGTGTGTTTCACTGTTTTCTAAATTGTGACTGGAATCCTGCAAATCAGGACCCCAGTGATCATGCTCTCTCTGTTTCGAAATTTGTCACTACATACTGATAACTCAGTATTTCACTCCAAATTGGCATTCTGCCCCCCCCCCCTTTTAAGTCCTTAGTATATGGTACCTAGGTACACAGGGCATTCGGGTCCCAGGGGATCTTTATGGGCGGAAGCATTTCTTTTGCCACCCATAAGGAGCACATGCAAAGGCTTTTACAGGACTGCCATTGTAGCCTGTGTGAAATAGTTCATCCACTATTTCACAGCCATTTTCACTGCACCAGGCACTTATAAGTCACCTATATATCAGGTCTTCCAACCCTGAAGGCTGGGAGCAAAGTACCTGTGTGTGAGGGCTCCTCTGCACTAGCAAAGGTGCTCCCATATCATCCAGGCCCATTTTCCGGGACTTTGTGAGTGTGGGGCGCCATTTTAAGTGTGCACTGCACACAGGTCAATACCTATGTACAGCTTCACCATGGTAACTCCTAATATGGCCAAGTAAGGTGTCCAACAACTGGGATTTGTACCCCAATACTGATTCCAGTATTGGTTTCACAATCCCATGCACTCTGGGGGCTCCATAGTGGATCCCTAGTACTGCCATACCAGCCTTCTGAGGTTTTCACTGCAACCCCAGCTGCTGCCACCTCACAGACAGGCTTCTACCCTCCTGGAGCCTGAGCAGCTCAATCCCAGGAAGGCAGAAAAATGCATTTCCTTTAGGAGAGGGGTGTTACACCCTCTCCCTTTGGAAATAGGTGTTACAGGCATGGGAGCGGTATCCTCCCAGAGCCTCTGGAAATGCTTTGAAGGGCACAGATGGTGCCCTCCTTGCATAATCCAGTCTACTGGTTCAGGGTCCCCAGTCCGTGCTCTGGCGCAAAACTGGACAAAGGAAAGGGCAGTGACCACTCCCCTGTCCATCACCATCCCAGGAGAGGTTCCCAGAGCTCCTCCAGAGTGTCTCTGGTTTTTGCCATTTTGGATTCCAAGGTGGTGGGGCAGTCTGGGAGCATCTGAGTGGCCAGTGCCAGCAGGTGATGTCAGAGACCCCTCCTGATAGGTACTTACCTGGTTAGGTGACCAATCCCTCTCCCAGGGCTATTTAGAGTCTCTCCTCTGAGTGTTTCTTTAGATTCGGATTGCAAGACTCCAGCAGGAATCCTCTGCATCCTTTACTTCATCTTCTACTGACAGATCAACCGCTGACTGCTCCAGGAACTGTACAAAACAGCAACAAAGAAGCTAAGATGACTTCTGCAACATTGTATCTTCAGCTCCTGCCAGCAACTACAACAGTTTCCAGGTCATGCATCCTCCGAGGACTGCCTATCTTCAGCCTGCACCAGAAGAACCAAAGGAATCTCCCATGGATTGACGGAGTCACTTCCCTGCTTCAGCAGGCACCTCTCTGCAGCGACGACCAGTGCCTTGGGTCTCCTCTCCAGATGACAAGAGTGGATCCAGCAACACAGGTGGTGGACTAAAGTGACTCCGAAAGTCCCAAGGTACAGCTGTCCAAATTTGGTGGAGGTAAGAGCTTGCCTCCCCACGCAAGACAGTACCCCTGTGCACCACATGACTTGCAGTTGCCGAGGCTTGTGTGCAATCTTCCAAGAAGTTCTTTGTGCACAGCACAGCTTAGTCCCACAGCACTCTGTCCTGCAACATACATTTTCCTTAGTGGTTCTCCGGCAGCGTGGGAATCCTTTTGGTTGTGCATGGGCCTCCATTTGCACCTCCTTTGTCCCCACGCTGTGGGACTCCTGTGCATGCTGCCTGGTCTTCTGAGGGCTCTCTGAGTTGCTGAGAGCCCCCTCAGTCTCCCTCTCCTGGTTACAGACCACGGGGTCCCTCCTGGTCCCGGGCAGGTCCATTTTCTGCCAACTGCCTGTTTTGCGTGAACCAAGGCTTGTTAGCAGAATTCAGTGACTCAAACCAGATTGCATTCACCCATCCGTGTGGGACATCTTCTGCACCAACCAGAAACCTGCATCTGTCTTCTTGGTGCAATACTGATTTGTCTTCTCACCAGTGGTTCTTCTTTTGCATCTTCATCCAGGTTATCAGGGGCTCCTATTCTCCCTGGACTCTTCATCACTTCTTTGACTTGGTCCCCTTCCTCCTCAGGTCTTTAGGTCCAGGAATCCATTGTTGGTGTCTTGCAGTCTCTTCTGATTCTTGCATTATCTTCTATCACGACTCCTAGTGTGTTTTAGGAAACTTGCTGTGTTTTACTCCGGCTTTCCTGGGCTCTGGAGTGGGGTAATTTACTTACCTTTGGTGTTTTCTTACACTCCCAGTGCCCCTCCACACACTACACTTGCCGAGATGGGAAATCGACTTTTGCATTCCACTATTTTAGTGTAAGGTTTGTGTTCCCCCTAGGCCCATTGGAACCTATTGTGATTTTCACTGTTCGCACTATTTTCTGACTATTTTCTTACCTATTTTTGGTTACTAGTGTATATATTGTGTAAAGATGGCGCCCAAATAGAACGCGTCTACGGCAACGTTCTGCCGACTCAATTCCTAGAAGGATTTTGTCCGTGGGTATTTGAACCAGAGACCATTTTTGATGTGCTGTAATTTTCATGAAAATTATGTTGCCTTGAGAAAGCCCCAGGTGGACTCACAGTAGGGGGCGAAACACGTGTCGGCTGTTGTGTCTCTGCATATATTTGATTTCAAGACTAGCTCTGTCCGGCTCAATTTTCACTCATTGATTTTGAATGGACTAATGGATTTAAAATAACTAAATTGAATGGATTTAAGGATTTGTCAATAAAGACTATGGGGGTCATTACAACCCTGGCGGACGGTGTTAAAGCTGCGGTAATACCGCAAACAGGCCGGCGGACAAAAAAAGGGAATTATGACTGTGGCGGAAACCACCAACATAGACAGCTACTTTAACACTCCGACCGCCACGGCAGTACAGACAAGCAGCGCGGCGGTCACCGCCAACAGACAGGCGGAAGACAAAGTACTGCCCACAGTATCACAACCTGGCAATCCGCTACCTTTTATGGGGCGGATTCACCGTGGATAAAAACACGGCGGAATAGCTTTTGCAATGGGAAAACGCTCACCTAAACACACTCCACGAGGAAGGAGGCCACCATGGAGCCCGAACTACAAATACTCCCTGCGCTTGTCTTCCTGCTCCTCTACGAACACCAGCAACGTAGACGCCGAAGACAGCGGTGAGTACTGCACCTACGACATAGGGGAGGGGGAGGCAAAAGTCAGGGACACACACACACACAACACCCCCACCCCCAACCCGACCCTCACCCACTACAACACACACACCAATGCATTTCCAAACAGCACAGTAACAACCCCCAACCCCCCGGAAGAATGCAAAGACAAAAGGAAATGAGTTCAACCATTGTAATGTATCAAAATATAGTAACCAAATATATACAGATATATATAAACATTCGAAAATCATACATCACGATTAGTACTGCAGGTATGCACATATCAATGTCCGTGGACCACTGGGCCCACAATGCATGGTCGAGGCCCACACTAGATACCTGTCCACAAACGGAGAGAACACTGCAGGGGCATCAGATAGAAATACAACAGGCACCTCAGGGGAAGGGAAGGGGGGCACCTCAGCTGGATTACAGCACCACGCCAGATCCACGACGGGGCTCCATGCCCATTGATGTATCCTGGGGAGTGCAAAGCCACAGACTCTCAAGTCTCTACAGTGGGTGGGTTGCCCACTGTACCATCCTGGGGAGTGCAAAGCCACAGTCTCTCAAGTCTCTACAGTGGGTGGTTTGCCCACTTTACCATCCTGTGGAGTCCAAAAAGCTGCAGTCTCTCAAGTCACTCCAGTGGGTGGTTTGCCCACTGCTTTATCCTGGGGAGTGCAAAGCCACAGTCTGTCAAGTCTCTACAGTGGGTGGTTTGCCCACTGTACCATCCTGGGGAGTTCAAAGCCACAGTCTCTCAAGTGGATAACAGTCTCCACTGGTTCTGGAGGGGGACTGGTGCCCAGAGTGCTTCATCCTGTGAAGGACAGACAGAGTGGATGCAGGTCTCCACTGGTTCTGGAGGGGGACTGGTGCCCAGAGTGCTTCATCCTGTGAAAGACAGACAGAGTGGATGCAGGTCTCCACTGGTTCTGGAGGGGGAATGGTGCCCAGAGTGCATCACGCTCCCCATGACGGTCCCAGTTCTGTCACTGTCCCAGCTGCACATGGGCTAACGATGCTTGATTTGGCCGTCTTTGCCCTGTTCAGCGGTCTTCACCATGGCGGTCTTTGCCCTGTTCAGCGGTGCTTGCCTTTGCTGTCTCTGACCTGTTCAGCGGTGCTTTGCCATGGCGGTCTTTGCCCTCTTCAGCGGTTTTCACCATGGCGGTCTTTGCCCTGTTCAGCGGTGCTTGCCTTTGCTGTCTCTGACCTGTTCAGCGGTGCTTTGCCACGGCGGTCTTTGCCCTGTTCAGCGGTCTTCACCATGGCGGTCTTTGCCCTGTTCAGCGGTGCTTGCCTTTGCTGTCTCTGACCTGTGCAGCGGTGCTTTGCCACGGCGGTCTTTGCCCTGTTCAGCGGTCTTCACCATGGCGGACTTTGCCCTGTTCAGCGGTGCTTGCCTTTGCTGTCTCTGACCTATGCAGCGGTGTGTGGCATGACGGTCCCTCACTGCCCAGCGGGGCTGTGGCTGCTGGTGCCATCCAGGTCACTGACTCTGGCGGTGGTCTCCGGACCAGTGACGATACTGCTGCCCTCCAGGGCACTGACTCTGGCGGTGGTCTCCGGACCAGTGACGATACTGCTGCCCTCCAGGGCACTGACTCTGGCGGTGGTCTCCGGACCAGTTACGACAGTGCTGGCGGTGGCGTCCCGGCCGGCGGGGAGGATGGCGGCCTTCTCCGCCGTGCTGCTCTTACCAGACTTTGGAGACTTCTTCTGTCCCTTCCCCACCTTGGGAGGAGTCACAGCTGACTCGGCCATCCCCCCGGGACCCTTGTGAGCTGTTTTGCCGGCAGGAGTCTTCACCCTCTCCCGTCGGCCACTTTCCAACTTAAGGTGCTTTACAGGGGGTGGACTGGCAGTGCTTTGGCTCCGTGTCACACTGGCTGCCCTGGTGGCCGGTGCACTCCACACACCTTTAACACGCACCACTGGTACCAGACTTTTTTTGGCTGAGGTGCTACTACGGGACCTATGAATTGGAGGGGTGAGGTGGGAAAAAGGTCAACGTTGCTGAGGAAGAGTTTCTGACGAACACTGGGATGGGTAGCTGGAGGGGGTCTGGGAGAGGAGGAAGAGGAGGTGGTTGTAGGAGGTGTAACTTTAGGTGATTTGGGTGCAGGTACTGGAGGCTGTTGTGAGGTGGATGGATGTTGGGTGTGTGGGTGCCCGCGTTTGTGTACTTTGGGAGGGGGCGTCACAGACACACTGGGAGTGGACACAGGGGACGTGTAAGTGGTAGTGGGGGTGGTGACTGCAGGTGAGCGGGGTGTGGTGCTGGGTGTTCTGGTGCGAGTCCTAGTGCCTGTAGATGTAGTGCATGCAGGTGAGAGTGTAGATGACACTGGAGGGGAGGAGGGAGACGACGAGGAGGGGGACACAGTGGAGGCAGTGGATGTTGCTGTGTCTGTATGTGGGGGATGCTTGTGTGAGTGCCTGTGGGATGTGTGGTGCCTATGTTTGCCTGAGCTACTTTTGTGTGTTGAGGTGTGTGCATGCTTGTCTGATGGTGTGGTTGGGATAGGCTGGGGTACAGGGGATTGGGTCTGGGTGGAGGAAGTTGGAGGGGGGAGGCTAGACACCGGGACAATGGCTGCCATCAGTGCTGAGGCCAGAGATTGCAGGGTTCGATGATGGGCAGCCTGACCAGAATGAATGCCCTCCAGGAATGCATTAGTGTGTTGCAACTCCCTTTCTACACCCTGGATGGCATTCACAATGGTAGACTGCGCAACAGTGAGTGACCTGAGGAGGTCAATGACCTCCTCACTGAGGGCAGCAGAGGTGACAGGGGCAGGGGCTGAGGTGCCTGGGGCGAAGGTGATGCCCACCCTCCTGGGTGAGCGGGCACGGAGCGAAGGCTGAGGGGCTGCTGGGAGGGCGGTGCTGGTAGGGGGGGTGGCGGCTGTACCTGTAGAAGTGGGGGACACAGATGGTGCCGCCACCACAAGGGATCTCCCATCGGCGGATGAGTCTGTGTCGCTGTTTGCTGATCCGGTGACCGACGTGAAGCTCCCCTCGCCCTCCGTCCCACTGGTGTATTCAGAGTCTGTGGTGTGGCCCTCCATGGCCATGTGGGTTGCAGCTCCCTCGTGCTCCGGTGCCACTGTACCTCCGCCTGATGATGCTGATGCACAAACGAACAGGGAGAGCACAAAAAGGGGGGGGGGAACGACAGAAGAAAGACAGGTTGAGTGCATGGCTTACCGCTACCGTTGGCGGACAATACAGACACAGCAGCCCCCTGCACTACGCCGTGCTCTTGGCCTCTACAGATGCAATTCCTGGGATATGGCCTACATGGCTATGAGTGTCATCTGTCCACATAGATAACACAGGGGTATGTATACCTGTACTTGCCACTCTACAGAGGTGGGGTGGAGGGCCACAGGGCCATGCCTTACGAAGGGGCCTAGCCTACGTAACTCACCCTGGCCTAGGGAAACCCACAGCCCTCCTCCCCCACCCAGACCCCTCCACTGCGCGCAAAGTCAGCAGAATGAGAGTGTACTCACCCCCTTGTGTCTGCTGTGATGCCCTCAAGCGCCCATCCAACTCAGGGTAGGCCACCGCCAGGATCCGGAACATCAGGGGGGTCATGGTGCGACGGGCACCCCTCCCACGTTGGGAGGCCATCCCCAGCTGAGCCTCCGCCGTCTTCTTGCTCCAGCGGCGAATGTCCTCCCATCTTTTACAGCAGTGGGTGCCCCGTCTCTGGTGGACCCCCAGGGTCCGTACGTCCTTGGCGATGGCACGCCAAATGTCCTTCTTCTGGTGGGCGCTGACCTACATGACATGTACAGGGGAAGAAGAGAAGTCATTACCAACTGCGCCGTCGAAGTGAGTGGCCCCCATCCCTACCCTTGCCATGTGGCACATGCATTCACAGTCCTTCATGGTCGCAGAACTCTGCCCCCTTCCTACTGACATCCAGCCCTCTCCACCCAGCATAGCCCATACAACGTGCTCCCTGTGTACTTACCTGTTGGTCTGGAGGACCGTAGAGTAGCGTGTACTGGGGGAGGACCCCGTCCACGAGCTTCTCCAACTCCTGAGCAGTGAAGGCAGGGGCCCTTTCCCCAGACGCAGCAGCCATTGTCTCTTCCAGACCGAGGTCACAGCAGCACTTGCAGTGTAGGTCATCTCCTGTCGAAGATCAGGTATCGAGTGATTCAACAGAGAGAAAATGGCGGTCACGTCCGCGGCGGTCACGTCCGCGGCGGTGCGTATCATCACCGCCGGCGCACTTCATCATTGGCTCCTGGGACCCATAAGGTCCAATGTTAACCAATGCAGCATTGCGCCGCGGTCTACGACTGCCTACCGCGACGGTGTACAACGCCAGCGCAGATACCTCACATCCCATTGTCCCACTTTAGAGGTCAGGCAGCCGCCATTTCAGGGGCCCACATGGCTTCATTTACTACTGCGTCACACATACCTAGGCCTACACTCAACACACTTACAGGAAGAGATTTGTATTTGGTGTCGTGTTCTGTGTAGCTGTGGGTACATACCTGAGAATTTGTTGACTCTGTGGTCACTGTTGTCCTTCTTAGGCACCGTCAGCTGGGACATTTGAGGAGATGGCGGAATCCTCCAGTGTACCGACCTCTGGTGGACCTGTTAACAATGGAGGAGCGACATTTGATCATCACCTACAGGTTTGACCGTGCCACAATCCAGGAACTGTGTACCCAGTTGGAGCCAGACCTGATCTCACCAATCCGCCATCCCACAGGAATACCCCCTGAAGTGCAGGTGCTATTAGTGCTCCATTTCCTTGCAAGTGGATCATTTCAAACAACAGTGGCCATGGCATCAGGGATGTCCCAGCCTATGTTTTCCAACGTGTTGTCCAGAGTGTTGTCTGCCCTGCTGAAACACGTGAGGAGCTACATCGTTTTCCCTCAGGTGGAGGATTTGGCTACAGTTAAAGGTGACTTCTATGCCCTGGGACATATCCCCAACATCATAGGTGCTATTGATTGCACCCATGTAGCTCTGGTCCCCCCACGCAGGAGTTAACAGGTGTACAGGAACCGGAAGAGTTATCATTCCATGAACGTACAGATGGTATGTTTGGCAGACCAGTACATCTCCCAGGTAAATGCTATGTTCCCTGGCTCTGTGCATGACGCCTACATCCTGCGGAATAGCAGCATCCCTTATGTGATGGGTCAACTCCAGAGGCACCGTGTGTGGCTATTAGGGGACTCTGGTTACCCCAACCTGTCATGGCTATTGACCCCAGTGAGGAATCCCAGGACCAGGGCAGAGGAACGCTACAATGAGGCCCATGGGCGGACTAGGAGGGTGATCGAACGCACCTTCGGCCTCCTGAAGGCCAGGTTCAGGTGTCTCCATATGACAGGTGGTTCCCTATTCTACTCACCAAGGAAGGTGTGCCAGATCATCATCGCCTGCTCGATGCTTCACAATCTTGCTTTGCAACGCCAGGTGTCTTTTCTGCAGGAGGATGATCCAGATGACGGTGTTGTGGCAGCTGTGGAGCCTGTGGACAGTGATGAGGAGGAAGCTGAGGAAGAAGACATAGACAACAGGGAGTCAGTCATACAGCAATATTTCCAGTGACACACAGGTGAGAACAATTTTTTTACTATTACATTCACTTTCACACTTCTACCTCTATTCTGTCTGTCAGTTAGAAGCAGTATTTGGTAACTGAGTTGTACATTTCCATTACGGTTTCACAGGTGTGGTTACCAACGTGAGTCATCTGCTTGCATCCTTCATGGACTTGTGATGTGTGACATAGGTATGTTGGCATTACATTTGAAAACACATTTTGTCACTGTCATTGCTAATACACATTTTCAAAATCACAGACTGACTCCAGATTGTTTTGTGGTTCAAGGGTGTTTATTAAAGTGCTAATTATTGGAGGGGGTGGCAAAATGGTGATGGATGATGGAGGAGGAATGTCCATGGCTGAGTCCAGTCTATTAGTCTCACAGGTGCACTGCCCATATGGGCAAAGGAAGTGGAGCTGGGGCAGTTCCAATCTGGACAGGGTAACAAAGTGAGACAGTGGGATGACAATCAGGGTGGTCTCATTTCCTGGCGGGGTCTTGCCATCTTGCTCTGTCCTGTTCCTGGATCTCAGGGACCGCTTGCGTGGTGGTTCTCCGTCTGCAGGGGGTGGGGTGCTGGTGTGGTGGTCCTGTGGTGGGGCGTCCTGTCCACTAGCGCCAGCGGAGGTGGTGGGCAGTTCATCGTCCAGGCTAGTGTCAGGGGCCCCTTGGAGTGCCACGGTGTCCCTCATGGTCTTTTGTATGTCCTTCAGCACCCCTATGATGGTGCCCAGGGCGGAGCTGATGGTTCTGAGCTCCTCCCTGAACCCCAAATACTGTTCGTCCTGCAGGTGCTGGGTCTCCTGAAACTTGGCCAGGACCGTAGCCATCGTCTCCTGGGAGTGGTGGTATGCTCCCATGATGGAGGAGAGGGCCTTGTGGAGAGTGGGTTCCCTTGGCCTGTCCGCCCCCTGTCGCACAGCAGCCCTCCCAGTTCCCCTGTGTTCCTGTGCCTCCGTCCCCTGGACCGTGTGCCCACTACCACTGCCCCCAGGTCCCTGTTGTTGTTGGGGTGGTGGGTTATCCTGGGTTCCCTGTAGTGGTGGACACACAGCTGATTGACGTGTCCTGGGTACGGAGGTATGGGCTCGCTGGGTGGGTGCTGTGCTGGTGTTACCAGAGGGTGGAAGGTCAGTGTTGGGCTGTGCCTGTGCAAGGGGAACCGACTGTCCCGAGGCCCACGATGGTCTGGGCTGGTCATCTGGATCCAGTTGGCCAGAGCTGCTGTCGTCACTGTGGGCCTCTTCTGTGGGTGGAGTGGAGATGTCTGGACCCTCCTGTGTGGTGACGTTACGTAGTGGTCCTGCAGGGGTATAAGAGCATGATTATTGCATGTGTGTGTGTCATGGTGTGCAATGGGTGGGTGTGCGTGTACCCCAGTGCAAGCATTCCTGTGTGGGGGCTTGTGTGATGATGGTTGGGGGGTTGTTATGGGTATGTGCAGTGGCCATGCTTTAGTGATGGGTGTCCATGCTTAGTTGTGTCATGCAGGGCTTGGTGTTGGGATGTGTGGTTTGTGTTATTAGTACATTAGTGAGGAGTTGTAGTGATAAGGGAGGGGGTGAGGGTGGGGGTGTGTGATAGCATGCAGGTAGGGTGGGGGATATGATAGTTAAGATTTGACTTACCAGTGTCCATTCCTCCACCGACTCCTCCGAGGCCCTCTGGATGCATGATGGTCAAGACATGCTCCTCCCATGTTGTTAGTTGTGTTGGAGGAGGTGGGGGTCGCCGCCAGTCCGCTGAACCGCGATGTTGTGCTTGGAGACCACGGAACGCACCTTCCCCCATAGGTCGTTCCACCTCTTCCTGATGTCCTCCCGATTTCTTGGATGCTGTCCCACAGCGTTGACCCTGTCGACGATTCTTCGCCATAGCTCCATCTTCCTGGCTATGGAGGTGTGCTGCACCTGTGCTCCAAATAGCTGTGGCTCTACCCGTAAGATTTCCTCCACCATGACCCTGAGCTTCTCCTCTGAAAAACTGGGGTGTCTTTGGCGTGACATGGGGTGGTGTAGGTGATGTGTGGGGTGGTGTATGTGTTGATGAGTGTGGTGATGTGTGGTGGTGTGGGGTGTTTTGAGCGAGGATGTTGTATGGGTGATGGTGTTGTGTGCCTCTGTGTGGTGGGGTTGTCTATTGCTGTAGTCTCTGTCTGTCGCCTTCGTCTTCAGTTTTTGGTCGTAGGGGTTTGTGGGTGGTGTGGGTGGGTGTTTTATATTGTGTTGGGTGTGTGGGAGTGGTGTTTGTATGTGTATCAGGTGTGTGTATTTTGAATTGTCCAATGTGGCGGTGTTTTGGAGATGTGTGTGTATTTTGAGCGCGGCGGTGTGTACCGCCAATGGAATACCGCGGTTGAAAGACCGCTGCGTGGATTCGTGGGTCGTGATAGCATGGGCGTGTTTCTGTTGGCGTGACGGTGGAGGTTTTGTTTTCGCCAGTTTATCACTGACCTTTGTTGTGGCGGACTTGTGTGGGTGTCTGAATTTCGGCGGATTCCGAGATGTGGGTCATAATAGCTGTGGCGGAATTGCGTGGCCGCGGCTGTGTATTGGCGGTCTTCTGCACGGCGGTAAGCGCCTTTTACCGCCAATGTTGTAATGACCCCCTATATATTTCACAAATGTTAGAAGTGGGTTCTCACTTTCGTGTAGGATTGTACTCTTTTTGAAGGGGATAAGGTCCATACCCCTTAACTTTGAGTTCCCACTAACAAATACAATCTAATTGGGCATTTAACTAGGAAGAGGCTCATTTGGATCTTTTTACATATAATAAGATATATATTGTGTAATTTACTTACCTCCTAAGGAAGTATAGTCTCCAAAAGAAATTGGCATTGTGTCACTAAAATAAAGTACCTTTATTTTTGGTAACACTGAGTACTGTCTTAAATGTGTGAGTACTGTGTGACTACAGTAGTATTGCAAGAGCTTAGCATGTCTCCTAGTTTAGCCTTGGCTGCTCTGCCTATAGCTACCTCTAGACAACCTGGCTTCTAGACACTGACTACATTTCACTAATAAGGGATAACTGGACCTGGTATAAGGTGTAAGTACCTTAGGTACCCAATACAAACCAGGCCAGCCTCCTAAAAAGGTCAACTGGATTTTTCCCTTTTTCTGCAATTTCGTTTTTCTGCTTGCGAGTTTAATCAAATCCTCATACACCATGTCTCTGGCTGGGTCTCAAGCAGGAGCTGGAGAGTTTGACCTAGCCAAGCTGGAGACATACACTGTTGGCTAGCTGACGGGGTTCTGCAAGGGGATGGGAGTACCTACCCGGGGTGTCTCCAGGAAGGAGGCGTACCAAAAGGTGCTTAGGGCCTGGGCAGAAGCACGTTCACAAGAGAATGTTGTGGTGGAGGAGCCAGAGGATGGCCCCTCAGAGGATTTGTCACCAGCAGTGGGGGATGTTACCCCTGGAATTGTGCCCCCTGCGAAACCAGGGAGCAGTGTCTCTAGCCATGGCCTGACCGCCAATGAAAGGAGGGAGGAGAGAGAATTCCAATTGCAAATGGCAAGGTTAAACATGGAGGCATAGGAAAGGACAGCTCATGGAGAGAAGCAGAGGAGAGGAGAGCTGAGGCTGAAAGTGCAGCCAAGCAAGCTTAGGCTGAAAGGGCCTTGGCTGAAAAGAAACTTCTTCTGGCTCCCAAACTGAGTCTTAAAGAGCTGCACCTCAAGTCTACGCAGTCTGAGTCCAGCAGTGAAGGTGGCAGCATACATGCAGGACCTGCTGGGGACGAGAAGGTTCATATGTGATGCCACGTTATGTGGTGGGAGATGACATTGATAAGTGGTTGGCTGGTATAAAGTTGCACTGAGGGCTCATGGGGTTCCTGAAGAGCAATGAGGGGCAGGCTTATGGGGATATGTGCCAGTTGTTGGGAGGGACACACTCCTCACATTAGATCCAAAGGATAAGATTACATACCATGAAAACCACTTTACTTGCCAAGTTTGGGCTGACCCCTGAGAAGTACCATCAGAGGTTCAGGGACAGCACCAAGCTCTCCACACAAACTTGGGTAGATTATTTTGATTTTTCCAGTAAGGCACTGAATGTATGGGTGCCGTAAAGTAGATGACTATGTAGGGTTGTAAAATTTGATCCAGAGAGAGCATATGCTCAGTGTTTGCTTTACTGAGTTGCGCCAGCACCTAGTTGACAGTAAGCTGACTGACCCTAAACAGCTTGCTGAGGAGGCTGACCTCTGGGATAGCACCAGAGTGTCCAAAAAGGTATCTGCAGGGGACATCCACAAAGGTGGTCAGGGTTCCCATCAGAAGAAAGAGGGGAGAGGAAAACTTAAAAATAAGGAGTTCTCAAAAAGCCCCCAAAACAATTTCTAGGGGGGGGGGTGGTAACCAGTCCCAGCCTGAGACTGAAAATAGGCCAGGGTTCTTTGATAAGAAGAAAGGGAAGTTTGTACCCAAATGCTTAGAGTGCACCAAGCATGGTCACCTCAAGGACGACTCCAAGTGTCCCATGCTGGCACAGCCCCCCACTGGAGGGCAGACACCTGGGTTGGCTAGTGTAGTGCTTGGGGAGGAGGTAGTCCCAGATAGCTTTGGGGAACAGATAGAGGTAACCCTAGTGTCCCTGGGAGACGAGGAAATGGTGCCAAAAGCCCACATGCCTGCCAATACTTCCAAGTATAGGCAGTGGGTCACTATTAATGGGCAAAGGGTGGAGGTGGCTCTGCATGACACAGGAGCCAGAATGACTACTGTTAGGGGTCAGCTGGTGTCAGCAGAGCAGGTCATCCCCAATAAATTCCACCAGGTCATAGATGCTGACAATCGTGAGAGTCACCTATCAGTGGCTCTCATTCCCTTTGAGCGGGGGGTCTCTGGTACTCTAAAAGTAGCTGTGAGTCCTGCCATACCTGTAGATTGTCTGCTAGGTAAAGACCTTGAGCAGAATACCTGGAAGGAGGTGGAGCTCAGGTCTCACCTGGAGATGTCAGGTTTGCCTGAGTGGGTCTGTATGACCACATGGTCCATGTCTGCCCGGGAAAGCAGTCACAGGCATTTGGAGCCTCGAACCATGGCCCAGACAGCTGCAAAGAGGAAGGGAAAGGGGTGAGGGAAAGCGGTCCCTGAAGTTCCCGCGCTGGTTGATGGGGTCCCAGAGGAGGAGGCCCCTGAGCCAACTGAGGAGGACATCGCCGCACTGGGTAACCTGTGTGAGCTTGCTGGCTGGCAAGTTGAGAGTGGGCCAACCAGGGAGGAGTTCTGCAAAGTGCAGAAAGAGTGCCCTACTCTTGAGGGTTTGAGGTGACAGGCTGCAGCCCAGGCACCAGGTGAAGCAGCTGACGATCACCATATCTATTGAGAGAATGATCTCCTTTACAGTGAGCCCAAGTTACCAGAAGAAGGGGCAGCATGTGTTCCAGTGCTACCGGGCCTTCCTACTGGATTGGCTCACAACATCCCTCTGGCGGGACATTTGGTGCAAAACAAGACCTTTGCCACACTTGTAACCCACTTTTATTGGCCCGAAAGCGAGTAGCCTCAGATGCTTTCTGTAGGTTCTGCCTAACCTGCCAGGCTAATGAGAAGACAGGGAAAAGGCTAAAGGCCCCCCTGATCCTACTCCCCCTTGTTGGCACCCCCTTTGAAAGGGTGGGCATCAACGTCACTGGTCCCTTGGACCCAAAAACTGCCCTAGGCAACAGGTTTATACTGGTTTTGGTGGACCATGCCACCCGCTATCGAGAGATGATCCCTCTAAGGACAGTAACTGCACCGGTGGTGACCAGAGCTCTGATGGGGTTATTTACCTGTGGGATTCCAAAAAGAGGCTGTGCCTAACAGAGGCACAAAGAAGTGCATGTGTGATGTGTGTTTACCGGTTTACCACCCCTTACCATCCTCAATCCAATGGGCTTGTGGAAAGGTTCAATAAGCCTCTAAAATGCATCATCACAGGCCTACCTGAGGCCATAGGGCATAAGTGGGGCATTCTCTTGCCATGCCTTCTCTTTGCTTATAGAGAGGTACCCCAGAAAGGGGAGGGGTTCAGCCCCTTTGAACTTCTTTATGAGTACCCTGTCAGTGGGCCGCTAAGCATAGTGAAAGAGGGGTGGGAGAAAGCTCCCAGGAAACGACCCCAAGATGTGGTCAGTTACATGCTGGCCCTCCGCAACCAGATTCAGCTCTTCTGGAAACAGGCCAAGAGCAACCTCGAGGCCAGTCAATAGGTGATGGAGCAATGGTATGAGCAGAAGGCCACCCTGGTAGAATTCTCACCTGGAAACAAAGTATGGGCAATGGAGCCGGTAGAGCCTAGGGCTCTTCAGGTCTGCTGGACTGGCTCATTCGAGATCAAGGAGCAGAATGGGGAGGCCACTTACTTAGTGGACCTCAAGTCCCCCAGAAACCCCCTAAGGTTGCTCCATCAAAATAGTCTGAAACCTCATTTTGAGAGGTCTGAAGTCAGCATGCATGCTCCTGGTGACAGATGAGGGTATGGAAGAGGAGAGTGAGCCTCTCCCCAACCTCCTCTCTGCCAAAGAAGGTGATGGGTCAGTGGAGGGTGTCAATCTCTCTGACCCTAGATCAGAGAGGGGACTGCTACAAGTTATTGGAGCAGTTATTTTCCCTGTTTTCCCTGACCCCCGGGCTCACACACTTGTGTGTACACGATATTGACACAGGAGACAGTCCCCCGGTAAAGAATAACATTTATAGAGTGTCAGATAAGGTGAAGGCCAGCATCAAGGAGGAAGTTACCAAGATGCTGGCTTCTGGGGTGATAGAGAAGTCCAGCAGTCCCTGGTCCAACCCAGTTGTGTTGGTTCCTAAGGCTGCTGCTCCTGGTGCCATGACAGGGCTTAGGTTCTGCGTGGACTACCAGGGGCTCAACTCTGTCACAAAGACAGATGCTCACCCCATTCCTGAGCTGATGAGCTCGTAGACAGGCTAGGTGTTGCCAAGTTCCTTAGTACCTTTGACTTCACATCAGGATACTGGCAGATCGCCTTGGCTGAAGGGGCAAAAGAGAGATCAGCTTTTTCTACTCCTGAGAGTCATTACCAGTTCTGGGTCATGCCCTTTAGACTGAAAAATGTGCCACTACCTTCCAACGGTTGGTTAACGGGGTCCGAGCTGGCAAGGATGCCTTCTGTGCAGCCTATCTAGACCACATTGCCATCTATAGTTCCAGCTGGGAGGAACACCTGCAGGCCTGACCATCAAGGCCAGTAAGTACCAGATTGGGCAGGGTTCTGTGGTGTACTTGGGACACCTAGTAGGTGGTGGCAAGGTGCAGCCCCTCCAGGCCAAGATTTAAACAATCAAAGCCTGGCAACCACCTAGAACCCAAACAGAGGTGAGAGCCTTCTTAGGTCTCACCGGATACTACTGAAGATTTCTCAAGGGTTATGGCTCCATAGTGGCCCCCTTAACAGAACTCACAACTGAGAAGCAACCTAGGTTGGTGAATTGGACAGAGGCTTGTCAGAAAGCCTTTGACTCCCTGAAGGAAGCCATGTGCACGGCACCCGTGCTCAAGGCCCCTGACTACTCCAGAGATTTCATGTGCAGACAGATGCTTCAGAGCATGGCATGGGGCGGTCCTAGCACAGCTGAATGAGGAGGGCCTAGACCAACCAGTAGTCTTTATTAGCAGAAGACTACTACCACAGGAACAGAGGTGGAGTACTATGGAAAGAGAAGCATTTGCTGTGGTCTGGGCACTGAAGAAGCTGAGACCATACCTGTTTGGGACTCACTTCCTGGTTCAGACAGACCACAGGCCCCTCAGATGGCTCATGCAAATGAGGAGGGAAAATCCTAAACTCTTGAGATGGTCCATTTCCCTACAGGGGATGGACTTTACGGAGGAGCATCGCCCGGGGACTAACCACACCAATGCTGATGGTCTCTCCAGATACTTCTGCCTTAGCGATGAGAGCTCCAAGGGGTTGGGTAGCTCTCCCCACTTTCAGCTGGGGGGACACATGTTAGACCTGACAGCCTTAGGCTGGTCACCCCAAACTTTTTGCCTGCCTCCCTCCACTTTTTAATACTGTTTTGCTGGTTTTAGGACTCTACGCACTTTACCACTGCTAACCAGTGCTAAAGTGCATATGCTCTCTGCCTTAAAACATGGTAACATTGGTTCATACCCAAATGGCATATTTGATCTACTTGTAAGTCCCTAGTAAAGTGCACTACATGTGCCCAGGGCCTGTAGACTGAATACTACTAGTGGGCCTGCAGCACTGGTTGTGCCACCCACATAAGTAACCCCTTTACCTTGTCCCAGGCCTGCCATTGCAAGGCCTGTGTGTGCAGTTTCACTACCACTTCGACTTGGCATTTAAAAGTACTTGCTAAGCCTTAAACACCCCTTTTTCTACACATAAGTCACCCCTAAGGTAGGCCCTAGGTAACCCAGAGGACAGGGTGTTGTGTAGATAAAAGGGAAGACATATATCTATGTGTTTTATATGTCCTGGTAGTGGAAAACGCCTAAATTTGTTTTCCACTGCTGTGAGGCCTGCTCTTTTCATAGGCTAGCATTAGGGCTATCCTCATAAACTGTTTGAGTGTTAGATTCTGATTAGAAAGGGGTAAACAGGTCATATTTAGTATGGCCAGAATGGTTATACAAAATCCTGCTGACTGCTGGGGTTGGATTTTATATTACTATTTTAGAAATGCTACTTTTAGAAAGTGAGCATTTCTCTGCAGTGGCCTGCCCTCACACAATGACTGCCAAACACCATAATGGGACCCTGGCAGACAGGGTTGTACTGAAAGGGGACCTTGTGCACTTCAAAACCACTCTTTGAAGTCTCCCCCACTTCAAAGGCACTTTTGCGTATATAAAATGGGTCCCTGACTCTACCAAATCAGACACTTCTTGGGACAGACACTCTGCACCAGAACCTGCAACCTGCCAAGAGAAGCTGCTTGGCTGCCCAAAGGACTCACCTGGACTGCTTTGCTATAAAGGACTGCTGCTTTGCAACAGAAACTCTGCTGCATTGCCCACTGGATCAATGCAACAGCTGTGACTTCATCCCACACTCCCAGGATTTCCATGCATCATCCTATGGGTGTCAAAAGACCCTGCATTGCAAAAGAGGATTCAAGCCTGCATGCTGGAATTCAATGCAAAGCCCTTGCCACGTGGATAAGAACTGACCTGTGTGCACCCAAAAATCCATCGCACACCTACCTTTTTCCATGCAGCTACTCCTCTACGGTCCTCGTGTGTGTAATTTTGATGCAAAAACAAACAGGGGAGGGCTAATCCATAGGGAGTTTTAAAGAATAACTGGTCCTGTGTACGGGACTCCCATCAAACTTCAAAAAAACAAAAAGGTACACAGTTCCAGACAAAAAATTATCTATATAAATACAGAGAGTAGACAATTGAACCTGTGAGTCTGCTCTTATTAGAAAAAGAGCCCTCACTCACCAATTGGTGACATGCTTCATCATCGGGCTTTTGCTCCTCGTCAGGCCGGCACTGCAATGCCTCTTAATTTAGAGGATTGTATGTACTGTCTATGTGTGTTTCACTGTGTGATACACTTCACACAAGGGAAAAGTCACCTGTGTGGGCTCACAGTGCACATTACTTTACCTGTGACATAAGTTTATGTGTTTCTTTTTTCTTCTCTAGGTTCCTGTGAGATGACTTGATTACAAACTAAATATAGCATGTGGATTAGGTAAGTTTTGGTCCTGACGAATCGCACTGATCTTAAACGACTTTAAATGCGAGAAACATGTTGACCTTTCTAGTAGCAGTATAGGGATTTCTGTACTGACATTCCTAACATTCTCTGAATTTAGGGACTGTAGACTAAACTTTATTTTTTTCCTATTGAGGGTGGATTAGACATTACTACTAATCCTTACCCCACATTACCGTTTTTAATCATGACAGGGGTCTGATCTTGATTAAATATGAGTTTTGTAGACCTCTAGCCATTTTTAACCTCACACACTTATATCTTTCTATACCAACCCCACATTCCAGCACTCAACAACTGGCATTTCTTTATCAAAAAGATCTCTGGCAAAGAGCCCCGGTGAGGGGCCCGTCAGGCATTGCAGTGCCGGCCTGACGAGGAGCAAAAGCCCAATGATGAAGCATGTCACCAATTGGTGAATGAGGGCTCTTGTTCTAATCAGAGCAGACTCACAGGTTCCATTGTCTACTCACTGTATTTATATATATCATTTTTTGTCTGGAACTGTGTACCTTTTTGTTCTTTTTAATTTTGATGCAAACCAGGTACTTTGTGCTTGCCAGAGACAATTGTTGCTTTTAAGAACTAAACACTCTTCTTATCACTACAAAAGTAATATTTCAACTTGTGATTATCAAATCTTGATCGTTTTGACCTTAATTTAATCAGATAAATATCTTATATTTTTCTAAACCTGTTTGGTATCTTTTTGTAGTGTTCTCACTGTGTTATTGCATGATTTATTGCACAAATACTTTACACATTGCTTTCTAAGTTAAGCCTGACTGCTCAGTGCCAAGCTACCAGAGGGTGGGCACAGGATAATTTGGATTGTGTGTGACTTACCCTGACTAGGATTTTGGTCCCTATTTGGACAAGGGATACAAACTCTCCTAAACGTTGTTTGAGCTGAATGGATTGAGGTTTCTTCTAATCAACCTGTCGTGCAATGTTCTTGGGCCCTAGATTACACTTCTCATGTGCACATGGACACATGTGTTGGCAGACATTACATCGAACATTTACAAGAAATCCAGCGATGGAGAGAAAAAGAATTACGCCTCGAAAAATGGTTACAGGGCTTTAGTTAAATGTTGTTCGTAACACGGCATTTAGGACAATTGCCCCCTTTCTGGGTGGCTGAGCCACCAACAGGACTGCGGTTGAGCGAGGACTAGATGAGGCATGCCTCTATCAGATTTTACCTGTTTATGTTTGCCACGCAAAATGGTTCTAGGCCGACAAAATGCCCAAATGTCCAACACATGCCTGCATAAAATTCAGATAATTTCCAATGCATCTGGATCATTTATTTTTTATTTTTCAAAAAACAGCCCACACTTTGGTCAGGGGCATAGCTTCAGGTGGTGTTTGAGGTGTTACACGCCCCAAGAAAAGTGTTTTCTTATAAATAGTTGGGTACATAATGCTTTCAGTTGTGTATTGGAGAAATCAGTCGGATTTCAGCAGGTATTTTTCATACACACAGACATAAAACGCAAACACAGTCTGTGGAGAGTCAGAAAAAATATTGGTTATTTTACAGAATATTGCGATTTTCTCTCATAGTACTCCCACCAAACCGCATTCCTGTCCCTTTCCAGTGCCCCTTAAGCCCCACTCATGGACCCCTGCTTGTCGTATAATGGATTTAAACATTATGCCTCTCATTAAGAATTTGGCGGCCGAAATCCTGCTGTCGGGTTAACGTCAGTGCAGTTCTTTCCTGCGGCCCCTATTAATAGTTTCCCGCTGGGTCTGTTTCTGCCTACCGGCTCAGCGGGAAACAGACCACAACATTGACGCTGTCTCATAACAGAGCCAGAGGCAATGTTGCGGTGCGTAGGGTGCACCAGCACCCATTGCGCTTTTCAATGTATGCAAAGCACAGTGAAAAGCACGACGGGGTGGCCATGGGGGCCTCTGCACTGCCCACGCCAAGTGCCTGGACAGGGGGCCCGTCTCCACCAGCTTTTACAAGGCAGTGATACCGTCATGTAAAAGCTGGTGGAGATGGGACTCGTAATCCCCAGGGCAGCGCTGCTTGGAGCCCTGCCCTGGTGGATTAGGACCGCCAGCACTGCCAGCCCCTCCAGTTCAGAAGAAGTGGCAGTGCTGGCGGTTTGACCGTGGCGTAACTGCCACAGTCATAATGTGGCTGTCAGACCGCCACATTGCATGTGGTCCAACCGCCATTGTGGCCCTGGCGGTCTTAAGGCCACCAGGGTCGTAATGAGGGGCTACGTGCCAGCCTGATTGTCAGAAAATCTAAAGCTCTCACCCCTCCAGTCTTACTGACTAAGCTATGCCCCTGACTTTGGTGGTTTGTTTCTGGAAAATTAAATAAATGCAAAACGGCCCCAGGACATAATCTTTAATCTGGCTGGAACACTTCTCGGGGGTGGCCACGCGTGAGCCAGCAGAGGCGGAGCCTACATCATGCGTTACAGAGCAACAGGCTGACATTTAAGTGCGCTCCCCCGCCTCCCCAGAACTGAAAACCACAATTCTAGAAGGGTTTGTAGCACTGAGGTTTTGAACCAATCATGGCACCGATGCTCTAAGGTAAGGCTAGAAATGAGTTAACTCTATTTTAAGCGAGAAGAGTGGCAGGGGACGCATTAATCACTATTATAAATGTGTTTGATGTGAGAAAGGCATGGCTTATCATTTCTTCATTTCCAAGTGTTCAAATGATTTTAAACCCTGATAAGAATATTGAATTAAAAGAGACAAAGAGATAATTATCCAATCTGTGATAAATATTAACTGTCATAGGAATTAATTTCAGAAGAACTGATAATAAAGATCCTCACGGATAAAGAGCCTAATTTGGTTTCAGGAGAAGACAGATAGCCTGCGCTCCTGTTTTCTGCACAATGGATCCTCTAATTTTCTTTCCGTACCCATTTCATATCAACTCGGCTGCGAGTTTGACCCCTTTTATTGCAATGACTGTGCTGCACATGATAAAAGTGTACTTGTACGCTTCTTTATGTTACTTGGCTCTGGCTATTTCAGTGATTGCATTCAATATTTAGGCCCTTATGACATTCTCTTGGTGCCTCTGCAGTCATACTGCTCCCAGGAATATAAAATGCAAAAGGTGCAGTAATTTCCGGGGATGGTATTACTGCACTAGTACAAGTTTTTCTCTAAGAAATGGGAAAGAGTCACATTACCCTCTGTTTCTGCAATGATTCCAGAATGTTTACCGCACAAATTTCACCACATTATTTCTTGATGAAACGCGGTCAGTGGAAAACAACGTGTGGTGTTGTTGCTCAAGGTGTGGTGTTCCCGCACAACCTATAATCTGGATAAAGCCTGTAGGCTTCATTACCCGTTGAATCTGGATTTCTCATAATGAGTGCCGTAATGTTTGTAGTGCGCGGATGCTACCTTTGGTCTCTTCACATAAGTAATTGGAAGAAATGATACGGCTTAGACTGTATTATTTCCAGTGAAGTATGTCTGGGTTCAGACTCAGGTTCCAGAGGAGAACGTTCGTTTGTGATGTGACCAACTGTTATATCCACACTTGAATAGGTGGTCTTAAATGTTCTCCTGAACTTCCACAAGTCCTGTTCGAGAAAGTTCTGTAATTCTGAGCTCCTCAAAGAAGGAATCAGCTTTCACCACCTAGCAGCTGTAGCTAGTGGGTTCTGCCCATATTGTACCCCAGGATTTTTACATTTGACTATCTTTTTTTGTACTTTTACTATGAGTGTCTCAGTAACTGGGTCTCGGTCACACCAAATTTACGATGATTGGACTGAGAGTGCATACCACCAGCGTTTCCTTTTATGTTAAGGCTGTTGATCCGCAGTTACGGTAGAAGGCTCTGGACTGGTTACACGTGAGGCTGCATGCATGCACACTGTGCATGTGGGACTACTGCCTTGAGCAGCCCTGTATCTGTACCCAGGTAGCGTGTCATAGAAGGGACTCAAAGAATCATTACTGACCTGGGGTAAGCCATATAATCTGATGTGTAGGTCTGTAGTGCTTACTGAATGTCTGCAGTGCTTAAACTGTTTTACACATTATGGGGGAAATCTGTACTAAAATACAGTTTAACTCCACTTAGGCCTACAGGGTCTAGTGAGGTATTCAGTTAAGGGTAAAGATGCAGCCTGGGTGTAGATTTACAGTCACTAATAGAACTACACTCCTTATGACATGCCACTATAGCCTTAGAACCCGCCGTAGCGGGCTCTACCGGCTATTAAAGGCCCGCTCCCGCGTTAAATGCTGGAGCCGAAGGCGAGGGCATTTAACAAGGGAAAGGGCCTTTAATAGCCGGTAGAGCCCGCTACGGCGGGTTCTAAGGCTATTAGAACATTCTGCCACTCAGGGCAGAATGTTCTATTAAAAAAAACAAATTGCTCACGGAGCCCGAGGGGATTAAAATCCCCTCGGGCTCCGTGAGGCTTTGTTCACAGCTGTTGCTGTAAACAAAGCGAACATTGGAATGTTGGCGCTGCAGGCTTTTACTGGCCAGTAAAAGCCCGCAGCACTCCATTGTTTTCAATGGAGCTGCCAACGTTCGAATGTTCTAATATAGCCTTAGAGCCCGCCGTAGCGGGCTCTACCGGCTATTAAAGGCCCGCTCCCCGCGTTAAATGCCCGAGCCGAAGGCAAGGGCATTTAACAAGGGAGAGGAACTTTAATAGCCGGTAGAGCCCGCTACGGCGGGTTCTAAGGCTATTAGAACATTCTGCCACACAGTGCAGAATGTTCTATTAAAAAAAAAAATGTTCACGGAGCCCGAGGGGATTAAAATCCCCTCGGGCTCCGTGAGGCTTTGTTCACAGCTGTTGCTGTGAACAAAGCGAACATTGGAATGTTGGCGCTGCGGGCTTTTACCAGCCAGTAAAAGCCCGCAGCACTCCATTGTTTTCAATGGAGCCTCTAGCATTCCAATGTTCTAATAATTATTCCATTTCCCTGGCTCAGCTCATAATCACAGTGCAGACCTTTGTCTTAGCTGGCTTAGTTAGTCTCTCACCCCAGTATGAGCATCGAATACCTCTCCACACAACATATCAAATAATAATTTTTGTCTAAGTTCTTGAGGAAGAAGGGGTGGACATCTGCATGTGTTAATTAGCTTGTCACAATACACTTGGGTTGGGTGGCAGGCCCACAGAAACAAACAGAAGGACCAAAACACTGGTGCCTATACAGGAGGGGCGCTCGTAGAAGCTCTTTCCATAGACAACTTGAAGTCACCATATTGGATTGTCCCAGAATTGTGTGCAGGAGGGTTAGGGCAGGGGTGGAGTGATGAAGTGATATTCTAGGATTGGACAGAGGTGCCTGGCTTTTAGAAATGTCATCCCCTACTTAAAACCCTTGCACAAGAGAGAGACAAATGTGAGGGCACTGGACCTGAAAGCAACAATGGCGAAAGACTGGCCAGTTCGAAGAAGAAGCCACCTAATGCCCGGCAAGGATGGATTGAAGGACTTTAACTCCAGCTGGCTCTTAAGGACTAGGATGGGCCTTTCTAGAGCCAGTGGTGCTGGCCCCCTTATGCTCCTGAAGAGCAGTTGGGGGAATTGACTTACTGAGGGACCTTGAGTGGTTCCCCAGGACCTTCTGTCAACTGGCACTTGACTCTGCTGCGGACACATAGGTCGCCTACAAGACTGCCAGGAGGCTCTGGGGCCTGGAAAGTATGGCAGGGAGGATGTTCTGCTTGTTGGCTGTAGAGTGCCTGTGGAAGATGCACCCCAAGCAGAAGAGAGCCTCAGGAGAGCAAGCAGAGGACAGATCTGGCGCAGGGAGCTCTGAAATACAGCTGCCCATAAAGAGTGCCCTTAGAGAGACCAGAGGGTCCTGGTGACTAGGGCAGACAGTATCTGCTTTATCTATCCCAAAATACAGCTTGGAATGGGGGAGAATGAAATGCATATCGCTCCGCTTCCAAAGTAGATATTACCCCAGAGAGGGCTAAGCTCCTGGGGGTTGGCACAACAACAGTGATTTAACTTTCCATGGGGAGGAGGTGTGGGGGCCTTTTCCCTGTACTTATTTCTGCCCCGGGGGGCTACTAGCTCTAAAGAAACTGCTTCATGCTAAAGGACCCCAGGTAACCTGTCCCCTAGGGCCTGCAAAGAGACTCGGTGAGGCGCATTGCCAGCCACCTGGGAATGTGTCGGGAGGCCGAGTCACACTGACCTCTTGTCCGCCTTTCTGCACTCCTTGCAGGCAGGAGAAGTGCACAAATCCAGTCTGTGTGAGAGAGCAGAAGAGATACTGCTCCCACCAGGCAGGAGCAGAATAAAGAATGTTCTAGCTCCTGCACAGCGAGCATCAGGTGCTCGTGTGCACTGTCAGCAAGCCAGGGTTTTGGAGGCCTTGGGGTTCCCCCACAACACCTTTCAAATTTCAAGGCTGGTGGTCCCCAGGTGGGACTTGGGCATCCAAAAAGAAAAACAAAGGGCACAGTGCAGAGGTGCTAGTTCAAAACAAAAAGCAAGTGACCCTGCTCATTAAATATGTACTACTTCAGCCAGGAATGAGTATAAACTCTTGCTATGGCATTTTCAGGGAACACCTAGCTTCCTTGTGGTGCCCATGGAGCACAAGGGCACCACCACCACACATAAACCATGTTGTGGAGGGCTATAGAAAGCCCAGCAGCCCCCTAGAAAGATTTTACAAAAATCATTCTGAGTATTCTTGGTCTTGGTGAGTATTACCCCAGGAGAGGTTTTTCATTATTTCAAAGATTTCTGTGAACTTGTGCACATGAGCTGGAATGGCGGTGACCTTTAGTAGAAGGTCCTGTGACTGCAGCGGCAGTCTAATCAAAGTAAAAGAAATACCTATGTATTGACGGCTGTGCTTTATTCAAGCTGATGATGTTGACAATACTGGGTTTTAAGTATAGTGAACACTGTTGAATGTTGATACTGTCCCCATTGACTTCAATGGTGGGTTGTATGGTAATACATATAAGTAATGTCTCCATTATTTGCAATGGTGTTGTTATGGTGAAGTATAACATATGGCTGATTTTACTGATGTGGTGATACTCGCACAAAGTCAGTAGATCTGCCTTTTTAACAATGACACTCACTAATATTGTGATGTTACATCTAGTATAGGTGGGGGGTATTCTGATTATAGGATTCAGGACCCTCTAGAGTTGTAACATAATATAAGGGTGTCACCAAAGGTATTTTTATCTGCCTGATGTACCTATTCCGAACTTCCGATGGGGAGGTTGCCGCCATAGTGGCTGTCTTCCCGCTGGGCCCATTACGACTTTCCCGCTAGGTCAGTGGGCAGAAACCTCAGTTTCCGCCTACCGGCCTAGCGGAAACAACCTACAGCATTGTCTTCGGCTGGTAATCGAGCCAGCAACAATGCTATAGGATGCAGGGTGCACCAGCATCCTCACACTGTTCACTGTCTGCAAAGCAGACATTGCAAGGGTACTGGCCAGGGGGACTACTGCACTGCCCATGCCAAGCGCATGGGCAGTGAAGGGGCCACCCTGCACCCGTTCTCTGCCAGCCTTTTCATCAGCATGAAATCGCTGGCGGAGAACGAGGTTGTAATCTCCAGGGCAGCACTGCTTGCAGCGCTGGCCTGGCGGATTAGGACTGCCACAACAGCCAGACCGTTGGGATCACTGATTCTGGCGGTGCTGGCGGTCCGACAGCAGCATGACCGCCGTGGTCATAATGTGGCAGTCGGACCTCCGCATTGGCCGTGGTCTGACTGCCACCGCAATGTTTGTACATATAACAAGAGTTTTATTGACAGCTGAATTTTGGCTCTCCCAGGCATCCATCTTGGACTACATGGTTTCCAGATTTATAATTTTACAATTTCTGCCACCTGGAATTTGTCTCTAATTTAGTCTTTCTTCAAAAAATGGCATTATAAAAACATTTACACCAGATCTTTCAAAACAGGTGCAAGGAGACATCATAGGAAAAATAGGGAAAACAAATATCTAGTGTGGTCAGGAGAGGGTGAGATCCAAAAATAGAAGGCAGATGACATAATGTTGGTGAGGTGATAGAAACAGGTGTATGAAAGAAGTGTTATCCAATAGGACCTAGATGTAGAGAAGTCATAAATCATGTGCAGTACTCAATGACATCTTTTTATGCCAAGGATTATGGCTACCCAACTGGCCTAAGGTATGAAGGTACGAAGTAGTACGGCTCCTTCATTGACTATCTCCAGCATTCTTGACTTTGTTAGATTGAACTTGTTTTTGTTGTTTGATATAGGATGTTGTCTGTATTATTCGTCATACACGTCCAGAATTATTGTCCCAGAGACCATTGTGTCGAGAAGATTGCTGATTCTAGGTCCTATAAAGATGCAGTTATTGATCACAAATCAGACCCAGTAGTGAATTTTTCATGACCTGGCAACACACATTCCAAGCCCACACAATTAGTCAGTCATGCCAAAGTTGTATCCCAGGGGCCTCCCAGTATTCATACTTCAATCTTTTTGGAACATTGATTTTTAAATAAATGTTTTGTCCTTCCTGAATTAGTTTTTCTGTTTTTAAACTTTTCGGCCTCACACAGAATTTCTGTCAGTGTTGGGAAATGAAGAACTATGGGAATTCAGTGTCCTCACATTTATGAATAGATTATTGTTTGATAGGTTTACCTGGGTTTTGCAGCAATAAATTTCCGATAGAGTATCTCACTATTCTGATGCTCAATTTCACCCTTTGAAAATAGGTAAGATAAGCCTTCACATGCACAAACACATAGAAGTAGATGCCTCTTCCCTTACCTTTGGGAGGAAGGATTCCCCTTGGGCTTAGTGACTCCAAGTAAGCCACTGCTTTTGCTTTCTCCTTGAACCACTCTTCTCCCGGTATTCCACAGCTTTTGAATGAGAGGGATGCCCTCAAATTCTTTTTCCTACCAAGGTACCACTAAGTGATGGCTTGAACAGTCAAGGCTTATTCCAGGTGGTGGAGAGAACTGGAAACTCAGGGGATGATTTAAGAGCCCCTAGTGCTTCCTTGCGCCACGTTAGCTTAATTTCTTTATGCTAATGTGGCCAAACAAGGACAAAAACGCCACGCCAAATTTACAAAGTGGCGCTATGCATGCATTGCTATCCCTTTGTGCTACATTATGTCTGTGCCAGGCATGATGTATGTAAGGGGGGTGTTCCCCCCTTTGGGGCGCCGAAAAAATGGTGCTAAGAAATCTAAAAGATTTATGTGCGTTATTTTTTTCGGCACTGTTAACACCTGCTGAGAGCAGGCATTAAAAGAAGGCACACCATTATTTAGAATGGGCCTCAATTGGCTTTGCAGGGTTAGCATATACATTTTTTACACTAATCCTGCAAAGCTCTGAACTAGCGTCAAACATTTATTTGACGCTAGTTCCCCTCACTACCGCCATGGTGTGCCATATCTTAGATACGGCGCACACATTGTTGCTGTTAGGGGGGTGCCAAGGAGAGCAAGAAAAGTGACACTGCACCAGGTGCAGCACCACTTTTCTTAAATCAGGCCCTCGGAGTGTAGCAGATAGATCACAGATAATAACTTGAATGATTATTCAGTGAATGATCTTTAGAGAAAGAAAATTACCTACTTGCCTAGAAATAAAGTTTTAAGGAAGAACACAGCTTAAAGAAAACAAACTAAAAGGACTTAATTAAGGATAGTGATGTGTTATAGGATCTAAAAACAAAAAGAATCAACAGAAATATTTCGTGAAGCATGACAGTAGCATGGATTTCATTAAGCCAATAGACAATTTCTAAAACAGTGACATCTACAAGAAAACACAATAATGACTGTTATTTATCTGCGAATAGTATAGCTCTATCACAGCTTGACACAGATGCGATGATTTTCCAAATAAAAACATTAACCAACGCAAAGTGTGCACAATAAACGTTATAAATAGCATATTTTTCGGAAAAGCTGACTTGCTAAGTGACAAATGATAAATTCCCTAACAGTGCATCAGAAATTAATTTTTACTGCAAATCGTCATGGACTCCCCCACCATTGTCAATGAAGGGAAAGCATAAACTGTATAAAAATTAGCACTAAAAATAGGGGAAGGACAAGGGACTGCGTCGGCTAAGCTTAATGGAAACAACTGTGTTGCCAATAACGTTATGTAATAGGAATAGAACCGTTTTCTGCTAATGTCTCCTACTTACTGTTTCAGAACTACTGCACTTCAAATACATTAACTTAAATGAATTGCCATTGAGATTCATATCACATCTCTAATGTTGGTTCACATTCTAAACTGAAAAACTTGGCAGCAAAATCAAAACCTCTATTAAGAGTAAATGAGAGGTCTAGGGATATTATTTTGTCCACTAAAACATCGCCCGCCTCAGGTTTATACTTTATTAAATTGTAAGTCATTATTTAAGAGTCAAATGAGTCAGAGCTAATGAGCTGTATAAAACTGAGACAATTATACAATTAAGAAAGTAAAGTAGCACAGATTTCCCACTGTTGGAATTCTGTATGATAACACTATAGGATTCTCTTTGGTGGGACCTTCACTGACAACGGGTATTCCAGATGTGACTTGGAAGAATGTGGGAATAAAATCTACTTTAATGACGAAATGCCATGTCAAGTAACGTATTGTTATGTAGCCACTGATGGCATATCTGAGGTTACAGGGCCAGAGCGTGCAAGGAGATGAAGGGGCCTAGTGGTGCAGGGTGGCTTGTAAGAAGGCAGGAGGGTGACAGGGCTTAGAGCATGTCAGAAACTGCACGAGAGGAAGTACACAAGGAATCAGGAATGCTAGAAAGAGGAGGTCTGCTGGGAGCACCGAGGTGAACAGGCAGACTAGACTTGAATGTGGGGAAGATGAATGAATGGAAGAGCAAATGGCAGGGAGTTGGCAGATTTTAGGGGTGTGGGGGGTACCTCTTTGGCAAAGCAACGGATTTAGTGCCGTCTCATTGTTGGAAGAGGTGACAATCACCTGTTTTAGCTCCTCAGGAATTGTACAAGTACAATAGGAGCTGATGACTAATTCTGTAACAATCTGAAGAAGCTTCTGCATGCTGTCTGAAACAGTATTTGAAGTGCACTCGCCACCAAACCATCAGTGATACATAGGCTTTCAACATTGTTTCTTACATCTCCTTCGGAAATTTCTTTACAGGAAAATTACAATCTCAATAAGTGATGTCTATTCACAAACTATACTGTAATGTAATGTGGATTTGTAGAGCGCAAACTTGTCACACGTGAGCATAATCAAGCCCAGAGTATATGCGAGCTATGCAAACAGGTTCAGTTTAAGAGCCCGCGTTTCAGTTTCTTGCAGAGCTCCATAACAGATGTGGATGTCATAATGTGCTGAGGACAGGTCGTGCCAGGATTTGCCTGCCAAGTAAGAGTATGCCTCCTATCTTGCTTCTATGGATATGGGGTTTGATAGAGCACGAGAGAGGCCCAGTGGAGGTTGCTAGTTGGTTGATGGAAGTGTAGTTGGTGGTTGAGGTCGGTGGGACCCAGGTTGTGCAGTGCCTTGTAGGTGTGAGTGAGTAGTTTGAACTGGCAGTGTTTCTAAATGGGGAACCTGTGAAGTTGTTGAGGATGAGGTCTGATGTGTGTGCAGCGAGGAAGGTTAAGTACTACTCTGGCAGCAGCATTTTGGATGGTTTGCAGCCTGTACAGCAGGTGTTCAGTAATGCTGTAGTAGACGACATTGCCACAGTTCAGGATGGTAACTCCTGAGTGAGATTTTGAAGGCATTCCTTGAGGCGGGCTCTTGTGAGGTACTCCATTTTCTATCTGTTTACATTGCCACTAGGAATCTGAGTGCGTTGGTGTATGAGCTTGCTTGCTTGTTTGTTTGTCCTTGTTGGATTGTGTTTCTGAGAGGTGCAAGAATGTTGGCACTGGTGGATATCCACTTATTGAAACAGTCTGTGTGACTGTTGGTGTCATTGGAAAAGGTTGGGAGTGGAGCTGGAGGGTGTTGAGCCAAGCGACTTTGGTCACATTCTTCCAGCTGCGGCTAGTAGTGCGTAGCTTCTCAGTCAGTGCAGTGGGTGTGGTCCAGATGTGAACATGTATGACATAGTGGTCCGTCCAAGTGAGCGGCGAGATGTGGCTGATCTTGATTTCATCACTGGAAGTAAAGATGGGAACGAGGGTGTGTCCCGCGAAGTGCGTGGGCCCCTTCATGAGTTGAGTGAGGCTGATGTTTTCTAGGCTGTCCAGCAGGTCTGTGGTGTTGGAGTCTGTGGGGTCGTTAAGATGGAAGTTGAGGTCAATGAGGAGTAAGTAGTCTTTGGTGTTAAGGATGAAAGGGGTGACAAGGTCATTGATGTGGTTTCTGAAGTTGCTCTGAGATCTCGATAGGTGGTGTGTGAGGATCCCCTTGATGGTGGATTTAGCATCTGTCTGTAGCTTGAATGTAGGTGTTCTATAAAAGTAGTTTCTGGGTCATTGGTAGAGATGCATTTGATGGTGTCTTTGTAGATGATGGAGATGCCGCCTCCTCGTTTCATGGTTTGGTCCTAGTGCAGGACCATGTATCCTGGAGGAATGGCATTGACGATGCTGGGCAGAAAAAGGGTTGAGACAGGTTTTGGTGAGGAATACGATGTCAGGTGCATGGGTGTGGGTGAGGCTCCACACCTCAGTGGTGTGCTTGTTAAGCGAGCAGGTGTTGAGGATCATGCATGCATAAGATTGTTGGTGAGCGGGTCAGGCATGTGCGAGGTTTGGGTGTGGGAGGTGGATTCAGTAGAGGTGCTGTCTGAGTGGGCGTGTGAGAGTGTGGCAGAAGGGGACGAGGCAGTGGCAGTGTAAGTACGTGCAAGGACCAACCATGGACTGGGGTGCGGCTAGGCAGCAGTGATCTTGGTGGTGTCTGGGGTTGAGTCACAAGAGTTCCTTGGGAAAGTCTCTGTGGGTACCCGGACGACCAGGGGTCCTGGCCCTGGGCTAGGTGTGGGTGCGGACGGGAGCAGACAGGCTTGCCTTTGGCATGCCTTTGGTGCGCTGGAGGTGCGGTCATGCTGCTGACTGTATTAAGTAGGTTCTGGGTGTGCAGAGCTAGCAATCAGCAGGGAAATGGGGAGGCAGGAACTGAGCGGCTGCAGAGGCCAAGAAGGCACAAGGTAAGTACGCAGAAAAGGAACAGAAACCGGTCCTGGTACAGGAGCAGGTAAGTTGAGAAGGAGCAGGTAAGCTGAGACTCACAGTGTGCCCAGGTGCCAACTCTGTGGGGTCATGCTGCGGCCTGCATTAAGTAGGTCCTTGGGTGGGCAGCTCTAGGAAATGGCAGAAAAATGGGGAGGTGGGAATCCGGCAGTGTTGATGTAGGCAAAAGGCAAACAGGCAGAAACAGGAACAGGTCCTGGCACAGGAGCAGGTAAGCTGAGGCTCACAGGGTGCCCAGGTGCCTACTCAGTGTGGTTGCGCTATGGCCTGCATTAAGTAGGCCCTGGGGTGGGTGGGGCTAGGAATCAGCAGGAATGGCAGTGGCAATGGGGCAGCATCAACGTTGATGCAGGCACAAGGCAAGCAGACAAAAACAGAAGCAGGAACAGGTCCTGGCACAGGAGCAGGTAAGCTAAGCAGGTAAGATGAGGCTAACAGGGTCCCAAGGTGCCTACCCCCAACTTTATTTTGTCAAATGTTTAGTAGTACAACAATAGTATTACTTACGTATTGCAACATGTTATTCACTAACCTATGTGTGGAGGTCTGTTCCTCCGCATCTATGTCCTATCACCAATGCCTATGTTATAGTAATAAATGTGGGAGGGGGGAGTGGCTGAAAAAATGGGTTGCTCCTACTATTAAATCAGAGTTGTTTAATGAGGAGTGAGGAGGGCTTAGCAGAGGGTTAGACAGGGTTTAGGAAGGGTCAGACACACACCCAAAAAGAAGTAAGCCCATTCATATTCGCAAACTGCCCTTCTATAGTTGCTACAGCCAAGAAGGATTCAAAACAGTAAAAATGTTCTCAAGCTCAGTCCTGGAGCAAGTTCAGCACCACACTTGACCATCCACTGGTACTGCAGCACTCTCCGATGGAAAATAATGGAGGCAGGGACTTAAAACAAAATACCATACGAAATATTGTTGAAATTAATGAATGTTGTGTGCTTTTTTAAAAAACTTTAAATGTAACGGAATGTTAAAAATGATATCTAAATGTAAAATAAATCTTATTTTAGTCTAAACATATTTTAATAACCTAAATTAAATTTAGAAAATAAACGTAACTTATTTTTTAAAATAGTTAAATGAATTTTAATGAATACTGTATATAACTTTTAGAAATTGTTAGAACAGACTAAAGAAATATGAACATTTTACTTCAGGTGCAATGCCGAGCTCCATGGCGCACATTTTACACAGATGCGTCAGAAATTCGGATTTATCTGTGGAGCTAAAGTCACGCATTAATGGACTAGCATCAAAAAAATTATGCTACTCCAGCAATGCATGGAAAGCTCCCATTTTAAAAAGCCTTGCGTCAGTTTAATGCCTGCTCTGAGCAGGTGTTAAATTTTGGACATATTGAAGGCGTAAAACGTCGCAGTGAAATCTTGTAGAGTTCACTGTGCCAGTTATGCGTGGCTTTTAACGGGGAAACGCCTACCTTGCCTACATTATACCTGGCGCAGATATAATGTGGCACAAGGGTTTACAGACTGGCACAATGGTCCCATTGCGCCAGTTTGTAAATGTGGCACACTGTAGGGGACTGCTAAGTGCCACCACTGCATCAAAAAAAAAACAGTGGAGCTAGTGCCTCTTAAATAAGTCCCTAAATGATTTAATATTTTCAGTCTAGAAGAGGAAGTCAAATATTTCCATTCAAAAACACCTTAAGATGATGCAAGAAATTTTTATAAGCATTAGGACATCTAATAGGTCTGGCTTTTGCAAGTCTGCAATTTTTTCAAAATGTCTGCATATACATTAAACATTAATGGTGTACAGGTAATAAAAAGTAAAATGCTGCAATCTAAATTTGGTATGTATATGTCTTCAAAAAAGAAGCAAAAAATGACCCATCTCAAAAATAAATAATAACAAATGAACGTTATGAAAGCGGAGATAGGCCTAACAGTCCTGGCAGTGAAGTGAACTACTATTTAGGCAGAAGTGCATACATACTGCATATGTACAGGACCAAAATGCCTTCAATCACTGTTAAGTAGAACAATGGCTAAAGTGGGGTGTTCCATTGACACATGCTATCTACAGTAGTGGGTGGAAATAAAGTGTGTATGACACTTGAAGAGACCAATGGATGAAGAAGTCTGACTGAAAACCCCTGTATATACATATGCAACTAGATACATTTATTATGAATTTGTTTGAAAACATGAGGTCTATGAGACAATGAAAGCTGACTCCAGACCCCACCTAAAAAAATAAAACAAATTAATTTAATAATACCACTACTACATTCTAAATAGGCTGAGTAATTCACCTAAGTAAATTAAGCCATTATAAGCAATGTTTGATCCTAAATGTCCAAGATACACCATAACTCTGTCCGGTAATATGAACTGGGAGGCACACATAAAGAGGGCAAATGGAAAATCAGAGGCATCACTTAGCGCCATCCTCTGGCTTGCTCACTTACATGGGAATAGATTCTCGCAGTAATTTAACAAAGTAGTACAGGCAAAAGTGGGAAGTCAAATCAGCCATGGAGCAGAACTTTAGGACAAATGTGAAGGGAAACATTAAACTCCACGAAAGGAGGTTCTGGAAGACATTGATTATGATTCTGGTAGACTTTCCCACAATCCTATAGAAATCTGGTGCCAGCTACAACTCTATCCTAGATTTAAAAAAGACTGTCCACAATGACGTGTGTTTTAAATGCTGGAAGTCATCCAGAAGACAACAAATAGCGAACCTGTTGAAGGAGCAATGTAATATGAGCCCAGCATCTAAATACACAATGTCCTGGATCAATAAAATGTCTTTCTTGGAGCCTAAAACATCAATTCTAGGGCTATGCTTGAGACCTATATCAATAACAAGTGCTTGCACTTTGGTCAAACAAAATCTGAACAGGGCCAACAAGAAAGCAAGAAGGGCCTAGATATCTCCGAGCCGGCTGACCAAATGGGGATATTGGAGGTCTCGTAGTGCACCCAGTCTCACCTGATAAGCAAGATAAGAACCTTAGAATAGTAGGTTGTACACCTTGGATAGAATCCAAGCCATCCTGCTTGGAACATTTCTGATGACAATAAACCTGGACATTTATGTCTGCGGACAATAAGAAGACTTGTTCCATTTCACCTTGACCTGCTCAATGTTTGATGAACTAGAGGCAAAGCAATCACAGGAAGAAATATTGTTCTGATTGCTCAGCGATTGAGGCTGAATGGACAGAATCTGGCAAGTAGCTGGGCAGCAGGAGATAAGGCACTTTCCAGATTAGAGGTGAATAGTGAATAGGGGAAAAGAGAGTACCAAACACAGACAAAGCATATAATAGCACAATGCTTTGTAATACTTTAACTTAGGAAGGCGCTGTACTATAGAAGCTTTGGAATTTAACTTTGATTTTTTTATGAATTTAAGGATGTATTTAGGATTGACAGATTCTTTGTCCAAAAGGCACATACACTGAAAGCACCTAAATAACATTTGTCAAAGTTTACTCTAGCTGGCATATTATACTGCACTAAAAATATTGTAGTAAGGCCAAGGAAACATAAATAAGACCCTGCAGAAAGATGCTGTGGAGTTCAGTTGTGTCTTAATAAGATCATTTTTGCATATCCAAAAATTAGACCCGGGCATAATCTTAATTACGCTGGCGTAGTCAGAGTAATTTTGGTAATTCCACATTGCTGTTTGACACGGAATTACAGATAATAACACAATTGCACCTGCTCCCAGTATTAAGAGTAATTTGGGGGAAAAGAATCCAATAGCGAGAGCACATTTAGCAGCCGTGAGCAGTTTCTTGCACTCACTAGCTTTGTAGCTTTGTTCTGCTGCATTTAGCACTATTTTTTAATGTGATATGCATCCTTTGGTCCATTTTGGACCAAAGGGTGCATTTTGTGCTAAGAACATAGGGGCATATTTATACTCTGGTTGCGCCGGAATTGCGTCGGTTTTTTTTACGCAAATCTGACGCAAAACTAACTCCATATTTATACTTTGGCGTTAGACCCGTCTAGCGCCAAAGATCTTGGAGTTTGTGTCATTTTTTAGCGTGGACACCTTCCTTGCGTTAATGATATGCAAGGTAGGCGTTCCCGTCTAAAAAATGACTCCGAGGCATGTGCGCGATATTTATACTCCCGGGCAAAAATGACGCCCGGGAGTGGGCGGGTCAAAAGAAATGACGTCCAGCCACTTTAGCGTCATTTTTTAGTGCATGGTCAGGGCAGGCGTTAAGGGACCTGTGGGCTCGGAAAGAGCCCAGAGGTGCCCTCCCATGCCCCCAGGGACACCCCCTGCCACCCTTGCCCACCCCAGGAGGACACCCAAGGATGGAGGGACCCATCCCAGGGAACTTAAGGTAAGTTCAGGTAAGTATTTTGTATTTTTATTTTTTGTGGCATAGGGGGGACTGATTTGTGCCCCCCTACATGCCATTATGCCCAATGACCATGCCCAGGGGACATAAGTCCCCTGGGCATGGCCATTGGGCAAGGGGGCATGACTCCTGTCTTTGCTAAGACAGGATTCATGTCAATGGAGGGTGGGAGTCAAAAAAAAATGGCGCAACTCGGGTTGAGGCAGCTTTTTTGCCTCAGACCGACTTGCCCCATTTTTTGACGCCCAAGCTCCATCTTCCCCTACGCCGGCGCTGCCTGGTGTAAGTCATTTTTTTTTACGCACACCAGGCAGCTCCGCCGGCTAACGTCATTCCATAAATAAGGCGCCCGCATGGCGCTTTGGAATGGCGTTAGCCGGCGTTAAATTTTTTGACGCACAACTGCGTTGGCGCAGTTGTGCGCCAAAAAGTATAAATACGGCCCATAGTTCTAGATGCTGGGAGTAAACAACACATTTAGCACTGTTTCTTAAAGCAAAATGCCTTCTCGCACCCATGTAAGATGCAAGAAGGACAGTTTGCGATAAGTAAATAGCGCTAAATGCTCTGAGTATGTTGGGTGAAAATTCTACTCCAAAAGCACATGTGGCGAGCTTGAGTGGCAGCTTGCACTTGCTATTCAAATTCTGTTGTATTGATCACTATTTCCCAGCAATAAATGCATTCTTACTCACATTTTGGACGTGAGGGGGAATTTTTGCATTAAAAAATAGCCCTAAATATAGAACTATTCTTCGTGCATAATTATGCATAATCCTGCAGAATTTTTAGGAAATTCCATTTGATTAGGCTGCACTGAATTACTCGAGGTACGCCCACCCCTACTAAAAAATTACAACAATCTCAGTGTGAACTTTTTTACATTTCATTGTTATATGATTTTGTTAGTCAGATTTCAGCTAATACGGTTATGGAAAGCAGCAACAATCCAGTCGTTTTGCAATGAAATGCGAGTATTAGGGAATATGTGGTAGCTGGCAAAGCAAGAGATGTGGTGCATATAAATCAGATGCTCTAGAACTCTGGGCCAATTTGTGGTTGCAAACTCAAGAATGTGAATTTTAAATATGAACGTCTAGTACCTGTCTTTCCATTTCAACAAATAATCAAAGCAGCATATCTAGGTAGTGGCTCTTGGTTGTAGATGCTTCTGATTGCTTCGTTTATGAAGGTAAAAAAAGCACATCAAATAAACAGTACCCAATTTAGCATCCAAACTCTGGGATCCCTGTGATACTTGGATTTCGAAGTGGCTACCACATTTGAAATTAGTGCCAAAGGTCCCTTGTCAACATGGCCACCTTTTGTAACCAAAAAGGTGGACCCCTTTGGACCACTTGCCATATTATTTGATCGAAATATTGCCAATGAGAGACTCTGCCTGAAGCTGAATGAGTGCCTTTTCCGCTCCCCAATGTTCCTGGTTGAAATCTGACACTGTAACAAATAGAGACTGCCCCTAAAAACGACCTCGCCAGTCCAGAAACCCATGTTCTAAAGCTACCAAAAGTCACTCAGTTTTTCCCTTTTTTTAACATATCAGCAACTTTCACCCAGCAGATCTCTGTATAGTAAAAGTGATATATAAATTGTTTGGAGCCCTACGGGTTCCGACAAGTCTCTAAGGAAATTGTTGGTTGTCTAGAAACCGCACTTCGTTGAAGATACTATGACACACTTTTGTAATGCAAACATCAAAGTGTGCAACTGACTCCCAAATTACGTTAGATTGTTTTGCTTTTTTTAATCTGACCAAATCTTGGATGATAATCAAGTAATTGTTGAAGTATATAATTTGGTGCAAAGACGGAGCTTTAAAAAAACACAAAAATTATACCCAGCTCCTAAAACATCAAGGCACAGAGGAAGAATGGAAGGGGCATATACAAGAACCTTGTCTTAGTCTTGAGTATGCACCAAATACATGCTTGGTCCTCTTGGTAGGGATGGTTTGGATATTAAGAAGCTCTGAGGTCCTTCCTCACCAAACAAACCCTGGCCACATAATACCCCTCTGAATGTGATTGTCTTACATCTTGAAATACTCATGTGCACACTATTAATTGATATACTTTCAATTTGTACCTTGCCTCATCATCCCTTCATTCTTTTTCCTCATCACTACCTCTTTTTATGAATGGCAGCAATTTATTGTTAGAGGAAGCATAAACTTTGCTGGAGTCGATATGAAGCCCAACTAAAACTTTACTATTCCCTCAAGGAGTAAGATGTCTGACATTATTATTTGCCATTTCTGAAAGAAATATTTTATTCTGCACCCACTGTGTTCTCAGATTGGTAGGAAAATATCTAATTAGAAGCTGCTTTGTCTTCTGCAAAATCTACACCTACCTCTGGTTCTCCCTTCTCGTCTACAGTGGGGAGGCAAAAAGGGATGCAATCCAGATACCTTCAGAACACCTAAGGAGGCTTCATTCTGGGCCAAAGTGATGAATGGTTTTTATTGCAGTAAGTTTAGTGGAACACGCACTGTTACTCTCAGTTCCATTGAAAGTGTTACATTCAACATCCACTTCATAGGGCTTTGGAATGTCTTCTGTGAAGAACATGTTCTTATACATTTTCTCTTCAACATAACCATCTCCTAAAAAGGAGCACCAGTGGAAGTCGCAGTGTCCTCCTTGACCATGTTGAGGTATTTAAGTAGGTCTCAAGTAGACATCTTTAATGTCCTCTACATTGCATTTCCATTGAAAGGAAACAGAATGATGATGCACCCAGTAGACTATACTTGTCTAATAGGACTTCTTTATATACTAGTGCCATCACATCAGAAGTACACTTAGGGGATGTGTGTGACCAAGTTGTTATCTTCTCCGGCCTTTAAAGAATGGTCCAGACTCTTCCTTGGATATTTACTCAGTAACATTTAAACTCAAATATATTCTACCCTTAACTGACCCCACTGTGTAGTGACTTAGCAGAAACATTTTAACAAATCCCTAAAACCTCCATCTTCTTTACCATGGTAATACTGCATGTCCACTTGACAGATTTCCTCTTCAACATCATTAGATCACTGTATCTATTTTGTCAACATTTGCCCGCTCTTTCACAGTCGATGATACACACACTTGCCTTGCGGAGGCAGAATCAATACTAAAACCCAATGAACCAACATTTTTTAGCTTTGTTTTTGACCACTTTTGATAACCTGAGATGTATTTAAACTTTTGTTGTAAATGGCTTCACGAACCATATTGTATGATAAATATTCTCATTTTCTCTTTCAGAATATGTATGCTTTCTTGTGTCTGGGAGCCGCCCTTCACACGCTGCTGTCCAAAATGCCCTATATGACTCTTGTAATGGTACATTCAGGCAATAACAATTTATCTTCCTAAATTGACTACAGAATTGTAAACCCATCCGCTCAGATTTTCCCTAAGAAGAGGCCTCACCTCTTGAAGACGACTAGTGTATTAGTGAGTCCATACGAAGGAGATGCCTGCCGACATCGCTGAATTGTGCATGAAGATGAAATCCAGGAGCAGAAAGTGAAAGACCCCAGTGAGACAGGAAACAATAGCAACATCATTCCAGACCAGTATGGGTAGTAGGCTTGACTTCTAGTCACCATCCTCCACCCTGGGTGGCCACCCATTCAGTTTGTATACTGATACCACTGGGGGTGCAGTTATGTATACCAAGTCCCTATTACATTAATCTCACATCCCACGTGGCCACAATCTATAAATAGCACGCTTCTACCTCATTGGCCATACAGGGGCAGAACAAGAACTAGAAACAGCCCACAACTGATACTTAATGCTCTATTTAATAGTCTAACAGATGGGCAGGATAAAAATGAAAGCACATGTAATACTCTTTGCTGTGCAACCACAGACGAAATAATGGAGGGTATGGCAGGGTGAGGATGCAAAAGTATTGAGAGAGGGATGAGAGGCTGTGTGGAGAGGTCAGGAGTGGAGGTGGTGGAAAACTGAAGGGTTGCATACTTTCAGTGGTGCTCTATAGATAGTTATTAGAGTTAAAAGCTGGCTAGATTGGGTAAATAGAGGGCAGAGCGATTAGGGAAAACAATTGAAAGGCAAAGGCACATAGCCTTTCCAGTTTAAAGGATGCACAGAGTTAAGGAAGAGTTAAGGGAAGAAGATCAAAAAATAGGAGTTGCTAAATTGAACTGAGGAAGTTGTAAATAGCCACCCAAAGAAAAGAATGGAAGGAACCGATAAGTGGAAAGGAGGAAAACTAAGTAGAAGTTCTAGGAGGTTCAATCGGGACAAAACATAATTTGTTCCCAATTACACTGGCAAGAGGAGGAAAAGCAAAAAAAGAAGCAGGCAAACAAGAAATATGTGGTGAGGAGTCTGATAAACATGGAGAAAACTGACTTAGAGAGGCTCCAGGTGGTATTTCTCCAGTGGGTATGTTAGTGTAAAGGAGTTAGTAGCACGAAAACCTACTAGAGGCCTTCAGAAGATGCTACAACAGCCTTCAGAGAGTGGGCATGAGAAATGGCCAAGTAGAAATAACAGTCTGCAGTGGCAGCAGTGAACTATGTGAAAGATACGCCTAACCAAACTGGTTGGTGCCATCCAGTATACTGGTGTGACACCATCTAAATAGGTGTACTGTTCAGGTACTTTGTCGTTCTGGACCAGTGATCCCAACTCTGGGGAACACCAGAGTGATTTAACATCTATAACCAAAGGGTTAAACTTGAAAATCAGAAGTGCATCTACCAACATCATTTAGACTGTTCCAAGGGGAAGCAGCATAAACCATGACGGGGGAACAACTAGGGTCGTTGTCCATGAAAGGGGAACAATGCTTTCCTGAGCAACAACACTGTTTTCCTCTGCCTTAACCACGCATGTCCGGAACAACTAACATGCGTGGTTAAGGCAGAGGAAAACCGACTCTGGATCGGAGAGGACAAGGTCATGTAAGTAGGGCTGTGGTAGGGTTGGTGGTAGTTTTAGGGGCAGGGGCGTAATTTTAGGTTTTATGGGTGGGGTGGGAGGTCACGGTAGTTTTAAGGGCGAGGGTAGGGGGTTAGAGATATTTAGGTTTTAGTGGCGGGTGGTTTTAGGTTTTAGGGGCGGGGTGAGGGGGTCACCGTAATTTTAGGGGTGGGGGTTGGGGTGATTTTAGGTTTTATGGGTGGGGTGGGGGGTCACTGTAATTTTAGGGGTGGGTTGGGGAGTTGGGGTGGTGCTTTTAGGGACAGGGTGGGGTCATGGAAGTTTTAGGGGCGGGGTGGGGAGTTGAGGTAGTTTAGGTTTTAGGGGCGGGTGGGGTGGTTTTGGTTTTAGAGGCGGAGTGGGGGGTCGTGGTAATTTTAGGGGTGGGGCGGGGGGTTCGCAGTAATTTTAGGGGCAGGGTGGGGGTTGGGGTAATTTTAGGTTTTACGGGCTGGGGTGGGGGGTCACGGTGGTTTTAGGGGCGGGGTGGGGAATTGGGGTAGTTTAGGTTTTAGGGGTGGGGTTGAGTTGTTTTAGGGGTGGGGTGGGGTCGCGATAATTTAGGGGTGGGGTTTGGGGTGGTTTTAGGTTTTAGGGGCGGGGTGGGTGTTGCAGTAGTTTTAGGGGAGGGGTGGGTAGTTGGGGGAGTTTAGGTTTTTAGGTTTTAAGCGTGTGGGTTGGGTTGGGTTGGTTTTAGGGGCAGGTGAGGGGTGGTTTTAGGTTTTAGGGGCGGGGTGGAGGGGTCACGGTAATTTTAAGGGCAGGTGTGGGGGGTTCGGGTAGTTTTCGGTTTTAGGGGTGGGGGTCGCAGTAGTTTTAGGGACGAGGGTGGGGGGTTGGGCTAGTTTAGGTTTTATGGGCGGGGTGGGGTTTGGGGTGGTTTTAGGTTTTAGGGGCAGGGGCTGGGGTGGGGGTTCGGGGTAATTTTAGGGATCGGGTGGGAGGTTCGGGTGGTTTTAGGGGCGGAGGTCGCGGTCATTTTAGGGGTAGGGAGGAGGGTTGAGTAATTTTTTGTTTTAGGGGTGGGGGGGGTCGCTGTAGTTTTAGGGGCGTGGGTGGGGGGTTGAGGTCATTTAGGTTTTATGGGTGGGGTGGGGGGTTGGGGTAGTTTCAGGTTTTTGGGGTGGGTGGGGGGGTCGCAATAGTTTTAGGGGTGGGGTGGGGGTTGGGGTAGTTTAGGTTTTATGGGCGGGGTGGGGTTTGGCGTGGTTTTAGTTTTTAGGGGCAGGGGCTGGGGTGGGGGGTCGGGGTAATTTTAGTGGTGTGGTGGGGTCGGGGTGGTTTTAGGTTTTAGGGGCAGGGTCGCGGTCATTTTAGGGTTGGGGTGATTTTTGTTTGAGGGGAGGGGTGGGGGGTCACGGTAATTTTAGGAGCAGAGGGGTTGGGGTAGTTTAGGTTTTAGGGGGTTGGGGTGGTTTTAGGTTTTAGGGGCAGGATGGGGGTTGCGGTAATTTTAGGGGTGGGGGTTGGGGTGGTTTTAGGTATTAGGGGCAGGGTGCGGGGTCACAGTAATTTTATTGGTGGGGTTGGGGTGGTTTTAGGGACGGGGTGCGGGGTCACAGTAATTTTAGGGGCGGAGGTGGGGGTAATTTTAGGTTTTAGGGGCTGGGGTGGGAGGTCACTGTAGTTTTAGGGGTGGGGTGGGGGTTGGGGTAGTTTAGGTTTTAGGGGCGTGGTGGGTTGGTTTTAGGGGCGAGGTGGGGGGTCGTGATAATTTTGTGGGTGGGGGAGGGGGGTCACGGTAATTTTAGGGGCGGTGGGGGGTTGGGGTGGTTTTAGGTTTTAGGGGTGGGGATGGGGGGTCGTGGTAGTTTTAGGGGAAGGGGTGGGGGTTGGGGTAGTTTAGGTTTTAGGGGCAGGGTCACGGTAATTTTAGGGGTGGGGGTTGGGGTCATATTACGTTTTAGGGGCAGGGGTGGGGGGTTGCAGTAATTTTAGGGGCTGGGGTGGGGGTTGTAATTTTAGGTGGGTGGGGGTCGCAGTAATTTTAGGGGTGGGGGGGTTGGGGTGTTTTTAGGTTTTAGCTGCAGGGGTGAGGGGTCATGGTAGTTTTAGGGGCGGGGTGGAGAGTTGGGGTAGCTTAGGTTTTAGGGGCAGGGTGGGGGCTCCTGATAGTTTATGTTTTAGGGTTGGGGTAGTTTTAGGTTTTAGGGGTGGGGGTGGGAGGTCGCTGTACTTTTAGGGGCAGGGGTGGGCACCAGGGGGGTCACATGCTGGAACCATGCATGCTATTCCACGCATGCCTTTACAATGAAAAATCGTTGTTAAGGCATTCGTTGTAAAGGCACTGGTGGTATCAACGTGGTCGTTGTTCCGTCCGCATTGTTCAGACATGATTGGTTCCAGCATCCGTTGTTCCGACATAAATTCAGTTCTGAGCAGTGAATTTTGTCTCCTATGCTTGGTGTAAAGACAAGTTGCCTTCTGGCATAGTGGACAAACATTTGATGACTGCATTGAGAAAAATGGCTCGAAGAAGTCCAGACAGAATGGAGGGAATTTATATGCCAGTCCTATGGACTAGAGTCATGGTCTGCATTGAAGTGTGCTTTAACCAATATGAACAGAGGCTTTGTAAATGCTTCAATGATTTTTTTCATCCAGAATAAATAAGCTGCCAAAGGCCGGGAAGGAGGGATTGCTCCAGGATTTTTCAGAGAGAACAACACTGAGTGGTAGATGTCTTAAGGTGGTCTAGGAAGCGGTTGTCGAAGACTGACCACAGTGAATGGGGCATATGACTTTCACATGCATGATTAGGTACAGCATCGAGAGTCTGAGAACTGGAGGTGCAAATGTTGTGCAAAATTCATGCTACTCAGTCTTTCACCAGTGCTGCAAGCTTTTGTCCTGTGCGAGGGATGTTACGAAGTGTCAATTTCCCTCAAAGGCAAGAAACTGCTTTTGTCACTGCTATGCCCAACCCATGCGGATGCACACTGCCGGCATACCTTAGGACATGTACATCTCCCAGCAGAGGCAATGTATTGTACATTCTCTCTGCTGTGCTTCAGGTTTATGTGGCCCATCCTAAATGTTCACCCAGCACTAGCGCTATGTATGCCTGTCCATCTGGAATGAGACTGCAATTATTGACTGCTTCACTAATCCCGTTATCAATCTAGTGAATTGGTTTATTGTCATTGCACTCATATTGCATGGGATCAGTTTGATCTATTTTCTGGGAACAGTTCAGTCACCCGGAGTTATTTCTCTGGATAAACCCCCACTTATAATGAGAGCCTAAGGCTAAATGCATTCTCTGATTATAATTTAAAAAATATACGCTGCCTTCTGCCTGAGATCCCATTAAGCCAACATTAATACATCACCAAGTTGCAATGAGAAGTAACCTTAAGTGTTAACGCTCTTCCCAGCTGACACCAGCCGACTTTGGGTAAATTTCCAGAACTTTGGGGCAAAAAGGCAAAGCACACACAAAAGCCTCAGAAGTAGGATCACAGGGGTCTGAGTTGGTGTGGTGATGCATGAGCTTGAATTTGGATTCCAGGGTGTCAGAGCATGGTTTAAGAAAACACTCTGATGATACATAGATTGGTACTAAGGGGCAGATTTAGGAGCCCCTTGCTCCATCTAACGACACATTAGCGTAATCTTTTTTACATTAATGCAGCATTAGATCGCCAAAAACGCCATGCCAGATTTACAAAGTGGTGCAATGCATGCATTGCGCCACTTAGTAACCTTTTGCACTACATCATACATGCGCCAGGCAAAATGTATGCAAAGGCGGTCGTCGGAAGCCGAATAAATGGTGCAAAGAAATCTAAGAGATTTCTTTGTGTCATTTTTTCAGCACTTTTAATACCTGCTCAGAGCAGCCATTAAAAGGAGGCACACAATTATTCATAATGGGCCTCATCGGGCTTTGCAGGATTAGCGTCAACCTTTTTGACTCTAATCCAGTGGCAGCTGTTTTATGTTTAAGGCGGGGGGCACAATATTAATAATAAAAAATAAAAGACAAAAAAAGGCACTTACCTTGAGATGTCTTCCTGGTGGCGTCCTCCTGCTCCTGGAAGCTTTAACACACAGGACCAGGAAACGCCACTAACCAATCCTGACACTGCTTTCATGCCAATAACCAGCATGAAAGCAACATCAGGATGGGTGGGAATGGGCTCTCTCAGTGCTCACCAGAGCACTGGAGGCATGTACCTTCTCTAACTCAGCTGTTTTAAGGCAGCTGGGTTAGAAATGTTTAAAGTGTGCATGTCGCAAGACAGCCGGCCAAAGAGACATGCGCACTTTAAACAAATGCACAGCTCCCTGCTGCCACTCGGCAGCAATTGCCCCTGAATCAAGTGTCAGGATGGGGTGCTGAAAAATAAAATGGTAATAAACAAAGTTTATTACCATTTTATTTTTCCGTTATGGGGGCATTTTTTTGGTGGAGCGTCGCTCCTCTGCTCAAATGGAGGGGCCGCCCCTGCGCAAATCCTTCAAAGCTCCAAACTAACCTTAAAAACATTGACGCCAGTTCCCTAACTACCATCATGGTGCGCCATATCTTAGATATGGAGCGCACATGGTGGCATTAGGGGGGTGCTTAGGGGCACAAGAAAAATGTCGCTGCACTGGATGCAGCGCCACTTTTCTTAAATCTTGCCCTAAATGTTTCATAAACATTAAGGTCCTCATTACAATTGTGTCGGTCGGGACCGATGCCAACGCAGCAGTCCGACCGCCACATTACAACCCTAGCGTTCGGACCTTCAGCTCTGCCATGATCTTGGATCCTGCCGGTCTGGAGGTGGCAGATGGTCCTAATCCGCCAGAGCAACTCTGCAAACAGTGCTGTGCCAGAGATTACGACCTCGTTCTCCGCTAGTGGTTTAATGGCGGTAACACTGCTATGAAAAGGCTGGCGGAGAACAGGTGAAGGGGGCCTCGGGTTACCCCTGCACTGCCCATGCACTTGACATGGGCAGTGCAGGCCACCTCCCCCCCACCGGCCAGCACTATTGCAATGTTCACTGTCTGCTTCGCGGGGCAGTGTACTTTGCAAGGGTGCTGGTGCACCCTGCAGGCAACAGCATTGCTGCTGGCTCGATTATGAGCCGGAGACAATGCTGTAGCCTGTTTTCCACTAGGCGAGCGGGCAGAAACTTAGATTTCCCCCTGCTGACCTAGCAGGAAACCCATATTAGCTTCAGTGGGGAGGTCACCGGTTAGGCAGCGTCCACCCTGTTGGGAGTTTGGCAGACAGAGTTTTCCATCCACCAAACTCATAATGAGGCCCTAAAAGTTTAGCAGAATGAGTTTACATTCATGTAGTGGAATAAAATCTCAAAAAACAAAGACACCTGTAGACGTGCTAATATAGGCTCTAAATAGAGGGCAGAAGGTGGGTCAGAGGGCTTGGTATTGGTAACCTCCACTTCTTTTTCATGTGAGTCAGGCTCCTTAGTTCACTTGTGGACCTGACATCCGCCATCTCTGCATGGTCACCCCAGAATTTTCACCTTTTGCTAGACCTACATTTGTTCTGACTTTAAAACTCTGTGCACGTTACCCCTGCTAACCAGTAGTAAAGTGCCTGTGCTCCCCTTTAACTGTGGTTATATTGGCCTGTTCCTGAATGGCACATTTAATTTGCCTGTATGCCCCTAGTGTATGGTGTGGAAAATACACCCAGGACTTGGAAGTCAAATTCCACTGGTGGACTGCAGCACCCATTGTGCCATCCACTCGTTCGCAGAGCAAACATGACTTCAGGCCTACCCTGTGTAGTCTGACTGTTACACTGTAAATCTTTCAATACGACCTGTCAAAACAACTCTTTTTGACAAGCGAAAACATCCCTCTTTAAAATACATAAGTCAGTCCTGTGTAGGCTTAAGATGGCGTGCATGGTATCTAAAAGTGGGACGCATAGAAAATTAAAATTACCATGACCCTACTGTGACATGGTCCAAAAATCTGTTTTGACTGTGAAATACCTAGCGGTCCTATTTAGAAAACCAGAGTTTGGGTTAAAATACTAATATTGTTTCAGAGGAACAGAACGAACCAACAATTTTAATAGTTATTATTGAAAATCCAATTCAAAAGTGAAGCTGAATTTTAAAAAAATATTAAGGAAAAGTACTTTTTAAAAGGCTACCCTTTACCTCCCTGAACTGTCAAAAGGTGATTTGACAGAAACCTTTACCGAGTCTCGTCCTCAGCTCAGCCTTGAATACATGTGAAATGGGTGCGGAATGCCTCCAAGGAGCAAACAATAGACTGACCTGAATGGGAAGAGACGCTCCTCTAAACAACAAAGATTATGCAGGGTGGGGGAAGCGGGCATCCTTATTGACACTACTGTGTCAAATCCTGCTTGATAGGTCTGTTTAGTCACATGAAACACTTGGGGCACACTTGAAAGAGAGAAAGAGAAAGAAGAGGATGCCAAGAAAATTATTGTGGATTCCCTGTCAAGTTGCTGAAGGACCCTGCTTTTCTCCAACCAAGCTTTTGTTTCTAGGTTTGTTCTGGACATTATGCCGGATTCAAACTAGATCTCAGTGCTAGATGTGGGAGGATATTAAACTTGCAATAGGGCACTCCTCACACACCCCTCACACTCTCAGATCCCAAGTTGAGTGTGGCAAAGACTTTCACCATCTTGGATTTTCCTTGACACATTGCATTTTGGGACTATTTGCAGAAAAGCAAACAGAAACTATTCCGAAAGTAGGTAGGTCAGGGCCTGGATATTTTTGCCCAATTGGTTAGTGACGGGGCAGGGGTCATCGCCACCCACTAGCTAGTGCCAGGCATAAATGTGGCATTCATAGGAACCCTCTTCAGAACACTTTCTGGACCTGCGGAAGATTAGAAGATGACTGGACCTGCTGTCTGTGACCAGAGAAGAGCCCTTAAGGACTGGACCTGCTCCCTCATATACCCAGAACAAACAAGTGGACTCTAAGGGTCAGTTAGATGAACTCTGGTATGGCAACAAGGGGTAAGAGGCCTTTTCCTGGAAGTCGCCAGCTGATCAGTGGCAGCTGGACCTGGACTGGGCCCTGCTGTTGGTCTCTGCCTGATACCCTGTGAGTCTCTACATGCCTCCAGTAGGGTCCTTTACATGTAACAGTAAACATTGTGAGAAAGAAGAATATACTGCAGTGTGTACACCTGATTAAAACAGGTAGAGTCGGAAAATATGTAATGAACATCATTTACTTAAGAATAGCAGGTTTGGTTTGGTTCCTAAGGTGAAAATAAAAGATTTGCAGAGGAGCTTTGCAGTACTGGTGAAGGGTTGTCTAAATGTAAGAGACATTTTAAATGTAGAGGTTTCCGAACTTAGAAAGTCTTTCTTTCTGCTCTGCCCACATGAAGGGGATGTCCTAAATGAAGGACCTTGTAAGTAAGGCAGCAGATTTAAAATCTAAGTCTGACCTAAAGTGTTAGTCCTAGTCGACCTTTAAACTGGGGATATGTGGTTGAATGTTCTCTTGGCATAGGTGAGGTGATTTGTGGAATAGAGAACAGCCTTAATTGGAAGTAGTGATTACCAGCGAGCACAAGCCAGGAAAATAATATGTCTGTTGAGTAGTGATATAACTAAAGCATGGGCAGCAGATTTCAGTTAGAGAATCTTGTGTTTTTTTCTATCAAAGAAGAAAAATGTTAGTGGTTTGATATGGAGTTAAGAATAGTTAACCTATACATATTTATATATATTATTATCTTCACAATAACAGTGGTATTATTCTGAATATGCTATTTTGGCAGGGCAACATTACTTACTTAGATACTGCTAGAGATTTCATTTAAAATAAAATTCAATTAATTAATGACCCTATCATTGAAATCCAGGCCTAACCAAAAGCTGTATTTTAAAAATGCACTTGTCCTTCTAAACACTGCATGACCCGCATTTGCTTGACTTGGTTGATTTGCTAAAATTGACAAATTCCAAACAGCATTTACTGAGCAGAAATGTTTCTATTGTGACTTTTGCATGGCCTTTGCATAACACAAACTTCCAATGCTAACAAAGAAAGCTATATTATGGTATTCTCTTTAACCCTTTGGCCTGCATTGGAATATCAAAACTTGCTAAACTAATTTGAAACTTGCTTCTTTTAAATATGTTTTTAGTGTGAGAATAGAAATGACATAAACTGTTACTGCATAAAACTTACATGAGTGCCCTTTCTTTCAGAGACCGAGATGGCTGTGAAAATTCCTCAGTGTACCTTACTGTGAAAAATGATTACTAAATGTATATTATATTAGAACTGTCCTTGTTAGAAAATACCAGCTTGACATAAACTGTCTTGTCTCACTGTGTCTGGCCCATTGACTGGTAGAATAAATAACTTTGTTTAAACATTTGTAATAAATTGTATTCTTTGTATTTGTTTATAAATGTGTCCCAGGGAATAATGCTTTCGCCCAATCCCTTAGAGCGCACTCCTAGCTTTGACTGAGAGACTGTGACTCTCAGACTTTGCTCCCTGATACAGTATTCTTCATGAGTACTGAAAGCTTCATTGACTAGACTGCCTCTAAGATGTGTTCTATTTGCTATTTTTCTGACTAAAATGATTTACCCTTACTGAGTTAGAATATTAGAATAGGGATTAGATTATCGGACACACTTTATGCAATGTACGGTAAACCTTCTTTGACTAATAAATAAAAGATTCAGAATTTATGAAGAATAAAACTTTTAAAATTCTAACTACAACTCTCATTATTGACTCCTAAGAATTAATAATGTTATGAATTTCATATATTGATGTTTAAAATTGCAGTTTTCTTTTGCAGTTCATTCAAAGATCCCCTACTGGGTATCTAAGAGTTGAGGCCGAGTGATTTATAAATGTAGGTTTTTCCACGCTCCTAATAGTCTAATATACAACCTATCAAGCACCTATAAGATTTCTGTGTCTGTGCTAAACCAGGAGCAACAACCAGATTAATATTGAGCAAGTAGGTAGTTTACACTTCACCTAGCCAGAGTAGGTTGGAGACAGTTCTGAAATTTGCTAGAGTGATAGGGTCCAGGTTTGATTTCTTTCAAAATTGCAGCCATCTGGCCAGTTATTAGTGGGAACAATACCCAGGTAGTTAATAACTTTACCAAAGAGGTGAGAATTAGACTTCATAATGTTAACTTGTATGGTGTCCTGACAAAAGTGTGTTGGATTGAGTTGCTTTATTAATTTGGAGAGGTAATTTGTGGGGGTATGGGCAAAAGTGATTGAGGTGGTCACTGATTTTGGGGGCAAGTGTTCAGGCTTAGAGCAGTTTGAGAATACATTTCCTCTAATGATGTTCATTTTATCCAAGCTAGATCAATTACATTAAGAGACTGAAGAAGATAGGATGACATTGACTGGTGATTAAGTGACTGCATGGATGAATTTAAACAGAGTTGACATTAGCTCCTGAATTAAGTTTTGTTTGCTGTCAATATTTCTATTTCGGATGGCTTAGAGCATTTTAGAAGAGGATGAGTGATTTTGTGTATTAGCTGGCCATTTCTGAATTGTGTAAGCATTTTCTTAGTATGTATAGATTTATTAAATCATGATTAGCTCAGTTTGATATTGCATTGTTTTACTTTGTGTCATGTAATATTTTGTTGTATCAATCATTATAATGGAGATATTGCCAGATGGATCAAGGGTGTTGAGTTTAGGAGGTAGCAGCATTCAAAGTACAGATTCTATGACTCCTTTCAGAGGAAGAGTCCATGTTTTTTCAAATTAATTTTGTAGTGATCGGTTTGGTAAGGGAGTGAGACATGCAAGGTACAAGAAAACAATCACACAAATCGACTTTAACAGCGGACGATATTTTACTGAAAGGACATTAATGATGACGAGGTTGAGAATAGGAAATTTGTTGTGAGACAGGAGAACTGAAATTTGGTATAAATCATTTATTCGCAGAAGGGTTTCTGACTGCATTTCGATTTGGAGCGGGAATTACCCCAATCAGTGTTGAAGATGCCCAGAATATATTTTTGGAGGGAAGCATTTTGCTGTTAGCATTTTGTTCAGTGAGCTATGAGGTTGGCTTCTAGGTCTGACCTACAGACAATTTCAGGTGTCTTGCCAGCCACATGTTTTCCAAACACTACCAAACACAAATACATACATATATAGGGGATCCACCCACAGTTCATACAGACCAGTACACTACAGCCATCACTTTGAGCGACAGCATTTTACCCCTACAAAATGAATAAATAAAATAAAAATTGAGTATATATAATTATATATACATATATATAGAGAGAGAGTGTGAAAGAAAGAGAGAGAGAGAGAGAGATACTCTCATTCCATCGTCTCCATTCATTGAATCACTCAAATATCACAGCACACAAGAAGCATTAAGGACTAAACCCCTTTTACCTTAGAAAGGTTGTTCACACATGATTTCATAACAAACTAAACATATAAAACCAAGAATAGTTATTTGAAGGCACTAGTTCCTAAACATAGCAGAGTAGCTCAGGTGCATTTGCAAATTTCTAGGTTGAAGCCAAACCCCCCTCAGTGTGACCGACAATCCAAGTACTTTTATCTGTCTTGAGAGGCACCTTTATTAGCTACCTGTGGAACTGTGGTTTTATGAGAATCGGGACCTCTGTACAGAAGTTATTCAGGGAAATCCCTCCTCTTAATGTGTGCAGAAAGCACTAAAAAAAACAAAACAACCACCACACCAGCAAAATTAAATATCCAACCACTCTTGTACTTGCCAGTGAATAGAATCTCCTATGCATAGTAGGGTGTCTTCACTTACTTAAAAAATCAAGGACGTTATTGTAATCTGTAATTTGTGACTCATTACTACAAACCAGTTTTGACAAATTAAGGTATCCCATAGAAAAACAAACACAAAACATCAAAATACCAAATGTTTGAATGCAAATTTAGATGGTAAAGTCACACCCCTTCAGCTTTGTGAAAGTCATGTGAAGCAGTTGCCTCTGGCTTGAGAAGGACCTCTAGTAATAACTAGTGGAACTACAGCTTCATTGAAAGAATGTCCACACTTTTGCAGCTGACTTGAGAGGCACCTATAGTAAAGCTTTGATATAACTGCAGCTCTTTGAAAGAATGTTGATGCTTTTGCTTCTGACTTGAGAGAGACCTGTAGTAACAACTTTAGGAACTGTAGGTTTGTGAATATATGTGTACATATACGTGTATGCATTTGTGTGTGTTTGTGTGTATTAATAAAAGGAGTTCTCACAAAATACTTTTTTCTATCGGTTTGCATTTTGCTTCTTTCTACCACAGCCCATAGCATAAGGCAGTAGGCATTCTACAGGGACATAAATATGGTGCCCCTTAAAAAATAGTTTCCCAACAATATGGTTGAAGGCAATTGACCTAACCATTGACTGCAAGTGCTTATATTTACTAGCTTGTCTTCACAAGTGTTCCATAGAAATCAAGAAATGTATTGAACTCTGTGAGAATGATTCATCAGCATATACCAGTACTGGCATATTTATTTACTATAGCCTTATAGCCTGCTGCTGAGTGCTATACCAGTTATTAAAGTCACTGAATCCAAGTTGTAGGCCCAAGCCAAAGGCAAAGGCCTGAGGGCCTTTAACAACTGGTATAGCCCGAGGCATAAGGACTATAAAGCTATTATAATATTTCACCCACCAAGGGTAGAATGTTCTAAATTAAAAAGGAACAAACATAAAGACAAACATTGGAATGTTGGAGCTCCAGATTTTTGCCAACCATTAAAAGCCCATAGCTACTCCATTGTCTTCAATGGAACTCTCAACATTGCAATGTTCTAATTATTAAAAAGAAAATAACCACAATTTATTAGAGTAGTGTTAGAAATGGTCTTTGGTTGGCAGTCATGTTACCCCTGTTCAAGTAAGGACCCTCACTCGAGTCAGGGCAAAGGAGAAGCACATCCGGTTAAACCCTGCTCACCCCCTTGGTAGCTTGGCACGAGCAGAAAGGCTTAACCTAGAGACAATGTGTAAAATATTTGTTCCAACACACACAGTAATACAGTGAAAACACTACAAAATAACTCAACACCAGGTTAGAAAACTAGCCAATATTTATCTAAACAAAACAAGAAACGAGAAAAATCCAACATACAGGCAAAGTTATGAATGTTTATAAGATTAAACGTCAATATAGCGCCTAGAAACACAAATGCTTCGATTAGGTGATACCATGGCATTGTAAAGGAGTTTTTCCTAACAATCTAATGCCAATGGCGCCGATCACTGAGTCACATGGACCCCAGGTGCAGGACCCCTTGTGAAAATGAGGAAACAAGCTGGTGCATGGAGTGGGGGATCGCGGTGTCACTGGATTTGAGGTGGCATCGAGTCCTTGCTGCAGAGAAGTGGAGGTGAGGCAGCGTCAGTGCAAAGCATTGGATCCGTGTACTTCCAGTGGAGTCGATATCCGGCGGTCACGATGTGGTACGGTGACGTCCATGGAATCGCGGACTTCAGCGAGGCTGCAGCAGCATCGGCCCACTGGGTCATCGCACTCCAGTGAAGACCATGGCTTCGGTTGCAGACGGCATCACGGGATTCAGCAGTGACATCAGTCCAGTGTCGTCCGAAATCGGTTTCCTTGGATCTTCTTGATTTTCCACCAGCTTCTCCTTTCAGAAGTCCAGGGACTGGATTAGGCACCACTTGGCAGGGCAGGAGTCTCAGAAGAAAGTCCAGGTGCTAACAGAGGAAGCCTTTGAAGGCCCTGAGACTTCAGAATAGGGGGCAAGCTCAGTCCAAGCCCTTGGAGATTCTTCTCAAGCAGGAATATACCACAAAGTCCAGTCTTTGTTCCCTTTCCCAGGCAGAAACAGCAACTGCAGGATAGCCCAACAAAGCACAGTCACAGGCAGGGGCGTCGCTTCTCCTCAGCTCTTCAGATCTTCTCCTGGCAGAGGTTCCTCTTGAATCCTTGAAGTGATCTTGTAGAAATTTAAAGTCTGGGGCTTGGGGTCAAATACTTATACCCCTTTCTGCCTTTGAAGTTGCCTACCTTCAAAGAGAAGTCTCTGTTGTTTACAGGATCCTGCCTTGCCACATTCAGGCCCCAGACACACACCAGTGGGTTGGAGACTGCATTGTGTGAGGCCAGGCACAGCTCATTCAGGTGTAGGTGACCACTCCTCCCTCCAGCGTAGCCCACATGGCCCATCAGGTGATGCAGGTTACACCCCGGCACCCTTTGTGTCACTGTCTAGAGAGCTTCACAAACAGCTGTCAGTCTGACCCAGACAGGAAATCCACAAACAGGCAGAGTCACAGAAGGATTAAAGCAAGAAAATGCCTACTTTCTAAAAATGGCATTTTCAAACTAACAATCTAAAAACCAACTTCACTAAAAGATGTGTTTTTAACTTGTGAGTTGAGAGACCCCAAACTAAACATCTTGATCTGCTCTTAAAGGTAAACTGCACTTTAATAATAGTTAAAAGCAGTCCCGGTGTTAACTTATGAGAGAGTTAGGCCTTGCAACATTGAAATCCAAATTTGGCAGAATTTCACTGTTAGGACATGTAAAACACATCAGTACCTGTCCTACCTTTAACATACACTGCACCCTGCCCATGGGGCTACCTAAGGGTGCCTTACATGTATAAAAAGGGGAGGTTTGGGCTTGGCAAGTGGGTACACTTGCCAAGGAGAATAGGCAGTTTTAAAACTGCACACAGACACTGCAGTGGCAGGTCTGAGCCATGTTTTTAGTGCTACTTATGAGGGTGGCACAATCAGTGCTGCAGGTCCACTAATAGCATTTGATTTACAAGCCCTATGCACCTCTAGTGCACTTTACTAGAGACTTACAAGTAAATAAAATATGCCAGTTATGGAAAAGCCAATTACATATACAATTTCACATAGGAAGCAATTGCACTTTAGCACTGGTCAACTGTGGTAAAGTGCCCAGAGTAACAAAAACAGCAAAAACAGAGTCCATCACACAGCAGCAACCTGGTAAGTAGAGGCAAAATGTTAGGGGAGACCACACCAAGGATGCCAATTCTAACAAATAGTAAAAATGTACATGTACATTTTTATGTTGAAGCCACACACACCCTACTTTATGAAGGACATTTTGAGAAGTTGTACCCTACTCAAAAGGGCCATTTAGTAACAACATAAATTATAGCTTTGTGACAGGCTTGCTAAGAAATTGCTTCTGAGTTTGAGCGGGACATCTAGTAAAGTTTTGAAGGGCTGCAGTCTTTTTAAAGACTTCGGGGGTTATTACAACTTTGGAGGAGGGGTTAATCCGTCCCAAAAGTGACGGTAAAGTGACGGATATACCACCAGCCGTAGTACGAGTCCATTATATCCTATGGAACTCGTAGGATATCTGGTGGAATATCCGTCACTTTACCGTCACTTTTGGGATGGATTAACACCTCCTACAAAGTTGTAATAACCCACTTCATGTTGTTTGTTCTGACTCAAGAAGGACATCTAGTAATCACTTGAGGTACTGTAGATGTGCGAAAGGCCAGACCGATTGGCTTTACCAATAATTGTTCAATTGGGGTCAGTGGTAGATGATCTGAATATATGTGGTATTTGTGTATGGAGTTGTTTGGAATTGGTTTGGCTAAGTTTGTAGTTTGCTTTTGAGTTCTTTTTATATGGTGCTTTTTTTGTGTGGACCCCGCTCAAAAGAACTTTACCCTAAAACATCATCTTCTACGGGTGCCAATCTGATAATTATTTTTTATTGTATATACTCATCATGATTTAGTCATCTGCTTTCAATTCTTCCTTCCACAGAAGAGCATTTTGGGGGAAAAAACTGCTGGCATTGGCCATGTTGCTTTAAACTTTTCTCAAGTGCTATGTTGTGGTTACATCTATCATGATGAAGTACTCTTTTGAGCATGGCTTGGTTTAGAGTTTGGCAGACGAGTTACTCGGTCACAAACTTGACGGGTATCTCGTCCACAGTATTACGATGTCTGTAGGATATAATGGCATAGGAATATGACAGACGGGATATTCGTCACATTTGTTACAGAGTAACACTATCCGGTAACTCTAAATCAGGCCCAAAAATCTTCCAAATATATGATTTGAGTAAGGGTATTGATTTGTTTCATTCCACAAATAATGGTGTTTTACATTATGCTAAGGTATTATGTACATGCAACCTGTGTTCACATCCATGGCACACACTGCCAAAACACTTTCGGAGCAAATGTTTTTGTAACAATTACAGTGAGCCTTTAGGGTGCATTCAATACCCTGTCAACAAAGCCATTTGTTGCAATTGGGCGGCCTATTGTGGCTCCTTCTAATAATGTAGGTCTGTAGGTCTGGGCAACATTTAAATTTCACGGAATCATTTGTGAAATTTCTGGAATTTCACAGTATGTTTGCTACGTAAAGTTCTCCAAATCATGCCATTATGCCACTTTGCATAATTACGTGCCATTTGCTGTAAAAATTCACCATGAGTACATGCAACAACAGAATGTAAGTGCGTAAAGGTTGCAGTGTTTTTATTTAAATAATACGTCCTCGTGCCAAAAAATGACCTCGTGGGCATAATAGTGCATGAAAATTACAAATTTACTTCCGAGTAATTTTGCCTAAATTTTACTCAATTATGTGAAAGAAAATTAGGTAAATTTCGCATCCTGTTAGTTATGGAGCAGCTGCCTAACACAGTCGCACAGTAGTACTGGCCCCGTAAGCGTGAAGCTATTCAACTGCATCTTTCTGTATGCACGGTGCGCCAAAGTGGTTGGAAGATGGGGCCCCGACATGATATAAAACATTGACATATAGAAAGCACTAACTGCACTTGCTCCCGCCTGCAATAGATATCACATGCTATAGCAGCCTCCGATACCAGTTTCTCCTTTATTATGCCTTTGGCAGCTAATTAAGTGGCAGCATTCCCTGCAAGCCTCTTCAGTTTATATTATGATTACCCAGTGTTTTAGCTGACACGTGATGTGCAAGAGAAATGTTCATAGTTGGAAATAATTGGTCTCTCTTCATGTGACAAAAAGATGTAAATTATCACTGAATGTCGAGGAGGCTGCAATTATGACTCGTTAGCCCGCACTGCCATATGAATACTGTTCCTATAGGTGTCATTCCAGGTCACTTGTGTCTTTTGAACTATAAAGTTCAACGTGCACTAATTCTAATAACCCGATTTCTCGCGTTTCTTACATCTCTACAATTCTAATTTCTTTCAGAAATAGCACATAGCTGTAAAAACATGTTGGAAATTCCCCGTGGCACTCATTTTATCAAGATAGAAAGACTGAAAAGCGATGTGGCCCGGGGTAAATTTAATCTGTGACCTGAAGGGCAGGCGCTTATTTTCACTGCAGGAATATGAACCCACTGACCTATTTTACCAGAAATGTGAGTGTCGGAGCTCCTTCACAAGCGGAGGTCTGGAGACCCGGACACGGCTGCGCCCGTGACGTAGCCAGAGCGTGCGAGGAGGAAGTGAGACAGGTGGGGGCGCCTAAAACAACAGGTTGTGGCCACTTCCGCCCTGCAGCACTGATGGGGACACAACCCACCGGACCGGCTACTGCTTAAAACTACCCGCATCTGACTTGCAGGAGGGCTGGGCTGATGGAGGTTGGGAATTTGACGTGTGATCTGCTTTCCTTCCGGATGCAGAGGGTGCAGACAGCGTTAGAGGTTTTGTTGGGACGGGGTTAGGGGAAGCAGGGACGGCTTTGATATTGTCGATGTGGCGGAGGGCTGTCTGAGGCCTGCAGGAGAATTAAACAAGCATTTACAATGCATCGGGTCTCGCGTTTGCTCATGTTAGAGCTGATCGCGTTGTAAACTCCTTACCCGACTTTTCACCTATCGGGCAAGAGTGCATTTATGTACATAACCCACATAACCCGAAAAAGTGAAATTAATTATGTAAAGCGCTCTACTTCTGCCAAGCGAGATAAGAAGTCCACGAGCCCGATGGAAAACAGCAAGCCTCACATGTTTTCTGTACTTGATCGCTGCGCTCGGTACTTGGTCGCTGTGCTCGAGGAGGGCTAACTACGGAAAAGGCATGAGGTATGCTGCCTTCCACTAATGAAAGCAAGCAGGTTTTATTAGGCAAGCCCACGAACCAATAAAAAACACTGACGTGAGGTTGAAAGGGCTCCGAGCCCTTTTCTAAATACTAAAGCGTCTCGCTGCCATACGCATGCGCGAGCGCATGCAACGCAAGCTCGACCCTAAAAATAAATAGATGTGAGTAAAATGCATAGGAAGTTACAATAATCCGTTTGTCAAGAGAAGAAAATTAAAACGTCAGTGTACGCAAGAGCTGCCAGGCTGAGATGGAAGGCGATGCCTTGGATGCAAGGGCAACACTGGAGAATTTAGGAGATATCATGGGAGGCGGGAGGAAAATCGACCTCACCCACAAGTGTGAGATTTTAAATGGAGAAGTTGGATGTTTAGGTTATATGGTCATGAACTTAATAAGTGATGTTAGCTGCCCGCTGAAGTAAAACTACCTTGACTCACGATTCATCCAATGTCGGAGTCTTATTCGCCAAGTAATGCTTTGGAATACACCAAAGTGACGTTTAAGTCTCGTGATTGACTGTGTTAGCAGAGACGTATGCTGTCTCCTGCAATATGAGTAATGTAATGGAGCCCCTTATATGTTAAGGACAAAGTATGCGTTTGTAACACGGAACTAACTGACCCATCACTGTGCAGCAAGTGGAGAGAAGACCTGCACTATGAATTGTCCCAGGAGATCATAAACTGGAGAAACACATACAGGAGTACCCAAACTGCCCTGAAGGTGGGTAAGTGGCAGTGCTTTATTTGTAAATAAAAACATGCTGGTGCTCAAAACCCTCCTCTTAAACACGCGGCTGATAAATTAAATGTGCGAACACAGAATGCTGAGGCAGCGGAATACGGATGTCATATCGGGCCTCTTAAATTCATTAAAGCCACTCCCTACCCCTTCAGTTACTCCTGCAGCTTTCTGCTTTCTCTCATTGTGATGCTTTTCGTTTTTCACTTCATTTGTCATTCCCATAATTGTCTTTTGCTCGCAGTAAATCCTTGAGGCAGAAAATTAAGTGCCGGCCCTCAAAAATAAGCGCGGGTGCTCCGCACCGGAAGCAACCAGCACAAGTTAAGCACTGGTTCAAAGTGGGCAGTGCCTACCCTGCCCGCCCGGCGATCGAGGCTGTCAGGTGCACAGCGTGGCAGTAGGTGCTCTGACCTGGACTACAGAGCGCCGTTTATGGCTTTGGCCAGTGTGGGACTCCGCTCCTTCTCCTGGAGGGCTCAGCAGAAGAGACTGCAGGCACACTGGTGGACCTCGACATCTTGAAGAGGTGCAGCACCGAGGCTGGGATTGCACAAGCTTGGTGCACACACATTCACAACTTTTTCGAAGAGATTGACACCTGTGTGCTTCGCTACAGCATAGTTACTTAGGCGGTGGCTGGGCTGCTCTAAATAACATTGACCTGTTACGTAAACACTACTTTTCAATATGTGGGAAACCAAAGAATCAACACAAACGCTGGCATCTGAACAGGACTTTCAGGATGCAGACATAGCAAATAACCAAAGTGCAAATAGTGTCAGAACGCACTCTCATCTCTCATGCATTCCTCTTCTGTATGTTACGCATCCCTTGCTGCATTTTCTTAAAATAAATGCTTATGCAGGAGAAACAAGAGAAATGTCTTGCCTCTTGAGACATCAAATTGTCACCCCAGTGAAGGTGTGGTTCACTAACTCTGTTAAAAGCCAACCAGGGGCATCATTAGCTGCCTACTTTAGCAGGTTGAGCGGCTGTCACTGGGCAGTTCAGTGTAACATGAAACATTTACGATGCTATTTATGTCTCCTTTCACTTTGATCTTCAAGAAGTCCCTAAAGATACTACCTTGCAGTGGGAGGAAATGAGGTAATGAGCAGTGATAAGAGTATCAATGGGTGGATCTATGAATGCAGGGTTGGATGGATGGCAAAAAGGATGGGTGATGGATGGATGGAGAGAAGGATGGACAATTGTGAAGAAAAGACAGCAATGGATGTAAAGAAGGGAGGTATGAAAGATGGATGATCGGCAGAAAAAAGGAACAAGAGAGAGGAGAAAGGATAGGTAAAAAGATGGAGAGAAGGATGGATGGAAAAGGCAGGTGATGGAAGAATGTAAATAAAGGAGGTAAAGCAGAGATGAAAGCAAGATGGAGAGAGACAGAGTAGAGAAATGAATGATAAAAACGTAAGGAAATTTGTAGAAAGGGATGGAAAGAAATTGAAGAATATTTTAAATCCCTCATTGGGTAAATCTCCAGAAAAACTGCTGGATTCACTTGCCTCGCCCATTCACTCGGATCTAGTTGGGACATGATCCAGAGTGGGGGTATTTTGTTTCCTTGGTGACTCCCTTGAGGTGAATCAGTGCAGTGCTGTAATGTAAGGTGGTAAAGTGAAACAATTCAAAATAGCCTTTTTTAATGTAAAGGTTTGTGCCTCAGCCATTAGAACAGGGGGAAGTCAATTACACTTGTAGCAGGGCTGAAGGTCTATGCTGAGCTAAGGCTGTTCCTCAGCGTCCACTAGCAGCTTTCGCAGATAGGATGCTGCTCAGATGGGGCTGCAGAGAACATGGGACCCGGATGTCACTGCCCCACCACCACTGCCCTATTGGTGTTAGTAACAAGACAGGAGATGCTTTGGTGTTGAGGGCATGATTCATGGTCTTAAGAACCATGCCCTCTCCCTGCCGACTTGAGTCAGTGACTGTTTTACAATATTTAATGTGAGCTACCTATGTTCCCTATATAGACTCCTGGCCCCAGAGAGGCAATATTCAAGCACAGAAACATGTTGATGAAAAAGAGAAGTACTGTCCATTGCTTGGCCTCCTGCTTGTAATCTTGTGGTAAGGAGACACCAGCAAAAACATTTTTAGATGATCCGAATACAATTTTATTATAGGTTTGACAGTTTGACAAAGAGAGAACATAAACATCGACCTAAGGGACTTAATCTCACCCAAACTAGAGAACCCATAACTAGAAGCCTGCAAAACAGCTGAACAGTAGTACTCTTGAATGCTTCCTATTGCAAGATGGGAGACTCACTGATGAAGCATACCGCACTAGGTAGGTGAGGGCTCATCATCCTGTATGAGTAAGAAATCCTATATGAATGTATGCTACTTCCATAAGCGGTATGACTAGTTCTCCGAACAGTTTTGTACCACTTGTATGTTCAGGTCTGTTTACTAAAAGTGTAAAACAGTCATTTAACCCCTCTCACCCCCTCTTTAATGAGTGAGCTACATGTATAGTACCTGTCCTCTCTGTGTGAGAGAATTGTGTGATGTTGCTTCTGCTACTACTACGGGCTGTTTACTTATTATTTATGTGAGGGAAGCTTGCACTGCTGCTGTTCATGTTGTACATTTATGGCGTTGTGAAGTTCTATAAAAAGCCCACTACACTTAAGCAAAAATGATTCACATTGCCAGTACTAGTTTTAATGCATTGTGCTAGTGAAAGAGTGAACCCTCACAAAATATGTGAGCAGAGTTTACTTTTGGATTTATGCATGCAAGCCGTTTTTGAAATGTAGTGGGTAACTTTGTAAAGTTTAAAAACATAGCTGACCAGTGGCTCCAGCAAATTTTGCATTTTAGTCAATCACACTTTGCATGATGGAGTCACCAGCCCAGAATGACACTGTTAAAAGCAAAACCACAAGCTCCAGAATGCTGCATGCTGTTGGTTGAAAAAAATGGATGATGGTGTCTGACGTCGAAGTGCTAGAGCGCAGAGTTGTGAAATGCAAAATAAAATGTAATTCCTGGTTTTAAGCCTGTTTCCTTGTAGGAAATCACACTTTAAACAGCCCAGTGGGCGAGTAGGAAGAGATAACCTTTCAGATGTGAAACACAATTCCTCTTTTTGCATGTTCACCTCCCCATTTTTGGAATGATGCTGCTTTTTTTTGACTCTGAGAGTGTCCTGAGTACTGCTGACCAGACCTTAGTACCCTGTGCAAACTGCATGATGAATTGAATACAATTAATTGGCAAGGACTGAATTATAAGTCCCTAGTATGTGGTACCCAGGGCATGTAATGCTGAGTGTCTACTCAGGGCTGCAGCACTGTATGTGTCACCCTGTGTGTGACAAGGTGTGTGTGCAAGGTACAAAATGGCCCCAAGCCTGCCGCTGAAGACTGTAAGGACAGTGTTTTTACTGCCAGTTCGACTTTGCCATTCACTCCAGTGGCAAAGCCACCCTATTCCTTAATACTACATGTAAGTCTCCCCTAAGGACGGTCTATACAGCCCCATGGCAGGGAGCTTTATTTTGTTAAGTAAAACATATATTTTTGATATGTCTCACAGCAACACTTAGAAGTTGTTATTTTTCTTTGGATAAAGGTAATAGCCCGATTGGCTAACACAGGGTACACAGTTGGCATTCCAACCCAACTAAGTCTTTAATGGGACTACCAAACTGCATCATGTAGGGTATCAAATTAATTGTGGCATTGAAACTGACCTGATGCCCAGATCAGATTTATCATCACTATTGAAGGTAAGCAACTTTTCAAAGGTTGTCATTCTGTGCTCTAGCTAGCCCAGCGGCCTCACAAAGGCCCTGGTGCACAGGTTTCTGACCACCTGGGTAGACATGTGAATGACTGCCCAGCACAGGAACAAAAGCAGTTGCCACTGGAGAGAGGTGTCACCTCTTCCCCCAGGATAGCCACTCAGGGGTTAGGCCAAAAGGGGAGCTTCAAAGTAAAAGCTACATATGTGAGGAAAGTAGCGCCAACACACCTGAGCACAATGCCTTTTTTTTGCTGTAGACAAATTAGAGACAGGGTCAAGGAGGGAAAACTGGCCCCCAAACTGGTTCAACCATGGGCAGGTAGCCCCCTGGTAACCACTCCTCTAGATTGGGCAACTAAGCTCTTAATGGCTGAGGAAGGGTTCCCATCTTGAAAGAGCAAAAATGTGGCACTCTGGGATAGCCAGATGCCACACATCACAGGAACTTTGTCACTAGGTATGAGGGGACCCAGTAGCCCATTGGCTAGTGACCGTGTGGTACTCTCAGGGCTCTTTTCTGGGATAAATATGGCACCCCTGGCACTCTGACCCTCAGATCACATTGGAATAAGAGAAAGGACTGAACAAGGACTGCCCATCTGCCCTTGAACCCGCACAAAGAAAGGCTGCATGCTAAGCAGGACTGCACCTGCTGCATTTTGGACTAGCAAAGTTTGGACTGTGCCTACAGCTTCTGGCTCAGGAAAAGTTGATTCCTGATACCCAACATCACCAGTGACTCCACGGATCAGTTACCTGATCTCCAAGAACCAGCTCCAGAGACCCAAGAGCTGAGGTTGACCAAATCACCAAGTTGGTTGCCATTGCAGAAGTTTTGCTGCTATTAGTCGCTGGGCACCCAAGAGGACAAATCCGAGATAGCCAAAAGTTGCATCTGAGTGTGCCTGACCCAGGATTGCCATCCAAGTCCAGATTCTTTGCTCCCAAGGAACACATGCCTCATCCTAAGGAATTCACCCAAACCGAGGTGCAGATCGACCAATAGCCCAACATCGCTGGCCTGCTCCTGCAACGTAGAGGACTTCAAAGGACCCTGATCTCTTTGGCCAAGTTTGTCCCTGCTCACCCATGACTGAGGAGTACCCACAAAGTCATCCATGTTGACCACATCACAACCAGCGCATCCTTTGAGCTTTTTTTGTCTGCATCCCTCAACATCAGGACCACTTCACCATTGTCTATAGGGGTTGTCCTCAGGGTGGCTCTGCTGGTATGGTGGAGTGTCCCCCCCAACCAGCAGTAACTATGTTTAGTATCTTTTTATTTTTAAAGGGGTGGGACCATGGGGGTGATGAGCAGTGAGGGGAGTGCACAGGGCACTCCCCTCAGTGCGCATGTATGTTTGGCCAGCCGTCTCGGGCACACGTGTGCACAAGAGCTCTGTTAGAAAGAAAGAACTGATATTCTTCTTTAAGAAGCAATCTTTATTTCCATCTCTACTGCTCCATCTTCACGCAGCTCGTTCTAATCAGATCTCAACATTCTACCACAGGCTCCTGTCAAGTTCAGGAATGTACTATCCCTCAAAGGGAGAAGGGGAGTTGGAACATACCATTAGTAAATATATAAATCATGCTACTAAAATTATATATATATATATATATATATATATATATAAAACACATGCTACTAATAATTATATTACAACAGGACAACCGGCTCTCTCCAACCCGGCACTGTGTTGCCTGGTTGCAGAGAGCAAGCCCAGGCTCTCAGTCTGCGTTGGAGCGCCCAGCGGGGCGCTCCAGCCAATCGTAACACTGGTTTGAGCAGCGTCATGATTGGCCGCAGGGCAGGCTGGGAGCCTGGAGTGAGACGGAGCGGTGGCGAGGCTCAGGTACGTTTTTGTGAAATATTTTTTTGTTTTATTCCCTCCGCTCGTCACTTTTCCTAGTTGCCAGCCGCAACTGGTTGTCCTGTAAAGTTTGGATTTGGTTAAAAAATGCTAAGGTGGGCATGTAACTGTCCAAAGTGTCTGCTCTAGTCCCCTAGACCTCTGTCCTGCTGGAACTTGTCGCTGAACTAACTGTTTCAAACTTTTCAAAAGTTTCTAAAGTTTTTGTTGACCAATGCTTGTTTGTGGTTGCATTTAAAAGTGATAATATCTTCTAAGATCTGTATCTCTGAAACCATATGGTTGATTTTGTTCATCAAGGTCTCTAAAAATGCATAAAAATATAATCTATGTTTATAAAGTGGTGTCTTCTTTCTTTTGTGTGTTGTTGATTTCTTAGTTAGTCGTTTGGTGCTGTTAAATGCTTTACACATTGTTCCTTTGCTAAGGTTTATTGCACACAGTCACAGGTACCCAGGATTGAGCTTAAGGTTAAGTAAACATACCTGACTGGACCCAATATGGAATTTGAGAGTGTACTGCATGATAAGGCCCTGTAGCCATATCATATAGTACGCCCAAATCCTTACATGATACAAATGTGGTAACATTAAGCAGCTGTAGATGCTGTTTACGAGATCAATGTGAGCATCAGTTAGACATGTCTATAGACACAAAGAAAAGTAAAATAATGCCCTGCAGCCCCTCTTCCCAAACACATCCTGGGTCTAAAAGTTGGTGCAATATAAGTGGCGTGCTTAGTCTAAGGGTGGGCAGAATTTGTGAAGTTTGATTCTGCAGAGTCACGTAGAATTACATTAAAATTCCACCAGATTCGGTGAAATTCTGGGACAGGGTGGAGTGGGCATTTGCAGCTATTTTCTTAGTGCAAAATACACCCTTTCATCCAAAAACGGTTGCGAGGATACATTTGGCCAAAGAAAAAAGTGTGGCCAAATCCCAGTCGGTCCCGTACATACGCTACAATGATTAAAAGTTGTAATCACTGCAGAGTATGCAAGGATACCTAGTGGCATGCAGTGGTTCGAAACTTTAGAAATCACTACTTAATTTTTAATAAAGCAATCGGGGCAGCAGATTTTTAATTAATCAGTAATTCTGTGTTACAAGAGCAACACAGAATTACTAAAATTCCTCCTATTCTACCGGGGGAATTGAAAATTCGCCCAGGCTTAGCTTAGACCACTGTGGTGCAACCTATGTTTAACAAGTGCAGTACATGCTGCAGGTACTGCCCTGCCAGGGCTGCCAGTGTACACTCATTAGTTATTATGAGAATTTGTGGGATTGGCATCGTAACTATGGGTCTGGAAGCCAGATTCCAGTAGACCCAACATTGGTTTTCTCCTGAATCTCATAATAGGGTAGCTTGCCGTAGCACAAAGTACAGCACAGTACATAATATGAAGACCAGAGCTAACTGTTGGCTGCAGGAGCAGGCCTCAGAGCCCTCTCTGGCCACGCTTGCAATAGCACATACAGATCCTAGTTAAAGCACCAGCTGCAAGAGTGCCATGCAAAATTCCTGCCTGCTTTTGCCTGGAACATGGATAATGTAGGTGTGCATGTATGATCTGGAGGACAATATGCTTAGCAGGCAGTAGAGTCAGGGCGGGCTTGTCACAAACATTTGCGGGTCCTTGGCAAAAAAAAAAACTTCATGTAGGTTGCACGCTTCTTTCTAAGTATAGAATTATGTTTTTTCAAAATAAAAGACATATTTCCTCTTCCAGGCAGCTCCAGCATTTGGCCCCACTTAGTGGTGTGACCGCCTTTGTCTCTCTCCTAATAAATTAAGTGGTCAGGGCTACCTTTTTTATTATATAAATATATTTTGTGGCATTGAACCCTGAAAAATGACAGCATTATTAATCTGGTTCATGGAACAGTCATCCAATGGCTGTCTCTTGGCCACGCATGTGTTGCTCATGATCCCCCACAAATATGAAAGTGTCAGTATATAGAAAACATCTATGACAAGTTGGCCTTTGGAAGAACCACCAGAACCATGCAATAGTACCTCTCATGTCCAGCTTGCCACTATGCTATTGTCTCTTGCCTGCTTATCTTCTGGGTTTAACATGGCACACGAGCACTAGAGCTCATGGATGGCATGGGTCTCAACTTCTTATAAATTACTGTAGATGACAAACACTGATACACCATCCTCCATGCATTCAAAGTTGTGAGATGGGAGGTAGTAAGTTTGGGGACTCCACCAAACATATGTTCATACCTCTGTTTGGAGAACCAGCAATAAGTGAACATCATTGTAGGAGGGACTTGCATGCAATCTCATGCACATCACAGAAGATCTATGTATAATGTCTGAACTGCCTCGTTGTGAACATATTGACATTAGGTTTCATGCCCATAGGTGCATTTGGTAGACTGCCAAAAACCATTACCACAAATAAAAGTGTGCAGATGTCTACAGGCAAGAAGTCAAAGAAGGACCCAAATCTTTTACAAGTGCCGACTTTCTAGGCCTTGCAGGGACTATTATTTCACACCAAACAAAAGTTGGCTCTCCTCCGAAATCTTACTTACCCGGGAACTCTTTCATCTATCACTACTAACAGATACATTTACACACATCTAAATTCAAGCCCTATTCTGCTACTCATGGCGCTATGCATTCCTTCACCGACTGACCCTCATTTCTCTAGCCTAAAATATACTCCCAGAACTACTGGTTCATGCCGTGGTCATGTGGTGCTGTTGGCACGTGGCCACGTGAAACCACAAGGAACCAACACACCTCCTTTTCAAGACCGCTGGTTGAGCCAATAGCTGTTGACGACCAACAAGGAACATTCGATCGTGGTTTGTTATGAAAGCAAACATATCGGAAAGTGTATCTTCTTGGAAACAGTCCCATGCTCTAGTTAGAACTGAGCAATTTGACGTAGAATCCACCGAATAGGTTCTGATGTGAAGTGTGTCAACTTCACTCAACTTGACAGAAGTCACTTTGACTTTCTTCAAACAACACAAGAAGACAAGACTCCGGGGACGGGCGACAGGCGCCTGCGCTTGTTCCAAAACATATTAGAATTTTGACATACCGTATTAAAGGTCATTTACAAACTCCAAGCAGCAGCGGGCTTTTAAAGGGATGAGTCGGTGCATAAATATTTCACAAATTTGTCAAGGAAACGATGCCCTTATCGCACAACTCCGGCATACAAATCATTGATTTTTAATGCCTGCTCACTGCAGTTAGAATTGGAAATACAATGTCTCTCCGACTATGAATGTGTGAGAGATAACAAAGCATTAAGACAGACAACCACCTCGTCCAAATACAGGGTCAGTCGCCGCAGGGTGGGTCTGGATGAGACTGGAAGAAGCACTACAGAGAGACCTAGAAGGCAGACAAGCTACTGCGATCTCAGTCATGGGGAGAACTAGATGCACTCCCGCTCACGAACAAAGAACGGTCAGCACGTGGCATCTTCAAGGGGATCTCTCACTTTACGGAGTTGGAAGTGAAACAAAATTATGTCGCGAGAAAAACATGAACTATTTAAGTAATAATATATACTTTGCATTTTGGAATCAGCAAAGCTTTTCGAAAGTTTGAATATCGTTGAGACCTGCCAATAAAATATATATTGAATTAATGAAAGATAGAGACCGCAAGAGGGAAAGAAATAAAAAAAAAGATTGGGAGGCGAGGCCGCAGGGAGAGAGGTCAGTGCTTAATGTGTGCTTGTGGTTGCAGGGACGTCAGTTCACCAAAGTACCATGGACAGCGGACACCTCATCACGTAACAACTGTCCCCAATGGCAGCACATTTTTGAACCCTTGTCCGTGCTTAGCCCCTCATCAGCTACTGGCAAGTGGTTAGGGGATGGGCAAGGTGTGAAAACTGCAGAATGCTCATGGAACCCTGTTCTATTTCTCTCCAGACTGCAGCCTTCTTGCTCCCTGACACCAGAAGTGGAGCGGGCAGTACAAATGACACCAAAGGTTAAAGCCAAGGGAGCAGCTGCTACCCCGGGCTACCCTCACTAGTTGCCAAGGGAGCAGCTGCTACCCCGGGCAACCCTCAGAAGTTGCCAAGGGAGCAGCTGCTACCCCGGGCTACCTCACTAGTTGCCAAAGGAGCCGCTGCTACCCCAGGCTACCCTCAGTAGTTGCCAAGGGAGCCGCTGCTACCCAGGGCTACCCTCTGAAGTTGCCAAGGGAGCCGCTGCTACCCCAGGCTACCCTCACTAGTTGTCCATGTGAACGTTCCATCCGTGGCTTTTTGATAGGTTGCCATCTATTCAGCACAATTTCGACATCATTTTGTTCGGGTATTTTCATTTCTGATACAATTACGCTTCGCCTTCAGAGGTCATCAAGAACGAGGTAATGAATTAATGAATGATGTATTTGTTTAGTGTGATGCCTGCCCTAAAAACAGGGTGTCCTGGCGCTAAAGACCACAGAGGATGAGGTCATTCTTTACTTGGGCCAGGCTTTCTGTTGCTTATGGAAGAAATGCCAACGGGGGAAGAGTTTCAGAGTTTCACAATAAAGGAGACGAAATCACCTCCATTCTGACTTGATTAATGTGTGGAACCCTCAGCGGGTGTGTCGATGTCAGTGTCCTGGTAGGTGTGCGTTGTTAAACCAGCTTCTGGAGGTCGGTGGGACTGGACAGTCGATCAGGAGCTCTTTGAATTTAGTTCTGCTGTGGACAAGGAGCCATGGAAAGAATAAAGATATGAAAAGACTGATGGGCATCTAGGAGGTGTAAGGACGAGTCTAGTGGCAGCATTTTAAACAACTTGCAGCCAGGCTGCAGAGTATTTGGGAAGGCCCAAGTAGAGGGCTTTCTCATAGCTCAATTGAGATGTGATGGAGTACATGATTGTCGTTCCTACAGAGCATCAAAGGAAGTCCAATACTTGACTCTGAGAGTCAAGAAGACTAAAGCAAATACCCGCCATAGTGATAATCTAATATTTGAAAGGCAGATCCCAATTAAGTTCCATGCCCATGTCCCTGACTGTTTTAGCTGGTGTGGAGGCTCGACCGTGTTCTGGAGGCCACCAAAGGAAATTCTCCATGAGACTGACTTTGACAGATAAGTAGTTTCGGTTTGTATAAATTACATTTTAAGCAGCTGTTGTGCAGCCACGAAAAAACTGTGCACAGGCAGGCTTTGAAGTTAAGCTGAGTGGTGGCACGGCCGTCACCAATGATGAAGAGGAGTTGATTATCATTAGCACAGCGTGTAATAGAGAATGCACAGGAGCACGCCAACCTAGCAAGGAAGGCTATGTCGAAATTGAACAATGTGTGGCTGAAAGACGAGCCCTGTGGGGCATCACATTTAGGGAGGGAGGTGTTTGGTTGAAAAGACGAGAGCAGAACTGATTGGATTACGTTATAAAGAAAAGATACCAGCCAGTCTACTGCTACGTTATGGCAGCCCAGGTTGTGGAGGAGATGTTGTAGAATGGAGTGGGAGACTGTATCAAAGGCCGCAGTGAGGTGGAGTGGGATAAGAACATCCAACCCCCTGCATCCATCATGACCTGAATTTGCTCTGTGCTTGCTAAGAGAGCTGATCCTCTGTCATACCATGGTCTGAAACCCTACTGAGAGTCATGTAGGAGAACTGGCTTCTAGAAAGTTGGAAAGTTTGTAACCCACCAGTTTTCCCAGAGCTTTGGCTGCAAGTGTCCATAGAGATAGAGGCTGGTAATTAGAGAGGGTCAGTCCGTCTACAGTGGGCTTCTTCAGAAGGGGGATAACCTTGGCACCACGAAGCTGAATTAAGAGACAGATTGAACAACTGACATCAGGGTGGATCTATCAGATCATTAGCCAGTCCAAGGGTGTGTGAAAGGCACGGATCACTGTGGGAACCTGAGTGACAGCAGATCAAATCAAATCAAATCATAAACATTTATAAAGCCGCTACTCACCTGTGCGGGTCTCAAGGCGCTAGGGGGAGGGGGTTACTGCTGCTCGAAGAGCCAGGTCTTGAGTAGTCTCCGGAAAGCGGAGTGGTCCTGGGTGGTCCTGAGGATGGTGGGGAGGGAGTTCCATGTCTTGGCCGCCAGGTAGGAGAAGGACCTCCCACCTGCCGTGGTGCGGCGGACGCACATCGGAGACGAGTGCAGATGACGCCATTGCAACAGAGATTGAAGAAAATTGTCAGAATGTAGGTTTTAGAGGTTAGTCAGACGAGGATGTGAGAAGTGGAAATGATAATGACAGAGGATGTGGCAGGAAGATGAAGTAAATGTCCGCTATTCTGTTGTGAAAAAAGAATTGCAACACTCTGTGTGGGTTGCAGCATGGATTTTACAATGGCAAAACTTTCTTTAGACGAGTGTGTCAAGTTGACTACGTTGTCTGCATAGAAGTGGGCCTGCAAAGCTTTTGTAACTTTGTGGTAGGACTGGAGGGCCCAATAATATAGTTTTTTAGCTTTCTCTGAGTTGAAAAATCTTTGCTCCAAAGACATTCTGTTTTTTCATATATATATATATATATAAACTCGTGAACAAGGAGCAGGAGCTCCGAAACGCATTGAGTTGTTCTGTCATTGCAACAATAAAAGAACACTTGCCAAATAATGACAGCTCCTGGTCGTTGTCTACTTCTCCATTATTGAGGAAGAGCTGGCACGTGTTTCTGTTGGAAGTATTGGGGCTCGTCACCCTCCCAGGAGCTAGCTGCAGCTGAGGTGATACAGGGTCTCTTAGAGATGGTGAAGCAGGAGAGAAAAGATGATACCAGGATCTGGAAAGGACCCGTCGGGATGGGGGGACAAGTTGATGAGGGGGGCTCCAAAAGCAATAGGAAGGAGTGTTCAATTAGAAGAGAAGGAACACTAGTATAGATCAGGCCTGGAGTGTGCACGGCATTCTGAGTAGGGGCTATGCCTTGCAGTGCATCATCAGTTTGCAATACAAGGTGTACATCTGCAAAATTAATCTACAACCTCACTGCGTTTACTGACGCATATTCCGCTTCGCAGTTTTCTAAATAGTCCTTTTAAAGTGTAATCGAATGTTTCCGTTTTATTAGCCTTCTCTGGATTGATGGCGAGCGCAAGATGAGCGGCTTTGAGCTGCTCTGCGTGTGATTGCAGCACAGTACTTATGCATAAAACATATATTCCAGCCTTAAGTGAATGTATCATTAGCATTCAACTAACCTCACTGGTGAATGCAGCTGAACAAAATGCTACAGCGCGGAGCCAGTGCTCATTAATTACACGCTACACAGCGGGCAAAGGGAGATGGGGATGCCAGGTAAGGGACAAACATATACACAGCTCTCCAGGCTGTTCATAAATAATACAATCCGCCCAGTTCTGTAATCATCTACAGCAATTCTATCTGTCATTTAGGAAAACCCTTAATCTCGAAAACGGGGAAAACAATCCATGACTAGGGAGGACGCACGGGGGAGTTTGGGGGCAGCAATGGATACTGGTTTAGAGATCTAATCAATACTTGGGGTGATCTCTGCTCGACATGGGACGGCGAGGCTATGGACTGAGTTGAATACCAGAAGGAGGAAGTTTTATGGGGTGTTGCAATGCGAGCTCTCTCATGTGGTGGCTGTGGGGAGCAGTGGATGTGCATTTTGATAGCTGTACCTGATATCTATGGTGAAATGTAGGTCATTTGTGGTTGGTTAGAGGAAGTAGTGGGGTGGCTATGTAAGATATTATGCAGTAGATTGGCAAAATGGGGACTAAATCCAGCTCGGATGTCTTTTTAACTCGAAGACCAGGTGTGGGTGGATTTCACTAATCTTGAGTAGAAGGAGAGTCAATAATGGGGCTGTGTGAAGAGGAGATCTGAGGATGAATCATTCTAGGAGAAGTATTTGAGAGGGGGTGGGTTACTTTTGTTTTGGAAGGAAGGCAGCGTGCGATCACATATAATCTGATGGGGTGAATCTGTGATTGAGATGAAGGTAAAGATTTAAGTGTCTTTGGCAAACAGGTGATTGTAGAACTCATACTCGGGTGATTTCACAGAGAAAGATTGTTTAGAAGGAGACAATGAGAGGGCCAGGATACTAGGATACTAGTTTTTTAAATGTTCCTAAAAAGCACCTTGTCCATCCACTGAAGCACATGGGGTGTGCCCACCCAGTTAAGAACCAACTAAATGAGAAAGTTCTATGTAGAGCCCAAAGTTGTAGGTATGGATGTCGATTCATTAAAATGCCAGAGGTAGCGGAAGCGACATCACAATCTTTCACACACCCTTTATGACATCACAGGAAGTGACCTCATGACACTCAGCATTGGTTGTCTGTCCAGGAAGTGATATCACTGTACCTGAAGGGCCTACATTAAGAGCAAATTACCGTAATAATTGAAAAGACACCAAGGTATACAACACTATTTACATGTTCACCCATATATGAAGCATGCTGCATTGTATGCCTGAGGTACAGCAGTGAGCAGCAAAGGGGCATGCCATCACAGGCACAATCATATAATGCTCAAGTACAATCATCATATTTCCAGACATAGGAGGTCATTCCGACCCTGGGGATGCGGGAGCACCGCCAACAGGCTGGCGGTGCCCCGCAGGGCATTCTGACCGCGGCGGTTTGGCCGCGGTCAGACCAGGAAAACCGGCGGTGTCCTGCCGGTTTTCCGCTGCCCTGGGAATCCCCCATGGCGGCGCAGCTTGCTGCGCCGCCATGGGGGATTCCGACCCCCTCACCGCCATCCTGTTCCTGGCGGTTCCGACCGCCAGGAACAGGATGGCGGTGAGGGGTGTCGTGGGGCCCCTGGGGGCCCCACTTTGAATTCCAGTGTCTGCTTTGCAGACACTGGAATTCGCGACGGGTGCCACTGCACCCGTCGCACATCCTCCACTCTGCCAGCTCCATTCGGAGCCGGCTTCCTCGTGGGGAGGGGTTACCCGCTGGGCTGGCGGGCGGCCTTCTGGCGGTCGCCCGCCAGTCCAGCGGGAAAGCCAGAATGGCCTCCGCGGTCTTTCGACCGCGGAGCGGCCATATGGCGGCTCCCTCCAGGCGGGCGGCTCCCGCCGCCCGCCATGGTCAGAATGACCCCCATAGTCTCAAATGTCCAGACATAAAATCTAATGGCAAATCACATGATTATGTGCCCAGTCAAAACTTTCATATTTTGAGCTATAACCTCCTTTTTCTCAGCCACAGCCTCTGTTTGACCAGGTATAGACTGACCTTCCCTGGAATATCCTCATAAAAGCACATGGAAAGACACTTCTCTGCCTCACAGGCTGCATGGGCCCACACCATAGATATTATGATGATGATGAATATGATGATGATGATTATTATTATTATTATTATTAATATTAATATTGTTATTGGTATTGGTATTATTACCGTTATTGTTATTACTACTAATAATAATAAAAAAAATATACAGAAGCCACAGTGGAAAAGCCTGTCAGAAATGTTTTCTCCATCAGTATGTATTTTTGGTGATTTTTGGCCAAGTGTAGGTAGCATATTTCTAGAAAAGTTTTGTTCCCAGGTATGAAGAGCAGTATAAAAACAAGTTATTATTATGATTATTATTTGTGTTGGTGTTACTATTATATGATAGTATAGATACTACCACTCCCACTACTTCTGATAATAATAATCATAATAATAATACTATTAATATTAATAATAATAATAATAACAAGTTTTTTATACAGCACTTCAATCCACACGTGCAATTTCTAAGCACTATAGACTGCAGATATTAGTATTATCAAGTCGTTGTAATAACATTTTTATTTAGTTAGCTGACCCAAAATATAGACTATTTATGCCTTCTAGTTGTATTTCAGGGTGATCTAGTTTCATAAAAATTCTTAGCTGCTGTGGTGCGTGGATCGAATGTGGAATGTAGATCGACATTCGATCCATGTCACAAGACGGGGAAAGGGAATTCGTTAGGCGGTGGTTGTTTCAGGAAGTCAGTTCTTATGTTGCTCCTGTAATGGACCACGTAACACCCTGAAAATAAAAGAGTCATTCTCACCTGTTGGTCTCCGTCTTCACAATGGCGACAAGACGGGCAGGAGCGATGTTGTTGCCGCGATAACGATTGCGTGTTGATATGCTCGGTGATCGTGACGTGTTGCTGGGACCGGTGTTTGGATGCCATGTAGCTGCCTACAACAGTCGAGGATGCGTTGCTGGTGGCAAATCGGGAACGCGTTTCCACGTTCATATGGAGTACTTTGGCAGTGTTTTACGGCTCATTGAGCTGGTTTTCGGTGGACCTAGAGCAGCACTACGCATGGAATTATGGGTTGGAGGGTGCCTAAATTCCTTTAGAAAGCATGCTACGTGGTGTGCGGTTGCGATTTTAAAGAAGGTTGGGAAGTTTTCCTATCCTTTCCATTGATCTACGATGATAGGCACACCTTGCGCCCGTAATTTGGAAAAAAAAAGAAAAAAACATTAATTTCAAGGGGAAACGTTTAGCAACGCAACAGTGACTACGGTGATAGGCAAACCTTGTGCCTGTAATAAAAAAAAAACAAGAAAAAAAAAAATAACATAAATTTCAAAGGGAAACGTATAGCAATGCAACGGTGACAGGCACACCTTGTGTTTGTTGAAGGTGCTGGAATTTACTGTTACTGGAGCACCATTTTGGACTTCTACATATTTAAAAAAAATGAAGAAAGAGGAGTAAGAAAATGCATCTATGGGTATATGAGAGACATTTTGTACCTGAGGCATTTTTGTGCCGATATCGTTCAACCACATTGATTATTTATTGTGCATATAGTAGGTTACCACATATATATATATACATTAACATTGGAGATTGTTATTTGCAAAATGTCTAGTATTCAACCTTCACCATTTTTTAAAAATGAACCAGGAGATCCACCTATTCAGTGGGAATTGTGGTTGGATATATTTGAGGCGTACGTAGATGTGTTGGAAGAAGGCGAATGTTCACCTGATGGGCTACTATCATTGCTTAAACATTGTTTGGGGCTGTTGGGTTAAGGGAATTTTAAAATTTGCCACCTGTAGATAATGTGAATGGAGAAGATGTGTACAAATGTGTTTTACATTACAGGATAGGTATGGGCAGAAAATAAATGTAGTTATGGAAAGATATAAATTTTATTACAGGGAACAGAAGGTGGAAGAATCTATTGACCAGTATATGGCAGTATTGAGAGGCTTAACGGTTACTTGTGCTTTTGATCATATGAAATATGATCAAGTTTTAAGGGACCAATTATTAATGAAGACTAAATCTAAAAAAATACAGGAGAAACTATGGTCTTCAGGGGAAATAACCTTAAAAACAGCTGTTGAAGTGGCAAGGAGCATTGAGATTACTGAGGATTGCATATAAACTATGAGAAAGGAAGTCAAAGATAATGACACTGTGTGTACCATAAGTAGAGACAGGGACTGCAAGGAAAAAAAGAAAAAGGTTGTATCACGTTCTGTTGGTGGGGATAACAAATCTGGGATTAATAACCATACTAAATTGCGTTTTAGATGCAGTGCCAGCTCGCATTTTGCAAATTTTAGTGGATGTACGGCAATTGGGAAAATTTGTAGTGTATGTAAGAAAAAAGGGCATTTTGCGCGAGTATGTAGAAGTTTTGGAAAATAAGTAAATCACGTAAATTATAAAGCACGCTACTCACCCATCAGGGTCTCAAGGCGCTGGGGGGGGAGAGCTACTGGTCGAATAGCCATGTCTTGAGGTGTTTCCTGAAAGTCAGGAGGTCCTGGGTCTGGCATAGGTGGAGCGGTAGGGAGTTCCAGGTCTTGACGGCGAGGTGAGGGAAGGATCTTCCTCCGGCGGTGGTGCAGCGAATGCGGGGGACGGAGGCGAGGGCAAGGCTGGCAGAGCGGAGCTGGCGGACGGGAGTGTGGAAGGTGAGTCTGTCGTTGAGGTAGGCCGCACCTGTGTTGTGGAGGGCTTTGTGTGCGTGGGTGAGTAGTTTGGAGGTAATCCTCTTCAATACGGGTAGCCAGTGTAGATCTCTGAGGTGGGCAGAAATGTGGTCGCGGCGTGGGACGTCGAGGATGAGTCGGGTGGAGGCGTTTTGGGTACGTTGCATTTTCGTTTGTAGTTTGCCCGTGGTTCCTGCATAGAGTGCGTTGCCGTAATCCAGTCGGCTGCTGACCAGGGAGTGGGTGACTGTCTTTCTGATTTCAACGGGAATCCACTTGAAAATATTGCGGAGCATGCAAAGCATGTTGTAACAGGAAGAGGAGACTGTGTTGACCTACTGAGTCATGCTGAGTGCTGAGTCCAAGATGATTCCCAGGTTCCGTACTTGGGTGGAGGGAGTGGGTGTGGCTCCTAGGGAGGTAGGCCACCAGGAGTTGTTCCAGGCGGAGGGGTTGCTGCCGAAGATGAGGATCTCTGTTTTGTCTGTGTTTAACTTGAGGCGGCTTGATTCCATCCAGTTGGCGATGGTGTGAAGTCCATTGTGGAGGTTGTATCTTGCGGTTGTGGGGTCTTTCGTGAGGGAGATGATCAACTGGGTATCGTCTGCATAGGATACTACGTTGATGTGGCGGGATCTTGCGATGTTGGCGAGAGGAGACATGTAAACGTTGAAAAGTGTTGGGCTAACGGAGGATCCCTGGGGGACGCCACAGATGGTTTTGGAGGATTCGGACAGGTAAGGCGGAAGGCGGACTCTCTGGGTTCTGCCGGAGAGGAATGAAGAGATCCAGTCGAGGACCTTGCCGCGGATCCTGGCGTTGTGGAGGCATGTTCCAAGGGTGTGGTGACAAACAGTGTAAAAGGCTGCGGAGAGGTCCGGGAGGATGAGTGCTGCGGTTTCGCCTTCGTCGAGCATGGTCCTGATGTCATCTGTGGCAGCAATGAGTGCAGTCTCCGTGCTGTGGTTCTTGCGAAATCCGGATTGGGAAGTATCGAGCACTTTGCTGTCTTCCAGGAAGTGGGATAGTTGGCTGTTCACGATTTTCTCAATGACCTTTGCTGGGAAGGGGAGGAGGGAGATGGGCCGGTAGTTTTTGGGGTAATCTGGGTCCGCTTTGGGTTTCTTCAACAGGGCGTTGACATCAGCTTGTTTCCAGCTCTCCGGGAAGGTGGCTGTCTCGAAGGAACTGTTGATGATGGCGCGGAGGTGGAGGGCGATGATGTCGCTGGCTTTGTTGAAGATCTGGTGCGGGCAGGGGTCCGAGGGGGAGCCAGAGTGGATGGAGGCCATGGTGTTGATAGTGTCTTCATTGTTGACGTGGGTCCAGGAGCATAGAGGGTTGGTGTTTCTTGGTGCATTGGGTTCATGGCTGTCTGTGGTTGACTGGTGGGTCTGAGGTTTGAAGCTGTTGTGGATGTCTTCGATCTTTCGACAGAAGTAAGTGGCGAGGGAGTTGCAGAGCTCCTGTGATGGCAGGGGTTCGTAGGAGCAGGGCCTGGGGTTGGAGAGTTCTTTGATGATGCCGAAGAGCTCTTTGTTGTTGTGAGCGTTGGTGTCTATGCGGCTTTTGTAGTAGGTTCTTTTGGTGGTGCAGATCAGCTGGTGATGTTTGCGGATGGCAGTCTTGAGGGCGATGTGGTTGGATTCGGTAGGTGCAAGGCGCCAGTTCTTCTCCATTCTTTGGCATTCCCGTTTGGAGGCTTGCAGGTTGGGGGTGAACCAGCTGGCCGTAGGTCTGTGGTGGATGTCCGAGGGTTGTTTGAGTGGTGCGAGGGTGTTGGCGCAGTCGTCTATCCATTGATGCAGGTTGGTGGCGGCTGTGTTGGGGTCCCGGGTCCTAGGAGGAGGTGCCTGGACGAGGGTGGAGATCAGCGGTTCTGTCGAGATTTTGTTCCAATAGCCGTGGGGGGGTTGAGTGGTGAGGTGGTGAGTGACCAATTTCTGGAAGGAGAAATGGATGCAGCGATGGTCGGTCCAGTGGAGTTCAGTGGTGTGGCTGAAGGAGACATGGTTGCTGGCTGAGAAGATGGGGTCGATTGTGTGTCCTGCGGTGTGTGTGGGCGACATGACGAGTTGCATGAGGCCGAGGTTGGCGAGGTTGTCGAGTAGGTTGGTGGTGTTAATATCGTTGTTGTTTTCAATGTGGAAGTTCAGGTCGCCGAGGAGGATGTAGTCCGTTGAGGCGAGGGCTTGGGCGCTGATGGTGTCGGCGATGTCGTCGCAGAAGTGAGGTCGGGGGCCTGGGGGTCTGTAGACCAGTGTTCCTCTGAGGGTGGTGTTGGCGTTGACGTGGATTTTGAAATGGAGGTGCTCGGCGGAGTTGATGGTGTCGTGGGAGCTGGTGGAGACTCTGATGGTGCTTTTGTGGTCTATGGCGATTCCTCCTCCTGGTTTGTTGCTGTGGTCTCTTCTAGTGATCTTGTAGCCTTCAAGTATGGCTATGGCTATGTCTGGTTCCGAGGCTGAATTCATCCAGGTTTCGGTGAGAAATGCGATGTCAGGTGATGATGAGGTCAGTAGGTCCCAGAGTTCGATTGCGTGCTTGTGGACGGAGCGGGTGTTGAGCAGAATGCAGCTGAGGTGGTTGTCTGTAGATTTGTGTCAGAGCTTGGTGGTTAGGGTGCAGGTGAAGTTGCAGGCTCTGCAGGAGAAGGGTCCTTTGGTGTGCTTCGGAGTGGACTGGAAGCAGATGGAGGGGCATCCTGGATTGAGGGCATGGAGATCATTAGCTGTGTAGTGGTAATTGGTGGTGTGGCGGGCGCGTGGGCCAGGGGGACTGGAGGGCGCGGTCTGGGCGTGGATGGGCGTAGACAGGCTTGCCTTTGGCGCGCCAGCAGCTGCGCTAGCGGCGCACCAGTGGCGCGCCCGCTGCGCATCCCGCCACGTCTGCCATAAGAGGGGAGGTGGGAGGGAGTGGCAGCTGGGAGGAGGGAGGGGAACAGCAAATGGGAGAGCAGGGGGGGGGCAGGGCCGCAGGGACTCAGCGGCGGGAAAGAAGATCAGAAGTGGAGGGAGGGGGGCGGGGCCGCGGGGACGCAGCAGCTGGGGCCGAGGGGAGCCGAGCAAAAATCAAAAAAGGAGAAGGAAGTAGAAACACGGGCACCTGGAGCAGAGGCGGCTGTGTAGGGATCGACCTGTCTGAAGCAGGGTCAAGGGTCGCTCTCTGCACCGCGCCGCGGCTGCCATAAGAGGGGAGGTGGGAGGGAGTGGCAGCTGGGAGGAGGGAGGGGAACAACAAATGGGAAAGCAGGAGGAGTGGGGCCGCAAGGACTCAGCAGCAGGAAAGGAGATTAGAAGTGGAGGGAGGGGGGTGGGGCCGTGGGGATGCAGCGGCTGGGGCCGAGGGGAGCCGAGCAAAAAATGAAAGGAGAAGGAAGTAGAAACACGGGCACCTGGAGCAGAGGCGGTGGTGTAGGGAGAGACCTGCCTGAAGCAGGGTCAAGGGTTGCTCTCTTCACCGTGCCGCTGCTGCCATAAGAGGGGAGGTGGGAGGGAGTGGCAGCTGGGAGGAGGGAGGGGAAGACCAAATGGGAGAGCAAGGGGGGCGGGCCGCAGGGACTCAGTGGTGGGAAAGGAGATCAGAAGTGGAGGGAGGGGGGCGGGGCCGCGGGGACGCAGCGGCTGGGGCTGAGGGGAGGCGAGCCAAAAACAAAAGGAGAAGGAAGTAGAAACACGGGCACCTGGAGCAGAGGTGGCAGTGTAGGAAGCGACCTGCCTGAAGCAGGGTCAAGGGTCGCTCTCTTCACCACACCGCAGCTGCCATAAGAGGGGAGGTGGGAGGGAGTAGCAGCTGGGAGGAGAGAGGGGAACAGCAAATGGGAGAGCGGGGGGGGGCGGGTCCGCAGGGACTCAGCGGCGGGAAAGGAGATCAGAAGTGGAGTTGTATTGTGGAGAGTGTGGATGATGATGAATTTGAGGAAGGAATGCAGAATATGGTATTAAGCATTCAGAGTAGTAACATTAAGGGAAAAGACCTTCAATTTCCCAATTGCTATGTAAGTATTGATGGAGCACGACTAGAAGTCATGGTGGACTCATGTGCATGGTACACTATATTAGGTAAACCGCTATTTAATCAGTTATGGCCTGGAAGGAATTTACAAGACACAAAAAACAGCCCTTGTAGCTATTCTGGTCATAAAATTGCAAATGTGGGAAAAATGCAGCCAGAAATTGAATATGCTGAGAAGAAGTGTTCAGGAGAAATTCTTGTAGCAGAAAGTGGGATAACAATTTTGGTTTGGCCGCATTTATGTCGATTGGGGTTGAAAGTGGACCCTAGTGCTGGTCTGCCAGTGTACACTGTGAATATGGATACACTACAGAATGAATTCTATCGTGATGTAAAGAGGATGTTTCCCACCTTGTTTAGCAGTCGCTTCGGGAGTATGAAAAACTTCCAACATACAATTGTAGTTAAGGAGAATGCTATTCCTGTAAGGCAGAAGTTGAGGAATGTTCCCTTAAGTTATAGAGGGAAATTGAAGGAAATATTAAAGGACTTGTGTGACAAGGATATTATCGAACCAATTGAATGCTCGGATTGGGTTTCTCTGATTGTAATTTCAGTAAAATCTAGTGGGGACCTCAGGTTGTGTGTTGACCTGCAGGCACTCAGTGATGCAATTTGGATAGATGCATTCCCTTTGCCAAATTTGCAGGAACTGACGTCGTCCATCGGAGATGCTACAGTATTTTTAACCATCGACTTGGCAAGTGCGTATCATCAGATACATTTGAATCCTGAGTCTAAACATTGTACAGCATTTATTACACCAGAAGGAATGTTCCAGCATAAAAGGATGCCATTTGGATTGGCTAGTACGTCTGCAGTTTTCCAAAGGGAGTTATCCAAAATACCTTCAAATGTTAAGGGTGCAAAGGTATTCCAAGATGATATATTAGTATATGGAAATGACAGAATGGAGCATGACAGAAATTTAAAGGCAGTATTGCAGGCATTGAGAGACTTGGACTAACTGTTAAGGATCAAAAGTGCAAATTTGGTGACAGCCATGTGGAATATTTAGGTCATATTATTTCTAAGGATGGTATTCAGCCCAAGATTAGTTATGTCAAAGCTATTAGTGAGGCTCCAGAACCAAGGTGCAAGGAACAATTGTTCTCGTTTTTAGGCCTAGCAGAGTTTTTTTTCTTGTTTTGTGGAAAACTTTGCATCCAAAGTGGAGAACCTCCATGCCTTGCTGAGGAAAAATGCAACGTTTTGCTGGGAAGAGATACATACCAAGAAGTTTACGACCATAAAGGAAGAAATTGTTAATGCGTCTTGCCTTAAATCATTTGATGAAACTGCTGAATGTACTATATCAGTGGATGCTTCTTCATATGGCATTGGGGCAGTTTTGTCTCAACGAAGGAAAGGAGACACATGGGTGGTCGCATATGCCTCTTGCACTTTGTCTCAAGCAGAAATAAACTATTCCGTAATTGAGAAAGAGTTGTTAGCTACTACTTGGGCTGTACAACGATTTAGAATGTATATATGGGGGCGCAAATTTAAAATTTATAGAGATCACAAGCCTCTGGTTAACATTTTGAGTACGGGAGGTGGAAGGAACCTTACTCCTAGGTTGGCAAGGTTGGCTTTGAAATTACAAATGTACCACTTTGAGATTTTGCATCTTCCGGGAAAGAGTAATTGCTTGGCAAATAGGTTGTCTCGTTTACCACTATCTCATGGAAGTGTTGAAAAGTTTGATGATGGTGAGTGTTATGTTGCGTTCACTCATGATGATGTGATGTTCCTGCAAAACGTGAATGTGGATGGTGGAATATCTGAATGTATGTGGATGAGAGAAATGCAGAAGGATGAGGTTTTGTTGAAAGTGAAGGAGTTTATTTTGAAGGGATGGCCTTCAAAACGGAATTTGCAAGGTGAATGTAGTACATACTGGAAGGTTAAAGAGGAATTGTCTGTGTCAAATGACATTATATTAAGAGGTGATAAAATTGTGCCTCCCAATGGCATGCGCGACACCATTGTCAGGTTGGGGCATGAAGGTCATGGTGGCATGGTAAGTACTAGAAGGAAGATCAAAGAAATCTTTTGGTCACCGGGATTAGATGGTATGGTGGACCATTGGGTAAGAGAGTGTAGTAAATATATATTGAGTGATAAATCTGTGAAACCATTAGTGGTGCCACTACAGATGGTTGAATTACCAGATGGCCCGTGGCGCAAGGTTGCGATCGATTTTATGGGCCCGTTTGTTACCTTACCTGCAAAGGAAGTGTATGCGATTGTCTTAGTTGATTATTTTTCCAAATGGCTAGAAGTTCGTATTGTTGGCAATATAACTACTGATACAGTTATTGAATTTTTAAAGGGTGTATTTGTGAGGGAAGGTATTCCTGAAACTATTGTTTCAGATAACGGAGTGCAACTTACCTCTGATAAGATGAAATCCTTTTTGAAAAAGTTGTGGTGAAAATCATGTGAGAGTATCATTGTATCATCCTGAAGGTAATGGTCAGGTCGAAAGATTTAACAAAGTAATCAAGGGAGCTATACAATTAGCTTTGGTATCTAATTTGTCCTGGAAGGAGGCCATCCAAAATATGTTGTTATCTTACAGAATTACACCACATTCCGGCACTGGCAAAACACCTTTTGATTTATTGAGGGGTCGGAAACCATCTTCTAAGTTAATTCCTTGGTGGTTGAGGAACAGAAAACAAGGAAGTTCAGATGAGATAGATTTTAGTTCTGTGAGAGAACGGGTGCAAGAGCATTCAAATAAAGTGTTGAGAAGAATCAACAGTGGAAAAACTATGCCGAGGTTAGTGGTTGGAGAGTATGTGCGTGTGAAAAATCATGGATTAATAAATAAAGAGAATGCTAGATGGTCACGCCCCATGAAAATTGGGAAGGTTTTGAATGGTGCAGTCCAATTTGAGGATGAAAGAATACGTCATTTGCGGCATGTGAGTTTGTTTAAAGTGAGTAGCATTCCAGAGGAAAAGATGGATAATGATCTTAATGACGAGAGTGGATACTTGTGGGGAGATGGTTCCATATTGCGATCTGAGGAGGTGTGGTCAGGCAGGGGTGAAGGAATTGAATCCAGGAATCATGAGAATAGTATGATACCCATTCGTAAAAGTCACAGAGAAAGGAAATTACCAAGGCATTTCAACAAATTCGTGATGGGGAGCAAATAAAGAGTGGTGATGCATTTCAATTTTGAAAAATTGAATATGTATGTTGTTATGTATTATTTTTTTTTTTGATATTTCAATTTTGAGTATATTGTATACATATTGTTCTATTTATTTTTGTTGTTGTTGTTTTTATAAGGGGAAAAATGTGTGGTGCTTGGATCGAACATGGAATGTAAATCGACATTCGATCCACGTCACAAAACAGGGAAAGAGAATTCGTTAGGCGGCAGTTGTTCCAGGAGGTCAGTTCTTATATTGCTCCTGTAATGGACCATGTAACTATTTATGCCTTCTAGTTGTACTTTAGGGTGATCTATTTTCATAAAAATTCTTAGCTGTTCGTTTCAGCAGTGAGTAAACTGCATTTGTAGCAGTCTTAAGGGCTGCCATCAAGAGTTTCCCTATATTACATTAGAAGAAAAAGGCACACAGTGTGTTGACTAACCTGCTTGAGATCCCATATGTGTTTACAGCAGCAGCATTTGCCTGGCACTGCAAAGCAACTTTTAAAGCCTTTTGTGCTTTGGTCAATACCACTTACTTTTCAGCATACACAATGAGAGACCTACCTCTGTGGCACCAGGCTCCAGATAATGGTTTCCTCACTGAACTTGTGGCCTGTCAGTTCATTGCTTTTTGAAACATTGCATTTAATCACACTGACTGAAAACAAAACTGAAAGTTAATATTCTAAGTGTTTGTCAGGAGCTGTGGCTTTTTTCAGTGCTTTCAACACGACCAGACCACACTACAGAGAAATTTGTTTTCTTTTTCAGAAATTAAATATAACATTGAAAACCCTGTAAACTAGTGGTCGCAGGGACCCTACCAGGGGAGCAAAAGGCAAGCCAAGGAGTTGCAGTTGTGACCCTTGGCGATCTCTAATTGACTTCCATGGTTGTAGGTGCCTTACCAATTTCTAGAAGATGTATTTTCAATGTTTATACTATTACTGGCACACCTAACTTCCACCCAGCATTTGGACATGAAGAGCCACTCCCATTTTACTGAGCTTGATGTGGTAAGCTCATGATATGGGGTCACACAATCTTAGGGCCCCATTACAAGTGTGTTGGTCTGAGGACCTCCAAACTCACGTTGACGGTCGGGCCATTGAAACATTGGCAGTTTGACCACCCAATTACAACACTGCCGGGAACATGACACCCGATGGTATGATGGCGGTCGGGCTGGTAACTAGCCAGGGCAGTGCTGAACTCAGCGCTGCCTGGCTGATTACAGCCCCTCTTTCCACCAGCCTTTTCATGGCAGGGACCGCGCCATGAAAAGGCTGTTGGAAAGCCAGAGCTGGGAGGGGCAGGGGGCCCCTGCACTGCCCATGCCAATGGCATGATCAGTGCACAGGTCCCCCGACCCAGCACCGTTAGAATCCGCACTGTCTTCGGTGCTGGTGTGTTAGGGTATTGGACTCAGCTTCCTTAAAGGAGCCGAGACCAATATCCTAACACTGTTCCTACCGGTCAGCCCGGCGGAAACACCTATCACAATGTTCCCATCGTTCAGCCTGGCGGGACCAGTGTAATGTGCTCAGGGGAATCTCACTGCTATGGCGTCCTCCCCGTGAGTTTGGTGGTCCTGTGGTGGGACCGCCAAACTCATAGTCTGTCTGAGGCTATGTTGATCTAAACTCTTTAACTTACTTCATAACCTCCACATGAAAATCACACATTGATAGCACCCCAGGTAATCCTCATTCATATATAGTACCTACGCTTTGCTAATTGAGACAGTTTCACTCACTATAGTCTTCTGCAAGATGGGCACAGTCATACTGCCATACCTACACTGTTATGGGTATATGACAACACTGTCTACTTGAACGTGGGATTAAAATATTCTATAATTTAATTAAGCTTTTAGCATACAACCTGTGTAATTTAAAATGTCAAATGTCCAAGTTTCTCCTTGACCTGGTTCCTACTATTCCATAGGAAATGCCTTTATTGTTTTGCTAATCTAATAACTTTGGTGTAGTTTGATGACTTTTCACAAGCTTTCCAGAAAGGTTCTCTTTTTCGCTTAGTTTGTGCATAGAAAGATAGAACGTTTCAGGGTGATCTGTCAAGTGGTATCTGAGAAAAAGAGGAGGGGGATCTCAATACATAAAGGGGCTCATTAGGAGTTTGGCAGATGGAAACACCCGTCTGCCAAACTCCCGACGGGGTGGTCACTGCTATGCTATCGGCCATGCATGCTGGCCCCATTACTACTTTCCCACTGGGCTGACCAGTGGACACCAAGGTTTCCGTCAATCAACCCAGTGGGAGAGTGGTGGCAGCATTGTCACCGGCTCATAACAGAGGTAGCAGCAATGCTGGTGCACGCAGGCAGACAGTGCAAATTTTTAAGGTGCTGGGCAGGGGGAGCAATGCACTGCCCATGCCACGGGAATGGGCAGTGCAGGGCCCCCCTGTGGCCCCCTGCACTTGTTCTCTGTCAGCTTTTTCATGGCGGTTGGACACCAAGGGAGCCGAGGCCAATTCCATAGCACTACAGCACCCTCTGAATGCGCACTGTCTGCAAAGCAGACAGTTCGCATACTTACGGTGCTGGGCAGGGACCCCCTGCACTGTCCATGCCATAGACATGGGCAATGCAGGATCCCCCTGTGCCCCCCGGCACAGGCTTTCTGTCAGCCTTTCCATGGTGGGGTGACTGCCCCTGAAAGGCTGGTGGAAAGCTGAGTTGTATTCAGCATGGCGGCGAGTTCAGCGCAACTCAGACCGCCATCTACCCATCGGGAACCACGTTCTTAGTGGTGACGGCGGTCTTTAGGAGGTCCCACCCTCTAAAGGTATAATGTGGCGGTGGGACCTTCAGGAGTGCGGCAGTCCCACCGCCACTGGGAGTATGGTGGTCTGAAGACTGCCACACTCGTATTTAGGCCCTTAGTCCCCTGTCCTGAAAATGCTGTAAATACAATATATAAGAGGCAGAGCAGGGATACCCTGCCCCCGAGCCTCTTGGGGCCAAAATAAAATAAAAAAATCTGGGTTTTTGCAGCTATCCCATGGTACTCCCACAGTATTGTGGCAAAACCAAAACCAAAACAAAACATTGAAAAAATGGCAGTTGCAAACGTTTAACGTTTAGGTGATTTTTCCACCCCCCCGCATGGACCAGAACTGGGACATAGTTTCCCACCCCCAGGACACAGTTTCCCTGCCCGCAAGAGCGAGGGAAAGAAACACTTGTTGGCTGCCTCCCAGCAAAAGCTCTTGGTGTGTGGCTCTTTTTCTTGTTCACAGGGAGACTGAAACTGTTCTGAACTAGTGAGAGTAGTGAAAAATACCTGCTCCTGCCAGTAGGGATTACTGCTGGCTTCTAATGCACTCAAGATGGGTGCTGGGACCATGGGGGCTCCCCCCCCTGCAGCCCTCAACATACTGTCTCCGGGCACTCCGCACAAAACTCACCAAAAACAAAAAGAATCTGGTTGTTCTGAGTGGCACTTGGACACCCAAAATACATATATTTATAAATGAGTGGCAAGAGCCGCTCATTTATTATTCACTGTGTCTAGGAAGGAGCACCCCATTATGCCCTAGGGCACTAAAAATAGCATATGTTCATGCTTGCTGTAACAGGCGCACCACAAGAATTTTTTTAATGTTGTGATATGCTGCATGCAGTGCAGCACCTTCCCCCGAATACCATTAAAACAGTAAGGCCCTGGTTCGACCTTGGCAGATGGGATACTCCGTCACAAAAGTGACGGCTATCCCACCCGCCTTTTTACAAGTTCCATAGGATATAATGAAACTTGTAATAGAGCGGACGGGATATCCGTCACATTTCTGATGGAGTACCCCACCTGCCAAAGTCGTAATCAGGCTCTAAGTCTCCTAAGTCATTAAATCCATGACCCCAGGAGAACTTATCATATTTTTTAAGCACTCCAAGCTGGAGTTCTATGCTCTTTGGCTGGAGAGCAAGGTCCTCTCATATTAATTTTTATGCACGCATGTTATGGGCTGAAAAAATGTTGAAAGAAAGGCTCAGAGCTGTGTTGGTTTTATTAAGAAAATATGGAAATCTTTCTTTTAATATTTTTCAGCCTTCAAAATACAATCATAAAACAATGTTAAAAGAAAGTCTCACTAACTTGTTGATTTTTTTTATATAAAAACTGTATTAAATATTTTTATGATAATCACTATTATTAAACATCGCATTGTGTGAATTATCTTTTTACTGGATTTCAATCTTCCCATGCCTGAGGACTTTGGCCCTGATTATGTGTTTGGCAGACTGGAACACCCGTCCGCCAAACTCCCGACAGGGTGGCCGCCATTGTAGTGGCGACCCCCCTGTCGGCTCCAATATGACTTTCCCTCTGGACTGACAGACAGAAACAAAGGATTCTGCCAGTCGGCCCTGTGGGACAGTGGTGACAGCATTGTCGCTGGCTTGTAATTGAGCTGGCAGCAATGCTGCTTCCCACAGGGGGCTCCAGCACCCTCGTAATGTGCACTGTCTGCACAGAAGCAGACAGTGAACATTACGAGGGTGCTGGGCAGGGGGATTCCTGCATTGCCTATGCCACGGGCATGGGCAGTGCAGGGGCCCCCTCTGGCCCCAGCTCTCCACCAGCCTTTTCATGGTGAAACTGCCATGAGAAGGTTGGCGGTGAACAAGGTTGAAATCAGGGTGTGCAGCACCGCCCTGGCTGATTACAACCTGCCCCCACCGTCGCCCGTCGGGATCTCTATTTCCGGCAGAGATGGCGGTATCCTGGTGGTCGAACTGCCAGGGTCATAATGTGGTGGTCGGACCACCACAACAGCAGTGCTCCAGGTGGTGACACAGAAGGGAAAAGGATTATGGGAGTAAAGTATAGCAGTGGGAAGAGTCATGTGCTCTCAAGGAGAGGGCTAACTCTTGGAACAGCAATTGTTTAAAAAAAAAACGAAACGTCATCCAATAACAGGATAGGGAAAGACGATGAAGGAAAATAAATCTCTTCAAACTTTATGGGTAAACCGATCAATAAAATCTTTTTTTCAAAGGTTAATTATATGTATAACTTAACAAATCTGAAAGGTGATTTATAAAAAGAGGCTTTTTATGAATTCGGAAACAGGTTGATCTTAAAAGTTTCGTTAAAAAGTCTATGTCACATACAAGCAGACTATGGCATGCAAAATGCGCATCTTTAACTTAGAATGGCCTGGGACATTTTTAAGACACTGGTCTGCCAGGTACCAGACCCTCTCCATTGTCTGTTTTTCCTTACCAGATTGTATTGTACTCTTGTCTTCTTTGCATACAAAGACCTTTTGTACTACATGGCTCTGTCCCTCTCTCAGCCTAAAGTAAAGACATCGAGAATATGTGGTGTATTTCTTCTATTATTTACTCCAATGGGGTGATAATTTTCTAGACTATATTTAAGACAAAACATTTATGTTGAATGATATTTCTATGATATTCTGGTGCTACACAGCTGTCCAGTGGCCATAAAAAAGTGTGAGGGGCTAGCAATAAGACAAAGGACCAGATTGCCTAAACCAGGGTGGGACAGGTTATGTAAAATGTACCAAATCTTATTTTGCAACATTTTTGTGTTTTTGTAATGCACAACAGCGCAAATAGGTTTTGAAAGAGTACTATTACACATCTAAAGCTTACCAATCATTTTGCATGCATAAAATGATTTTTAATGAATAACAAACAAAACCCATCAGCAACATTTGTTAAAAAAAAGTAGCCAAACTGATTTTACATTATTTATATTTTATCTTTAATATATTTAATAGAACAGAATTAATCTGTTCCATTTTTGATACACAAATCCTAAATTGATGTGCCCTGGCATTCAATATTATTACGCAAGTGCAGAAACTAAGCATAAGTACATTTGCTCTGTTTTTGGGCTAGTGCAAATTTTATCTAAGATGTCCACTTATCCCTTTTTGTATATCCAAAATTCTGGCAAGAAAACAGGGACTTTATGTTAATTTTCTCAAAGTATATGGAAAACAGTGTTCTGCTTTAAAAACAAAATGACCATGTAAATTAAAACATACATAAGATCGGCAATCGTTCAACATTTTTCAAAGGGATTGAATCTAGACATGATTATTGTTACTCCACAAAATGGATCATGAGTTAACAGAATAAAGAAAAACGCCACACTTACAAAAATAAAAAAACAAATACAAGTTGAGGAAAGTTAAAAGAAAATGATGAAAAAGAGAAGCAAATTGCCATAGAGATAGAAAAGAGCTACAAAGATCTTCTTTGTGAACGTTGAATTTACGTCTCTCGTCATCTTCATGAAGATGTCTAGGCATGTGGTTAAAACTAAAGAGGTGTAGGTTAATCCAACCTTTAATAGGAGACCAAGGCATTGGAGGCTCTCTCCATTTGAACTGCCTAGGAGTGCACCCCTATTTACAAAAGTGTCCCCACGGAGCTCGGATAATCATAAAGCACCGACAGAAAAACACCAAGAACTAAAACACCTGGAAAGCAAATGTATGCGTTAAAAAGCATGGTGGACATTCAGGTGTGTTACTGTACATCATTGGGCCATCACCACAAAGGTTTGAGGATCACAGCAAAATCAAACTTTTTTCTCATCCTTCTTCCATTTAATACTGTTGTACTCAGGCAAGACATACAGCCCTTGGCAATATAGTAGACTTTCTTTGGTCTAAACTCATTCTTATGTTAGCCTTAGTAAAAGGGTTATATGGCGAAGGGTACCCCAACTGGCTTGATTTGTCGAATTTTAATTCATGTCATCCCTCTGTCCATCATTTATTTTCCTGCATAAAAGTACTTGTACGTGTCTTCTGATACCAAACTCTCTGTGTCATTAAAGGTGTCGCTTTCTCCTGAGATGTTTGCGTTCGACATCCTAGTCAAGCGGCTTTCTAAGCGTTCTTGTTCTCTTTTGAGCTCAGCATAGCAACGTGAGAAGGTGTGGAAAATGGAGGTAGCAGGGAAAGCCATAATGAGTATCCCGCTAAGAATACTGCTCAGTGCCACCACTTGGCCTGGGATGCTCCTGGGCACCATATCACCGTAGCCCACAGTTGTCATGGAGATGATTGCCCACCAATAGGAAGCAGGGACGCTGGTGAACTCTTGACACAATCCCATCTCAGTCTCAGCTAGATGAACCAGGGGTGCAAATAGGGTTACTGCCACACACAGGAAGAGCAAAAGTAGGCCAAACTCACGAGTGCAGCGTCGGACAGTGAGGCCCAGAGTCTGCAACCCCAGTGAGTGCCGGGCCAATCGCATGACGTACAAGATCCGCAGGGCACGCAGCACACGCAACACCAGCCCAACCTTCTCCAAGTATGAGTTGCTCCCCTGCTTCTCCTCCCCAATGTGTTCATCTTCCACGATGAGCGAGATGTAGAAGGGCAAGATGGCCAAAGAGTCAATAATGTTGAGGGGGCTTTTGAAAAATTGGCATTTGCTCTTCGCTTGAACAAATCGAAGAAGGAATTCCAGGGAAAACCATGCCACGCAGATGGTCTCAATGATGAACATGTTATAGCACTTCTGAGAGCATTCTCCCTGGGTAACAAAAGAAAGAAATAGTATTGTCACACTGCTGTATTCGTTTTATTACCAATCATGAAATATATCACTTTACATGCATCTTTTTTATAGGTTTAGGTGAAGCAGCCTGTTTCCTTTAATTAATTAATGTTGACTTGACTAAATGCCATTAATGGCTAGTAAACACAGTCTGCACTGATTCTCGTAAGTTTTGCTGGGATCTGTCTCTAGGATTTCTACACATATCAAATAAATCATGGCTCAACGATGTACTATTATTCATTGGCCTCATCTTTGTAATCTCTTATTTGCTTATTTGATATTGAACCATCTTCAGAAATACCCTGAAGGTGAATTGAGATTATTTGAAGGGAGGTAGTCTGTTGTACGGCTTGGGAAACAAACTAGCTGATAATACCAAACACTTGCAATCACAAAAAACAAACTTTTTAACAAAGGAACTAAGGGCCACATGTACGAAGGTTTTTGCACGCCGCAAACAGCGAGTCGGGCTGTTTGCGACGTTCAAAATGCACTTCCCCATGTACAAACCCAGTTTTGCGATTTGGTAAACTTTTTACCGAATCGCAAAACGGAATTGCGACTCACAATTAGGAAGGGGTGTTCCCTTCCTAATTGTGACTCGCACTCCCATGTATGATTGTTTTGTGACCGCGAATGCAGTCGCAAAACTATCGCAGTTAGTACCAGTGTCACACTGGTGCTAACCCATTCGCTAACGGGAAGGGGTCCCCATGGGACTCCTTCACCTTTGTGAATGTCACTGAAATCATTTTTTCAGAGCAGGCAGTGGTCCTATGGACCACTGCCTGCTCTGAAAAAATGAAACAAAAACGTTTCATTTTTTGTTTTTGAAATGTGAATGTCACTCAATTTTTTTTTTCACAGCAGGCAGTGGTCCTATGGACCACTGCCTGCTCTGAAAAAATGAAACAAAAACGTTTCAGTTTTTGTTTTTGAAATGCATCTCGTTTTCCTTTAAGGAAAACGGGCTGCATTTAAAAAAATGTAAAAAACTGCTTTATTTAAAAGCAGTCACAGACATGGTGGTCTGCTGTCTCCAGCAGGCCACCATCCCTGTGGGGGCCGCCATTCCCAAGGGGGTCGCAAATTGCGACCTACCTCATGAATAATCATGAGGTGGGCATTTGCGACCCCCCTTGCGAATCGCTATTAGTGTCAATGACACTATACTACATTCGGATTTGTGAGTCACAAATTGCGAGTCGCAAGTCCGAACTTTGATACATGTAGCCCTAGGTTCTGTACCAAATATTTAAATTCAATATTTAAATGTGCCCAGATATATTTGAAGTTTTGAATAGTAAACAATGGTTTGATGACGGAGTAGGAGATGGAGCATTGTAATGGGACGGGATGAATACCCACTGTCTAGGCCTCTCTCCGTCCAGAAGGTCCCAAAAGGCTCCTGTTCACTCATCATTCATTCATTAGACATCTTCACTTTTAACATTTAGACAGGACATATCGCAGGGTTGTGCGAAACTGCGTGTAATTTAGGGACAGCCACTCAAAAGTAAGTGAACTGCAAACCTGGCCTTAAATGGCGCCTGCTAAGAACAGCAGCTACTAGTGTTCTGTTTGTTCATGCTGGCACCGTGCTCCTGTAGAGGATTCTTACCCTCAACGCTTGGAAAATTAAGCAACGTAGATTAATAGCGTAATTTCATGCATTTCCGTAATATGCCTAATGAAAAATGCTGGAAATTATGCAAGGTTAAACTGATGCGCGCGAGCGCACTCACGCACGCATATGGTCCTAACTATGACTACCTGGTGGCGACCGCCACTAGGTAATGTGTGTGTGTATATCGCGATTATGCTCTTCTATTGGTGCAAGGTGAATTTCAACCTGTACCATTGCCATCTAATCGACCGGGTTAGCAGCGTTACAGATATACTTCAGATATGCGTAGCTCTTATACTCAAAATTAACATGATATGTTTATGAACGAATGCATATCAATGTCGCATAGAAAATATATTAATGCGTTTTTGCTAAACGTGCGCTTGAAATGTGCCCGGGGGAGTGGCCACCAATGTATACAATGATTAATGAAATTGACTAATAATGAAATAATGATACGTTAATGTATGATTTTACACTAATATTAAGAGTTATATGTTAAGGATTTGCTAATAAATCACTAGGCCATAGTTAGCATGAGTCGAGGTCTAGCTGCCCGGTTTCATATTAAATGTGTTTTTCTAACATGCAGTGTGCTGACTTGCTGAAGGACATGTACTCATACTTTTCCAGAAGCTAGAAGATGAGTGTAACTTAGTAGATCCGTTCTCATGAAATTCGACTTGCTCAAGGAAACATTCTTGCTGAATGCAACAGTGTAGACTCGTTACAGGTACAAGGTCGCCTAGACCGGTACAGACAATGGAACTACTGACTGGGGATGCGAGAGGACCACAAGAGTATGAAATCATACCGGACATTCTACCCGTTGGAGACGTCAATCACAAGAACCAATAAACTACGTGAGAACTGTTATGAGGTGACAATTTTAATAGTACAACTGGAAAACCATTGGATGGAGATAGTGGGGTGCCAAACCTGCCCAATTAGGAATTAGTGAACTGAACAACAGAAAAGGGATAAAAACCTTTGACACGAGGAGCCATTGGGGGATGCCATTGCAACCTCTTGCTATTACCCAGACACTTTGTCACTCTGCCTAAAACTTTGCTGTTTGACTCTTCAAACCATTCTCACCCTTACCTTGTCCGTTCTATACTTCTCCTCCTTATGAGGGAAGTGACCCTTCTTACCCCGTCTTGCTGAATTTTCTGTGTTTCCTGGCTGCTGGCGAATCAACTGATGTCCTGAGGACGAAGATTGACTCTGTATGCTGACCCATTACGGAGGGTAACTATATAATGATGAAATTGTAATTGTCTGTTTGCCTTTCCTTTCTAGGTACCAACTGCTTCTTTTGACAGAGACCATAGTTAGATGTTTTCTAAATTTGTGTTGCTAAATTGTTTTGCATGAAGCCCAACATGCCAATGCTAATTCGAGGTCAGTTGAGGGGTTCACTAGACGGACGCAAATAGACAAATGACTGAATCAAAGCTTTGTTGAATAACGCGCTAATGATACTCTGCTAAGGTTAACCCATGTTGACATCGTGTTATGTTCTAATGTTCGTGATCTTTGCTTTGATGAAATCTTATTCGAGTTGCCATATTATGACAATGTTGATGTTTTTCATGGTTTTGAGACTAATAAACGCACTAGTAGAATTGTAATCAATAGGGAATAAACATCATAAAATCGTACTAAACTGGTGTGGTTATTCATGACTGAAAGGTCATGGTGGTTTCCGGGTCTTATTGATGACGGTATTGACTTGTTGATTGACATGTTGATCAGTTATCTCGTCTTAAGGTGTCTTCAATCAGGGTCAAAAGATTCATTGGCCTAAAACGAGTCCCAGAGTGAATAAATTAGCTAGATTGGGACGCGTTACCAGTTCTGGTAGCAGAGGACGGTTAGGCCCTTTGGGGGCCCTAGGATGAGGGACCATTGTTTAAAAGTGTTTTTGAAATAATGCAAATTGGAAGTATGATGTGTCTCTAAATTACCCATGACTTTCCCGGAATCTCGGCGCTTGCCTAAGTGAGTTGGGTATGTTCTTGGCGTTCTAGCATGTGTGGTGTAGAATTTGCGCTTGCTCAGCTTATGCATATCGCAGGTGATTTGTGAAGTTTGTATGAATTTAGGCCAGGTAATGTTTTAGTAGGAGTGGGCGTACTCCGCAGTATGAGAGTAGGGAAGTTGGTGAACTTCATGTGAGTGTGGCGCTTTGTGCTCAAACATTGTCCACGTGGTTGTTAGTGATGTACAGACCTGTCGTGGTCTGAGACTCCGGAGTATATTGATAAGTGTATGAGACACTTGGTTTATGTTGTAATTTGTGCAGTTTAATAGGTCAATCGGGCGTGGTTGATGAGCTTCGTTTGAGTCAAATGTGTGAGTGAAACCTTCGATGGAGATTTGGCAAAGTTCTAAAGTGCACTAGAACGAACCATTGACAAGTCGAGAGTAGGATTTGCGGGTCGAATTCTGCTTGCGAGTGCGGGAGCTGAGAAGGAGAGAGTAGCGGCCGAGGCTTCAAGTGAAATCTCTGTAAAGTTCTGAAGCGATTGTGTTACCCTTCAAGTAGTAAACCGGCAAATTTGGGTTTTTGTTGTTGAAGATGCTCGCAATAATATTGCATTCATTTTTGTGTGAATAGAAAGTGAGGAAGACAAGCCGCAAGACTTTGTCAGCCGCAGAGTGTGTGAGTGTGACGTCATTGGAGCCGTGCTGGGATAGGTCAGTTGCTGAGAGGGGTCGCGCACGGATTGGCAGCCGTCCGTGAGAGGCAATTGGTTGAGGGGGTAGGCGAAGAGTGTTCTGAGAATTAAAGTCACTTCCTGATTAGATTCTAAACGAAATAGAAGACACAAAAATGAAGTTTTTCAAGGCTCTAAAGAGTGCTTTGAGGGGAGATACATACATTACAGCGAGTGTGGGGGAGCCTACACCGCCAGAGGATACTCCGGCTTATACCGTAATGGAGGAAAAGGGAGTCGCACCATGTCTTTGGCTAAAGCAGTGGTGCAAAATGACAGAAAAGGAGGGATGTTTGGCGTTTCCGGAGTACGGAACGTTTAATATAAGAATTTTGGAAAACTTGCAGAGGGTGCTAAGTGAGCAAAAACCTCCTCCGAGACCAGCTCAGTTTGAGGCATTGGCGATTTGGGATTTAATGGCCATACAACAGAGACAGCAGAAATTTGTGAGGAGAATGAGAAAAGCAGAAAAGACTCTAGCGGAGGCTAGATAGGATAATGAGACCAAGATGTGGAGAAGGGGAATAGTTGAAGGAGTTAGGATGTTTCCGGCAATAAGTCAAGAAGACGAGGCACAGGGAAAAAAGGCCACTTGTAAGACAGACAAGGGCTCTAGTAAGCCAAAGGAGACTCAGAAGTCTTGGGCAGATGCAGATGATTCAGATGATGAGGAGTTTCTTAATCAGTTGTTACATGATCGCCCGCCACCATATGCCATGAATGATAATGGACCAAGTACTAGTGCGGGTCCTGAAGATCTGACACAAAATCAGGGTATCATAAATACAGTACAGACAAGCAATACAGTTCCGACACAGAATGGTGCTAGTGTACCCACTGCACCAGACACGCAGGTACAGTTGCAGCCACCACCAATTCAGAGGCTCTATCCTGATGTCCCAGTATTAGAGACAACCTCGTGTTTGATGGTGCCGCCTGATCCGGTATACACAAAATCAGAGTTAATGCAGATTGAGCCAACTCCACAATTGCTGCCCCAGCCGCAGCAACAGGTGGTTCCAAGTTACACTTCTGTTGCAGGACCGCAGTCGGTAGCCACAGCACCCATGATGAATCAAGCTATGGGAGTTAATTCTCCACAGGGTGTGGGAATTGGACAGACACCAGCAGCTATATCATTGCCAATTACTGTTGGTCCACCAGTACCGCTGTAAGCGCAAGCTAAGCCTGGCGTATGTGACCAGGGAGTAATGACCCAAGAGGCGATAAGAGGAGGGTTCACAGGAAACTTGCAGGGAATGACACAGGGAGGACAGACAGCCGAAAGGTCTAGATCCTTGTTGGATTTCAGTCCGATTGGGGTTCCTTTGGAGACAATGAGGCAGGCAGGGTTGGGTACACTAACCCCACAGGTAATGAGTACAAATACGACACAGACACCAATGATGCAGTCTGGAAATGTCTCGTTGCAAGGCTTAACAGTCACTACTTCAGTGACTGCAGAGAGATCAGAAAGAGATCAGAAAGAGAGGAATACCTGAATTTTGTGAGGCTGGGTGTGGAAGCCACTGAACTAGTAGAAGGAACGATGGGGGGTGAACAGATTAGAGTCATACATGGAAGCAGAATTGAGGTTTCTGTGCCCCACGATAACCAAAGAAGTGAGCAGGGTGCATCAGAGGTTGGCAAACCTAGCAGACAAATACGGCATAGACTTAGACATTTGAAGAGGAGTTATAGGTTAGACTTTGAACCTAAAGATTTTGATCACATGAGATCCACTGGAATGAAGGCACATCTTAAAGAGATATTGCAGAGTGCTCAAATCTGGGGCGCATTAGAGAAGTGGGAAGGCAGATGGGCAAAGAAGAGAGATAAGGAGAAAGGTGACTGCCCGGAACCAAAGCAGGCGAAAGCTGCACCAGACACGGGGACAATAAAAATGTTACCAATGAGAGAAACAGCTGGAGGGGTTCTAGTCCATGTACCGTGGTCTAGGGGTGACATCCTGTCATTCACAAATTATTATCCCAGGTTGAGGGAGCAGCTGATAGAGTGGTACCAACAGACGGACAGGTTTGTGAACCTTGCAAAATGTCTTTGGGAAGACTTGAATACCCTGTTTGAGATCATAGTTCCAGCAGATTTGAGGCTTGAGTGCAAGCAGGGTGTGGATTGGCCAGCAGAGGAGCTGGCAAGGGACAAGATTACTGGAGCACCGTCTTCTGAAGTGATGAGGTATTATCATAAGGTGATTGAGTTTTTGAAGCAGAAGGTGCCTTCAAACAGGGTCAAAAGATTAATTGGCCTAAAACGAGTCCCAGAGTGAATAAATTAGCTAGATTGGGACGCGTTAACATGCTTGAATAGGCCAACCTGCTGCATGGACTCACACTATGAGGCCAGCTTTCTAACACTTGTATCAACATTAGCTGCCATATAAAGTGGCAGCAGGGCCCATCACCAAGCCTGCCCTCAACACACACGATGGCTCCTCTACTATAGCCCATGCCCAGGAGGGGGCATTTTGACCAGGTTTGATTCAGATGATGTAGCTTAGTTCTTGCCCTCTACCTCATCTGTTCCTTTGTCAGATAATTGCCTTTGTGAAACAGTGTCATACATGACAGTGAAATGGTGCTGACCATTTGAACAAGGGCAATGGCTAGAATGTGGTACAACCATTGACGTTTCTATTGGAAGTTTACAAATTAGGGAGGAGGGTCCCTTGAGGTATCCAGGTTTGCCTTAACCAGGAAAAAGCATCTACACACTGCTTGCACTGTTCCACTGCCTATACTCTTTCACTGCCCCAAGACCTCTCCTGCCCCACTATTGCTATGATTGCATGCCTTTATTCCACCACATCTCCCTTACGCCAGTACCTCCACACCTAAAATGCCTCCCATGCTTTTACTCCACACTCGCCTAGTCTATTTACTCCTCCATTATCATCCCTCCTCCAGTGATTCAACTCTTCTCTGTTTCCATTCCTCCAATTCTGCATTACCCCAGCTTCTACAATTACTTGCTTTTGCGCCCACTATCCCCTTTTCTTCCATTGCCCTTACTTTTTCAATTACTTGATTACTTGATTCCTCTACTGCCCTCACTTCTTCACTGTCTCCACTCTACTGCTACATCTGTTCTAGCTGAGACCCTGCTGCCTCCAACTTTCCTGGAAAAAAGAAAACACAAGGGTAGTAAGGGTGAGAGGTGCCGCACCTCTAGGTAGTAAAACAATGGGGGTCATTCTGACCCTGGCGGTAAAATCCGCCAGGGCCAACGACCGCGGGAGCACCGCCAACAGGCTGGCGGTGCTCCCATGGGCATTCTGACCGCGGCGGTACAGCCGCGGTCAGAAACGGAAAACCGGCAGTGTACCGCCGGTTTCCCGCTGCCCTGGGGAATCCTCTGCGCCGCCATGGGGATTCCGAGCCCCATACCGCCATCCTGTTCCTGGCGGTTTTGGCCGCCAGGAAGAGAATGGCGGTATGGGGTGTCGTGGGGCCCCTGGGGGCCCCTGCAGTGCCCATGCCAATGGCATGGGCACTGCAGGGGCCCCCATAACAGGGCCCCACAAAGATTTTCAGTGTCTGCCATGCAGACACTGAAAATCGCAACGGGTGCAACTGCACCCGTCGCACCCCTTCCACTCCGCCGGCTCCATTCGGAGCCGGCATCCTCATGGAAGGGTGTTTCCCGCTGGGCTGGCGGGCGGCCTTCTGGCGGTCGCCCGCCAGCCCAGCGGGAAACCCAGAATACCCGCAGCGGTCTTTTGACTGCGCAGCGGTATTCTGGCAGGCCCAGCCAGGCCGGCGGCTACCGCCGCCGGCCGGGGTCAGAATGACCCCCAATATTTTTTCTTGAGTAGGTATAGAAATTAAAGCAACGTCTGGTGCAACCTGGCCGAGTGCCTTACTACCCAGTAGGCACCACAACGGGTACCGGAGTACCCAAGGACAAAATGGGTCAAGATGGCCACAGCACACAGAATAAATAGTCTAACAGTGTGGCAAGGATAGAAGATCCCTGTTATTGTGTTGTCGGTTGAAGGAAGTAGGAGGTTGAAAAAAGTCTTAAGGCTTGGTTGTAGATGGTGTCTTTATTTGTAGGTGCTAGAAATCATAGTGCCATCATCAAGATACAGCCAACACGTGTTTCGTCACACAGGTGACTTCATCAAGGCTAGGCCATCCGGCCAGAATGGTAAGTAAAGTGGGTGCCCGGTGATCAGCTAAGTGGGCTATAGGAAATGAACTGGATCTATTCAAATAAGTAGACCTGTAAGTAAAATGGTTGCCCATGCAGAAACAGGTGAGTAAGGTAATGGGCACGTATGGTGTGACAGGTGTAGGAGACCCTGATAAGTCTGGAATCAAAACCTGTGAGAACCGGGTAGAGAAGTGTAGCGCGTGGTGTCAGGAGCTTGTTATGATCAACTTTCCACTGCTGCTTCACCTTTTTTTTCATTGTTTCACTACATCTGTTCTTCCATTCCACCACTAATACTACTCTAATGATTCCTGTCTTTTGCTGGTTCACTCCTGAATGACATCACTACTATTCCTTCCCTGCTCCTTCAACAACTTGGTGCCTATAGTGCCCCCATTGATGTTTCTTCTGGGAGTCTGCAGAGCAAGACAAGTGCATTTTGGATATACCGGTTTGCCTCAGTCATTTGTCTCTGCCTACTGCTTGCAGTTTTCCACTGCCTCCATTCCTGTATTGTCTCCTTTCAAGTCACCTGTGCTCAGCAAAGCAGATGCAATATCCCATCGGATCACAGCTGGGGCTCATAATTTCTATGTGTCCTTCATAAGGAACAACCTTAATATGGATTTAACTGTGGAGACAGCAGAACTGATGCCCTCTTTACCTCTCTTGAAAATATATGAAGTTAAACACAAAGCTTCACCCTCCTTTTTGTACAGAAAATTTCTATTTCCAAATCTGTAATGGCAAGAAGTATAGCTCAGAAAGCCCGGATTACAAACAGGAGGCCTGGTAGGACATATAGGTCAGGCAGTTGGGACTCTGAAGAGGTGGTGTGATAGGAGGTGTTGATCAGGCTGTCTATATTCTGAACAGGTGGCTTGGTAGGAGGGAGAGCTCAGACTTCAAGGACTCCAAACAGGTGGTGTGGTAAGGGGTAAAGCTCAGGCTGCAAGTATTCTGAACAGGTGGCGTGGTACGCGGCATAACACAAGCTACTGAGACTCCAAACACGTGATGTGGTAGGAGGGGTAGCCGAGGCTGGTGGAACTTCAAAGAGATGGCACAGTGGGAGGTATAGCTCAGGCTGCTGTGCCTCAGAACTGATAGTGGGATGAGGCTTCCAGGATATTGAAGTGGTCTTGAGGTGGACCATGTAACCCAGTACTATGTCTCTGATTTCGTGGCATAAAGGTGAGGGTGCCGATATTGTGGTCATTATAGGGAGTTCTCTAGAAATCTTTGTGCTAACAGAGTGTTCTGTTTATGGTGAGCTCATGCCATCAACCTTATCTGGCCCCATAAGTGATGACACCAGTTTTAATGTGTTGAAGGAGTGTGCCATGTGGGGCACTTATGACATTTCTTCTGAATATCGGCAAGTAGGTAGTCTCCTGATATATACACTTCTGTTTATGTTTGCTAAATTAAATGCCAATGAAGCATATATTTCATGGGAAAATTGTTCCTGTGAAAATAAAACACGTTTTGGGTGTTATATACCTGGTTGCTACTTAATTAATGCAGTATATACAGTTTCCCCAATTTTCTGCCTTTAAGCATGTTCTACATCTTTCAGTTTCAGAGGTAATTAAGACCTTGTTTTCTATGGTTAAAATTACCTTTTACTTCATTTTTAAATAACCTTATTCGGTTCTATCTATTCTATTCACCAGCCGTCAAGGACATTCTTTGTTGGCCTATGAAAAAGCATTAATCCTTAAAAAAAATACCTGTTCATATAGGGGACTAGGATTTTTCGATCGGATAATGTACTGAGTAGCAGTAGGTCAAACAACACATGGGGAACAGAATTCTAAGGATGGTTAAGTTTAAGAGAAAAGGTTATTTATGTTAAGCAGAATAATTTAAGAATTACAATATTTAGAAATATGTAAACAATAGAAATATTTGTATACATTTGAAATGTAAAATAAGGAGGGGGGGAATGGATAAGGAGGGAAAAAGAGAACATGCTTTAAGAGAAATACTCATATATACATCTTAAGGAAAATTACATAAAACAAATCTGAAAAATGTATAATATACAGTAATGTAAAGTAATATCTTAGAAACATTTGTAAATTCTTACAAAGCAATGATGGTAGCAAGAAGAGGAACTCAAAGGGGGTTGAGAACTTCTGCTGGGTGTGATTGTACTCTTTGATCAAAGAAAATAGTGTCTGGTGACCACATGGTGTGCCTTTTTAGTGTAAAAGTGATTGGAGTAACGTATGCTCTGTCTAGTCTATGATTATAACAAATTGCATATTACCAGGCTTGAAATGATAATTGGATGATGTTTTTCCAATTTTTTGTTATTTGTTGAAAAGCTACATCTAATAATAAACCTAATATTTGTAAATTACTAGAAGTTTGTTTCCAATCGTCAGATAAATGACCTAGGAAAATGTTTGAGATAGAGAATGTTATAGAAGTTCAGAAGATTAAATTGATTTGAATCCAACCTTTCAGCCAAAAATTATGTACAAAAGGGCATGTAAAAAATAAATGTTTTATATCTGCAGATAGTGCATGACAGGAACAACAAACATCTGAGAGTTCAGGATAGATTCTATGTAATGTGGAAGTGGTTATTAATATTCTGTTATAAACATAAAAATAGTTTGTGTACTGTTAGTTGCTTAAGAATAATTTTTAATTTGAATCCTATTATTTCTCCATAGTGAAATAGGCCATGAAACATTTAAATCTCTTTCCCAACAAGATTCTGTGTCGGATTTCTGTCTATTAGCAGAGATCAATGAGTAGTGTTTGCAATTCTAGAAATGGTTAAACTAGATCACTGTTTTTACCAATATTATCCATACTGTGCCTGATAAAGCAGTGACACGGCTAATCCACAAGGTCAGCTACGAGCTAATTTGCCAATAATCTCTACATCATCCTATATCCCAGGCAACAATTTAGGACAATCTTTTCTTCTACTTCTGAGGTGCGGTGCTAAAGTGGATTGGAAGAGGGATAACGTGACCCCCTGAAAATAGAAGTTCTGGATGAATTGTCTCTAATGCAGCTAATGAAGTCTACCTTTTTATCAGACTTTTAGTATGAAAAATAACAGCGAAAGACTAATAAATGAAATAAAGAAAAATACACATCATCTCACAGATAATCAGTTGGCTTAATGATCTCTCTTCACCTGCAACAACTCAACATACATAAAGACCCTCATTACAACCCTGGCAGTCTTAGGACCACCAGGGCCACAATGACGGTCAGACCGCCACCAATGTGGTGGTCCGACAGTCACATTACGACCGTGGCAGTTGCACCGCCACTTCTCCTCCACTGGAGGGAATGGTGGTTCTAATCCGCCAGATTGCAGCACTGCCTTGGGGATTATGAGTCCCACCTCTACCAGCTTTTACATGGCGGTAGCACTGCCATGTTAAGGCTGGTGGAGACGGGGTGCAGAGGGCCCCTGCACTGCCCATGCACTTGGCATGGGCAGTGCAGATGCCCCCATGGCCAGCCCATGCAGACAGTGAAAAGCGCGACAGGTGCTGGGGCACCGTACGCACCGCAACATTACCGCTGGCTCTATTATGAGCTGGCATCAATGTTGTGGCCTGTTTCCTGCTGGGCCAGCGGGCAGAAACTCTGTTTCGCCTGCAGACCCAGCAGGAAACTCTTAATAGGGGCCACAGGAAGGGGACTGCACTGACGGTAATCCGACTGTGGGACTTCAGCAGACGGCTTTTTTTGTCCATCGAAGTCTTAATGAGGGGCATAGTGTATATTCTACCAACATCATGCCTCGCTCCACTTCCAGTCTATCTTAATTGCCTTTATTATCAGCATTTAGATCAGTTTCCCTGCTTCTCACATATTCTTTATAAGGATCCCAAAATCTCTTGGGCGTGCCTTTGAATGTGCCAGTTCACGATAGTCCTCGATTTGTGCATTACAATACCTCTTGTCTCGAAACCATGTCTCCTTTGTGGGGGCTTTAGGGCCCATCCATCACATCGCGACCCACCTTTTTTCATAAGCAGCAAAGCCATTGATGGCAGTCTATGCACCTTGCCTGGGATTTCCTCCATAAATCCGAGTAAAGCCATTTCAGCTCCACCATTTCTGTGATTGTCACCAAGACCTCTGTCAAATACATGACCATTCTGGGGCAATATGTAAAAAAGCAACATGTATTGCTTTGCACTTTTTACATTTCACAATAGCCACGATATAAACTTATCAATACGTTCTGGCATATAATAGAAAAGACGTAAAATGTATATGTTTATCTCTATAATTAAATGGCATATCTTATACTTGTGCACAACAACATTTCCAAATCCTGCCAGTTATGGGTTTGCCTAATTCTGTTTCCCTGGATTCTAAAAATAAAACAAGATTTTTAATAAAATAGGTGATTCAATATAAACTGAAACTCACCTCACCACTTTTAAATAAAGTCTGTGTACAAGAACAACCAGACTCCAGAGAAAGGAAGATGCATAGACCCTTTTAACGTAAGCATAGAGAAATCTCATATACAGACTTGAAGGGTAAAGCAGACTTAAGCCCTCAATGCTGCACTATAGTCTCTCCCTGGCACATCCAAAGACCCTATCACCCATTCCAACTGCATGCGCAATCAGAATACCTTCCCTGGAAAGTTTGCAAGTTGCTTAGGGGCAGATGTAGCAAGGTCCGGGTTTGCGATTCGGAAATTGCGAGTCGGTGCGACTCGCAATTTCCGAATCGCAAATTCGGATGCAGAACGGTGTCTCAGACACCGTCTGCGACTCGCTATGGGGTCGCAAAGACCCACGTCATCAATATTAATGAGGTGGGTCGCATTTTGCGACCCCATAGCGAGTCCCTGCACTCACAGGGATGGTGGCCTGCTGACCTCCATGTCTGTGACTGCTTTTTCAACTAAGCAGTTTTTTCTTTTTATTTTGCAGCCCGTTTTCCTTAAAGGAAAACGAGTTGCAAAATAAAAAAATAACAAAACCATTTGGTTTCGTTTTTTCAGTGTAGGCAGTGGTCCATTGGACCACTGCCTGCTCTGAAAAACCCTTTTTGCCCACATTCACAAAGGGGAAGGGGTCACATGGGGCACCTTCCCTTTTGCGAATGAGTTACCACCAGTGTGACACTGGTGGTAACTGCAAATTGCTTTACGACCGCATTCACGGTCACAAAGCAATTCTGCATTGCGATGCGAGTCGCAAATAGGAAGGGAACACCCCTTCCTATTTGCAAGTCGCATTCACTAGTACCGACTCGCAAATTGTGAATGTGCATCGCAGAAGGCTGTTTGCATGGCGCAAACTGCGATTTTCGCAGTTTGCACCATGCAAACGGCTTCCTACATCTGGCCCTGTAGTGAATATGTAATATGTTGAGACATTATCTTCTTGGAAGCCCTCTTTGTTAACTGCTATTACTAGTGAAAGACAACTACAAAAGAGACCTCCTCTTCTTCAATTCTTGCCTTCAGCCATAGACAGGCACGCAAAAAATGAAAATCCCATTTTCATCCTAAGTGGGGCAGATGAGTCTGATTGCTGCTATGGTCCAACCATAAAATACATGCACCAAAAATAGGGGTTATGGCCTGCCAGCTGGAAACAAATTGAAGGCTTTAATGGTTGCATGATACTTGCACAATTGGTCTGTCCACACCTCCTAGCTTTGAACTCTGTCAATTGTTGGGACTCAGTGGACTCTGATTTTGGGGTCCCACCAGAGCCTTACTGAGCAAGATTCCATTAATCATTTATATATTCCTATTCTCATGGCCTATAGTTCCTTTTGCATTTCCAATAGCATTCCTCACCAACTTGTCTTACTTCAGTCTTGTACCCATTTCCCCAATGTACATTACTTCCTTACACTTTGCTACTTTCAAGATAAGGAGATATGAAGTCTCGCCTCCTTTATGATTGGTCCACTTTGGCTCTTAGTTCCTCCACACCACTTAAAAGGATGACTGCAGCTTAACCCATGGCATCTCTACTCATTTCTCAAAACCAGATCAGTTACAGCAAGCTACCAGCATCCACAAATCTATGACAACATTTCTCCTTACTATCATTGAAATATGGTTGAGGCTCCTTATGTTCTGTTCTACAAGATCATTTTCTTAGCAGTTATAATGATAAATTATGTGAAAGAAGGCACCAGACCACATCTATGAGTTCTACAAAACCTGCTTGTGAATGAACGCATAACTGAATACGCTTTTGCTTTTTCTTTTTCAGTAGCCTACCACCCTCGAATAAAATGGCGACTGTAACTTTGCTCAGGGTGGCTTTGGTTGATATCTGGGGAGTGAGCTTCTGGAAGTTGAATATCTTTAATGCTGCCTTCTGTTCGATGATTTGTACATCTGATGGACAACCCACTGAATATATATACATTAAGAATGATTTACAAAACGGGCAGCCCTGACTTTGCACAAATGCTCAACTCTGACTTTGTACAAATAGCCTACCCACAAAGCTGGCCACTGCCTGGAGCACATCTTCTCCCAGATCCCAACTTTCATCAAATCAGATTACCTTCTTTGATCCTAGTCTACCAGACTTGGACTGCCTCAAACCAGAAATACTGCATCTTATTAAAATGAAAGTAACCATTGGCTTCGAGGGTGCCTGTGCTAAGTCCAGTCCAAGTTGTTCTCTGAATACCTTTACCTAATTAAATATTGATTACGTACACTGGAAAGGTGGCTGTGTGAGAAAAGCCTTCCTGCTAACCACACGGCACCCCTCATGTGTTAGTGGATTATAAATGTCTTCTTTTTTACTCATCCATCAGACTCTAATACCAAAAGTCAAAATCAAAGAACTCTTTTGAGCGTACCACACACTGGCAGTCAAGTCAAGCTTTATATGGTTTATAACATAATAAACCATAAAAGCAACAACCAAGTAATAAAACAGTATTAAAATGTTTAGACTTACATTACATCATATAAAAGAAGGACATTCATGTAATTAAAAAAATAATGGGTATATAAATGTATCTACATTAACTATAAAAACAATGTGCATAAATGCATGAGTAGAAACAGTGTTTATATTGATATGCTTACAAGAACCCAACAATCTGTTTCCAGTAGCCCCTATTCTATAAAAATTACAAGTATACGTTTTCAGCAGCTAAGCAACTTCATTTCCCACATATGTCAAAGTTTTCCTTGTACATAAAACATTGATAAAAACGTTACTACATTATGGTATATCGTCCCATCTTTTAAATATAGCAAATACTGAAATGCCTCATTTTAGTCATACACATTTTCCTTTAAAAATAGTGGTTTTAAAATTTCCTTCTATGTACAAGATAAAATCTACAAAACAGTGCTAAGTGCAAAGTTGATTGTAGAGATTTTTTATTACAAGGACATTTACAGGACATGGGGCCCCAACTTCCACTCTTTGGAAAGGCAATAAAATGATGAATTATGGAAAAATGAAACTGAGTTAGAAGATATCTATGACACAAATTGGAGACCAAACTGATATATGATTGAAACCCAGGATATTTATATAATGACATGTAACTCATCACAGTAGATTTACTTTGTTCATCCAGATTCCTTTTCTGTACGCACAATCCAAAGATATAGGCCCTCATTATGACATTGGCGGCAAATGCTGCCTACCGCAACGGCGACGGCCACCAACATACCGTCGCCGTGGCTACCAGCCGCCAACCGCATTATAACCATAGGCAGAATTCCGCCAGAAGGCTGGAGGAATTCCATCGACGGTCATGGCTGCGGACGGCAGACGGCGGTAAGGTGGCGCTGCTGCCAGCAGGAGCACCACACTAGCAAAACACCGCCGACCGTATCATGTTCCATGATACGGCCTGGCAGTGTTTTGCTGGCAGATGCTGCTGCTGGGAGCAGCATTGCGCCCCATCTCCTGCCGGAGGACCCCCTGCAAGCAGGTAAGTCGGGTTCTCCGACAGGAGAGGGGGATGAGGGTGTTGTGTGCGTGTGTGGGGGTGGGGGTGAATGTGTGGGGGGTGTGTCTATTTTTGTATGCGTGCATGGGGGTGTGAGTCACGTGGAATGCGTGTGTGTTTGACTGAATGTGGGTGTACGTGTATGTTGTGTGCTGTGAATGCGACAATGTATGTTAGTGTGTGTTGCAGTGTGTGGGTATGTATGTGTGCATGCGTGGGTGGATGTGGGTATGCATGTGTGTATGAGTGTGTATGTGTGCACGTGTGGGTTTGTGGATGTCGGGGTCGGGTGGGGGAGGGCTCTGGGCAGGGGGAGGGGGCGGGGGAGACACCTATCAGTGCCAGGGAAAAAATTCCCTGGCACTGATAGTGCCTATCGTCATGGTTTTCCTGGCAGTAAAAAAGGCACGAAAACCATGGCGGTAGGCGGGGTCATAATCCCAAGGGTGGGATTGTGACGGCCACCGGGCTGGAGACCAAAGTCTCCAGCCCGGCGGCTGTTACCACCCTGGTGGATGGAGCGGTACATTGGCGGTTTGGCCTGTGCCAAACCGCCAATGTCATAATTTGGGAAAAGGTACCGCCAGCCTGTTGGCAGTACCTTTCCCCAAATTACCGCCGTACGCCAGGGTCGTAATGACCCCCATAATCTTTTAAATCCATTTTTAGAGAACTTTATAATATTCTCTGGGTATTTCCAGAGATACCTCTCCACTTTATCAAGGCCCCTTATTACTTTTTTAATGTGTTTCATCAAAGTACTATTATGAGCCTGGTCCAACGCTAAACAGTCTTTAAGGATTGTTTTAGTAAAATGTGCTTCTATTTTGGACCAGACTGAATGCCATAAAAGAAGTGGTTTGGACTCTTGTATATCAGTTAAAAAACTGAGTCCCAGTTCTCTGTGTATGAAAGTTTCTGGGAATGAGTGTGGCACTGTGAGAAGTCTTTTCAAAAACATATTCTCTTGCTTTTGCAGTATTGCATTGTCCCCCACACCCCAGATTCCTGCACCATATGTAGCTGCTGCAACAGTTTTAGCATTATAGAGATTCATCATCTCTTTGATCAGATTAGTACCTAGCTTTGACACAAATCGAAAAAACCCTTTATTATTTCTTGCCATATTGGTGGAACTAATTAATCTGTGATGGTTCCACCCCCCATTCGAAGAAAACTGTAGGCCTAGGTTGATAAAAAAATCTGTGTTTAGATTTTTTTCCCCCTTCATATAAAAGGGCAAGCCTTACGTCTGCCTTTGCCACAGCACATGGTAAATGTTTTCCTTTGGTTAATTCTTAGGTTTATCTTTTCAATGTAATCTGTAAAGGCCTTAATCCGATTCTGCAGAGTTTTTGTGGTTAAGGCAGATAGAACCACATCCTCTGCATACAAAAGGATCATTATGGACTGCTTACCAACTCTAAGGATATTAGCATCAAGCGACTGAAGTTTGTTATCAACGCCATTTATATATAGGGAGAAAAGGAAAGGCACAAGGACGCATACTTGGTGGACCCTTCTCCCTATCTTAAAATGTGTTAATTCTACCTGTGGGCTGTATTGCACTGTGGATGTTAAATTACTGCTCAAATATGCTAGCGGTGAAGTTAAATCCTTTGGGACCTCCAGTGTATCCATGCACTTCCACAATTTGTTATGGTCAACCAAATCAAATGCACAACTGAGGCCCATGAAACACATATTTAGGTTGCTTTCTTATGCTGTTTTGTATTTCCCCAGTAACAGATTCAGGTTGAGACACTACTCAACCGTCAACCAGTCCTTTCCTATAACCATACTCGGTACTTGTTAGAATATTAGTTTCTTCAGCCTACAAGTCAAGTCTTTCTAGAATGACCCTCCATAATATTTTAGCTGAGGAGTCAAGCAAAAAGATAGGTTGATAACACTTCAGGTCATTCTTAGAATCTTTCTTAAAAATTAGGACAATTATTGAGTTTGACCTGGATAGAAGTATAAATCCAGCCACAACAACATTTAGGACCTTAGTTAAAAGAGGTGCCCATAGATCAGGAAGAAACCTGTAGGTGTCCACCAGGATCCAGCTGGGCCCGAAGCCTTTCCTATTGGACTTTTGTTCAATGCTCTAGTTACCTCCTCTAAGGTAAAAACATTGAGCAACACAAAAGGATGATGGATGGAGTGCTGAAACTTTTCAAACACCCCAGTCACAGATCTGGCTTAAATCCATCGTTCTTTTGCTCACCATGCCACCCTAGCTTGGACCCAGCCGTATACAAAACAATATTGACACTGTTACCCTTCCCCTTGGGAACAGTTCAGCCTGATCTGCCAGGCAAGGTCCTCCCTGGACTGGAAACAAGCATCCTGGGATGGGTTTCTGGGTATCACCCCTCATCAGCCAGGCTAGCTTGAATTCAGTGGCACAGTGAGCAAGGGACCCACGTCTGGACATACCCTTGCCACTTAGGGCGACTTTAGCAACACAAAAGGATGATGGACAGAGTGCTGAAACTTTTCAAATACTCACACCCAGTCACAGATCTGGGTTAAATCCATTACTCTTTTTCTCATCATGCCACCCAATTTGGACCCAGCCCTATGCAAATCAGTCTTGACCCTGTTCCCCATTGGAACAGTTCAGCCTGAACTGCCAGGCCTGATCCTCCCTGGACCGGAAACAAGCATCCTGGGACCAGAGTCAGGGTATCACGCTTTATCACAGAGACTTGTTGTCATTTATACCAACTTTCATTGCTGTTTTCCTTTTTCCCATTTTGTAATTCAGAAAATGAAGGTATGTAAAAGTACAGACTTAGTGGTTTTATGACCAGATGAAAAGGGGGAGAAGCAGCACAACTTCGTTGGCCACGGACAGGCGCAGATGGACCTGCTGTTGGCCCAGTCTTTGCCCAGGCACGCACCTGGACGCGTCCCATGCCACAGGAATCTCCTCCGCCTTTTAATGCACCCACATGGCACTTGTGATCAACAACCGCCTCGCCCAGTAGCAAAGAGTGCAGGGGATTGTAGTCCGGGCCCCTCAGCAGGAGCAAACTGTGTCTGATGGCGCCCCCAACTAGCAGTCATTCCTTTGGCATCCAGCAACTTTGTAGAAATGGTTTATTACACTTCCAATATAAATTAACCATTCATTTGGGTACCATCACCATTATTAACACTCTGCTGCACTCAACTTCCTATGAACTACCTCACCACATTTTCTGAATAAGTTCTATAGGAAATATTGCACTTATAATAGGGCAGGTAGGATACCCTTCATGTTTGTGGTAGAAGAACACATCCGTCAAAATTCGAAATCAGGCCCTTAGCCTTTTGCACTTTCACCCCAGTGAAATTACAAGACCTTAGGATGCAAATACATCACATGCAGTAAGAGCCCATGACCTTTGACACCAATGACATCACAAGAAGTGACATCAAGTTAATGCTAAAAATACACATTTAGTAAAAGATTAATATGATGACAAAGCAATTCTAGCAATCTCATTGCCAACTGCTGGATGAACTCATTCTTTTCTGGCCAACAGGTAAGGGCAAATCTTTTCTATAGCCACTGTGTTACCTAACACTTCTGAATATAATGTGGATGCAACAGGTGTCTTTCTGAAAGGCAACGACAAGTAGGAAAAGCCAAGAGGAATAAAAAAAACATCCAGCAGGCAGGAAAAATCCAAGTAGAAAGTAGTCAGAAACTTAGCACCCTGGGCTGGAGCAGGTGAAGGACTGGATCTAGATAGAGAAAGAGGTGTGACTGCAAGAAATCCTTTAGAAGAACCAGAATCATAAGGGCATGAACAAATGAGCAAAAGTAACCAAGAGGGGAAACCTGCCCCACAGGTTTGTGACACACAGAATTAATGATTTCAGCTCCTTATATAGGGAGAAACAGGAAATTAAATTTCAATTATTTCAAAATGCCAGCTCGAATTTGCCAATACATCTACAAATGTTATTTTCAAAGGTTTACCCAGTCACAAACTTTACATTTTACAGGACTGAATAGTAAAAAAAAACCAAAAGATATTGTATCTGTTGCTCACACCTTTTCCAAAAGCAATGTCTTTTTAATCAAACCTCCAAGTTTTACTCAGTCAAAAAATTACATTCTATATGATTCAATACTCTCAAAAACCAAAGGGTATTCATATTCTTTGTTCACACTTTGTCCAAAAGCAATATTCTTTCAATCAAACCTCTCTGTTATTCAAGAAGATCCTTTGACATCTTTCAAATCAATCTGGAGAATCCAATTGCAAGAACTCTCTGCCTTAGCGTTCTTTGCTGAGACGCACCATCTTGATCGGAAGTGTGGTGAGAAGCTCACATTGAAGCCGGCATTGCCTTATGTTTACATTCAGTTGCACTAAAGTCACTAATGCAAGAACCCTTTTAAGTCTTATGCAAAAATTGAGGCAAAATAGACAAAGAGCCTAAAGCTGAAAGTAGCATTTCTTCGTCCCACCCCACTGAGATCCATAGTTTCTGGGACTACAATTCCTCCCATGTTAAATCCAGGAGGTAAGGCACACTTTCAGGGAATTATTTTCACATAATGTCATCCCCACAATGTTACATTGATGACTAGAGAACTTTTTATTCTAAACAGTAGCCAATAGATGAGCAGGCAAGACAAACCACTGCATGCACCAATCAAGAGCAACACAACACCTAGGGTCGGATGGGATGCAACTGTGACCAAGGGTCTGCCTGTGGCTTTGCTGATCGTATGCCATGACATTCACTTAATCCGGTTATTTTAGTTACCATGCCAAGTGCATCTTCATACAGCTACGTGTAGCCATTGTTTTAAATTGTAGCTTCATATGCTCAGACACAGCCTTATATGACCAGAGGCAACCACATAAGCCCAAGTACAGACTGTAAATGTATTATGCACACTTCTATTCCCATGAACAATGTTAAATTCCCTGGTTGAGCTTGGCATATTTAAGGCGCAATCTCACACATTATCACAGCCATCTATTTCAATAGAGCTTAATGTGCCCACGACAGCTGTATTAATTCTTTCTCCTAATCGGATACAGGATCTGTGGTTACTTTGCTTTTACAAATTACTCAGTGGATCCGAGTGTACCTACAAAGTTCAGGCCAGTCTCAAATCCATGTTACCCTACAAAACTTGTGCAGTCTATTGTCTATATCAAGTCTAATGGCTTCATGGATCAATATCTGACATATTTGAAATGGCAGAGAGTCATGATATGTTTTCAAAATGTTTCTAGAAACACTTAAGTCGATTTTCAAGACCCCCCTGGCATCAATGACCCAGTCAATGTGCTAACCTGGATCAGAAAAACAATTTACTGCAACTATGCCACAAACCACTGAGCAGTATGTGTGTCAGGTAACAATCAATCCAGTGAGATAATACAAGCCTAGTTAGTGGAAACCCAAAACCTCTTTCATTCAGGAATTGCTCACTGATGAACATTAGTACACAAGATATACATGTTAAAGATGTATTTAAAACTCAAATCATATTATGATGCACACAATATGAATGATAACCACATATTAATCACATGTATTCACTTTTGATTGGCGATCACATGCAACTCAAGCAGGGGAATACCCCCATAGCAAAGATATAGGCCCTCATTACAACCCGGGCGGTAAATCCCGCTTTTCGCCGTGCTGAAGACCGCCAACATACCATTGCGGCGGCGGAAATCCACTACAGGTATTACGACCCACATCTCGGAATCCGCCACAATACAGACACCCACACAAGTCCGCCTCACCAAAGGCCAGTGATAAACTGGCGATACCAAAACCGACACCGTCAGGCTAACAAGAATACGCCCACACTATCACGACCCATGAATCAACGCGGCGGTCTTTCAACTGCGGTAATCCATTGGCGGTACACACCGCCGCTCTCAAAATACACACACACTTACAAAACACAACCACATTGAACAATTCGAAATACACACACCTGATACACATACATACACCACACCCACACACCCAATCCAATATAAAGCACACACCCACAAACCCTTACAACCAAAAAATTGGAATAGGGCCAGAGAGAGAGATTAGCTAACACAACACCAGCATCCACAGACACACAACACCATCACTTATACAACATCCACGCACCTGAAACAACACACACAAAGACATCCCCCCACATATCAAAACAGACAGCACCTCACACATCACCCACACCATATCATGGCACCTCAAAGACACCCCAGGTTTTCAGAGGAGCAGCTCAGGGTCATGGTGGAGGAAATCATCAGGGTAGAGCCACAGCTATTCGGATCACAGGTGCAGCAGACCTCCATTGCAAGGAAGATGGAACTATGGCGGAGAATTGTCGACAGGGTTAACGCAGTGGGACAGCATCCAAGAACACGGGATGACATCAGGAAGAGGTGAAACGACCTACGGGATAAGATACGCTCTGTGGTATCCAGACACCAGATTGCTGTACAGAGGAGTGGCGGTGGACCCCCACCTCCTCCCCCACAACTAACAACATGGGAGGAGCAAGTCTTGGCAATAATGCATCCTGAGGGCCTCACATGAGTAGCAGGAGGACTGGACTCTGGCAAGTCATATCTTAACTACTTCATCCCCCCACCCCACCTGCATGCCATCACATACTCCCACTCTTATCCTCACCCCCATCACACCATCAACTCCATATGTCCCACTATCACAACCCACACATCTCAAAACCAAGGCCCTGCATGCAACACCTATGCATGGACCACCGTCACCAAAGCATGTCCAGTACAGAAACCCACACAGACCCCAAACCAACTATCACAAAAGGGCTAACACAATGACGTAAGCACAGGAGTAGAGGGTACCTCACCCAATGCACAAGATGGTACACACAGATACTATATCAAAAATAATGGGGATAAGGAGGATTAAAGGTCCAGTGTATACCCTCCAATGAAAGTGACTACTAAAGCAATACACTGTTCCTAAGAAACCAAGGTGAGCAATGGAACGTACTCTGGGATCCTAATTAATAGGAGCAAGAGTCCTCACACACCCAGATGGGTGTCATGCTTCATCATCGGACTAGCTCCTCGTCAGACCGGCGCTGCAATGTCTGACGGGCACCACCCAGTGGGGGGCTCTTTGCCGGAGATCTTTTTCTCGATGATGCCTCACTGTCCCGCAAATGAGTAGGGAGGAAGAAAAAGGGGCGAGTTCAAAGAATGAATGAAATAAAATTGGCTCAGGACCCTTACTAAATGCTAACTTTATTCTGTATGTGTATGGTGAAGGCCAAGATTAAAATATCAATAGAGAAAGTGATATAGAGATGATGCTCAACCACTTTCAAACTATATGTCTAATGATGGCGGGGTCAGGAAACTGCGAGACCCTCCTCAAAATCGGGTCGACATGTTTCGCGTCTCGGTGGTCCAGAATGGATCCAATGACGCTTCTTCAGGACCTAGTATAAAAGAACTTCTCCAATTCGAAGCTAAGTTAGCTGTTATGTAACTTTGCTGATAGTCAAAAAAAGTTTATCGTCAGTCACTTACACAAGTCTATTGTGACCAAGTGTTTAGTTCCTATTCGTCACCCCTCCCAGATTGAGTAAGGGCTTCATGGGATCACGCGGGCCATAAGCCAGATCAGCACAACATACTTTGTTTGGGACCTGGTGGAGGGCGGCTCGACCTACCGGATCCGGGAGCGCGTCCAAGGGTAGGTCGAGCCGCCCTCCACCAGGTCCCAAACAAAGTATGTTGTGCTGATCTGGCTTATGGCCCGTGTGATCCCATGAAGCCCTTACTCAATCTGGGAGGGGTGACGAATAGGAACTAAACACTTGGTCACAATAGACTTGTGTAAGTGACTGACGATAAACTTTTTTTGACTATCAGCAAAGTTACATAACAGCTAACTTAGCTTCGAATTGGAGAAGTTCTTTTATACTAGGTCCTGAAGAAGCGTCATTGGATCCATTCTGGACCACCGAGACGCAAAACATGTCGACACGATTTTGAGGAGGGTCTCGCAGTTTCCTGACCCCGCCATCATTAGACATATAGTTTGAAAGTGGTTGAGCATCATCTCTATCTCACTTTCTCTATTGATATTGTAATCTTGGCCTTCACCCTACACATACAGAATAAAGTTAGCATTTAGTAAGGGTCCTGAGCCAATTTTATTTCATTCATTCTTTGAACTCTCCCCTTTTTCTTCCTCCCTACTCATTTGCGGGACAGTGAGGCATCATCGAGAAAAAGATCTCCGGCAAAGAGCCCCCCACTGGGTGGTGCCCGTCAGACATTGCAGCGCCGGTCTGACGAGGAGCTAGTCCGATGATGAAGCATGACACCCATCTGGGTGTGTGAGGACTCTTGCTCCTGTTAATTAGGATCCCAGAGTACTTTCCATTGCTCACCTTGGTTTCTTAGGAACAGTGTATTGCTTTAGTAGTCACACACAGATACTACACACAGATACTACACCAAAGCAGGGACACCCATCACCAAAGCATGTCCACTACAGATACCCACACAGACCCCAAACCAAATATCATACAAGGACCTAACACAAGAATGCAAGCACTGAAGTACGGGGTCACTCACCCATTGCACACGATGGCACACACAGATGCAATAATCATGCATTTACACCCCAACAGGACCCATACCCAACTTCACCGGACAGGAGGTGCCAGACATATCCAGGACCCCCACAGAAGAGGCCCACAGTGATGACAGCAGCTCTGCACGCCTGGATCAAGATGACCAGCCCGGCCCATCAGGGACCTCGGGACAGTCGATTCCCCTGACACAGTCCCAAACCACCACAGAGCCTCCCCCTTCAGGAAACACCACCTCAGCACCCACCCAGCGGGCCCATCCCTCTGTCCCCAGGACACGTCAATCAGCAGTGTGTCCACCACTACAGGGACCCCAGGCAAACCCACCAACCCAAGACAATCAGGGACCTGGGGTCAGTGGGAGTGGGCACACGGTTCAGGGGACAAAGGCACAGGATAACAGGGAAGCTGGGAGGACTGCTGTGCGACAGGGAGAGAACAGGCCCAGGGAACCCACTCTCCACAAGGCACTCTTCAACATCATGGGAGCGTACCACCATTCCCAGGAGACCATGGGCATGGTACTGGCCAAGTTTCAAGAGACCCAGCGGCTGCAGGAGGAACACTACCTGGGGATCAGGGAGGACTTGAAGTCCATTAATACCACCCTGGTCACCATTGCAGGGGTGCTGGCAGACCTTGTCAACACAATGAAGGACACAGTGGCACACAAACGGACCCCTGACACTAGCCTAGACGATGAACAGCCCTCCACCGGCGCTAATGGACACCGCCACAGGACCAACAGGCCACCAGCACCCCACCCCCTGCAGAAGGAGAACCACCCTGCAAACGGTCCCTGAGATCCTGGAACAAGACAGAGAACATTGCCAAGACCCCCGCCAGGAAATAAGACCCTCCTGAATGTCACCATTCTGTCCCACTTTGTCACCCTGTCCACCTTAAACTGCCATTGCTCCCCTTCCTATGCCCCATTGGACAATGCACCTGTGATACAATTAGACTGGACTCTACCCTGGACATTCCTCCACCATCACCCAGTCCATTGCACACCCCCTCCACTTATTAGCACAGGAATAAACACCCTTGAATCACAAATCAATCTGGAGTCAGTCTGTGCTTTCACAAATGTGTAATTGCAAAATCTCTGGAATATAACAATGTCAATGTACTTGTTCACATACCAATGTTACACAGCTGTAGGCCAGGAGTAACCATAGCAGAGGGCACAAACTGGGACGCAGATCGGTGAAATGGAAAGCCAAAGTGACAAGTCAGGGTCCATACACAGAGTGAAAAAGGCAGACTTATGCTAGGTCCTACAATAGTATGTGATGTGGGAAGCAGTTCCATCTTCTTACCTGTGTCTCACTGGAAGTATTGCATGATGATGTTGTTTCGGTTGTCTGCATCTCCTTCTTCTGCCACCTCTTCTTCACTGTCCACAGGCTCCACAGCTGCCACAAGACCACCATCAGGCCCATCCTCCTGCAGAAAAGGCACCTGGCATTGCAAAGCCAGGTTGTGCAACATACAGCAAGCTACGATGATCTGGCACACCTTCTTCGTTGAGTAGTAAAGGGATCCACCTATCAGTTGGAGGCACCGGAATCTGGCCTTCAGGAGGCCGAAGGTGCGCTCTATTATCCTCCTAGTTCGCCCATGTGCCTCATTGTAGCGTTCCTCTGCCCTTGTACTGGCATTCCTCACTGGGGTCAGTAACCATGACAGGTTGGGGTAACCAGAGTCACCTGCAAATATCGAGGGTCAACTGTTAGACATCCTCCAAACATTAGGGAATCTCCCATACCCAGACACCAAATGAAACTGTGTGGGGACTTTAGGCTCACCTATTAGTCACACACAGAGCCTCTGGAGTTGCCCCATCACATAAGGGATGCTGCTATTTCTCAAAATGTAAGCGTCATGCACTGAGCCAGGATACTTGGCAGTCACATGAGAGATGTACTGGTCTGCCAAACACACCATCTGCACATTCATTGAATGGTAGCTTTTCCGGTTTCTGTACAGCTGTTCATTCCTGCGGTGGGGGGTACAAATGCCACATGTGTACCATCAGTGGCACCAATGATGTTGGGGATATTTCCCAGGGCATAGAAGTCACCTTTCACTGTGGGCAAATCTTCCACTTGAGGGAAAACAATGTAGCTGCGCATGTGTTGCAGCAGGGCAGACAGCACTCTGGACAACACGTTTTAGAACATTGGCTGGGACATCCCTGATGCCATGGCCACTGTTGTTTGAAAAGACCGACTGAGCAGGAAATGGAGTACAGACAGGACCTGCACTAGAGGGGGTATTCCTGTGGGATGGCGGATAGCTGAAATCAGGTCTGGCTCCAACTGTGCACACAGTTCCTGGATTGTTGCATGATCAAATCTGTAAGAGATAATTATGTGTCTCTCTTCCATTGTCGAAAGGTTCACCTGGGGTCTGTACACTGGAGGATGCTGCCATCTCATCACCTGCCCCAGAGGACGTGCCCTATGGAGGAGAACGGTGAGCAGAGGGTCATACAACACTTACGTATCACAATGTTTTTTAGCAAAAACGTTACAATATCTCTATGCGCCTTTGTCTGTCCGTATTTCTGTACTAAATAGGTGTGACACAGTTATTTGGCCTGCCACGTGGACCCCTGAAATGGCAGCTGCCTGACCTTTAAGGTGGGACAAGGGGAAATGAGGTAACTGCGCTGGCGCTGTACACCGTCTCGGTAGGCGGTCGAAGAACGCTGCGCATTTCAGCATTGGTTAACACTGTCTTTCCCCCCACTTTTTGTTTTGTCACCCTGTTCTTGCATGCATTAGCATCATCTGGCGGAGAGCAGTGGCACCGGAGCAGGAGGGAGCTGCATCCCACATGGCCCTGGAGGGTGAAGTAACAGAGTCTGAAGGCACCAGTGGGACGGAGGGCAAGGGGAACTCCACGACGGGGACAGGAGCAGACACCAGCAACTGCGACTCCTCCACTGATGGGGGCTCCCTTGCGATGGTGGGCACCTCTGTGCCCACCGCAACAACAGGTACAGCTGCCACCCCTCCTACCAGCACCGCCCTCCCAGCAGCCCCTCATCGAGTTTCCCGTGCCCCCTCACCCAGGAGGGTGGGCATCTCCTTCGCCCCAGGCACATCAGGCCCTGCCCCAGTCAGCCCTGCTGCCCTCAGTGAGGAGGCTATTGACCTCCTGAGATCCCTCACCGTTGGGCAATCTACCATTTTAAATGCCATCCAGGGTGGTGAGAGGCATTTGCAGCAAACAAACGCATACCTGGAGGGCATTCATTCTGGCCAGGCGGCCCAACAGAGAGCATTTCAGGCTCTGGCCTCAGCACTGATGGCAGCCATTGTCCCTGTGTCCAGCCTCCCCCCTCCAACTTCCTACACCCAGACCCAATCCCCTGTACTCAGCCTATCCCAAGCACACCATCAGACCAGCATGCACACTCATCAACACACAAGAGTGGACATGGCAAACATAAGCACCACACATCCCACAGGCACTCACACAAGCACCATCCCCATGCAGACACACCAACATCCACTGCCTCCACTGTCCCCCCCTCCTCCACGTCCTCCTTCTCCCTCCCTGTCTCGTTTCCACTCACACCTGCATGCACTACATCCTCAGCCACTACCTCCATCACCAGCACGCTCATCACCACACACCGCTTACGTGCACTCACCACCCCCACTACCATTCACACATCCCCTGTGTTCTCTCCCAGTGTGTCGGTGAGCCCTCCTCCCAAAGTACACAAACGCAGGCACACACCCACCCAACAGCCATCCACATCACAACAGCCTCCGGCCCATGCACCTTCACCCAAATTCAGCAAACGTACACCTCCTACAAACACTACCTCTTTCTCCACTCCCAAACCCCCTCCATCTTCCCGTCCCAGTGTGTCTAAAACTTTTCCTGGCTAACATTGACCTCCCCCCTTCCGTCCTTCCCCTAGGGCCAGGCTTTCCAGGTCCCAGCCCAGCATCTTAGCCACCAAATCCGCAGGCACAGTGGTCCCAGCAACTCCGGTCTCATCGCGAGCGCCACCCATCAGGGCTGCCAGTGTGCCACCTTGCGAGGCCAAGGAGCAGGCCATTCCGCCACCTACCAAGGTGAAGAAGGTGCCCACGTGCCGGAGGGAGAAGCCGCACCTACCAGCAAGCAAGGGCTCCTCCAAACCAAAAGGGGACAGTGGCAAGACACCAGCAGCAACATCAAAGGTGGGGAAGGGACACAGGCCGAAGAGCAGGTCAGGACAGGGCACGGTGGCTCCGACTGAGGTACCAGAGTCACACCTTCTGTCAACCACGACACCAACCTGTACGATGGTGGACACCGCCACCTGCACCGCCACCAGCACCGCCACCAGCACCACCACATGCACGTCTGCTGCCTCAGCAACAGTCCCCAGCATCATCCCCAGTGGGCAGCCGTCCGAGGCTGCAGGAGACGTCCTGCTGTGTCCCTCAACAGGTGCAGACACATGCACCACCGCCAGCACCTCTGCCACAGACACCACCACAACCACCGCCACCAGCCCCGCGATGTGCTCAGACAGTGTCACCACAGCTGACATGGCACTGAATGGTGAGAGGCCATGATAAGCCCATCAAACCGAAATCCTGAAGTCGGAAGGAAACGGGCTCCAGTGTCGGCGTGCGGGCAATGTATGCCATACCGCACGCCTACACCGGAGCCCGTTTCCTTCTGACTTCAGGATTACGGTTTGATGGGCTTATCATGGCCTCTCACCGTTCAGTTTCATAAGATCAGAAACCATCGCTTCCACGGCTACTGCATTACAACTATCGGGAACATCCAATTTGGGGTTACTACTAGCCGCCTCAGGACTACCTGTTCACTTAACGATTTACATGGAAATTTTGCGTCTTGTACATATTTGCCTTGAAAAAGTCCCTTGGACAAAACAGGTGTTGGCTGTATACTGGATAATTCATATATTTTGTTGACATAAGGAATTAAAGTCCAAATATTTGTGAAAACGACCTGTTTCAACTTCAGACTTTTCTTCACTTTGGACTTTACTATTTGGACTGCTTTCAGGAGTGCCCTGGTATTTTGTTCTGAAAATTACCTTTCTAGCACAGTTCAAAGGAAGTTCTTTTGTTCTTTCTCTGATCTAGTGCATCTAATACTCTTGGTGGTTGGGTATTATTACCAGGTTCAGCAACAATCTAGGACTCTTTGGATCTACCAATTAGACATTACTATCTGTACAGATCTGCGAATGTTAGGCATTAACCACTGCTGTTTCTTTACAGCTGACATGGCAATCATCCCCAGTGGGCAGCCGTCTGACGCTAGAGGAGACGTCCTGGACCCTGCCCAGCGTCCATGAGGCATGACTCTCAGCACTGTTTGTACCTGCAGATGGCAGGCAAAGTCGCAGCAGGGTGGAGTGTGTCTCTGCCTCCATAGCGTATCATGCTACCTGTTCCCAGGCAATCTTGTGGCACACACACCCATGTGAGGGAATGGGACCTGCCACACTGCCTGTGAAGCCCTCTGGGCACAAAGCCCCCTCCAGAACCAGTGGAGAGATACATCCACTACCTCAGTCCTTGGCAGGATGAAGCACTCTGGGCACCAAGCCCCCTCCAGAACCAGTGGAGAGATACATCCACTACCTCAGTCCTTGGCAGGATGAAGCACTCAGGGCACAAAGCCCCCTCCAGAACCAGTGGAGAGATACATCCACTACCTCAGTCCTTGGCAGGATGAACCACTCTGGGCACAAAGGCCCCTCCAGAACCAGTGGAGAGATACATCCACTTTCTCAGACCTTGACAGGATGAAACACTCTGGGCACCAAGCCCCCTTCAGAACCAGTGGAGACTGACATCCACTTGTGAGACTGTGGCTTTGCACTCCGCAGGATAGAGCAGTGGGCAAGCCACCCACTGAAAAGCCTTGTGAGACTGTGGCTTTGCACTCCCCAGGATTGAGCAGTGGTCAACCCACCCACTGGAAAGACTTGTGAGACTGTGGCTTTGCACTCCCCAGGATAGAGACGTGGGCAAACCACCCACTGGAAAGACTTGCGAGACAGTGGCTTTGCACTCCCCAGGATACACCAGTGGGCATGGAGCCCCCTTGTGGAGCAGTGGCATTGTGCGTTCATCCGGCTGAGGTGCCCCCCTCCACCTCCTCCTGAGGTGCCTGTTTCATTTTGTTCTGATGCCCCTGCAGTGTTCTCTCAATTTCGAGTCAGGTATCTTTTGTGGGCTTCGCCCATGCATTTTGGGACACTGATCGACGGACGATGTTTGATTAATATCCGGACTTGTGTAGTTGGTGTACATATTTGTATATACTGATTTTTGAAATTGCACTATCTGATTTTTATTGATTACAATTGTTACAATCATTTCCTTTTGTCCTTGCGTTCTTCTAGGGGGAGAGGGGGTGTATATGTAATGTTGCTGCATGTATTTGTGTGTATGGTGTTGTGGGTGAGGGTGGGAATTGGGGTATTGTGTGTTGCATGTCACTCTCTTTTCCCTCCCACCCTCCCCTGTGTTGTAGGTGCAGTACTCACCGTGGTCATCGACGGCGTCTTTCCTGCTCCTGATACAGAAGGAGGAAGACCAGCATGGGCAGGACCTGTAGTTCGGGCTCCATGGCATCCTGGTTCCTCGTTGGGTGTCGAGAGGTGAGTGGTTTCCGTTCCAATTCCTGTTTCCGCAGTACTTTTGATAGCGTTGGTACCGCCCCGGAAAAGGTGGCGGATAGGCCTCTTGTAATAGTGTGGGCGGTACTTTGTCCTCCGTTTGTCTGTTGGCGGTTACCACCGCGGTGTTTGTTTCTACCGCCGTGGCGAGCGGAGTGTTAAAGTGGCTGTCTATTTAGGCGGTTTCCGCCATGGTCATAATTAAAAAAATAAACCGCCGGGCTGTTGGCGGTATTACCGCTGCTTTATCACCGACTGCCAGAGTTGTAATGAGGGCCATAATATTCATAACACACACAATGAGTACATATTTGTAGATGAATATAGCGCATTATGTACAATGATAAATGAAATAAGGAAGGTGATTCCATTCATTTTCTAATGATTGTGGCTGAGTACAAAAATGATATATCAGACAAAAAAAAAGGTACAAACTGTCCTTTTGTGAACTTTTCTTTCATGTAACTTCCAAAAAAGAAGGAACAGTTACTTACACGTAGAACCAACTATGTCAAACAGCAGATGGAGAAGCTGTCAGCTCTTTGCAGCTTTTGGATTCTTGGGTGACATTTGATATTGTCTCCTGTATGACTCTGCCTCTGCCTGGCTGACATAGTGACGTCCGTGTCTGTGTATGAAGGGTTCACATAAATTCCATCTCAAACACCTACTACTTAAACTTTGTCTACATATGACAACTGCTTTTTAGTGGTGTTGTCAAGGACGTTGTTCCTAGCCAAACCCTTGTGTCACTTGTATCCTCACCAACTAGCAGCCCTCATTAGCACATCCTTTGGACAGCAGGTTTCTATTTATGTGGGTAATAGATATTTGTCAGAGGGGATAGCAAACATGAACATGATCCTTATAATATACTGTTCATTACTGGGTTTCTCCCGCACACTAATAGATGACATCTAAGTTTCTAAAGGTGAATGGTAATAGGACAAAGGCCTCAACTTTAAAAAGCAGCTCTGGACCGCTGACAAGTAACACAGTTTAATAGGGCTGTGCACTACTATTCTAAATAAAGTGCATACTCTGGGACCCGTTTTGTCCCTCCATCAAGTTCCTCACAAAAGTAGCACCCGCCAAAATGACGGTGTCACCTCACACACAAAGGCATTGATCCCTGAAGAGGCCCCTGAGGCTGTAGCTGGTCCTCAGCACAACAGAAACTCTAGGGGCCCATGGTATGTCCCTAATTCAGAAGATAAAAGGAGGCATCTCTTTGTTCTACGGATCGACAACGGCATGGAACAACAGAAAGAAAAAAAACATTGGCAATGCCAACAAGTCTATGCTCTCAATAGTAATTGTTGGGTTTGTTGAAAACATTGATTAAAGAGAAGGATCTTGTGTTATATTTTCTTTTGTTTAATTCTATAATATATTTGAATTGTATTAGATACATATAGATATTTGCAACTTTATCGTAGACAAATCGAAATGGACATGAAAGACATCAAAGGGAATTAAAAGCAAAATAATCTGTGTCCCTTAAAGTTAAGAATGACTTATCTACGCACTTGTTTAGTTTAATAATGCAACTAAGACATTTGTGCCATATTTAAGGTTAGGGAAGAAGAAACAGGATAGTGAAAAGTGCTGGTGCGTGTAGAAATGTGTTAGCTTTTGTTTTATAGTTTAGATATTTTTTTAAGTAAGTTTGACGTTTTTGTAAGTGGTAAAGTTGATATAACTAGTTTAATGAGTTCATTTTTAATGATTTGAGGTAGCGAATAGTTGTTGCGAGAATGTTGATATTGTGTTAGATTTATGTTATTGCAAAGTGAGTTGTGAGTGTTATAAAGGGGCATGATTGCTGTCTCTCAGTTCGTGAGTTGTTGCATTAATGTCTTTGTGTAAAAGGTTAAGATATGAGAAGTGATTAGTATGTGTGAGTAGTGTGGTAGGTGCAGATGTATGTTAGTTATTGTGTGTAGGTATGGTAGTTAGGTGTGGTATATACAGTAGGTAGGACTGGTAGGTACAATATGTGCGTTTGGTAGGCCTGACTGGTTAGGTATGGTCGAGAGGGCAGTTTACCTATGTTTGATAGTTATGCCATGTATATGGTAGGTATGTAAGGTAGGAATAGAAGGTAAGGTAAGTGGGTTAGGTATGATGGGCTATGTATGGTAGGTTAGGTAAGGTACATAGATGTGGTAAATATTAGAGCTATGGCAGATAGATATGGAAGGTAAGGCAGTTAGGTATGGTAGATGTGACATGTGGATATAGTGGGTAGATATGGTGGATAATATGGTAGGTTAAGTCTGGTAGGTAGATACAATAGTTATGGGGGCAGGTAGGTACAGTAGATATGGTAGATAGGTATATCAGATAAGTATGGTGGGTAAGTATGGTATATAGGTATGTGTGTGGGTATTGTATGGTAGGTAGGAAGGTAGATTAGGTGTGGAAGGTAGATGTAAAAGATATGGCAGGTATGATAAGTAGGTAGATTTGGTACATATCACAGATCGGTATGGTAAGTTATACATAGCAGGTAGAGTACATGAGGTATGGTGGTTAGGTGTGAAAAGACTTTGTGGCACATTTCCAAGCACTTTTAAATCAACGTATTACTCTCTGTTGTGAAGGACACCAACAATGCAAAAAAACTTTAACACTCATGAGTAAACTAAAGTGACGGCTATCCTGCACCCCAATTACCATAATGAGTCTGGGAGAATATATGTGCTGGTATGCCTAGCCAGTGTGCTGCCCCCATTTGATATGTATGGAAAGTGGGGATATTTGGTTATAAAAGGTAAGTTCGGCATTTTACTTTATGTATGTAGGTATGATAGATTAGGTATGGTAAGTATTTATGGTAGGTAAGATAGCTATGGTAGGTAGTTATGGTTGGCATGTTAACTAGGCATTGTTAGTTAGATATGGTATGTATGGTAGGTAGGTAGGTTAAATTAGGTGGGCTAGGTTAAGTATGAATGGTAGGTAAGTATGTTTGGCAGATACAGTGGGTTAGGTACAGTAGGTTAGGTATGGTTTATTTGCAGTGTTTTCAAGGTTATATTACAGTTGCATATGTAGCACATGCCTACCTTCTGGAATTAGACCAGCTAGTTAAAGGGTGGCCCATTCATTGATCTGAAATAGGCCCATTGCTCTTCAGCTAGCCCTGTTTAAGAAAACATTTATGGACCTCTTTACTTTGTGAACACAAAACACTGTGAATTCAACAACATGGTATAATGACAACCAAATCAAAATAATGAGTGTGCAAATGTGATTAGTGAATAGCATGGCTTCTTTATGACAGGCTAAGACAGCCAAAGAGCAGGAACTAACAAAATGAACTAAAAAACAGCAGGAACTGAAAAAAACATAAGTTGACTAAACACTTACTGTGTCAGCGAAGTAAATACAGCTGTATGTAATGTCACATCTACAATTTTACAAAAGGGACACTTGCTACCCTACAATCAAAACCTGACAGTAACACACATGAGAAAATGTACACATCTACAAAATGTCATTGTGTTGATGGACAGCCCTTCCAAGCAAAGGCAAACCATATAAAGCACAGGAAAGTCCAAATGCCTGGCATTAGTATACATTTTTGCAAGCATATGCAAATTAACTGAAAGTTTAAATGTGAAAAAAGTAAACATTTTGCCATCTGAAAGTGACAGACATGTTTTCAAAGAAAAATATTTAACCAGAAGCCAAATTAAAAACAATAGCACAATGAGAGATTAGCCCACCAGTCATGGCTCTCACTTGCACTACGTTTGAGGTGGCTGTGCACGTGATTAGGAAAAAAGAGCCCATCACCTGCAGTAGAAGAGAAGCAGTTACTGAAATGGTCAGACCCATTGCTTTATGCTGTGATGGGTGGAAGCAAAATGTGAATGCCAGTTTACCAGACCAAGGGATGAATACTGCAAACTCAAAGTCCCTCTATGTGTCTACATATGTATAATATTTATATTTCTTATTACATAAGGCTGGCACAACACCTAAATATGTGTCGAGCCAGATCTAGCATACAAACCAATGACAAACTCAAAGCCCACTCTTTCTCTCTGTACTTCTTATATGGTGCTTTTTTAAAGACTTTCAGGGAGCTAAAACAGATGCTGTCACTGCCCCTGTAACCCTCGAACCACAAACAACGACAGTGAAAGGGTTGCACAGGAAGCTGCCTCAATAAATGACGTTCGAGCCCCTTCTCCAGCACTTGACTGTAGCTGTGTACATAATTTCATTTCATTCACACATTCTCATTGTAATCAAATGGTTTAGCCAGAAAAGAACCGTAATGCCATTTTTTTGCAATGGCCCCTCGGGACATAGCAGCTGGTGTTGATCTGCTGTTCAGACTCCAGGACAAGCTTCTCCAACGAGTGCTCGTGAGCTACTCGCAGCTCAGCTCTGTGCAGCCCAACTTCCAAATTATCAGCTTTTTGTTTGGCTGCATTAATATATATGTGCAAAATTAATGTGTACATTTGAGATGCAAATGTATGTGTTTTCAGTGCTCATATACTGATATTAGGAGAAAAAGGTTTACATTTCCAAAATATTTTTAGAACTGACATTTGAGTGATACATCTTGTGGTGTTTTACCCATGTAGAGGCATTCCATATTTATACTGCCTTTTTTACATTACTGCCTAGTGCACGGAGGTGCCCTCTGATGGTTTTCCCGAATAGGGTGGCCAATAATGTGATATTGTTTGAGGTGGCCACTTTGCACCACTCATAATAATAGTATCTCTGGGTAATTTCCAATTAATTCCATTAAAGTAGCTCTTAGAAAAGAAAAGGTTGGAAACTCCTGCACCAGAAAACCCATTTGGCGCTGAGCCAATCCACAGAAACAAAAACGAAGCGAAATCTCATGTCGCTGACTGTGAGCAATGATGATGTTGCTGTATGTTTTAATTTGTATATTCACTCATCACTAACTAACATGGGAGGACAACCATATCACAGCATCTTTCTTTTTGTTGCTTTCATTCGGGGCAACTTATGAATTGTACCATCTGAGCAATGACCACATCAGCTTTAATGCCTTCATTTATATGCAAATTGCGATAAAATAGCTGTTGTAATGCAATGCGCTCAGTCTCGTCGACATATACGTCCCACTGATGTAGGGGAAGCAGCTGCAGACATACATTAACAGAGCCCCGCCAGCGCTCAAGAAGTAATCCAGGACCGAGAAAATATAAATTAATTCAGCTTTGCCATACTGTTCACCCCAACAAAGGGAGGGTTTAATCGAGTCAATGCATGCGATTGATTATCTGTTCTACAACAATTAAGATCCGAAAATTAGGGCATTTGTATTTATAGTAGTGCAAGGATGCTAAATATATGTTAGGTGTTGTTAAAAAATAAATAAAGGATGCATTGAGGATAGGAGGAGATGGTGTGGTTGGAATGAAGGGGGGTAGTGAACTGTGAATGTGGTGGATTGCAATACCCCAGTCAGTGGTTCCCGATCTTTTGACTTCTGTGGACCCCCACTTTATCATTACTGGAACCCAAGGATCCCCACTGAATCGTTATTGGAATCTGCATCCCCCCAATGAGTCATTACTGAAAGCTGGGGACCGAATCTGTTAATGTTATTTAATTTTCTAAGCAGTCCCGGACCCTCTCTGGAGACTTTGCTGACTCCCAGGGGTCCCCGGACCACAGGTTGGGAACCACTGCCCTAGTCTAATATAACCCAAGAGACAAATTTAGGTGTGGAATTCCAACCTTACAATTGGGATCTGGGATGGGTCTGTTTGCTGCAAAAGATTTTAAAAATGAGGCTAAATGGTCTATTTTAGAGCATAGTTTTTCAAGGTAGTTGTCTACAGAGCCACAGGTTTTATATGCATTTCGGAAACGTGCACACATGAAATATTCCCAAAATTGTTGCGTCGATGGTACATTTTCCATAAGATGTTACAGGCAGGCCAAATAATGGAAGGCTTTATTATGACATTGCGCCTATCATTTTTGAAAAAGTGAATAAAACATCTGATTTCTATTGAGCATGTGTTTTCCTTTTCCCAGTTGACTCTTTTCCAACAGACAGTAAGACCTAGTGTGATTTTAAATCTACTTTGAAGTGGAAGAATGTGACAATGAAATGTTAGGTAGATGTCACAGTCACTGTAATTAGACAGCAGAGCTATCCATTGGGTTGCACAGACAGCACAGTAAGAACGACCAGTTTGGGGAGCACATAGATGACTGCTTTTACACCAGACATACTAGCTCAGGTCTCAGACAGCTATTGCAAAGCAATTAGGATTTGGAAAAATTGTTAACATTGACCATGAAGCTGGGAAACTTGCAAAGGTGGGAGAAGTTTCTTCAGTTTGCATGAGGTAAAGTTTTCTTTCTGCCCACACCAAGTCCCTGCAGCTGGAAGCTTTGCTCAAGAAGGGTGGGGCATCCAGCAAAATGAGATCATAACTCTGGCAGCTGAGTGAGTGTGCTACTTTCTATAGCTCAGGGCTGTCCTTACCCATGAGTGGCAACGAGTAAACCAGCCACTGCTAAGTAGGAACACATTGGAGCCTGCACCAGAAGTCCCCAGTATTGGGCATTTCCAGGGGCGTGCTTAGATTAGTGCACACCTGATAAAAATGTTTTCTGCTGTTGAGCAGGGCTCTTTTTCTTTCCCTCTTTTGGTCTCACCAAAGCTATTTGTTGTCACAGGCCAATTGGCATAGACCTATTGGCTACAATACATGTATAGTACATAGCTTCGGGTTAGCCTCTTGCTCACCTGTCTCGGTTCCATTCTTCTTAATCAATGCCTTTTCTAGCTATTCTTGTGTTTGTCTCATCTATTGAGTAATTGTTCTGACTGGTTGAGTTGTATTCTTCCACTGCTGACTTAAGAGAACACTTTATTATTTTTCATTCAGTACTGGATGGGAGCACATCCTGCTCTCTCCCTTCTCTGTGCCTTCTCCCTACTGTCTCCTTGCGCTCTGTTCACCTTTTACTCCCCCATTTGTTTTTATTTTAAATTCCTTTTTTAGGTTGAGCATAGCAGGGCGCAAGCACTGCTTTTCCAATGTGGTGGTGTGTATCTGGGCTTTTAACCACGCCCACCGCACGCCCATCACTATCACTCGTTCATGAGCCTGCCTTTCAAAAGTCCTTTGTTTTCGTTGGTAACTGCTTTATGTCTGTCCCTCCTTAAGGCGGTTTTGTTACTGCCCTGGCCATCGACCCTGTTACGTGGATAATTGCACTTTTGTTGATAACTTTGACTGCAAGTGAACTTCTTTTTCCTTTTGTCTCTCTCGTCATGCTCATGGCGCGCTTTGAATCGGATCACTTATGTCAACTGTTTTACTTTTTATTTTCAGTTTGTGTGGCAAGCAAAGTCCAGTTAGGGAATTACAACGCTAATAGCTCTACCTCGAGCAAACGCGAGACCCATTGCATTGCAAATGCTTGTTTGCTCTGAGAGTCCTCGTGCTTTCTCTATCTGCTCATTCCCTTGCCTTTTTTATTTCTCCCCAAAACTTCCTCGCTGCTAACTGCTGCAACACGCTGCTCATGTTTTTTATTTTTATTTATTTATTGGTTTTCAAGGGCCGGTGAGCTGAAAAGTTCTCCAGAGCACTGGCTTTTGCTTTTTGATACTAATGCATATTTAATTTTGATTTTACCATTCTGAAATGGCTATCAGTCCTGTAGGAACAGGAAGCTAAAAAGCAGAAATGGCTATTGATGCATTACGTACGTGCACACTGTGTGACCATCTAGCAGTGGCTGCTTTGAAATGGTAAATTCAAAATAAAAATAAAGTACGCTGGAGAGCCTTTCAAATGCAATACTTATTGGCTTTTCGAATTCTTGTTTAATTTCACTAGTTTTACATTTTGTGTAAGTAGGGACGTTTTTAAAACATGCACAGAGCTGTCAGGTGCTTATATTTGCAACTTCACAAATCCACAATTAATAAAAAGTTATCACTTGGTATGATGAAATGCCTCTAGACGAATCATAACATTTTCATTGCAAACAAGTGCCTACTGGCTTCAAGGAAATTATGTCACAAAAGCAGCAATAATCGTGCCCATACTCGGTAAGATTTATCACTGAAATAAAAACATTAAACTATTCTTGAAAGACAGATATTTTGGTCCTAAAGCTCAGCTTTTCATTTTTTGAAAATATTCCCTTGTTGCCATTAAATACCTCCTTACCATTTTTAGCAAATAAACTAATTTTCTCCTGCACTTTCTTCAAATACACTGATTTTGCCCTCAAATATAAACGTGTAATTGTTGACAGATAAACCCTTTTCCACCAAGAAAATCGTGTCGTCTTTTGCAATGACATTATTTAATCACAAAATACCAGCTTTTATTTTTTAGTAAATAAAGTAAGTATCCTAAAACATTTGTGTTGTGCAATGTTATGTTATGTTTCAATATATTAGGTGCTACTTCTAGAGCGTTTGTGCACTATAAGGAATTTTATGGCACTCAAAGGTAGATGGCAGCAGACCTCAAATATATTAAATCGGGCAAATATTGAGAGAAGAAACATGTTTTGAGTATTTACAGAAAGAACGCAAATCTTCAGTTTTCTTATGAGAAAGAGAGATTATTCCAGCACGTAGAGGATAAAACAAAAAAGAGCACCAGGTTACTGAAAATGAGGTTCACCCAGGATGTCCAATTCCTCACAGTGGAGCATACGGGCCAGAAAATTACTCTATCCATTTTTGCAGATAGTGGGGAGCAGAACCAAACAGCACTTTATGGACCCCGCAGAGCACTTTTAAAGAGATGCTGGCCTCTAAAGTGAGCCAGCTCAGGGATCTCAGATGTGGATGGCATGGCAGAGACCAGGTGATCCAAGAACAAATCTGCTAACAGCTCCTGAGGAATCTGGGCCCACTCTATGCTTCACTTGCAAGAGTCCAAACGTGGTACAAGTGGTCAGGTCACAACACCATGAATGACAGTAATTGCAGACTGGCGGCCTGTCCTTCCACCAAGATGATATATATTATTTTGAGAACCCTCTGAGTAAACTGGATGCCAGAAATGTGTTCAGTCATGGAAGTGATGAACATTAGGGCGCCCTGAATGATGTTCTTTATATGTGTTATAAACATCTCAAATACATGTGCAAGGCGTTTTTAGATCACCTCTGTTGTTTTATGCCTTGTGCTTGGTGATAGAGTATGGGGCTGGTTTGGCCTGGGTGTAGTTATTTTCAGTTTGTTAGAGGGTAGTGTAAAACAGTGAATATGAACTCTTGAGTATGTGCTTCGCTGTTCGAAGTGACTTCCTTGCAAATGGAGGTGTTGAGATAGTCAGTGGTTTCCTGGGTGGTAAATGTTCCTCTTGGATTTTCATCATCTTCTAGGTGAAGCTTTTAGTTGGAAATTCCTACACCACATTACATCATGAATGAGAACGTGGTCAGGCTAGTCTACTGGTGATACCACAACTTCAGTGAGCATATCATTGGGGAGAGAGCACAAATTAGGTCATGTGTATGTATGAGTTAATTTACCAGTTATCACAGTTTTTTAGTGCCTACGTGCTCAATCATTTTGGGATTGAGTTCCGAAGATTAAAACTGGCCTGTATCATCACTTTTCAGGTCAGACAATAGGCAGTTGTGTTGTTGAGAAAATTTATGAGCTACTGGAACATAAATCGAAATTAACGTCATAGTATGATATATAGTTGTTGAAAATTACCATCTTTCATGTGATATACGCCTGAATTTTTGCCTTCTTTAAATGATCCAGTTTTTGTTGGCCACATGACTGCGCACAGTGCTCCTACTAACCAGTGGAAAACATCTGCTCACCTTTCTAAGCATGGCAAAACTGGAAAGCACCCAACTGGCACTTTTAATTTACATGTAAGTCCCTAGTATATGGTATTACATGTACTTAAGGACAGTAAATTAAATGTTACAAGTGGGCTGCAGCACTCGTCGACAATCCACTAAAGGAGCATTGTCAAACATGTCTCCAGGCCTGAACATACGGGCTGTGTGTCCAGTTGTAAACTGACATTTCAACCTGACAAAGTAAACCTTTTGCCAAGCCTAAACCTTCCTTTTCAACACTCATATGTCACCTCCACAGTAGGCCCTAAATGTTCATAGGGGAGGTTGCAGGTTATTTAAAAAGAAGGACATGTATATTTAATGTTTTACATGTCCCAACAGGGAAAAACCTCCAAAGTCGTTTTTCACTGTAGCAAGGCTGGCTCTCCCATATAAAAACACTGAGTTACATTTATACCAATTTATATTGCTTGATTTCAGCTTGGGAGAAGCTAGCAGAGCAGCTACATTTTAATAGTTATTTAAAATCCATCTTATTGGTATGGTCGAATTTTATACTACCTTCTGGAAGGGGCCCTATTTGCAGGGTTATCCTCAAACATTTTGCTTCTGACCTCCTGTTTTTGATCCTGTGCTGGATTTCATTTTTGCTGGCTTTAGGACTTTGGGCACTTTAACACTGCTGACCAGTACTAAAGTCCAAGTGCTCTCTGTCTAAATGGTATTGGTGAATTTGCTTATCCATGATTGGCATATGTGATTTACTAGTAAGTCCCTAGTTATTGCACCATGAGTGCCCAGAGCCTGTAAATCAAATGCTACTAGTGGACCTGCAGCACTGATTATGCCACCCACATGAGTAGCCCTGTAAACATGTCTTTGACCTGCCACTGCAGTGTATGTGTATGTGCAGGGTTAAACTGCTATTTCGACCTGGCAAATGCACCCACTTGTCAGGCCCAAACCTTCCCTTTTACTACATATAAGTCACCCATAAAGTAGGCCCAAGGCAACCCAATGGACGGGGTGCAGTGTATTTAAAGGTAGGACAAGTACTGGTGTGTTTTACATGTCCTAATAGTGAAATACTGCTAACTCGTTTTTCACTATTATAAGGCATATCTCTCCCAAAGGGTAACATGGGGACTGCCTTGAAATATCTTTTACGTGTAATTTCCCATTGGGAACAAATAGAGATGTGGAGTTTGGGGTCTCAGAAGTCACAATTTAAAAGTTCACCTTTTTGGTAAAGTTGGGCTTTGAATTGTAAGTTTGAAAATAACACTTTTAGAAAGTGGGCATTATCATGCTTAACCATTCTGTGCCTCTGCCTGTCTGCTGAATACACGTCTGCGTCAGGGTGACAGCTGGGCTAGGCTGTTTGTGTATTCACATGCAAAGGGAGCTGAGGTGGGCCCTGCATACCCTGATGGGTCATTCTGAATTAGAGTGGTGGGGGGAGCTGACACTTGCACCTGAATAGGGCTATGCCTGACCTTACATAAAACAGTCTCCAACCCCCTGGAGTGTGTCTGGGGCCAAGGCAGGAAAGGCAGGGTCTTGTGCATTACAAAGACTTTTCTTTGAAGTTTGCCTACCTCAGAGGCAGAAATGGGTATAAGTACTAGACGACTGACCCCACAAGGTTAGAATCCTTATGAACTAAGGAAATTCTGCCAGGAAGAAGAGCTAGATGCTGTAGGTGAGACTGCAACTCTGCCTGTTGCTTTGCTGTGATGTCTTGCTACTTCCATCTTGGGAGTGAAAGGACTGGACTTTGCTTTCTACATCCTACTACCAAAGGTTCTCCAAGGGCTTGGACTAAGCTTACCTCCTGTTAAGAAGTCTCAGGGACATCAGATACTTCATCTGCCAGCTCCTGGGCTCTCTTACTGAGAGCCTTGACTTGCCAAGTGGTGCTGAAACCAGTTCTTGGGCTCTAGGGAGTGAGTTATGGTATAACCAAAAAGAAACAAGCACATCGACTCCAGAGGAACCTCAGAACTGGCACTCATGTGAGTGAAACGACTGTGACTGATACTGCAGGCCTGATGCTGCTGCTGCTGCCCCGAAGTCCCACTACATTGTGAGTCCTAAGTGCTGTGTCACCAACGTCTGTGGCACCCGACTTTGCCGCAGCACCTGTGGCCCTGTGGTGTGATTGTAATAAAGCAAAGTCGACACCTTGCGTCTTGAGCTGCCAGATTCATTTAACCCATCTTGTCGAAAGGAACCAACGCCTCACAATCAATGCCACATCACCTCCCCTGCAACCTAAGGAACCGATGTCTTACCTCCCCTGCCTAGCAGTAAGGAACCGACGCCGCACCAGCTCCAGCAACACCTCACCTCCCAGATTCCTTGCAACATCTTTGTTTCCTCCTTTTCCAAGGTACTGTACCTGGGGTCCATGCGCCTCTGTGACTGGCCCGTACTCCCTTGCAAGTGGCACTGGACTGTTGGGAACAACTCAGTCAAGACTTCATGATAGCTCCAGTTGGAGCTATTGTGTTTCTAAGTGCTTTATTGAGATTTAATCTTTGCAAATTTGTATCTTTACTTGTGTATGTTGGATTTTTGTTGTTGTGGTCAGATAAACATTTGCTATTTTTTCTAAACAGGTGTGGAGTATTTTTGTGGTGTTTTCACTGTGTTACTGTGTGTGTGTGTACAAATACTTTACACATTGTCTCTGCAATAAGCCTGACTGCTCGTGGCAAGGTACCAGGGGGGTGGGTAAAGTTTATCTTAGCTGTGTGGCTCCCTTACTCTGACTAGAGTGATGGTCCCTACTTGGACAGGGTGCAAACAACTGCCAACTAGAGGCCCCATTTGTAACATTACTATTTTGAAAATAAAACTTTTAGACATTTTTCATTTTCCTACCTATACCTAAGTCAAAGGTGTCTTTTTGCCAGTGTCACCTAACTGATAAATGGCTCCTCTGTGGTGAGATGAGGATTCCTCTTAGATAGTGGACAGAAGTCTTCCGTGTGGAAGGGTGGCATGTGGGGCTGTGTCCAGCCCTTACTAAGCATCAGAGAGTGCCTTCCCTGTCACTGGTAGATGTTGCTCACACCTAGCCCTGCTTCTTTTTTTCTTTCTAGTCAGCTTGGCTCTAAACCCAGTGGGAGGGGGGAGCTGCTGCAGAACTGGTTTGGGGTGACCACAGGGAAAGGTTTGTTTATTTCCATAGTTACACCTCTGGGTGGGAAAATGGAGCTCTGACCAGGGGAAGAGATGTACTGCCTTGTTGGATTTAGGCAGCGTGAGGTACTGTGGTAAAATGTACACTAAAACACACAGGAAGTGTTACAAAAGTGGGTAGGGACACCATGGTAACCTTTACTCCATTAGCTAGGGAGTGAGCAGGCTGAGACTGGGCATAAATGTGGCACCCAATTATCCTTCTCAGATCTCTTCTGGACATGTGATAGAACAGAAAAGGACTGGACATGCTGTCTGTGATCTGAGATGAGTCTTGAAGATAGGACCTGTTCTTCCTCTTATAGCCAGGACAAAGAAGGGGCCTCCAAGGGTCATAAGGGTGGCATCCTAATATGCTGCAGGAACACAAGAAGTTCCAAAAGGCCTTTTCCTTGTATTCCCAGCTGACCGGTTCCAATTGGACCTGATCAGGAAGCCTTCTGCTACCATCTCCTGTCTTGACCCCCAGAGTGCTGTCCCCATGGTGGGCCCCTTGATTGGTGTCAAAGTGTACTTCTCCTGCAGTTTCCCGAAACCTAGTACATAGAAACTTTTTCTAATGTTTTGCTCTGAGAACTGACAGGGGACCTGGACCAACATACCAAACCAATCTAACGAAGATGCTTTGCCACTGGCCAAAGATTCAGTTTCCTACCACTATGTTTGTCTCCACGCAGCAAATCCAATTCAGCGGGACCTCGAGAAGAGGGTGTTTGGCCTTATGGAGCCATTTTTAGCTACACCCTGCAGCTCTGTCCAGCTAGAAGAATCCACGCACCAAAGAGGTGACTAAATGCAAAGATAAGAATCTTCCCCGAGCGAAGGTGCTAAAAGTGTACAGCCAACGAAACACGTTCTCTGGGCTTGAAATTCAAATCTGACCCACTCAAAGCATTCCTGCTAAAAGTCAATGGCTTCAATGAGACCTCATTCAGGGGCTATCCAACAATATAGAGCCCTCTTCAGTTGAAGCCTGCTACATTACCCTGCTGATGATTTTTGACTTCCATTTCAGAGACTGGCTCTGCAGACTGGTTACTCTGTCATAACAGTGATGGATATTGTAGGAAAGGGCCCTCTTCTTGGCATGTTACGCCCAATTTCTACCTGATGTCAGTGTGTTTTTGACGGTGTCACTGGGATCCTGCAGTGCTTATGGTTTATGGCCTGCTTGTCAGTATGTTTCACTGTTTTCTAAATTTGTCACTGGAATCCTGCTAACCAGGACCCCAGGGCTCATGCTCTCTCGGGTTCCAAATTTGTCCTTAGATACTGGTAACTCAGTATTTCACTCCAAATTGGCATACTGGTCCTCTCTTATAAGTCTCTAGTATATTGTGCCTAGGTACCCAGGGCAATGGGTTTCCAGGGGATCCCTATGGGCTGCAGCATCACTTTTGCCACACATAGGGAGCCCATGCAAAGGCTTCTACAGGACTGCCATTTCAGCCTGTATGACATAGTGCATGCACTATTTCACAGGCATTTTCACTGCACCAGGTCACTTATAAGTCACCTACATATCAGGCCTTCTAACCCTGAAGGCTGGGTGCAAAGAACCTGTGTGTCAATGCCCTCCTACACTAGCAGAGGTGCCCCCACGTCAGCCTGGCCCATTTTTCCAGACGTCATGAGTGCGGGGACGACATTTCACGTGTGCACTGGACATAGGTCAATACCTATGTCCAGCTTCACAATGGTAACCCTGAATATGGCCATGTAAGGTGTATACCAACTGGGAATTGTACCTCAATACTGATTCCAGTATTGGTTGCACAATCCCATGCACTCTGGGGGCTCCACAGTGGACCCCCAGTACAGCCATACCAGCATTCTGAGTTTTTCCAGGCAGCCCCGGCTACTGACACCCCACAGACAGGTTTCTGCCCTCCTGTTGCTTGAGAAGCTAAAGCCCAGGAAGACAGAACAAAGGATTTCCTTTAGGAGAGGGGTGTTACACCCTCTCCCTTTGGAAATAGGTGTTACAGGCATGGGAGGGGTAGCCTCCCAGAGCCTCTGGAAATGCTTTGAAGGGCACAGATGGTGCCCTCCATGATTAAACCAGTCTGCACCGGTTAAGGGACCCCCAGTCCCTGCTCTGGCATGAAACTGGACAAAGGAAAGGGAGTGATCACTCCCCTGTCCATCACCACCCCAGGGGTGGTACCCAGAGCTCCTCCAGAGTGTTCCTGGGTTTTGACATCTTGGATTCCAAGGTGGTGGGGCACTCTGGGAGCATCTGAGTGGCCAGTGCCAGCAGGTGATGTCAGAGACTTCCCCTGATAGGTGCTTACCTGGTTAGGTGACCAATCCCCCTTTCAGAGCTATTTAGGGTCTCTCCTATGGGTGTTTCTTCAGATAGCAAGACTCCAGCAGGAATCCTCTGCATCTTTTACTTCATCTTTTACCGACTGAACCACAGCTGAGCCCTCCAGGAACTCTACAAACTGCAACAAAGAAGCAAATATGTCTTCTGCAACATTGTAACTTCAGCTCCTGCCAGCAACTGCAACAATTACCAGGTCATGCATCCTCCGAGGACTGCCAGTCTTCAGCCTGCACTAGAAGAACCGAAGGAATCTCCAGTGGAGTGACAGAGTCACTTCCCTGCTTCACCAGGCTCCTCTCTGCAGTGATGACCTGTGGAATGGGTCTCCTCTACAGATGACGAGCGTGGATCCAGCAACACGGGTTGTGGACTAAAGTGACTCCGACAGTCCCAACGTCCCGCTGTCCAACTTTGGTGAAGGTAAGAGGTTGCCTCCTCATGCAAGACAGAAACCCTGTTCACCCCATGACTTGGAGTTGCCAAGGCTTGTGTGCAACCTTCCAAGAAGTTCTTCATGCACAGCACAGCATATGTCCTCAGCACTCCATCCTGCGACGCACAGCTTCGTGGGTGGTTATCCGGCAGTGTGGGATCCCTTTGTGTCGTGGTGGGTGGGCCTCCATTTGCACCTTCTTTGTCTGCATCGTGTGGGACTCCTGTGCATGCTACCTGGTCTTCTGAGGGCTTTCTGAGTTGCTGAGAACCCCCTGTATCCCCTTCCTGGGTAGAGGCCACCAGGTCCCTCCTGGTCCTGGGCAGCGCCATTTTCTGCTAACCACGAGCTTTGCTTGTGCCAAGGCTTGTTGGCGGAATCCAGCAACGCAAACCAGACTGCATTCACCCATCCGGCGTGGGACATCTTCACCAACTAGGAACCTGCATCTGTCTTCTTGGGTGCATAATTAATTTTGTCTTCTCACCGGTGGTTCTTCTTTTGCACCGGGTTAGCAGGGGCTCCTGTTCTCCCTGGACCCTTCAGTGCTTCTTGGTCTTCTTGGAATTCATCGCTGGTGTCTTGCATTCTCTTCTGGTTCTTGCAAAATCGTCTATCACAACTTCTTGTGTGTTTCAGGAAACTTACTGTGATTTACTCCTGTTTTCCTGGGCTCTGGGTTGGGTTCTATTACTTACCTTTGGTGTTTTCTTACACTCCCAGCGCCCCTCTACACACTACACTTGCCCCTTTGTGATCCTCCTAGGCCCATTGCAACCTATTGCGATTTTCACTATTTGCACTGTTTTCTGACTGTGTACTTACCTGTTTTTGGTTACTAGTGTATATATTGTGTATATTACTTGCCTCCTAAGGGAGTATAGTTTCTAAGGTATTTTTGGCATTTGTGTCACCAAAATAAAGTACCTTTATTTTTATAACACTGAGTTTTTTCTTTCGTGTGTGAGAACTGTGTGACTACAGTGGTATTGCAAGAGCTTTGCATGTCTCCTAGTTCAGCTTTGGCTGCTTTGTCTACAGCTACTTCTAGACAACCTGGCTTTTAGACATTGACTACATTTCACTAATAAGGGATAACTGGACCTGGTATAAGGTGTAAGTGCCTTTGGTATCCCCTACAAACCAGGCCAGCCTCCTACAGATATCCTGTCCGTCGAATTCGAAATACCATTATATCCAATGAGATTTAGATTTCAGTGGACTGCATATCCGTCACTGTTGTGACGGAGTAACCCGTGCTCTGAGTTGTAAATCAGGCACTAAGTTTGAAGGTAAAACTTTTCATTGGGACAGACTGGCCTCTATATCTGACCCGTGCTCTATTGCGGCCACCCTTAAACCTTACTCTTATCCTGGTCACATCCAACCAGATGACTGCTGTTGGTGCTTAATGCTTTTTTGGCACTATTCTGAACGTTAAACTTTAAAAAATAATAACTCTGGTTCTACTTAATGGATGTTTGTCATTTTGGTGTCATTTTATTTATTAACATGTATTCTATGTTTTGTTTATTACTGTTTGAGTGGGGCATGAATACATTACATATTGCCCCTAGGTTAAGCCTGATTGCTTTTGAGCCAAGCTACCAGAGAGTTAAGCACAGGTTTATTTAGTGACTTTTTGTGGTTTACCATGAAACGGATTGTGATAATTATTTGAGGTGGGTTCTCACCCGTGCTCAACTAATAGTCCAGTTTTATACAGTAGTTATAAAGAAATGAATGTTAACATGTTAGGACTGTTATCAGAAGAGACTTATTGAATGTTAGTTACATTGCTACCTTTAGTACTGGGGGCTGAAGATCTTAAAACCAGGAGTACATATTCAAAGATGACTCACCCAGACCACCAGGTGGGACATGTTTCTCTGATATAAAGAATATCAACAGAATACTATTTTGGGAGTCTGCACACTGTTCAACTGTGGTTTACTAATGAATGGCCATTGATATACTTGAGACAGTGAGTATGGTTCTCTACAAGACTACAGGTGGACTGGCAGGTAAGAAAATAAGATAGAGGCCCTCATTACGAGTTTGGCGGTTCTTGGGCAAGACTGCCATGCAAAATTCCACCGACATCCCGCCAGTGTTGGCGGTACAGTGTCTGCCGTATTAAGAGTCACAAACACCAACCTGATGAAACACAGCCAGAAATCCAACACCGCCAGTGCCACTGACGGCGAAAGAGCGACTGACCATCCGCCAGGCCAGCCACGCCGACACCATTCCGGCCGCCATATTATGAGTTGAAAGTCAGCACAGCTGAACATGCACAGTGGCAAACCATTGGTGGTGCTCACCGTGGCGGGCCAAGAAATCACTGCCAATAGAAAGCAACACTAAACTGGACAGCCCGAGTACCCCACACCTGAAACACATACACACACCTGTTCACCGCATTATAATACACAAACCCTCACACCCCAACAAACCTTTACGAATATCACCACGAGCTAAAGACCCACAAACCACTGCACACTGAGCATAAACAGCACATGTTGCACGCACCCCCCACAACAACCAGCCGCCTGCACTGCACCTCACACACATAGCAGACACCCCCACAACATGTCACACCCCAAGCACCCGTGCTTCACCGACAATGAGTTGCGGGTCATGGTGGATGAGATCATCAGAGTAGAGCCTCAACTGATGGGAGTACAAGTCCAGCAGATATCGATGGCCAGGAAAACAGAGCTATGGCAGAGGATCATGGACAGGGTGAACACAGTTGGCAGCTCCCCACGCACAAGGGAGGATATCAGGAAGAGGTGGAATGACCTTAGGGGGAAGGTCCATTGCATGGAGTCCAGGCACAACATTGTACTCAACAGTACTGGCGGTGGACCCCCACCTCCTCCTCTTGACTTGCTATCCTAGGAGGAGAAGGTCTTGGACATCATGCATCCAGAGGGCCTGACTGGAATCATTGGAGGGCTTGACTCTGGTAAGGAACCAACTTCGCCCTGAGCACTAACCACTCCAGTCTTGCATGCTTCCAACCACCCACCACTCCCGATCCCGTCATAAAGCACAAGAATGCACCACCCACTATAACCACACCTACCCACTCAGCATGCCACACCATCCCTCTCCCACCATTCACACACCCACCCAGCACAATGCACGCCAAACCTTCACTACCTCCTCAACTACCACTACCACAATCCATTATTACGCATTGCGGATCCGAGTCACACTCACACTTCACAATGGAGCACACGCATGGACAATCATCCCACAGATCACCCCGACTGCTAACCAACACCGCCTCACTATCTATGGCAATTACAGCAATGTCAAACAGCAAACCCACAACCACAAATGAAATAACAGGAATGGCCCAAAGACCATACACCATGCAGTGTCTGCATTGCTGCAAATGTCATTGCCATCCCTGGGTAACCAATCCACCCACTGCAAGCACAACACCATGACACCACAACAACATATCCATGTACTAACTCTCACCATTTCCATCCACAGCTCACCCTGCTACTGCCACCCAGAAGAGGATGCCAGGCAGCCCACCCCAGGATGTCTGGAGGACAACAATTTGCCTGGGCAATCTGGGGCGACTGGCCAGTCCACCCTAAGCAGCCCCAACCTGGACCCCCCGGACTCATCCTCCCGTGTGGCTAGAACACCTCAGCTAGCCCCTCCTCCCCAAACCCGTGCCTCAGGGACCAGTCAATTAGAGGTGTGCCCCACAGTACAGGGGATTGAGTCAAGGGCACCTGCCTCAGACATTGAAGGTTCTGGTGCTACTGGGAGTGGGCACACTGTGCCAGGGGCACAGGCACAGGGGGCCAGGGGTAGTGGGAGGGGAACTGTGGTCCAAGGGAGGGGGCAGCAACAACAGCAGGCTGGCCAGGAGCCCCTCAACCAAGTCCTGGGTGAGTACAAACCAAACCCAGGACACCATTGCCCAGATCCTCGCTACCCTGCAGGAGACCCAGAGGCTACAGAGGGAGAACCATCAGGAGGCCATACAGCAGTGGCAGACCCACAATGCCACCATGGCCTCAATAGCAGGGGTGCTGGTGGACCTAATCACCATCCTGCGTCAGTCCACCTCCCACCAGCAAGCCTCTACCATCACCCTGAGCACTTCTGGGCCATTCACTACAGCCGCAGCCAGTGGAATGGAGGCCCAGCCACAGGACACCACCACCCCTTCCCCTGTAACTGAGGAGCCCACATGCAAGCGAGGACGTCCAACCAGACAAACAGCCTGCACTAATGCCAAGACACTCGCCAGGAAGTGAGCCACTTCTGGACATACCCCCTTGTGCGTCACAGTGACTCCCTGTTGACTGTCCACTGTCAGAACTTTGTTTTCCAATGGCCATCATACTGGACTTCAACTCCCCAAAGGTGGGCTAACTACTCTGATGATCCCACTCGTCATGACCCCACTCATCAGCCCTTGCACTTGTTAAATCATATTAAACACCTTTGAGCACAGTACTGCCTACATCTTTATTTACCATGAGTACATGAGTACAAAATGTACAGCCATGACATGTGTAACCACAGACCATTGTCCTAACAATGTATGTGATAGTGCCAGAAGGGGGGGCAATCATTTACAAGTTCAGCAATACCATTAACAGCACCACAAGCAAAGTAATGTGTACACCCAATGCCCACATTGAACACACAACCCTGGTAGCAGACGTGCACACTGCAGAGATTGCAACTGGTTATATAGCATGGTAGTTACACATACCTGTATGTCAGTGAAAGTATTGTTGTATCAGCTCTGCTCAGGCATCAGCTGCATCCTCGTTATCCTCCTCCTCATCACTCCCTATGTCCCTTTCATCAGCCACTGGCACAGCTGCACCCTCCTCAGCATCCAGTAATGGGATGTGACGTCTGAGAGCAAAACTGTGTAACATGCAGCACGCTACAATGATCTGGCACACTTTTGCTGGTCTGTACAGTAGGGCCCCTCCAGTGAGGTGCAGGCACCGGAATCTGGCTTTCAGCACTCCGAGGGTGTGTTCAATAACCCCTTGGGTCCTACTATGTGCCTCATTGAATCGGTTTTCCGCTGATGTAGTCGGATGCCTGCGAGGTGTCAGTAGCCATGGCAGATTGGTATAACCAGAGTCACCTGTGTGCACAGAGGTATTAGGCATATTGGAAACTGTAGGTAAAACTGGAAGGTGGTGTAGAGTGTGCAGAATACGGAGGCACTCACATGACATGTTACATACCGATGAGCCAAGCAAGATCCCTTTGCAGTGGTGCCATCAGGTGTGGGATGCTGCTGTTCTGCAGAATGTAGGCATCATGCGCTGAACTTGGGAACCGGGCAGTCACCTGTGTGAAGTAGAGGTCTGCGCGACATACCACCTGAACATTGGTACAGTAGTACTTCCTACGGTTCCCTACACCTGTTCACTCCTCCTGGGTGGCACCAGGGCAATGTGGGTCCCATCAATGGCCCCGAGCACATGTGGCACATGTGCGACAGCGTAGAAGGCTGCTTTCATAGTGGGCAAATCGTTATGTTGGGGGAATCTGATGTAGCTGCCCATATGTTTGAGTAGGGCACATAGGACGTGCGTCAAGACATGGCTGAACATTGGCTGGGACATTCCGGCAGCCCAGCCCACTGTAATTTGGAAGGACCCCGAGACAAGGTAGTTGAGGACTGCCAACACCTGTACTGTGGGTGTGATGGCATTGGGATGATGTATAGCAGGCCACAGATCCGGCTCCAATAAGCTCACAAGCTCCATTATTGTCTGACGGTTCAGCCGATAGCCCTGGATGACGTGCTGCTCCTCAAAGGTGGCAAGATCACCAGGGGCCTGTAGATGGGTGCATTTCTCACTATCATTCTTCCACTGTACCTGGGAATAAAAGGGAGTAGCAATCATTATGTGCACTGAGGACTGTGTCGACACAGTGGAGCTGTGCACAGGTCACAGTTAAACATCCATGCCCCACCCCATGAACCCCCTCTATACACATTCTAGGTGTAAAATGGCTGCCGCCTGTCCTGCATGCACAGGACAGATGAAAGTGAGCGAATCCCGCCGGCGTAAGACGTCATGGCGGTAGGCGGGCATGACCGCCATGCAACTCCTCATTGTTTAACATGGTTGCCTATGGGAGACATGAGCCAATGGCGATCACCGCCGGCGCTGACGGTGCGTCCGCGGCGGCCGTGACGGCCATTTAATGTGCTCATTTTCATTTGACTCCTTGGCACTCATGTGAAGAAGACCTCCACTGCGTGTGCTGCTGTGTTCTTCCACTGGTAGCCAAGATGCCAAGTGCTACAGGGGATAAAGCCCCAGCCTTCTCAGAGGAAGAACTAGAGAAGCTAGTAGAGGGTGTCCTACCCCTGCATGCCCAGTTATTTGGGGCACCAGGGCAACAGATGAGTCCACAGCGATTGTACTGTCTGTGAGTAGATACAGATGTGGACGGGGGCCATAAGACGAGGATGAGGGACTTGTGGAAAGGCCTGGCTGAGGGCTAAGAGGCCAACTGGAATGTTGATATGTGCGCATGTCCATGAGATGTGCTGTGTCCAATGCAGTCCCTTATGATGCCACGCTACATGACTGTCTCCTATTCTCCATGTCATCCCTGCAGGTGAGTGCCCAGCAGAAGAAGGGGATTTGGCGTGCCATCACCAAGCAAGTGCAGACCCTGGGGGTCCATGCCCGCCAGAGCACCCACTGCAGCAAGCGGTGGGAGGACCTGAGCCGCTGGGCACGAAAGACCGGTGAGGCCCAGCTGGGGAAGCCCTCCCAACAAGGGAGGGGTGCACATTGGACCCTGACCCCCCCTGATGTCTCGCATTTTGGCAGTGGCCTACCCTGAGGTGGATGGGTGCTTGAGGGCAGCCCAGCCGCCACAAGGGGGTGAGTCCACATTCGTACTCAGGTCATGTGGTGTGTGATAAGTGCAGCCAGTGTAGTGTGTGAAGGTTGTGGAATGTGTGCTAGGTGGCTACTTTCGGACTAGGCTTGGGTCACATTGAGATTAGATGTGCTACATCCATGTGTGAAGATGCTGTGCAGGATGTGATTTGAGGTAAACTGAACTGCTAAGGAGTATCAATGACATGGCAGCTGTGAAGTAGATGAACTGGGTATTTGTTGTGGACAGGGATCCTACATCTGGAGTTCACACACATTGTACTCCCAACTATCCAAACTGTGTTGCTGGGGCCATATCCCTATTTGCTGTCTACTGGCATGTGACCTATGTGTAGTTTCCATAGTCTGAGGTTGCACATCACACAGCTAGATGTGCATGGGTTATGTGGCTGTGCAAGTATGCCTCTATTGGGGTTGCATGTGTGAGTGAAGACATGGCAGGTCATGACATGACATTGGAGTATGTTGTAGTGAGTTGTGTGGGGCTGATGTGCTGGCATTGACCATTTACTCCCTGTCTCTCTTTCTCCCAACCTGTCTGTCACTGTAGCACCCTCCCTCCCTGTCCTCCTCTGTCTTTGTGCGCATCAGCATCATCTGGCAGAGGAGAAGGGGCACTGGCGAGTGTGGAAGCTGCATCCCACGGGACCCAGATGTCTAACACCAGCGGAGCCGAGGGGAAGAGTGGGATGGAGGGGAGCACCACAGGGAGACAGGATCAACTATACCATCATCCGAATCTACCTCCGATGGCAACTCCCTGGTGATGGCGGACCCTTCAGGACCTATGCCAGCACCATCCATGTCCGCCACCCCTTATCAGCACCGCCCTCCCTGTAGCTCCCTACCCAGTTGTCCGTGCCCGCTCATCCAGGAGGGTGGGCATCTCCTTTGCTGCAGGCACCCCTGCCCCTGCCCCAGTCAGCCCTGCTGCCCTCAATGAGGAGGCTATTGACCTCCTGAGGTCCATCTCTGTTGGGCAGACGACCCTCATGAATGCCATCCAGGGACTGGCATCCCAGATGCAACAGTTCAATGCGTTCCCGGAAGACATTCATGGTGCCCTGTCTGCCCTTCAGAGATCGTTTCAGGCTCTGGCCTCCTCATTGACGGCAGCCAGTGTTCCTTCTTCTTCCACCCCCCCTGCAACTACCTGTTCCCACTCCCACATCTCACTCCCATTTCCCATCCAAAGCACACCTTCATTCCAGCATTCAACCCCTCCAACAGACCCAGAGTGCAAGGACCATGACATGCACCACAGAAGCCATGCACACAGACACCATTCAGACGCACACACAACAACATCCACTCCCTACACTGACTCCCCCACCTCCTCCCCCTTCACATTCACTTTGCCATTCACACATGCAGACACCACATCATCACTCCCAGGACCAGACACATGTTCCATCACTGCCATCCTCACCACAAAAGCAGATTTCCATGCATGCATCCCATACATCGCATCCGCACCCACCACAAGTCACTACAACCACATGCAGCACATCCACCCTACCTGCAGACACCACCCCAACATTCACTCAAACGTAACCCCTGCCATCTCCCTGTGTCTCCTCCCCTCCTCCTCCCAGTACACATATACGCCCACACTCATCCACCCAACACACACCCAGCACACACATTTCATACACCCACGCACCAGCAACCAAACTACATCCACATACACACCTGTCAACCATCTCCTCTCCCTCCAATCCCAAACTCCTTACCCATGACCTACCTGCTGCTCCTAAAAAAGATTCATCCATGAGTTTTCCCTGTTCCCATCCCCTGGTTCAGTTCCTGTCCCCCCCAAACGCACTGCTACCCTAGCCAAACCCGTGCCTTCCTCACTGTCCTCCTCTAGGCTGAGCCATGCCCGCAGACAACAGTGCTGCCATTACAGGCACACCTGCCCCTCACACCTCCAGCCCTGGAAGCACTTCATCTGGCTCCCCTGCTATCGTGGCCTCCACCGCCGTCCCACCCAAGACGGCAGGTAAGTGGGGCAAGGCTAAGGTGTTCCCCGTAAGTGGGACAGTATGGAGGGGAAACCTGGTGGCAGGAGGAGGGACCCCCCATCCAAAGCATGATCACCCCCCATCCCTGAGGTGCCTGCAAGCGCCATTGATGCCCCTGCCATGTGGAGGTTGGCACATTGCAGTCAGGAGTCAAGTTTGGCAGTCCTTATTTGCCCAGTGTGCCCTGGACATTGTGCTGCTGCTACATCGCTTGTCCTGGCTTTCCTTACACACATGTATGTGGTGAATGTGCGTTTGTGCATGTGTGTGTGTACTAATGTCCTTTCCTCCATTGTGTGCTAGGATGGGGTACTTACGGCTGGTGTCTATGTCGGCGTCGCTGTTCCTGGATGTCAATGGCCAGCAGGAGCATTGGGAAGACTTGCAATTTGCGTGCCATGGTGCCTACGGACGTGCGTGTGTTCCAGAAGGTGAGTGCTTCCTTTGATGTTGTTCATTTACGCCATGTTTTTCGGGGCGGTTGCACCACACCAGAAGTCCTGGAAGTGTGCAACCTTGTAATACGGTGGGTGGAAACTGTCTCACCGCCGGCCAGAAGGGGCCTTCCGCAGGCAACAGCGGTCCGTCCATAGTGGCCGTCCGGACGGGAAACTTGACTGTGTTTTGCAGGTGCCTTCCCAGTACTCGTAATATGGCGGACTATACCGCCGGCAGTGCGGCGGTGCAACCGCCATCTCCAACGTGGTGGTCCACTGACCGCCAAACTCGTAATGAGGGCCTGAGTCTTACCTGGTGGAGACTGAAACTGCTGAAGATGAATGAATATGCTGATTGGCAACTGGCAGAGAGTCAGCCTCACGTGACCATACACCCTCACACATCATGGATGCCTCAATGATGCCAGGCAGGATACCAGTTTGCATAAATATCCAACATCTTGCTAACTATGTCCACAATCATTCTAGTTGTTGTCAGAGGTGCATTTATTGAGGCTCAACAACCTATCAAGGGGAAGTGTTAGGCCTCACACTCTTATTGTCACTGTGCAGTTTGTCAGGTTTGCTATCCAACAAGGAGAGGAGGTTAGGACCTAGGGGGGACTGTGCCAATAAAAAAGGCATGAACATGCAGTATCGTTTAGGTTAAAGTAATATTTTTGCCTTTCCTCAATTCTTAATTGTACACTGTGCATGTTGAAGGAGGGTGGAAGACACAGAGCACTTCACACTGCACATATGCAGGGGGCTTCCAAAAGGAAGATTAGTTTCTGGCAATGGCAGTCGTCCGAAGTGGTGAAGGTCCATCAGTTGTGCCCTATTGGGTATAGTGTCACTGAAGGTAGAGAAACAGTGAGAGAGAGTGTTAGAAGGAGAGGGAGAGAAAATGAGCGAGGGAAGGAGACGAGAACAAAACAGAGAATGATGGGGGCGGGGGTACGGGGATAGAAGTTTGGGTAAATGTAAAGGCAGAAAGTAAAAAAAGGAGAGCCACTGAGGGGTTTCACAATGTGAAAGTAGTTCTAAATAGAATATAAAGATTGATAATGTTATGCGGCTTTAAATTATGGGCAACCATTTTGAGAGGTCTTCTTAGACAGGAATGTTGAGTTGAGCGTAAATAAAAACATTATCCAAGTAAATTTCCAACCTAATTGAACTTTTTAAAGGTCACACAAAAAAAGGCAGTGAGTTTTCTTCATCAACCGCAATGAAATAGCAGAACTGACATCAAATTCATGCTCTTCTTAATGTTCCTGGTTGCTTCACAATATGCCGGCTGGAGCAGCTATGTCAGGGGCTGCTCATTATGCCCTTGAACCGTCATTAATGAGGCTGCTCAGCTTCTTACCTTGTTGCCACACTGTGCTTAGGGTCCTCTGAATACGCATGTGTGCTACCTATCACGTGCCAGGATACAGAAGACAGAGGTGTGGTGGTCATGCCATATGCCAAGAAATTACTCAATATGACCACTTAGCATAGCTTGGCAACAGGCACATGCAAAAGCTGTTTTGGTATTTATCGATGGACAGTGAGGCTGGGAAGGTCTGGGTCGCAATTGAAATACTTGTATTTTATGGGTGCATACTTGCTTGTAAGAGGGCTTGCGCAATCGCCACTGGAGTGGATAGACCAAGAGCACACACGTGGTATCTGTAAGCGTGGCAGCCATCCTCGGAATGGACACTTCACTTCACCTTAACATAACATGAATACTCAAGGCACCCAAATAAAACAAAAGTACCTGCCACCCAAAAGATAAAGAAAATAATGAAATGAGTGGTGGCACAGAGTTGACCTACTCTGGAAGGCTGGGCCATGTTCCAAAAAGACCACAGTGCCGCACTGGAACAGAAAACGCAGAGCACAGCAAAAGCTCAAATAGGACTGCTCTATTGGAGTTGTGCTCTCATCAAAAGATACAGAGAAGTAGTAAACTGTCTCGCAGACACAATACGGTGAGGAATCAAGAGTGCAGGAATTCCAAATATTAAGTAGAAATAATAAAAATCAAACAAACAGTTCAGCGTGTATTCTAAAATGTCACAAAATGTTCTCATGTCCCTAGGCCACGATTTGGATTCTTGGTGGGCTGAATACGTAATTAAAAGCCGTTATAAACATGCTAAAATAAAGGAACAAACACATTTTATGCACCACGAAAAATGTAGCGGGGCCTGGCCGCCTGGCTGTTTTTTATGGGTATGACTGGAATTTAAACTTTATACAGTAAATAAAAGAAGAACGCACTTTTAAATCGCGTAATAGAGCTACCTGAATGGCCCCTGTCGATAATGAAAGAAAACAAAAATAGAAAAGCCGTGATAAAAATGAATACAGATGGTTCTTATAAAGTTATGTTTATGAATCAATCCCGGATCTTTGCATAATCTCAAAAAGTGAACAAATAAGTGGTACTAGAGACACGTAAGCATACCAATAATTGAAAAAGGCACTCAGTTATTATTTTGAACAGTGTTCATGATATAAATAGTGACGACCAGGATGTGTGTCACCTAGCACAGGAAAATTATACAATTCTTCAAAATCCATCATTTTGATACAGAGAAAGCCATGACCCTGTGCACTGTTGATAATTGTCGAGGGGACACGGGTAAGCAGGAACACCAAAATGTCCTTTAAGCCAGATAAAGCGAGGCATTTGGATAAAGACGTTGATTCAAGGGGCCCCCTCTAAGTCACTACTGGATTTAATAGGTCGAGGTCGTTTGCCTAAAAAGGACTTTGAAACAGAATATTATCTTCCAAATAGCAAGGATGATGACAACGAGAGCAGCAGCAAACATTGAGTCTAACAAAACAGGAAAAAATGAATATATTCAGGCTATGTCAGCAAAGAGATGGCTCAAGAGAAACTCAGGGCCTGAATACAACCTTGACGGATGGGATACTCCATCACAGGATATCCCGCCTGCCGTTTTACAAGTTCCATAGGATATAACGGAACTTGTAATACGACAGACGGCTTATCCTTCACATTTGTGACGGAGTACCCCTTCTGCCAAGGTCAAAATCAGGCCCATAGTCTGAGAAAATGCACTAGACCAATGAGACGCCACACAATGACTGATGGTCTGCGATGACTCAAGCATGCTGAGGATGTTGAAAGGGCAAATACTCTCAGGTGTTCCTCCGGGTGGAAAATTATATTTGTTGACATTGAGTCAAAATGTAGGTTGCCCAGATCCACCCCTTTGTATTTTCCATCAGCATCCTCATCCTATGGCGGTGCAGATATCTATGCACAAAGGCAAAACAAGTGAGGTCAATAAGACCCGCACAATAAACATAAGAAAGTAAACATTTGCCAACTTTTGTACGTCACAGTAGTGCAAAGGTAAACCTGAGAAATGCACAGCAATACTGTATCAAAAGCAGTCCTACCAGCTCTGTGCCCTTTGAGTTCGGACATGGCCGCCAAAATGAGGCAGATGATAAGTAGATATATTATAGAGCACTGCTGATCAGCAAGGGTGAAAGAAAACGTTTAAACCTATAAAGTTGAAAGTGGGACTAAGATTGGGACAATGGGATTAAGTTGTGTGTGAAAGAATATAACCAAATATATATATATATATATATATATATATATATATATATATATATATATATATATATATATATATATAAAATATATATATATATTACATCAACATACAATTTTCCAATAGAATTAAAAAGGAAGGAACTCTGGTAGTTCCCAAATATTAGGACAACACCACAGACATTCTAAAACTGCTCATATGCCTATTTTTCTAGCAGAGTTTTAAAGCATAGCATATGCCATTCATGTTGAGCTAGAAAATTGGCAAAGTCCTTTGCTTTTTTTTCAGCAAATATTTTAAACAGAGGAGAAGCTAATGCCATCCAGGCCGAGCTGAAAAATGAGAAAAGTCTTTTATCATTTTAGGCATAATATTACAGCTTTGGCCTGGTAAAATAGCATTCAGAGCAACCTGGAATTAATAAAAACAGTCACTGAGACGTTTTTCGCTCATATTAAATCTCATCAGAGAGACGTAGGTATGTCCAGACACAAAGGAGCAATTGGTATAAGTCAAAGCAATACCCTTTTACGCTTTAAGAGTGCCAGATAATTTATGCAAAGAAGGAAGTAGGGTTCATTTGTAATTCCCACGTTTTAGGTGGAGAGGAGTGGCTTTCTATAGAACACACTACAACACCATCAACAACTCTCTACAACCTTTTACCTCAAATGTCTGTCTCCTAGAACAGCTTTTATTCCACCAGGATCACATCCTGGGGTCATGATAACAAACACAGAATTCTAGAGTGGATGCATCTGTGCTTTGACGCAGTCGGCAGTAGTTGCCAGTATTAATGAAGATGTTGTCGTTCCTGCACCTAGATTCCCCTAAGAGAGTCATATAGATGCTGCTTTAGGAATCTTACCATAATTGTTAATGTGCCTATAGCATAAGACAGCACCATACAACACCAGTCTACCCTTCTGACAAAAGGAGCAGTGGAACCACTACACTTCATGAAAGACATGGATCATCCACAGGTTTCTTCTGCCTGTTTATTAGTGAGGAGTAATTTAAATCACGCAGCACAGCGAGTAAAGGCTCAATTTCTGGACACACCTGTTTCACAAATGGTAAGTAGATAAATCACTCGACCTGGTATGTAGCCCATGGGCACTCGCAAACATTTTCCCAGGGGCCAAAAAGTTTGGTCTGTGATGTGCTCAAGGGCTGGTGGCTGTCAGGAGAGGGGGTATGGGGGATTTGTGGTAAGGTAGGTGTAGGCCAAGCAAGGACAAACATCTAGTGGCAGAATTGAACATTGTGAAACCAAAAACCTTGGGATTGATCCCAGCTTTCCCACTTTTCCAAATTGTGTGATCCTAGGCAATTCTTTAATTTCACTTTCCCTCCTGTTTTTTCTTTATCACATATAGGAGGACCTCAAAATACATGATTTCAGGTTGTGTCCTATATAAAACCTTATCCTGTGTTTGATATCATAAACTATAATGTTGTTTATTTATAATAGGAACTCAGGCTGCCCAAAAAGTGCACATAACAACTGACTTGCTCCTAAACATTCCACAGGCGATTGCATTGTGATTAACCTTTCCAACTCCTGGTGGGCAGGCAACATTTTGGGTAGATCCATGCATGGGTCTGCCCTAAATGGGAATATATCCCTGCTCCCTTTGGGTTATTTCTATAAGTACCCTGTCTAGCTCCCCCAGGGGAGGACTGGAAGGCGAGAGCTTCCGTTGTTCAGGGAACTGCAGTCTGTTGTCTATCTTTGTCTGTTCAGACTCCCAGCTTGCCCCCGAGCAACCATTTTGAGCCCCTATCAGAGCTTGATGCCCAGGATTGACTGGGGCATGGAGTGGATAACCCCACAAACCAATCCCCTCAACATCCTTCTGGCACCCTCAAGGTCCTGAGCTAGAATATTGAGGGGATTAGAGGGAGACTAGCGGTATGGAGTGTACTGACCTCTTGCGCCCCTCTGACAAAATATGTTTTTCAACAGACATGGCATACCAGGGGTTCCCTTACCTTAGATGGCTACGCATTGTTTGTGTCACCTGCCATCCCCTCCCCTCACAGCAGAGCCAAAGGAGGCTTAGCTACCTTCATTAAATTGAGCTTAAGGTGTAAAATGGAGAGGGTTTCTTTTCTCCTCACATCTTATTTTGGGTACGTATCTGACTTTTTCAAATTGGCTTAGGGTTTTAGTTGTTAATATCTCCTATTCCATTTCACCCTGCGGTGAGCATGCTGGGGCAAGCAAATTGGACCAGTTACTCAGTAACTTTGCTGCCAGCTCTCCTAGGTTCACAGTGCTTTTACTGATGGGAGACTTCAACTTACATCCTTGAGCAGATTGCTTTCTCTATGGGGACTCAGCTCAAGATGATGACTGATGGGCCATGGATCAGGCACATCCTAAGCATACACCACAAGGGGACCTGTTCAGTACCTCTACAGGAGAGTGCAGAGTTTTGGAGGGCAGTGAACCACCCCCTCTTCTCCCCAGGCAAAGTCAGCATACAGGCCCTGATTATCACCCACACAGACCTGGCTAGATCACTTCAGGGCCATTTATGATCTCGAGTCTAGTGAAGTCCTGTTGCCGGAAGTTCAGGAGGCAACTGGTTTTTGTTTTCAGTAGAGGAAGTTACAAAAGCTATCAGGTCACTCCCAGACGGCAAGGCTCCAGGCCCAGGCCCTGATGGCATTCCGGGGGACTTGTTTACATCTTAAGTTGACCTCTGGGCCTCCCACATTGACTCAGCATTTTAATGCAGCCACCACTGCCCGCTTCCCCTTATCTGAAAACAATTGTTCATTGATCCGATCTCCAAGAGGGGAAATAGGACTGACCCGGTCTGTTACAGTCCCATTTCCTTGATGGACAGTGAGGTTAAGGTGCTGGGGAGGGTTCTACTGGGTCGCCTTACTACCTGGGCTAAAGACAAGAATGTTATGTCTGAAGCACAATACGGGTTCAGGGCAGGACAGGGCACAGTGGACTAGACATTGAATTTGTATATGTTGATCACGAAGTATACCAGGGTGAAGGGGGGGCTGTTCACCTGACCTTTATGGACCTAAGCTGGCCCTTCAGCAGAGTTAATAGAACTAAGCTCTGGGCCCTGCTTGGGTCCATGGGGGCTGAGCCGGTCCTGGTCTCCTTCTTGTGCAGTCTCCATGAGGACCTAACTGCTTTTGTAAGGTATGGTGTGAACGGGGAATGTACTCAGCCCTTTAATGTGAAGCGAGGGGTGCATCAGGGGTGTATCCTCGCCCCCTTTCTCTTCACTCTTTACATTAACGGTTTGGAACAGTCTGTACTGGACCAAGGGGTGGGTTTTCTGAGCGTTGGTGGTTACATCTGCCTGTTCTTTTATACGTGGGCGACGCCGTCTTAATGTCATGCACAGCATAGGGTCTATAACTCCTTCTAGACCTTTTTGTACTTTTTATGGATGGGCTGAATGTCACCACAAATTACACCAAGTCCCAAGTTATGGTAGTTTGTCACAGAAACACTAGTTCTAGAAGCTTTTTGATAAAGGGGCACCCCATTTCTACGGTCAATCATTTTTCATATCTAGGGATCCTATTGGACTCCAACCTTACATGGCAGCCCCTACTTAAGAACAAAAAAACAGTAGGTTCCAATCAGCAATATTTGGGGTCAGTGCCTTGTCTAGGGGCATAGGCCACACACATGTGGAGACCATGCTTAAAGTATTCAGCTCTTAGTGCTTTACGGTGGCGTGCAATGGGAGCGACATTTGGGGTTTTGTGGCAGCTCCCCAATTGCAGGTTATTGAAAACACTTTCCTGAAAGGTCTTCTTAGACTTCCCCACAGTGTACCTTCTGACATGGTTCATGGGGAAGCGGGGCTGGGGTATATTTCTGATCTGATTGGGCGTGTCTTTTGCTTCTTTGGTTGTCGATATAGTCAAAGGAGGATCTGAATCTTAATAGACTTACCATTAGTGACTGTTTGGCTTTGGATGATATGTTGTGATTTCCGTGGCTTTCGTATATCAGGCGAACCTTAACCTCGGTGTGCCACTCTCAGCTTTTTGCTGAACTGGAGCGTATTGTGAGGAGGAATATTTCCTGGATAAAACAGGCTTATCTCACCAGGGCTGCAGCGGAGTGAGCACTCCTTAAATGCTCTATGCTCCATTTTACTATGGTCAAAACTGTACCAGGGATGGAACCTTATATGACCCTGGAGATGTCCAATTACCATTGCAGGCTGTTAATCTATTTCAGATTTAATTTGTTTTGCCAACTGCTGTTGCCTAAGGGGTCTTGGTATAAAGGCATGTTCTTGTGATGATGTCTTCTCTCCTGACACCTCTCACATTGTCATGATAAGCCCAAAATTTAATTTGTTACCGAATCGCAAATTGGATTTGTGACACATACCGATTCGGTATTAGGAAGGGGAGTGTCAAGGGCGTCCCTTCCTAATACCAAATCGCAGGGGTATGTATGATTGTTTTGTGACTGTGAATGCGGTCGCAAAACAATTGCAGTTACCACCTGCTTCAAGTAGGTGGTAACCCATTCGCAAAGAGGAAGGGGTCCCCACGGGACCCCTTCCCCTTTGTGAATGCATGCAAAAACGTTTTTTAAGAGCAGGCAATGGTCCCACGGACCACTGCCTACTCTTAAAAGGTGAAAAGAAAACTTTTCATTTTTAAACGGATCCCGTTTTCCTTTAAGGAAAACGGGCTGCATTTAAAAAAAAAGATTGCTTTATTGAAAAGCAATCACAGACATGTTGGTCTGCTGAGCCCAGCAGGCCAACATCCCTGTGATTGTAGCCATTCACAATGGCTTGCAAATTGCGACCTACCTCATGAATATTAATGAGGTAGCTTGATTTGCGAGCCCTTGCGAATCGCAGTATGAAACTCCTGGAGTTTCATACATTCCAATAACGATTACTTAATTGCGATTCGCTAAAAATTGCACTTAGGTAATCGCTATTGTGAAAAATTATACATCTGTCCCCTAGTTTCTAAATTCATGTTTGAAAACCATCTCTTTTAGATAAATACCTCTCAATGCGTGCACTAATATAATTGGTTGAGAAGTTTCTGTGTGTTAATTAAATTCACTTCTTGAATTTTGAAGTGACTGTCATATTTTAACATTTTTGCACACAATGTCTTTAAAAATGAACGTGTTTCTAAAGTGAAGCGTAGGACTCCCTAGTTACTTCCTTTCTTTAACACCAATTAACCTTGAAATAAATGAATGCCTGTGTATTTAATATATTTGTATTGTAAGAGGTGAGTCGAGGAAATAGCAGCTCAGTGCTCCTGTTCCCCAGGGGGCCGCATCCAAAGGTTAGGGGGCGTACTTTGAGTATCCATGAAATAGACCAATTTGGCTTCCTTTGCTTTGACTTGGCTGCACCATTGCCAGAGAGGGCCAGATCATTTGAAACCAGTCTGATTCTGCCCTAAAAGGAGCAGTTCAGCCTGGTCTGGTAGGAAACACCCTTACTGCGCGGGATAGCACAGACCCCCCCAGGTGTGTTTTTATCTTATCAGCTACCACCAAAGAAGGTGGAGCTTCAAAATTCATAAGAAAGAGGACAAAGGGCTTTACTCCATTACAATGGTGCTAGATTTCCAGTCCGCCGAAATTTAAATCCCATAAGATAGAATGGGCTTTAGATTTCGGTGGACGGTATATCTCTCTCTGTTGCGACGGAGTACCTCGTCCACTGAGTTCTAAATCAGGCCCAAACTCTAGACACATCTCTCTCATACAGAGTGAATATACATGACAACTCTAAATATGAACTAAAATTGATTGAGTTTATGTGGCCAATTTCATGGCACTTTGGAGTATGCAAAGCAGTACTTCTCTACTACTGTTTTAGGTACTCTTTTATGCCTTTGTGAATTCGCAATATAACATTTAAAATGGAAGTAAACGGGAATGCTCAGGAAATATTCAGATGCAGTTAGTACAAATGGAAAGGGCTGTCCCCTCTTTGTACTTTTACTAAGAGGGAGTTGAACAATTTAGGCCAATTCAGTAACACGTAAGAGTGCAAAAAAGTACTTATATAATACTACTTCCCGTGCTCAGAAATATTTTTGTGAATCGGTTCTAAATGTTTAAACCTCCTGGAACACCTCTGCAATTGACGTGGTTCCATCTGCGTTACCTTCATGGATTCTAACCATCACCGTATTTCAGTTCAGGACAGGTTGACATGATTGAACAACAACTGGTTCGGACTAGGCATATGTTCTATAGTAAGTTGCATTAACTAATAATAACAGGATAAGTTGAAAATCACATTCGAAATACCTAGCATTATTGACTCTCTCCAAGGTCAACAATGCCGGCAGAACAAGAATGAGTCACCTATCATCACTCCCATATCCTGTCAGCAGTGTGCTTAGAGAACTGGAGTTGAGAGCATATATCAAAAATTACAAACTGCGTTAGGAGGAATTTGATTGGTGGACCAATTCTCTACATCGGAAAATTAAGTGATGACTCCATTTAATATAGCAAGGAAATGCAAGGGGATGTGTGAATTAATCAGTGACTGAGTGCATACCTGAAAGTACAAAATAAATTGTATATTTTACTGTGTGCATTGGAAGCCAATCACCTCTAGAATTTGTGGTTGTGGTTTGCAACAAAAAAACACGTACAATTACTCGAATAGACATGCACATACATGAGGAATAAACCTTCAGGATTTGGGAATTCCGACGAAATTCCAGAGGTAATAATGCGAAGCTGTGACAATCGCAGCTCTCCAGCAGTGCTTACAATCACGAGAAATGACCCAAATGTACACCTGCATGTGTGCAAGATGTTGATCGTAAAGCGCCAATTACATCTGCATTTGATGACATTTTTCTTGAGCTCCAAGGAAAGCATATTTTCCGTAAGCAGAATCTAAGTCCTTTACACGCCACCGAATTTTGTTGAGTTTCTTCCCTTTTCCCACCTCTGACAGAGACAAACTCCTACTCTTGAGAGGAGTAAGTCTCATAATATATCCAGGAAGTCAATGCGCAGCAAAAACGTTTGTGTTTTATCAACTTTCCATGGCATCCCCAACCCATGAATGGCTACACTCAGTCCAAGAGCACAGTTCATATTGTAAATTCATGTTTTGTGAATTGCACATTAGAGTTTACGTCTGTAAGTCCTCCCAGATGCGCACTTAAGGTGTAGGAAGGCTTTGTGACTCTGACTGATGGCTTGAACTATTTTTACTGCTTTGGAAGTCGTCAGGGACGTGTGGAATGCGACCATGTCCGTCCAGCTACACATTAACACAGAAAGAAACGCACACAGATGAGTGTCCCATTTCTCAGCACCCCGGCCCCTTCGCCCTCTCCGCTTTTATCTGTCTCTGACATTTCATTACCATCAGGACATACATCCCTCTTACAGTGCAGATCATGAAAGCATGGAATGCCATTCCTCAGTGCTGCACCAGAGAACTGCAGGCAGATAAGGTCTGTATGCAAATAGAGCTCTTGAACTATAGATTACAGTAAGTGTCATCCAGGGAGAGAAGAAATGGAAAAAACGAGAACCTTATCTTCCAATTCTGTTCTGTTCTTGGAGCCTTACCATTTCCGCTACAAAACATTATCCTCCCCACCATTTGTTGTAAGAACCATGGGTCAGGTGTAGCAGTGGTGTAACAAAACCTAAAGGGGAGGGGGGCAGCAAAGGACATGGAGCCCCCCCCTGTGGACTTATTCAGGAGCTCTGGGTACTGGGTACCTGGGTACTGTGCTTAGGGGGCACTCTGGAGCTGGGGGGCTCCCCCGCACAGTGGGGTCTCTGTGGGCCTTTGTCACTGAGGTGTACGTAAACTGGATTTCCTAAAGGTTGTCACAGTTTGCACACTGACTTTTAGTGAAGCCAACGGTATTTTGTGGACAGATCTATGTATTAATATGTGGGTTGCAATTCGGCCTACCTCATGAATATTAATTGCGACCTACAACCATTGATTGCCATCACAGGGATGGTGGCATACGTGGGTCAGCCGACCGCCATGTCTGTGATTGCTTTTACATAAAGCAGTCTGTGTTTTAGGCCTAGTGTTAGCCAAAACCTTTTGATTTTACTAAAATATGTATAATATACTTACATACATGGCCACCTCTCGCTATCCATTAGTCTGTTGTTGTGTCATTCACATTTAGCTTCCATCCACTGCAGCATCAAGCATGGGTTAGTGGGTCAGCCTACTTAAGCCACTGGTTAACTTTACTCTGAGTGACTGCATTTTGGTCCTTATCAAGGGTTTAATCACAAGCTAGTTCCCTTCAATGCCCCTGTTTCTTTTTTACTTTATAATTACTTTAGTCTTGATTTTGGGTTTAGATCCTGATGTGATAGTAGGACCCTTCTGATGCACATTCTATCTTTATCAGATACCATCTCCTGCAAACACTGTTGTAAATTCTTTTGGAAGACTTTTCTTTTCTGACTGCTGCTTTTCGTAGCTTTCCTTTCTTTCTTTCTTTCTTTCTTTCTTTCTTTCTTTCTTTCTTTCTTTCTTTCTTTCTTTCTTTCTTTCTTTCTTTCTTTCTTTCTTTCCTTCTTTCTTTCTTTCTTTCTTTCCTGCTTTTTTCTTCCTCTTTCTTTCCTCCATTCTCTCTTTCTCTTTCCTTATTTCTTTGTTTCTTTTTTCTCTATTTCTTTTCTTTTCGCTTTCCTCTCTCTTTCTTTTCTTCTCTCTTTTTTCTCTCCTTCTTTCTGTCCTTCTTGTTCCTTATTTCTTTCCTTTTCTCTTTTCCATCTTTAAAATAGCTCTTTCCCTCTTCCTTCTTTCTTATGTTCTTTCTTTTCTCTTTTTCTTTTGTTGTCTTGCCTTCATTCATTCTCTTTCTTTAATTTTTTCTTTTCTTTTCTTCTCTCTCCTTTTTCTTTCTTTTTTCCCCAACAGCAAGAAGCTTGATAGCCAATGCCAGACTGATTTATTTTTATAGGTTTGTGGTAGCTAAGACCCCCATTGGTATTCTCCTTAACAGATCTTCTGAAATGGCTTACATATTTCCCTAACCTATCACATGATACTACCTACCACACCCCAAGCCTCTCATTGGTGAAATATTCTTGTGATCTCATAGCTTCTCAGCACCAATGTAGGTTGTATATAGCCACTTTCAGGCCATGGCAGCCAAGCCCTCTGCCAATTATTAGGTCTGCTATGCTCTGCCCTTGACACACTGCAGACCTGGGCCTTGAGTATCTGTATTTTACTGTTTCCTTTAGGCCACATATAGTGGTGCTTGAACATGTCATCAACAATGCCTCCTTCCCTTCCTGGTCCCTCACCTCAAGTGGGTATGGTTTAGTCATAATCAAGTTAGTGTAAAGGGTAGTTTTAAATCATGGCTTGATCATTAATATTGTGGTCCACCCCACACATATCCACTGACCTGTATTTTCAGTATGGATATCAATGCTAAAAGGCCTAGCATGCCTATTTGAATCGCCAGACAGTTTCTGGACAGGCCCAATCGTGATGCGCCTAAATGCTGGGGGCCTTGTGTTCAGTGAGGGGCCCATCATACTGTGATGTGACAGAGTGCATCAGCAGAAGAGTGCTGTTGACTGGCATCTGGGAAATGTGGCCCCATTAGCCACCTAGGTGATCGACTTCAAGGAAGCCAAAGTAGAAAGAAATGTAATGAAAATTAAAACGTGACAAAAGACTATTAAAATAGATATGTTTATAGAGAAATTAGATTAATTTCAGCAAAGGTTGTTTTTAGGTCTCACATACCAATCGGCCGAACTGTCTGGTTGCTTAAGACCTACTGTGAACTTACAGTAGGCTTACAGCCCACCATTGCTCACAGTTAGTTGGCTTTTTTGTCTTGCTCCTGTGCTTGCTTCCTATTCAGTGGCTTGCCTTCCTCTTTTTGTTCATCCCCTGGACCGTAGCCTCTTTACTGAGACTACTGATCGGCAAACTCATATCCTTTCACTGATTACATTTAGGATACTACTTTTTTCTTTTTCATTCATCATGCTAGATGAGTGCATGCATTTTCTAGTTCTCTCCCTTGTGTGTTATGTCAGTTCCTGCAATACCGCCAACTCTGCTGTGTTGATCTACACACCCCTCAAAGCACAGCAGCAGGGATATTTTTTCTGGGGCATGGCTGATGAGCAGGCTTTAAATGTGCACTTTCTTCATCTCCTGCACTCCATATATTGCACTAAAACACAAACTTTGGCATGCAAAGGCTTTTGTGGAGCTAGGGGAAGGGCCATTTGATGCACTCAGTCAGCTGGTGTCTTAGGCAGAAGGTGCAGTTAGCATTACACCTCTCCATGAGGTCCCTTAATCTGCACAGGGGCAACTGCAGACAAACAAATGGGTGAATCATGTGAAAAGCAAAATAGGCCATGTTTCCCATTACCCTCTGAGACCTCTGCATTTTTTAAAATTTGTGTTAGGAGTTTCCTGAGCAAAAAGTATTTGAAAAATAAACAGAGACATTTGTAAAGACTTAAATCATTGCATTCAGTGTACAGTTTGAGATATCATAAGATAGATGGTTGCTTTTCCTCATTATTCTTTAAATTCATTTTTCTTTGTCTTTAGCAATACTTTATAGACACATATTGGAAAAGTCAACAGCTTAGCACTTGCATTATGAAGGGAAGACATAGTGGCTTTATCTCTTTCACACAAAAATCCAGAACTAGAAACATTGTAATAAACTGAAGGCAAGTAATTATCCTTGAAATGCCTCACCAGAGCAGTGACAACAGCTGGCACCTGGGAAAAACATTCCTCAGTGCCTGACTTCAAAAAGGCAACATTGCAAAACCAAAATAAACAAAGAACCATAAAAACCAAATAAAACTAGCAAGAGTCAAAAGGCTACTAGAAATTCCACAGATACAATTGTATAGTGTCCTAAGTCACAAAGAGTGGTTTAGATTTGTTGTAGAATTAGCAGTCATCTTTCAAGGATGGCATCATAGTTGCATTCATAGTAAACAAAAAAGAGAAAGGGGGGAATGGGTTACAGGAATGGGCGCTCACAGATAGTCACCAAATTCTTTTTAGAGAACAGCAATATTAGACACGGTGCTCCTGGAAGGAGGGTCCTCCCAACTCCTCCAGCGTTTCTCAAAAGAAAAACAAAACACAATTCCAAAAACCAATGCACTCGTGGAATGATATATACTCAAAAGTCGGTATTTAAGTATGATAGAGTTTGTTTCTTCAATTATTCAGTTTCACAGTAAGTCACGTAGTCCAAAGTCAGTGCTTTGCATCCTTGTTTGGTTTATTCTTGAAATGTTTTTTCATAAATGGTCAACATAACAACAGCCCACACGTGTTTCGTGTTTTGAGAGAATAATCTCATTGACTTCTTCAGGGCTGTGAAATTAATAATTATGACCAATTTACAAGCATATTTCCCATGTTATACTGATAATTAGCATTTGGCAAGTTAAATAGCCAAACTCCATCACCAACACCAAGTGACATTTGTACTGAACAGTATTATATAAATACCCGAATTGAAAAATGTGACAACATTAAGAGTGTCATCAGTGCATGGAACCACACTCATGCATTATGAATGTATACCAGAATAATGTAAATATGCAAAAAGTGTCTTAATATTATCAAGATTGTCAGATAATGAAAGAGAAAACCCCACAATCCAAGATAAAAACCAAATATCAAATAGAGCCATGCTCCCAACTGCCTCAAGATTTTAGGCAGTCAGATCCCAAGTGACAAAAGAGGTTAAATGAAGTTGTGGTGAGTCATACCTCAGATAATGATTTATAGTCGATCACAGATAACGGTGTGAAAGTATTTAATTTTTATACTTCCCAAAGGTTCTGTTGAAAATAGTCTGAAAAAATTAGTAACCGCTAAGATTAGTGATAAGTAGTGAAGCCTATCGGTTTATCACTCAATCTGCTACAAAAGATCTAAAATTCTACCTACCTACATGAAAGTCTGTATCAGGAGTTTAGTACTGCACTCCCTGTTTCATTGTGTAATCACCTTAAGGCGTGTGAGGAAATATACCCTTTAGAGCATCTGAAATATGTATATATAAATATAATTGTAAGAATACTATCGTGAGTATCCACCGCTAACTAGCAGATGTAGAATACCCCGCTTACCGGAATGAAATATTGACACAGAGTAATGTGTCGGGAGTTATGAATCTTGCTCCCCTGTCGGCGTGTAAGCAAGCCGGCATGTATGCAAGTCCGTCTTTTATTCACTGGTATAGTAAAAAAGCCAGAAAGAGAAAAGGGACTGTAATTTTAAGGCTGCGAGCACCATCTTGAAGTAGCATTAGGATCCTTGTTTACTTATGGTGATTTGCATTAGAATAACAACAAAGAAAAGGGACTAAAGTCCCTATTAGTTATGAGTACCGTATTGAAAATGAGAATAAAGTCAATATTGGAAGTTACTTGATCAGTAGAAGAAAAATGGGGAAAGAACAAAAGGTCCCCAATCGTAACGCCATTAGGAGAAGAAAAGTATCAGTTTGAGCTGTTTGTACATGAGTATTGGGCACACAGGTATTATGCCCAGCCAACAAATTGACAGACTCGTAAAAAAAAACAACATTCCAATGTGAAAGGATTGGTGATAATATATTTGGTTCAAAGCAAATTCAAAGCAGTTAACAGTGAACAATTTCACGTATATGTCATGATGGCTATAATATAAATGGTTCTATAGATAAATCTAGTTGGAAGCATAAGGTAATCTGTAGTGTATAATGTATAGAATCTTAATAAAACCGAGATCTGGAATATATATTATTATCGAATGTGTACAATTTGAAATAACAAGCAAGTGAAATAGTGAATAATACTTTAACCCCTTAGCTGCTGGGCCTTTCCCCCCCCCCAGTGCTGAGCCCTTTTTTGGCTATTTGGGGTAGTTCGCGCTTAGGGCTTCATAACTTTTTGTCCACATAAGCTAACCACGCCAAATTTGCGTCCTTTTTTTCCAACATCCTAGGGATTCTAATGGTACCCAGAGTTGGTGGTTTCCCCTGGAGGAGACCAAGAAAATAGCCAAAATACAGTGAAAATTTTGTTTTTTCCAAAAAAATGGGAAAAAAGGGCTGCCGAAGAAGGCTTGTGGTTTTTTCCCTGAAAATGCCATCAACCAAGGGTTTCTGGTGCTGAAATCACTATCTTCCCACCTTTCAGGAACTGGCAGACTTGAATCAGAAAACCGAATTTTTCAACACAAATTTGGCATTTTACTGGGACATACCCCATTTCTACTATATTTGGTGCTTTCAGCCTCCTTCCAGTTAGTGACAGGAATGGGTGTGAAACCAATGCTGGATCCCGGAATGCTAAACATTTCTGAAAACTAGACAAAATTCTGAATTCAGCAAGGGGTCATTTGTGTAGATCCTACAAGGTTTTCCTACAGAAAATAACAGCTGAAATAAAAAAATATTGAAATTGAGCTGAAAACAACAGCCATTTTTCTTTATGTTTTACTCTGTAACTTTTTCCTGCGATGTCAGATTTCTGAAAGCAATATACCGTTTTGTCTGCTGGACTCTTCTGGTTGCGGGGATATAAAGGGCTTGTAGGTTCATCAAGAACCCTAGGTACCCAGAGCCAATAAATAAGCTGCACCCTGCAGTTGGTTTTCATTCTATACTGGGTATACAGCAATTCATTTGCAGCAATTCATTTGCTGAAATATGAAGAGTGAAAAAGAGGTATCAAGAAAACCTTTGCATTTCCAAAATGGGATCAAGATAAGGTTTTGAGGAGCAGTGGTTATTTGCACATCGCTGAATTCCGAGGTGCCCATACTAGCATGTGAATTTGCAGGGCATTTCTCAAATAGACGTCTTTTTTACACACTCTCTTATATTTGGAAGGAAATAATGTAGAGAAAGATAAGGGGCAATAACACTTGTTTTGCTATTCTGTGTTCCCCCAAGTCTCCCGATAAAAATGATACCTCACTTGTGTGGGTAGGCCTAGTGCCCGCGACAGGAAATGCCCCAAAACACAACATGGACACATCCTATTTTTTTTATAGAAAACACAGCTGTTTTTTCCAAAGTGCCTACCTGTAGATTTTGGCCTCTAGCTCAGCCGGCACATTGGGAAACCTACCAAACCTGTGCATTTCTGAAAACTAGAGACCTAGGGGAATCCAAGGAGGGGTGACTTGCGGGGCTCGGACCAGGTTCTGTTACCCAGAATCCTTTGCAAACCTCAAAAAGTGGCTAAAAAAACAAGTTTTCCTCACATTTCGGTGACAGAAAGTTCTGGAATCTGAGAGGAGCCACAAATTTCCTTCCACCCGGCGTTCCCCCAAGTCTCCCGATAAAAATGATACCTCACTTGTGTGGGTAGGCCTAGCGCCCGCGACAGGAAACGCCCCAAAGCGCAACGTGGACACATCAAAATTTTTGGAAGAAAACAGAGGTGTTTTTTGAGAAGTGCCTACCTGTAGATTTTGGCCTCTAGCTCAGCCGGCACCTAGGGAAACCTACCAAACCTGTGCCTTTCTGAAAACTAGAGACCTAGGGCAATCCAAGGAGGGGTGACTCGCGGGGCTCGGACCAGGTTCTGTTACCCAGAATCCTTTGCAAACCTCAAAAAGTGGCTAAAAAAACAAGTTTTCCTCAGATTTCGGTGACAGAAAGTTCTGGAATCTGAGAGGAGCCACAAATTTCCTTCCACCCGGCGTTCCCCCAAGTCTCCCGATAAAAATGATACCTCACTTGTGTGGGTAGGCCTAGCGCCCGCGACAGGAAACGCCCCAAAGCGCAACGTGGACACATCAAAATTTTTGGAAGAAAACAGAGGTGTTTTTTGAGAAGTGCCTACCTGTAGATTTTGGCCTCTAGCTCAGCCGGCACCTAGGGAAACCTACCAAACCTGTGCATTTCTGAAAACTAGAGACCTAGGGCAATCCAAGGAGGGGTGACTCGCGGGGCTCGGACCAGGTTCTGTTACCCAGAATCCTTTGCAAACCTCAAAAAGTGGCTAAAAAAACAAGTTTTCCTCAGATTTCGGTGACAGAAAGTTCTGGAATCTGAGAGGAGCCACAAATTTCCTTCCACCCGGCGTTCCCCCAAGTCTCCCGATAAAAATGATACCTCACTTGTGTGGGTAGGCCTAGCGCCCGCGACAGGAAACGCCCCAAAGCGCAACGTGGACACATCAAAATTTTTGGAAGAAAACAGAGGTGTTTTTTGAGAAGTGCCTACCTGTAGATTTTGGCCTCTAGCTCAGCCGGCACCTAGGGAAACCTACCAAACCTGTGCATTTCTGAAAACTAGAGACCTAGGGCAATCCAAGGAGGGGTGACTCGCGGGGCTCGGACCAGGTTCTGTTACCCAGAATCCTTTGCAAACCTCAAAAAGTGGCTAAAAAAACAAGTTTTCCTCAGATTTCGGTGACAGAAAGTTCTGGAATCTGAGAGGAGCCACAAATTTCCTTCCACCCGGCGTTCCCCCAAGTCTCCCGATAAAAATGATACCTCACTTGTGTGGGTAGGCCTAGCGCCCGCGACAGGAAACGCCCCAAAGCGCAACGTGGACACATCAAAATTTTTGGAAGAAAACAGAGGTGTTTTTTGAGAAGTGCCTACCTGTAGATTTTGGCCTCTAGCTCAGCCGGCACCTAGGTAAACCTACCAAACCTGTGCATTTCTGAAAACTAGAGACCTAGGGCAATCCAAGGAGGGGTGACTCGCGGGGCTCGGACCAGGTTCTGTTACCCAGAATCCTTTGCAAACCTCAAAAAGTGGCTAAAAAAACAAGTTTTCCTCAGATTTCGGTGACAGAAAGTTCTGGAATCTGAGAGGAGCCACAAATTTCCTTCCACCCGGCGTTCCCCCAAGTCTCCCGATAAAAATGATACCTCACTTGTGTGGGTAGGCCTAGCGCCCGCGACAGGAAACGCCCCAAAGCGCAACGTGGACACATCAAAATTTTTGGAAGAAAACAGAGGTGTTTTTTGAGAAGTGCCTACCTGTAGATTTTGGCCTCTAGCTCAGCCGGCACCTAGGGAAACCTACCAAACCTGTGCATTTCTGAAAACTAGAGACCTAGAGCAATACAAGGAGGGGTGACTCGCGGGGCTCGGACCAGGTTCTATTACCCACAATCCTTTGCAAACCTCAAAAAGTGGCTAAAAAAACAAGTTTTCCTCACATTTCGGTGACAGAAAGTTCTGGAATCTGAGAGGAGCCACAAATTTTCTTCCACCCGGCGTTCCCCCAAGTCTCCCGATAAAAATGATACCTCACTTGTGTGGGTAGGCCTAGCGCCCGCGACAGGAAATGCCCCAAAACAGAACGTGGACACATCACATTTTTTCATAGAAAACAGTGCCTACCTGTGGATTTTGGCCTCTAGCTCAGCCGGCACCTGGGGAAACCTAGCAAACCAGCACATTTTTGTAAACTAGAAACCCAGGGGAATCCAAGATGAGGTGACTTGTGGGGCTCGGACCAGGTTCTGTTACCCAGAATCCTTTGCAAACCTCAAAATGTGGCTAAAATACCACGTTTTCCACACATTTCGGTGACAGAAAGTTCTGGAATCTGAGGGGAGCCACAAATTTCCTTCCACCCAGCGTTCCCCCAAGTCTCCCGATAAATATGATACCTCACTTGTGTGGTTAGGCCTGGTGCCTGCGACAGGAATAGATCACACAACGGTCAATGTTGGTCCTTACGTGAGGCAGCTGTTGACCCTGGGGTGATCCATTCCTGACACAGGCACTAGGTGTAGGCACTCAAGTGGGGTAGTGTTTTTATCAGGACAGGTGAGGAGTCACTGGGTGGTAGGAATGTTGTGGATCCCAGCATATTCCTGTAGTTTGTGTGACAGAAATACGAGAAAAATAGAGTTTTTTCTCAACATTTCAGCTTTGCAGGGTATTCTGGGTAAGAAAACTTTGGGGAATCCACACAAGTCACACCTCTGTGGACTCCCCCGAATGTCTAGTTTCCAGAAATGTTTGGGTTTAGTGTGTTTCTCTATATGGCCGCCGAATCCAGGACCAAAAACACAGGTGCCTGCCTTACAAAACCAGTTTGTTTTGCCATAGACAATTTTGATGTCTCCACAATATGATTTGGGTGGTGGAATTTGGGGCTGAACTAAATTGGTGAGCTCCCAAGAGAGCACTCTCTCTCTGCTTGCCGCCGCATTCACCTGCTCTCTGGGTTGGCCTAACCCACTATTACCCAGTTGCACGAACAGCTTGCGAAGGGACAGCAGGACTGTCCTCATCACCTCCCTCATAATGTACTGGAAGAGGAGTTTTCGAATGGGACTCCTCTGACTGAAAAATCACTCCCAGAGTCTGCGCCATTGTCCTATCCCTCAGATGCTGTCTCAGTATCTGATGTCTCAGTCTCTGATCCTATGTCAGAGCGGTCCTCTATAACCCGAGTGCAGGCAGCAGTCATCCATCAAGATGCCATCTCTGCTATTGGCTAAACTGTTGCTCTAAAACACTAGCCTACGTAGACAGTCACAAAATCGATGGTGTGTGTGAGATACGTGCAACAGTAGAGGCCACCTTACCTGCGCTTCTTCCCTCAATCAGCACCTACTTTCAAGACACTCAAAAAACACCTTGTCACATACCATTCGTCACAGTCTTTAGCACCTCCTGCGCCCAGTCCAACAATCATTATTGGTGCTCCCACTCCCTCCTCCTCGGATTCCCTCATTACCACCCAGCAAAAGTGCCCTTCATCTCTCCATAGACTTTACTAATGTACTCAGCTATTTACATAAAATACAGATGTGCTCTTTGCAGTAGGCATATAAACCTTCTGCGCTTCTTTATGGCACTAAAACTGCCACTAGACAAGTCGGACCCTTTTCCCCCCAGGGAAACCACACACATATTGACAAAAGTGATGTATATATGACAGCCAACCACCTGAAACTCAACTCAAGCAAAACCGAAATAATCCTCTTTGGCCCTCACCAAAAAAACCTGGAACCCCCCATGGTGGCCCACCACGCTAGGCCCTGCACCCACCCCCGCCAACTACGCACGCAACCTCAGCATCATCCTAGACTCCTCCCTCTCTATGACCCAACAAATCAACGCTCTTACCTCCTCATGCTTCAACAAACTCCGTATACTGAAAAACATTAAAATGGATCCCCACAGAGACCAGAAAAACTGTCACTCACGCACTCATCAGCAGCAGGCTTGATTACAGAAACGCCCTCTACGCCGGCACCACTCTAAAACTCAAGTGCAAACTACACGCATCCAGAACTCAGCAGCACGACTCATCCTCGACCTCCACCGACACGAACACATCTCTCCACACCTCAAATCCCTCCACTGGCTCCCCATTGACAAAAGGATCACCTTCAAGATCCTCATCCTCACACACAAATCACTCCACAACACAGGCCCTGCCTACCTCAACGAGAGTCACCTTCCACACCCCCACACGAAACGTCCGTTCAGCTGACCTCTCTCTCGCCTCTGACCCCCGCATCAAACACACCACCACCGGGGGCAGATCCTTCTCCTACATTGCACCCAAAACATGGAACGCACTCACAACTCACATTCGCAAGACCCAAAACCTACTTCTTTTCAGGAACGGCCTCAAAACCTGGCTTTTTGAACAGTGAACCTCCTAGCCCCTTTCCCTCCCCCCCGTCCCCCCCCCAGCGCCTTGAGACCCTCACAGGTGAGTAGCGCGCTTTATAAATCTCTTTGATACAGATCTACCTATATATATATATATAAATATATATCTACATAGATATATCTATAGATATATCCATGTACTAGATATATCTATCTACATAGATATATATATATAGATATATACATATATTTTTTTTTAGTTGTTGTATGGTTTCCTTGGGGGCCAAAATGGCCCCCAGGGAAACCCTACAACATCTAAAAAAAAAATTGCCCCTACAGGGGGTCACCCTGCCCACGGGCGACCCCCGTCATTTCATTTTTTTTTTTTTTTTTTTTTTTAAAAAATCCCCTGGGGGGGGGGGGGGGGGCGCGATCGCGCCCCCCCCCCTCCCCAGGGGGCACCTACCTTTTTATTTTTTTAGGAAAATTATGCCGGGGGGGGGGGGCGGCCCGTTTTCCGGGGGGGGGGCTGCCCCCCAAAAGTGAAATCCCTGGTGTCTAGTGGGGTTTCCTGGCCCCCGATCGCAGCTGTGCTGCGATCGGGGGCCAGGAAACCGTTTCAGAAGGCCTCATAAGAAAGGGGAGACTCTCCCCTTTCTTACGAGGCCTTCTGAAACTGTTTCTGGCCCCCGATCGCAGCTGTGCTGCGATCGGGGGCCAGAAACAGTTTCAGAAGGCCTCGTAAGAAAGGGGAGAGTCTCCCCTTTCTTACGAGGCCTTTTCAAAATGTTTCCTGACCCCCCCGATCGCAGCTGTGCTGCGATCGGGGGAGCCAGGAAACCTGAAAGTGTTTCCTGGCCCCCGATAGATCGGGGGCCAGGAAACACTTTCAGGAAGGCCTCGTAAGAAAGGGGAGACTCTCCCCTTTCTTACGAGGCCTTCCCGAACGTGAAAAAGGCTGTTTTCCCCATGAAAGCAGGAAGCGGCCGCAAGGCTGCTTCCTGCTTTCATGGGGAAAACACCTTTGCAACGTCAGCGCGCCTCGCGGCGCGCTGACGTCACAAAGGGGCGGGTGGGGGGCGGGGGGAGACACAGTAGCTTCCGTGTCTCCGGGGGGGGGAAAAAAAATTAAAAAAAAATCCTCGGGTGCGACGCACCCGAGGATTTATTAATGCCCTTCCTGGTGTCGGCCACTGGTCGTGACCCGCACCAGGGAGGGTGTGTGGGCGTCGGCCAGTGGCCGACGCCCGCATTTAAGAGGTTAAGCATACTTGTCCATTTTCCAGCAGTGTTGAAAACATCATCTATTAAGCGTAATTAATACCTTAATAAGGTGAATTTACAAAAGATTGTAAGTATTGAGATTACTGTTAGAACAAGATTAGGCTTTGAGACAAGATGACAGCCGCTATCCCATAGTAGCACATATGAAACAATGCCCTGCGCAAGGCCAAACAAAAAGTTTAGAATTTTTTGGTTTTGAATACATATGTAAAGATCCCAAGGGGGTAATAGGGAATTGTCTCTTAGGAGGGGCGAATGTATTTGGATCCCAAATTGAGAGCAGTGGAGGAGGGTCTGAATACGAATTATGAAATGGAATACTTTCTTGGCGACTAATCTTGTTGTAACAGTAATCTCAATACTTTCGTTCTTTTGTAAATTCACCTTATTAAGGTATTAATTACGCTTAATAGATGATGTTTTCAACACTGTTGGACAATGGACAAGTATGTTTAAAGTATTAACAGCATCAATGTATTCTATTCTGCAAAGTTACCAGATTTTGGTTCACGGTTTTGCTTGCAACTTGAAATTATTGACTATTTCATTTGCTTGTTATTTCAAATTGTACACATTTGATAACAATATATATTCCAGATCTCGGTTTTATTAAGATTCTATACATTATACACTACAGATTACCTTATGCTTCCAACTAGGTTTATCTATAGAACCATTTATATTATAGCCATCATGACATACACGTGAAATTGTTCATTGTTAACTGCTTTGAATTTGCTTTGAACCAAATATATTATCACCGATCCTTGCACTTTGGAATGTTAGGTTTCTTTACGAGTCTGTCAATTTGTTGGCTGGGCATAATACCTGTGTGCCCAATACTCATGTACAGACAGCTCGAACTGATACTTTTCCTCTCCTAATGGCGTTATGATTGGGGACCTTTTGTTCTTTCCCCCTTTTTCTTCTACTGATCAAGTAACTTCCAATATTTACTTTATTCTCCTTTTCAATACGGTGCTCACAACTAATATGGACTTTAGTCCCTTTTCTTTGTTGTTAATCTAATGTAAATCACCATACGTAAACAAGGATCCTAATGCTCCTTCAAGATGGCACTCGCAGCCTTAAAATTACAGTCCCTTTTCTCTTTCTGGATTTTTTACTATACCAGTGAATAAAAGACGGACTTGCATACATGCCGTCTTGCTTACACGCCGACCGGGGAGCAAGATTCATAACTCCTGACACGTTACTCCACGTCAATATTTCATTCCAGTAAGTGGGGTGTTCTACATCTGCTAGTTAGCGGTGGATACTCACGATAGTATTCTTTCAATTATATATATATATATATATATATTTCTCTATCTCTCTTATCTTAGATGCTCTAAAGGGTATATTTCCTCACACGCCTTAAGGTGATTACACGATGAATCAGGGAGTGCAGTACTAAACTCCTGATACAGACGTTCAGTCTTTTCATGTAGGTAGGTAGAATTTTAGATCTTTTGTAGCAGATTGAGTGATAAACCGATCGGCTTCACTACTTATCACTAATCTTAGCGGTTACTAATTTATTCAGACTATTTTCGACAGAACCTTTGGGAAGTATAAAAATTAAATACTTTCACACCGTTATCTGTGATCGACTATAAATCGTTATCTGAGGTATGACTCACCACAACTTCATTTAACCTCTTTTGTCACTTGAGATCCGACTGCCTGAAATCTTGAGGCAGTTGGGAGCATGGCTCTATTTGATCTTTGGTTATTTTCTTGGATTGTTGGGTTTTCTCTTTCATTATCTGACCTATTATATCCAATTTATATTATTTTTCACATGTGTATCATGCCCGGCTATTTTTATGTAGATTCTTACTTGACAGTCTTGATAATATTAAGAACCTTTTTGCATATTTACATTATTCTGGTTTACATTCATAATGCATGAGTGTGGCTCCATGCACTGATGACACTCTTAATGTTGTCACATTTTTCAATTCGGGTATTTATATAATACTGTTCAGTACAAATGTCACTTGGTGTTGGTGATGGAGTTTGGCTATTAAACTTGCCAAATAATAATTATCAGTATAACATGAGAAATATGCTTGTAAATTGGTCATAATTATATCTTTCACAGCCCTGAAGAAGTCAATGAGATTATTCTCTCAAAAGACGAAACACGTGTTGGCTGTTGTTTTGTTGACCATTTATGAAAAAACATTTCAAGAATAAACCAAACATGGATGCAAAGCACTGACTTTGGAGTACGTGACTTAAAGTGAAACTGAATAATTGTAGAGACAAACTCTATCATACTTAAATATGGACTTTTGAGTATATATCATTCCACGAGTGCCTTGGTTTTTGGAAATATAGTTGCATTCATATCTTGCATAAGTACAGAGGCTGATAACATTACACTTACTAATGACAGCTTATCTCCCAGTAATTTGTTAGGTCACACTTTAAGCGCATTGTTGTTTTGCATGGATGCGTTGCTTGGTGTGTTGACAAGTCCAAGCTGTGCTGCTTTTGGTTTACGACACTTACTTCCACCCAAGTAATCGCTTGAACAAAGGAATTTCCAAATGCTCTTGAAGTGAGTCATTTGCAGCCAGATCATGCTGGACAGAAGAACAGTGCTCTCTAGCATCACTAGTTGGGAACGGAAGCCACCATGGAAGGGACGTGGTCTCTATCTCTCCTTCAACCCCCCATCCCCCACTTTTATTATTGTGATTTTTTATGGTGTATGAAAAGTCATTCCAAATAATTCTGTAGCATAGACACAAATGCTATGAATAATAATAACAAATATCAGGTCTTTTAATGCATTCTAGACCTGTTTATAGTGTAAGAGTCATGTTCTCCTTGAACATCTGTCATAAGCACTTCAGTCAGTAACTGCTCAAAGCACCCCTTAGTCTGCTTGTGCCTGAGGTTGTATCTACAGGCTACAAGGACATGGAGAACACCCAAGGTCAGCTGCATGGGCATCATTTAGGGGTCGCAACTGCGACCACTACCTTGCCCCTTGCAACCCCTGACACTGCATTTGCGACCCCACTCAGAGGTGACAAAATCAGTGCCAGGACCAGAGGGGCAGCTTGTCCTTATGGACATCGGGTGGGGCTCCACTTTCCTTGTTTTTGTGAAGTTTTTTTACACTAATAGTAAAATATAATATTCACAATTAATGTAAGAAAAATGGAGGACAATCAGCTGGAATATGATCCCCCCTGGCAGCTGAGGTAAGTAACAAATGCGTTTAAATGTATGTTGTTCGCATGCGTGCAGGTGAGAGTGTGTTTATGTGAGAGGGAGAGTGTGTGTACATGTGTGTTCATGTATGTAAATGTAAGCATGAGTGTATGAGGGAAAAGTGAAGGTCAAATGATATGTGATGTCACTTCCGCTACCCCTGGCCTTTTGGTGAATTGACGTTCATGGTCAACTGGAATGTGTTTCCTGTCATCACACTGTCGCACTTTCCCTAGCGACTACCCCTTGCGTGGGCGGTACCTTCTCTTGAACTATCTCATTTCAAAGGCATCAAATAAAAGACTTGGGGTGGCCTGGTTTGCTGCTCTGGAAAAGATAGGCTGTTCTAGGAAGAGGGATTTCCGATCTCTTACCTGTTCAGGTAAATAATTCCATCCTGGCCACCTACTTGTCCGTCGATATTTGATTTGGGAACCAGCTTAGAAGAAAGGGGTTTGCCTCAAACATACATGCCGAGTCTCTTTCCGGAGTAGAGTGGTGGAGGAGGAAAATCACAGAAAATGATACACGTGCAGCTGAGGTTTCCCAGTTGCAGTGGCCACCCCTGCAGTAAGAATGGTCCACTGATAAAAACAAAAAACACAGATAATTCTGCCTCTGCTCGTGAACTTTCCTCCTCTATGTGTGGCACTGTAAAAGTATTCCCAGAGTGTAGGATGCATAGTCAGTGCCCACAAATCTAGTGTCTGTGCCATGCTGGGGGCTGTGGGGGTGCTGCTTCATGACAGCCACTATTATGAATATTCGTGGAAGTCTGTAAAACTTTAACAAAGGTGTATTTATATAATTTATTTTGCAAATTTCCATACTACACTCTTCCAAGTGTTGTCAGTATGCTTTACATTAAAGCAGAACTGTGGAGAACTATTCTCTCAGAAGTCATTACACGTGTCAGCTTACATTAAAAATAGCAGTTATAGGTTTCTTTAGGTTCCTTTGCAGTCTTACTGAAATACAAACAAGCTGAGCTCTAGAGGAGACATCTTCTGTTACAATACAATGACAATGCACAAAGGTTTAGGCAATGTTGTTTCCTAAGAAATAGACGGTGGCGATAGCAGAGACAGAAGGCTTATTGGAGGACAGTAGTAGCATACTTTAATAGAATCAGGGAACTAGGGCATACAGTAACGTGGAGGGTGAAGGCTTGAAGAAGACTATGGGACTGAATTGGGGCAGCCGACTGAAGAGAGAGACAGGTAGTAACAGAGGCAAGTTACAGATCAGCCACTATAGCTCTAGGGGTAAAATCATCATTTATAGACCTCACCTACAGTGTTGAAGGCTTATTGTCAACTATATGAATACTTACCGTGAGCTTTGGGCAGGTCCATTGCATACCATTGGTTGGCTTCCTTGTCACTTCCTTTTGTTTGCTTCCTGTTCAATGACTTTCCCTCCTCTACTTGTGTTTTTCCCTCCCATGGAACAAAACTTATTCTTTACCATCCTTTTGATTGGATAGTTATCATCCTTTCACAATACACATCATGCAACATTTTTTTTTTCCTCGAGCAATTAGTTTGGATTTTTTGGGGACACTCTGGGTGTGCATGTGTTTTCTTGTTTGATCCTCAATATGAGTTTTCCCCCACATATCGCCGCCTCTGTGTTTCTCCCAACCCTTCTCATGTCATCCGAAAAAGCACAGCGACATATATGCATTCCCAGGTTTTAATAAAGAGCCAATTTTATAGGGTTGTTTTTTTTAATCTCTTGCCTTCCATATATTGTATGGAAGCCCAGGCTTTGTAATACAAAGGCAGTATTTATAGCGCATGAGAGGGGTTGGCTGCTGAACTCATTCAACCTGTATCTGAGGCAGACTTTTTACTTACAATGACTGGATAGGAGATTCTTCTTGTCCTGGAATGCCATAAATCTCCCTGGGCTACTACAATGATCAAATTGCAAGAGCATGTGTTCCAGTTCAGAGTCTTCTGGAAGGTGAATGGCAAGCATTTTCCTTTAAATTAGGCCACTTCCTCAGATAGCTGTTATGCTCTTTTAGGTACAGCGAGTTCCGAGCATGAAATAAGCAAAATAAAACTTCATAATATTGAATTCAATACCTTAAGGTTTTGAGACACCTTAAGGTATACAAATAATCCAATTACGGCACACCAATCACCCAATGAAGCAATGTCAAATGCCCATTTTTAATTAATTCTTCACTTATTGATTCCTCTAAGTACTAACATCCAGCCAGCCAATAAATGTTTTGTCATGGTCTCTGTTTACCGATTGACTTCACCAGGGCCGTCAAACTATAAGTGGCATATTCCAAGTTGGGATAAGGCTGTATATTTCATAGGAAGTCCATACTGGTGACAATGGATAGTCCCATGTACTTTTCATTTAATTTCTTTTTGTGCTTTCACCTTTTACAGGTTTCAAGTAAATAAGGAGTCCGCACACCTTTCAGTAAGTGGCCATTGCACTCTGTTTCTTTCTGTTTTTATGGTCCAGCACGCTAGTGCTCTGGCCTATTGTAATCTCTATGTGGGTTTTAACCACACCCACTCTTGCTATTCATTCTTTGTTGTGCTTGTCTTAAATGCTTCGTTTTGATTGGTGCATTTTGTGAAATGCCCCTCCTCTGTGCACTGAGATCCATCCCCATGCGATTTAACTAAGTTACAATTTCTGTTGGCCATCACACTATGTCACGCTTCCTCCTGTTTCAATGTGTGATGGCCATCCTCTGGTTTCGGTTTGCCTTTCATACCAGCCGTGATCCTTTCTAGACATTCATGCAGAGAGCCAATAACTCCCACGCTCATGGCAGCAGTGGTGCTTTGAATCGGCTTGCTTCTGTCAACAGTTTTACTTTTCATTTTCAATTTATGTGGCAAGAAAAGTCCAATTAGGAATTTCACAACACTAATAGCTCTAACTTGAGCAAACGTGAGACCCATTGCATTGCAAATACTTGTTGTTTCTATGCAGGTGCTTTTCAATGTGTCCCCCACTTTCAGCTTGTTTTCGATTTCAGTTTCTTGCCACAGATACACCAGGATTGTCTTTAATAGTGAGGCAAAACTTAAGGTTTTAGTCCTTAATAGATTTCAGTTCAGTTCAAGGATCACTTTCTTGAATTAGAATGAATATGGAGTTCGCTGACTTGTGATCTAAACATTATTTTTTGTCATGAAGGAAAACATCTTAATGTGAACATTCTGAATCGATTCATTTGCGAAAGTCTTCTGCACCTGCACAAAAGAGAGGTGAACAGCTGAAGGAAAACGTGTGGTAAACTGCAGATTCAATGGGTGTTACCCAAGGCCTCATTTCAGTGGCAGAAGGGTTCTCGCGACCAGAAAGTTGATGTGTTAAGTGTCTCATGCTGTGCCATACAAATATCACCTTCATTCATTTAAATAGTAAATTAGTTGGAAATAATACAAAATTAAATGAATAGTTTTAATCAGTTATCTATCTATCTATTAAATATAGCAACAATAACCGAAAACTTCTTAAAATAAATTTAATTTAAACTATTAACCGTAAAGTGAAATTTTATAGTTCATATAACAAAATTAAAGATAACTTAATAAAAATATGTTTTACAAACATTATTAATAATATAAATAATACATAAACAATAAACTCCCCATTCCTCGATAATAAATCTGTCCTGAATTCAGGAAATTCTACAGGGGTAGTGGTATGAGAAGACCACATTTCCACCATGTTTGCATCCAGAACCAATCATTTAGAGGTGGTTTATCAATCTTCAAACAACGTAGATTTCGACATTACATTCAACATGGAGGAGATTAAGAGAGCATTATTTAAATTTGCACAGAAGAAGGTTCCTGGACCCAATGGGGTACCGGCAGATGCATATAAGCAACTCCCTGACTTATGAGTGCCCTTGTTAACTCAGGTGTGTAATGCAGCCAGAAAGGGACGTATACCACCTACTTGGTCCGAGTCAGTCATTATTCCCCTATTTAAAAAAAGGCTCAAAACAGGACCCCAAACGCTATAGGTCATTCTCACTGTTGGACTTCTCAGTAAAATTATTAGGAAGAGTTTTACTAGAGAGAGATGAGGAATGGGACAAGTCCAATAACATGCTCTCAAGCGCACAGTATGATTTTAGAAGGGGTCTAGGTGTGGCCAACCAATGTCTTTATCTACGTCTTTTAATAGGGAAATATCTTAAAGTGAGGTCTAGCAATCTGTACATGTGCTTTATGGACTTAAGCAGTGCTTTTTATCTGGTGAACCACAGTAAGCTATGGTGGTGTATATCTGATTTGCTCACATGTACAGAAATCTTTCTGCCAAGGTCTGATTGGTACAGAGGGAGAAGTCACCAACTCCATTTACATACATAAGGGAGGAAGACAGGGGTGCGTACTGGCCCGTTCCTCTTCTCTGTGTACATAAATGGCATTGATAAACAGCTTCAATCTCTTGGAATAAATGCTCCCAGAGTAGGGGCTAGATTGGTTCCAATTTTGTTATATGCAGATGGTGTTGCTCTTCTGTCCCTAACTCCTGCCAACCTCCAAGCACTCATTAATTATTTTGGTGACTTCATGAAAGGAATGGACTTGAAGATTAATCAGGGCAAGACATTTACAATGTCATACAGTACCACAAAGGGGAGATCTTATTCATTTTATTTAGGGAGAGAAAGGATTTTAAGCACAAAGCATTTTAATTACTGAGGATATTTTTAGATTTGCCACTAAGCTTGGGTCACAGCGTTTACCAGATATGATAACACTATATAATGTCAAGACAATTGCTGCTGTTACATATGGTGTAGGAATCTGGGGTTTAGGTGACTGCACAATCCTGTAAAGGCAGGAAGATACATTTCTAAGAAGGTTGCTTTCGGTCCCTAAGTCAACCCTCAGTATCATTACACATTTATAACTTGGCCTACAGCCATAGCAGCTTTACTGGAAGCGAGACCGCTGCTGCTCTGGCTTCAGCCTGTACAAAAAATGAAGCTGCTCTGAACCAGGATATCATCAAGGACTGAATGTTGCTAGATGAAGTACATCAGATTACTTGGCTCTTTGAATTAAATAGGGCCATACACACTTCAGCGGACAAAAATATGACCCTGTGGTAGCACCCGGGGGAAAAAGGGCACTTTTCTAAAAATTCTCTGAAGCAACTGGGTAGGGAAAAAAAAGGGTATATAACAGGAAGTAGGGCTGAGTCCCAAACATTTGAACTATATACATTGTACCAAAGTTCTTATGGACTGCAGCCGTACCTGGGTTGGGTTCATAATTCCTACCATGAGTTCCTAGTGACAAGATTTCCCTTGTCAATTTTCCATCATCTGATAACATTTCCCACAGGCTCAGCTTGGGTATCCAAGGACTATAAGTGTCCTTGTGACAATGTAAACCCCCAATCTACAAAGCATGCAGTCATTTTCTGTAAATTTCACATTAAAGACACAAAAAAGTACTTAAGACCTCTCTTTTTAAGAGTGGGCTGTGGTCACACATAGTAGCTCATCAATTTTTGATGGATATGCAAATCACAAAAACTAGTTTTGCTCTTGAGTCCTTTCTTGCCTATGTGATTAAAACTAGGAAATTATTAAGGGATATAGGATAGATATATGTATGACTTGTTACCTTTTATTCTTAATGTATTTTGCACATTCATGATCTCTACTGTTATTTAAATGATCTTACTTTTATTCTATTTTTATAACAATATTTTTAGCAAATAATGATTGGGTGGGTTTGTTGTATATTTGGTTCATTGTTTTTTAATGTGCTTTTATGGTCATAATTTTTCATATGAAAAAAAAAAAATTCGAATCAACGTGAACAATTAAAATATACATAATTAAGTAGCAATTAAACAACTACGATTAACAATTAACAAAAAAATCAATATCTTTCCACTCTATTTCCCTACAAAACCCAGCAACCCACTACTAAAGTATAAATTACAAACACATGTAATAAAAAACTTCTCTAAATACATAAAGTAACAATTTACAAAATATTAATCAATTCAATATTTAATTTATAATAAGACAAATTACATATCAATTAAATTATTTATAAGTTAATTTAAATTCCCACACCATTCCCCTACAAAAAGCGACAACCCACTACTAAAATATAAATAACTAATGTACATTTCTAAATTAAAATATACATTTAAATGAACAAATTTCACTTAAATGAAGAAAATACCAATGTACATAACTAATATTCAATGTAATTTGCAATTAAATATTGATAATAAAATTAAATTAATTATAGGTTATTTATCTTCCCACTTATGCCTCTACAAACTCAAAAACCCACTAATACCTTAGAAATTACTAATTAATTGTTTAAAACATTATACATTTAAAATTACAAGCCATATTTAAAAAAATATTAACAATCATATAGACAACATTAATACATAAAATTAATATACTGATGTGTTAAATAATAAAAAAATGATATTTATTAACATTTTATTTTAGTAAATTATATTAAATACAATCATCTTTAAAGATATATTAAACACCCAGAATCAATAGATTTACCGGAGATATTCTACTGTATTCCCTGATATGTTGGTAGTCACAATATTTTTGACAGGATAGTCATGTCAGACCATAATTTGTATTTGATATTTGTGTCATTCACCATGATAAACAACTCAAGCTTTGCTGTTGTTTTTTTATGTCACTCAGACGCCTTCAGTGAAAAAGATCCTTGTAATCCACTGTTACCATCTATAATCTTATATATTACCCTGTGATAGCCAACCATATTTGACAGGCATCAATATTTTAGGAAATACTTGACTGGGGCACTGTGGTCCAGGTGCTTGTGATGTCTTGCTTGGACTGAAGTAGCATAATATTACAGATATTGGCAACAAATAAAATCAAACAGGGTCATCTATTCTGATCACCTCTCTGCACTACCTTCCAAATATATACTTGTACACTTTGCTTAACCTATTTAGCACTCTCTGTCTAAGGTCTTTTGCAAGATACCCTGTTGCATTAAAGATTCAGTTACAGAAATATGTGTGCAATTATTTGGACAGTTTCATCCCACTAGAATTTCATTCTGGTCACAGAATAGTCCAGAATTGTTTGATAAAAGTCCATAGACATTCTTCAAGAGTTATTTTCAAGACCTCCTCTGACATCCTGTCCTCCTCCTTAGTGTTCCCGTTCCCAAAGAGCATGATGTTTGACAGGTTTTCTTGAAGCACAGCTGTCACTTCGTGAAACAATCATGTTTCAAATTCCCCTGTGTCCACTGTGTCTGGATTGTAGATCTATGACATACTCATCGATCAGATGAAATTGTGCTTAAATTGCCTCCCAGCGGCCCTGCATTGAAGGGCATTGGAAAAGGCTCCAAGCTCCATGCCCCCATGTGCCGATTTGGTGTTTTGCTGCCCACAGAAGAAACACAATTTGCCAGTCCTCTCTTCCTCCTGTCATACAGTCAATTACTATCCCAATTATCGACAACAACCCCCAGTTCCATGACTGCAGATAAGTGTTCTATTTAAAACAGTAATAAAAGTCAATGCAGAAGATTGTACTCCTGATATCATCACCAACAATATCGAGATACATGAATATCAAGGGGAAAAGTATTGAAACATAAGTGCATATCGGGAAGTATCGATTTAATATTCCTAACTCCACATCTGCATACCTTGAAGATATATGTACTGTGTAGGTACATATATGTGGAGTTGTGTATAGAAAATCTAGACTTACTTACCTGTTGATAATTTTTCACTTTTTTGTCCTCGATATTCTGTCCCATACATATTGTGCGTTCGATATTCAGCCTGCCCTGCGGCCAATCCTGATGCTGCTCAAAGCAGCATCAGGATTGGCTGGGAGTGCCCAGCCAGGGTGCTCCCAGGCAGACTGGGAGCTGGTTCCAGCTCTCCCCAGCCCGGCAGCACAGTGCCAGGCTGGAGAGAGCCTATTGTGCATGTGTGTTTGGCAGTGGGGGGGAGTGCTCAGTGCTTGTCAGGGCCCGTGGCCCGGCCCCTTTACAAGAAAACAATAATAAACAACATTTATTATTGTTTTCATTGAAAAGGTTTCAGCTGCCGGCAGGGAGGCAACTCTCCCCTGTCCTAGCGGAGGAGCTGCCGCTGTTCATCGGGGAGGTTGAGGATGAGTCTGGCTGCAGTGTTTGAAGGTTCTGTAGAAGGTGTGCAGTTATTCCTATGTAGAGAGCATTGCCATAGTCCGAACAGCAGGTGATGAGGGTCTGTGAAAAAAGGAGTTGATCCATCTGAGTGCATCCCCTTGGATGCCGATGTGTTGGAGTCTTTCTATCAGAATGTTGTGTGAGATGGTGTCGAAGGCTGCCAAGAGGTCAAGGAGGATCAGACCTGCTGTTTCTCTATGGTCAAGGATGGTTAGGATGTTGGTGGTGGCTGCGATCAGGGTGGTCTTGGTGCTGTTATCGTAATGAAAGCCCAATTTGTAGGTGTTGGGTAGCTAGTTCTTCTCTAGGTGTGTTGTGAGTTGCCTGTTGATTGTCTTCTCCAGTACCTTGGCTGGGAATAGGAGCAAGGGGATTTGCTGGTAGTTTGAGGGTTCTATGTGGTAGACTGAGGTTTGTATCAATAGTGGTCTGATTTCATTGTGTTTCTAGGCATTGGGAAATGTTGTGGTGGTGACTGAGGCATTGAGCAGGGTGATGAGTACCTGGCTGATCCTTTGTTGTCCGAGGTTTACGGTGTGGTGCGGACATGAGTTACGACTGAATGGATTTCATACATACACCCTTCTTCATTGACAGATTTGCCAGATGCAACTGGTTTTTAAACAGCGCTAGCCAGAATAAAGAAAAATCTCTGATTACCTACTTGCTTTTGCTCATTCTGGCCTACAGGGGCAGAAAAAAGCTAGTCCATCAATTAAATAGTTGTTTCACATGGACGTGAACACATGTTTTTTCTAAATCTTCAGGCACTCATTTATTCTACTTTTACTCTTTCCAAGAGTGCTTAATATCTCCAAGCTAAACACCTGGATTCTGCTAGACAATGATGATTAAAAAACCTTTCTTTCGGTGTTATTTGTGCAATAGTACCTGTCTGCCTTGTGTGTCAGATGTGTGGATTTTATGTGTTTACGTTGGTTATTTACATTGTGTGAGATAAAGACTGATATGTATAGGTAATCCACATCATAAAAAAGTTACATTACAATATTTAGGTTTCAAAGAATTGTATTCCTTGACATTAATGGAAATTACATCATGTGCCCTTTGAGCTTAATGCCTCTTATTACATTATATGAAGTGAGGAAAAGAAAATAATTAAATCCTACAATGAACAGTAAACTAGTAACAGCTTAAAAGTTTGAAAGGTGCAGATAAAAGATAAACGAAAACATAGGGGTCTCAATTGCGACTCTTGGCCACTGTGCTGACTTATGGTGCTACAAAATGTCTGAGCATTTGTTCCCTGGTGTGTCCTGGAAGAGGGTGATGTCAAGAAAGCCCTTTCTACTGCTGCACCATTGGTACAGTCAAATAAGACAACTAGTCTGAAAGGTGTCTTATCTCTGGAGCAAACAGGGTTGTGAAAAACACAGTTGTCTCGACAGTGACCTCTGGCGGGCAGAGAGCAGAACTGCCATGTTTACAGCAGCACTTGGGAAACGTGTGTTGTTTGTGTTTTAATGATGAATAAAAATGCCTTTTTATGCAAGATCCAAAACATTTCATGCCTCCTCTGTGCAACTCAGAGATGAAGTCAGCCTCCTCTAAAGGAAGCGCATGTTCTCAGACTAATCACCTCCTTTCGCCCTATTTCATATTGTTGTCTATATTGTTTTGGTATTCTGTCTTGATGCTTGTGTTTCGCGCACATCTGGTGCTTGTAAGTCTGTTTTTTCTTGCCACAGGCAGACCACAAATCAATACATATACTATGTACATACTAATCATGCTAATACCCCCTCCCGTGATATCCCCCTCAGGCGCAGCATGCGTCTACGCTCTTTCTTTAACCTATGCAATATTTAGGCATACTGTGGTACTCTGTAGCGCTCTGTATTTGTCATCGATGTTGTCGGGTTTCTGATTTGTTTTTATCTTCTGTGTCCTTGATGCACTTGTTATTGCTATGCTTTTATTCAGTGTACAACCATAGACTGATACTTCCAGGGCTTAGTTCTTTAACAGACCCAGGCGTAGCACTCAAGCATATGTCGAAGAGCCAGGCTTCCTGTACAGAAGCCAAGTGGTCCGCATTACTCTGGTGCTTCTGAAAGACTGGCAGGAACTGCCAAAGCCAATCAACTTGCAAGCATAGCCTGACATGTGACTGACTCTGCACCAGTCCTACTGACCTGTCAGCAAATCTAATGAATGTTTATGATGGCTCAATTTCTTCCATCACTCTGACATGTGCCACTAGCCAATGAATCACATAAATTATTGCCATCCCAAGCCGTTTCCTCTGTTTACCTCTGCCCCCTCCCTTTAAGCACTTGGTGTCTTACTCCTTTAATGTATGTTCTTTACCACTATACAAGCAGTCAAGCCTCCATCATTCACAACAGTATCGAAGATTAGATAACCAACTCCTTGGTACAAATAAAACGCATTGTCAAAGCCACAAGAACTGGTATTGACTGCAAAAGTTTTGACTTTGTCAATGTTTGTTTTCTTTTGTAACTTTTTTTAGGAGCAATTTCCTTAATCTTTATCAGTTGGTCCACAAAACACCACATATTAGAGCAAAAAACTCCAAACCAGACAAATGCTGGGGGGCTGCTGTCCTACTTGTCCTACACATTGTTTTATTTATTTTTTATTACAAGGATTTTTTTTTTTATTTAAAAAAATATTTTTATTGATTATAAAACACAAGAGGAGATTAAAACTGGGGACAAACTACATTGCACAGACAGACCCAAAACAATGACTACAGATAAATCAACAGACTTCTTGCAAATTCATGATTCCTATTAGCAGCACTTGAATATAACAGACGGCAAGAATGGAAAAAGTACACATATACAAGGAATACAGTGCAGACCGTGCCTTCCACATCCCAAAAACACCATTAAAATGCCCTATTGAAAAGTGACCTTTTAGCCAGAAAAGTGAAATCGAACGAATGCAACGCGAATCTTCTTATCATGTGATGTTATCAAATCCAAAAATAAAGTCTATCACCATCAAAGGAATTATAAGCTGACAGGTTATGTATCAGATAAACAGAGTGCATCCATCCCAGGTGTGCTGTCGTCACCTCGGTCCACACCATGAGGGCAAAGTGCAAGGCAGGCACAAGAAAGTGCTAAGAGCGCCTCTCCTGATACTCGACTCCTGCTCCCACTTCTCGGCCACTATGTTGTCCGCTGGTAATACGAGAGAGGACAAACTTCAGGACCCAGAAGAGGGGGGACATCACCATGACAACTAACATCTGCCTTTCTCCCTTCTAGACACTGCGCTGGGAGTCAGTGCCTGTTCTTAGATTAAACACTTCCTTTCACCCTATTTCCTATTTTGTCTATATCGTTTTCCTATAGCAGGGATGTCCAAACCTTAACCATCTTATGAAAACTGCTCTCAATCTGCCTCAGAAAACATCCCCGGGCTTCTCCCCCAACCTGTCACTCATAAAAAGGGGGCACTTTGTTACCTGTCCACTGATCTCCACAACACCCCCAGCCAGAGAACAGAAATCGCAACGCTGCTGACCAGTAATAAAGTTTAAAATGTATGGGATGGCCCATCTCCCTCTTAAGTGTCAGATATTTAAGAGCCTTTTTTGCTTTGGCCTAAGCCCAAACAAATCTTCTGACCAGTTCGTCCAATAACTTAAAGCAGCAGCTCTCAAATTCAAGAGGGATAGCCCGAAAGAAAATACAAGACTTTGGGTAAAAATAGCATTTTTATAATGTTGCTGCGGCCAGATATGGACAGATTGTCAAATCTCTGAAAATCACTTTTGGCCTTTCCAATGACTGGAGCTAAGTTGACCTCTACTAGCTTGTCTAAATTTGCAGCGATAGTAACACCCAGAAACAACGCTTTCTCAACAACCTGCACATCAGTAAATGATGCATGTCTATTAATCACTACTTGGGTTTTACCCTGATTCAGCGGTTATCCGGAGAATTCCTAGAATACTAAAGCCTCCAGTTCAATCTCCCCTAGTGCTACCCCTGAATAAGATGTGACGATGGCCACGTCATCCACATGAGCAAGATGTTTGGTATCCCAGCCCTAAAAGTGCATGGCTGCTATTAATCTATTAGCCTTGCGTTTCCTAAGCAAAGGATCATTATACATGGTGAAGAACAGAGGGGAACAAGGATACCCCTGCCTTGTACCTCTCTGAATCTGGATCTGGACAGATTTACACTCCATGATTTGCAACCTGTCAGGAGGTCCAAGATAAACCTCTCGCAAAGCATTAATAGTTAATCCAGGCCTGATTCCATACCAGCTCATTACAGATCATAAGTACCTACAGGAGACCCTATCAAAAGCTTTTTCTGCATCTAGCAGAATCAAAGCCATAGGACCACCCAAGGCAGGTGCCGCATCAAAAAGTGTTATAACTCGGTGAATGTGATCCATGTTCCCAATCCCTGAAATAAAGCCATGTTATCTGGGAGAGACTATTCTGCCAATAACTTGGCATAACCTTGTTTCCAACACCTTAGAATATAATTTAGTATAACGATTGATTAACATGATTAATCCAGGAGAAGACCCAGGCTCCTGTGGGGATTTTCCCTTTTTGGAATAAAACACAATGTTTGCCAAGGACCATGATTCTGGAAGTGGTTACCCTTTTTGAATCTGCAGAAACGTTTACACCAGATCAGGACTGATTAGAGAGAAAAGCAACGTTATAAAAATCGAAAAGAATTTTACCAGTACCTACCTCTTTCCTGGATGACAAACTTTTGAGAGCGGCATGAATTTACTCCCCTGTCATAGGGGCATCCAAGAGGTTTCGGTCTTCAACCCCTATCTCAGAAAAGAAGACTCCAATTACTGCTGATTGTTTCCAGCCTCCTGTTGCTCTTTCTCCCAATATACCTCCTCATAATATCCCTCAAACACCTCATGATTTTTTCCAGATCATTAGCAAGAGCCCATTAGTCATTGCTGATTTCAAAGATCTCACCTTGAGTCAACTTCTGTCTAGTGCGTACTGCAAGAGGTGTCCCACATGTTCACTATACTCGTAGCACTAGTGTCTCCAGGCATGAAACGTATCTGCCATGATTCAATGAAATGTCATTGATTGCAGCCTTAGCTGCAGCCACCTTGTATTGAGCTTTCTCTAGGTCAACCCACTTGCAGCTGCTAAAATCAACCTGAGCCTCAGCTTCCCCTAGAACCTTTTCCTCAGCGCACTATACAATTCCATGATCTGCTGATTCTGTCTTTTTTTGCAGATTCCAGCTAAAGCTGAGTGTCTCACCACTTATCCCAGCCTTAAAGGTGTCCCAGACTATTCTGACTGAGGCGCAGTGGCGAAGGAGCATCGCCTCACTTGCTAAGCCAGAAGCACAAAAATAAAATGACAGTTCACTATTGTTTTGTTTTTCTGCTTCTGGCGCTGCCAGCAGTTCCGGGAGAGGTGGGGCAGGGCCGCGGAGGGGCGAGGAGGAGAGAGTGCACCTAAGTATGGATGTGTGTTTGGACGGCTGTCTGAGTCTGGCCAAATACACATGCGTACTTAGGTTTCTCCAGTCTGGCTGTGTTTAACATCTGGGCTGGAGAAACTGCACGGAGCCCAGGGCTGTTTCTGAGGCGCCGTCACTGCCGCTCAGACCAATCCTGGTGCTCCTTTCATGCTTGGTTTTGCATGAAGCAGCGCCAGGATGGATGGGGATCCGGTGCTTGTGTCCAAGCGCTGAATGCTGGGACACAAGAAGAAGAGGAGCACGAGGTGGAAGAAACGGAGGCAGGGTACGTGCTTTTTTTAAATTTTATTTTTTTATTTTACCTCATATCCGTACCCACCGCCCCCCACTTCCCTTGTGTTATGCGGTGGTCGCCGATGTTGCCTGTAAATTAAAATACCTCTCATTAACCATATCCCTTATGACACTGAGAGAGAGAGCAAAGCAAGAAAACCAGAACCCTTCAAGGAAGGCTCAAGAAATAAACGAAAGCAAACTGTGAAAAAATAACGCTAAATGATGTATCTTACAGAGAAATTTTAAAAACATTTGGGTAAAAGATACATATTTCGTAGACACTTCTTAAAAGGAAACTGATTAAATAATTCTCAGTGGTTGCCCACTGAAGTGACTCTTAACTTTGTTGCGGGGTCAACACCAAATAGGACCACATTGTTGATTTTGCAGCGCAATGTTCAAATAAACTGACCAAAAATGCCATAGGTTTTTATACTTAGATCTAAACAGGCAGCCATAAAATATTTTTTAAATATTACATGATTTTATGTTGCACATACCCTCGCTCCGCCACCGACCTTCACAACCAACTTTTTCCATTAGGTTTTCTTAAAGAAGTCGGAATAGTCATTGGATTAACAGATGGTTCATATAATCGAGGTATGCAGTTTGGCAGGCCCTCCTGACATTGTTTATTATGTATATACCCCCATCCCCTTTCTTATTCCCATCCTTCCACTTCTAAGTACACTTACAGTCGTATATTACGACTGCTACATGTTTGCAGGGGACGGGGTGGCAAAATAAAAAGGTAATCAGCACACTGTCAGTAAACAGAAGGGCTCTTCCTCAGGTTAAACAGATGACTTAGATTCTCACACCAGAGCTACCATGCATGTTTAGGTTGCAGCCAGCTCTGTAAGATATACTACTACTATAGGCTCCTTCCTCAAACAGCAGTTCTGATAAACATGTCAGAGATATCTTCATCAACATAGATGGCAACGTCTCCATATGAATCGTGAAATTACAGCATTATCAGCAAGTACCCATTTAAATAGCACCAGCTATCTAGGTGTCTGCAGCTCAGCACCACAATCCCCATAATGGTCTGCAAAATATGACAGGCAAATGCTGTACCTTTGTGCATTCAAAAAATCCAGGATTCACTTCTTGCTACTAATAAAAAAGTTTGTACCCATTTGGTATTCCAGAAAGCTATGAAACATGGCTATTCACCTCCGCCATCGTCTGGGAAAACAGTCAACTGGCACAATTAGAGAAGCACCGGGATACCTCTGTGAGGTCACTGCTATGCTTCCTTAAGTACCCTCATTCATTCCTTAATTTATTCCTTCCTTCATTCATTCATACATACAAAAACACTTAACATTTAACTCTTCCTGAAACAATACACCTTTTATTTACAAAGTCAGTCTTTCTTTTGGGTTAAATAATTACAAGTATGCCAACACTATGGAAAACATTGCCATTTATGCAATGGTAGCCATTATGCCAAATATGGCCAAGATCAAATATGAGTGCTCACTGTGCATCTAGATCCAAGCTACACCAGCCTGAAGAGCCCCAATAAGGGTGAATCCCGTTTTGGGTTGCTTGTGTTCCAGTTCAGGGAGGACCTGGCCTGGCAGTTTGGGCTGGACTGTTTTTATTGGAGCAGGGTCAAGAATGATTTGCATATGGCTGAGTCCAAACTGAGGTGACATGGTGAGCAAAAGAATGATGGGTTGGAATGCTACCCAAACGATTTCCAATGGTTGGACAAATCACAAGCATTCCACCTATCACAATTTGTGTGTGGGATATGCAAGGTCTATGGAGGATTGGCAGTAATGTACCCAAAGGATAATTCTATATGTCACAATGCTAAGTTTATGGGGTCTATACAGAAGGTGCGATGATACAAATGAGGGACATCAAAACAATACCACTATATTTGATCTGTGAGGTCCTTGCAATGTGGAGAAAGTTTATCCCATGTATGACCAGAGGAATCGCAGTAGTGGGCCTACAGGAATAGAGGTGATATAACTAAGGGATATGCCTTCAGGGTCTGCAAGTGTCTTCCCCAGCATGCAGTTAATGGGATTTGGTAACACTCTGAGTGTGAAAGTATGCTTTATTCATGCATTTCAGACCATGAAAGGATAGAGTTTAGAGCTAAGTGTAGAGCTGCACGAGATAGTGATAACATGTATTCCAGATGCCACCTACAGAACAGCTGCATTTCAAACACATTCTCATGCACTTCCCAACGGATTATTCCCTAATAAACATAATACAACAACCCTACACATTAAGCAAAAGTACATATTTTAGTGCTGTTTGAGTCCAATGGGTGAAAAAGGAGCAACAGTGATTCATTGCGAGACTTCTACCGGGCAGGAGGCCATGCTACATCATTAAAATTAATGAACATTACGAGCAGAAGTTCTGCACTACACATGGTCAAAAATACCTCTTGGTTTGTGCCGAAGTCCTTTTATAAATCACTGGTCTTTCACAACACTGTGTAAAAAATGAATGAGATTATAGCCATATTCATTTATTTTTATATAAGATAGCACACCCACTCCTCCAGTGAAGAATCTCTACTAATAGTTTGTACTTGAAACTACAACAATTTACAACTACCCTTTAGATTCCTAACAACAAAACCAAGTAATAACAGGAATTACCTTTGCCTCCTTTATTGGAGCATTGGGTGGAATGTAAATGTGGCACATGGATGTGGAAAAAAATGCATTAGAAAGATAATGTTTAATACAGCTTTGGTTCAGTTAGGATGACAATCAGGAACAGCCACCGTGTTTCTGCCTCTGGAGGTGCAAAAAGTATATTTCTAGTCGTTACCTGAGGGCTGTAGATGAAAAGGTTGGAAGGTCAATATGCTAAACACCCATGCTATGTTTCTTCTTATGAATGTACAGAACAGTGCATTGTATTAAGTTACATGTCTCATGTTTCTGTCCAATGAAACCATTTACAAATAAGCGATTTAGTAATTAACAGTTTGATTAGTTTGCTGTGCAAGTTACATTTTAGTCCTACCTCTCTACATGTCATATTGAAATACTTGCTGTCTTTGTCCAAAACATCATAAATAATTTGCAAATACCATATTATTATGATTTTTGCTTTTGTCTTAGACATTCAGACATTTTAGACTTTATATATTTCCATTTTTCATTGCAGCACTGCACATTTTAGAAGTGCTGTTTTTTTCATTTGAGTGAGGCAGTGTTCACATTATTATTCCATTCTGCTAGCTGTTTAGAACCGAGAGAACTTCTGTCTACATTTATGCAGAGAGAGTTAGTCACATGTGGCCCTTTTGTATTTAGGATTTATTATGATTTGATTTATGCTAATTCCCTCATTATAAATATTTTTTTGCAATCTGTGATGATAACTAATATTTGAATAAAACTGCAAAATTGATAACTAGATAAATGGATCTGTATAAATCTTTCTATAATGGTCTTGGCTGAGTATTTGAGCGTTGGATTCTCCGTTTTCTGGGAATTAATTGCTCTAATATTAATTAGGTTGGAGTGTGAACAAGGATACTTTAAAATGTATGTGTACTTTATTTGGTGTGTGTTATGCTGTCATGTTATCTGCATACAAATACGATATGGGAGTAGCCTCCAGCCTGCCGACAGGCGAGAGTAACTAAACACCGGCCAACATTCAAGCTTGATCAAATGGTGAGAAGATCTTTTTGGGGTGTCATGTTCCATTTTATAAAGTATGTACAACATGTGCACTAGTTTACTGTAATCATTTATCTGATGTTTTCTTGTTAACATTGATAGTCTTCAGGACAAGTGCAGAGGGGCTCATGATCTGCTTGGTAAGAGAATGTTGAAGTGCAAGACCTACAAAGTTTTACGGTTATGGGAAAAATGCATCTATCTACTATGTGTTTTCTGTACCACTCTGAGGCCCTCATCACAACTTCGGCGGACGGAAACACCCGTCTGCTGAAACCGTGCGGTCAGAAAACCGTCAGTGCGTTAACCTGACCGCGAGAGCTACTATGAGTTTCCTGCTGGGTTGGCAGCCGGAAACAGAGTTTCCACCTGCCGGCTCAGCGGGAAACAGCCCACAACATTGACGCCGGCTCATAATAGAGCCGGCGGCAATGTTGCGGTGCATCAGCACTTGTTGTGCTTTTCACTGTCTGCCAAGCAGACAGTGAAAAGCACGATTGGGCTGGTCATAGGGGCCCCTGCACTGCCCATGCCAAGTGCATGGGCAGTGCAGGGGCCCCCATGGGGCCCCTGGCACCCTGTCTCCGCCAGCTTTTACATGGCAATGTAACTGCCATGTAAAAGCCGGCAGAGGAGGACTTGTAATCCCCAGGACAGCACTGCCTGCCCCTCCAGTGGCGGAGAAGTGGCGATGCTGGTGGTCTGACCATGGCGCAACCGCCACGGTCGTAAGGTGGCTGTCGAACTGCCACCATGGCCCTGGGGGTCTTAAGACCGCCAAGGTTGTAACGAGGGGCCGAGTGCTGGTTTGCAGGAAATTAGAATTGTTGAGGTCACCAGTGATGTAAATTGCCACAATTTACTTTTTCTTTTTAAGCCACAGAATCTCAATAGTAAGCATAAGGGGATCAGTTGTACAATAAGGAATCTTTTGCTTTAGCTGTCTGTGCAGCTGTCAAAGAGATCTATATTCAACTATAACTATCTTGCAAAATAATTCCCTTTCCCCAAACTGACCTTTCAATCAATCTGACCAGATCCCTTAACAAGTCACGGCTGATTAACTGGAATATTATCTAGACTGATCTCCTCAAAATAGCTATTGACCGGTTATAAAGGCTACAAAGTTCAGGTAGCCAGAATGTACCTAAATAGATACATAGAAACACATCAAGCCTGCCCTGTAAGCTCTCAACTAGCTTTTGGCTGAAGTCAAGATCAAATTCAAGGTCCTTTCCAAAGCCCTCAAAGCCTATTGGTAAAAAGTTCTAAAACAATGTCTAAATGTAGCTCCTGGCAATGCCCCAGCCAGAAAGCTTCATTCTTCATCTGGTAATTTGATCAAGCAATGGCTACTCAAATAGATGAAACATGGGGTCTGTTAGCTGGACGTTCAAGGCCCACCAGTATGGGATGCCTTCAGCTACTCCCTGGGGTCAGAATTTAAGTGCACTTTAGGAATTTCCTAAAGAATGGTCAAAATAGACTCGCTTTTTAAACTAACCTGCTGGCCTCTCAGGAACCATGATCAAACAAAATCAGGGAGAAGAACTTTCTCCCTATCTGATTGAGTGCTTTCTTCCCATAATATTTACTCTGTTTCTATCCCTTTCTGCATTCTCAAACAACTGGAAGTTACACACAGTTCATTACAAAATGCTATCTATACAAGAGCTGTGCCTTTTAGGACCCACCAGACTAAGAAGATGCAGTGGTATATTGTAAGGATTCTTTGTATAAACAAAAAGGTAGAATCCTTGCTTAATACGATGTTTGCATTGTCACAAAGTTTACATACACCTGGATCTTTTTTTCTTCTCTTTCTGAAACATTTCACCTTTGGTTGTTGTCTATTTGAGTCGATATATACAATACAGTTCCTGGTGCTTAAACCTACCAATTTTCAAAATTTCTGAATCCCAAACACAGTACAGAAAGAACTGAACTGGAACAAACTTTGAATAAACTATGAACTCTAGATGCAGAGTAGACAGTTTTCAAAACTGTAACAATGGTGAGAGATACCGGTTTGAGGTATACCTATGTGCATGATAACATATGGATTTAGAAGAAAAATGCCACAGATACAGGAGTAATAACTCCTGTATTTTGAGACCATGAGGCACTCAGTTTATTAACATAAATTAATCACAGCCTCTTTGTTGGCTGTATGGGACTTATTAAATGGAGTTTAAGTCCAATGGTCTTGGCTTGGATTCCACAGCTGTGAACATGACAGGTGAACAATGTTTCCAGATGGAGCTTTTTAGCTTTAGCCTCAAACCTCACGTAAATACAGCATATTCAGTGTCAAAAACAAAAAACAGTCACCTTCTTACATATTTGAATTACATGGAGAATCAACTTCAACCTAGTGAAGAACTAAAGAGGATTCATTCACATTAAACAACTTCTCTGGAAAAAGGAAAAAAACGAGCACATAAAAAGAGAATCCTCTATATATTTTTTTAACTTAGAGTGAAAATAAAATAATTATCCCTTTGTTAATTTCTTTGACAGGTGAAAATAATGAAAATCCCTGAAAATTTGACTTAATCTGGAACACATTTTTTACAATTTTATCACCTTTATCATGTACATCACATTTCTTCAATTGAGAAAAATTATTACAGGTAACTGAGAAGTTGTGAGCATTATGTTCAACTTAACCTTTTGTGATAAGTGTGAATTATGGGATTCTAATGATGTCTTTGCTAATCTGAGCGACAGCACTTAGGAGCAAATGTAATAGGACATTTCAGTTTTCAGAGGGTGCAACATTTAATTAAAGCTGGGTTTGTGGAGTTAATAGCATGATTTCCAGGAAGAACAATATATATGCAAATCACCTCAGCTGAAGTTCATTATATGTAAATTCACTTTGTAAATATCCGTTGTGAATATCTTTAAAACCAGACTTTCCTGTTTGGTGTGTAGACAATCCAAGGTATTTATTGCCATTATAATTAAACTGAAAATCAGGAATGTAACTATGATCAAATGTAAAGGTTTTCAATTGTTAACACATTATGGAAAAGGTACAATGCATTTCTTCAAATAATGAAACTAAAAACTATCTTTAGAATTGTTCACATAAGTCACTATTCTTTCTTTAAAAGCATGCATTGAGTTTGCATTTTTTAAAGTCACACAACCCTGAGTTATTTTACCTTAGGGCATATATATAACATTAAAGTAAGAATGGAGTAATTTGACTGAGGAGGAACATTTGATTGACCTCAGGGCAAGACTATCAAAAAAGAACCACCAAAGAGGTGTCCATTTGTCATGACAATGACCGTGTTAAGTGGATATTACCAATCCATAATAATTACCAAATATATATGAGTTAAAACTCATTATAGAACAAGCAAATTAATGAAAATATGGCATTGTAAAAACACAGAAATATCAATAAAAACATGTTACTTTCTCAGAGAATTTTTGGATTCTCATCTCTTTGAATTTCACCTCAAATATGACTTCCTAGAATATGAAATCATTAAGGGAATACATTAACAAGCAGAAAAAATATTTATGGCAAGATTTCAAAATCTTTCTGGTTTATTCAACTGATAAAAATATAAATCTCAAGATCATTATGTCAAGTTGGCACAACAAAATTTGGAATAGTATTAGATTTTGAATAAAAGTGAAGTGGTATGTGCCACAAAAAAAACTCAAGCCTGCAGTTCTCACCGACAGATTTACAGAAGATTGACAAGTTATTCTCAGATTTTCTTCCTTGGACTTGGAACTAGCACTATCATTGCATGGACTACTGTGATACTGAGGCAGGTAGAAACAGAAGTATGTGCCTGAGTCAAGATTGATATGCAGAAACCAAATTTGATGTTCTCTCTAAACACATTTTGGCAGGTCAAGTCTGGTGGCAATTGTGCGGGAGAAAACAATCTGAGTTTCACAATCTCAGAAGATGGGGAAAACATGCAGTATTAGTGCACCATTCTCGATTTTAACCTGTAGAGCTTGGAATCATGTAGGAATAATGCACCAAGAAAACCCAAACCATGCAATATCAGTAACTCCACAGGCATTGTGGACCTCGAACTGAGTGCCTATGTGAATGATCAGAATGTCAGAAAGAACGCCATAGATTACTAATTAAACATAGTATGGACATGGAACAAAAACTATCCAACAAAGATTGTTATTAAAACAGCAGTTTGTCACCACAATCTAGTCACAAGGATGTACACACTTTGCCATGCTCCTTAACTTGTAAAAATTAAAAGAGAAGATTCTGCGGCATAGAAACTACCTTCACATTTAATTGAGCAACTATATATCAAAGAAACTTGTGGACAGTAAAAACAAAAACACAAGACCAGCCATCTATTTCAGTTTTTTTTTTGTATTTGGAGGTGAGATTTATGTTAGAGAGATAGGCACTGAGGCCCTAATTACAAGTTTGGTAGTCAGAAAAGACTGCCTGCCAAACTCCCGTGGTCAGGAGACCGTCAGTGAGGTCTCCTTCCCACCAGCCCTATTTTGATTTTCCTACTGGGTCAGTGGACAGAAACTGAAACGCACAACAACATTGATGCCTGTGGTAATGATGTTGTGTGTCGGGTGCACCACTACTTGTCATGCAAATCAATGTCGGCAAAGCAGACAGTGATTTGCTTGACGGGGCTGGCCATGGGGTCCCCCGCACTGCCCATGCCAAGTGCATGGGCAGTTCGGGGACACTCTGTCTCTGCCAGCCTTTACATGGCAGTGAAACTGCCATGTAAACACCGACGGAGAGAGGAATCGTAATCTCCAGGCAGCGCTGCTTGCTGCACTGTCCTGGCGGATTGGGACCAAAGGCACTGCCAGGCCGTCAGGCAGCCGAAAAGTGGCGATGCCGGCGGTCCGACCGTGGCGTCATAATGTTGCGATCGGACCACCACTTTGGGGGCAGTCCAACCGCAACTGTGACCCTGGGTCTTGTGAAGAAAGCGATATAGCAAAAAAGGCATTACATATTCAGATGAGAATCTTGTAACAAACGTATCGGACTACACAATATCTTCCTATAAGGAGAGAGTGTTACAAAACAGTACTGCACACAACAGCATTACCTTATTTAAAAAAAATATATATCATTTTATGCATGTATTAAAGTTATAACCAAGTATTTCTTTTCTACTTTGGAAATTGCACATAACACAACAGTGTTCCATAAGGAAGGGAAATTTATAATAAACGTTTATCTGGATACCTCATAAATATACAAAAAATTTGACTTTTTGAGAATTTGGTTCTCTCAGAAATGTTTTTAAAAAATTATTAACTGAATGCAAATACATTAATTGTGTCAAAAAAACCAATCTACTTTCAGGGAACAAACATCTTATCTTATCTGCCAAACTTTACATTAAACCTGTAAACTCTAGTACAAGAGATGTTACAACATTGTACATGATGATCCCATATTTGGGGGGATTGGAAGCAGTAGAACTGGAATTAATGAACAGTGAAATTAAAAATGTGACTTATGTATTCTTAATGCAACTTTAATATTTTTTGCTACAACTAATTCCAAACTAGTGTGCATTATGGAATCTTGATGCAACTTTTATATTTTATAATGCAACTATTCCCAAAACTAAGATATGTATGTTTTTTCAACTAACTGGGACTTCAAAAGTGTTGTAGTGCAGTGCCAGCCTATGCTAATACTTTTATGATACATATTGAAAAGCTGTACATATTAGACAAGGGTTCACCAACCTTTTATGTAATAAGAGCTACTTTTGCTCCATGAAAATCATCCTTAGCCACTAATATTGTTAGAATTGTAATTGTGACCACATTAGACAAGATTGCATTAGTATCCACCATATGTAAGAATACAAGCAGGGATCACCTCAGTTCAACAGGAATGTTTCCCTGTAGTAATGCTTTGTCAATGAGGAATGTCCCTATGTGGGTAATACCAGTTTTCTCCAAACATCAGTTTATGAGATCTGAAAATACACACATTTTCATCTTGATCAAACACTTTTCAATTTTTGTATACACATAATAATTCAACTAGGAAAGAGCTTCTAAAGTAGTATGCTGAGCTCTACTCAGAAGAGCTACTTACAGGTAGGTAGAGAGTGACCAGTAGCTTTCAAGCTACTGGCAGGAGAGGCCTGTATCATACAATAAAGTCTTAAAAGTTGGTTTAAAGTCATATTTAGATACATTGAGGAACTATTCATTTTCTTGGTAGATCCAACAGACTTTGTGACACAGAATATCAATACCTTAAATTGCAGACATGATCACATACATTGCTCATTTACCATAGGATGATCATTCACTATTTGAATATAACAGGAAGACTCATACAACTATGCATATTCTCCATTACTGTTGAAAAAGACATTGTATTAGAAGAAGCAGAATTGAAAGAGAGCAAGAAATGAAGTGTCAATAGTTCAGGAATAGAGCATAACTTGACGAAATCACAAGGAAACCATGATATCAGTTAGACAACTCACAAGAGAAGCAGAGGGAAGCCTAAAGAGAAGCAGAAACATCTCACTATAGTTTTCACATATCTGCATGTGTTACAAATTACACAGGTTAAACATAGCCATAGAAGCAATCAGAATTTAATACCCATTTATCAAGAATTAAACAATATTGTGAGAGCTTAATCAATCTTCACATATAGAATGAATGGAAATGTTAAAGAAATTTTGATTCTGACAAAATACCTATGTTTTGGAGCACACAAGTGATCTTCAAGAAACAAAAGCAGAACATGAACCCTTGTTTAAATTGCAGATATTGTTCCACATAAAAGGGGGAAAGATAGTTTTAAAGATGTTTTATTAATGGTACAGTATTGCATTAATTACACGAAGTGTCAGTATGGAACTTGATAATGTCCAGAAAAACAAAGCTTAAATATATGGTCATGAGAGTAGCGTTTGACAAAAATAATTAAAGTCGCCATTAGCAGCACACTTTGAAGAAATTAAGTATTGTATTAAATTAATATGGTTTCAAATCACAGAGACTGTCACATCATTTTGCATGGTAAAACAAAGAATTCTGGACCTGAATGTTATTAAATACTGGAATAATATCAAATGGTCTTTTGAATGAAACTTCAGAAAATTAAAGTACTTGACTGGGAAGGAAACAGAATTGTAGGGCAAGGTGGGTGGTCTAATTAGGAACATTTGGACATTTTCGATGATATACAGGGGTAATGATGTTTGTCATCAAAGGTATGGTTTGGTTAATAAACAGAGACACTTTATTCAAAAATTGATTGGAGTTCAGGTTATGGTAGTTAACAAAAACAAATGGTGGCTAGTGTTAATTGAGATCTACATAGACAAAGAAACACATTGTTAACAGCCTTCTTAGCATATTTTTACAGGATATGAATATATCTGTACTTTTTTATTCCAATGTAATGCCAAAACACAAAATACATAAATTGTTTTCTTGTAAAAAAAGATATTTTCAATATTACACGGAAAATTGACAGAACACAAGTATTCAGAAAACAATAACAAAAGAGTAATCAGAATTGAAAAACAATGTTTACAGATTGGATTAAAGGTTTATAAATTTTGGACTGCATAGTCCACTGAACTTTTGATATATCTGGTTTCATGCCTATACAGCAAACGATATACCAAGAGTACCCTATTTACCATACAAAAGAGAACATATAAGAGAATCAATAAGGGCCTGATTTGAAGTTTGGTGGAGGGGTTACTCTGTCACAACGATGATGGATATCCCGTCTGCCAAAATATAAATCCCATTATATCTATGGAATTTATATTTCAGTGGATGAGATATCTGTCACCATTGTGATGGAGTAACCCCTCCGTCAAACTCTAAATCAGGCTCACTAAGACTCCACTTGCAAGACAGGCAAACATTTTATGAATATGCATTATAGTGATTGTACAGTTATTAAATATGTGGGGATTGATTGTGTAAATGAAAATCCAAAAGAAGGTATCAGTGCTCTGTTCCCCTGACAGGATGGCCATCTGGGCAGTGCCCATGAGCTTACTTATCTTCAAAGAGGCCTACCATGTCACAGGCAGATGTAGCTAACACCTAGTCCTGCCCCCTCTTTAGACTTATTAGCCGCCTAGTCACCAATCCCAGTGGGATAGGAGCTGCCCCCAGAACTGGTTTCAAGTGGTCACAGAGAAGGGTTTGTTCATTTCCCTGGCTACACCTTTAGGGTCGGCACAGGAGCTCTGCACAAGCAAATAAAGCTTGCCATCTTGGTTTTAGGTTGCAAGGGGCACTGTGGGATAGTTTGCAATAGGGAAAACAAGACAGGGACAGGGACTGCTACAAATGTAGGCAGAGTTACCCCGAGGAAACTTTTTCCCTATTGATTAGGGATGGGTCGGGAAGTGAAACTCCAGGGGTCAGTTTGCCGACCGCCTGGTAATCTACAGGGACGCAAAAACTGCAAATAAAAACCTTTCCTGGACAGGCCCAACTGACCAGTTTAAACAGGACATGCCCTGGACCATGCTGGTGGCTTCTGTTGGAGTGAGTTCTGATCCCAAAGATCAGTTCTTAATGCCTTGGAGATCCTAGCTGGTGTAAGAATGCAATCCTCCTGCCTAACCCTAAAAGCTAGGACTTAGAAACCTTTTGCTAAATGTTTGTTGAAGAGTCTTTATGGGACCAGGACCAAGCTGTCAGCCAATCGGCCAAGGGTCCATTTCTAGTGGGATTGCCTTTGCTGCTGCTGTTGTCTCTGCAGCAACAAATCCGGTTCAGTGGGCCCAATGTCAACCAGCATCCAACAACATCAAACACTCTAGGGTTATAGCTTGCAGCCTTGACCAGCTGAGGAAATCCAACTTTCAGAAAAGAATCCAAGTCTGAAATTAGAAATCTTCACAAGGCCAGAAGCTGGGCAGCATCTGACTGATTTTTGTTTAAGGTTTTAAATAATTTTATTAGATAAGGTACTAGCATACAGACTAGATATTTTTGTTCTTATAAACGATAGGGAATGTATTGTGTGAAAAGAGACATAATGAAATATCAAAAGAGAAATACATGGAGATAACTAAAACTTACAGAAACATTAACATGTAGATGTGGGAATTGGTCTGAGCGTGTCCACAATTATGAGCATTCAGGGACAACCAGAGGTTGTAGTCGATGTACACAGGTACAAGGACGTAACCTCACATATATCCATGGCTGACAAGATAGTCATTCTCTGATCTTAGGCAAATGCCTTCATTCATCTTTATCACTTAGTGGGGGAAAGATATGACAGGGCTCTATACTCATGACATGCTGGCATTACTGATGTTTGAGAAGGGACTAAAATAGTCACCTTGATGGATGCCGCAGTGCTAAGTAGTATCACTTGGGCAAATTACAGTGAAGCAAGCTTTCTCTTTTGTTCTCTTTTGTTCTCTTTTCCTCAAGAGGTGGCACACATTTTGAAATATGAGAACATTGATTATTGTTCTGGACCATGCTGCCAGACACCATGGATGCCACACAGATTTCTGTCCACTTATCCTCTCAGACCCGCTCAGTTTTTGGCCAAATATGCAATGCACAAACTACTGAATAACAAAAAATATTGAACCTTTCACATTTTTTCAACTTTGGAACATTTTATTTCTAAAACCTTTAATGAACCTCAGCTGGTACAATGTGGACATCAAAGTCACCCTCTTTGCTTTTAAAGTTGCACCTGTTCCCTTACATACAGTTCAACTACTCAGCAAAGCTAATGCTCTGGATGTGTTCCTATGAAGAGCCCCCTCCTTCCTCACCTGACTCTGCATAAAGTCTCCATATTCTAAGCATTGCCCACAGTGGTTCTACAATCCATTGTACACACAGAGATGTTAGATGCTGGACTAAAGACCCCTTTCAGTCCTAATTTGATGCTGATGGGCTCGCCTCCACAAACCAGTACCTGCACTTCTTGTACCAACAGACCACCGACCTGGCATGGCAAGCACACTACTCTTGTACCCATTTCGTAGGTCTTCCCCAAACCACCCTGGAGATTCGGGAAGCAGAGTCAAAATAGAAACATGTAGAAATAACTTTGTGTTAACATTTCAAGCAAACCACCAGGGTCGTCTCTTCTCTATTAAGTTTTTGCTGTTTGGACAAGTACTCCATATCCAATGCCAGGATGCCAGAATAGTCCTGGCAAGCTCAAAGGAAACACATTTTGCTTGTGAGTCGAGGGCTTGTCTCTTTATGGAGTGGAAACTACAGCTGCAAACATTAGGATTGAGCCAAACCGGGAAAAACAAAGTCCTTTTTCCTTCAAACATAGAAAAGTCTCACCCTGGAAGTGCTTACAAGCAAGTCGCCGTCGAAGAACTTGGTTTCTATGATAACGTTACCAGTTAAAACATTGGCTGCATCATTTGAGACTCTGGTGCAGCATCTATCAAGGACTGCCAGGTGTTCATAGAATTGGGTATTACAAAGCCAAACTCAAAGAACCACTCTTCTAGATACTCCCTCGAAAAACACTTTCTGTTCAAGGTGGAATTCTTCCATCTGCTCCGCTGATGAGAAGTTTAGCTCCCGGGATACAGCCTTGCACTTCAGTATTTTCTTGGGAACACAAGCTTTTGTTCAACTCCTGGGACCGACAGGTCTTCTGTTCCTTGCCAGGGTATTTTCCCAGTCTCAGCATCCCATAGGTCCATCCAGTTTAGTTTAAAGTTCTTCAGTATCTCCATGGCTCTCTCCTCCTTCGAAGACATTTCACAATGGTCTCTTTCTTGTTCCCCGCTTCCAGAGGCAGTGTATCAGCAGGCAGGCTTATTGGCTGACAGCTTGGTCCTGGTCCCATAAAGACTCTTCAGCAAAAATGTAGCAAAAGGTTTCGAAGTCCTAGCTTTTAGGGTTAGGCAGGAGGTTTGCAGTAGGATCCCCCGTATTAGGGGAGACCAGGGCTCACAGCCAGCTGGGAACAGGTGGAGGCCTACCGAGAATGGCTGCTGTAATCCAGATTGTCAGTAAGAAGTGGGGAGCATGACATCCTAGGGACGGCAGGGAGGAACCGTGCAGTCTGCAAGCGAGCTGCAGAGGGGGTGACCCCCAAAGCAAGCAGTCAGCAGGGGGTCACGGGCAACAACCAAGGGTGGTAAGGACTGTGCAGTGAGAGGTGATTAGAGATGGATGCAGAGTATTTAAGGGTAGAATGAGTGCCTGACTGTAAGCTGTAAACATACGGAGGAGTAACGGATGGGCATGCATACAGTGATATCTAGGGGTCTGTTGAGAAGGTACTGATGAAGGGGGCTACTGCTCAGTTATGGGGCTGCAGGTGGCTGGTCAGTTGGGATCTGAATGTAAGGGGGTTACTACTCGGTTAGGGGGCTGCAGGTGGCTGGTCAGTTGGAACCTGAATATAAGGGGGCTACTGCTCAGTTAGTGGGCTGCAGGTGACTGGTCAGTTGGGATGTGAATATAAGGGGCTACTGCTCGGTTAGGGGGTGCATGTGGCTGGTCAGGTGGGATCTGAATATAAGGGGCTTTTGCTTGAGTAGGGGGTGCAGGTGGCTGGTCAGTTGGGATCTGAATATAAGGGGTACAGCTAGTCGGTTAGGGGCTGCAGGTGACTGGTGAGTTGGGGGTCTCAATGTAAAGGGCTACTGCTCGGTTAGGGAGCTGCAAGTGACTGGTCAGGGGGAGTCTGAATTTGAAGGGCGGCTGCTGCCTGGCTGCAACGTGGAGAGGGACAATTTGCCAGAGAGGGTCGGAGTGGAGAGCTGCCTATCTGCAGGAGGAGAGCTGTTTTCAGCAGAGAATAAGAGGGGCTGTCCGCGGGGAGGAGATGAGGGCTGGCAGCCAGTCAACAGGGTCAGCGGCACAGACCGCATCAGAGGGAGTCTGGGGAACATGGGACGCTGCCTGTCAGCACTGGGAGGTGTCATGTCCCAATGTAAACTGTGAAAGGCGCGGTTCCGCATAACATGGGGCGAAGGCTCCCTCCGACAGCAGACGGGTACTCCCCACGCCCTGTTGCGCCCAAGTCAACGCAGCAGCAGCTTTACCTGCTTAGAGAATTTCCCACCTTTGTTGATGACTTCACAGAGACCTCACCCTTTGCCAACCTGTCATTGACAAGCCCATCTTTGGATCCGTCTTGCATCCTTACCCCACTGAGAACTCTCCCTTCCTGAAAATGTTCTAATTGCAAAGCTAACTCTTTCACCGGGATCAACAAGGTCCTCGTATCTGACCCACACTCCATTGTGGTCAGCTTTAAAACTTACCCTCATTCTGGTCTGGTGCGATTCAGTTGCCCAGCAGTTGACACTTTGCCCTTTTTAGAGCTATTTTTATTTCAAACTTTTCAAAATCATATCTCTGGTTCCCCTTATTGGACTTTTGGTGCAATTTTGTTAATTCAAATATTCTTTATTTTTATAAATTGGGTTTTTTATTGTGTTGTGTTTTCGAATTTGTAACTGTTTGGTACTCATAAATGCTTTGCACATTTTCTTTAGTTAAACCTGTCTACAATAGCTGTTAAGGTTTAAATCACTGAAGCCTTTACTAAATCTAACAGGAATGGTAACATTATTACTTATACGTGTATAAATAGTCGGGCTGTTATGCAGGGTTGAGTACGTTTTCTTTCCAAAGTGACTATATCTGTCATAAGAAGAGCCAACATGGAGAAAACATTTCAGAAGATAATTCACAAATGTTAGTCAATGTTGCAAGAATTCCACATTACATGGAGCACTCGAGATCCCTCTTCAAGGGGGGGTTACACTCTCAGTGTCCACATAGTACTCTTGCTACTATGCCCAGGGTTTAACATCAGAAAGTATGGTATACTCTACTTAACTTCTCTGAAGACCTGCCCTCATTTTCATAGTAGTTCTACATTGAGTTACACATCATCACACATGATGGTGGACCTGTCACTCTAGATATGGTGGCTGATCTAACACAGTGTTTGGCAAAGTCAGCTATGGACCATGGCTGAACTAATGGCACAGCTTGTGCTATCTCCACTGATGGATTATTAGAAGGTTAGACTACACTGAGGGGACAATTACAAAGACTGTTATGAGTATGTGTAGGAGAACTACTCTAGCAGTACCTTCACATGCTCATGAATCCATTTCACCTACAGGTGTAAATCTATGTCTATGTCAGTCCTATGATGTGTGAAATTCTCTGCCGAGAATTCGGAGACCTAGGCACACTTAGTCCTACATTTTAGGTACAAATAAGCCAGGAGCAAAAGATAGTTGCCTTAAAACGTGCAATATTTATTACAAAGTGGGGGGGGGGAATAATGAAGGCAGGGTACATGGAGGGAAATGTAGATGCAAAAACACATCTAAAAATGGTAGTTCACCAAAGTTATATCCATGTCTACTCCAATAGGTCTACAGACCAAACAGGTTCAAATCCATTCTAGCCAAACCTTCGAGTAAGGCAGCAACTACACAGGGCTATTTACTTTAAGGGAATCACATAGAAATCAGAAGATGCATGGAAAAGCATGACCAGCACAAAGCCCAACACAACAAATAAATTAAACTAAAGTAAAATGGGATTCATTAAATGGCAATACAACTCGTATTGAGGGCCTAAGTATTTGAAACATCCTAACCTGACAGTTCGAAAATATAGCATACACTTTAAATGTAAAGGCTTGGGGCTTTATTTCGTGTACTGTATGGAGTAAACCTGTTGCTGGCACTTTTGCACCAGTGCTAGTGCTATGCTAGCTGTCATTTGCATAGAACGGCTGGTGCATTTACTACATTTTGCATTAATTACTTCAAGGTGACCTTTTCTCACTGTAAGTGCAGATTTATTTTTGCGAAGATCCGTTGTTGCAAGTAACGATACAAACATACCTGACATTAGTCAGTGCAATCAAATGGTAAATTGGCTTCTAGTCATAGGACTATTGCATTAATTTTAATAAAGGGTGTTGTACGATCACCTTTTATTTTCTTGTGTACTCATATCTTCCGGAGAGTGCTCTGGTATTCCTTTGCCTGAAATTGTTACCACACTTCAGCTCACTTTCCTCTAGGGCACTCAAGAGCCCAAGTATATTTGCACTGACACTGTCAGAAACCGTAATGTGTTTTGCTGCAGGTGATATGACTACATTTGGGTCAGATGTACGGTGACAGCGGCTTTGGCTGATCTGTAATGCATCCGAGAGCCCGAGGACGTACTGCAGCTGATGGCCTTGGGAAATCTCAGTTCCTTCAGGGTCGGATTGGGACAGGACATAGCACCGAAACAAAAGCGCCCCCCAACAGGTTGCTTACCCAATCAGATAATTAAAAAAGTGTCCCACACTTGCAAATTGGGGCAGTTTGGAATTTATAAAGACGCGCTAATTAGGAGTTTTGCAAAGTATTGGAGACTGCGTGCATTTGTGCTTGTTACAGGCAATGGTTGTAGTAATATCAGAAAAATCAGCACTATCAACTGCCCCACCAGACCATCAAATAGGCCACAAACATACAAAGGTCAGGCCCACACACTGACCTGTCCGCTCAGAACTTGTGGCACTGCCAGATGGTCTTACAAGGCAGTCCGTCCCTGACTACAAGAACTAAGCAGAAACGCTTAACATTGCAAAAGATCTGTCAGGCGTTGGCTGCACAAATAATAAACCACAACTCCCAGAGTTTGAAAAACAACTGTTTGAAAACACCATTTTAGATAGCACAGCCGTGATGATGTGATTTATGAAGAAGACGAACAATGTATTTACTGTACATATAGGGATTTGAAAGGATGAAAAAATCAAGGTAGCAGATCCATAAATCCTAAGAGAAAAAAGTAATTTCACAAGAAATTAATCCAAAATCAATAGAAGTATCGTCGTTTGACTAATCAGCATTTACACTCAGACTCTTGGGTCCATATTTAAAGCAGACCCACATTTTGCCTAGTTTTCTACATTTTTAAAATTCCCAAAGCCTTCAAGCACACTCTATAGAAATCTACCTAATTCGTGGATTTCCAGAGAGACATTTTTCCCTAATCTGCAAGTCTAGAGTTATGGTGGAATCTCTGTTTGCATGTTGTGTCATGCATGTGAAGTGGGCAGAGGACACAGACAGCGACGTGTTGCTAGTCTTTTCTGTACTGTTAGTGCCTTCTCTGATACAATTATTCCTCTACTTCTGGGGGAGCTTGTCCAATTCATGTAATTACCGTGATGCCTTTAGATGAAATTCCTGCTCCTTCGCCCACATCCTAACCAGTACCTTGTACAGGAAGTGAGGTCCACTGTCCAAGCCGAGGACCTGGAAGATTCACAGCCAGGACCTTGTGTCTTCCTCATGACATAACATCTTCCACCTTCCTAAAGAAAGACATTATGATATCCTCCACCACTTGAGAAAACCCATTGATGTATCTCCATTAATCTGGCCTTGCAAACTTAGAGTTCACTGAGTCATTCAAGCTACTCCTATCACTGGGTAGAGGGTGATGTCCAGCTTCTTGTGTGGCTCCAGCAACTATGACATACTGGGTTATGGAAATAGTTGGTGTTTTCAACACTTGAAATATGATGCATTTCTCACAGGATGGAAGATTCTCTCTGAATCTGATCTCATTTGTCGTGGTTGCGAAAAGGGAGGTTTACTTGACCTTGGTGCACCTAGTGATTCTTTTCATCCAAAGGATTTGGTGAAGTGCTCTCTCGATTTGATGTGTCTTTGGGCAGGTTCTTCCTCATTGTTGTCTAACAGCTGCTGTTGGTGTTGTTAATAGGTGTTTCTTGTTCTTTACCTTTGGGTTATGTGGCCTTATCTCTGTTACTGCCTTGTGAGATCAACCACCACTTCTGAGTTTTTTCCTCAGAGTGTCGTTGTGTCAACAGATCTTATTTGACTTGTTTTCTCCTGTATCCTTCTGGGGATGACACTGTCTGTGCCACGTTTATGGAATAGACTGCCGTTTTCACCTGATCAGAAGTTTCTGTGAGGGAGTGACACTCACTGTGACACCCTAAGGACTACTGCTAATGAGAGCTATTTTGGAGGAGCCCCCATTGCTTGGTTATTGAACTACAACCCTCGTTTACCTTCAATTGAGTTGTATCCTGTTCGTGAGCATATTGATGGCACAATGTTGCAGCAGATTTTCTAACCTTGCAGCGAAAGCTGCTAAGGATTCAGCCAGCTCCTGGCATGCTGAGTTGAAAATGTGGAGTTCCTAATTCACATTTCTTTTAGGTTTAAGGTTTGTGCGCAGTGCTTCTTAAAGTTTTTTCTATGTCACGACTTTCTTTTAGAGAATATTCTGATCAAGCATCAGCAGCCATGCCCCACTGGATATGTCAGAAGTTGCAGTCTCTGTTTACCTTGTGAATCTCCTACTGTGTCAAGAAGGTCGTCAGTGACTCTAGCCAGCTCTCCCACTAGGGTCCAACTGAACCTTTATGATTTGGGTGGTACTTCGAGTGCACAGGTCGATTTTGGGAGCTGTTCTCTTCGGCATGTTGTATTTTGTGGAGGTAATCTGCTAGTCCTAAAACATTCGTATGGGAGCTTTCGATTGAGAATACTTCACTTTTTGACACAGGCCATATGTGTTCATTGAGTTTTTTGTCGCAGGTGGTGGCATTAATGCCCCATAATGCTTAAGTGGAACACCGTGTGCTTTCTCCAGGAACCAATCATTTTCACACGTTTCGTCCAGTGAATGCCAATTCACTTTGCTAATCCAGTGGAAATGCATATGTGTGACTGGTGCAACACTGCACGTCTCACCAGCAAGCTTTTTACTCACTCAGCCACCCTCGCTGCACTTATTTAGCTGGTACTTTCTTCTTGTGACTCTCGCCTTTGCTTACTATTTTACATGTATCAGAACCTTTGCTATGTTCCTGGGTATTCGTCTCCCCTTTCCATCAATATCGCTGTTTGCACTGCTCCGGTGCTACTTGATCTACGAGTGCATCATGGCTGAATGTAAGACTGGTGAGGGTTACTGACATTGGACTGCTATGCTTTGCTTATTAGTTTCATTTTCCACTTATGAGCTTCAAAGTATCATTTACTTATAGCTTCTTTTTATCATCATGGTTTCTGACTGCTTCAGCTGCAACTGTCTTTGTGAATTCCAAGCAATAATTCTACTACTGATGAACTATGTGCACGCAAAAATACACCTTCGCTGTGGCCTCAGTGCATCAAACTACATGCATACTACTCCCTTCTGCCATTCTTTTGGAGACATATACTTTCCAAACTCGTTTTGTTTAAATGCTCATGGATTTGTGTTCATGGATCTCCTTATTCCGTCCTCCAATGTTTTGTGCACTCATTTTTTGAGGCGAGCCTGCGAGAGCATGAGCTAGCGCTTGCGTCTCGCTTGCGAGACTCTGCTGTGTTAGGTACAGGGCTTGGAGCCCGCCTGTTGCTCACCATTTGTTGGCTTGCATGGCACTCTTCTTTACAGCCCCCTAATTCAAGTCACTTCTGGCGTCACTTCCGTTTCTCTGTGTGCAGCAGGGATCAAGCACTAATTGATGCAACTTAATTAGTGCCCCTCCACTGCTTCCAACGTGATCGAGGTACTATTTGTTCTTCCTATCTTCCAGTGCCCCACAAACAGAAGGGTTGTGACTGGCAAAAACGTGCCCAGCAGGCACAAGATTGAAAGTTTTACTTTTTAAAGGTAACTTTATTTTATTTTGCCAAGTCGTCTTTTCTTAGTTTCTTTTTATGTTTAATATTGCAAGACCTGTGGCATTGCAACTGCTTGTTTAACGTGGTAGCTGGTTTTCCCTATGACCTTTGATGCCATTTGAAGGGGGTTTGCTGCATGTATCTGTCTACAGTTGGCTAGCACCCTTGTAAACTTTGTGTGCTATTAATGTATTTTATCAGAAAAGACTGGCTAACATTCCTTTCTTTATTTCATGTATGAGTCAGAGCATGACTGGCTTGACCCTAAAATTGACACTGCACTAGGATCTTCTTGATCCAGCAGTGGGTTGGGATGGCGTTAAGATGGCCATCAGCTTCTCTAATCAGTTATCCTCTAGTTTTGTAAGGTTCCACTTCTTTACTAAAAGATATCTTCGACACGTTCTTGTCCTTTTCGAAGATGGTGGACCCCTGGAAAGTCTGTAGTGTGCATCAGAGTTTGGTGGCATCGCACATTCAGTGCTCTGCCACTGTTTCTCTTTTCCAAGATGAGGACGACTGTAGACAAACTGTTATGGGAGTTTTGGCTGCTACATCACTTTCCATATACGGTGGCTCCTTACCATAAAGCTCAATGTTTTCCAAAGCTGCTGGGCTTTAAGACTCCCAAATCACCATGCGCTCACTCTCCCTGGCCTCCAAGAAAAGTGAGAGAGGGACACACCAATCAGTTATCACTCACTTCACTTGAGGGCAGAGCTGCTTTCCTGTCTGTAAAGATAGGCTCACCACACAGCACAAATGAGACACAGTGATGCACTTACCCACTGTGAAGGTGATAGATGAATTAATTAATGGATTTGTTAGGTGATACGTGTTTGTCAAGCGCCTCTGTCGCCACTTTTCATAGATAGGGAATCAACATAATACAGAGTCACTGTTAAGCTGGTAGCCTATTTCGTTATTAATGCCCTCTCTGATACATTTATACCTTTAGTTCTGGGGAGGCTTGTTTCCTACCATGCAGCCCCCGCACTGCTTTACTCTAGAACTCCTGCTAATCCCCACCCCTCCTGTACTGCCCCTGGGTATACAGGGTGCTACTGTGAACCTAGAAGGAATCCTTTTTTCTCCATATTTAAAATATGTCTATGTGGAGAACTACACCCTGAAAAATAGAGGTTTTGTTGCACTTTACCACACTAACTGCACAGACTACGACTATGTTTTCATGGGAAAGTTTAGAAGTGCAGTTTGGTTTGGAAAGGCTGTCACAAGTGATGCTTATCCACAATGCTTTGACTTTGCGGGAGCTCCCATATGTGCATTGGCCACGTCTCTGCACCGTTCTGCAATCCCAGATCCCATCCCTGGGAGTCACAGCTACCCAATTTTAAGCCAACTGGCAAAGATCCTTATTCTGTGAATTAAGGCTTTCACATGTGGTTGCCAATTATACTTTTGGTGCACCTGCATTTTACAGCTCCCTGTGCCAGCTGTCCCTCACCGCCTATAGCAGTCCTTTGTGATCGGCCTAGACTCCTCCTGCTGCTTTAGTGTTGCTGAGGTATCTGTGCACTCATACTCCTCAGCCTTGTCTTGCTTTGTCTCTTCTGTTGTGTGCCTGTTATCCTGCTATACTTGTGCCTGCTACTCTGCTTTACTTGTGCTTTACTTGTGCTTCACTTGTGCCTGTTTATTCCGCTTTATCTTGCCTGTTATTACGCTTTTATTTTGCCTGTTTTTCTGCTTTTATTCTACCTGTTACTCCACTTTATATCCTGCTTTATTTTGCCTCTATTTCCACATTTTATTCTGCTTCATTGCCTGTTAGTCTACTTTTTATTCTGCTTTTTTTCCCCTCCTATTCTCCTTTTTATTCATTACTTTTTACTCCGCTTATATTGCTCTTGTCTGTTTTCTTGTCTCTGTGCACCCTTGCTGCCCGCTGTTCCTGCTGTTAGCCGTTTCTGCTGACTCCCACTTCCCACCTTTCAGCACCCTTGCTAGAATCTACTTAATGGAGGCCACAGTGCGGGTGTCCAGCAGGCGCGCTAAAGGCATGCCAAAGGCACGTCTCTCTGCGCCCGTCATAGCCCGTCTGTGCCTGGACCATGCCCAGTGCTAGGACCCCTGTTTTTTCCACCCGCGCACATACACCACTGCAGTCCTCAGAGCCCTGAACCCCAGGTGCATTGGCACCAACTGCTGTCACACATCCTCATGCACCACCACAGGACCGTTCTCTTGCCAGCACTGCCACTTTACCTGCAATACAGAAGTGACCAAAAAAACCAGAGACACCTTGAACATGACGGGGTCCACCACGCCAACTGAAACCACAAAGGCACAACTCCAGTGCATTCTACTCAATGCACATTCACTCGGCAAACACCCCACGGAGATCTGTGACACAATCTCATCCTTCACCCCAGACATCCCACAGAGACATGACTGAACACCACCTCTGAGCCAGACATCACCATTGTCATACCCAAAGGCTACATGATAACACACCGAGGCTGAATCAACAAACACAGAGGTGAAATTGCCATTATCTCCTAGGACACCATCTACTACATGACCTCCCCGGACAACTTGACCCAGATAATAAAGCACCTCAATTTCCAACTCCACACAGAGAGAAAAAGCACCATTAGAGGGACCCTTACTTACAGATCACCAGAACCAAGCCCCAGCATCTGCGATGCCATCCCTAACTTCATCGCTCTGATTGCCATCAACTCCAAGCACTACATCTTCCTAAGGGATCTGACTTTCCACCTCAATGACCCTGATGATGCCAAGACAATCGCCCCCTGGAAAGCATGAGCAACATCAGCCTTAAACAACTATTCACCGACCCCACCCAAATCGCAGGACACAAGCTCAATCCCATTTTTACATCCAGTGACAGAGTCAAGTACAACCATATATCACAGCTCGCCAGGACTGACCACTACAGCATCCACTTCATCTCAGTATTCCACTAACATAGGCACCACACCCCCCAGTGCCACGATCAAAAAATGGAAAAAGATATCAGAAGACCAATGAAACAATGACGTCAACTCCCACTAGCCAGACACAACATCAAACCCAAAAAGGCAGCAAATAACTTCTCCCACTGGATCATGGAATGCGCCATCACAATCACTTCTGACAATCCAGCCAAACCCCAAAAACCTGCCAGAAGAGCCAACTGGATCAAAGAGGACATAAAGACCACCAAGCACAACTGCAGGCAATTAGAAAGGAAGTGGCATGACAGTGAAAAGAGAGGAGACCATACGAACTTCAAGAAAACACTCAACCAGTACCACCGCTCTACAAACCACATAGAAGACAGTACAAACTGTAGCAAAGAGCTCTTCACCATTGTGAAGTAGCTCTACAACACCACAGCCACTGGAAACAACATCAGCCCCTCCGAAAAACTGTGTGACACCATGATGGGCTTCTTACATGAGAAGATCTCAGGCATCTGCAAAAACTTCAAATTCCAACTCCCGCCACCAACACCGTCAGCCTGCTGACACCCACGAACAATAATCCAAACACCTGATCACCCCTTGGGACCCTTTTACAACTCAAGCCACCATCTCCATCATGGACTCTGTACACTAGGGAGCACCCACGGACCTCTGTCCTCACCACATTTTCAGTCTTGGGAGAAAGATGATTGGCAACAAGCGCAAGAAAGTCCTGAACTCCTCCATCACCATGGCCTCCTTCTCTGAGGACTGCAAACATGCTGAAGGGAGGCCCCTCCTAATGAAACTATCTGCTGACCCACCAGAACCAAAAAACTACAGGACCATCTCCCTGCTCCCCTTTCTGGTGAAGGTTCTCGAAAAAGCAATCAACCAGCAACTCACCAAACACCTGCAACACAAAAACCTCCTGGACCCCTCTCAATCCAGATTCTGAGCCAACCACAGCACCGAGACAGACCTGATTGCCTCCACCAATTACATCAGGGCCCTCATGGACTGTGGCAAAACAGCAGCCCTCATCCTCCTGGACCTGTAAGCCGCCTTTGACACCATCTCCCAACTCATCCTGATCAACAGACTCCACCACATAGGAATCAATCAAATGAATCGCCTCATACCTCAGCGGAAGGACCCAAGGAATCCACCTCCCATCATTCATTTCCAATCCAAAAAGATCATCCATCACATACCACAAGCATCTTAGCTCAGCCCCACCATCTTCAGCACGTACATGACCCCCTAGCCAAAACCATCAGATCACACTGACTCACCATCATGTTGTACGCCGACACCCAGCTCATCCTCTCGAAGTCAGAAGACCCCTCCACCAGCACAGCCAACTTCCAAAAATGTATGAGGAACCTTGCCAACTGGATGAAGGACAACTGTCTCAAGCTCAACACAGACAAAACAGATGTCCTCATTGCGACAGAATGACATCTGGTGGCCTGCTGAACTCAGCCTGTCCCCTGCCCCGACAGATCCACAACCTCAGCATCATACTGGAGAGAAAGTTATCTATGCAGAAATAGGTAAACACAGTCTCATCCACCTGCTTCCACACCCTGCGCAATCTCCAACATTTTTTTGGTGGCTCCCAATCAACGCCAGCAAGTCTGTCACTCAGGTCCTTGTCACCAACAGGCTGGACTATGGGAGCACCCTCTACATAGGAATCACCACACAAATCCTCAAGAGACTACAGACAATACAAAACTCAGCAACAAGACTCACCCTTGACCTACCCAGGTGGACCTACATCACTCCACACCTCTAGAAGCAACACTGGCTCCTGATCCAGAAGAGATGACAGCTCAAGATGCTGACCCATGCTTACAAAGCCGTACAAAACAACGCACTAGGATACATCAACAAACAGACGACTTTCCACTAACCGGCCAGACACCTGCGATCTACCTCCCCCTTCCTCGCAGACACCCAGGATCCATCAAGCCAACAGTGGGGGACGCTCCTTCTTTCACCTGGTGGCTAAAGTCGATCTTCCTCTGCACCTTAGGACCTCCTCATCACTACACGAATTCAGGAAAGGACTCAACACCTGGCTGTTCAAATGAAGAGACCTCCTGGAAGCAACAAGCAACTCCAGCTCCTTAAGACCCTCACTGGTGAGTTGCCACACTTTATAAATCTTGATTGATTGATTGATTCACTTACGTATCCAAAATGTCTTAATATACAATTACTAAAAACATGTTTAAGGTATTTCCCAAGGGACCCTCGGTGGTAATAGTTAATGCTGGCCTTTGACTTCCATTTCCAGCTGGAGGCACTGCTGGATTTTTGGCCACCAGAAGTCCTTTCAGTGTACATTCACTTTTACATCAGTTGAGAACTTATGTTCATTGCTTGAACTCAGAACACGGGTTGATTTTTTTTATAGCAGAACCAGAAACTCGAGGACGTTGTTCTACATTTAAACCATAAACATTGTTACTGATATCAGCAGTAGCACCCACTGCCAATTGCTTAGATTAAAGTACAGTGCCTAGTAGGAATGTGTGATTTCGTTTGGCAAAATGGGAACCAACACTACATGAAATTTTACAACATTAATTGTACTGTATCGCTTAGGAACACTGAATGCAAGGGTATCCTTAGCCTTCAAAAGTCACGAAAGTCACCGGCAAGGCAACTGGCTCGGGGGAGGATTTTTCCAGAGAGACATCTTTTGCTCAAGTCTTTCTTAGAATAAGGAAATTGTGTGAAATGTCACACGTGCGATTTTTTTAAAGAGTTTCGTATAATGCAAAATTGACAATGTCATTAGTTTTAACAGGTTTAATAGAAATCGTGCAAGTCCTTAACTACTCTCTGGAACCTGAGAAGGGTCAAGGAGACAGCTAGGAAGATACATAAAGACCAGTGCTGAATTTGTGCCGGTGGTTTCCGGTGCAAGGCACCGGCACCTATTTTTGAGGGCCTGCACTTATTTTTCTGCACCAAACAATTACTGCGAGCAAAAGACACTAATGGGAATGACAGAAGAAGAGAAAATGAAAAGGCGTCACAATGGGAGAAAGCAGAACGCTGCAAGAGTGAGCTGAAGGGGCAGGGAGTGGATGGTAATTAATTAAAGTGGCCTGAGATGGCTTCAGGATTACCCTGCTTCATTATTCTGTGCTCACACATTTAAATACAGCAGCCGAGTGCTTATGAGGAGACTTTTTGGCACATGCACGTTTTAATTTACCAATTAAACACTGATGAAGACCTCACAAACACTGAACCAAACTTTCTCCCACAACGTCCTGGTGCTGTTTTCCAGTGGAACGAAGAACTTTACTCAAACTCCTGGCTCAGGAAATAACAATAAACTTACCTTTTCCAGTTGTGCCTGAATCACCCTGCTTCCTTGTAAACGTGGAGTCTATTTAAAAAAACTACTGCCCTAAATTATAATTTAATGCCACTTTTCCTTTGTTCCTCTCTTGTTCCGGTGTTTCCTTCTCAGGATATTCTTAACAAAAGAGTCATCTGGCATGAATATTGTGATCTAAATTTTATTTGGAAAAATCTTGCTTTATTAGTTTTAGATATTCCAATATCAGCTCCACTTTGCCAATATTTTTGTAAAGACTATTTAGTACATACTATTTTGCCAGACGACATTAAAGCAACAATATTCGAGTACCATACCATACCATTTTATTGTAAAGCACTTCAACACATTATGATGCAAGAGTAATTTATTGAACCATTAATCAACTGCACACTTTTCTGAATGCATTTTAAAAACATATATTTAAAGTAAAATGCATGCTACTTTCTTTGTTAGATGTTTGCCACCATTTATTTATAGGCAGTTTTGTTTAAAAAAATGCCTGCATGTTTAACACATACTTGCACCCATGTACTAGCTAAACACATTATTTTAAGGTTGCCATGGGAACATTCATATGTAGTATGCAGATGGTATTTGGCAGAGTATAGCACTCATTTCACTGAATTCATTTGAAGCCTCGTCACTGCAGAAGTTTGCAATAGTATAAATATCTGTAATAAAAAGAACATCGACAACGCAAATCATTTTGGCTTTTTTGTGTAGTGAAAAGATTAACACACAGAGCAGGTACAGCAGTGGCACTAGCAGTACAAGCTTCCTTGACATTGACACACAGAGCAGGTACAGCAGTGGCACTAGCAGTACAAGTTTCCTTGACATTGACACACAGAGCAGGTACAGCAGTGGCACTAGCTGTACAAGCTTCTTTGACATTGACACAATGAGCAGGTACAGCAGTGGCACTAGCTGTACAAGCTTCTTTGACATTGACACAGAGCAGGTACAGCATTGGCACTACCAGTACAAGCTTCCTTGACATTGACACACAGAGCAGTACAGTTGGTAAACAGTCTGTTGCACCACTGAGGATGCTTTCTGCACAGCACCAACCAGCCTTACAGATAGCTATCTTTCCATAAAAAAGCTCCATAGATATACCTTAAACAATGAACATCCTGTAACCTTTGTCTTATTTCAGACACAACAATATACTGTTCCCCAGCACAAGTTTTGAAGGGCTTATCCAGGATATTATCAGACGCAACTGGTCACCTAGGGGGATTTGCAGCCCTTGACTCCCAGGTCACTCTTTATATTGTTCTAGAACACCTCTTGAAACGAAATTCTTTCAAGATTAAATATAATTGTATTTGCAGTTTCAAAACAAAAATGTCATAATATCATAATACCAAAGGTGCTCCTATACAGTGATGGCGCAGTGCAAAGTGACAAGGTGAAAAAAGGGGCTTTCATCTTGATTTATGGCGGAGCACAGCTGTTTTTTCCTGGCTCGAGTTTCCAATTTCATTCTTGGTATATTGGTGCCAATCAACATCCTATGAAAGTCAGTAATTAGGAGAATCATCTTCAATCTTGATCATCCATGGAGCGATGGGAAGAGTAATCATATATCCTCTTGTGTCTCCACAATATTTGCTGTCCTGATGATGATCCTACACTGATTAATATGTTATTAGGGTTGAAACATCGACAGAACACATTAGTGTGGACTGGTTTTTAATGTGGATAGGGATATCCAAAGGACAGATAGCCTATAACAATGCATCATTTGTTCCAGTCACATGTATATATTTTTATATAGCACCAGTACACTTTTTAGGTCGAGGGCAAGTGCCCTTACGTGTTGTAATCTCTGTGGGCTTTTAACCATGCCCACCGCACGCCCATCACTATCACTTGTTCATGGGCTTGCCTTTCAAAAATCCTTTGTTATCATTGGTAAATGCTTTACGTTCATCCCTCCTTGGGGCAGTGTTTTTACTGCCTGGGCCATCGACCCTGTTACATGGATAATTGCATATTTACCGATACGTCTGACTGTGAGCAAACTTCTTTTTCTTTTTGTGTCTCTCCTTCGCGCTCATGCTCATGGCGGCCATGGCGCTTTAAATCGCCTTGCTTATGTCAACTGTTTTACTTTTCATTTTCAATTTATGTGGCAAGAAAAGTCCAGTTAGGAATTTACAACGCTAATAGCTCTAACTCAAGCAAACGCGAGACCCATTGCATTGCAAATGCTTGTTTCACCTTATCACAAGAAAGGGAACATTTAAAGATGGAAGCTGTCACAAAGGGAGAAAGCAGGAACCTGCAGGAGTGAGTTGAAGGGGCAGGGAGCGTCTGGTAGTGAGTTAAGGAGGTATGGGCTGGATTCTACCTTTCGCAGTCTTTTTCACATGCTGACATGTAATAGCATCGGCCCCTGGCTTCTGAGCAGAGCTTTGGCTGGCACTCATTCTTTTAGAAATGAAGCACTCGCTCCGCTACAGGGGAGGACCATGCCCAAGAGCTAAGGAGGGCTTGCACGTCTTATGACAGCCCCCTATAACTTGCACCACCGCCTTCAGTGGCTGATGCTTCTCTCCATGCAGCATGAATCATCTGATTGAATAAGGGGAATTTATAAAGAACAAACCCCGGAGCTAGTTGTGGGCACAAGAAAGTAGACAACAAGCAATTCCTTTCTAAAAAGCAGAGGAGCAGAGATACAAATTCACAGTTCTTTAAAAAGATGAGTTACAGGTGGGTATTGAACATAGCCTCTCATGACAAATTCCAAAGATAACCAGGAAAAGAGTTCTGATTACGCTGCTATCTCTCAATGGGCTGATGCTGTCTACCTCTTTCTTTTACCATGGGGAGCTTGCACTGGCTCCTCGCCTGGCCCCACTATTGAAAAAGTGACACTATGTTCTGCTGGATCTCAGTGGTTGCCATTGTCAATGCCAACCTCTCTCCATGACTTCAGCTGCCCCCGTAAGCCATCTATCAACAGAATGCACACTCCATCTATCCCAGCACTATGCCAGGCCATTCAGGGAACAACTCCCAACCAGAATTGCTAGATATAGAAGTGTGACTTCAGTGGTAAACAGTGATCATTCCCATCATTCAGTGAAAGAACGGACCCTGTTCAAAGTTACTGAAGCATCTCTTTGCCAGAAAACATTGCTTCTATGCAGGAAAGCAAAACTATACATAATTATGAAGGAGTGGGAGGTGCAAAAGTGCCAGGATCCTCACATAGCAGAAAAGGCATGAGACAGACCCTGAATTCAGTTTCAATGAAGGATGTCTAATGCAACTGCATTAAGTTCCAGGATGAGATTGCAGAATAGTTCATGGTACATCACCCTCAGCCCTAATTTGTATAGCATCAAAATGTACATATCATACCCTGCATCTTCATACCTTCCACATTACCGTAACCGTTCACCAGTGAGTCTGGAGGACACTTCGAACAACTATCAAGGTGGACACCACAATGGCACACGTAGCTGTCTACTAGGACAAGACCATGTCACTATGCCATAGTGAAGACAACACATTACATCAAACTCCATTAAGTACACCTTGGATTATTAGGCCTATTGATATATTAGAAGAAGAGACCACCTCTTGACCTGTTTTGTGACCTCAGGAGAGGCCACAAAATGATACATCTGGGAGGTGGCCTCAAGCAAAACAAGTGCAAAGAAAAAGAGGACAATAAACAATGCATCCAAGTATTGCTTGGCCCATCTGACAATAAAGGGCTCAGACACCATAACACCAGCAATTCACATTGTGCATTGTGTGGAGAAGCTGAAAAGCACATGAGCAGAATCAGAAGAAATTGGCATTGTTTAGTTATTGGAAATGTTATGCTGGGGAATGATTTAATCATTAATGAGAGTGGATGTTCTAATTGCAGTGCATATGTACAGTTGCTTTAATCATTTTGGAGTTGAACCTGCTGGTGGGTTTGCTATGCCTCACCTCTGCTCACAAACTCAATTTCTCTATCTGTGCAAGTATGACTTTGGTAATTTTGCTGAAAAAGAGAATGGTGTTCGATTAGTATGGTCCCGCACCACCCCATAACCCATAGATGTTTTGGGGTACTTACTCAGTTGCATGTGCTCAAATGAGTGACCCATCAGTATCTGGTACTTCAGTTTGTTGTTTCCCTGAAAGTGAACCTAGGGGCAAGGAGCTTTGTATCCAACCTCACTGTTTACCCTGATCCTAGAATTTTTTGGGGTGTATATCGTGAACGTGTTTAGGGATGTGAGCAGAGACCCGAACTGGGACCAAAAAGTAGCCCTGTCAAAATTGTTAAAACAAGCCACACTCCCCTCTTCCCCTCTCTGTCGCTCCCTTCCGATCCGTGCTCTGTCTCTCTCCTCCTTCTCTCATAGTTCTCTCCATCCTCATGTCGCATGCATGTTTGCCAGTTGAACCCGCGTGCTCATCTGATTACGCTTTGGACAATATGGTATCAATCCACTCAATTAGGTTCTAGGTAACTATGGCTTTTCTGTGTGTGGAAAGATACATGGCCATTTTCTACTATCAAATGCAGTGCAGTGGCATAAGAAATGCAGACAACTATACTCAAGGCCCTTGTTAAAAGAGAAGCCGCACTCTCGTGGTGTAGCTGTCACTGGTTAGGTGGAGGCGGTGCCATGTTTGCAGCCTGTGGAAGGGCGGGAGTGGTGTTTGTTTGTGTATGTGCGGGGGAAGGAGGGCAATCTAGGCTCTCACTTATCATGATTTAGTTCTGGCCTCACTGAACGTCTGTTTGGTATGGAGATGTTAGACAGACACCTTGTCCCAAGAATAATATTGTACAAGAAGTACAGCACAAGCTTGTCAGGAAGGTGCTAGGAAAAAGTGAAAACACCTGACTCCTATTGGTCGGTTTGGGTAATACCCAACAATTTGGCAACCTTATGAACTCATTCCCTATACAAGAATCACAATGTTAATGAGGGCCTTGATAATGGCTTGAAGCTATTTATAGAGGAGCATGCTTGCCAGTGCACCATGTTTTGAAGCAAATGGTGGTAAGGGGAAATCTGAATGTGGAGACTTTTACAAGCCAGAGGTCAAGAGCGAGAAATTATGTGGGGAGAAACTATGCACTTATCTATTAGGAACAGCACAAAACAGTGCAAAGTAAAATGTTTATGATGTGTGTACCCAGACCATCAGTAGGTACCTCATTGGTGTTGCTGCTTTGAGTACCTACTGTATTTAATATATGATATGACAGATGTGCTTGTTCTCTGTCATTTTCGCTTCGGACTAACTTTTTACAGAGGTTGGTTTTGTCCTCTGATGGACCACTATAACCCTTCTGACTGACTTTATGCTATCAGGGGATCAATTGAGAAGCATCAGCTACCACTTGCACCTCTGCAACTCTAGGGTTGATGATAATAATAATAATAATAATAATGATAATAAAAATAGAATTAATAATAATAATATAGTCAGTAATGCTGGATTTGAACTTGTCATCTGCAATCAGACACAAAAATCTGAAATAAGCCCTTATCTCAAGGCAACATCCTGTCAGTTTCTACTTTGCCACTCACCTTTTTAGACTCATTTCTTGGCAAGCAAATCCTCTTTTTTTCCATATTTGTATCATTGTCTATCCATACTTCAAACTTCTTCATTACATTAGCGACACACTTGAACAGTGAAAATATTGTAAGTTCTTATAGCTAGATCCCATTACATTGAAGTGAATGGTGTAGCAATGGTTTTGGGGCTAGTAGTGAATGTGGTCACCTGGAGGTATGCATCATTTACATTCATATTCTCTGGTGTTCAACAGGACTGCAGGTTTGCTCAAATATAACTGTGAGGTCTCATCAAGAAGGCATCTGGGGTAGAACTATGGTTTCCAATTCTACTTAATGGTGCAGAAGGCATCCAAACTACCAGTGGCCAAACTTTGGCTTCCACTCAGATAGGTGTCCTATGTCACCAGTTGTAATCTCTAATGATGGTAAAGGTTCTGGGACAGACCTTTCTTATTGGTAGCCTGTCCTCTTTTTAGAGTTTAATTTTTGTGGATTTCTTAGTGTTTTCCAAACCTTTTGAAATCAGTGCTTATCAGTATTTATTCAGCTGCATAATCTCCCAAATAGACAAAACTGTGTTTTTAAGTGTTTACAAAACATGTTGTTTTTTGCAGTTTTATTTACAAAGCAAGTATTCAATTTAAAGGAGAAATAATGTAGTGTCTACCTTCTGGCAGTGTGTCCAAAGGACCTATCTAGACTGCTTTAAGCATAGAAAGACTGTGCACTGCACTCACAATTACACCTCATTACACTCTCTCACGTCTTATTACCTCTCACACTGACTCTCTCTGAATTCTGTCTGGTTGCAGGACTATTACTGGATTAAAAGGAAAGTATGCCATATTTAAACATTTCAATAAACAAATTCTTGGGAACAGTTGGGGATCATTTACATACTACTTACTGAATATTATCACCGTAGAGTTCAACAACACTTCCAGCAACATAGGGGGTCATTCTGACCCTGGCGGGCCAACGACCGCGGGAGCACCGCCAACAGGCTGGCGGTGCTCCCATGGGCATTCTGACCGCGGCGGTACAGCCGCGGTCAGATACGGGAAACCGGAGGTGTCCCGCCGGTTTCCCGCTGCCCAAGGGAATCCTCCATGGCGGCGCTGCAAGCAGCGCCGCCATGGGGATTCCGACCCCCTTACCGCCAGCCTGGTTCTGGCGGTTTTGACCGCCAGAACCTGGCTGGCGGTAACGGGTGTCGTGGGGCCCCGTAACAGGGCCCCACCAAGATTTTCAGTGTCTGCCAAGCAGACACTGAAAATCGCGACGGGTGCAACTGCACCCGTCGCACCCCTTCCACTCCGCCGGCTCCATTCGGAGCCGGCATCCTCATGGAAGGGGGTTTCCCGCTGGGCTGGCGGGCGGCCGTCTGGCGGTCGCCTGCCAGCCCAGCGGGAAACTCAGAATTACCGCAGCGGTCTTTTGACCGCGCAGCGGTATTCTGCCGGCGGGACTTTGGCGGGCTGCCTCCGCCGCCCGTCAAAGTCAGAATGACCCCCATAGTACCTTGTGAAACCTTTAAAGCCTTTAAAGTGTGGATTACACCAGATTAACGTGTAGTTCTGAATTCTAAGGCACTTCAAACTTGATGCTTTAAGTATGCTGGAAAAAACTGTTCTGCATTCATTGCTTGACTACATTAAGGTGGTGCTGCTAATGTGTTAGCATTCATAGCTGCCAAGTGTTCACATAGCAAATGTCTCACTTTAAATCAGCCCTGACCGTTTAACAGACATGACTTTGCATTCTGAACTTGAAATTTTGTGGTTTACATTGTAACTATGGACACATAAAGCCCAGTAATGAAGTGCAGTTCGGTAAAGCCAGAATTAGCTGAGCAATGGGCCATCTTGCAGCTGTAAATTTTGTTGCTTTGTGGAAAGTCTTGGGTCATGTTTTCATCTCTATTCCATGTACAGGCTGACAGCACTTGTTTCATAGGTTCCTGTCACTACACCTTGAATTGAATGTTTAATGTCTGGAGTGGTTGGCATGCTATTAATGTTGACTTGTTACAAAGGAGGGCTGATGTATCAATTGGTTTATTTAAACTGTGTCAATCAATCCATCAGGATTTATAAAGCGTGGTTAATCACCCAATATTGTATCCTGGCGCTGTCTGAGAGTAAATGTGATAGTACATATTGGCCAAGATTCATGGGAGCCAGTCATTTCTCCAATCCGGAAATAATTACATTTACACTGTGTCACAAGACCAAATACAATTTCAATACTACCAGACTCTCTACAATGTATGAAATAACTAGATCAGACCTACAACATGCTTCTAAACACCTTTAATCCGAGCATACAAAAATGGAGGAAACAAAAGGAACAAAAGATATTTTAGTGACATCCCTCAACATCAAAACTTAGACCAGTCTTTCTTGCTGTCAACTTATGTAAATATTGTGTTGGCTCCTTCAGAAATAAATACAAATGACACATATTCTCTCACTTTCCGTTCTTCGAATGGCATGGTAGTTTGTGGTTGTGCAGTTGTTTATTAGGCCCAGGTGAAATTATAATTCCACTTGCGGAAGGGGCAAAATTTGGTAAATCTGTATTATGTTTGTAATGCAGGGTTCCTGCCAAATTCTGCCATTTGGCACATGGCGGAATCATTCTGCCGTTAGCTCCTCGCAATGTTCACAGGAACAATGTGAGGCTCCACAATGCACTTGATAGCATGAGTGAGCTTTGCCAGCCCCTGGTATGATTTCTGGTTGCCACAAAGCCTTCCGGCTTCATTTTATAATGCCAGCAGACACGAACGGTCAGAGAGGACTGCTGACTGAGTATATTTCCTGCAGTGCAAGTAGATTTTCTACTCGAGCACCAGCAAATCAACTCAAATGGCTCCATTTGCACTGATGCTGATGCTACCAGTGCTATATTGCAGCGCAAGCAGTGCTTGCTGCATATTTTCGTCCATTAGTGGAATCCAGCAGAATCTTGCAGTTTTTCTGTAACTCCATAGAATTCCATGGAGTGAAACTACATACATTCTGCCCACCCCTACTGTTTTTTATTGGTTATATGTTTACATTGATAATCTATAATTTGGTGGGATTTTATCAGTGATTATAGGTTTAAACCTAAAAGAGGCCAGTCTACTCATAGGACACCTCCTACTGCTAAGTAATCTTTGGCAGGTATCCTTTGGTTCATAAGAAACTAAAATAAAGTCTCTAAGTCAATCCTGTGTCTTGGCATGCAATGCCAGTCTTAGCAGTGCCTTTAATATTCTTTGGAATATACAGAAAGGTGTGTTCCACAGCTCTATGATGCTTCTTGGGGAGTGACAGTCCACTCTATAAAATATATCATTAATTCATTCACTCAGTCATTCATTCAATTTGTCTTTTAGTCTTTTGCTGCACTAAAGAGAATAAAATGCATATCAGGGCAAATATGGTCATTGCCCCTCTGAAGTCTCTGGTCTTGTACCTCTGTAAGGTCATGAAACTTCTCTATGACTTGAAATGTCCTTATAATGCACATAATATGTAATTTATCCCATATATTGTGTCAAAAATACCTACATGACTGTTACTCTATGCCAGATTGCGCATTGAACTTTTGAAAGAGAACAGGCCTTCTTTTTTTGCACTTGTCTCTCTCCTGTCTTCCCTTTCCTCCCTTTCTTTCTCCCATGTTCCTGCATTATCACTTTCCCTCTCCTGCAGTTTGCTTCACATCTCCCCTGTCCGGTTGCTCTCTTTTTTATACAGTCTTTCATATCCCTACTCTCTCCTGCCTTGTCTCTCATCCATGCTCATGAACTCTTTGCTCTATTCTCTTCTCCCATTTTCTGGTTATCTTTCTTCTCTCCTTTTCTTTAATTACTTGTTTCTTTCACCTGTCTCGTCTATCTTTCTCTTTCTCATGCACACTTTCTCTCTCTCTTGCTTCTCCATGTTAGCTGTCTATATGCAAACCTATTCCTTTCTCAAGTTTCTCTCTCTCTGTCTCTCAGCTGTCTCTCTGCAGTGTTCTCTTCCCTCCCATTCTCTATCCCTTTCCTGGTCGTCTTTCCTCTCTCCCTGTTCTCTCATCCTACTGCCCCTGCTATACAGCACTTCTTTCTCTCATACCCTTTTCATCCAAGGATAACTGCGTAAGAAAAAGCAGGAAACAAAGCAACACTCTCCAGCAAAAAGAAATATGTAACTTTACAAATTTGTTACTTTCTGTTCAGAAACAGCAATACTGTTGTGCACACCATCACACACACATTGCAAATGTAGTTCAGGACCCTGTTTGTCATGGGAAGACCTGCTCAACACTTCAGAAATGGCTGGGGATTACTTTATGCCTCTGCCATCTGCTAAAAAAGCAGTTGACCTGATCAGAAGAGAAAATCTGGCCTAGGTTGGAGCAGTGCAAAGGTCAGTTGACCAATCAAACATCTAGCAAATACACTATTTAGTGTAAAGTTACTGCCAAAGAGGAGGTAGTGACCTGTCAGATACAGAAGTGGACAGTTGGTTGACTTCCTGTTAAGCTACGGGAATACCAAATGCCACAAGCCGCAGTCACTGGTGTCGAACTGCCAGTTGAACTCAACTTGCTGGTTTGCCTCGCTGAAAGGATCCTGACTTCCAAAAAAGTTTCTAAGTGCAAATGTAAACAACTTCACCAGGACCAATGCCAAGCAGCCACCTCCCCCCACTGCCACTTTACTTGGCACGATCTATGGTAGTCTCCCGCTCAGAGTTTTCCTGCATTCAGTTACCCCCCCAGAGCCAGGACTCCCATCAAGGTCTTGCAAAGCTGCAACAGCAAGCTCCTCTTCAGATCAGCTGGCTCCCAACCCACCGACGGCCCAATCAATTAGGATTTTCTCCAAGAAAAAGACTAAGCAAGAGGTAAACTTCCCACCTGAGAATATGTGGTCCCTCTATACTACCATTGCGGTCAGCCTTAACTTTTGATTTTGACCCGGTCTAACCTAACCAGATACCCACAGTTGGAGCTTTGTGCATTTTGCTGCTACAAACATCTACAGTGTTGATAAATCATATCCTCTGGCTTCCTACATCCATGTTTTGTCATTTTGGTGTCTATTTGTTCATTAAAGTTTTCTCTAGATGTTATAAATTGTAGTGGGATTTCTATGGTGTTGTGTTTTCTACCTTTTAATTGTTTTGGTACTGATAAATGCTTTACACATTTCTCCTACTTTAAAGGTGTCTGCTTTGTGCTAGAGCTACCTGGCTTCAGTTCAGGTTAAAACTATATTCAGACCTAACAGGACATAGTAAAAGATAGTTCCATTTTTACTTAAAGAGGATTACAATCCACTTCAACCAATAATAACCTTTCCCACATGGCCACACACACACACTTGGGCCGAACAAACATTTAGGCGTGTATTTTCCTTTTCATCTCAGCTCAAGCAGAAGTTTCTTGGTAATTTCACAACAGACACCCCACTGGAATGGCAAGGCTCACAGCTACCATCCTGAAGCTAGTAACCATGTCCCACTTAAAGGTGACCATTGCCAAGGGATGACATTTCACCTTATTGTCACCTTTGACTACCTTATCAAGAACATCTGAGAAATACTGCTCTGAGGAAACCAGCCAGTCAACCACTATGGGCATGCTGACTCATATACACATCAAAACATCTACCTTGATTCCATTGATGATTTTCCTTGCCTGTGCTTCGCCATGCTGTGAGGTAAGGCAGTCAGAGCTTTAACATCCACCCCAATAAAGGAGACTAAGGTGTGTTCAGTCCAACCTTTGGTTTCTCCCAGGCAAACACCCAGCCTAATGTCTACACTAGCCATCCCTTAGGAGGATTCACCGGTAGGGGCTTCTTGGAACAGGCTGAGTCTACCTTGTTATGTTCTGGCTTGTGACATTCGAGCACACCTCAGCCTTCATCGGGTCAAAATATATCTTCTGATTGTACCCTCCTCACTTGGATTTGGAAAAGGCAAAGGATTCCACCTACTGAGTAGCACTTTGGAGAATTCCTTCTTTTTATCCTTGTTGTACTCCGAAGGGGCAGACTGAACCCCCTTTCTTGGAATCACCCCCTGGAACTTCTTAGACACCCTAGTGCACACCCACACATCAACTGCCCTACCAAGCTGCCTTGCGTCATACAAACTGGAATCTGATAGATACTGGTGTGGCTCTGAATGAAAATTACTGACGATGTGCGCCTTCATGATCAGATTATGCAGCCTATAAATAATTAGTGACTGTCTTGCCTTTCACACAGCCCTCTAGTGCCTTTAGTGAGACATCTACAAAGTCGATCCAGGATTGTTGTGTATCTTTGTGTGTCCAGGAACGTCTTCTGGCAATCTTCAGTTGTGAGACCACACTTCTGCACAAGGGTATCCTTATGTAAGCAAAGGCATCAGCTACCCCTTCTTCTTGATCCAGGAGTGTATCACTCCCCTGTATTGGTACTAACTCATAAAGTAAGGCTCCAAGTGCTGGTGATCCACTCCATGCATTCTCAATGCTCTTTCATAAGAGGCTTAGCATTTGTCAATGTCATTCCTCCACCCCAGTGCTAGGCATAATACCTTTGGGAATGCAAGGGGTGTGTGGCCCCCTCTAGGCATCGCTGCCCCCATCATTCCTGAGCATCAAGCCCAGCCTGGCCTTCTTTTCCTCCAAGGTCAATTTCTTTTCTCATAGTGCCAGTTTCTTTCCCTCCAAGGTTACCGCTGCTAGTTTGGCCTGTAGCTCCCTTTCTGATTACCTATCACTTAGCTCCAATAGTCAGATGGCCAGTTCAGAAGGGCTTGTGCTGGTGTGGCCCGCGTCAATTCCAGCCCTCTATGGTGCACCAAAGGATCCATGTTCCCCAACGGGAATCTGTGCTTGCCATTCTTCCATCGAGGCTCTAAAGGACTTCTTAAAATCCGCCTTCTTGACATCGTGGCCCAGCTTCAATTTTCTTTCTTTGAACAGGGCTTTGTTCTTCACCACTGTAAGAGTTGTCAAGGTAGCCAGATCCAACTCTATGTTTACTAAGATGTTTAAGGTGCAAAGAATAGAATCACAAAATAATTTGTAAAAAATCTACAATTACCAATTTAAAGACCTGATGCCAATTAAAATCAAAAACTCAGTTTAATTTTGGGATTTGTTTTTCCAAATAACTAAGTGGTACTGCAAATCACAAGTGCTGGACCTCACCACTGAACACAATGTGAGAAAGTGGATTATAAATTGGGGTGGATGATAGTCCTCCACAAATAATAATCGCATTTTTATTGCTAGGTCCAGTAACAGTTTCTGAAACTTAAACTGTAGCTCACCCTCCGGTGGCTGTGGCACAGAGCAGACAGACTTGAATTAAGAAAATGTGTACTGTACGGCATGGAGAAGTGCCAAAACAGTTAAAAAGTAAAAAATACAATGCAATAAAAATCCCACTCCAATTTATGAAATAAAGAATATTTTAATATTTTAAAAAAGCACAAAGCGCCAACTGATGGCAACTGGGCATGCTCGGGACAAGAATAAGGTTTGAAGATGACTGAGATGAAGTTGGATTCGAGGCCCAGGTAGGTCCTAGTAAAAGAGTTACCTTCAGACTTAAACATTTTTCTGGAAAAAAGGTAGTCACTGATGTGTCGTCAGTGGGGCAAGTTGCAAGCTACATCTGAGTCAGGGTTTGATGAGAGCAAGTTTCAGGGGAGTGAGGTCCCATCATAGTCATCGATGAAGGCGGGAAAGCTCTGAGCCGGAAAAGTCTTTTATCTGTGCCTAGGATGGCCTAGACATCAATGGGCTTTGGTTCGGTGTAGCCCTCTATGTATGGACCTAAAAACAGTTTTGAAAGTCAAACCTCCTTCAGCGGGGCAGACCAGCAAGTTGAATCTGAATAACAAGTCAACACCAATGGCTTTGGCTCAACAGCCTGGTCTCCAGCCGGTTCTTCAGAGAAAAATTTAGTAATAAGTTTCCGAGATATAGCTTTTGTAATTTGGGCAGAAAAAGTACACTCTAACACCAGCCAAGGGATCCAGGACCTCAGGGGCAGCACTATGGAGGCAGAACTCACTCCATCAAAAGCCACCAGCAGGGTCTAGCACAAGTCCAGTTGGAACTAGTCAGCTGGGCTCTTCAGGAAAGTGGGTTACTTGAAACTTGGGGCCTGATTTAGATATTGACGGATGGGTTACTCCATCACAATGGTAACGGATATCCCATCAGTCAAAATCTAAATCCCATAGGATTCAATGGGACTTAACTTAGATTTCAGTGGAGGGGATATCCACCGCCAATGTGACAGAGTAAATAGTCTGCCAATCTCTAAATCAGGCCCTTTGTGTCCATGTAGTTTAAGAGGAGGTCAGCCAATTCACCCTTGGAGTTCACTTTTTGATCCTGAGTACAAGTGGAAGGAAGGTAAGTCCTTAGGATTCTTCTCTTCTTCTCTCACCTCACAACAGCAGGTGCAGTACACTTTTGTCTTCCACAGGTCCAGAGGTGTTCTAAAGATGGTACTGGGGTGCCACATTTATGCCCAGTGCAAGCCAGTGGTTGGGGAAACTTGTGGCCACTCCCTACCCAATAGGGTACCATTCCCAGGGGTTACGTTATCCACTTTTGCAGCACTTTCCGTTTTACTGTAAACTATCCCCACTGTCCCTCTCCACCTAAATTCAACATGGCAGAACCCTTCGCCCTCTGTGCAGAGCTCCCTGTGCTCACCCAGAGCTGTGGCTATGATAACGGTCAACCCCTTAATTGTGGTCACTCCAAACCAGTTCTGAAATAGTTCCACCTCCAACTGGGCTTGAAGACATGCTGCCTATGTAGACAAAAGGGAGGCAGGCCCAGGGGTGAGCAACATCTGCCAATTACAGGGTAGGCGTTCTTTGATGGTAAGGAAGGGGCTGGTCACAGCCCCCAGTCTATCCTGCTCAGGAAGAAAAAACATCTTGCCAAACCCAGGCAGTTTGTCCACCATCTGGAGGCAATCCACAGCTCATCACCGGAGAGCCATCAATGTACATGTGACACTGAACACTGGCAAAAAGGCACATTTGGCTCAGGCAACATATTTACAACTTTCCAAAAGTGACATCTTCAAAATAGTAATATAAAAATCTGACTTACCCATTACGTTGTATTTTAAACAACTATTAAAATAAGTCCTTGTATCACTTTTGTAGCTATTCCCAAACAGAAGGTAAGCATTATAAGGTGTTATAATGGAATCCAGTGCGTTCCTATGGAAAGCCATTATTGCCACATTGAAAAATGACTTTGGAGGTTTTTCACTGCTAGGACAAGTAAAACGTAAACTATACACGTGCAACCTCTTAAACAATATGCACCCTGCTATGTGGGCATTTAGGACCTAGGTTAGGGGTAACTTATAATTATTAAAAAGGAATGTTTAGGCCTGCAAAACGCTTATTTTGCCAGGTCAAATCATCAGTTATACAACTACACACCCAGGCTGGAGGAACATGCCTGGAGACATGGTTGCATTGTCACTTTAATGGAGGCACATTATACAAATTAGCAGTATAGCCAAGTTCAATATGTTTTAGGGGTCAGAGCACATGCATTTGGACCTGGTTATCAATGTCCCAGGGTGCAGAGTCAAGAAACAAGCAGCATTAGTCCAAAAAGAATGGGAGTGACAAGTCAAAAAGAGGCACTTTCTTCCATCCAATCAAATACTATAATGCCAAATGAATTATGTTTCCCTATTATATGATACAGCAACAGAAGTCCTTTAATGGAGTTAAGAGGAAACCAACCTCATTGGATATCAAAATCCAAGCTTCTTTTTCCTGCCAAATTAAAATAATTCAGGATACATTTTTTTTCTATGGACCAAAGTGAGACCTGAAACTTGGCTGCAAGCTGGAACTTCATCGGACAGACTCTATAGTAATGAAATTGGAACGGAAGGCACAGAAAGGTATAGTGAACAGTCATGAATAAAGATCACAATCTCACAGGATGAGATGCTTGAGGTTGTATCAGAAAGCAAGTCCTTCAATAGTGACATGTCAGAAAAGGAAGAAGAAAGTAGCCAAGGAATGAGCAAGTGAAAACTGAGGAGAAGTTACATTTGACTGCCTTTGAATTTAATTACATGTAAGTGGTCAATTATGTGGTGTCAATGAAACATAAGAAGAGCTTAAGAAATGCTGAAGTGTACAATCAAAGGGATATATCTAAATCTTCCAAGATGCTTTTTTAGGCAGGGCACGACTGGATCTCAAGGAAATAGTAGTCTTTTTATAGCTATGTGATAATCTTCTTATGGGTTTTGTGTTAGTCAGTGAGGTCATGGTGGGTATTTTGAGTCTTCAACTCTATAGTTGATGAAAGTGGTATAGGTTTAACCAAATAAATTTATTTTTGTATTTGTTAGGATATGTTGTCTTTGTTTTCTTTGTAAAGGGTTGTCCATTTTGGCAGCAGTAGAGTGTGTGAAGGATCACTATGATACCCCCACACTTAACAGTGTGTGTAAGAAATTGGGTTGGTGGTTGACTGGTGTGTGAGCCCTGGTAAAGCAGCAACCATAATCCTTGTCAGGCTAAGGCACAAGCAACCCTTAATTAACTTCTGCTTAACCCTATGGTTGCTTGGCACAGAGCAGTCAGGTTTAATCTAGATGCAATGTGTAAAGTATTTGTGCAAACCTTCTAACAGAATTGAAAGTCCATGATATTACTTGAACTGGGACTGCAAACCAAGCAATTATTGTGCAGAACTGTGTCATGAGGAGGGTTATAACCCCTTACTGGATCTGCAGTTGGGATTCAATCTTATGATCTAGAGGGGTTATATACAGTGTTGTTGTTTATGAAATGGACATTCATTGGAATTGTTGTACATGTTTTTGAACTTCCTGAATCCTATTGAGTAATATATTGGATTTTAACAGTACAGAGTTGTCTTATTCATTAATTGAAGACTGTATAATATGTACGCATACTATATCTAAATAATTCCTCTAGGAGCATTTTTAAGTGAAACTTTCTAATAGTGGCATTGTCAAAATTTTAATTTAAAATCCGACTTTACCATAAGTTAGGATTTTTCATTACAATTCCAGACACCAACATGAACTAATCACCCGTTCCCATTTGGAAATTACACCTATAAAATATTATAAGGTAACTTCAGTGTTATCCTATGGACGAGGTAGGCCTTGCAGTAATGAAAAGTGAATTCAAGAGATTTCCACTACCAGGACATGTAAAACTTAAAAGTGTCCTACTTTTTAAATACATTGGATCTGACCTAGGGCTGTTCAGCGCCTACCCCAGGGGTGACCTAAATGTCTTAAACCGGAATGTTTGGGCCTGGCAAAATGTTTATTTTGCCAGCTCGAAATGGTGGTTTCAAACTGCATAAACAGACTGCAATGGCATGCCTGATACATGTTTAAAGTGCTAATTAGGTGGGTGGCACAATGGGTGCTGCAGGCCCACTAGCAGAATTTAATTTACAGGCCTGGACACAGGTAGTACCTCTTTACTAGGGACTTACAAGTAAATTAAATATGTCAATTGGGTGTAAGCTAAGTCTACCATGCTTGTTTTAAGGAGTGAGCACAAGCACCTTAGCACTGGTTAAAAGTGGTAAAGTGTGCAGAGTCTCAAAACCAACAAAAAGAAAGTCTGCAACCGGGACAGTTGAAGGAAAAAAGTTAAGATGCCAGGTTTAACAGTGTGTATTATTCTTAAATGCTCTGAATGAGTGTTTTGGAGGTAAATATGTCTTTGGTCAACACAGCAAGTAGCTGTATCACTTATAGGAAAGCATAGGGGGAGTAGGGGTGAATGAGGGAGAACAGGGACTGTACTGAAAAAGAAACAGTGGGCCCGGATGCCAGTTTTAAACCCAGTGCCTAATTTGAGCCAGTGATTTCTGGTGCAGGGCACCAGCACTTATTTTTGAGGGCTGGCACTTATTTTTCTGCCTCAAGCATTTACTGCAAGCGAAAGACACATATGGGAAAGGCGGATGAAGAGGAAAACGAAAAAGCATCACAAAGGGAGAAAGCAGAAAGCTGTAAGAGTGAGCTGAAGGGACAGGGAGTGGCTGTAAATAAATTAACAAAATGGTTTCAGGATTACGCTGCTTCAGTATTCTATGATTGCACATTTAGTTGCAGCAGGTGTGTATTTCAGTGGAGGGCTTTGGGCACCGGCAGGTGTGTATTTATAAATTAAGCACTGCTTAAACCTAAGGGGGCACTTAAATATGGGTCAGGGACCAACCAGTGTAAAAAACTCTTATGTATATGAATATTTCCAGGTATTTTTGTATTTGGAGGACACCAAAGAGTGCAGGATAGCCTTCCTACTCAACTTTTATCCTTGTTATGCCACGTGAGTGAATAATTATGCAGTGGGTTTTAAAGAGTGAACAGGTTCTGTGTACCCTATAGGTACTGGCAGGTGGCGCAAAAAGCAATAAGGAAGTCAGCGCCTTTACGCATGTTTATTCTGTATCCTGGATCTTTGTGTATCTGGAACTAGGATAATGAACAATATTTTCTGCAGAGGCCAAGGACTTCATTGTCTCTCTTGATACGGCATACTATGCATGACCAACACACTGCACCAAGACAAAACAAGCATTGGCAAACCCAATGGGTCTGGCCTTGAAAATATGATTAGTCATTTGTTTTAATGTAATTGAAAGGGAATGAACGCACGTGTACCTTTAAAGTTATTTATTAGTAAATTTGAAGTTTTTAAATAAATAAAATGCATACAGATTTGCACCAATATGTTGTAGCAGTTGTTATATTTGTTAACTTACACCAAAAACTCTGCTATTTCTAAGTCTGTAATGTTCATGTTTTTAGATACAGCTTTACGAGCTTCGCAAGCCCGGTCAGTGAAATGAATATATGTGAACTGTTTCAAAGACCTATGGAAACAAGACAAAAGAAAAACATATAGTGGTTAAAATGTGTCCATGGCATGCTAAATAAAAAGGACGTGCCTCAACTATTGAAAACCCAAATACGCAGACAATGCCTACAGCCATCACACACAGGATACAACAGAAAGCGCTCACTGAACATTAGCATGTTGCCTGCCTATCTTTCCTATACCACCATGTATTTCCAGATGCTGCCATCAGGCCAGTTCACTTGTGTGTTTGGGCTTCTCTTTATAATACAATTAGACAGCCACTGCGAAGATAACTTAGTAAATGCTTGTTGGAGTAGCAAGAAAGAAACCCGCAGAAGAGAGCAATCCCAACAACTCTTGCACGGCTGCTCCTGTGCTGACGCGCATTAACGTCAGTGCTTTGTAGTCCCCACAGCCCAGGCTCATCTTTATTCACATACTCACTGCGAGTGTGAAAGAGGCAGAACAAGTGCCACAGAAGGCCCTTTTAGCACACGAATGCGGAAGTGACAAATAGTGGTGATGGATGAACAACCCAACTTTCTGCTCTTTTAATACATGACGACTTCAGAAAAGCAGCTGTAGTGTCCACACGTTAAAGATTGAAGCGTGTTAACATTTCGGCTTCCAAAACTGGAATAAAATAATTCTAGAATCTAAATGAGAATGATAAAAATACACACTAACTACATTAAAAGAAGGCGAATTTAAACATATACCGCATTGTGAATTGTTGAGCCGGTGCGAAGGGACATACATAAATATTGATATTTGCCTCAAAGTCAATAGATCGATTACAACATTACATGGTTGTTGAAGGCAGCACAATATTCATAACGGACAAGCAGTACCATACCGCTCTCAGCCTCCTGAGCGCCACTGGAAGCAATGCACATAAAAAGTAATCAAATATATTCCTAACACTTTCAGTAAAGTCTTGAAAATGTTGCGAGTTGAAGGTGTCAGTAAATTCACAAGCACAGAAAACTGTTTCGAGTCTGTGGACAATGTTGGCAGCCATCCAGATACAATATAAATACCGGTGCTAGTAAGCACTGTCACAAAAGCACTTACAAGATTTGGGACCTCATTACGACCCTGGCGGTCTTTAGATCTCCAGGGTCACGGTGGCTGTTGTCAGAGCGGCGGTCCAACAGCTTCGGTGGCGGTCTGACCGTTGACCGCCACATTATGCCACGGTCGGACCGCCAGCACTGCCAGTTTACCTCCACAAGAGGGACTGGTGGTGCTGGCAGTCTTAATCCTCCAGGGCAGCGCTGCCCTGGGGATTAAGACCCCCCCTCTCCGCCAGCTTTTACATGGAGGTCGCACCGCCACGTAAAGGCTGGTGGAGACAGGGTGCTGGGGTCCCCAGGGAGTCCTCTAAACTGCCCATGCACTTGGAATGGGCAGTGCAGGGGCCCCCATGGCCATCCCCGTCGTGCTGTTCACTGTCTGCATTTGAGTGAACAGCGCGAGGGCTGCTGGTGCACCCTACGCACTGCAATATTGCCGCCGGCTCAATTATGAGCTGGCGTCAATGTTGTAGGCTGTCCCCGCTGGACCAGCGGGCGGAAACAGCGTTTCCACCCACTGACCCAGTGGGGAACTCGTAATGGAGCCCACGGGAAGGCGGCCACACTGGCGGCAACCTGACCGTGGAACTTTGGTGGATGGTGAAAACCATCCGCTGAAGTCAAAATGACCCCCCATGTGTTGATTGACATAAGGTGTGTTTGTAAAGCACACATACACTTCTTGTAGCTTAATACCATGTTTTTGTCACCCAGTTCAATGATGCGCTCTTTACCGACCGCAGGAAGATGAACGGCTGAGGGAACCTGCCACAAATCGAAGTGGTATGACCGGTGTTAGTCACAGATCCGTGGAAAGGATGCATCATTGCACTAAGCTGCCATAGCATTTGCTAGGTTAGGTGTTCATCGAAGTTGTAAACTTGATGATGTAGGAAAGAACAACAACAAGTTTAAAACAGGGGGTTCTGACTTGCGAACATCCGTGAAAGTCATTCACATAAAAAATAAAGGTCTTCAAAACATTTTCAGTATTATAGTGGGATGTGCACTTAAAGGACAGGTACAAACCGAAATAAACACAAACTAAGCCTCAGCTGGATGAAAGAATACATGCATAAGGTAAAAATAGCAGAGGAGGAGTAAGGCTTTACCTGTTACAGATGTCACCACCGCATTACACTTTGGAAATAATTACACGCATGACCTTAAGCAACACAAATAAAGTCTAAAAACAGCTAATGTGACATTACAGAAAATTATGAAGAAAGCATAAAACCATTTAAATGAACTGTAATGCATGCTCCACCTGCAGTAAAAGCAAAAAAACACCAGAGAAAAATATGGTGAATAGCCTACTTATCTAAGACACTTAAATAGCATTAAAAAGTCACGTGTGTGACACTGAAGGTTCAAGCTTAGGCAGCTGGGTAAACAAAACAAGCAGTGACAATGCCAATAGGTCTAGCTTTAACATTTAAAAGAATCTTGTGTGGCAATTTGAAGCATTACGAGTAAGTAGCACGGGAACGGATATGTATTTGCGTGGAAGCAAAGAACTGTAGGCTAATATTGGTGTAGGTTAAAAGGCCAGGTAACAGTTGCACTGCCATTGCAGATCTAAAAATCCATGTAGGTTAATGACATTCATCATCCCTTGTGTGCTGCTGCCAGAGAATAACAACATACATTTACAGCATCACAGTGTCACATGCGTGCCTCAGGAAAGTTCAATACAATTATGACAGATGTGTGGAGGGCAAGCACTTTTTTCTGTGGGACCTCACAACTTTTGCCCAATCAAAGCATGCACTCCTGACTCTCAACATGTGGGTGAAGCCCAAACCCCTCTCAAGTAATGCTCACATAATTGTCTGGTGACAGCTGTGCTTCAAGCCAGACCATAATGAGCAAAGCTGTGTGGATGTTAAACACATTTTGTAGAAACACAAAAGTCAGCCCAGTCTAAACATGCACTCCTCGCTCCCAACTTGAGGATGGAGCCAAAGTCCTTCTCCTGGTTATGATTATCACAACTGCGCTGTCAAGCAGACCATAAATAAACAACTGTCAGCGACATACAGTCCATTATGAGCTGAAGCCAGCTTCCAATATATCAGAGAACAGTGAAAACAGTGATGTAACAGCTACACAGTATATAGTGATATAATATTATATCAGCAAATGAAGAAATCCAATGGGAGAAGAATATCATCAGTAACCCTGGGAGGAGAGAAGAAACTAGACCACTATGAGCCCAATAAGTGAGGGAAGAAAATACCTACAAGTGGAGGCAATATAACTGTGTCTTTGGAAATAGTCACCCAGCAGTTCTGCATTTGATAGAATGGAAAACACCAATTTAGGGAGCGCAAGCATCCACTAATCCTGCTATTCATGTTCTGTTGCACTTAGTGCTATTTCTGAGAACAAACTTTATCCTCCCATCCATTTTGGATGCCTGGGGGCATTTTCATGGTAAGAAAATAGTGCAAAATGCAGAATTACTATTCTTGAATGATCCCACATAATATCCCTGAATATTTAAGTAACTCTGCATGATTACGCTGCCTGAAATCATGCGAATGACGCTCATCCATAATAAGAGACTCCAACCAAGTGAACACAGCAAAAAATGAATCAGCAATAGAAAAACCAGCGATCCCACTGAGTTTGTTCTTTGGTTACAGGCTTTTAGTGGGACAGATGTATGAAAGGCAGCTAGAATGCAATCCATCTGTAGTTATAGGTTTATTACTTTGTTCTGAATTTAATCTGCATATTCAGAGAGACAGTTCATGTACAAACATTTCACATTGTATTTCTTCGGATGCTTAACATACTTGTAAGATGTCCTTGGTTTAGCAGGAGGCAGCATTGTCCTTTGATCAAATGCTACACTGCAGGCAAGATCAGACAGCCCAAGTGCTTAATTTGAGCTGGGGTTACAGGTGGAGCCCACCGGCGCTCATTATCGGGACCAGCACTTTATTTTTTCCTTGTTCCAGAGAAAGAGAGAGAGAAAACCCCGAAAGACAGAAAGGAGGGGAACAAAAAGACAGAAATGCAGTGACAAAGGGAGAAATCAGGGATGAAAAAGAACCCGCAAGAGTGAAATAAATAGGATATGTAGAGTAGTGGAAGAAAGACGCATGACATAGAATCCAGACTACGCAGCCTTGTATTCAGCGACATTCTTCAGCGCAGGCTGCGGACTTCTGAGGAAGCCTTTGTGCACCAGCACTTGTCTTACATATTAAGGGTCGCTGGCACTGCTCTTATATGAGGAAGGAGCCGAGTCAGAGTCTGACACGTAGAGGGAACCAGGATATGGACATCACCTCCTATAACAATTACAAATACATGTCCTAGCCAGTGTTGCTCGCGAGCATCCACCTAACACTATGTAAATCTTCCACTTTAGACTCTCAAAGGGTAAAGCTCCGAATGAAGCAAATTCCTATGTACTCCTTAGAGAGCCTCCCAGATCATCTATTTAATGTTGATGCTAAACTTGCACTGTAAATTGAATTACTTACATACTATGGTGTAATTTTGCTTTTTAGGGGAATGAGTTTCCTCCTTGTCCAAATCTTTTTTCCCACTGGAGGAAAAACAGGTTAACGGTGCAAATGCATAAATGCACTGCATTTTCATATGAAAACATGTGCAGCTTTCACATTTCTGCTGGGGCAAATACTTATGGACGGGGAGTGCCAGATTAGCTAATAAAATTACAATTTTTCATGAATAATCTTAGAATACTTTGTGAAGTTTGTGACATTTGCCCCATGCATGGAAGTAACTATACAGAGAGGGCTGGCTTTAGCGCTGGTCGTGCCCGGTGCGACAATATTTTTTGGGCCCCCACTCATGACCTCCTCTGATTTCCTCACTAATACCCAACAAATTTGCCCCTCATCTCTCCATAGCCCCTCTCTCACGCACATTTAATTTGTTTTAAATCGCTGATAAACACTGGCTTTAGTAATCCACTTAGCTATCCACGCAAAATACAGATCTGTTCTTTGCAGCAGGCTTATTAACCCTTTGTGCTATTTTATGGCGAGTCAAAACTGCCACTAGACAAAACTCTGCTCTCTCTCTCTCTCTACCAGGAACATTAATCACAAGAGTTATCTTCACATTTTTATTACTGCCTGAAAGCTAAATGCACAAAGAACTCTGCATCAGGTGATTTTAAACCATAAATTATTGCTAATATAGCACCCCCCCTGAGGTGATGTCCCCCAGGTCAGTGCCCCCTAAAGCTGGCCCTGTGTACAGAAGCGATTTTCTTTGTAAATCAGACCCACGCTGCTTGACTAAGAAGACATGTTAACCTTACCCTGCCAGTTTAAGCCCACACTTTGGGTAGCACCCATGCAAAGCTTGTAGACCGATGAAGAAAAAAATACTCGTTAGTCCTTGGGACTTTGAGGGCACCGTGCCCCAATAGGAAGATGGTGTGTATGCTGTGGTTTACGATATTTTAGATGGTATAGCAGAGTTATCCCCATATAGTTCATAAATAGACACCCTCTCCTCTCAGTGGGGCATTCGAGGTTCCCTGTGGGTCCAGCCTACACTCTGGGGGCTAGGTAAGATTACTTTTCTGCTGCATGAAAAATAAGGAACCCCGTAAACAGGAGTTATCGGATCTAAGCTGACCAGTACTCGACAAACAGTTGCACTAAGCAGAAATAGAAAAAAATGTGTTTCTTTTTTTATCCCTGTGCAAAACATAATGTGCAGTAAGCCATCGAAGCGTGAAGTAAGCATATATTATCATATTAAATTATATTATATTAAAGTGTAAACAGCACCAGTCCGTATGCAACCATGTGCATTGTTTGAGGTGAACAAGTCTTTCCTCACTGTCCTGCACCGCAGTTTCCAAGTCAATCATCCTCTAGGCGTGCCGGATTATTCCAGCCTAATAGAGAGTGAAAAAGGAGGCTTGCGGTTGGGTCGGTCCTGGAATACGAGGAGGACCAGTGCTGAAGGAAGCAGATTCCCACCGTCACGCATTAATTATCAGCCTCAGGTCTATTAGTGAGGGAAGCAGGACCCTGCTATTTTTAGGTACTAGGATGTCAGTGAAAGGCTTGTCCCCATTTATTCATTCTTAAATTAGAGCAGTCAGAAGTGTCTGGGCTTTGTGTTGTGTAATTAGTAGGAGATATATGAGATGAGACATTATTTTAATTGCAAAAAATGCAGCCTACTATAACGCATTTATAAAGGAGCTTAACAAGTGTAAAAAAACATGCACTGTTATACAGTATTGAGCCATCATCGAAAGCACTGAATTGAAAATGTAATTGTTAAAAAATTGTTGTGTTTTCAAAAAATCACATCCAAAAAGGCATTATAAAAATGCATATTACTTCTGCATATCAGATTTAACAACAAAGGATGCTTCGGTGAATGCACACCTTTTCCTAAATACTGTTCATTCTTATTAATTGGTTTCAACCCTTTGAGAGGTGCAAACGTGTAGCTCTTCCAGCCATAAGAAACAATTTTAAAACTCTGCACGCCCTGTTTTGATGTCGTCATCTAAAACCAGTAAAAATGTTCATCATATACTCTAGTTTCTTTAGAGGAATCGTCTGCTCAAATAAGGATGCTTTCGTTTAAAATTCATTCATCCTTAAAGGATAGCACCTTATTTCCTAGAGATTTTGCACCTCTTTTCTTTCATGGTTTTAGTGTTTTACTTTGAACAGACATTTTACTCGAGATGGCAAATGTATCTTTTAAGTTTAGCAGTGGCTCTTCCGCTAGGGCGGAAAAGTGTCGCCCTCCCCATGCCAGCAGCAGCAACAATAATAAATGGTGTTTATTATCATTTTATTTTTATAGGGGTGGGGCCTTGGGGGATGACAGACAGGGAAGGGGAATGATGTGTAATCCCCTCAGTGCGCATGTGTGTTTGGTCAGCTGTCGCAGGACGGCTAAAAACACATGCACACTGAGCTGTCTCCAACCTGAGTTCTGTTGCCGGGCTGGAGACAGAAGGCACAGGTAGCGCAAACCCAAGGCACTTAGGCCAATCCTGACACTACTTTCATGCTGCTAGCAGCATGAGAGCAGCAATAGGATTGGCCACGGGGCAGATTGGGAGCCTGTGCCTGCCTGCAGTAGAGACCTGAAGAGCAGCGGTGTGGCGATGCGGCGGGGATCAAGATAAGTTTATTTATTTATATATTTATTTTTTGTTTGTTTTGTTCACCCCCGCTTCCACTTTGCCCCACCATCAGCCGCAACTGCTTACGTTCAATGCATCTGGGACCTCAAGGGTCCGTCTTCAGAAGTAATAACAATATCTTCACCCAATTTCTCATGTTACTTTATGTGCAATAGGAAATTGATAGACCTGCTAAAAAAAAAAAACATCCTTTCATCTGCTTAGACTGGAACTGGGTTAGAACCCGAGGAGGAGATATATATACCATAAAATGAAAAGCTCGAATTTGGGAGCAAAACATCTCAATTAAAAATGAAAGGAAGATGACGATAAACTGAGGAAAGATGCTACAGGCATCTCCAGATTTGATAGGCAGCTGTGTCAAACTGCTGACCCAATTTATTTGAGCTAGTTCTACTGTCTTACCATGTTTAAGGGGGTACTGTGCTGAAAAATGCACTCTGTTGCTGCCCTTTATGGAAGGGTCGGAGGGGTGGAGTAGAGAACCCGTCAACATTCTAGAAGGCCTCGCTTGGCACAAGAAGACTATTGTATCATGTGTGCAAACATGGATTTATCCTGTAGATGGAGGCATAGACACTAGTCTGATTGTATATTTAAGAGTTTGAATTCCTTCCTGCGTGAGATAAAAATCTGAGAATTTGAATATCTTTGTAATACTTTCTGCTTTTAGCATAGGTCTTTTTTCGAAAAGAATGTATTATTTTTTAAGCTATAGCTTGGTAATTATTTGCCCTTTAAAATATGTTATAATTAGATGATTTTAGACGTTGCACAAAAAAGAGTTCTTGCTAAATTTGCACATTTCCTTGTATAAGTAATGTGTTATAATGGTTTTTATGACAAAATGTATTATTTTTGTTGTAGGCGAGTTATATATTTTTTACTTTTATAAGTAATGACAAATTGTTATCAACTTTCTGCTGCACTAATTTCGTGAAAATATTTCAAATAAATCATCCTTTTTTTATTTAATCCAATATTTTCTGCATGCTGGTTAGCGCCACCTGCAAAGTTTGTGGCTCTTTTGGCCAACTCATTTTGAATTGTTGCCAAAAGAAGCTCCATAGTGCCTATTTTTTTCCTAAAAGTTCCTTGGAGAAAGGAACACACCTAAACTCCATAAGGCAAAGCCAAGCTTGCAAGGTCCAATTTGGGCTGACTTTTTGGAGCCACAACTTTCAATGTTACGCATATATTAGTGGTCCAGAAGGACATGAAGTTGCAGTGGTTTTCTATTTACCGTCAGTCACCAGCAGTGAGCAGGGAAATCATGAGGCGGAGTTGGACAGGGACAGTAAATAGGTCCGTGCACTACCTCCCATTAGCAAACCAGATAGCTAAAAAAAGAGTCCCACCTTTGCAAATCAGGGCTATTTAAACTTCTAAAGACTAGGGGCCCGATTACGTGGTGCAGCTGTGGCGGTCCAACCGCCACATTACGAGGTTGGCGGGCAGACCTGCCAACCTACCGCCTTCACCGCCAGGATCTCTGATATCGACGGTCTGACAGTGGTCTTGGTTATGATCAAGCAGGGCAGTGCTGGAGTCAGCGCCACCTGGATGGTTACAACCATGTTCTCCGCCAGTTTTCATGGAGTTTCAACCTCCATGAAAAGACTGGCGGAGAACAGGTGAGGGGGCCCCTGCACTGCCCATGCCCCGTGCCAGCACTCAAAGTTGTATTAGGGCAGGTAGGGAGACTGCCAGGTCCATGGCGGTTTCCTCACCACCGGTATGGCAGGTGGGTTTTCCGATCACCAAACTCATAATCAGGCCCTAGGGTATGTGTTTAGCAAGGTATGGGAGACATATATGCATTTGTGTTTGGTGCTTGCAATATTTGTAGTAATAGCAGAGAAATCAGCACTAAAAAACAGTCAAGTAGACCATGAAGCCCAAAAAGAAGCCCACACACTGATCTGTCAGACCATCACTTTGGGTACTGCCTGATTGCCCTGCAGTCTAGTCCAACTATGGCCCTCATTCTGACCTTGGCGGGCGGCGGAGGCCGCCCGCCAAAGTCCCGCCGTCAGGTTACCGTTCCGCGGTCGAAAGACCGCAGCGGTAATTCTGACTTTCCCGCTGGGCTGGCGGGCGGTCGCCTTCAGACCGCCAGCCAGCCCAGCGGGAAAGAGGCTTCCACAATGAAGCCGGCTCGGAATCGAGCCGGCGGAGTGGAAGCTGTGCGACGGGTGCAGTTGCACCCGTCGCGTATTTCACTGTCTGCGCAGCAGACAGTGAAATACATGTAGGGGCCCTCTTACGGGGGCCCCTGCAATGCCCATGCCAGTGGCATGGGCACTGCAGGGGCCCCCAGGGGCCCCGCGACCCCCCCCTACCGCCATCCGGATCTCGGCGGTCCGACCGCCGGGATCTGGATGGCGGTAGGGGGGGTCGGAATCCCCGCGGCGGTGCAGCAAGCTGCGCCGCCGCGGAGGATTCAATGGGGCCGCGGTACACTGGCGGGACCCCGCCAGTGGTGCCGGTCCGACCGCGGCTTTACCGCCGCGGTCGGAATCCCCATTGGAGCACCGCCGGCCTGTCGGCGGTGCTCCCGCGGTCCTCCGCCCTGGCGGTCAAAGACCGCCAGGGTCAGAATGACCACCTATATCTTGAAGTACAGCCCGGCTTTTATAGGAGACCACAGTTTCATAGTTTGCTGCAGGTCTTTCTACAACTGTAACTTCTTCCACATTTTGGCACTGTTCCTTTGCTTCAGCAGGCAAACCCACGAGGACACAGAGGTCTGAATAAATCCTCTTCATCTTGTTCTTCTCAGGAGCTTGGTGATTATTAGGCCCAGGTGAATTACTTTTGAAGTGAGCATAATTTTACAGAAATTTTAATAATGTGTATGTTGCATATATTTTTTGCATCTACATTTTTTTCTTGTGGGAGACTTGGTACGAGCAGCCTTGTGAGAAATGTAAAAGTGTCAGGCGTGGGTGGAATGTTTCATTCTGCCTGCTGATTTGGGGGAATTTTAGTGACTCCGTTTTACTCTTAACTCGAAGTTACGGCCAAATTCCACCAATCGCCGTGTGGAGGAATTTTTCTCCCGTGAGGCTCCGGAATCTGCGAGATGGTGAGTGCACGTGAGATTTGGCCTCCCCTAGCACAATTTTCTAACGTGGTCAGTCACGGTCATAGGGCTGCGGCCCGGGTACATTTGTTGCCGCTTGAGCAGACTGATCTTGTGCAACACAAGGTGTCATTTGTGGTGATTTTTTAGTGCTGCTCATGCAACCTGCACTAAATTGCAATGAGAGCTGCACATTTTCTGCCAGTTGGTGGAACTCTGCGAAGTCTTGTGGAGTTTTTAAAGTTTAAAGTTTAAAAACTGGATTTCCACCATGGCTGCATCCATTGCATTAGCAATTTACACAGCATTAACTTATAAACTATGTGTGTTATACATTGAGCTAGTGTCTTAAAGGCTTTGAGCATGTAAGGGCATGCCTCATGTCCAAATTTTCACCAGAAGATTCCAACGCAAAAATGCATACAATGGACACATTTTACAGGGTTTTCACTTTCACATTTGGAAATAAAACTCCTCAGTTTTGCCCAAATTGGGGGATTACATTCATTAGTGAGTAACTTTGTAGCAAAAACATAATATTTAATCCCAGAAACTTAATCCTGACAATGTCCAAATTATAAATTGTTATGAAAATTGCTTGAGCCCAAGAGTGAATTGGTGAAATAGACCAATTATTGCCCTGGAAAAGTGAAAATTAATCCAAGAACCAAGTTGTTGAGGGAAATAGTGTGGGTACAATCAGAGTAAAATCAGAGTAATTTCAGTATTTCCGTGTTACTCTTTGACGGGGCATTACCAATAATTATGTGATTACTCCTGTTTGTTTATATTGGGGGGGGGGATCCTACAAGGGTAATCGTCACTAGCCCATGCTCACTGTTCATGTGCTGCTGCATTAAGCACTATTTCTTAGTACAACAGTGTATCCTCGTATCCATCTTTGATGCAAGGGTGCATTTTTTGCTCAGAAAATAGCACTAAATTTCGGTAGTAAGTTGAGGAAAACACCTATCCTAAGGGCAGATTTAGAGAGCACGAGCAGCTGCTCACTCTTGCTGTTTATGTTCTGTTGCATTTAGCATCATTTTGTGGAGCAATATGCATTCTTGTGTCCATTTTAGATGGGAGGGGGATTTTTTACGCTAAGAAATCAGGGCTCCAATAGTGACAAATGGAGTAATTTATTTACTAATAGCCAAAGAACACTGTACTACTGATCCCCAAACTGAGTTAGCATGTACTTCCTTGTGGCACTACACTCTCAGGATAGTGATTAAGAGCATAGAAAGTCCTACTGAATGAGGTGATTTGTGTTAGACGCTCAGCGCTGTAAAAGACAGTAGTATCATTCAATTTGGTTGCTACTTCGTCAGTGATTTATTTTGTAAAATGAAAGTACTTTAATACACATATGACAAAATAAATTCCATAAAATAGGGATATGGAAAGAAAGTCAGAAGTCACTAGCTCGTTCAAAGAAATAGAGCTGACCCCAAACCTTATAGCAACAGTGCCCTAAGTGCTACAATTTACTCCGATACTGGAGTCTGTGGCCAATGCTGTCCACGAAGGGTGCTTAATTTGTAAAAGAATGAGTGTTGATGGCCAAAGCTCTGCTCAGAAGCCTATGGATATTGCTATTACATGTTGATGGGCAGAATACCAAGGCTGCGTAGGCTGGAATACACATCATGCCTCTTGAATCCATTACCAGACTCTCCCTGCCCCTTTTACTCACTCATCCCATTTGTGACAGTTTTACATCTTTCTCCTTCTTCTTTCCTTTTTAGGTGCTTTTCTCTCTCTTGTTCTCTGTAAGCGTCCAATGAGAAATAATAACTGACGGTCCCCACAAATGAGTGCTGGTGGAACCCAAGCTCAAGTTAAAAACTATTTAAGTGTTTGTGATCAGCTCCCAGTTTTTCAAGCATTGAATCCTGTTCACCGCATTAGCACTAGACTGAGTCCACAGATCAGTGACCATGTACTTCAGTTGGAACAGTTTACACCTTGTACTCATAAGCATGGCACCAAGAGTTCATAATGCAGTGCACAAGCTTAACCTTTCACTAGACTCAATTCAATGAGGTCATCAAGTCAGCCACCGGCCTAGTTACTACACTACCATGAGAAATGTGTCTCTTTGTTTCCTCTGTTTGGATAAGTGCTACTATTCAATGTCTTCGTTTTGTACAGGATTTTACATGGTTCAAATGCACTTGCAACTAAACCGCCCAGGCCTAAAGTGGTGCCAACAAACCCTTCCAAAATGGTTTGAAGAGCCCTCTCAAACCCCCAATAAGATAAAAGGTCAAAAATTAATTGAAATGGCTATGCCCAGTGCTTTATACCCGCAGGACCGTACCGTAAGCATTGAAAAAGAATGAGGGACTGGGAGATTAATTGGTCCAGTGTACACTCTCCCTATTCATACCGTAAGAAGTCTTACTAAATGTTGTCAGACCAGCCCCCATGCCACAAATAGCAAGTGAGTTCAGCGAGCAGGGCTGTCAGATGGCACTTGGTGGCATTAATAGATATTTAGCTACGTAATGATCGCAATGTAATGACCAAGGATGGGTGCGCTGGATTTCAGTTTAGCTTCCTCATTAAATTATCACCCTCCCCAAACACTACCACCATCAATCCTTATTAAATGTGCATAACCGCGATGTATTTAACACAGTGCACTGATTTAGCTCCTCAAAGAAGTAACAAAGCATTAACTTTGATCTCAAACAGGACAGAAAAATGATATAACCACGCATTGGCTGAATTGTTTAAAATAGAATCCTGGCTTCCACTTGACCACGTTGTGTGGTTCTGGGCAAATACTTTTTATTTTTTTACAGTGCCTCCTTTTCCTTCATCCTCTCATAAGAGCACCTTGAAATACCTCAGCTCGGGGTGTACACTGCCCAAAAGCAACGCTACAATGTTACTTCATCTATAGCAATACCCTGGTTCAAATATAGGGGCTTTACTACAGGTTTATTAATAGCTTCATGGTCAGTGCAGTGGTGGTGGGCCATGAATGATTCTAAATGATTAGAATCTCTCTCTCCTAAATTGTACCATTGCAACTCAAATAAACTAGATGATTTAATGTACTGAACTGAAATACATTATAAAGACCACATTATAAAGACAATGGACTGTTTTGAATTTTGAAAAGTCATTATCATGTATGTACTGTACTCTCTGAGCCAAGCAACAGCAGACCCTTCACCCACTGCCCCCTCCGAAGCCCTGAAGGTCAGCACTGCTTGTGGAAACTCTACAGGAGATAGGAATCACAAAAATGCAAAAACAAATGTTTTCGAAGCATGCTTTAAATCCATGTATTCTACACTGGTTATTTGTATGTAATGAAGACATGAAACGCTGCTTTCTGGTCATAAGGCACAAAACTGAGCTTCCGATTTTCCAACAATGGCGCTAGCATCCAATATCAAAATACCATACCCGACAAGCAGAGTTCATGAGAGGTGCTAAAGAGGCCGCGGAAAGGGAGACAAATGCAGATTGGTAGGAGTGCTAAGTGGGAGAAAACACAATATTCTGTAAAATAACCATCATTTTTGAAGACTTTCAAAACAAAGAGGGAGTGAGTGTGTGTGTGCTTTTTTTGTCTATGGTGTGTAAAAATTCCTGGTGAAATCCAACTGACCTCAAAACCGGCTGAAAGCACATGTACACAACTATTTAATAAAAAGTACATTTATTAGGAGGGTGTAACACCACAAACACTCTCCCTGAAGCTACGCCCCTGGAGACTGACGATATACTTGAGAAACTGGATTGGCTTGCCTAATGCTCTGGAGTTGGTGCAGTCAAATGGCAGCTTGCACACATCCATTACTGTAGCTTGTCTTAGGTTTCCTGGCCAGAAAACACTCTTGCTGATAGAACACAATACAGCATCACTTAATGACAGGCATTAGTCCTCTTGGAAGTTGGCACCCAAGCAGCTTTCCTTCTTAAATTCAGAGTCCAACCTTGCTTCCAACTTGAGGAAGAGCATAGGCAGAGACAAAATGATTCCCCTGGAACACAAGTCTCATTGCCACACTGCTGTTTAGCTCTGTCCTGGATGGATGAGAAATATGGAAAAACTTACTTGTCAAGTGGACCAACACTTACACACAGATCTGACCAACTGTCCTTCTTGCAATGGTCAAATTCAAGAGCCTCTGCCAATCAAAGCCTGCTTGGCCACACACATGAACAGTCGATGTCAGAGTCATAGCCAGCAGGCTCCCATTCTAAGCTGGTTCCAACTGGCCTTAGTAAAAATGTTTATTGGGTCCAAAGAACAGCCACACTCTGACAGATCAGGCCAGAAGTAGGGGAGGAGCAACAAGTGCACTGGTAGACAAGGCATTAAGGTTCAATAGGAAGAAGCCCTAATGCTCTACCCACAGGGACACCGTAACCCTGCAAATTCTACCTCAGAGCGCCATGTGGGGGGGGGGGGGGTTTCAGTAAATTTTATCATTGAGCCCTTCAATGAGCTTAAATGATAGTTGGGCTCACTGGGAGCAAAATGAAAAACAGAGGTTGGACAGGGAGCATGATATGCTCCATTGGAGCTTGCTTTATAGCACCATGTAGGCATCCTCTGATCCACAACTTGTGGACCGCTTCAGAAATCTAGGAACATACCTGAAGTCCTGCCTCTTACATTAAGTATACAGAATTCACTCAGTATATCTTTTGCCCTATATCATCCATTTGTCCCCTCACTCTCACTCGCCGCTCTTCCCACCCTTTGAAGAAATGGTCAGCAATGCCAGCAATAGAGGAAAGCAACATAAGGGTTATTCATTTATAATAGCTTGATTTCCTATTAATAAAACCTCTTTGAAAATATGATCAATTATATAAAATAGTTAAAAAATATAAATCAATATAATTTAATGTTAAAAATAATTGCAAGCATAATACATATTTGTATTTTAATTATAACATATTGTAGTAAACATTTTTGCATTTAAAAATCAATGCAACAAAACATTTTACATAGAATTAAATTACTTTTGCTTAATTCTATACATTCATTTTAATAATAAGTAATGCATACTAAGTTTTTCTTGAGGTAGGGATTTATTTTTTATTTTATACTTTAAAAAATTTAACCTAATGCATAATAGTTAAAATATTTGAATATGTAATGCTCAATTAACATAACAGGGTTGTAGCATTTCCTTTAGTTTTACATTTAAAATAAATATAGAAAATATATTTGCAACATTATTTATCATAAAAATGTCTTAATAACTTTTTCAAGTTAAATAAACATTTTGTCCTATAATTTACCATTTATAGACGCCATAGTCAGGGCAGAGATCTACATATGATAAAGAATATGGATTTTCTCCCTATATTTTACCATACAGAGATCTCTGAGATGACTATGGATACCCCCCTAAGGTTGAGTATAAAGAACATTTTAAAAGTTAATTTAAATTGGAAAAAGATTGTAAATGTATTTGAATGTTTTATTTTAGTCTATGGGAGTGTGTTGCAATACCAGTGGTAGGTCATGTTTAGTGCTGGATTTACTGCTTTTTCTTTATAAGTAATTTCTGCTTGTAAATGTAGCTCCACTCCCTTGTTCAGGGGGCAGAAAGGATTAAGGGCCTGATTCTAACTTTGGAGGACGGTGTTAAACCGTCCCAAAAGTGGCGGATATACCACCTACCGTATTACGAGTCCATTATATCCTATGGAACTCGTAATACGGTAGGTGGTATATCCGCCACTTTTGGGACGGTTTAACACCGTCCTCCAAAGTTAGAATCAGGCCCTAAGTCTAGAATTTTGAGTAAATTTACATTCAAATTTTGTGACTAATCAAAAATAGTAAATTTACTCAATAACTTAAGAGTAAAATTCAGGTGAAAATATACTCACAGGTGTCATTTACCATTATGAAATAGCCCTGGATTCTCCTCAGCGGGATTCTAACCTGACTTGCCCATCTCTGCAGCTGGTGCATTAACCCAATGTGGTTTCCTTACATAGTCGATATGGTAAATGTGGTTTCCCTTTTTGTCCTGGCTCTCAGTGACCTGTTTCTACAGTTCAGTAGCACTGGCTACTGTGAACAGGATGAATTGGTGTAACGAGTAAATGATGCAACCTATCAGCGCCCGAGCCGCTCGGCCCTGGTATTTCTGATGACGGACTTCATCACAATAGCTTCTTCAGCAACAAATATTCTGAGAAAGTTCGAGAGCAGGCGTTCCCTAAAGATTCATGGCGTGGGCCCCACATGCCCCTTGCATATGTGCAAATTATATATTGTCAGAGAAGCTCTGCTCTGAAATTCAAGCCCAAGCAGCCTGGCGACATGTGCTCACGAGAATGAAATCCTCCAAACAATGGTATAATCCAGATCATAAGAGCTTCCGATGGTACTGCCGCAGATGGACCAGACTGGAAAGTGCATTGGGGGGTGGGAGAGACCCCAGACGGGAATCCGAGGGAGGGAGGTAGCGCAGGCTTAGAAGCACTGAGGTATATTTCGGCAAATTGCACATGTGTTCGTCACTGTCGTGGGCGACAATACCATCGTGACAGATTATTTTTATATTTTGAAATAGAAAGATCTGACGCCTATAGATTAGCCATCAAAATGGCGTAGTGGTAGTGTACTGTTGACATCTGGTATCATCTGTATGTGACCAGTTTAAATCCTAGCAAGGCCAACTTAGCTGTTCATCCTTTCAAGGTTGATTAACTGAGTCCCTTAAGGAATGATTGCAAGTACTCTGCTAAAATCGCAATTCCTGCGCAACACGTATTTCTGAAGAGATAATAAACTATATATGGTATGGTTAGTTGCATCATATGCGATAACCAGGTCAAACTTGCCATATTTTAACTGGTGAAAATGCAAGATAGAAAGCAGAACATGGGGATGGTGCAGTAAGCACCAAAACCTGTATCTTGTGTCCCGTTTTAATCGCAAAACTCATACTATGTGAATAGCACACCGGATAAACTCTAAAGCCAGCGATGTTAGGTCGGATTTTATCGGGTGCAGTAAGTTTAATGTAGCCCTCCGGAGGACCCTCAAGTAGGCCATTATCATCTGAAAAAGTGTGGTACAAATCACTGTCTAAAAGCAAGATATTAGCGCTGTACTGACATCAGCTGGAGTGTGATGTAAAATATCACACTTTCTCCACCATGAGAGTACATCACACTCGGTTTCCAGAATCATCACACCTTCCTCTTGCCAGGCAGAGATGGTCCCCATACACAATGCACTGACATCAGTGATTACATTGGGCATTACAGTTCCCCGCACTGTCACACACACACACACACATCGGCCTCCCCGCACACCATGGCAAGTACAGGCTGTCACACGTAGTCATGGGGATTATATTCATATGCAGGGACATCCTACATGTTTCAGCAGCTCTCATCAAGGGCCTGAAGAAATATGATCACATCAGTCTCATCCTGATGGAACTCCATTTGCTCCCTTGCTGGCCTGCATCATCTTCAAAACTAGTTGCATCACTTACAATGCAATCACAACCAGAACTTTGCTTACCTGGATATGGACCTCAGCACACCTGCAGCCAGGACACCATTGAATGCAGACTAAGAAGTGTAAGAAATTAAAAACAAGAAGCAAGCCTTTTCCATCTATTGTCCATCAGGATCCTCCCAATGCTGTTCCAGTTTAGGAAAGAGCTGAAGGCTCACCACTTTAAAGAACACCACAACACAATGCATTAACCATCCACACCCCAGCTTCCTCTCCTCTTACCTGTTGACTTTATGCTTGTTTTTTACCATGTACACAGCACTGATGACTTTGGTGTAAGTTTGGCCTGTAGAAATGTCATACGTATACATACGTGCATACATACATTCCTTTCTCTTAAGTTCTTGATTTTTCTTTTATCCCTCAACAACATTTAACCTGGGGTGTCATATGGATCTGTCCTATCTTAACACTTTTCAACAATTGTCTAGTACCACAGCACAGAATTCTGTGCAGTCACAATTTTGGATTTTATGATCTTATTTTTGATGCAACCCTGAATTATCCTAAACTGCAATGAGGTCACGGTGTCTCAAACAAATTGCTGCCTGTTTTAGCAAAGGCTCAGCCAGCCCAGCAGACCTCAGGGGCCAAGACCCTAACCTGGACCAAGGAGCAGAGGCCAGATGGACAGAGACTGTAAGAATGGTAGGTGATTAGAGTTACCTTGGCTCCAAAGCAAGGAGGGAACAAAAATGGCATTCAAGAGGAAGCTGAACCTATGCCTTCATCATTGCAGATCGCAAGAATGTGCTTAGGGCATGATGATCAAATAGCGAATGTCACAAATGACTGAGTTCCAGAGGGTGGCTGGTAACTTTCCAGGAGTCAGGCATAACAGTGGGCAAGGTTATTTTTTGACAAGGCATGAGTATGCAAGGGGGGTGCCTTGACCAAGGGGTCCTTAGGATGTCAGTTGGTAAGGTCCCTGGTGGAGTACAGAACAAATAATGGAGGCTGAAGGCAGGCACTACACGTGTTCCTGGCCTGGGACAGAACTGGCTGTTAAGCAGATATTACTAGCAATATTAAGCCTCATACCTGATGAATGTCCCCTCAATAAAAATCAATAAACTGATGAACTGAAAACGAAAGTCTTAACAAAGAGTGTGCCACCTACAGGTAGGTGTATTTATGTAATGACTGATTGTTAATGGACTGTGGCCTTTTTTCTCCAGCAACTGAGTCTGTGTAATGTTTGGTAGTGTGGCTTGTCAATGGAAAGTGGGGAGTGCTCAGTGATACAAATGAACAGGTAAAGTCCAAATCCTCTTTTCTCTGAGGAAAACTGGCTAAGTCTAAATCATGTTAAAACTGAATTAGTGGTCATTGGCCCAAGAAGCTCATCCCCTACAGACAACTGGCCCCTTCAACAGCCATACTTCAGTTCTGTAATCTGAAAGTTATGTGTTCTTGTAGCCAATATTATAGCCTACATGTACCCAGCACAACACAATACTCATTTTAATGTCACTGCATCCTAAAGGGTACCCTTTAATTCTCAGGCACCAAAGTATTGTGCTCATCTTTGAGATGGCAATTTAATACGTGCAATGTTCTAATTGCATCTTGGCAGGGTTCCCAGGAAAGGCAATTGTGAAGTACTGTGCTTATTGCATAGCACAGTACACAAACATGAAGCTCCTGCATATTTCACCAGACTTGCTGAATCCTACTGGCTGACCAGATATCTACATACATACTTTCAGAAGAGATATCTTTGCTTATTGGGAGCCCCAAGTGTTTTAGTGACAGATTATGTACAAATATTGAGCTTCTTTCTTTGAACCTCATTTTTTCACCCGAGCATCATACTAGACTTTATAACAGACTAGTTTACTCTTTTAGATAGGAGTATTTGAATATGGTAGGTCAGTGCAAACCCATCACCACCCTGTAAGGTTCATTTTTTAATACTTTTAGGTCGGATAAGAATAAAGATATTGCTTTTATCTCAATCTGTTGAAGATAATTTAATAATTTAATATCTCAAATAAGTAAAGATCTTCAATCTAAATCAGGGAAATGTAGGTTCATTGAGCTGGGGAAAGACGAGCAATTGAAAACGTAACTCCACTGAGATAAAATAATGTCTCCTGATTCTCATTACATGCCTACTTAAGTAAAAGGTATACTTGGTTGATATTTTGAAAATCTGATTTCTGTTTCATTTAGTGAGATATCACATCTCAAGTTTTGTCCCCAATAAATTCTAGCTAGCATTGATGCAAACAAGAAGAAGTAGCTTTATGTTTTTTTCAGTCAATTGAAATCTCGGTTGAGTAGCTCTGGCTGTAATCAAGCTAAGTGAGTGCTCACATTGATGAAGTAAAGTTAAGATTCATATCAAAGAAGTAAATAAATATGGCTTGATCTCAATTAACTAAGGATGAGCTTTGATGGCAACCAAGTGAGAATAGCTTGATTTCAATCACGTAATATTCAACTCAATGAGAACACACATTTGATTTTGCATAACTAAACTAACTTTGATCACATTCAGTAAAGTTAAACAAAGCTTTGATTAAATCAAGTAAAGTGTATCTTAACCAAGTAAAATTAACTTTGGTCTCAACCCAGAAAAGTTGCCTGTGTTCTCGATTGGGCAAAGTAGCGTATGGTCTCATTCCAATAAAGTTAGGTTTGATCTCAATCCAGTAGTTTGAGTTTTAATCTCAACTCAGGGTTTTAGCTTTAGTCTAAAAGATGGCTTCATGATCAATCCTATAAAGTTGCATTCTGTGTCATTCAAATAAAGTTAGATCTGATCTGAATGAAGCAACGTTAGCTTAAGTTTAAACCTGTTCAATGTTACAGTGTTTTCATCTAGTTATTAAAGTAGTGGTCTAACTCACATTGCATAAGTTCAGTCAAAGAAAGTTGCTTTTTTCTATCAATAAAAGGACGTTTTGATCACAACGATATATAATTAACTTTGGTCTAAAGTTTGTGAATTAATCATTGTACCCAAACAAAAAAAGTTAGATATTTATCTAACTCACATAAGGTTAGCTCTGGTACGAATAACGTAAATGTATCTTCAAATTCAATTAAGTAAAGTTAAATTGTATCTCAATAAAGTCAGTTTGGCTTACATTTGAGTCAAGAACATTTACCTTTGATGTCAATCAAGCAGATGAACTTTTTGGTCACTCATATTAAATCAGCTTCAATTTCTTTGAGGTGGCTATTTGCTTTTTTAGCAAGCATGGTATTTTCTCACAATCTCTATGCAATGACAGGCTGATTTGACTGAGAGGGACTTACCCTGTCTTCTTCCTCTCTTAAATCTGGCATTGTGCTGATGCAGAGACTCACAGCTGTGGTGGCCACAAAAAGAATGGAGAGGCAGGCAAAGACTTTCCCAGGCAGTCCCGACTGTGGGTTTTCCACCATATCCCTCAGTTTTGTCATACATTGGCCCATCCGCGTATCATCGTCCAAGACACAGATAGTTTCCCTGTTCCTTTGCAGTTCCTCTTCTTTGCGGACCTCCGCCAGCTCCTCAAGTTTTTGAAACAATTTTCTCAGGCAGCATCGCTCCAAGTTGGACTCCTCAATGCCCCAGTACCTGAGTTCGTCCTGGAAGGATAAGGCACACATCTCTCGCAAAATCCTCAACTTCCCTGCTGCCAAAAAGCTCATGATCATGCTGAAAGCACATGGGTTTCGGTCGAAGAAGAACTCATTGGTGTCTTCATCATAGTCATCACACAGCTGAATGATCTCCTCATAGTTGCTGCAGAACCTCAATTTCCCCAGCCTGGTCATGGGAAAATCATCCAAAGTGCTCCAGGGCACCAAGTACTTGATGCCTCCTACGTTGACAATGAGCTCGTGTTTCTGGTCAGCTGTATATAGATCATCGGGGTGATAAATCCTCCAAGCCCTTTCATAATGAACACCTTTGATGGTTTGTGACTCTACAGCCACCGGGAAGAACTGGTTCAAGGTGCTGCTGGAGGTGTAGCTAAGGTTACTATAATCTTGTTCACTGCCTCCAGAGAGAATCGGCATTGCGGTGGCATGTGCGTGCATTCCTTATTGAAGATCATAGCACTGGAATTAACTGGCAATAGGAGGGAAGCAAAATCAGCGTCAGAGAAGAACATCAAAAGCAAGTGATTACGTATGAGTGCAGTTATGAGAGCACTATTGGCGCAAGATACAACTGCTGGCCCCAATGCATTTTTTTCAATGTACAATATTTTATCATCCATTTATAAAGCGACTAGGTACATTGTGGATTTCCTCATTTAAATTATGTGCTATATCCTACTTAACAATAAAGATGAGAATGCATCAAATTGCAAGACACACAAAATGAATAAATGAGTGTACACTGTAACATTTGGTACACTTGTAACATCTGTAATTTACTGTAAGGCGCAAGTATGTATATAGAAAATGCGTGTTACCATGTGCATCTGTGTCAATATCTATATTTTACTTATTTATATATAAATATCAAAGGACATTCACACACAGGATTGTCTTTTATCGGCCCATTCTTATGTGAACTGCTTGCCATTCCGACTTACTCTGTGCGCAGTCAGCGGTAGGTACAGCAGAGCTCTCCGTCACGTCCCGGCGGGGAAGAGCAGCTGCAGTCTCTGGCACACAGAACGGAAGTGGCTTCTTGTGACTTGCAGTGACTTGCCCCGGTCAGCACAGAAGTTCGGCAGTCCCGGTGCGTCGGGCGGGCTCTGGCGTGCCGGGTGGCCCCCTCACTTCTGACTGCTCTACATTGCCCAAGCACACGGGGCGCGCGCATCGCTGAGAGCGCAACCCCAGAGCAGCGCGCGGCTCACCTGCGAGCGTTCATCACACTCCGTCCCGGCGCACTTCACGCGTGGCGTGCTGGCTCTGCACGGAGGTCTGTGTGCCACGGAGCGCTCAGTGCGCCACTAGTGCAAGTGTCTCTGAACCTCCTCTGCACGGCGAGGGGAGTACTGACACCAGCGTTTCACGCCATGTGGAAGAAACAACCTCCCCTATGAAGCTGGGACTTCCCCTCAGGCCAGTGTTTTAAATGGAAACATAGAAGTGCAGGTACTCTCTAATTAGAGTACCCGTTTGCTCCTGAGAAGGACCGGTACTCATCCATGGTAAGGTATTGCAGCAGCGTTGAGAGATGTAGGTACTCTCTCCCCTTCAAGCATCCGTGCAATGTAAATCTGAAAACGCTCCCTCGCTTCAGTCTTTCGTGGCAAACATTAATCCGTCCTAGGAAGTAAGCGCCTCCTTTCCTTCACAAAGTCCAGCCACGCTTGGGGCTCTCAGAGCGCTTAGAAGCGCGCAGATTCCCTCAGAATCTGCCCCTCACAACCGGCTCATACACGCAGCGTGGGCAGGAACCTGCACGTCCTCGCTGCGGGGCAGCGGCCGAGTCCCGTGCCGGTGTGTGGTGTGGCCTGGGACTCGGAGGGTGCTCAGTGTGAAGCGCCCCCACACTAGGAGGCTGCCACGGGATCTAGGTCCGCGAGGACGGCGCACTTCGGTGTACTTCATCCCGCGGGGCTGCAGCACCTGTGTGCCAGTGTACTTTCGCGCTGTAGAAAGTGACCGCAGCACAAAGCACAATCCGATCTAAGCACTTAGGTCCCCACGCACAATCCGCTCTAAGCACTACGGTCCCCTTGCAGCCTTATCGTTTCAATTAGTGGTTGTTTAGCCCGATATTAATATTTTAGTTTTGCTATACTCATATTTCTACTCTATCCAAACTCTCACTCTTTTTTAGAGTCTAGGGAGTGAGTCCTCAAGTGATCCAGAGAGGGCGGCAGGCTCTGGCCAGAAGACGCATTATGCAGATAACAGTGCTTTATTGTAAGCAGTAAAGCATTTATTACATTTTAAAAAGATAACAGAACTTAACTGCAATGTTTAAATAATTCTAGATATATTTAAACATTTCCAACTTAATACAATAATTGTGAAAAATCTGAGGGGGCAGACGATGTGGGTGGCATTACAAAGTTTGAAAACCACTGCTCTATGGGGAGTTGTAAACTTTTGTTTCTCTCTCTCGCACTCTTTCTCTCAATCTTTCTCCCTCGTTTTCACTTTTTCTAAATTAAGGGACATATGGCAGGCAAATTAAAATTAATATTTTTTGTTGCTTTTATATCATTGTTATTATTTGTGGGGGTAGGGATTTATTTAGCTTTTGTATTTTTGTCAATTTTGCGAACAAGGTCTGGAGGTTCACCAACCGCAATGGACCATGGTTACTTTAATGAGGCTTTTGGTTCATGATGTGGTGTCTGGTTTGTGAACCAATTTTTGTTTGTGAACCACGAGTGATCGCAGTCCCTGGGCAGAGGGCACTTGATCATGCAGCACTTAATGAGGATCTTGAAACTTATGTGATTGGAATCATTGTTTGCTTGATGGTATCTTTGCCTTTGACCTTCTCCAGTGCTCTGCTGCATTTCTGCTAAGTTCACCATATACAAATACCACATACATACATGCACTTATTTTGTGAACCACTGAGTTCTAATCTGTGAGCTGCGTATATGGTCAGGCCATAATTTGTCAAATGTTTTTGTCAGCTACAGCAACTGATCATACAATTGGATCTAGGTATATTTGTTTTTTGCCAGTTTTCGTAGGGAATTGAGGATTTTTCCAAACATCTTTGGCCAGTTTGTGACCATATTTCTATGGTTCATAAACCATGTGTTTTTTCACAAACCATGTAAGTATGGCTAGAGAGAAAAATCACCTTCCTTCTCATTGAATCGAAGATTTGGTTTCCAAACTGCTGATTTCAATTCATGAACACAATGTCTTCACAGCCAATCAATTCTTGTTGGCTGGTTCACAAGTCAAATCGCATGATGAGATGAGCCTTTTGAAGTCTGGATTTTTGATGTTTTAACCACAAATATGTAAAAAATACTTGACAGATTTACACCAAGCCACAACAAGGATGTATTCTAACACAAGCCATGTCTTCTTAAATTCTGATATAAATCTGTCAATTAACCTTTGTTATAGAAGATAGCAAAACCAATCTAGGAGTTTTTATATACAAATCTCCAAAAGTTTCTTTCTTTAATAAGGTTTAAACCCTTTCCACAATTTGTCAAATTTCGAAAAGATAGCCAGAAATAGCTTAACCAGGAATCTACCACATGTGGTGCAGGTGCATGAATTGGCTCACCTGTTATTACCGAATACTTACATTGTATTTTCTGTGGACTCACTATATAAACCATTCTTACAAATGAACAATAAATACTGAAATATAAACGTAAATAACCTAGAGTGTTTGATCTGACTCAAATGCAATTACAAAAGTCAACAATGTACTCGTGCAGCTTTATGCCTACATTTGGAAGCTAATTCTGTCTTTTAAGGATTCCGCAAAACATTAGAGGTGTACTTTTAGGTTTTCCCTTTGAAGAAATGCTTTCCCCTACAACCATATCATTTTTGCTCCGTCATTACCACCCTCAAAACTATGGCAGACATAAATCCATAAATGTTTTCTGGGTGGGAACCTGCATGTCACAGGTGCTTGAATACTAACAGATTAGCAAGATTTTGGGTTTCACCAATGATTGCAGTAGGTCCTACCTAGGAACGAACACAAATCACCCTGTGAACAAGATGTCCTCATTTGGAAATTCCACCATACTGGGGGCATTTCTATGTGAGTAAATTCCTTTTGCAAGGAAAAGTTTCCACAATTCCTGTTTTTGTCCACCAGGATTGCGATTTTGCTCTTGCAAGTGCCTTTATTTAGTAACTGTTTGAGTTAGGTGTGCAAACACACATGTGACCCTGGGCTAATGAAATTGTCATACCTAGTATCTCAGTTGTAGGACTGCATGCTAAGCAGTTTTACGCTACACGTGCCCAGGATCAGGGCTACTGGAAGAAGAGGGCATTTCCATTTTTTCTGAGTTTTCCATGAATGCATTCTTGATGACTGGAGTTGGTAAAGACATTGGTGATGAGGTGTCAAGACTGAAGCCACTTGCGGAACAGGCTCACTGCCATACAAGAGCATGTCACAGCTATTTCTGCAGGTCCCTGGTGTAAAGAAATTCATAAAGGTGGATCATAAACCCATATATGAAAGTGCGTCAAGCACAGTTTGATATTGTTTACGTGAGAAAACGGAGGGCCAATCAATATCTTCAACAATATTAACAATAAGACTATGAAACATACTGCCTGCAAGCTCTGTGTAAAAACTCATTTTTATTTTTTGATTACATTCTATATGTGACACCAATAGTCTCGTGTAATAAGAAAATGAGGCAGTCGCGCAACAATAAATTATTACAGTTGAGAGTGCTAGAGCCATCAGAAAGAGTGGAAGGCAGGGCGCAGAGTAGAATTACACATTTGCTCTATATATTCTTGATTCTATGAATTTGCAGGCGTACTCATTCCTAGACAGGAGCAGACACCAACGTTTTAAGTTTTTCTATGAAAGGGCAATGGTGTGACCATGAGTCATACCTAATGAAACACACTCTGCACATGACAAAATGATAGTGCAAGCCACCTTAAAGTTCTATAAATTCTGTGTTCACAGAACACCTCAGTGACTAGCAGTATCCTTTTAATGTACTTCAGAGGGATCTTTATGCCATACATTCTAAAACATCATATAATGTTTGTAAGTTTGTGTGTTCTGTGTATGTTTCGTACATAGAACACACACAGGCTCACAAACCTACGTGCATATGTGAGTGTTCATGAATGTGTCTGTGTGCATGTACGTGCACATCTTTGTTGTGTATGTGTGTGAAAATGTGCACGCGCGTCTATGTACTATGTGTGTGTGTGGAGTGTGTGTACACATGCATATTTGCTTGTCACTTACCTTCAGCCTCCTCCTTTTGAACCTTTGATAACACTGTTCCAGGAAGCGTGGAAGCATCATGTCAGAGACAGTGAACTAACAGAACGTGTAAAGGATGTGTTCCATTTTGATATGAGAAATATCAAACAACAAGCACTCTATTATAAAAGCCACGTCTATTTTTAGAGCGATGTGGAGGGAACTGATCAGTTCGGAGAGTCACACTTAAGCCGCTCGTCATTTCCGGATCGTCTGTGATGAGTGCATCCTGGATGGTTCATTTTCTTCATCATTGGTGGCTGCTAGCATCTCTCTTCTCACGAGCATCTGTTCTCTTTAGATTAAGCTCGCAGAGTGGATTTTTTTCCTGGTATTAACTGACAGTCATAAATAACATGATGATGGTTTAATACATGTCCGCAGAGGCCATTAACCCAGCAGCATAAATGGATTGTTTTTAGGAAAACTGTCCTGGCGAATTTTACGTTGTTATTCCAGGGAAATAGGTTCACTCCAAGGTCACATACTATATTATAAAAAGTATCCTACCGCCAGATTATGGACGAAATATCATCCCAGAAATACATTGTGGCCTAAATACCGACTATCACAATATATTGAATGTAAACACACTCCCAGGAATAATAAAGTTTCTCCTTTGTTTATAAAAAGCACTCAATTGCCTTTGACGCGTTTCGACTAAACCTTTTTCTCAAAATGACATCATATTTGAATGAGTCCTTCTTTGCTGATCATTTATACACTTTTTGCTTTACCATATATGTTGGGGTGATGGTCTACCACAAAACACCAGCAGTGAGTGCATGGGTCTCAGGGCAGCACGCACTCACTGCTGGTGTTTTGTGGTAGACCATCACCCCAACATATATGGTAAAGCAAAAAGTGTATAAATGATCAGCAAAGAAGGACTCATTCAAATATGATGTCATTTTGAGAAAGAGGTTTTAGTCGAAACGCGTCAAAGGCAATTGAGTGCTTTTTATAAACAAAGGGGGAAACTTTATTATTCCTGGGAGTGTGGTGTCATTTTTGCTTATATATATTCATTAAAAAAAAAAAAAAATTATAGGGACGTTATAGTTAGGTTCTGATCAAAGACACCATAGAAGGTGTAATCAGTGATATGTGGAGTAATTTGCTGTGCATGGTGAAGGCACAAGTTATAGTTACATTAAGGCGCAAATTATAGTTACTTGAAATAAGTAACTATAACGGCTGAATTTCTATGGTTTTATAAGAGTAAATTCAGAACCTAACTATAACGTCCCTGTTATCTCCGTTTTTTTCATGAATTTCTATTGTTTCTTTAACGTAAAGTACTATCATCAATTTTATTTCATGATTTCTTAAAATCATTGCAAAAAGATGCACAAAATAAATATAAAGATTCATGTATATGCAAAGTATGACCCAAGCAAGTGATTATCCCTTTCGGAGCTCCATGAAGGTGGCTTGTTAGTGGTGAGAGAATGCCAAAGTGCATGTCATAACCAGAGCTAGGTCGATTCAAAAGTTAGGATTAAAAACAATATCGTGATATTTTAAAAACAGTTTATGGCTGAAACGGGAAGTCTATATGCGTGTTAGGTGGTTGTTCAGTTTTGCTTGGAGCTGCATAACAAACTTTCCAAATTTGGCCAGGTCAGCTGGTTCCTTTAAGGTAAGTACCAATGATCTAGTCTAAGTACAGGATCTTATACCATGGCAGAGAAAAAGTGGTACTAATAAGGTACGTCGTGCATTCATCAGTTGCAAAGACGATTTGTGATAGGCAAGGTTTCCTGATGGTGCAGGTAAAGTATGGCTGTGTAGCCAGGTCTTGTGTGATGTTTACAAACAAAAGTCGTAGCACTCGTGGTATAAAAACAGAGTTAGACGTTGTACGTATGTCCAGTCTTCTTCATAAATTATCAACCAAACTTGTGTTTGTATCACAGTCCAAGTTTTATTAGTACTGTTCAGAAATCCTCCAAAAGAACAGCCTATTTAAAATGTTCAGATATCCTCCATAAGAACAGCCAACACGTGTTTCATCCTCTGAGAAGTATCTCTCATTAAGGACTTCATCAGGGCTGAAATAAAATAAAGTAGTATCTATGTATATGTTGTGAAATAAAAGATAGGAGCAGAAAATTGGACCAAATTCAAAATGTGACAATAGTGCGGTTATGCAAATGCATGCTCTATTGTGACTAGTGTGATAATCATTAGAAAAAGGAAAAACACAAGCTAACAAAACAACCCAATTAATAATAACCTTGAATCCAATAAAAACATCTCGATCCGTGATCAAAGTTAAGGTCTAAAAGCGTGACAAAACATGTCTAAAGATCAGAGTGCCCAAAATTCATTTTCAAACTCAGTGCACATCACTGTAGACAATCAAATTAAGGGTAATCCATGTGACTAAAGTAAGAAAGGGACCCCGATTTGTGTAAAGTAATGTTACTTAGAGGTTTACCAGTATAATTGAAAACATCCAGGAAAAAATCTATCATAAACAATGTGGGGCGAGAAAAAACTCCACTAACCTTACTGTACTTCATATATTCACAATAATCATATCGTTAGGTAGTCATCGAATATTATCTGCGATGAGATTAAGAAACATAAAAAAGCAGTAATGCGGTCAGCCCCATCCATCTTGTAATTAAATAACAATTAGAACTAAACTTCTATACGCTGATAAGGAAATTTAGGGTGGATATTTAGAAACGGTAAATATGCAAAATCTCACCTCCATCAGAGTGTCAGAATGACTAAATATCGGAAAAAAGGAGGAACGCCGCGCGGTCTCATTCACCCGCAGCGTTCCCGAATCTAGTGGCCGCAGTGTATCTGAGCGTCCGGATACCGGAAGTCAGATAAGACGCCTGATCGCACCAAGAGTGAAAATAGAAAAAGGACTAATACTAAGAAAAAAACGGACGCCATCTTGGAGTGTCTCCGTTGGTATAAAAGGAGACAAGCTTAGTATTCCTAATCCATATAACAAGTCACTAAATAATAATGTAAAGGTCACCATAAACTGGCGCCACATCAAGGTATCTCAAATCAGACAATCTGCAAAATTATGTCATAAGGTAAGTCATCTTGACAGTCTATAATGTCAAGGAAAAATGGGGCAATAACTGGTAAGTACCAATGTAAGGTAAAAAGTCCTATTGGATAAGGGAAATGTAATGTAAGTAAACCTCTGAGTAATTACTAATCTACCTAGAAGAGATATACCCAGTGTCAAGAGAGCAGGAGACAACAGTAAGAGGCTTGTTAGAAAAACATCCTACCAGTAATTAACAATATCTATACATACTGCTATATGTCACATTGTGAACATCCATAGCCTCTAATAAGGCAACAAAATAGTGTCAATATATATTTAGTGACAGTCACATGGTTAGTCTGTCTTCCAAAATGCTATCAATCTAAATCCATTAATTATTGATAATCTATCATAGTATTAAGTATATACACAAGCAACTGCGTACAGAATAACTGTAAGTAAGTAGTCAGCACATAGATAGCAGCATCATGTTATTACAACACAGAATGAGAATACAATCATCAACAAGGTATTCAGTTAGTGTAAATAACACTTCGAAAATAAATTGAGGACAGTAGGTTAGTCCCCTAAATAGTATTCCATCTCAAAGTTGGTATTTAGGCCATCCTCCACAGCTCTAAGTTTTAAAATCCAATAGCATTCCCTCCTCCTGAGTACTAGCTCTCTGTTACCCCCTCTAGGGTCTCTTATGATGTGATCAAACCCAAAAAATTCGAATCAACAGGAGTCATTGCGTTTAGGGCAATGTCGCATGTGATTTACTATGGGGTATCTCCCATCATCTTGCCTGAGGGCTCTGAAATGTTCACTTGCCCTGATTCTGAGTGGTCTGATAGTACTGCCTATATAATATAGGCCACAGTTACATAAGATCATATATACCACGAAATTGCTGTCACATGTGATATTGTAGTTGATATTATAAAGTACCTGAGTAGAGCTCCTAAATGTGGTGATACCCGATTTGGCCCATCTGCACATGCCACAATGTCCACATTTAAAGAAACCTTTACTTCGGTTGCTCAGCCAGTTGCCTGGGTTCTGTTTTTTGCGAAAGCTAGGGCATAGAATATTTTTGAGAGTTTTGCCTCTTCTGAATGTAAAAATAGGGGTTCTGGGGATCACTTCTTTCAAATTAGGATCGGCTTTGAGAATGCCCCAATGTCTGTTCATACATTTTTTAAGCAGCGTTGCTGATTCCGTATAGTTGACTATACATCTAATGGTGTTGTCATTAGATTGAGGTTTATGACACAATGTGTCCGATCTTTTAAGACGCATCGCCCTGGTGCGAGCATTTTTAATCACATTAGGAGAATACCCCTGTGCCTTAAATCTGTTGCTCATATCCTTGATGCATCTATCAAAATCTTCTTCCAGGCTACAATTGCGTCTTGCCCTCACCATCTCACCGTAAGGTATTGAGTTAATTTGGTGAATAGGATGTGCACTCTTAGCATGTAAAATGGCGTTACACGAAGTACCTTTCCTGTATAGACGACTCTCTATTTTGTTGTCCTTAACAAATAGTTCCACATCTAGGAATGCAATATTAGATGTACTCTGTTCGGATGTGAAATGAATATTATAATCGTTGTTGTTGAGATATTTTACAAAATCGTTTAGTTTTTGTCGATCCCCAGTCCAGATCATCAAGCAATCGTCGATATATCTGCCCCAATAAAGTATGTCTGTCATTCAAGTACTCCCTTCTTTGCTCCAGATTTTATTCTGCTCGAAATGTCCCATAAAGAGATTCGCATAAGCTGGCGAGAATTTAGACCCCATGGCCACGCCTTGTCTCTGTCGATACCAGTCATTTTTAAACAGAAAAACATTGTCATTCAAAATCAAATCAACCATATAGACCAACATAGTCGTGTGGTCATACAGTCTCGCAGGTCTTTTGTATAAAAAATGGCGCAACGCCTCCTTTCCTTGTTCGTGATTAATGCTGGTGTAAAGAGAGGTAACATCTAGTGTGACTAAGATCATACCTGGTTCCCATGTCATGTCCGTTAATATACTAAGTATGTGCTTAGTATCTTTAATGTAAGATGGTAGATTGATTACAAATGGTTGTAAAAAAATGTCAACATATTCCGAGAGTCTCTCTGTGGGACCTCCTATGCCTGATACAATAGGCCTGCCTGGGGGGGATGCAGGGTTCTTGTGTATTTTAGGCAGTATGTAAATGCAGGGATTCTTGGGTCTGTGAACACGTAGGTACATATACTCCTCTTCCTTTAGGAGAGACTGGTTAAAGCACTGTAGTAAAAATTTGTTAATCTTGTTAGACAGTGCGGGAATGGGGTCTGCGCGAATCTTCTCATAGCAAGTACTGTCTCCCAGATGCTGATCATTTATACACTTTTTGCTTTACCATATATGTTGGGGTGATGGTCTACCAGAAAACACCAGCAGTGAGTGCGTGCTGCCCTGAGACCCATGCACTCACTGCTGGTGTTTTGTGGTAGACCATCACCCCAACATATATGGTAAAGCAAAAAGTGTATAAATGATCAGCAAAGAAGGACTCATTCAAATATGATGTCATTTTGAGAAAGAGGTTTTAGTTGAAACGCGTCAAAGGCAATTGAGTGCTTTTTATAAACAAAGGGGGAAACTTTATTATTCCTGGGAGTGTGGTGTCATTTTTGCTTATATATATTCATTAAAAAAAAACAAAAATTATAGGGACATTATAGTTAGGTTCTGATCAAAGACACCATAGAAGGTGTAATCAGTGATATGTGGAGTAATTTGCTGTGCATGGTGAAGGCACAAGTTATAGTTACATTAAGGCGCAAATTATAGTTACTTGAAATAAGTAACTATAACGGCTGAATTTCTATGGTTTTATAAGAGTAAATTCAGAACCTAACTATAACGTCCCTGTTATCTCCATTTTTTTCATGAATTTCTATTGTTTCTTTAACGTAAAGTACTATCATCAATTTTATTTCATGATTTCTTAAAATCATTGCAAAAAGATGCACAAAATAAATATAAAGATTCATGTATATGCAAAATATGACCCAAGCAAGTGATTATCCCTTTCGGAGCTCCATGAAGGTGGCTTGTTAGTGGTGAGAGAATGCCAAAGTGCATGTCATAACCAGAGCTAGGTCGATTCAAAAGTTAGGATTAAAAACAATATCGTGATATATTAAAAACAGTTTATGGCTGACACGGGAAGTCTATATGTGTGTTAGGTGGTTGTTCAGTTTTGCTTGGAGCTGCATAACAAACTTTCCAAATTTGGCCAGGTCAGCTGGTTCCTTTAAGGTAAGTACCAATGATCTAGTCTAAGTACAGGATCTTATACCATGGCAGAGAAAAAGTGGTACTAATAAGGTACGTCGTGCATTCATCAGTTGCAAAGACGATTTGTGATAGGCAAGGTTTCCTGATGGTGCAGGTAAAGTATGGCTGTGTAGCCAGGTCTTGGGTGATGTTTATGTAAGAGTGTGCCAGAGCTTTCTGTGTGGGAGTGCTACTCAATTGCTCCAAGTCACTTGCTCGAATGAGCGTTTTTATCTGTCTACGCAGCATAGATTTGATTGAGATATGTGACTGTGCTAGTTTGATCAGTGCTGCTTGAACAATTTGAAGTTTATTTATAGCTGTTGAAAGGTATTGTGACCAGGGGTTTGTTTTTATTTCCAAAATATGGCTAAGGGTTGATTTCAAGGTATTGAGAGGGGCCATGATTATCCTATGATAGTATTTCAGGAAGGCCCCAATCAAAGCCCATTCCTGTCTTCCCAGGACAAATTCTAACCTTATCAAATGACTTCTGATATATTGTGGCAGTTTGAACACTTGTTTGTAAAATTTTATTGGAAGCTTATCTACCAAAGCAGTGAATTGTCCAGGAAAGGCTTCATGTCCGTAATTCAATGCTGGTAAAAAAACAGCTTTGAGAAGTTGAAGTATTAATCTTGCTGAGGGGCTTTCTGTTATATTATTTAGCTGACACATTCTGCTTGTTATGAAGTCAGCCTTTGTCTTTAGATAAAGAAGTTGGGCAGTGGGTTTTCCTTTAGCTGATAATCGTATGCCTAAGTAGTTGTACGTATCCAGCGTGCTAATGGTGAGTGGCCCCAGCTTCCATCATAATTGCTGATGTTTCAATGACCCACCAAATATTACAACTTGTGTTTGGCAGCATTCACCTTCATTTTGTTTGTTGTATTATAACTGTGCAAGGCTCATAAAGCTTTTTATAAGCCAATTTTAGAGTGGTCCAGCAGAACAATGTCATCATCATATTGAAGCAAGGTGACATTTAGATTTCCAATTTTTGGTGGAATCAAGTTTGCTTGCATGAGCGCCTGCAACTTATCTGCTGTGTAGAGATTGAATAATAGTGGTGCTAGAACACATCCTTGTTTTAGCCTGTTAGTGGTGGAGATCTCCTTACTGATGGTACAGTTCATCAACTTTACTTTTACCCAGGTGGATGTGTACAGTAGGATTATTGCCCTTAGTAGCTTATTTGGAATATTCCAATTTCTTAGCTTGCTTCATAGAAGGTGTCTGTCCACCGCATCAGATGTTACTGAGTAATCCACAAAGCAGGCAAAGAGTGGTAATTACTTTTTGGCAGCGGCCTCCTGAGCTAGATAAGAAAGGGCTATGATATTGTCAGTAATTGCGGAGTTCAACCTAAAGCCAGTTTGGTTTAAGGGGACAATTTCCTTGGCCTCTGCCCAGAATTGTAGTTCTTCTAAAAGGGCTGAGGCAAAGTATGGATGAAGTATGGAGGCTCTCCAGCACGGTGGAACTACTTGTGAGTCTAGGCAGGAACAATACAGTGCATAGAGGATTGGTGACCAAAGTGTTTGACCTTCTTTGAAGAGTTTTGCAGGGATACCATTGGTGCCAATGGTTCCAGAGGACTTCATTTTTCATAGGATGATGGAAATTTCTCTTGCAGAGGGAGCTAGGCTGGTAGTTGATTCAGATTCGTATATGTTCGGATCTTTCTTTAGTTGTTCCAGGGAGAGTCAATTAGCTTCGTATAATTTTGTTATGTGTTTTATCCATGTTGCTTCACTTATCACGTTAATGCGCTGGTGGTTCTGACCCATCTTGTTTTTGATATATCCCCATACAACACAGTGGTTGTATTTTCTTATCAGGGAATGGATATAAATTGACTCCTTTTCCGCTTGTTGCCATTTTAGAGTCCAGATCAGCTGCTTGTGTTATTTTGTTTGTGTTCGTAGTTTTAATGCTAACTCTTTTTTGTTAAAAGGTCTTTAGTTTTAGCTTGTGATCTTCTACGTCTGCCAAGTTTCAGCTTGCTTTTCCTTGTAGAGCAATGCGGAAGGGCCTTTGCAGGATACCGTTGGAGGATGTTGATGGTTCCTGCTTGTTTTAAAAGACTGTTAGTAATGTCTGGCCGTTTGGCTTGATGTGTATCGCCCATCATTGAGAGCAGAGGAGGACCGTTTGAATTGGACCAGGAGGTGTAATCTTGTAGTGCTAAGGGACCCTATTTTATTAATCTGATTATTTGTTGATTCTCGTCCCCCTACGAATATCCTGTTGACTCATATCCTTCCAAACATTTTGGATGCAACTCGAAGCATGTTATAAGCAGAAGGTGATTACTGGCATTTAGTTGTAAAATTTCAAAGGATGCCAGATAGTTAATGGCTTCCTCAGTGGCAAAGATGTAGTCTAGCGTACTCTTGCCCTGGAAGGTTTTGGGAAACAGCTGTGCAAAGGAGCTTGCATTTTGAGAGTGCTGAATACAAGTAAGACCATACTTGCTCAGAAAATGTTGAAGTTGTTGGGTGGCCAGGCACGTCCTGATCTGCAGTTTTTCCCAAAAATCTAAGATTGAAGTCCCCACAAATAACCTATGCAATCCAAGAATACATCGTCCAAGAAATCGATAAGTTGGGCCATACTTTCTACTCTTGCTTGACCAAAGATGTTAAAGCTGAGATTAACTATAAGAGTTTTTAACATGCGATTATTTGGAGCAGAGATTTCATTTCTTATTATTTGTAACAAGTGATTGTATGTGGGAACTGCTGACTTTAAAGTCTAGGTTGACATTTACATAAATTGATAGGCCATCGGAGGGTCTCCCGAAAATTATTCTTTGTATTACCGTTTGGTGTATTTCGTGATAGCCTGGAATAGCCAATGGGAGAGTTATTCAGGTTTCTTGTAGGCATAATATGTCTGCTTTTTTTAAGAATTGTTGCCCTACGTCAAGGTTTAAAAGTCTCTTCAGACCCGCGACAATCCAGGAGATGATTGTCAAGTAATGGTTACTGCTTTCAAGTTGGTTGTTGTTATTGTTAGGCAGATTGCTGAGTTGTTCTGATAAGAGTTTGTAGTGCTTACATTCCCTTGATCAAAAGTCACTTTTCTAGTATGAATTGTTGAATTTGCATAAGAGCAAAATATAGAGAGTTTGACGTTCTGCTCCTCCATCTTGAGGTGTCATGTCCCTTTTAGGATGCTGCAGGTGCTTGTTTTTTGGTGCTGAGTTTCGCATGATGTTTTTAAGGGATAGGGATATTTGTGATGGCACATCGGCTCTAACTTTATTCCCTCATTCCTCTAGGAACCGTTTGTTTTTCAGCACCGTTTCTGCCAAAGCTAAAGATTTTAAAGTCATTATGGTGGATTCTCCATGATTACTGTGCTTAGGTAGCACTTTGAATGCAATGCTTTCAATATCCTTCCACTCTATACACAAACAAAATTGTGATTCTATGTTGATTGCCTCTGGGAGCAGCCTTAGTAGGTTTGATCAGTTCTGGATGTCATGGCTACATTCAGAGCTACATTGGGGTGTGAGGACTAGCTTAGCGATGAGTGCACTGTTCTTTTGTTCTATTGCCTCCTGGGTATCTTCCTCAGTATCTTTTGGCACTCTTTGTTTGTTCTCGCTTGTAGTGTCTGATTGTGGCACTTCGGATGATTGGGCCGGTGGCCCTGGTGTTTCCACGGTGTGATGCAGGAGACCGGCTCTCACCCCTGCAAAGATTTCCGGCTTGGAGTCAGATGTAATTTTCGTTGATGATGCTGTTAGAGAGCCCCAGGTCTTGTTTGATGTTGTACTTATTGTGCCGTGAGGGTAGACTTGGGCCAATGATTGCATCGGTTGGTAAACGGCAGCTTGAGAGACTGTGTAATTGTGAAGTTCTTTAGGATTTATTCTTGTGATGCCGTTATTGTGTATGCCGGCTTGGGCCAGTGGCGGCATGTAATGATTATCCAATGGTTGCCGGTGCTTCTGAGTTTCTTGGATTTTACTATCTATCTTCTTGGAACTAAAGATGGGATATGTGCTTGGTGCGTCTGGAGTTGTCACTGTGTGTTCCGTTCTTTGTAATATCTGTAATGTGTCTTTTTTTCTTTTTGTTCTTTGCTTTTTTTAGCCTTTTTCTTGCTCTTTTTTAGAGCAATGTTAGGCAGACTGGAGATCTGTTGTTTGTAGGGTTGTTTAATGCGATTTTGCTCCTCTTCATTTCCATGGCCCATTGGGGTGAAGTAGGTGGATGTTCTAAGTTGTTCTGAAGTTCTTTAGGTGCATGCTCTCTGACATTTTGGGATAGTGGGCAGATTGCCCAAGCCAAGAGGCAATGCCGAGAGCGCGCTGGAGTCTGTTTGATTCAATTCAATAGAATAGTTTACTTGTCTTGCTCGCACATTGTCTGGATTTGGAGGCTAAATGCAACTTAAACTATGGAGCGCTGATTTCCATTCAGTGATCGTAGTGGTCAAAACCTCCGGTAAAGATTATAGTTTGTCCACTAATAGATTACAAGCACATGCAGGTGCTATGATGTCAGTGTGTGGCCCTCTTTGTTCCAAGGCTGTAAACTTCATTTCTATTTTAATGATGAAATTAACTAGTGCGTGTATAAAATCCAATTACACTTCTAGCTTGTCTGATTGCCAGATGAGTGCATTTATTGCTGCAGTCAGAGTTGTTTTGATTGATGCCAGTAAGCTGCTTTGGTCTATACTGGTTTGAATAGTGGGGGACGTTGCCTTCACCTGGACTCCTGATGAATCCATATGGTTTATGTTATGAGTCGAATAATGCTGGATGCAGTATGAGTCACTGTGCCATATTGCATTAGTGGTCACCTGTCTGTTTTCCGCAGTGATGTGCGTGGCATGTGAGTGCAACAGCTGGTCTAGTTGTCCCCCGGTGTAACAAGAATTTCTTCTTTAAAAAAATGGGCTGCTTATTCGCGGTGCAGGAGGGAGGACAGCTACGAAGTCTCGATTCTCATTTTCTGGTGCAAAGTCAATGGAAGTGGCACTTGGAGGGGCTGATCTCAGAGACATGGGAAGCGTGAGAAACGTTTCCACTGCCATGTTTGAACTGATCGTTGCAATTTATAACCATTGCTGTTAGTGTGTCACCTGTGACACTGTTTGATGATATTCCTATAATTGTGTCATCTTTTGGCTGGATCGATCCATTTTGCCCCTGGCCCAAATCGATTAGTGAGCCTTGCATGAATTTTTTCTTAGAATTTGAGTTGTCCCCATGGGGGAGTAATCTAGTGGCAGGGGTGTTTTTTGTGCTTTTGTAAAAAAGTCCAGAACTGGCTTTTGGACGGGTCCCTTTGCTCGCTTACCCGGTATTGGTGTTATTTTTACTTTGTCTTTGTTTGAATATAGTCGGTTGCGGTTTTGTGCTGGACGAGTGACTGTCTCTTTAATTGTCTCTCCAGTGAGATTTTTTAAGTTGTTACATTGTTCCCCCTGTTGTAACATGAGTGGATCAAGCGGCCACTGAAGCGTCCTGGGTTGAGAGCTAGTGTTAGTATGTGGTTTGCTCCTTGTCACTTTCCTTGGTGTGAGTTCGATAATACTCTATATCACTCAAAGCTGGGGAAGCAGATACCTCTGGAATGCCTTACTACTGCTATTTTAATGCATCGGTGAAAAGAAAAAATATTTGAAATTTTCCAGGATAGCAGGTATGAACTTAGTTGCCTTGATTGTCTTGGCTCCATTGGTCTCGGTTTTAGTCTCGTTAAACTCTTTAGGCTCTTTAGACTCGTTTGACTCTTTATGAGGCTCTTGGCACTGTACAAGCTGGGCATTATTATGCTGCGTTACTGCGTTGCCAAAACCGGCCTGAGAATTTGAGTGGCTGTATCCGACCACTGATAACAAAGGATTAATTGGATGACGGCAAAAAGGGGTAATATGAAATGGGCTGAAGGAGTGCTCAGAGTAGGCTCATGATCTTTCTTGGTCTGCTACGTTTTTGCGTGAGTGAGCAGAATGCTGCGTTCCCTCTGAGTAAGCAGTGCTTGAGACTCTTACTGACGAGGCAGTATATGCACCAGGCAGTTTTACTGGCAATTTTACTTCTAATGGGGAGCTGCTGGTGTGGGTTTTGTTTGGTTTATGAGGGGGGCCGTCCGACCTCCCCGCAAGCCGCTCCCTGCACTAGCTGGGCCGTTTCCATGAGGGCTCCGAGACACGCAGTTGGTGGGACTGACTCCACGCTCAAACCTCGGTCCTCTGATCCTCCGCACGCACCACACACCTTGTGCTCTCACTCACCACACTGCTGCCTCCACTGTCGCCAGTCTAGATGGCTCGTCACGACCCTGCACCGGCGTTACTCCTTGTGAACAGCCAGATGGTGGGTGCCTGAGGGTCATCAAGGTTTCCGGGAAGTCAATGTGGGGAGGGGAGTGGAGGTGTCCAATGTCTGGTGGCATCCTATATCCGACTCCCCTCATTGTTGAGTCCGCGCGAGGGGGAAAAGCTCTCATGGGCCCCAGTGCTCCTCACACTTCCTTCCTTCGTCTTTCCATGGCTGGGCCCTCAGCTGTGAATGGTGTGGCATGGGCGCAGGGCCTGGCCTGTGTCCAGGCCCTCCAGCCAAGTCTTTATAATCAACCAAACCCATGACGTGCACAGCTGGGGGTTGGCAACAGGGCGTGTCTCTGTCAGTGGACCTGTGAGTGGGTGCATGAGTGTCTCAGTGGGTCTGAAAGTGGGTGTGGGAATCTATGAGTGGGTAAGTGGGTGCATGGGTGTCTGGGCGGGTTTGTGAGTGGGCGCATGAGTCTCTGAGTGCATCTATGAGTGAACGAATTAGTGTATGAATGAGTCTGCAAATATTATTACATTTTTTTTGCTTATCCATAAATATTCACAATTAATCGTGAATGTCGCGCATGGTGAAAAAAAAATAATAATAATTTGAAACCCATAATTTGACCCTCAAACACTCCCATATCACATCCTTGGGGTCAGGGTACCTTCACCCTGACCCCTTATCACACTTTTCATTTCAATGATCAGCCCCAGGGACCTTGCCCAATTGTTTTTTTGTTGTCACCGATATTTGCAAAGTATTCTCAGCGTTACATAGGGGGCCCACACTGAGCGTCGTGACCTATCAATGAATATCCTGTGTCATGGAAGAAAATCATTATAAAGCAATGATTTTTCCCTCAAAGACCCATATATCACATCCTTGGGGTCAGGGTAACTCCACCTGACCCCTTATGACACTTTTCATTTCAATTATCAGCCCCGGGGACCATGTCCCATTCCCTAAAAAGGCAACTGCAACTTTCTAGTCAGTTTGCCGCCAACCAACCACAGCATTTGTATTTGCATGCGCATTCATGAATACGTTGCGATCATCGCAAAAACATCGCAAATAATTTGTAATCTCAGATATACAAATTTATTATGCCTTTAATATCTCAAAAAATACACCGATCTGTGTACCAACAGTTAACTTTCTGCCAAATCTGGTGTTATTCCGTCCAGTGGTTCAGGCTGTAGTCATGATGAAAGGTCCTATAGGAATAATATGGGAAAGGTAACTTGTTGACCCTCCCGCTTTTTCTCGCCCCCCACTTAACAGATCACCCCCAAACTTTCTGTTCAAAACAGGAATCACCAGTACACATTTTTTTAAAATATTTCATGAAGATTCGTCAAACGGTGGCAAAGATACAGGCAAGCCAAAAAACACTCTTTCTATGGAGACATGGTCCTAACTATAACCACCTACTGTCAACCACGTGTAAGTAATATATATATGTTCAACCAAAGACTGCTCGTACGCTGCACTCCAGGAGAGTATATCAATTTTGTTTCAAAAGAATTTCAACACCTAAATTACCTCGGACGCGTTTCGACCAACAGGTCTTGCTCACAGCTCGTGAGTGCGTTTCTATGTCTCACATTTATACTGTCCCAATCATGTTCATAATAAAGCATTATGGGATATGTAGTACTATGAAAAACAATTTGTTAAATCAAAAGTTTGGTTTGCGAGTTGCATGCAATACAGGTGAGCATATTGTTTCAAGCTCATTGTTGAACTTTATCTAATATACACAATAATATTCCTTACCATATATCTGTATCTTTTACATTCAATATTAATGTGTCATTTTTAATATACAATTTTTCAATTATTGTACTTTTTGGTTTAAGTGACCCTGATACCATGATCTCCCAAACAATCCTACTAAATTCTCCCTCATTTATCTCACCTTTGTCTCATCCAAAACTCCTCCTGCTATTATGATCTCCCTAACCTTTTACACAGCCTCTTCCCTCCTTCTTCTCTCTTTTACTCATCCCAAGCCTCATCCTATTATTATAAACTTCCAATTAACACTTCTGGATTATTCCCTCCTCTATCCCTCCATTACTCTAGTCAATCCAACTAACAAACTCACATATCCTCTTCTCAAATTAACTCATAATAATACAAATACTGTAGTCATATTTCCCTATACTAATCTACCACTAATTCCTCTTGGGTTCCGGAGTAGTGTGCTACTCGCCGAAAAGCGCTTAGACGCCTCGTCAGGGGTAGTAAGCGCTATATAAATACTATTTTCAATTAAAATTACAATATTCATTACCTTGTTTCTTGATAATTAGGTCACAGTAGTTTTGTCCGATGACTCCATAGACTGACAAACAACCTAAAAATCCTCTGTTCTGAAATTCACAAGTACATTCAGGTAAGGTAGTTTCATATTTGTGTAGTGTATTATTCAAGACAGTTTTTTGTTGTATTGTTGTTCTGACTACTGTAGTTGGATGGGATTGCATATTGTTTGCCCATTGACTTAAAGATTGTATGTGGATACATGGAGTGGGGGTAGGGAATCTGAGTGCAGGAACACACTGAAAGGGGGACTGGGAGAGATCTGAACATGTGAATAGGGACAAGGGATCTTGTCTCATATACTCACAGGCAAACACATACATGCTCTCTGCACACACACACACTGTACACACGCATACACTATACACTCACTCACACACTTGTGTTCCTTTCAAGTATGAGCCAAGAGTACTTCAGAGTTCGGGTCATTCCCCATAGAGGACCTTAACAGAGGAAATCCACAACCTATAGATAATGCTGACCTGCTTGCACACATCAGCGAGGGTCAAGACAGCCACTTCCTACCCCAAAGGATCACTTTGAGACACTCAGCCTAGAGACAGTCTGACTTTCAATAAACCTAAATGTGAAAGAGGCCCAGGAAGTAGCGCACACCACACTATTTAAAACCATGTTGCATAACAAGCTATAACATAAAATGTCATAAGATATCACAACATAAAATAACTTGACATATATGATATAAATTAACATAACTTAGAAAATATACTATAGACATAGCACAACTTAAGATAGCATATAACATAACGCACAATTGAATAGCTTACTGCTGATTCAGACGTTTGTTTACCTTTTGCGGATCTTGCTTCCATCAAGGTTCCTTAGTACTGTTGGCCAGGCTGCTGTTTTCATGTAGTATATAGAGCTGCCCCTTGGCTTCCCACCAGGGATGCTGGTGGTGCTTAATTTTAGCAGGTAGTTTCAGGTGCTCGGCACCAGCACTTGATTGTCAACACTGGCTGTTATGACAATCTGCTACTTGGTTGCAATTTAGAGAGAAGCAAAACTGCTATTTAAAATGACTAATACTTGCTGCTCAAGCTATTCCTGCCCAAGCTATTCTTACAGTTTTGAGGGACTAGAATAGTCTAAATTTTCAGACTTGTAGGGATGTGATGGCTAGTAACTTTGCTGTTATTGTCATTGGCAGAGCTGGCAGGGGCAATGTGTGGTACAAGCTGCAGTGGCCTCCTGATGAGGACCCTGGCACTTTTTTTTATTTACAAATTAAGCATGCTGGGCATTATGGGACCCATCACTGAATCCCTATGTTTGGTGCTTCAAGCATTTCTACAGCACATCAGGTGCTTGCTCTGGTGCTCTTTTTAGAAGGATTCTTGAAAAATATTCCACTCCTGATTTTCTTTATTGGGAATGGTCCCCCCTCGTCACTGCTTGCTTTTATTTCCCAGGCCCATACATAGGGATCCTACCTACTAGGCCAAGCTAACCTCTTCTTGGATAGTAGGTTTTTAAAGAAGAACTAAAAACCTGTCTGATGTATCACAGCTCTTCTGTTGTAAGGGTTGTTCACTTCTAGTTCGTGCTTTTTACCCCTATTTATTCCCCTCAGGATTCCTGTACGTTCTAGGGTCATCTGCAACATTTGGCCTGCAGCCTTCTTTAGTTTTTTTGTTATATGTTTTTTTTCTTTCAAGACCTGTCTCTGCTTTTAGGGGTAGCCTCAAACTTGTAGCCAGCCTGAAATCTTATACTGCTTCCAGATGCATTAGGTCCTACTTCTACTTTAGGAAGTCTTTCAAGTCATTGCAAGAAGATCTGTTTGTGACAGTCCTGCGATGTCACCTTGACATACAGCCTGATGAGCAAATCAGTGGGCGCTGCGCAGAGGGCATGGCCTTTGACGAAGTCATGCGAGCAGCTCTCTGTCCCTAGACCCCACTCTGCATATCATTTTGCCAGGTTCATTCATCACAGGGTTTGGAAAGCAGCCACTGAAACACTTTCCTGCAGCAAGAACCTTCTGGGTATTTTCTTCAGCTGTATCCAGTAGACTCTTTCCACAGTTGAATGCTCTGCCCACATATTGCACCCAGTACAGTGTCCCTAGAGGCCGTTGGGTACAGCCTGTCACTTTGTTTAGTGACCACTGCATTCGGGGCATGGCCTTCAGCCATGCCCTGTTTTCAGCTACCACTCCCAAACTAACTAGACTTTAGCCATATTCAGTCGACTTTGGACTCGGGCTCCCGCCATGCACAGTTTTTTCTTCAATAATTTGACTGCTAATGTTTCATTTATATTTTTAATAACGTTACAGACATTGTCATGAGTGCTGTAGTACCTGGGGTAATTAGCAGTGCTTGGTGAGTGCGCGAGTCATGGTTACCTTAGGGCACAAGTTATAGTTACTTAAAAGAAGTCTAGCTATAAAAGCTAAATTTCTATGGTTTTGTACAAGTAAATTCAAAACCTAACTATAAAGTTCCTGTAACCATTTTTTCAGTGAATTTCAATGTTTTTTTAAATGTAAAGTAATTTTATTTACTGTACATTATTCCAACCTCTGCAACGCAAGGCCTTTAACTGTGCGCAGCAGGGTTGGTGCAGCCAAGCCCTTATAACCACCCAACCCCACTCCACACACGTCCTTTGGCTGTGGGCAGCCCAGGTTGGCCACAGGGCCTGTCTCAGTAGGTGGATCTGTGAGTGGGTGCGTGAGTGTTTGAGTGGGTCTGAAGTGTGTGAGTCTGAGTGGGTGTGAGGGAGTGCACGAGTGTCTGAATGGGTGTGTCAGTGGAAGCATGCGTCTCTGAGTGCATGTATGAGTGAATGAATTAGTGTATGAATAAGTCTGTGTTATTTCTTTCACATTTTTCCAAGTTTGTGAATAATTCGTGAAAAAGTGAGAATTTTTCATGAGTATCGCACATAGTGACGCAAAATATTTTAAACCAATAATTTGCACCCAAAACACACCTATATCACACCCCTGGGGTCATGTAGCTTCACCCCGACCCTTATGCCTATTTCAATTTGGTTTTTCACCCAAGAGGACCGTGTCCTGTGAAATAAAATGGCAGACGCAACTTTGTAGTCAGGTTGCAGTCAGCCAATTGCAATGCTTTTTGTTTTTGCACCGATATTTGTGAAAGATATGTGAATTTCGCAAATTATTCATGAAATATTCTAGGCCAGAGATATACAAATGTATTTTCCTTTAATACCTCAAAAACTACTGAACAGTTTCACACCAAATAAGTGAAAGCGTAATCTGCACACCTATAGCTATATTTCTGCCAAATTTGGTGTAATTCCGCCCAAAGTTTCGGCCTGTAGTCATGTCTAAAGAATCCTGTGGGAAATAACATGGGAAATGCAATGTTTTTTTAGCCCCCTTTTTCTCGGCCCCCACTTGACGGATCACCCCGAACTTTCCATGCGGAACAACAATCACCACAACACTTTTTTTGGGACTATTTCGTGAAGATTGGTCAAACAGTGCCAAAGATATAGGCAAGTCAAAAAACGCTTTTTCTGTGGAAACATGATCCTAACTATAACTACCTAGTGGCATCCAAACTATGCACTATGTTTATTTATTTATATATATAAATATATATATATGTGATCACTTGGGTAGTGCCTGTGCATACACTGTTGGAGCTCAGTATGACAAAGTCACAAAGTGTGGCTTTTATTTTGTGCATAAACACAGACATATACAAACATACATGTCAGACAGAATAGGATTAGTAAAGTCAACAATGCACTAATGCACGCAGACCAACACATCTAGGGACACACGCACATTTACTATTGAAACACATAGGCAAACTTATATTCGGTCACTGATGCACAGAGACCAACAGACATGAAGGTACCAGTGACACAGACCTCTAGTTGTACGTGAGGATCACGAGAAAAACAGTCAACTACTCACATATACCACCTGACAGTTGGGGTAGATGTATAAGTTTACTCTCGCTCTCTCACACACACTCAAATACACACACACATATAGACAGCTACAACAACAGTGGGGAAACACCATATGATTTGAATATGGTATGTTATTTAATGGCACAATCATAAAAACTGACCTTAATGTGGAAAAGAAAAAGCACCTGCTCCTGAGATTAATTTAAGCATTATTTGCCTCATTTATGTTCTCACAGACATACTCTGTATGTGCCCAGTAAGCAGACAGATATGTCCCGTAGACACAAGCTGCGCCTCACTGGTGAGGTCCAACAAGGATAAAATCCTGGGATTGCTTGTACAGTGGGTACGTGGCCAACAATCTGGACAAGATTTTCATGTTGAGTTCCAGCACAGATTTTTATTTGTACATTCTTTGTATTAGCACAGTGAGCAAAAAAACTATGGACTGATATGTGGTCTGGTCCAATACAATCAGTCTAGCCTTCACCGTTTTGTTTCTCCCATTACTGACACAAGCACGTACAAACAGACGTGTCAGACACGCACAGGGGCAAATAGGGCAAATAGACACAGGGGTTTTAGATTGGCGCTGTTTAATTGGTGCTGAAGAGATTCAGCCTTTGCAACAACTTAATAGGTAACACTTTGGGGGTCATTACAACATTGGCGGTAAAAACCGCTTACCGCCGTGCAGAAGACTGCCAACACACCGCCGTGGAATTCCGCCACGGTCATTATGACCCGCAGCTCGGAATCCGCCAAAATTTAGACACCCACACAAGTCCGCCACACCAAAGGTCAGTTATAAACTGGCGGAAACAAAACCTCCACCGTCATGCCAACAGGAATACGCCCACACTATCACGACCCACGAATCCTCGCGGCGGTCTTTCAACCGCGGTATTCCATTGGCGATACACACCCCTGCACTCAAAATACACACACATTTACAAAACACTACCACATTGGACAATTCGAAATACACACACCTGATACACATACAAACACCACTCCGACACACCCAATACCCTATAAAACACACACCCACATCACCCACAAACCCCTACTACCAAAGATTCCGAAAGAAGGCCAGAAAGAGACACCACGATCTACAAACAAGCATCCATAGGCACTCAACACCATCACCCACATAACATCCACGCACCTCACACAACACACCACTAAATATCACCCCACACATCACAACACACACCAACCCACACATCACCCACACCACCCCATGGCACGGCAAAGACACCCCAGGTTTTCTGAGGAGGAGCTCAGGGTCATGGTGGAGGAAATCATCCGGGTAGAACCTCAGCTATTCGGAGCACAGGTGCAGCACACCTCCATAGCTAGGAAGATGGAGCTATGGTGAAGAATAGTGGACAGGGTCAACGCAGTGGGACAGCACCCAAGAAATAGGGATGACATCAGGAAGAGGTGGAACGACCTATGGGGGAAGGTGCATTCCATGGTCTCAAGACACCACCTTGTGGTTAAGAGGACTGGCGGCGGACCCCTACCTCCTCCCCCACAACTAACAACATGGGAGGAGCAAGTCTTGGCTATTCTGCATCCTGAGGGCCTCGCAGGAGTAGCTGGAGGAATGGACTCTGGTAAGTCAAATCTTTAATACTATATACCCCACCCTACCTGCATGCCATTACATACCCCCACCCTCGCCCTCACCCCCATCACTCCAACTCATCACAAATGTCCCAATAGTTGGATGGGCGCTTGAGGGCATCACAGCAGCCTCACTGCCCCAGACAGGAACGCCAGCAGCAACCCCGTTGCCCAGGAGGCGACCACCAGCAGCCCCACTGCCACAGACAGGACCGCCAGCAGCAGCCCCGTTGCCCAGGAGGCGACCGCCAGCAGCCCCACTGCCACAGACAGGACCACCTGCAGCAGCCCCGTTGCCCAGAAGGCGACCGCCAGCAGCCCCACTGCCCCAGACAGGACCGCCAGCAGCAACCCCTTTGCCCAGGAGGCGACCGCCAGCAGCCCCACTGCCACAGACAGGACCGCCAGCAGCAGCCCCGCTGCGTAGGCGGAGACCGCCAGCAGCCACACTGCCCCAGACAGGACCGCCAGCAGCAACCCCGTTGCCCAGGAGGCGACAGCCAGCAGCCCCACTGCCACAGACAGGACCGCCAGCAGCAGCCCCGTTGCCCAGGAGGCGACCGCCAGCAGCCCCACTGCCACAGACAGGACCGCCAGCAGCAGCCCCGTTGCCCATGAGGTGACCGCCAGCAGCCCCACTGCCACAGACAGGACCACCAGCAGCTGAACCGCTGCCAAGGACACCACCGCCACAAGCACCGCTGCCAAGGACACCACCGCCACAAGCACCTCTGCCAAAGACACCACCGCCACAAGCACCGCTGCCAAGGACACCGCCGCCACAAGCACCGCTGCCAAGGACACCGCCGCCACAAGCACTGCAATCAATCAATCAATTAATCAATCATTAAATTTATAAAGCGCGCTATGTACCCGTTTCAAGGCGCTGAGGGGGGGGCAGCTGCTATTGGTCGAAGAGCCAGGTCTTGAGGAGTCTCCTGAAGGTGATGTGGTCCTGGGTCTGGCGCAGGGGGGTCGGGAGGGAGTTCCAGGTCTTGGCGGCGAGGTAGGAGAAGGATCTGCCGCCAGATGTCTTGCGTTGGAATCGGGGAACGATGGCGAGGGCGAGGTTGGCAGAGCAGAGTTGGTGGGAGGGGACGTAGAAGTTGAGTCTGTTGTTCAGGTAGGCGGGTCCGGCGTTGTGTAGTGCTTTGTGCGCGTGGGTGAGGAGTTTAAAGGTGATCCTCTTGTCCACGGGGAGCCAGTGGAGGTCCTTCAGGTGGTGGGAGATGTGGCATCGGCGGGGTATGTCGAGGATCAGGCGGGCAGATGCATTCTGGATGCGTTGGAGTCGTTGGATGTCTTTTGCTGGGATGCCTGTGTAGAGTGCGTTGCCGTAGTCAAGTCTGCTACTGACGAGGGCCTGGGTCACCGTTTTTCTGGTTTCCGTCGGGATCCACTTGTAGATTCTACGGAGCATGCGAAGGGTGTTGAAGCAGGAGGAGGAGACTGTGTTGACCTGTTTGGACATGGTGAGGGCGGAGTCGAGGATGAAGCCGAGGTTGCGTGCGTGGTTGGCTGGAGTAGGGGGGGGTCCCAGCACGGTGGGCCACCAGGAGTCATCCCAGGCCGAGGGGGTGCGTCCGAGGATGAGGACTTCCATCTTGTCGGAGTTTAATTTCAGGCGGCTGTTTCTCATCCACTCGGCGATGGATTTCAATCCCTCATGGAGGTTGGCTTTGGCGGTGTGTGGGTCATTGGTGAGGGAGAGGATGAGCTGGGTGTCGTCGGCGTAGGAGAGGATGCTGAGGTTGTGCTGACGGGCCAGTTGTGCGAGGGGTACCATGTAGACGTTGAACAGCGTTGGGCTTAGCGAGGAGCCTTGGGGGACGCCGCAGATGAGGTTGGTGGCTTCGGAGCGGAAGGGTGAGAGTCGGACTCTCTGGGTTCTGCCGGAGAGGAATGAGGAGATCCAGTTAAGGGCTTTGTCTTGTATTCCGGCTTCGTGGAGACAAGTTAGTAGGGTGCGGTGGCAGACCGTATCGAAGGCAGCGGAGAGGTCTAGGAGGATGAGGGCTGAAGTTTCGCCGTTGTCCATTTGCTGTCTGATGTCATCTGTGGCGGCGAGGAGCGCAGTCTCAGTGCTGTGATTGCATCTGAATCCGGATTGGGAGGGGTCTAGGATGGAGTTGTCCTCGAGGTAGTGGGTGAGCTGGGCGTTGACGATCTTCTCGATTGCATCTGAATCCGGATTGGGAGGGGTCTAGGATGGAGTTGTCCTCGAGGTAGTGGGTGAGCTGGGCGTTGACGATCTTCTCGATGACCTTCGCTGGGAAGGGGAGGAGGGAGATCGGGCGGAAGTTTTTGAGGTCGTTGAGGTCAGCCTTGGGTTTCTTGAGGAGGGCTTGGATGTCGGCGTGCTTCCATGTCGCTGCAGGCCCATGAGCGTCAAAAGCTCTGACGCTACTGAGGCTGCCACAAGCAGGATGAAGCACTCTGGGCACAAAGTCCCCTCCAGAACCAGTGGAGACTGTTATCCACTACCTCTGTCCCTGGCAGGATGAAGCACTCTGGGCACAAGGATCCCTCCAGAACCAGTTTAGATTGACATCCACTTGAGAGACTGTGGCTTTGCACTCCCCAGGATATAGCAGTGGGCAAACCACCCACTGTAGAGACTTGAGAGACTGTGGCTTTGCACTCCCCAGGATATAGCAGTGGGCAAACCACCCACTGTAGAGACTTGAGAGACTGTGGCTTTGCACTCCCCAGGATATAGCAGTGGGCAACCCACCCACTGGAGAGACTTGAGAGACTGTGGCTTTGCACTCCCCAGGATTTGGCAGTGTGCAAACCACCCACTGTAGAGACTTGAGAGACTGTGGCTTTGCACTCCCCAGGACTGAACAGTGGGCATTGGGCCCCCTCGTGGATTTGGCATTGTGTACTCAACCGGCTGAGGTGCCCACCCTTTCCCTTCCCCCTGAGGTGCCTGTTTTATTTCTATCTGATGCCCCTGCAGTGTTCTCTCCGTCTTGTTTTGGTATCTTGTGTGGGCCTCGCCCATGCCTTTTGGGCCCAGTGATCCACGGACTATGATGGTGGACTCCCTTGGACTTGTGTTCTTGGTGTATTTAATTGTATATAGTATAAATTTGTAAATATTTTGGATGTATATAATTGAATATATCACAATTTTTCGACTCATTTCCTTTTGTCCTTGCATTTTTCCAGGCGGGGTTGGGGGGTGTAACTGTAATGTATCATGATGTATTAGCGTGTGTGTTGTAGTGGGTGAGGGTGGGGGTGGGGGTGTTGCGTGTGTGTGTCATTGTTTTTTCCCTCCCCCCTCCCCTGTGTCGTAGGTGCAGTACTCACCGTGGTCTTCGCCGCCGCCATTCGTGCTCCTGGTAGAGGATCAGGAAGATGAAGGCTGGAAAAATCTGGAGCTCTGGTTCCATGGTGTCCTGGTTCCTCATGGGGTGTGCGGAGGTGAGCGTTTTCCCTTCGAAGTCCTGTTTCCGCCGTGTTTTTGTTTGCGGTGAATCCGCCCCGGAAAAGGTGGCGGTTTGGTGGGTTGTAATTCTGTGGGCGGTACATTGTCCTTCGCCTGTCTGTTGGCGGTGACCGCCGCTGTGTTTGTTTCTACCGCCGTGGCGGTCGGAGTGTTAAAGTGGCTGTCTATGTTGGCGGTTTCCACCACGGTCGTAATTCCATTTTTTTTACCGCCGGCCTGTTGGCGGTCTTACCGCCACTTTAACACCGACCGCCAGGGTTGTAATGACCACCTTTATCTGTGGCAATTGGAGTTAAGGTGGATAAAAGTAGCAAATGGTCTACACTCATTTACCCCTCGGTCTTCCCTCAGAGAAGTTACTTTTACTGGGTGTCAGAAGGCTTCAGTCCCCCTGCCCATTTAATCCCTGCTTTTTTAAAGAGACCACCTATACGTGCCACTACAATGCACCATCCATACCCATTCCAAGCTTGGCCTCTTTAGAATGATTCTACCTATTTAGTACTGTATTTCAATGCCCGAATGTCCTAGGTCTAACATATGCCACCATTAAGATGACCAGATCACTACATGTACACCAACCAGCAGTTTATTGCTATTAAGTGTGTTTGTGGAACTCAGCTATATGAGCTCTCCAAATGCTAAATGAAAACCTAATCCTAGAAACATGGTATTTGGGTAGGAAATGCTTTAGCGGTCCCAAAATTAGTTTTCCAGGCTAAACAATCATTTATTATTAACAATGTTGAAAAGTACACTTATCTTTGTTTTCCTGCACTGAGATATGTTTATGTTCATTATTTTGTTTCAATCCTATTGCATACAACTCGAAAGGTATTTTTTGTTATACGTCTTTAAACCAGTGAAACCTTATTACTGTGTTTACTTTTCTCTGGAGACTTGCAGGAGGCAATACAATATTTTGTTCTTTATTAGTTAATTAAGAAAGATCTGCTCAACCACGCCGAACATGAGGACTTTACATTCTGATATATGTGTTATTACAGCTTCCATTATAGATAGTTGCAGCACGTCGAATGCTACAAATCAACGTAATGTGAACAGAAAAGCCATCGCTGACTGAACAAACACGATCTTTTGTTTAGCTCTAGAAGAAAACGCATGTACAGAATAAATGCCAATAAAATGTTTAAAAGCTGGTATAAGAACATTCTTTCTATAGAGCATAAAGGTAGCTTTGGAAAAAATAAATGCCTTTTTTCTTGTTTGAATGTTAAGCTCTTTGAAATTGGATGCTTTACGCCTTCACTTTATGACGTGTTCTGTCTGTGCTCATTATCACTGGACACCCGCCGCTCCGCCAAAATCAAAGGACACTTCAGAGACCATTTCCTCAGTTTCATTCGAAAGGTACAAAGTTAATGGGCTTCTTTCTGTAAATGGCAGGGTAATGGTGAACTAGGCGTGTCACAATGCCACAGGCGGCCCATGATTCGCCAACACCCCAAGTCAAAAAGGAAGATCTTCCTGGAGTCATTCTGAAGTCATCTGATGACTTCAGCTGGGCTATTCCTGCAATTAACTGGTGAAGTCATCCCAAACCATCCTGAAGTATGTGTATAGACCGAAAAATTTAAATGAGATGACTCTAGAATCATCACAAAAACTACTCTAGGATGGTGTTCTGATGACTTCCACTGGCAGGGAGTAATGACCTTCTACAACTCCACGAATACTAATTGACAACTTCAGGATGAGTGTGAATTACTCCAGGATGGTCTCTAGACAATTTACTGATTCTTGTGGATTACTCTAGGATGATTCTACAACAGTTACAGGATGACTGTGGATGGTTTCCTGATGATCCCATTACCACTTCAGTGTGGCTGTTGATTACTCTGTTATGACCACACTACAATTTCAGGATGACTGTGGGTTATTCCTCGATGATCCTATTACTGCTTCAGGATGGCTGTTGATTATTTTGGAATGATCCCATGACAATTTCAGGATGAGTGTGGATTACTCTAGGATGATTTAAAGACTACTCAGGAATGAGCATGGATTACTCAGGATTATTTTAGGACAACTTCAGAATGAGTGTGGATTACTAAACCATGACTACATGTGGACTTTCAGGTGATTGTGCAATACTCTTGGCTGATTTTCTGCCAACTGCAGGCCAACTGTGCATAGCTCCTAGATGATTTAATAAATTATTTAGAATGGCTGTGGATCACTGTTAAATCCTTAAGTGTTGGATTACACCTTGACAATTCCATGTTACAAGCACATTAGCCAACTGCCAATATTTCATTGCAAGGTCTCACTAGTAGTTTAGGAATATGGATTTGTTGATAGTGAAATATTTAGATGACCAATTCCTCAAGCTTCCTTCCAATTGAAAAAAGGTCACTTGGATGTAACATGCCTTCTTTACACAATACCATGAATTATTTGCAATGCCATGAGTTCCAAAGAACTAAGTGCCAGAATTACAAAACTGTCACTGAACGCAGCACAGCACCCAAAATTGCTGTGTTGCATTTTGGGAGAGAACATGAAAGTACAGTTTCTCCCCCTCTCCCTTGCACCAGTGGACCATCAGGCAGCCGGGCACCATGCACACACCTCTGCATCATAGTGCAAAGGTGTCTACCATAGTCTAGCTTAGGCTAGACTTAGCCTAAGCAAACTTAAAAACGTTTTCCCACTTTGGACAGGTATCGTACCAAATACCAATTTGCTTCAGTTTTTAAATCCAGAAAAGGAGTTTGCATTAGTTCCGAGTTATAAAACATAAGCAAACTAAACACAAGACTTCCATAAATCTGGTCCCAATAATCAGATCATTATTCTTCTGCTTTGGAAAGATTACTTTTTAATCTCTACCAAGAGGGGGGCACTGGTATGAAATAATTCTGAGAATCATGCTTTTTGGCTAGATTGGTGCTGTAAAAATACCATTTATACAAAAGTAATTGCCTGCAACAAAGTTAAACTTTCCATTCAGAAAAGCTTAACTTGTGGTGCTTCACTTCCCATGCCCCTGACTCACTGCATGACTGTGTTTCACCACTGCGCATATTAGTTGCTCAATGTTCACCAGTAGCACATTACATGTTGTATTCAGTTTAGCTGCCTATTGGCTTTAACATGGCATTAGCCATTACATTCTGTATTCAGTTTAGCTGCCTATTGGCTTTGACATGGCATTAGACATTACATTTGATATTTAGGTTAGTAGGCAGATTGCTTTAGATTTGTGTGGGGCAGATTGTTTTTTATTGGTGGGGGCAGTTTGGAGTAGGCCAGATTGTTTTATATTTGATTGGGGCTGATTGTTTGTGATTGGAATGGGACAGATGGGGCAGACTGAGTTGGGCTGGGTTGGGAGGACTGAACTATGGTGGATTGGAGTGATTTGGGTGAGTGGGTTGGTTTGGAGTGGGGTGGACTGGGTTGGTCTGGCATCAACTGGATTGAGTGGGGTGGATTGTTGTGGGGTGAGGTGGGGTGGATTGGTATGGATTGGAGTCAGGCAGATTGGAATGTACTGCACAATTATGTGTTAAAGAATACTTTCAGAAATTACACATCAGAAACAGATAGAGTCTTTTTCCAGTAGGCTTTGTAGAAAGTGCAGAGGACCGTAGTTATGTTGAGATCTTTCAGAGCAGGTTTGATGTTGTTCTGAATATATACATTAAGGCTTATGGTGGCTACTTTTGTAGTCTCTGCAGTCTGACAATGAGTGCTTCGCAGAGGCCTAAGTAAATGGGTCTAGAGTAGTCCAGACTGATCATAACAAGGGATTTGGCCCACCCGGTAGCCAGTTTGGAGTAAAGGGAGTATTTTGCGGAGCAGAAAATAATGAAGTCCGAATCCTTTAACCACTGTGTTGACCTGTGGAATAAACAACATCTCTGATTCAAAGAGTATTCCCAAGTTTTCAAGCTTGAGGGGTGGTGAGGAAGGGAGAATTCTTAGACCTGGCAGTGACTATGTTTGACCCTTCTATTAGGTGTACAGCTGTCATTATACATAAGAGTGCGTCCCAGTTTTGAATCATACTGTTAGGTTTGGTTAGTGCTCTAGCGGTTTTGGAAGGAGTGATGCACACCATGTTCAGAGGATAGTAAGGAACACGAGCATTCAAAGATGATACATTGGTCTATGGTAAAGGGGAAGCAAATCATAAAAAATGTATATGCTGCATAAGCTGGAGAATTATGCCCAGGGTGACGTGGAATGCTTGGGGCACACAGTGTGTGGTACATATATTAAACAAAAGAAAATTCTTGTTGAAGCTCGCCCAGACCACAAAATAGTGAACAGTTGGTTCCCTTCCTCTGCCTTGCCTAGTACTACTCAGAGCGTGTGGGGAATCTTGCTGAAAATGTTATTTGAAAAAGGTGTAGTGTGTGTGGAGTGGTGGCTGTAACCAGGGCTTTAAGCAAATAAATGAAGAGATTATTGAAAGCTGCATGTTTACACCATTTGAACATAGCAGAAGGTTTTAGTGATATTCAATGCTAGTGGCTATGGTATTGGAGGTTGGCTGTCGCAGGTGTTCCGGAGGTGAGGTATTTTCTTGTGTTCCTGTGGCAGTGAGTTGTTAGTGGGCAATTTCATGGTAGTGTGGTTGAGCATTTAAGAGACGCTCACAAAGATTCATACAGACGCAAACAATAGCACTAAATAACATGAACTGCCAGTTAGTGCTTTGCTATGACAAATAAAAGTACTTTTTAGAGAAGTATATACGATAGAACAATTCAAACTTAGATACATTAAAAACAAAAGGCAGTACCACCTTCCAGGCAACAGACAACAGACAAGACCCCAAACACAACAGGTGGAAACTGATCTCTACTGTGGTTGTTACTCGATCAGATAGTACAGATATATCCATGGAGCGAAAGGGTAGGTGTTGATATCTCTTCCCTGGAGGCAAGAGGAGTTTAAAATATATTCATCAATAAAGTTTATTATAGAGGGAACAGAGGTCTAAGTTAATAATTTTATTTGATCATTAAAAAATAAATCATAAAAGTACACATTGATAAAAACCTAATAACAATAAACATATAAACCAATTCATCCTGTGTGTGACAAACTGCTAAAACAGGATAACAATCAATGGATACCAGTACTCTCATATAGAAGTCACTTAACACTTTAAAAGGAGCTTGTGGTGATTGACACAGACTTTTCCCTCAGATTCTAAAGAGCACCAATTTCCTATAGCCTACCTCAGGTTGGAAAAAGGAGGTAACGCTGATATAGACCTCTGGGGAATTACGTCAAATTAAAAAACCTAAATCAGGTCGACATTTACTTCCCCCTAAGCACTGTAATTTAATTAGTAAATTGAGAGTAAAATTTAAAGAAAATCATAAAGTAAAGCAGACTCTGTGAGGACGCCTCATCGCAGGGGCAAACAAGGATGGAACTGGGGTCGTATTGATCCAGAGGAAAACATCAATGTGATCATATGGGACCCGTCGTCAATCTAGTAAAAAGCTTTCTATCCCATGTATTGCACACCCAACCATAGTAAGGCATCGTTTGGAGATGGGATTTATTTATCTGTTTATTATGTTTCCCTCTGTTATGAGAATATATGGAACTACGAAGCACTGGAAAAGTAGCCCAAATGTTTCTGTTTATAAAAAAAAAGTCTATCGCAACATGCGCTAATCCAGTGTGTTTTAACTTATGAGGCAGCGAGGAAAAAAATACGCTGTTTCACCCCGCATCCACAACATAAGCACAAATACACCAAAGGTAGTGCGTACCACAAGATTTTCCATTTCTCCCACCAGTCCCGGATCCTTGATTATTGATATTGTATAGATTATGTACTTGAGCTACAGTAAGAACATTTTAGTTGCGAGTCAAAAGGTTCATTCGCGTCCCCTTGTAAGTTTATTTTTTAAGGTCAGACACGCTAACACTTTGACATTCTCTGCGCTCTCCCAGAGTGTCAATTCATCTGCTCAATTTAACAATTTCAAACACTACGCTCTCAAGCTTTGACATCCCCTGTATTTAGCACTGTCAGAGCGATATACGTGCTCCCCTAAGGCAGATAATGCTCATATTTGAATCTGGATTGAAGTCAATGAAAACAGCGTTTAAATGCCGCAGGGAGTGTTTTAAACATCATTTGGCGTACTTTAGCACACAAGCGAGCAAGTGATATTTATGTTGAAAATAAATTGTTAATGAGCTAGGAAATGCTTCAGAACAGTAGAAAATGTGCTGTTATCAACCTTTTCCATCATTGTCGTACTTCATAGTTGTTTATATGCATTATCACTTTCTCAGCTCAAATAAGCCTTTTAAAGCGATATTCGTGCTCTCCTATTGCAGAAAATGCTCATATTTGAATCTGGATTGAAGTCCATGAAAACAGCGTTTAGAGGCCGCGGGGAGTGTTTTAAACATAATTTGGGGTACTTTAGCATACAAGCGAGCAAGTGATATTTTTGTTGAAAATTAATGGTTAATGAGCTCGGAAATGCTTCAGAACAGTAGAAAATGTGCTGTTATTAACTTTTCCATCATTGTCGAACTTCATAGTTGTTTATATGCATTATCACTTTCTCAGCTCAAATAAGCCTTTTAGAGCGATAGTCGTGCTCTCCTATTGCAGAAAATGCTCATATTTGAATCTGGATTGAAGTCAATGAAAACAGCGTTTAAATGCCACGGGGAGTGTTTTAAACATAATTTGGCGTACTTTAGCATACAAGCGAGCAAGTGATATTTGTCTTGGAAATTAATGGTTAAAGAGCTAGGAAATGCTTCAGAACAGTAGAAAATGGGCTGTTTTCGAATGTTCCACCATTCCTATACGTTGTGGTAGTTTATATGCTTTATCACTTTCTAAGTTTAAATAAGCCTTTTAGAGCGATATACGTGCTCCCCTAAGGCAGATAATGCTCATATTTGAATCTGGATTGAAGTAAATGAAAACAGCGTTTAAATGCCGCGGGGAGTGTTTTAAACATCATTTGGCATACTTTAGCATACAAGCGAGCAAGTGATATTTGTCATTGAAATTAATGGTTAATGAGCTAGGAAATGCTTCAGAACAGTAGAAAATGTGCTGTTATCAAATGTTCCACCATTCCTATACTTTGTGGTAGTTTATATGCGTTATCACTTTCTAAGCCTAAATAAGCCTTTTAGAGCAATATACGTGCTCCCCTAACAGGTCATTTCCTTGGGGTGTGCAACCAGGTCACAAAACTGCCTTGATGCCCTATTGCATGGAGCAATGATATCCCTTTTTTGTTTTAGTGGTATGGAGAGGCTAATGCCAAAGATCTTGGCTAGTTATGCGCTGCACGCGCGTGAATGGTCAATTTCTTGGCGCACGTATCCTTGGCTGCATTGGATGTGAGTGGGACTGGAAGCAGTTGGACTGGGAATAGAAAAAATAAAAAGCTGTTTTTAAATGTGTATGTGAGGGGTGCAATATATTTCCTTAAAACCACAAGAGTGACAAAAATCCGATGTGTAAACTCTGAATAATTACCTTTGCTGCTTTATGTACTTCTGCAGCAAGCGTCAAATCCTTGCATTCCGACTTACTGATTCAAAGGAAAAGCTGTTTAAAAAGAGACTTAATGACCCATGGGGATATAAAAGTAATGTACGGCTGTGCAGTTCTTTTTTGCTTTCTTAGAAAGTAAGCACGCTGGGCGTTCAGATGGGTCACGAGGGAAGAAGGCAGAAGAGTTCTGTTTTTTCCTCTAACTGTGGCTCTCGTTGGGGACCAGCAAAAAAAGAAGATGTGTTTGTGTCTCAGAGTTCTTCTGTAAAATGCAACTTGTGCCTGCTTAGGATAGGTGGATGAGGGATGGATGGATGGAAAAGATTATGAGAGATAAAATGATGGATGGATGAGTGAAAGGATGGCTGAGTGAAAGTATGGATGGAGAGTGAAAGGGAAGGTGGATTGATAAATGGATTAAAGGGTGGATAGATGGATGAGGGAAATAATGGATGGATGAGTGAAAGGTAGGATCGATGGATTGATGAAAGGGTGGATGGATGAATGAGTGATTGACTGAAAAGATGGATGTGTGAAAGGATGGATGAATGATAGGTGCGTGGATGGATAGGTTTGATGGCTACGTATTGAGATGAATGGATAGACTGGAAATGTATGGGTGGACGGACAGAATGGTGAAAGACTGAATGATGGATGAAATAATGAATGAATGACAGAATGAAATGGTGGTTATCAGCAGGCGAATGGAAGGAGGAAAGGGTGAATGGATACAATTAAAACAGGAGCGCTCTTTTGGGAAGGGACGCCAGATCTATCTCCCTGCCCACGCTGCTGTGTCCCAGCTTAGCCAGCAGCAGAGGACAAGGTGGACATTTTGTTCTCCTGTACTTGGACTTCCCTCCTTATGAGTCCAAGCAGACCAGGCTTGGGGGGTCTCAAAGTGCACACACCTCTACAAACAGTGGTAAATTGCAAGAAGTAGCACTGCAGTGGTTCCGATTCTAGGGCCACCTACAACCTCACTGTTACCCTCAAGCTGCTTCAGTAACCCTACTTGGGATTTCCTCCTCATGGTTCCTGGTGTCTAGGAATCTCCAGGAATAAAAAGGTAACAAGCATTTGCAATGCAATTGGTCTCACATCTGCTTGAGTTAGAGCTATTGGCATTGTAAATTAATAACTGGACATTTCTTGCCACATAAATTAGTCAACCCTGCCTCATAATTTGTCCTTTTCCTGCCACATAATTCCAGTGGCCCTGAATATATCTAAAGTACTTCAATAGGCCTTCTTCCTCTATCTGCAGCGAAAAATGAAAATGTTGCCATTTTGCATCCTAATTTAAATCTGCCATGCTAATTCCAATAGAATACCACTTTCACCACCCCACCATCAAACTAGCAATTCATGTTAAAATCACCAGAAAAAAAACATTTTATTGAAAACAAAATCGTACTTTTGAAGTAATCAGATACTCATTTTCAAATCAACCAAAAGTCATCAGGAACAGTCTCATCTTATAAAGTAATCGGATACTCATTTTCAAGTCGTTCTTAAATCATCAGGAATAATGGCACCTTCTGAAGTCATCAGATACTCATTTTCAAGTCATCTTTAAATCATCAGGAATAATGACACCTCCTGAAGTCATTGGATACTCATTTTCAAGTCATCCTCAAATCATCAGAAATAATGACACCTACTAAAGTCATCAAATACTCATTTTCTAGTCATCCTTAAATCATCAGGAATAATGACACCTTCTGAAGTCATCAGATACTCATTTTCAAGTCATCCTCAAATCATCAGGTTGAGCTTTTAAGCTTTCCTGATGACTTCAAGGGCTTGATGATGTCTGATGATGTGAAAATGACTTCTAATGTGGTTGGATGATCATCAAATGACTCTAGGATGGCTTCTAAAGCAATCCTGTTTGACCTGGGACCTTCAATGGCAGACTGAACTCATTGGTTGAGAAGATGTAATAGAGGTGGAGACGCTTTTCAGTGGCAGGCAGTGTTTCCAGACTGGACTATTTCCCGCTCAATTAGGCGGCATTTTCCCCATTTGTGAGAGGAAAAACCCAAATGGTGGGTGGCTACTTTTTGGGGGAATAGAAGCCCTTTGTGCGCATTTAGCGAAGAAGGGGCGACGCCTCAGAAATGTCAGCTGCAGTCCTGGCCTTGGCTCGTTATTGGTGCAGTGCAGTCACTCACTGGGCAGTGTGGGTGGCACTATAATCATAACAGCCATTCATAGTTGCCAGACCACCAGCCTTGCTTGCTCTTGTGATTCGCTGAGCATGCATGACACTGTCAAGTGATGCAAGCTGAGAGCGCAAATTGCCCTGCTGGAAGTAGTGCTTGTTGATGTAGTCCAGACCTACAGGGTGCACGCTCTACAAAAATCTTTCTTGTGTTTATTTAGTAGCCTATATGGTTGTGACATCTATTTTAAGAATCTAGGCCACATTTAGGGCACATGACACCTGACTTGCCTCTTAGTACACTAATAGCATTGTCATCATGGAGGGGGCAGAAGTGCATCTCAATGTATGTCTAAAAACTCTCACATGCAGCAAATACTTCTCAATTGGGTGGTATAATTTGATGTGCTAATGTGAAATGCTTCCATGTGTTATAAAGACACTTTTTTGAATTGTGAAGATGTCTTATCTTCTAATACACTTTTTTTTGCAGGATGTGCATTCCAAATATGCTTTTGGCTCAACTCCAGTATGGGCTCTTTAAGCCAGAGATGACTCTTGACTAGGGTCTGGCTTGGCTCACACTGTTATGTTTTTGGTTTGTCCTCCTCTATAATATTCTATGTAGATCATTCAGTAGATTACTTTTTTTGTTGCAGAGATCTTTTTGTTACTTAGTCACAATTCTAATATAGCACAGTCAAGGATTCCTTTTGGATAGTAATATGTTTGCAATGTAAACTACTCTGACATCCTACATACTCCTACTCTGATATGAGGACTAGCGCTATAAAAGAAAAGAAAATTAGTAAGTACCATTTTCAGCATTACTGTCATCACTTCTACAAATCTGAGTTTCTCACAGTACTTGCATATCTCCTACATGAAGAGGTTGAACAAAGTCAAAAACCTTGCTCCAAATCATAGCACCCTTGCACCATAGTGCAAGAGTGTCTGCGTTGTTGGCAAAATTGTTTCTGTGCAGAAAGGGACACCTTCCTGCACAAAAACAAACCATGGTGGCTTTTACCTCTTTCTATGTGTGCTGCAGAAGGGAAAAACAAGGAGAAATAAAGATATTTCTACTTGTTACACTACCCCTGGCGAGGCATACAGTTTTGACGCATTCTCACATTTACAGATCCTTGTAAATCTGTAAGTGCGCAAAACCTATGGGTGTTGCATGGGAAAATCTACCTCAATGCCCCCATGATGCTGTGTAAGGCAACGCAGTGACTCTGCATTGCCTTACACCATACGCAAGAGGCCTTACGTGGTCTCGCATATATGGGTCTGCACTCTGCAGCCAGTGCGTCATAAAATGTGATGCATCAGCGGCGAAAGGGGCTTGTAAATAATCCTGTTTCCCTCAATTGCATTGAAAACTAGGTAATTGAAATCTGGATCATTTTGTGGTAGGGATGAGGAGATTAAGTGATTTGCCCGCAATCACAGGATGTTGATGTGATGCAGACACCTCAACCTGATACCAAATCTCCAAATCCGGCAGCTCTGGCCATTACACCACATCCCCTCCCAGGTTTGAATTTATTGTGACCAAAGTGACAGATCGAAAAGGGGACTGATTGTCAAAGTCAATAGTTACTATTAGATTTGGAACATGAGTATAGACGTGCCTAGGTGCCATTAAACCTCCTCCTACTATACATATATTAAATAGAAATTAGGATTGTGCTTAAAATATTTCCTGAAGGCTGTTCTTGCATAAATTGAAGGTTGCAACTTCGGGCTGGTTTTTAGTCTGCAACTGGTCTACGTTGGGCTGAATTTGGGCTTGAACTTGGACAGCATTGGGGTTGAGACGGTCTCAGAATCTGGCAACACTGGTGGTAGGTACCACTAGGAGGCCTCACGTTTTTTTTTTGGTTCCAACTTTAGTACAATGGAGGCTGTGCGCTAGTCTCATAAGCAATTTTTGGATGTAAAAATAAGATACTGGCAGTGTCCTCCCAACTGAGGCCACCCAAATACCTGTTAGTGTACGTCTAGATGCTTAATTAAAAAAATGCATTTGGAAATCGTATAACACACTGTGAACTGTCTAGAAGCAAATTGACAGCATTGAGTCTATTTGTGTTTATCACCTGAGTTTCTGCCACCAGTTTGAAATTAGGACATTACTGCAGCCAGAGCTTGACTAGGCAACTAATATTTAGTCTCCTGGCCGATGTAACAGCACAGACGAACATGCTGTCATTCTATAAAGATCTGTTTAGCCAATAGGAGGCTCTGCACCAACGCCTACCACCAAATGCACTCCTAAAGCCTGGGAAATAGACAAACATGCATATCAAATTACATGGTACATAAATTGTGTTTGACAAAGACAATTCCATAGAAAGATACAGTCAGAGGCAGTGCTTTAAAAGGGCCGGTACTGTTCACTGGCTCTTTTTGATTTTGAGAGGGAGAGTACTTGCACTTCTCAAGAAAAACGTAATACTTTTAATTGGAAAGTACAGCCACTTCTCAGAGGAAGCAGGTACTCCGGTACAGAGTACCTGCACTTCTATTTTTCCATTTCAAGCACTGGTCAGAGGTGAACACATTGTCAGAAATGCTCATGTTCCCACAATGGAGAGCCAGCCTCTGAATTATCTATCAGTCTACCCTTTGCAACTTCCCCGGATGCGGCAAATTAACCTAGCCTCCTAGATCAGTCTGTAACAGGGAAAAGGGGGTATATGAGAGAGAGAAGCTGAGAGAGAAACCTGCGAGAGGCTTGTCTCAGGAGAGTCCCTCTGCACGCATGAATGTATGGCGTTGTAAAACAAAATTGCGGGGCTGAATCTCTGAAAGAATAAGTGACACAACATAATCTATCTATCTATCTATCTATCTATCTATCTATCTATCTATCTATCTATCTATCTCCTAGTGGTGGTCACCACTGGGTCGTTACGGTGAGGATCATGTTTCCAATGGAAACGCATTTTTCTTTTGAATCGTTTGATGAATCTTGCCAACACTTTCCAAAAATAATGTTCAGCTACCTCAGCTCCTTCCTGTAAACTTTGGAATTATCTGTCAAGCAGCAGCCAAAAAAGGGATGGGTGGACCCGAATAAAAATCAACATGCATTTTCCATAGACTTTTTTGGAATGTAATAGGCTGAAAATTGCTGAATGGTATTACACCAGATTTGGCAGGAAGCTAAATTGTGGTCCAGAAAGTGTTTTTTTGTGTGATTTGGTGTAAATCCGTTCAGTTGTTTCTGAGAAATTAAGGTTAAAAAATATTTCTATTTCTGAATGGTTGGGCTCGCAGGACTCTCACGAGAGTCCTTCGACCACAACTTAAAAAAATAGAGTGATCTGATTGGTATAAGGGGATTATTTTCCCGTAGGCTACCTCTCTCCTGCAAGAATGATGGACCCGTGGGAGCAAGTGCTCTGATTGGCTTGCCGCAACATGAACAAAAGTATTGCGGCTGCCATTATAGAATCTAGAGACTTAGGGCCATATGTACAAACACTTTTTCTCATAGACACAGAATGGGTAAAAACCTTTGCTACATCTGGCCCTTAGTACCCTGTTCTGAAAATGTTTCAAAAATATGTGGGAGCAGGGGAGTGATATTGTGGGGGGCTTTCACTGGCACCCCATGGGGCCAAATTGTAAACATATATATTACTTTTGCTGAAATCCTGTAGTTCTCCTGTGGATTGTGGTAAAAAACAAAATCAAAATTTTGGCCCCATTTATTTTTTTAATTAAAATGACGTCTGGGGTAGGCTAGGGGTCAATCAGAATACACATTGGGGAGGGGATGTGCATAGGGGTCCCCCTCCCTAAGCCAAATATGGCCTCAGGGTCCCCACCTCCTGAGGCCAGCAAAATTTTGCAAAATGGAGGGGGCACTCATTTCCCTTCCTGGAGCAGATTATGGCCCCGGTTAACCCCATACCCTAGACCCGGCATAGTTCTGAAAGGGAAGGGGAGGCACATGGCCCCCTCCCCAAGCCACCAAAGGGCCCAAAGACCCCATTCCCCCAGGACTGGCTCAATCACTTTGTCCAGAGGAGCCCACCCAGGGATACTGCTTTCATGCCCACAACAACGTGGGAAGAGAAAACTTGTATGTTCCTACCTGATGGATCTGCAAAAATTCTCTTGCCAACTGGGAGCAGAGATTTCTTTTCCTACCCATACAAGCATGTTTCAGGCTGGTAAAACTATATTGCTCTCGCCTGCCTGGAGCAAAGAAAAATACCTTCTCCCATGGGGTGGGAACAATGCTGGCTCCCACTGCAGTCAGGATGGGTAAATGTGGGGAGCCAGTGGGCCGGGAGGGCCCTGGGACTCTCCACACAGCCCTCAACATTGTATATTGTGGGTGCCAAGAGTGGTCGCCAGGTCACCCACATTAGGCCAGAGGATGGGGTCCCCAGGCCATAAATGCTCAAGGAGAGGGCTGAGCGCCCCTTTACCATACAAAAATGCCCTGGGGATGGGGTTCCTGGGGCCCATAAAGGTTCAGAGGGGGCCATGTTTCCCCATCTTCTTAAAAAGAAAGTATGGCCCCATAGGGGAGGGTCCTAGGGCCCGTAAAAGCTCAGGGAGGTGACTGCATGCCCCCTACACTTAATAAATGAATACGGCCCTGGGGAATGAAGTGCCTGAGGCCTATAAAGGCTCAGAGACGGGGGCTGCATGCCCCTTCCTCTTTATAAATGAATACAGGGGGGTGGGATTCCCACGGCCTATAAAGGCTCAGAAGTTCACACCATCCTCCCCAATAATTTTATAAAAAGTTTTAAAAAAGAATAATAAGTGAGGGTCAGGAGATGCTCATGTATTATTCACTTCTCTTTGAAAGTGCACACCATAGTGCCCTGCAAGGGCTCTTTAAACTTTTTTTTGAGCTTGCTGATGCAACATAAAGAAAAAAAAACAATAAGGCTCCTGGGTCATTGACTCCATGGCCCCAGGAGAACTTACCATGTTTTTTTAAAACACTCCTACCTGGGGATTTATGCCATTCAGCTACAGTGCAAGGCCTTGTTATGGTTGTTTTTGTGATTGTGTTTTGTGGGCTGAAAAAAGGAAGACATTTTGGTTTTATTTGTTTAAAACAATGTGTCTCATTCTTTCTTTTAACATTTTTCAGCCCAAGGATGCTATAATGAAAACTATGTTAAAAGAAAAGAAAGTCTTACAGACATGTTAATTTTATTTTTTCAATCAAACTTTTACAAAACATTTAAATAGTAACTACTATTATTAAACATTGCTTTGTGTCAATTACTGAAATATGCAATATTGAAAGCTTTTAGAGAAAAATGATAGATCTGCTTTACATATATTGATATGCTCACCCCTTGATAAAGTCAATAGGCCCTCTTTTTATATTATGGTATTGCGGCTCTTTGACAAAGTCAGTAAGTCTGCTTGAGTCCTGCCTGGACCTGCGAGATCCACCAAAAGCTGCGCATGCCAGAAGGCTGTGCACGGCATGGGGTTACTTGCCTGTAAATCATTGGACGCATGGCCTGGCCACATTCCAGGCCTTTCCGCCAACTGGCATGGGATTGCTTGCGCCCTCGCCATGCACTGCTAATTACCCCATGTATTACATCACTCATGACATGATCTATGACATCATTGATAACATCACTGCAGCATTTGAAATTACATAATTGATGATAACACTGTGCATCGTAAGGTAGCAAGCAATAGTTACCTTAGGGCATGAGTTATAGTTACTTGAGATAATTATGACTGGTGAATTTAAGTGGATTTGTTTGCTTAAAACAGCATGTCAACTGAAATGTTCATCTCACTATAACATCCCTTTAACTTTTGTTTTTTTCAATGAGTATGTTTATATAGAAATGTTTACAAATATAGAGAAAAACATTGTTCTGATAAGTCCACACTGTTACTTTATGGTTCACTTATTCCAAAAAATGATGACATTGACTGAACGCTGCCTCTATAGCTAATATTTTTTTTTATCATAGATGGTATTTCATTCTGTGGCTCTGAGTGTTCAAGAGTGTTCAAGCAAATAAAGCTATATAATGTGTTTCTTATGCCTCTGGCTGCCTCTGAGACAGAATGGTGTCAAAGGTAGGCTGAAGCATCAATCTCTATTATGAATGTTCATTTGTTATTAGGATTGCAGAGTATGGGGGCAGTTGTTAAGAGTTTCTTTGATTGTTGAAATGCTTCTTGTTCACAACCACACCAGATTGAATGACCCACAGAAATCCAACTTTGCAATAATATTGGCATATTTAGTTTGTTCCAGCAAGACTGAGATGAGGGGTAAGGGATATGGGTTATGATCGAGATATTGTTTGGTTCACAATAATGTATGCACTGTTTGGAAGTCCCATCTGATTTTGGAATGAAACACATTGGGCTCCAACTGGAGAAGACAAGTGCCTAATGAAGTGTTTCTTAAGGTTTTCATCAAGATATTAGTACTTGGACCTCCTTGACAGTCAAAAGATAAATCCTTCCATAAGGAATTACTGCTCATGGAACCAAATCAATAGGGCAAAGATATGCCCTATGGGATGGCAGGGAGTAAGAGTGAACTTTACTGAACACATCAGCAAAATTCTGGTACTCCTCTGGAATAGCAGATTGTAATGACTGCTCCTGTTGTAACACTGAACACGTGAAATTTTTCTGTTTCCTGAGATCTATTCTCAGAAAACACTCCTGCTGGGGGTGTTGAGATAAAAATCCAATCATTTGTGTCTTCCAATTAATAGAAGGATTGTGTATTCTACAATCACAATGTTCCCAACATAATGAGAAATGATGCATCAATTAAATCAAAAGTCAAAGACTTTACTTATCCTTCAGAAGTCCTTAAAGTGGTGAAGTAGCTTATACAATTTCACCAGAAGTTAAGGCATTCCCATTTATCCTTGGATGGGTCTGCATATATCTTTTTCAGTACTAGAATTGCTGCCATCTTCTGGAATTCATAGTCCTTAAAACAACCAGATGCTCCATAGTCAATTAGAGCCAAAATGGCGCATAGCCCATTTGATGGTACAACTTAAGCTGGTAAGTAGTAATGTGCTCTTGGAGGTGCAAACTCTTTTGATGCAGAAGGGTCTATTCGGGGTTTGAGATTCAAGGATAAGTCCAGTGGTTTTCCTGCAACTAGGACCAATATCTGTTGTCCATCTTGGTTTAGTACAATAAAGGAAGAACCCTTCTTTGAAATGATGATTCTTCTCTTCTTTAGATAATTGCCTTTTCAGATTCCCAATCTGCAACAGTTTTTTTTACCTTTACCTCTGAAAATGAAGAAACCTACTTTACCTTGAGCCACAATGGGTGGACCCACCCCTTTCTTGCATTCGTCTGATGACATTGCTGAGCTTCCATCTGAAGTGTTAGTTTTATTATGGATTCTTTTGTAGTGGGTCTATTATTTTTGCAAACCGTTCTAGGACAAAGCTGCAGCAGCTTCATCAGTCCACCCTGCCTATGCCTTCAGTTGGTATAATCTACTTACATAGGTAATGACATCACAAGTTCACTGTTTTCTTATCAACAAATTACAAGGACATAGTGCAACATTTGCTTTTACAAAAATATATTGGAGAATTGATGTAATAAGCAAGAGTAGTACCATAATAAATTGCTTTCTACATTGATTAGTGAGTGGCCCAGGTTAATGCATGCTGGGACAAACAAGAAAGAAGGAACATAACTTTAGCCTGGTCTGTTTGAAACAACTGAGGTTAGTTGTAAAAATATAATTTACATTGTGTGAGAAGAGATTGACATTTAGGAGGATCCCCTGAGCATTTCTTGGGTAATGACTTTTCTAGCATTATCATAACACATTTTGATTATCTATCATTACTTCAATAGCCTATTTTTTAATACTAAAATGCTGCTAACTCAACACCATTTCCTCCTCAATAATTCCTAGCTAATTATAGCCACGTCCCTTTAAATTAACAAATTATTTTAATGTTGTTACAATAGTGTAATCAAATAAAATAAAATAAAATAATGTATCCAAACTCTAATATTAACCCTTACTCTATTTAAGTTATGATAAATAGTGAGCTCTTTGTGTTTAATTGCTTTAACTGCAGTTGACTTGTGTTAATTAAGTTGTTATTAATTTTCATGTCTTTAATCTAAACTAACACTTGCTCATTCCTTTAAAAAATGCATGCATCTCATGCTAACTTAATACATTTTTAATTTGTTAAAATAAAGCAATCTTTACTATAAGCATAACAATAGTGCTAAACTAATGTTGCAAATATATTTTTTTAAATAAATTCCACTTCAATTCTTTAATACTAATCCTAACCTTATCATTAAGCAATGTTTATTATTTAATATCCGTGTTTCTTATTTAATATTAATAGTTCAATTGCATTCAATTGTATTGATTTAAATTTGTTTTTAAATATAACAAATCCATATGCTAACTTTGATAATTACTCCAGTTCAAACGCTAACCCTGGCCCTTGTCCTAAACAAGGTTGTTAGAAGGTTGACTGTGGTGTGAGTCCTAGTCAAGCAGTAATCACAACCCTAGTCGGGGTAAGGCACATGCAAAACCCAAATTAACTTGTGCTTACCCCCTAGTAGCCTGACACTGAACAGTTAGGCTTAATTTAGAGGCATTGTGTAAAGTTTGTGTGCATCACTCCAAACAGTAAAACAGAGAAAAAACACACTGAAGTATCCCAAACCAGGTTAAAAAAATAGAGCAGAGATTAATAAATAAAAACAAGAATAAAACAACAGACATCCAATCAGTAGATCTGGGGCTCTGAATTTTTAAAGAATAAACTGCAATATTGCACCTAACAGTATAGAGCACCTGTGACGGCTATCTGGTTGAGCTGGCCCACGTCAAAATCAAAGGTTCAGGCTGACTGAGATGGAGTGTGGGTCAGATACAGTCCCAGATTAGTCCCGCTGAAGGTTTACATTCTCAAGTTTTGTGCCAAGAGTCCTGTTTGCATGGAAGAATGTCACAGGGAGCAATGAGAGTGTTGCGGGTGGCAGTCAGAGTGGCGTGAAGAGCAGGCAGGGTACCATGAATGGGCGGGTTGGAGCTTTGCGTTGGGTCCCCATGGGCTCACAATGCTGCTTTATGAAGAGACTGTATTCTTTTGAAAAAATGGGCCAACCCAGTACCCTGGGACCTACGTAAGTGAATAATGTAACAAAAAATGTTTTGGTTCCTCTGGGGGAAGGATATGAACTAACCTCCACGACAGTGGTTGTACCATAAAGAACTTTCTGTACGGGTGAGGTTTGTGAGTAATATATCACGTTTATTAGAAACTTAAATTCAACAGTTTAAAGTAAAGTAATCGAGGTGCTCCTGTATAACGGTGCAGTGTGAGTGAATTATGAGTTATGTAGAATAAGTGTTACAGTGCTATTTACATGAAAACTAAAACCAAACTGTGGTTAAAAGCATAAGGTCTCAAATAAGCACCTATAACCATAGGTACTGTGAGCCTGCTGAATTTTTCAAAAGTCAGTCCACAATTTCTAATACAATGTCAATGTTTTGACCCCAACCAAAGAAATGAATTCATCGTCAGGACAGAATATTGAAATAGGAAGCACCCCTATTTGATTGTACTCAGACACATCCTAGTTGTGTTAACTATGAAGCTATACCAATTCACCTTCCATCTCATGTAGCCCTGGTGTGTTGGTAATGATACCACTTTTTTACTTTGCCATCTAATGGCTTCAGGAAGGTCTTAGATTGTTCCATGAAAATGAGCCAATTGTTTAAAGTCCTTTTTAAAACTTGTTGGCGTGGTCCTATGTTAAAATTAAGGATCTGCAGCCCTGATTTAATCAGGTTAAATGCTTTGGCTGGTAGTTCAGCAGCATGGTGAATCCATGAAGAGACAGGCTTGTTGCTGCTTGCACTGATTTCCGGTACGATCGTCACAGTTCTGGTGTGAACCAGCCCTTTTGCAGTTACAAAGATCTCAAAAGCCACACTAACGGTCCAGGACATTAAGGGCACCTCTTGGGGTCGGGAACTCACTGAAGACAGGTCCAGGAGCTTTTGGGGAGCCAGTTATGTCCCTGAGGTTCAGATCAGGGGGCCAGCAGACTAGCCCTTTGAGTCATCCTTGGATTCTTGGGGTCAAGATAGAGTTGCAGGTGCAGTTCTTCTTCCTCAGGCAAGAGGGTGGCAGGCAACAGGTCAGCACAGCAGGGCAGCAGTTTCTTGTAGAGCAGCAGGCCATAAGAATTCCAGTCATTGTATCAGCACAGTAGTCTTTCTTCCTGGCAGAGTATCCACAGGCCCAGAAGTGTCCTTAAGTGGTGGTGTCTGACGTCCTTTATTTATACACTAGTGCTCTGGTTCTGGGAAGTGGGAGAAGCTGCTTCTAGACAGTGGATTTGAAGTGCATGGAATTCCCTGCCTCCCCTGCCCTGTCTCCAAGGTGGCTGAAGTGACAATGTAGGGTCATTAGGCCATTTGTGTAAAGACAGGACACAGCCTATTCAGGTGTAAGTAAGGATGGTCTCACCTCCTCCCTCTTATCCTGCCAGCAATGGCCCATCCAGTCTCCCATTGTGTGTGGCTTTCTAGCAGGAATATACAAAGCCCAACTGCCAACTACTCCCAGTCATGTGACCAGAGACAGACTGCAGGCACCAAATGGCTGAGGCAAGAATATGCCAAGTTCCTAAAATTGGCATTTTCAGAATTGTAATTTAAAAACCAACTTCATCAGTACTCATAAACTGTAATAAAGCAACTCTAATCTTATCCTTGCGAATAGTCAAAACCAAATTTAAGAGTTTTTCACTACCAGGACATGTAAATTCTAAAAGTACATCTCCTACTTTTTAAGTACATTGCACCCTGCCACCTGGGCTGCCCAGTGCTTCCACTAGGTATGACTTATATGAATTAAAAAGGAAGGTTTGAGTCTGGAAAAAGGTTTATTTTGCTATGTAGAAATGGCAGATTTAAAACTGCACACACAGGCTCTACAATGGCAGGCATAAAACATGTTTGAAGATCTACTTGAGAAGTTGGCATATTCAGTGCTGTGGACCTACTACTAGCATTTAATTTACAGGCACTGGGTACATTTAGTACCACCTAACTTGGGACTTATGAGTAAATTGAATAAGCCAATTGGGGATAAGCCAATATTACCATGTTTTAAGGAGTGAGCATATGCGCTTTAGTACTAGTTAGCAATGGTAAAGTGTGCAGAGTCCTAATACCAGCAAAAACGAGATCATAAAAGATGGAGGAAGAAGGCAAAAAGTTGGAGCGAAGAACACCCTAAGGCTGACAGGTCTACTAAAGGTTGTATTTGAGAATAACATTACAAAATATTGATCACTGGTGATATTGGTGGTTTATGGTTTCTAAAAGTTCGTTTTTTTAATTATTTCAATACTTAGCTAACCTAACCTTGGTTTCTTTCACTAAAAACTTATAAATTAAGGTTAGGATGCTTGAAACAATTTGGCTTATGAAGTGAAGACCTGTGAAGTAAAATAATGAATTCTTACTTGTTAGATCTAAAAACTCCTAATGTAACTCTTGCAATATAATGATTCTCAACGTAGAGCCTGAAAAGTGTGTATAAAATACCAAGGTATGCAGTGTGAAATATAAATTCAGTGATAAATAACTGATTGCATGAGTTATTTCATGGATGCTACAGAAAGTTTGAGCATACACACTGGACAGTTACAGTTTTGCTTATACCTCCAAAATGACCGAACCTGAATAGTCTGCCATACCATAAAAAGTTGGAGGACTTTCGTTCAACAGTTTCAGAATTATGCAGAGCGACCCATTCATGTTGGAAAACATTTGTCCGTTTGTGAAAGTCGGATGTTTTTTAATCTCCGACCTCCCGCACACACACATACCTTTTCATCAGTTTGAACAATCAAAACGAAAGTTAGAATGTTCAAATATTGCCCAATAAATGCTTTTAATACCAAGATTCGTGGACATTTCTCTAGGGGGGCAAAGTTTTTAAGGGCGCCAAATTATATTTGTCTTGTAAAAGTTAAAAAGGTAACACAGCATGCTATCTTTTTTCAGAGCTGTGTAGATGGCGATTTGTCACGCCTTTTCAAAGGTCTGAAATCTTGTCTTGAGACAGATCACATTTTACTACCTTGTATTTTGCCAGCATTTTCCCCTTAAAAAAAGTTTTTGCTAGTGTTAAGTTGGCAGTCGCCCGATCACTGAACACCAGCTCCTGGAGGGTAGAACATCCAACTTTTACAAGAGCAGATATGTAATATGTGTGCCATGCCAGTCAAAATAAAGTTTGTCAAAAACATGTTATTGTAAACAATTGTGCGGATAAGGCTATGTTCAGGCTCCTATTACAACTTTGATTTATTTTGTATTACCACAATAGTGGCTAGATCGAGCTACTGTAATTACTATCACTTTGGCCCTCATAGAGAGCAATTTGCATGTGTAACTGAATTCTGAATTCAGTATCTCACTGCTTATGTCCCCACAGTGTGTAACCGAAGTTGTTACCAACTGTTGCTGTGTCATCAAGGAGTTCCAGGCTGCTTGTGGCACTGGCTCAGAGCACCTCGTTAGGAGGGGTGTTGGTGAGATGGCATAAAGAGGGGTGTGGATGGGTGGCAGGAGGTCAGACTTTTTTCTTTTCACAGGGGTCATGGAAGAAAGGCCATGTTCTGTAGGTCCCTCCCTATCAGTTGAAAACAGGGGCAGGTGATTTTGGGAGTCATGCATTACACAACAATATAGATGGGTAAAAATGAACGACAGGACTGTTTTTCACCTCAGAGTGACATCGTAGGCAACTTGAGCTTCACTTCTCGTACTATTTGGTGTCACTCAGAACCCTCGGTGAAAAACATCCCATTATTCACTGTCACCCGACCATGACTATATATTTTGTGTTGGTAAGTTCTACAGATGATAAAAGCGCACGGTTGAAGCACACATTCAGATGTGTAGAGAGTAACATGTCCTTCATTGCCATTGTTGAGGGAGGGAGAAATATCATTACGCACACGAAGATTACTAATGCAACACGTGGGCACTTGTGCATTCTTACAGCACCTCTGGTGACTTGAACACAATTCATTAAAAACCAGTTTAGAGGTCAGTTCTCAACTCCTCATAACTCGCGTGAAATGCATCTCTGGTGGCAAAGCCCCTTGCCATTAGATCTGTTTCATATGGACAAATTACAACAGCGTTTGTTTATCCACCACTCAAATGGGAGTAAATTTCCTTTAGCCCATTCTCCAGCGTGTCTTGATGGCCTCTCTGTCCTTACCTTTGGCCCCAACTACCCCAGATTGTACATTTGCATTCTGAAAGTTCGTGAGCACAAATGTGAAACAGGTAGGGATAGATATTTACCTTCATCCTATTCCTGGAGTCTTGGGAATCAATTAGCGCCACAAACAGGAGGCAGGCAGTCTGCTGGCGATCCACTCCGACTTTCAATTATTAAGGGAGATCTGGATCCGTGGCTGTTTCTGTAAATTCTGCTCCCCTTACACAATTGCCAAATACTACCGCAGGAGGATATTTGAAGACGAGTGTCAGCACTTTGCCTCCTAGCCGTCCTTCTTTTGGGTCCAGGCTCTTTTTCGACTTTACTCTAAATGATCTATTGTGCTTATCCATTCCAACAACAGAATAATCCTTCCCCTCTTACCAAATGCAATATCCCTTTTATGACATTAAACCAACAGGGGTTGTCCATGAAATGGATATATTAAAGTGCAAGTGTCCACCACCTCATTTGCCCTGCTGAGAAGTGCTGGTACTCTCCCTTTCACATTAGTACAGATACTCAAAACATGAGTACCTGCTCATTTAAAACACTGAGGACCAAAATATGAAAAGGGCCCGGGAGCACACTGGGCATTTGTGCCCATGTTTTATACTCTTTCAGCAAGGGTTGCCAATGGTTATACTGCCCCCTCAGATTGTAGAAATGATTGTCAGGATTTTTCCACAAGTTTTTTTTTCTGTTTTGTTGTTTTACGTTCTGCAGAACCTCTAATGACAAAAGCACAGTAACACGAGTATATCCAGCACCTATTGCATTCCGTTTGGGGCCAAACTACAGCTGAAACAGGCTGACCTACACAATGCTGGAGGAATAATGCTCCTATGCACTCCCACTTCATTTTAATCATCTCTTTAGCCCACAAGTAATAAAGTATAAGATTTTGGATGGAGCCTGAGATTTTTAGCCTGTCAAACTGGACCTCACACTACCTCCTCACAGACCACTCCCCATAATCAGGAAGAGTATTCGCCACTTTAATAATTTCTGAAGAATGTGACAGCCCCACGATGAAGCACGACAACTACATTGGTGTGTGAGAGTTTGCCTTGCAATTTTTTGATATCCTTGGATCTTTCTTCGATATATAGACATGTGATTTATATCTCACCACAGCAGAGCAATTCCCACTCCAGACTTCTAGAAATTCCGTTGCATATGTTTTGTGGTTCTATGATTATTATTAGAAGGGTACATTTTGCAACAGCTCTTTCACTCATGTTTCCTCTATCCCTCTAATCTAGAGGGATTGGTATTATGCTCCCTTGGGTTGAGCAGGGTCAAAGGTAGTACAGAGTCCTTTGAGGATGCGCTTTATGACTTCCAGGAGATGGTGTACTCTTGCTGCTCCTTCTGCAGGGTTAGGTTTTTTGGAAGGTTCATCAAGAGTCCTCAGGGCTCTTCCAGGAAATTCTTCAAAGAAAGAATCTTGGAAGCCTTTGTAGAGACACTGCCAGTGCAGCATGACCTACTATGCCACTTTCTTTTCCAGGGGCACCATCCATGCTGGCCCTTTAGAAGGACTTTGAAGGCACCCTCTCTCATGGGCTGATACCATGGACTGGACTATTGCATTTTGTAGTACTAAGACTCTCAGCCCTTGTCTGCCTTGAGGGCATCCAATGACTCTGTGTACCAGTTTAGAAAGGGTATTGCAGTTTTTCAGTAATACAGTAATTATTTTCATTAATACGCCCCTTAAGAAAAAAAGGAGCTCAGAGTGCAATGAGCACTTGTGCTAATTTTTGTGCTATATTGCACCACCTTCACTGTAAGACAAAGGGCCTCAGATATATATATATATATTTTTTTAAACTTTATTTTGGTTTTGCATTGTGATCAACAACAAACATTATAAACATTTGCGCCATCACAGTTGTCATATTGAAAAAAAGATCACTGTGACAAATATTGTGACAATATCTGACATTACATATCAACATTGCCACACTTATTATGTAGTGAATAAAGGTAGACAGGACAGAAGAAGCGTGACATCTTCACATGACATCAATAGGAAGTGTGGCCCATCAATTAGAAAAATGTAGAACAGTTCATGTATTACCCTCTTACCCCTCAGTATTACTGTCCACAAGCGCACCGCCTAGTTGAGGGGTCTGGAAGGTTGCATGGTGATGTGCTGTAGCTGTGTCACTGGAATCCTCTGTTGGGAAGGTAAGTTCGCTAAATAATTTCAAAGTGGCTGACATATGTCCTTCGGTCTGGAAGCCGGTGGCTTTAGAACCGCATCAGTGCCACTAGTGGTATCACAATATGATAGGTCCCGCAGCCATGCGGACGTGTTGGGGACGAAATTACTACCCCATCGGAGCGCAATCTGTCTTTTCATAAGAAGGAAGGCCAATGCGGCAAAAGGCCAAGTTGACTGAGGCAATGGTTGAACGTAGCCCAGCACAGCGAGCAATGGAATAGGAGTGAGTGAATGTCCTATTATTTGTGCGAGAATTGTATGCACTGAGTCTCAGAATGTGCGAATTGGGGGGGCAGTTCCAGGTAAAGTGAGCAAAGTCAGCATTTGCTGCCGAACATTTTGGACATGTATGTGGTTGGTAGGCGCCAAATTTGGCAAGCTGTAGTGGTGTCATGTAGGTGCGGTGCAGTTATTTATAATACAATAGTTTGTACCTCTGTTTATTGGAGATAAACTTAGTCTGTGCACAGCAATGGTACCACTGTTTATCAGATAAAGAATGACTCAAGTCCCATTCCCATGCAGATCTAAAGTTCTGCACTCCTACAGATTTTAACTGCTGAGAAGCTCGGTACAGTTGGGATATCAGATGTGTGTTGTCCCGGACTGCTATAAGTAACAATAGTGGGGGAAATTTGGTAGGTTCAAGTGGGTAGGAAGGCAGTATAGTGCAGAGTGTGCAGTGTAGTCTATGTAGGATAAAGGTATCTAAGTATGTTGTAGTGTGTCCTTCATTTAGTGTTGTGACCGTTTTCAGCGTGGCCTCTTTAAAGAGTTCACCTATTGTGTGTAGATGGCGGGAGGACAACAACCTCTGAGTGAGCCGCTCCAATATAAGTGGGAGCCATGGGTTCACCAAAATTAGAAGGTGGGGGGAGTACAGCATATCATAGCCCAGGTATCGGCACAGTTTGAGCCTAGCCTAATATGTAACAAAAATTGTCTGGATTTCCACTGTGGTCTTAGGGAGGGCCAGCGGCAAGAGCACCGAAAGGGAGTCGGGTAGAGCCTGTGTATATTCAGGTTTTAAGGAATTGCAGCAGTGCGTCGGGGTGGTACCAGAAGTAAGCAAAGTGTGCCTGGGCTACTAAGTAGTAGAGTTTGAAATCAGGGACTGAAAAGCTGTCCGATCATACTGGAGAGTCAATGTATCACAACGTACCCGGGGGTGTTTACCAGCCCACAAGAGTCACATGAGTAAAGTGCGAAGCGTGTCAAAGAAACTTTATAGAGGAATTGGAATGTTTAAAAAGAAGTATAAAAAGTGGGGGATGACAGCCATTTTGATATTGGCTATCCTGCCAGCTATTGGGAGAAGGAGAGTGAAATTCAGTGTTCTATTTAGGATGTGAGTTAATCTATCGCTGGCCCGTAATTCAGGCAAACCACCTCAGCGCTGTTTCTATGTTGAAGAATACCCAGGTATCTAGGCAGATCTTCACACCAATGCAGCAGATATTCTATAGGACAGTGTAGTGTTGCATCCTTTAACAGAAACAATTCCGATTTGCTCCAGTTTATTCAGCCCAGAAAAGGAGCCAAATCAAATCACTTCCCTTATGAGGGAGGAAGATTGAGGCATGGGTGTCGGACAAACAGAAGAATATCATCAGCATATAGGGAGGCCAGAAGAGGACCATTGTGGAAGCCTAAGCCCGATCCAGGTGGCGCTCCTAAAAACAGCGCACCAGTGGGTCCATAGCTGTAATAAATAGCAAAGGCGACAGCTGGCACTCCTGTCGTGTGCCTTGTGTAAGGGGTAGGGGCTCAGAAAGAGTACCATAAATGCATAGCCTAGCAGTAGGGGTGGAGTAGAGTAGCCGAATCAAGACCCCGAATTCCCTTGGCATCCCTAGTTTTGACAAAGTAGCATGCAGGAAAGCCCATTGAAGTGAGTCAAATGCGATCTTGGCATCCAAATGTACCACTGTCGCCGGCAGGTCTAGAGAAATCTGGTAGATGACTACAAATAGGGTGCGCAAATTAATCACTGTTGAGTGATGAGGAACGAATCCAGACTGCAGGGGGTAGATGATTCGGTCCCTAAGGAGAGATAGACGAGTAGCTATGAACTTTGCCAATATCTTATTTTCGTGGTTAAGCAACGACAGTGGTCTATAAGAGGCACATATATCAGACGGCTTGCCAGGTTTTAATAATAATATTATCGCGGCTTCTTGGAGGCTTGGGGGAAGCACCTCCAGCCCCAGTGACTCCGCGTATACCTCAAGGAGGTGCGGGCCGGAATATCTCTTTACGTTTTATAGAAATCGCCAGTAAAACCACCTAGCCCCAGGGCTTTCGACCCACTCAAGCAATCTATGGTCTGGGCGATCTCTTCACAGGTAATGGGGGCTGCCAGAAACTGCTGCTGACCCTCCTCCAGCCTCACCATGGCAATGTCTGACAAGTAGTATACCAGAACTGCGGCAGAAGGGTCTATGCGCAAAGCATATAACCGATGATAGTACGTCGTGAACTCTGAGACAATTGCCTCGTTGGTCGTGAGCTCGGTGCCATCTGCACATCGCAAGGATGCGATATATTACACTTGACATTGAGGGCGTAGTATATGAGTAAGTGTCCGCCCTTGTCTCTTCCCTTCTCCATATCGAAGGGCCTGTGCATATTTGCCGAGATGCGTAGGTCATTAAACTGCTGTGGTAAATCCGACCACGCAATCAGGTCTGAAGCTTCAGTCCAAAGGCGCATCTGGGTATCTATGTCTATGAGTTTCTCCTCAACTTCTGCTAGTTTTGCCCACAGGGTTCTGAGCACACCAGCATGCTTAGCAATGCAGACAATCCTTATGTATGCTTTAAAGGCTTCCCACAGCATGGAATATCACAGAACTGAGCCAATATTTAATGCAAAAAAAACAATGATAGCCACCCTTACTTCAGTGAGAAATAGTTCATTGTGCAATGCGTTCACCGGGAATCGCCAGGTTCTAGCAGTTGGCATGTTAGTATGTATGTTTAGGAGGGTTACAACAGACAAATGTTCTGACAAAGTGTGGGGGAGGTGAAAATTATCCGTCACCCACAGTAGCACAGAGGGGGGAAAGTACCGTGGTCTATGCCGGTCCATGTGTTTGTGTGGTGAAGAGTAAAATGTGTAGTCTGAGACATGCGGGTACCGGGCACGACCAATTGAAACGTGTCCTGGAGGCCTGCCAGTACTTGAAAGGACTGTGGTTTGATTACCCCAGTGTGGCCAGTTGTGTCTAGCAGGGGGTCGCAAGGAATATTAAAATCTCCCCCCATAATAATATGATCCACCATCATGTTGTCTAATCTGGTCTGAAGATTAGAAAAGATTTTTGGAGAGTCAGTGTTAGGGGCGTAGACATTGGCCCCTCAGCCAGATCCACCCACACCAGCAAATAACAACCCACCGGACCGGCATCTACGGCTCTGGAACTGAATGGGATACTCTTATGTATTAATATAGCCACCCCTAGTAAGTATGAGCTATAGCATACAAAGAATCTATGGTGGCCCCATTGTGCAGCGTAAGAGTGTGTCAAGCGAGGGGCCAAATGCGTCTCCTGGAAAAACGCCACCTTGATGCCATGCCGATGTAAATATGAAAGTACCATCTTCCCCTTCTTAGGGTTGTTCAATCCCCAAATGTTTTGGGTCGCACATATGACCAGCATTTCAGACATATGGGTAGTGTAAAAAAGTCTAGAGCGGCTGAAGAGGGTGGATCATTCAGATATATTAGACAGCCAGATAGTCTGCCAAATGTACTTGGTAATAGCTCCTGCGATAGCACAGAACAGCCCAACTCAAATCCCCTACCCACACCGGTGAACACATTTCCCAGTGAATCCCTAACATCAAAAACAACCCAGAATAAGTAACTGTAGTGGTACACACCATTGGGGTGTGGCAACACTCAAAGTGGGGAAGTGTCCAAACGCAGAGTATCAAAGACATTATATGAGAGCAGACAGTATAATAAACTATGCATGTCACTGCCTAGGGTGGTGTCATGGGACCCGGTCAACAGGTCATACATCATGGTAATGTGTCTGCACAAATGGTTCCGTTCTGGGGTCCGTCGTCCAAGGACCTGGTTTCCTGCGATAGGTGGGGCCAAATCCAAATCCTTGAGGCCTGACTCATTATGTCTCCACCTCCCCAAGTTATGCATTTTGCAGAAGGACGCCGCCTCAGCAGGTGTGGCGAAGATATAGGGCCTCATTATGACCCTGGCGGGCGGCGGAGGCCGCCCGCCAGGATCCCGCCCTCCAAATTACCGCGCCGCGGTCAAAAGACCGCGGCGGGTATTACGAGTTTTCCCCTGGGCTGGCGGGCGGTTCCAGTAAAACCGCCCGCCAGCCCAGGGGGAAAACGACCTTCCCACGAGGATGCCGGCTCGTAATCGAGCCGGCGGAGTGGGAAGGTGCGACGGGTGCAGTGGCACCCGTCGCGTATTTCAGTGTCTGCAAGGCAGACACTGAAATACTTTTCGGGGCCCTCTTACGGGGGCCCCTGCCGTGCCCATGCCATTGGCATGGGCACGGCAGGGGCCCCCAGGGGCCCCGCGACCCCCCCTACCGCCATCCTGTTCATGGCGGCTTTCCCGCCATGAACTGGACGGCGGTAGGGGGGGTCAGAATCCTCATGGCTGCGGAGCGCGCTCCGCAGCCATGGAGGATTCCAAAGAGCAGCGGAAAGTCAGCGGGAGACCGCTGACTTTCCGCTTCTGACCGCGGCTGAACCGCCGCGGTCAGAATGCTCATTGGAGCACCGCCAGCCTGTTGGCGGTGCTCCCGTGGTCGGTGGCCCTGGCGGCCACCGGCCGCCAGGGTCAGAATGACCCTCATAATGTTTGCCTTTCAATTCAATGCACAGTCATGAGGTATATAGCATGGCATACCGGATGTTGTTTTTCTGAAGTATGGCTTTTACGTCAGTATATATACGACGTGCATCTTGGACCAGCTGCATAAAGTCCGGAAATATGGAGATGGACATTCCCTGATATTGCAAATGTCCTTTTTCACAAGCCAGTCGGGAAGCAGTATCTTGATCCCCAAAATTAAGGAACTTAGCAATTATAGGGCAGGTGGTAACACCCGGGGCAGGCCTCTGGCCTAGGGATCCATACGCCCTTTCCATGACAAATGTGCTGGTGAAGGCCGCTCTGCCAAATAGGTCCACTAGTAGTTTTTCCACAAAGCTGTCCACTCAGCCAGTGTTTGTTGATTCCGCCACTCCTGTGATGCGCACATTGTAATGATGCGACTGCCCTTCAAGATCTTCATTTTTGGAGGCCACAGTTTCCAGAAGGTGTTCAACTCTCTTCAGGTGCTTCTTCGTGTCTATACATCCATCCTCTACCTCTGAGATCAGACATTCTGCTCCATCCATTCTAGTCGCCTTTACGTCTATGCGTTCGTTCATGTGGCTGAGTCTCGAATCCAGAGCATCAAAGCGTGAGTCTATGGCCTGAAATCCAGCCCGCAGCTCATCCATTATAGCCTCTGTGCCATCCGGAGGTTGGGTAGAGGCAGCACCCCGCTCAGAGCTTGCTGATATGGGACCCTCCATTGGAGTTGCTTGGGGGTCTTGTTGGTGTCGAATGAGAGTTGCTTTTGTCTGGGATCACCTCGCCCATGTCTGCGGTCTGTGTGGGGCAGTGGTGTGGCCCGCTGTTCAACTGGCTAGTTTACCATGTGGCTTTAGGATGTTATGCAGTTGTTTAATTGGTCGTGTCCTAGGCCTCCACTTTTTCACTGTCCTTAATGTATGGCTCCAGGCCAAGCAGGCAAATGTTCAGAGAGGGGGCCCGCCCGGCAGCACCAATGCGGGAGTCAGGCCATTCCGGTCACAGGCACATGAAGATTGTATGTAGGCAGGGCCTCACCTGTGGGCCACGCATTATCCAAGGGGACCCCAGGGAGCTTCACCAACCAGGGTCCTCGTGTTATGCTCACTCATTCAAGTCCTGTCGCTGCCCCACTGTCCAAGGCACCCAGCAACAGCCCAGCACATAGGCATGGATGCCCAGCAGCGCTGCCCCAACACCTAGGTGTGCATCCACTGCTCCAGCGCGGCCGGTCAACTCACTCCGCCCAGTCCGGGGGTCGATCTCCTCAGGGGGTCCTCACCCGCATTCGCTGCGCCAGGGGGAGGGAGCCCGAGAGCGCTGCCCCATAGGCCACCGCCACCCAGCCCTCAGGCTTGCCCACTGCCCCTTTCACCGGGGGCCTCCGAGGGCCGCGACAGGCTGTGGCTGCACTCACCACTCTCCGCAGCCAGGTCAATGAGTCCCGGCCCCCAGTGACTCCATTAGCAGGCTCCCATCAGTCTGGGGGAGTGGCTCATGGCAACACAGAGGCCTTCCTATCTATGGGTTGCCTGCAAGGCTGAGATGCGGACAACATTCCCCAGGAGCTTCAGGTCTGCGCGGCCATTACGATCAGTGGTCAGGCCACACCCCAGGGGGGCCTCAGATACTTGTCTGAATAATTCTGCTATGTACATTTCACTGCAGAATTTTAGTGTCCGGGCTTGGTATTTTTGGCCTTCTCTCATTTACATCAAAAGGTGAGGGAACACCTTTACCCATGCACTGGTCCTGTCTTACAAATGCTGTCACATGGTCAAAACGTAGTTGAGGCTAGAGCTAAATGTGAGTCTGCCAAGAGGTAGTGCACAGTTAGTGTACCCCTTTGAGCCCTTAGGGAGGGGACACAGAGGATCTCGGACCGCATCCGTAGAAGGATAAACCTTGGCTCTTTTCTTTAAGAGGAGTTGCACTGTGATTTAATCTGTAGACACATCCTATAACTGACGCAAATGATAGCACCCACTCTTGTTTTTTGTATTTATTTTTATGAATTTCTAAAGCACAACTATCACCAACAGGGATCTTGGTGCTAAATGTTTAACTGAAAGAAGATTTATAGGAGGCAAACAGAAGCCAGTGATGCCTTGTGTGGGCCTTCTGCACCCACTGGAAGGGTGGGTAGCCTACGGATTGGGCAGTTTAAGCTGTGCTCCCTGTACTCCATCCAACCTACGCATTTACTCCAAGAGTAAGTACATGCTTTGGGGACAGGGTATTTTTTTTTTAATCATGTATAGCCCCTATTTCTGCTGTGTGAACCCCATAAGGGCACACACGGACCCAAACCAAGATGTGCACCCGTTTCCAAATGTATGCAACAACATAATATCTTAATACTGCTATAGATTGGTTTACGTTTTTATATCAGGAAAGTATGTATTGTATTATGTGGTCTGTTTCTTTTGGCCAATCACATGTTAATTGGATCTTGAAGCCACACAGGGCCTTTCTTCAGATATAATTAGTTGTAATGAGAAAGCATGCTAGATACATCCCGTACTGTAAACTCACTAGATGGCTGTTCGTGCATCTTGTAATGTGGAGCCTCATATTTAAGTTAAACACTATCAAGAGCTTGGAATATTCAGCGTCAGAAAGGAGGTAATGAAGTTCCTAGAGGGGTAAACATTCCCTGCTGCCCGGGAGAGGGAAGCCTTAAGTGTCTGTAAGTAGCTGACAGAACTGACTAGCAGGTAAAATACAATTACTTCCCAACCACAGTGATTAATTTTCTTGGCTTGCATTCAGGACCATGACTTATTTCCAAGTAGAGTCACCCAAAATAATGAGACTTTGCTGCAGAATGCAATGTGGGAGCCCTGAGTATTCCATATCTCACAAATATTCATTGTTCGTGGGCTCAATGAGGGCCCCCAGAAGGTTTGCCCCCTTCCCGGCACTGCCAGGGCTGGTGGAGACTGCATTACGCCCCTGGTCTTTGCTACGCTGCAGGATGAATGGCTCCACAGATTACGTGCGTCACAAATGCCATATTTGGGCCAATGCAACACATATACTTGGCTGTGCACTATTTAACATATGCTCAAGCAACTGAGCTGCTCTAGCCCTGTGGAAGGACATTGCACATCTACTTCCTTATGCAGATAGTTTAATTCAGAGATTATATCCTAAACATTTAATTGGTTTAAGATTGTTTTAGGAAAACACAAACCCAGATTAAGAATTACGTGAGTTATGTGGGGGAAAATATGTGTCAATGTATGAGAACATGACCAAATACAACAATGTTTCCTCCTTCCAACTCACACTCAAGAACAAGACTATTTGCCCAGACAAAGTGCAAGACCTCATGCTGACTGCAGTCTTGCTGCAAAGAGCTTTTACTCTCTGTTGCAGCAGCATTGCAAAAGATATTTTTAAATATATTCAGATTGGGCTATGGTTCTGCACCTTGTTCACTATATGGATGGCTTTCTTGTGTTTGTCGAAACTCTGGAGTACTTAAGATTCATCCTACTTTTTGATTTGTTGAGTGTGTCATTGAACTGCTACCCTCAGGTAATTATTTTTCTTTTGGCATTTATATTTGCCATTTAGATTTAGAACTTGAGGGGAGTCCCTGTTATTTTTTTCCTCTCACTCGTATTGTTTTTTCCCTCTTCTCAGGTATGCCTCCTCAGTGGTTCCCTCAGATAAAGACAAACGTCTTCCCTCACCTCTACTTCCCTGACAACTAGAACTTATTTATCTCTGTGAATCTCTTTTTTATCTACCCTGTCTCATTCTCCCTGTCACATTATGGCTGCTGTTAGATTTGGTAGAGCTTCTACAACTGTGCCCGTTTTTAGCAAATCCAATAGCAGTGGCCAATTTTTTGGGAAAAGTGTTTTCTAGACTTCCAAGATGGTCACTGTCGTACATGCAGGCACACTGCGGTGGCTATCTTAAAAGGTATAGAAACTAACATTTCAAGATGGCTGGCTGCAGCTACTGACTTTGCCAATGCTGGCTTTACAATTTTAAAAGCCTTGCGAAAGCCGATAGCAAAAAGTGGCATAATAGCATTATTTTGGAATTTTTTTATAACAAACGTAGACCCATATTTATACTCTGTTTGCGCCGGATTTGCGTCATTAATTTTGGCGCACATTTGGCGCAAACCTAACTCCATATTTATACTTTTGCGCTAGACCCGTCCAGCACCAAAGTTATGGAGTTTGAGTCATTTTTTGTATGTGAAAACCTACCTTGCACTAATGACGTGCAAGGTAGGCGTTCCCGTGCAAAAAATGACTGTAAGGCATGTGGGCCTTATTTATCCTCCGGCGTCAAAATGATGCACAGGAGGAGGCGGGCCTTAAAACAAGGCGCCCAGCCGGATTTGGGCCATTTTTTAACACCTGGGTCAAGGCAGGCGTTAAGGGACCTGTGGGTTCATTTCCATGGTGGGAGCAGTCCATAGGTTCCCTTCCCTGCACACAGGGACTCCCCCTGCCACCCTCGCCCACCCCTGGAGGACACCCATGGATGGCGGGACCCATCCATGGTGAGTGCAGGTAAGTGCAGGTAATTATATATATATTTGTTTTATATATGTTTTATTAAGTGGCATAGGGGGGCTTAACTTGAGCCCCCTACATGCCACTGTGCCCAATGGCCATGCCCAGGGGACAGAAGTCCCCTGGGCATGGCCATTGGGCAGGGGGGCATGACTCCTGTCTTTGATAAGACAGGAGTAATTTCCATGGGAATTGTGCGCCAAAAAATGACGCTAGTCAGGTTAGAGCCAATATTTTTTACTCTAACCTGACTTGCACCATTCTTTGGTGCACAACCCCCAGTCTTCCCTTCGCCTCCGCTGCACGGTTACAGTAATTTATTGACGCTAACCAGGCCGCAGCGCCGGCTAACCCCATTCCATAAATAAGGCGCCCGGCTGGCGCATTGGAATGGCATTAGCCGGTGGTAAACTTTTTGACGCACATCTACGCTAGCGCTGATTTGCGTCAAAAGTATAAATATGGGCCATAGTGAGAAAGTCCCAAAATCACGTCAATTGCTCAGGCGTCAGTTACATTTCAGCCAGACCTAGTCATTTTCTCTGCTTGCAAGATGGCTGCCACCTTGTGTCTTACTGCAACATGACAACCCTCTTGAAAGCAAGTAAAATATTAGTCCAGGCTGAATGCCTGCTACTATTTGTACTTCCAGTGCTTGAGCAGCATTGGAAAAGCGAACTGCAGCAAAATATTAGCAATGGAAAAGTGAGACCAATCAGCTTCAACAGTGCTTGTTTTGACCCCTGTACGTCCTTGAAAACAGACTCCTAACAACTTTGAAGGTCTCATATAGTCTTGCAATCTACCTTGCAATGGTTATCCTCTGTGGAAAACCTTTCACCCATATTATAAGGGTGACGACAAGAATCTTTCATTTTCTTGCAGCTTGCGATAGAAGATATTAGTGAGAATTCTACAATGTACATCTTATGTTAATTGATTTACGGAGTGTATTGCATTGATATATTTGCGTGAAAAACTTTACTGTGAAATTCCTATGTACATACAAACTACATGAAAACAGGTGCATGAGAATAAAATTCACAATGGTTTGTAATTGTGTCTTGGATGAAATATAGGATCCGCTTAATCGGACATTACTGATGTCACACTTTTAATATGTTGTATTACCTTTTTATGCAGGTATCTCGGAAATTGAGTCATGGATATCATCAAGCTCAAGTAACACAGCTTCAAGAGATAATGCATCTACTGTGGAAATCTTGGTACACTTGGGGCGTGGCCTCACCAGCGACCAAGAAGGACGCACAGTGCTGAAGGTCTGACGGATCAGGCCTGAATCCTGGATCAGATGGGTCTGTAAGGTGCAGCAGCCAGCATCGTGGCTTGCCTTACACCATCTGGCTGCTGAGGAAGCTGAGTTTGCCTGCTCCTAGTGACTGAGGTGCTTCAGGCTGTAAGATCACTCTTGGCAACCGCCACGTCCCTCGGAGGCCCCACTGTGATAAGGGCTGCCGGCAAGCCTGAGGTACAAGGTGGGCAGGCCACGCAGTGTGGCCATGTCTTTCAAGGTGATCCGGATTACCCCAGGTACTCTAGGTGTCACGACGGCATGGATATTGCTGCTGAAATCCTGCGCAGCCCACCTACAACAGGCCTAGGGCCTAGACTGCTGGAAGCCAATGCGGGGAGCTGCAGCACACCGAGGCCATAGTGAAGGCCCCTGTCTGGGACACTGCCTGAACGACACAAGCATGATAGGCTGTCGTGGAGACACTTGCGGGCTGTGCACTAAAAGCATGGTGACATTTTATAGTCCCTAGTAACTATGCCAGTTAGCCTACATGTCCAATGATACCATTTTCCTGCTACCTGCTGCCTTTCTAACTTGGCTTCGCTGGGATACCTACTCTTACTGCTCAATGGTGAACACCCTGTAGACCTGACCAATTCCATGATATCCAACATATTGTGCATCGCTTTATAGACACCTTCACACAACAAGGTGTGGTGTTTGGCTCGCCCGCGGATTGTCCTTCCTGGGTCCGGAGATTAAGTGACACACACAACAGTGGGTACCCACGAGCACGCTATCCGCTAGGGGACTGTTGAAGAACCACACATTGACATTATCCCTGGGCTCACTGAAAGCACCATACGTTGGAAAGGGAGAGACACAGTCACGCCGGCTACTGCAATGGTACGGGGTGACCCAATGCAACTGCAATGGTACGGGGTGACCCAAAGCAACGTAAATTGCCTTTTGAGAGCTCCAAGGCTGCTGGTGGAACGGAGCCCACATCAGATATATAGGGTGGTGCGACAGGAAGATCTGCAGATGAGCAACCAGCCGGAATGGATGCCTTATGACTATAAGCTAAAAAGCAGGCTTTTGAACCTTAGATCCACAGTTTGACACTATCCCAAATCACGTGGACCGAATGGGCGAGCACCATCACAGATAAGATACATGGATAGTGGGAGCAGAGGAGCACATAGCTGGTCTAGAGGATACCACCACCACTGTGGTAAAGAGACTAGAGAAGTTGGAGACATGACTAAAGGTAGTAGCCATCAAAAATGAAGACCTGGAGGTCAGAGGGTATCGCATAATATCTGTATTTTTGGAATCATGGAAACATCAGACATGGAATGTCTTGACCAGTTTGTTGAGCATCTACTCTCAGATCTGCTGTTACGACAGAACTTTCCTTCTGCATTTGTTGTGGAGTTTGCACAATTGTCCCTCTGCCCTCAACCTGTGCCTGGGGCTCCACCATGGGTGATAATTGCCTGACTCCTCAACTTCAGGGACCGAGATATGGCACTTCGGAAAGCACAAAAACTGGGCCCGCTCCAGTACCAGGGCGACACTTTCTTCTTCTTTCCTGACTTCACCATGGCAGTCCAGGAGGCCTGACACAAATTTAGCGAGGCCAAATCTGCATTGCACAAACCGGGACTCAGATATGGAATGCTAGTTCCTGCCCAACTTATTGTGGATGTTGATGGTCCATTTCTTCGATACCCTAGCAGACACAATGGCGTTCTGCAAACGAGGGGCCAGAAACTGCATGTGCCCGGGGTGAACAACAGCTGAATGATCACCACCAGATTCACAGGTTACTGCCAGCATGGAACTTTTTCCACCAGACTCTGTAGCTGAACACACTGGCTGCATGCATGGACAGGCTCCTGGCATTTCTTTGCTGACTGCTTCTGTTGTAGGCATGCTGGTGATGCTTCAATCAAGCAGGCCACATTGACCCATCTATGATCCCAAAACTACACTGAGCAGCTCCGCAAGCAGGGCTTCCCCCATGGCGTTGCTATTCTCCTGAGGTTTATACCACAGCTGAGTTGGGGTAAATGTTTTGTTCTTATTTGGTACCATTGGGATTCACTTGGCATGTTCACGTCAGGTGTGGGAGGGGGGAGGAGGGTTGCTATTGTTGGGATGTTTGTATTAGTTTGATTGTATCAGTTCATTACTGCACTCACATATCATACGAGATACACCTCAACCTATTTATGTTTGCAACAGATGTCTACATATAATAGCGTGCACCCATTTCCAGACACCACCTTTATGGCTTGAAATATCTGAGGCCTTCACAATTCATGCAAGGGCAAACAAGTGCTACAGTATTTGCAGCGGCACTGTGCTGAGATCACCTTCTTACAGGAGACTCACTTACCACCCAGCCCCTCACAAATATTTGCAAATACATGGGGCCCACATTGGTTCTTCCCCAGCTACAGAACTTATGAGGAGTATCCAAGTTGATCCATAAATGCCTACCTTTTCAGCCTTATGCCAACCATACTCCTGAGGGAGCAGAAATGTTTTAGTGGCAGATCACCTAGTGGGACAGCATGTATCACTAATTATCATCTATGCCCCGTACACTGACAACCCGGAATTCTTTGAAACAATCCAGACCCTGATTGACCACATAGATGCAGATCACATTATAATGGGGGGTGATTTTAGTATGCTCCTAGAACCTGTGTTAGACATCATGGCACAGACTCAGTAAGAAAATCCCACTTGCTGTGCATGTTACAGGACATATGTGACACACTCAGAGACACCTGGCACGTGCAACATTCCGCTACCCCTGCCTACACATTTTGCTCAGTGCCCCACAGCACCTGGATGCACATAGACTACTGACTTCTATCTGCCCATCATACACCATGGCTCTGCACATTACGCACCTCCAATGGATTCTCTCTGATCACTGACCAGTTGTGGTGACACTGTGCATTCCTCTTGCGGGAGGCCTGGAACTCCAATGCCAATTTCCCTATACGGCACTTTATGGCAAACATTTTTGCACTGAACACCATTCTGCCATCATCAAGTATTTTGAAGTTACCAAGGATTCCGTTCAATCACAAGCAATCCTATGGGAGGCCTTTAAAGACTACATCTGGGGCATAAGTATATCTAAATATGCAATTGTGTTGCGAGACCTGTGCAGGGGCTTGACCTGCATTGAAGCAGTTCTGGTGGAATTATATTGCGCAAGTGCACAACGAACCCCTGAGGCCCATTTGCACCAACATGCTGTATTACTGGCTGAGTTCAGGGAGATTGCAGAACAGGAGGCCCATTTCTTGGGAAAGTATGCAAGAGCTCGCCATTATGGGGAGGAGTAGAGGCTGGGGCACAGGTGGGTTAGGCTCTGATAGCTGCCCAGGGGAATATCTTATATATCAAACTTACAGTAGCCAGATAGCTCCCGAGTCGTGGACACCGTGGGCATACAGACTATTACACCAGTCTTTAGTCCTCATGACAGTGTGACCATGGTACAGAGAGGACGGCATGTCTCAACTAAGCAGGCAAAGTCTGGCTCACTACTGCACACCAACAGTTTCTTAGTGAACCTTTTACCACTGAGGAGATAGTTCTGGTACTTGACTCAATGGACAGCTCCAAAGCACCCAGCCTAGATTGCTACACAGGGGCTTTTTACAATGCTTACAAGCACATCCTAGTGCCACACTTCCTTTTACTATATATTCAGAGGCCCCGGGGAAGGGTGTGTGTGAGAAGCTGAATACACTACTTCTGAAACCTGGAAAGACCCTCAACAATGCGGATCTTACAGCCGCTATTGTTACTAAATCTTGACAATAAATTTTGGGCCAAATTACTGGCTACCTGACTTTCACTGCTGATGGAACAGATCATCTCCGTGGCCCAATCAGGCTTTGTCTCGCATCTCTCAACATCTCTGAACTGACGTACAGTCCTTGCAGTACTTAGAATATCCCCCCAAAGTCCCTGCCGTGTTCGGCCTTTTTGGATGCCGAGAAAGCCTTTGATTTGTTGAAATGGCCATTCCTACAAGCCACCCTCAGTAAAATGGGCTTCCCACATAGGTTTTCTACCCTATTCACGCTCCTGTATTCATTACTGACATGGACAACGGTACACTTTTGACCTCATTTGCAGTCACTAGGGGAACATGGTAGGTCTGTCCCCTCTCGCTAATGCTATTCATTATAATGATAGAACCTCTTGAATGCCACTTGCTAAATAAATACCTAAACAAGGGCTTACAGTTTAAACCAGGCCTGCTTCTGGTTTCCCTCTATCCGGACAATACATTTCTCTTTGTACAGCACCCTGCTGAATATTTAGCTCTGGTACTCTGTGAGATACTTAGATACGGTGTCCTCTCTGGCCTCCACATAAAATGGAATAAGTCTGAACTATTCCCACTAATGGACACAACCACTCAGGTGCGCTCTGACTTACCCTGATGTGGTGCAATGGTTCAGTCTGATATATGGGCATTTATTTACATTGAGACAAGGATCAAGTCATGCGTATAAACTTTGTCCCGACAGCGGATAAGCTGACTACCTAAGTGGAGTGTTGGATTCGCTTCCCGCTGTCCATGGCGGGACGCGTTGCCATTTTAAAAATGGCGGTGCGCCCCTGTTTTTATATCTTTTTCAAAACCTCTACAACCCACTCACCAATTTGTTTTTTTGTGACTTTGCGTAGTATACTGACACGACTTATCTGGGCGGGCACGCAGTCTCGAATTGGGTGAGACACCCTTGTACTTCCGGATGAGCGTGGAGTTCGGAGTTCCTCACCTATGTTTATATTATCTGGTTGTGCAGTGTTGATATGCTCGACACTGGTATGAAACAGATGCTTGCATACCATACTCCGAACCTGAAATGGACCTCGCAGCTCCAACACCACTAAGTGCATTGCTACCGGCGGGCCCCCCTACTAGACCCAAAGAACATACAAACACTGTCCACAACCAGCTGGGCCTGCAGAAGATTGACTCGAATGCTGGGTGGACAGATGCTATACCCCCCTGTGATCCCCCGGGTTATAATCACTGGCTTCCCATTATCTAGGAAGAATTGGTGCATCGCAAACTGATGAAACATGCATTACACACCTTTGGAGATATGCGTCGATGTGTTGCAGTTGCGTTACTTCTGGCCAAGCAGGAGTTAGCCAAACACTTGGGGAGCTACCTACGATAGCGACATGGATAAAAAGCATAATGTACTGTGGTACTAACAGTGAGCTGTATGCAACCCTACAACCACCCACCTCCGGACCGAAAGATATCTGGCAGCCGTGGAGGGTATAAATTCTGAAGCTGGACTCAAGGAGTTCACCCACCCACCATGAGTAGTCCTTCATTCGAACTGCGAACACTACATGTACTGTCCCATGTGTTTGGGTGCTGCGTGGGCCTTGGGTCTCATCACTGTATCATCATATAACGGAATGTGGTGCTGGCAGACTATTCACTGTTGTGTTTAGTTTCGTGTTGGTCATGTGTTAAATGAACCCACAAACTATTCTACTCCACCTCTGTATGTGTATAGTATAATAAAAAATGCAAAACTAACGGTTTAAAAAAAATAAATCTTTGTACACATCATCCATCGGGATTGACTCAGTTTGTCAAACTTCTGAGGTCACTAAACAATTATCATTCAATTTGATAATAGTAGCTCTATTTATTTGTAGTGCTGCGAAGCTTTAAGACTGTAGCAGCAAGTGCTACATTAAACAAATTAGTGTTGTTATCTACTAATTACGATACAATTCCTGTTGATGTAGACGTAGCATACAATAAATCAGTAAATGGATATATTGAACAAGACATTTCTACCATTGATCGATTTATCAACTAACAGATGCAAAGAATAATGTTTTACACCTTCAGGTGAATACACCAGTTAGTTTGTATACTTCACTCTAAATCGGTTGCACGTCGGACAAATGTAACTATTGTAGAACATTACAACTATATTAATTTAGAATCTTAATATATCATTACTGCAGTCGGTGAATATATTTTACATGACCAAAGTGAAAGAAAAATTAATACTTCTTAATTGCAACTACTCTTACCTTTCTGCTAGGTGACAGGAGAAAAACTTTTAAATGTTAATTATTTGTCTTAGAAGCTACATTCGCCAATAATAGCCTGGGGATGTTACCACTGCTAACTGGACAACTAACGTGTACACACTAATTACACCAGCATGCTAAGCATGGTATTTTTTTATCATAACTACAAAAACATAGTATACAGGTTACCTTGTTTCGCTGACAGATTGAACATCTTTAGAATGAATTGCTGGTTTCACAAAGCTGTTTTGCCTTGTGTAAGTGTAATTTATTCCTTGCAAAGCCGGAGTAAGTTCCACCTAAGACATACAGAGACCAACTTTAACCTGTGATTCTTATTATTATTTGGCCGCTTAGAATGAATCAGGTTGACAAGTAACTAGCTTAGTGTGCGATAAAACGCAATTTGCATTGTCAAAACATGAATTTACTCACATGTGCAACCCAATGTGTTAGCTCGGTGGCGTAATGTGTCCACTCTACACGGAACTGTGTGTGATTTCAAAGTCCCCAAACCAGGCCTTTGTGCGTCTACTTCGTCTTTCATCTTCTGAGGTTAGAAAACTAGGCACTGTTTAGTTGCATAACAATGACTATCTGTTATTCAGCGCCAAGATACCCAAAAACTGAGCAAGCTTTATACAAATAGGTATGTTATGCAATATTACACGTATCCCATTCTGCGTGTGAGAAAATCTTTCTCAGAGGTGCGCAGAATGGGTTTTTTAGGGCAGGAAGGCATTGTACAAGTAGGTATTCGCCTACATTGGTAAGGCAAATTATGATTTTGGATATGGTAACAGATTTACTCATGGCAAAGGCAGGAGTAAGTCCTTCTGCATAGTGGGCACAGAGAAAACCCTTCTAAAATTGGTTGGGTGTGGGAGAAGTGTTTTTTTTCAAGGGGAGACATAGTTCAAAAATATGTTACAAAAGAGCACATGCCATTCTTAAACATTAGACGTGCACAAATATGCACCGGCTACATTTACGGACGTTATCCCTTACCTCATAAGTGCTCTTCGGAAACTATGGCTTTTAGGAATAGACCTGGAATTTTTGCGTGAACCCCCAAAATCATAAATGTCCTCTAAATGTGAAAGAAAAAAGAACATGGTTGTTGATTTTTTTTGCTCCGGCCCTTTTTGAAGTGGGCCCAATGATATTAGACTACTCGCATGGCTGAGTGTCAACTGCTTCATCAGCTGCAAGAATGTTTGCTTCACTGTCCGTTTCCCTCTAGCCCTCTGACTGTCAAATTTATGGAATTATGCAATCAGACATTATTCAATCAAAGCCTGAAAACTCAATAGCCGCCAAAGTTGTTTAAAGCAGTTGCCAAGCTTATTTCCTTCAGACACATCTCAACATATGTTTTCCTACTAATGATGTCCTGAGGGATCACGAAGAACTATTCCTTGAGCCACAAGTCCTGACAACACGCCCCTCAGTTTGCAGTGTGTGTAATAGAAACTATAGAATGGTGGTCCCAATGCACATAGATTTAGCTCTGTCTTACTCTTTAGTACTCCTGCCTTAATGCTGGAATTCAGGAATCGGCACCATAGTATTCTAGGTGACTTTTCAAAAGGCGTGAGCAATTAACTTATCAATCCACGTCAGAAGTAGTACTAAAAGGATCACACAATTGACAATGTCTTGTCGGGGGAGAAGCAGCATCAACAAGTGAAGATAGGAATTTTGTGTTTTTCATATAGCACTTCAGATCGCATTATGAAGTTTCTATGCGCTGCAAATATAGGATGGTGGTATTCCACAATTTAACAATACTCAATGTATAGACCTCAGAAGGACGGAAGGCTGAGCCAGCCCTACCAGGATCCCAGCTAGCTCAGCTGCCAGGGCGCAACCTGCTCAAAGGTGCAAGATTATTTCTTTTTAAAAGATGCACTATAATGATTCCACTTTCTCAAAATACACCACATTTAAAGGTAGTGAAAGATATTACAGTCCTTGTACATTCTTGAGCTTTTTGAAATGTGACGTGAACATCAACTCCTTTTTAAAAAGCAGCTAGTTTCTGACAGGGCTGCCTCTTGCCCCGTCCAGAAAAATAGCATTAAAAGGTACTGTGGAGATCAAGTTAGCACCTAACTAATTTGAGAATTGTGCACAGTAGCTAAGTAGCAGTAACTTACCACTCAGTGTCTTTTTATGAGTGGTACTTTAATTCAAATTGGCCCAAGTAACAGTAATTCCCAAGGAGGAGGGAACTCCGGGGGCTTTAACAGGCCTCAGTGGAAGCTGTGGTAGTATTGTTTTCTAGCTCTCAATGACCATGAAAACTCCCCATATACACATATCTAGCACATACATGTAGAGAAAATGTTTGTTGCTCTGTGGAGGAGCTCTGCTCAGACATCATAAAAGAGCTTCCTGCATCTGAGGTGCCTTCACTCAGGATGGAGAAGGATCCATGGTTGTTAACTCGTCCAAAGACAAGAGGGACTTGTAGTTATATATTTATCATGGAGTTTCATCTTTAAGAAATCAGTATAATACACACAAAAAATGAAAATAAAACAAATACAAAATTACACAACCTTTTAAGATCTTGCAGGAAATAGGAAGGTGATGTATTCACTAACAGGTCAAAACGCAGAATTCAGGCTTACAGAGGGTATGGGGTCCGGGCCCTATTATAAGTTTATATTTTGAATTAGGAAATATAAACTAGCATCTGGATAGAATGAGGTAGGTGGCATCACTCTCCACAGGTCAACAGTCATGACATTGTTCTTTAAGGAAGACAGGTCTTGGAGTTTGCCATGGTTGCCTATGTGCAGATGCCCATGTGCTAACCGTTTGCAACAGGGTGAGTACCAGGATTTACACTGCCACAGTCAAAATAACTTTCTGCCACTCTTGCCCTAGCAACAAACCCTCAACTGCTGCTTGTGGGGACAATCTGGCGTCTCCTGTTGAAGGCACACCACAAGGCTGCCTAGAATTGTCTTAACACAGAAGAAGGGCAAACACCTCAGCATTCTGAAAAGTGAAATGGCCACTTACTGGTTAAGAATGCACTTAATGCTTGTGTTTCAACTGTTTGAGAAGGTAAACATCCTTTATGCCGAATTTTTTATAACGAAGTCCTGGTTAACGAAAGCGGAACAACGCTTTCTTTAACCACGACTTCGTTATTTTGTGCCATAACCACGCATGTCCTGAACAACGAACATGCATGGTTAAGGTACAAACAAGGGAGTCGGCTGAGGAGGACGACGCAGATGACAAGGTGACGACTCAGGTAAGTGGGGGGTTTTAGGTTTTGGGGAGGGGGTGGGGGGTCAGGGGGTTTTAGGTTTTGGGGTGGGGTTGGGGGGGTGGGGCGTTTTTTTTGTTTTGGGGCGGGGTGGGGGGTTTTAGGTTTTGGGGTGGGGTTGGGGGGGTGGGGCATTTTTGGTTTTGGGGAGGGGGTGGGGGGTCGGGGGTTTTAGGTTTTAGGGTGGGGTTGGGGGGGTGGGGCGATTTTGGTTTTGGGGAGTGGGTGGGGGTTCAGGGGGTTTTAGGGTGGGGTTGGGGGGGTGGGGCGTTTTTGGTTTTGGGAGTGGGTGGGGGGTCGGGGGTTTTAGGTTTTAGGGTGGGGTTGGGGGAGTGGGGCGTTTTTGGTTTTGGGGAGTGGGTGGGGGTTCAGGGGGTTTTAGGTTTTAGGGTGGGGTTGGGGGGTGGGGCGTTTTTGGTTTTGGGGAGTGGGTGGGGGGTCAGGGGGTTTTAGGTTTTGGGGTGGGGTTGGGGGGGTGGGGTGAGGGATGTAGGGTGAATGGTGCCTATTGCTAATAATTTTATCAGGAATGCCTTTACAACGAAATGTCGTTGTTAAGGCATTCGTGGTAAAATCATTAGTAGTAAAGACGAGGTCGGTGTTCCGACCTCGTTGTTAAGGTTAGTAGTAGTTTACGATTTGGTGTTCCGTCATATAACCGTTTGAGAACCCTATTGTATTGCTAGCCTCCCAGAGGTCGAGGGCAGGGGTGACCCCTCCATTAGAGCAGAGGAGCATCGCCCCTCTGGGAAAATTCCCCCAAGGTACTGCCCAGAAATGAAAAATAAAATGGTGATAAAGTTAATTTATCATCTGTTTTATTTTTCATCCTCTGTGAGGCTACCTAAGTGCCAGAAACAGGAAGGAGGGTGAGCAACCTGAGCACTTGTTTAAAGTGTGCATGTCACTTTGGCCGGCCATCTTGCAACAGCCAGGCTGACATGCGCACTTTAAACTTCTCTAACCCAGCTGTCTTAAGATAGCTGGGTTAGAGAAAGCGCAGGCCTCCAGTGCCCTCAGTAGTGCCAAGAGAAGATGCTTCCTCCAATCATGGCCCTGCTTTAAGGCTGGTTACCAGTATGAGAACAGAGTCAGATTGGTTAAGATAGTTGGATAGGGCCTGAGATGGAGGCTGGAACGAAGAAGGAATCCAGAGTGAGGAGGACATGTCCTGTCAACAATTTCAAACTAGGTACGTTTCTTTAAATTGTATTTATATTTGGTTTTGGGAGTGGGTGGGGGGTCGGGGGTTTTAGGTTTTAGGGTGGGGTTGGGGGAGTGGGGCGTTTTTGGTTTTGGGGAGTGGGTGGGGGGTCAGGGGGTTTTAGGTTTTAGGGTGGGGTTGGGGGGGTGGGGCGTTTTTGGTTTTGGGGAGTGGGTGGGGGGGTCAGGGGGTTTTAGGTTTTGGGGTGGGGTTGGGGGGGTGGGCGTTTTTGGTTTTGGGGAGTGGGTGGGGGGTCAGGGGGTTTTAGGTTTTAGGGTGGGGTTGGGGGGGTGGGGCGTTTTTGGTTTTGGGGAGTGGGTGGGGGGTCAGGGGTTTTAGGTTTTAGGGTGGGGTTGGGGGGGTGGGGCGTTTTTGGTTTTGGGGAGTGGGTTTAGGTTTTGGGGTGGGGTTGGGGGGGTGGGGCGTTTTTGGTTTTGGGGAGTGGGTGGGGGTTCAGGGGGTTTTAGGTTTTAGGGTGGGGTTGGGGGGTGGGGCGTTTTTGGTTTTGGGGAGTGGGTGGGGGGTCAGGGGGTTTTAGGTTTTGGGGTGGGGTTGGGGGGGTGGGGTGAGGGATGTAGGGTGAATGGTGCCTATTGCTAATAATTTTATCAGGAATGCCTTTACAACGAAATGTCGTTGTTAAGGCATTCGTGGTAAAATCATTAGTAGTAAAGACGAGGTCGGTGTTCCGACCTCGTTGTTAAGGTTAGTAGTAGTTTACGATTTGGTGTTCCGTCATATAACCGTTTGAGAACCCTATTGTATTGCTAGCCTCCCAGAGGTCGAGGGCAGGGGTGACCCCTCCATTAGAGCAGAGGAGCATCGCCCCTCTGGGAAAATTCCCCCAAGGTACTGCCCAGAAATGAAAAATAAAATGGTGATAAAGTTAATTTATCATCTGTTTTATTTTTCATCCTCTGTGAGGCTACCTAAGTGCCAGAAACAGGAAGGAGGGTGAGCAACCTGAGCACTTGTTTAAAGTGTGCATGTCACTTTGGCCGGCCATCTTGCAACAGCCAGGCTGACATGCGCACTTTAAACTTCTCTAACCCAGCTGTCTTAAGATAGCTGGGTTAGAGAAAGCGCAGGCCTCCAGTGCCCTCAGTAGTGCCAAGAGAAGATGCTTCCTCCAATCATGGCCCTGCTTTAAGGCTGGTTACCAGTATGAGAACAGAGTCAGATTGGTTAAGATAGTTGGATAGGGCCTGAGATGGAGGCTGGAACGAAGAAGGAATCCAGAGTGAGGAGGACATGTCCGTCAACAATTTCAAACTAGGTACGTTTCTTTAAATTGTATTTATTTTATACCCCCCTTCATGTAGCATGCGTGCATACACCCACCCCCACCTATTTGCGCACCCCACCACTCTCACTGATGGTGCAGACAGGGCTTAATTTGAAAAAAAAAGCACAATGCATTTGCTAAAAATATTTCTTAGGAATCTGTTGCCGCCTCCACCACTTTTGCAGCCCGCTTGCATCATTGACATGAGCAGTGGGTAATGTAATAAACATGATGAAGTTTATAATTCTAATAATAATTAAAATAATAATAATAATAGCGAGTGCAGGAGTACAAAGTTTTACCACGGAGACTGCCACAGGTGCAGGAGATTACCGGGGGATGACAAATATCAAAGTTGTCTTTCCGTGATTACATCTCATGTTTCTTACTTTCACCACTCCACACTTCCTTTTTTTAATCCCGCTTTGCAGGTTCTTTTCAACCCCTTCTCTCTCTGTTACCCATCTTTCTCTTCCTTCTTTAATTTTTTTCGGCCCCCTCTCTCTTGCTATAGGTCAAATTCCTATGATGAAAAAAGCCTCAGACACTCATTAATTACCAGTCTCCATCGCCTGAAACTACCGGTACAATTTAAGCCCTGTCAGAGCCATAGAAATGCAATGAAAGGCTCAGAAAGTAGCAAATGCACAGAGCTCACATTGAAACATGATCTCACTCTGGAGATGATTCAGGCAGATGTTATTTAATTATTTCACAAACGACTGGCTCAAACCCACCACTATGGCCCTCCTATTAGTCTTAGAGAGTCACTGGCCTAGGTGGATATACTCAGGAGATCCGATGTCTATACTCAAAATACTACTTGCTGGGTTTGGCCACTTTTATCAACATTCCACTGATCAAACGATTTCACATTGATAATGATTTTTTTTGTTGCCGTATAACTCTGTTTGAAAGCAGTCGATGATCAGGCAGTAAAGTAGTCTCAGTTTAAATCCCTCAACCTTTCATTGTTGTAAGCGAGGAGGCAGACTGAGCCTTTTATCCTGCTGAGGTTGATAAATTCCAGTAGGTTCCCCAGAGCTGGGCATTTAGCGCTACTTCAGGCAATTCAGGTTGTGGTGCATAATATCTAAAAGGCTACTTTTATTAGAAAAAGTAGTAGCTGTATTCCCGCTGAGCCACAGAGCCACTCAGCGCCACTGAGCAGGCCCCTTTCAGATATGTTAACTAATCATGGTAGCAGGAGCTGGTACGAGAAAAACAGGATTTGTGTGCATGTTTGTTTGTTGGGACTACGTCCTTGCGAGAAAATTAAACAGTGAAGGAGGGGGAAAGGAGAGCCGGTGCCACCCACTGGCAACCAACTACTCAAAGTAAGCAGTTGGTGCAAGGCATATTCCAATGAATCACCATATTTTTGTGTCCCCTTCACTCACTTTGTGAAAATGGAGAAGAAACAGATAAATATTGTTGCATGCCATATTTGTATGACCCTACAGTAGTTATTTGCCTTCTCTAAACCACGTCCCTGCGGTGAAAACATAGATATATCACTGCATGTCTTTTAGTGTTTAGAATGGCACTGGATGAGAAGGACTGAACATACACGTACAGTGCCTGTCAAAGTTGTATGTCCAGGTTACACACTTGTTTGACGTGGTGCTTTTGTCTTCCCCTAGATGAATGGGCACATGAGCCACATGCATCCTCAAAAGTACAATTAGCTGCCCATTTTTAGGTCTGGCTTGACAGTGTGGCTATATACAATACTGATTGTTACCAATTCTTTAAAATATACAATATGGGCTTTGGCTCTTCCCAGAAGAGAATTTCTCTGTCATCTAATTCTTATGGTGTATCATTTCACCTCCAATGGATTGCCTAAATAGGGATGTATTAGGGATTATTCTTCATCTCAAATGTACATGGAATCATCACTCATTCTCTTACTCGTAGATATCTTGAGTACAGAAAGCAGTTTGTTTTACGTACATCAGAATGTAATCCAGACTGTTGGACTTGAAACTATCTGCAGGGTGACCTCCAAACGTTTTGCCTTCACCCCTCATATTTTTGCTGAATTACTTTGTGTTGACCTTTGAATCTGTGCACCTAACTAATGCTAACCAGTGCTAAATTGCTTGTACTCACGCCCACAAATACAGTAAAATTGCCTTACTTCTGATTGGCATATTTAATTTCATTTGCAACTGGCAACAGGACAAAGTGGCGGGGAGAGGGTGGGGGAACAAAACAAAAATAAAAAAATATATATGTATTAAAAAAAACCTTACCTTGACCGCGCTGCTGCTCTCAGCTACACTGCAGCCACAGGCTCCCAACCTACCCTGCAGCCAATCCTGACACTGCTCAGAGCAGCGTTACGATTAGCTGGAGCACCTTGGCTGGGCGCTCCAATGCAGAGTGGAAGTCTCTGCCTGCTCTCTCTACCGGGCAACACAATGCCTGATTAAAGATAGCCCTGTGCACATGTGTGTTTGGCCGGCCTGAGACGGATGGTAAAACATACATGCACAGCTCTCCCCTCCATGACTGTCATCCCCCCCCATGGCCCTCTTCCTTTAAAAATAAAATGATAATCAATATTGTTTATTATCGCTTTATTTTTAAAAGTTTGCAGCTGCTGCTGCTGGTGGGAGAGGGAGGTGACGCTCCTCGGAAATAGCCAAGGAGCCGCCCCTGTTTAATATACTTATAAGTCCTTATTAAAGTGGTATAAACTATACCCAGGGCCTGTAATTTAAATGCTACTTGTAGGCCTGCACCACTTATTGTGCCACCCACTTAAGTAGCACCTTAAAAGATGTCCAGGTCTGCTGTTACAGCCTGAATGTAGTTTTAAACTGCCAAATTCTACATTTCTACTTGGCAATATCACCCCATTACCAATCCTTAAACTCCAATTATAATATGTCACCCCTAAGGTAGGTCCTAGCTACGCCAGAGAGCAGGGTGCATTGCAATTAAAAGGTTGGCCATGTACTTTTAAGTTTTACATGTCCTGGAAGGAATAAACTCCTAAATTCCCTTTTCACTACTTTCAGGCCTACCTCTCCCATAAGACAACATTGGGTTGCTTTATTACATTTAGTAAGTGCTACTTTCTTATCGAGAACAGGTGAACATTTCATGCTTGGTGTCTGAGAAATCATAATTTCAAAACCCCTGTAATACTAATGTCACAGTTTACGTTACAATTTCGAAAATGCCACTTTTAGAAAGTTGCCATTTTCCTGCCCTAACTATTAGATGCCTGCTGCCTGTTCCTGGGTCCCGTGAATGGTTGTAGTTGGCAGTTGGGCTTTGTTTATTCCTTCCAGACAGACACCCAATAGAAGCATTAGGTGTGACTGGCTTAGCACAACTCCACTGTGCTCTAGCTTTACCCAAATGACTTGTCTCCCCTGCATTGTTGAAACAAAAGCCAGGAGCCACAGCAAGTGAAGCAGGAGACTTCAAGCACATCAACGGGAATTCTCTAGAAACTTCCCCTGCTTTAAATAAAGCACCAGGTAAAAAAATAGGACTCTCAGACACACTCTTCAGTTCACCTTCTGAACCTGCAGACGGACTCTCAGAGGACTGCCTGTTGCTTTATTTTGCTGTTGTGGCCTGCTGTGGATGCCAAAAGACTGCACCTGGAAAGACTGCTTTGCTGCCTGGAGCCTGCCTTGAACCTTCAGAGGTGTGCCTTGATGCTTGAGCCCTATTCCACTGCTTGAACCTAGGATTACCCTAGTGACTACAAGGGATAGTTGGCTGACCTCCTGATCAGAGACCCCCCATCTTGAACCCGCACCTGGACCCAGACTGTGTGTGTTCTAAATTTGTTTGATTAATTTCCCCATTTAATCCAATTTAGCCATTGTATATATTCTTTCTCATTTGTTTCCAGTTATTGCCAGAACAGCAGCAACAGTTTCCAATAGCATAGCCACAATAACTGCTTCAACAGCCGTCACCACGGTAACAGCAACTTATACAACACAGCAACAATAGCTGCAAGTGCAGCGAGGGACACAGCAGCCACATGGTTATCACAATGCAGCATACTTAACAGGAAAGAATTAATTAGAGAGTGCACACAATTGGATTGGTTCAGATAGGATGCTGAATAACTACTAGGAAGAATAAAGGGGATTTTGATCTTGATTTCAGCTTGAGGAGGCAGTAATTTATTTTTTGTTTGCAAATCATTTTATTGAATTCAGCAAGAGTGTCTATGAATAGGCCTAAGCAGTAGCCTGAGATGTCCGTAGTTTATTTCCATGTGCCTGCATTACATCCAGTAATAACAGTCCCCGCTTCCAGAAGTGCCACAGACAGTCCGATCTTGGGAGAGGAAGGAAACTATCTAGGGCAGGTGTTTTGAAGTCCCATTAGGCACCAGGACTCAAACCACACCCTCACTGCTACTGTGAAAAGCACATAGGCAGGGTGCACTGAGCGGAAGGGTACCAGAGTACCATACCCAAAGTATCATCTGACACAAACATTGTGTCTTACATAACCTTTATAAAAATATCACCCTCTTGGACTTAACAGAAAATCTACACCTAATTACTACACAATGGGGGTGATTCTGACCGCGGCGGACGGCGGTCGCCGCCCGCCAAGCGGTTCCCGCCGAAAGACAACTCCGCGGCTGGCTTTCCCACTGGGCTGGCGGGCGACCGCCGAAAGTCCGCCCGCCAGCCCAGCGGGAAACACCCTTCCCACGAGGACGCCGGCTCAGAATGGAGCCGGCGGAGTGGGAAGGTGCGACGGGTGCAGTTGCACCCGTCGCGAATTTCAGTGTCTGCAAAGCAGACACTGAAATTCTTCGTGGGACCCTCTTACGGGGGCCCCTGCAGTGCCCATGCCATTGGCATGGGCACTGCAGGGGCCCCCAGGGGCCCCGTGGCACCCCCTACCGCCATCCTGTTCCTGGCGGGAGACCCGCCAGGAACAGGATGGCGGTAGGGGGTGTCAGAATCCACATGGCGGCGGAGCGTGCTCCGCCGCCATGGAGGATTCTCAAGGGCAGCGGGAAGTCAGCCGTACACCGCCGACTTTCCGTTTCTGGCCGCGGCTGAACCGCCGCGGTCAGAATGCCCAGCGGTGCACCGCCAGCCTGTTGGCGGTGCTACCGCCGACCTCCGCCATGGCGGTAATTACCGCCAGGGTCAGAATGACCCCCAATATCTATGTCAGATGATATTTATACTAACAGTATTGTAACTCACAAGCCACTGAGATTTGAGTGCCTCTGCAATTGTAGAATGCTGGGAAATGCACCAACACTTCTATGATGGTAAATGAAGAGTAGGTGGTGACCCGTGTCCATCCAACCAATACTTGAAGGCCTTGACCTTCAACCACAGGATGTATGGTCTGACTGAGAAGAGCCGAGTGAGATTAAACATGCAGCAGGGAGAAAGATGGCAATTAATACAAGATTTAGCAGAAGTGATTGAAGCCCATGAGTGAGGTATTTAAGGTAGGGGCACTTGATGTATAAAGAGCTGTGTTATAGAGATACTCTCTCATGAGCAGGCTTCCACAAGTGAAGACTATCTCTTTGAGATCACTATTTGGAGTTATATACATGGTCCACCATATGTATAAATACACACATCTATAAATGCATACATGAATTCTTCAATATTATGAAACATTTGGCAAGAAACCATGCTTTTGAAGCATGTCGTGAAAAGGATGGTTGATATATCACAGCAATGATCTGACCCGAGATCCGTCGATAGAAGATTGTAACTTCAAATTGGAATATGCACATTTTAAAACAAGTGGAATAGTTTGACCCACATATCAATATGAGCGATTCACCCCAGCCAAAGTATATTGTACACAACGCTTAATGTCAACAAGTAGCATAGGGTACACCTGTGGGACAGGTGAAGGTGGGGGTCATGAAGGAAGCAAGTGGTCTCTGTGGGTAGAGACCACGAAGAGACTGGCTAATGACCTTCTTGAAAAAGAAAGAAAATACGAACACTCAAAGCAGTCACAAAGCTAGCCTTGCAGTCAGACATCCTTAATATATTAATGCTGGTGGATAGCTATGTAATTTAAGCATGGACGCAAAGGAACTTGAGATTTACTAATTAATATTATAGATTATCAGCTTTTGTGTGCTCTGTTATTTTGGTCTCACACACTTGTGCTGGCTTATTATTATCATTCAGGAGCTTGACCAGTTGGATTTATATAATATAAATATTGTACTGATCTGCATTATTATCATTTCTGTGTTCAATGTCTTCCAATTTAATTAAGTAAACATATTTATAATACAGCTATTTCTTAAATGCAGTAATAAAACATTTTTTACTGTTACCAAACTCTTAGGCCTCGATAACAGCTTACTCGAATAATTTCGATATGTGCTGTACCTCCTGTTACCACTCATATTGCAAATATAATTGGTGCAATAAATATTACACCACCCCCAATTTTTCCAAGGTAAATGTCAGCAGGTCAAACCTGTCTAATTTACTTGAGAAAAATGCCCAGTAAATTACAGGATGTGGATCTGTTTGTGTATTAGGCATTAAAGTGGTCCTTATGTCCCATTTTGAGGACAGTCATTGTGTCTGGGTGCTATTTATAGCTGCCAACAAACTGCAGATCATTGCGGTGTTTGAATATATCAGATGTGATAAATATTGCACCATTTCTCCAGCCGACCGTAATCTGGACAATAAAATGTGTTCCATCATGGGTGAACTGTACTGAGTATTGCAGCGTCGGATGTGCTGTTGCATGTGATCACAAAATACACCTACAACTGTAAATATGGAAGGGCAGTTTAGTGTATAAAACTAGATCCTGCTCATCAGCCATCTTTTCACCAATGAAAGAGGATAAATGGAGTTCTTATTTTAGAGCATAAATTGAGTTTTATACCAGGTTCTTCCATTGTCTATTCTGTGGCTAATTTGAAATAAATTAAGTGTAATTAGCAATGGTATTTCAATCTGTATGAAATAAATTTATTTTCTTCTGTTAACATGTGTAATTCATCGTTTTATTAATGCATGCATCACAACAGCTTTTGAGTAAAACTATTAAATTGTATTTAAAATACCATTATTGTAAGCCACGTCCCTGAAACTTTTACAACTCAAAAAAGTGGGAGTCCATCTTATTGTCACTGTGCCACACAGTTGAGAACCATGTCTGCTTCTGCCAAAATTGAGCGCCTTTTTAGAGATGGTTTCCCTGTAATATTTCCATTCTTTTTTATGTACAAAATGGTATAAAAAGTGTTAGCCTCTGACATAAAGGAGCTGTTAATCAGCAGGATTCACCCATTAGTCTGTTGAATTGTTATTTACATTTTGCGTCCTCCCACCACAACAAACAGTTCGGGACAATGTGTCAGTCCACTCTACCAATTGGATCTTAACTTGCATGCATTGTTCACATCCGCTTAAAAATAGGTCCTTTTACATCAGTGACAAAGCTCTTTCAACATGTGCTTTTAAAATTCTATTTTTGTATATTATCTTTAAAATATGGCTATTTATTTTGCCTTGCACTTCAGGCATCCAGATACACAGAGATGTATTTACCGCCAGCTTTTTATGTTTTTGTTTTTAAAGTGTTTAAGTGACACCATGACATTGTAGTTGTCAGCAATTGCAGTGCTTGATTTGGTCTTGATTTCTTCTTGTTACCTTCATTAAAACATAATGGTAAAATGCATGACACTGCTGAAAGTCTTGTTTCGTAAAAACATCACTTGTAAAACAACAGCATCGGAGATTTGTTTTTAATTCAACATTGTTATTGCAAGGACATGGGGGACACATTTAAGTGGTAGTCTGGTTTATTTTAATTTTGTGGTATGTTCTTGTAATTATATTTTTTTAAAACTTTGGTCAATGCACTAGCATGCCAGAGTCAGACATATAGGCTTTGCCAATGCTTGTTCTTCTTGAAATAGCGAATTGTCCAAATACCTCATAGTATTCTTCATTGCAGAGTACAAATTCATCTCCGCAATACGCTTGTAAAAGATTAATAGGATGCCCCATCTGTTCAAGATGGGGATGTGTGACTTGTAATGCAGTATACTGATTATATTACAATTTCATGAATTTAATAGGCCCAGAAAAAAACAATACATGAATTAATACAGCAAAATTGACTGCAAAATAGCACGTTCTACGAATGGTTGCATAATCATGTCATTCAGGGAAGTGCTTGCTTTTCGTAGAGCACGGATCTCAATGTCCATGCCATTTGGGCTTAATAAAAATATCACTAGTTTGCTTTGTTAATTTGTTTTGCACAACAGTTGCAAGTCTCCGATTTTTTAAATTAGATTTTGCTCATTACAATTATAAATGGAGGCATTCTGCCGTATAAATACATTTAGAGCCTCATATACAATTCGACATATGGGCCATCAAACTGCCGGGGTGGCAGCGGTCCCTCCTCTGCGAGCCCCGTGATTGCCCACATGCCAGACTCAGAATTCACTGAAATTACTCCCGCTCACACAGCGAAAGCGTAGTGCTAGCTGGACAGCCGTGCCTTGGAGACCTGTTGCCATTTTTTTGTTTTTCAGAAATAACTACCCAGTGGAGGTTTACCTATGGAAAACAGGAAATAAATGCCTGAACCCATAGGTAGTTTTCTCATTTCCTTTGAGGGAAATCTTAGTCATGTTCCTGCCTCGGTAACGTGGGCTCATATGGCAGACCCTAGCAAGAAAAATCAGCATTGTAAGCCAAGGCCATCATAGGGCACAAAAAGCCGGTGGCCCTTGGGAGAGGTGCCCCTGGCAAAGAATTTCGGATGGCAGAGCCAGCTGATGCTCCGCAATGAGGCCTCTACATGAGGTACGGATACTGTGAGGAGAGCGCAACGGGACATCTGACAAATTATGGGAGATGTTACGTCGCCACCAACCTTTAAATTACCCATTTAGATTTTGTCATTGTTAAAAAACACCACTATTGTCATTGCCAAGTTTTCGTTCATATGAGATTATGGACTTGATTAGTAAATTTTTCATAAGCTGTACAAAGTTGCTGTACAATAAGGATGCCAATGTGCACATAAATCACAATCTGCCTACAATATTGTATACTTTTTAGAAGAATATTAAAAAAGTATTAGCTTGTCATTAGATGTGATTAGTTCCATCTGATGTTACACAATGGGCTCGATGATCAAAGGTATCTACACTCCTAAATTTATCAAGTGTGCACATTAGTTACAGTTGTAAACAGAGCATCGGTTTAAACTTGAAAATTAGATGAACATTGATGAACATGCGAATCCTAAACACGTGACAGAGGTCTTATCATCTGGGATATAGTTGGAGATCTACTCCGGTCAAGGGCAGGAGTTAGGGCCAAATGTACGCAGCTTTTTGTTGGTCTCCCAAACTGGCCGATTCGCAGAATCGACCCATTTGCGTCCAATTAAAAGTATTTTCCTATGCACTATTTTGCAAGTCGGTATGCAGTTACTGACTCGCAAAACAGGGTTTGTGACTTGCAGTAAGGAAGGGGCATCCCGAGGGCGTCCTTTCCTAATTGCAGCTCGCAGGGGGATGTATGATATTTTTGAGACTGTGAATGCGGTTCCAAAACAATTGCAGTTAACACCAATTTGAAATTGGTATTAACCCATTCACAAACAGGAAGGGGTCTCCAAGGGAAGGTACCCCTCCCCCTTTGTGAATGGGGGCATAAGCATTTTTTCAGAGCAGACCGTGGTCCCATGACCACTTCCTACTTTGAAAAAATAAAATTGAAATGTTTAATTTTTCATTTTTGAAATGCATCCCGTTTTCCTATAAGGAAAACGGGCTGCATTAGAAAAAAAACTGCTTTATTTAAAAAGCAGTCACTGACATGATGGTCTGCTGACCCCGGTAGGCCACCATCCCTGTGAGTGCGGCCATTCCCAAAAGAGTGGCAAATTGCGATCTGCCTCATGAATATTAATGAGGCAGGTCCCTTGTGACCCATCTGGGAATCACTAACAGTGTCTTAGACACTTTTATACATTTTGTTTTGCGACTTGCAATTTGCAATCCACAAAGAAATGGCAAATTGTGAGCCGCAAAAAAGCTGCCTTACATCTGGCCCTAAATGCCTAGCTGGATGTAAACTGGAAGGGAACTGGACAAAGCTGATGGTGGTGTAGGTGAAAGAGTATCTCCCTGGGTAAAAAATGTTTTCTTAATGTAGTAAAAATATGTATAAAAGTGAAAATGCACTTAATATATTTACACAAGTGTAAGTGGCTATGCATTAGAGTAACATAGAATGCACAAGAATGTCAAAATATTCCAGCCAAGATAGTCTGAAATGTACTACAAACGTAAGTTTATGTATACTTCAGTGGATTCCATTCTTTTTTTTGTGGATCTGGCACCACAATTTCTTTGCTTTTGTGCAGGGATGTGGCTACCAATGGTACAGCAGGTGCAGTGGCACCAGGGCCCTGAAAACATACAGGCCAACTGAACCTTGTTTATTGTTGCTTTTACTAGCTGTCCAACTGTAAAAAGGCTCATTTGCCTTACTTTTATCCCGGACACCTGCACCATTGCTGCCACTGGAGTTATGGACATGTGGAACAGGCAGTGTCAGAGGTTTGCTGTTACCTTTAATTCCTTAATTTTTCAACTACAACAACAAGTATTTAAATAACAATTTATTTGGCAGGAAGGACATTTCTTGAATATTAACTTCTAGCCTTCAAGACCTTTAGGTGCTCTTCTGTTACCAAGTTACATGAAATATTGTAACAACTGAGGATCAGAAATTTATTACAAATATGGGGCAGACAACTAGGAGTGCTCCATCCATATCAAGTATTATTATACCAGTGGTATTTCTTCTACCTCACCCCTCCAGCTCTGCCAATTTTACATCAGAGGTATAAACCCTTAGGATAATGCTATCAAGTTCAATGTAGAGGAGCAGGTCTCTCATATTAGACAAGCATTGGCAATGTCAGTAGGTCTGCAATTGCCCTCTAGCAGCCTTGGTTTGTGAACTCTTGTTTTGTTTTATCATGTTTTTTAAAAAACTTTATTGTTGGGGAAGCTGTCAGATATGCGTTACTTTTCCACCTTTAATGCACTCAATCCCACGTTATTCATTTTCATTCATTCTTCCACTCGACCCATTCTTGCATTCACCAACTTGCCCATCTACACTACTACATACAGAAACTCAGTAAAACATGAAGAGGCACTTTCCGCTATATGAAGAACCTAAGGGTTTTGCTGCTAATCAGTGAGAAGTGTAAGATAGCTGCCAGTTTTGTGTGACTGCCTGTCTGTGAGGCATATAACAGACTCGTTGGCAGTGTGATACTGCTAGACTGAAAGGAGTGTGCGAGCACTGTCAGTTCTATGCGCCTGCTAGGGGGAGGGGTATGAGAGCCAAGTCAATAGTATGTGAGTGTTAGTCCATGTGAGGTGTGAGACTTCTTCCAGTAGTATATGACTGCTAGTCTGTGGGGATGTAAGAATGCTGTCTGTACTGTGAGAACTACTGTGTGATTGCTATGAGAGTACTATCAGTACTATCTTATTGCCAGTATGTTATGGGTTTAAGTGGAGTCACTAGTGTGACTATACCACTCTGGGGTGTAATAGAGCCTCCTAATAATGTGAGGCTGCTAGACTGTGAAGAGTGTGAAAGTACTGTCTGTAGTGTGTGTATGCTACTTTCTGATGGGTGTAGTGTGACTGTTAGTCTAGGAGGGGTGTGAGTGCTGTCAGTGTGTGATTCCAGTGAGTGAGGTGTTAGAATGCTGTCAATAGCCAGAAACTACTATGCTGTGAGGGAAGTGAGAGTGGTGTCTCTAATGTGAGACTGCTAATGTGTGAGAGGTGTAAGCACGTCACTGGTAGTGTGAGACTGCTTATCTATGTGAGGTGTGAGAGTGCTGTCTATAGTGTGACTGGTAGTCTAGGAGGAGTGTTAGAATGTGATTCATCGTGTTGACTGCTACTCTGATAGGTGCAAGATTGCTGGCAGTAGTGTGAGACTTCATATCTGTGAGAGACATGAGAGTATTTACAGTAATGTGTGACTGGTAGGGTGTATGGAGTGTCAGAGTGCTGCCAGTAATGTAAGAATGGTACTCTTTGAAAGGGCTATTGGTAGTGTGAGACTGGTAGTTTAAGGAGTGTAAGAGTGCTGCCTGGAGTATGAGACAGCTAGTGTTCAAGGGTGTTCATAAAATTGTCAATATCTGTCCTGTGAAGATTCTAAAACTGTGGTTTGCAACATAACTGCTGCTGTCTGAGGAGTGTGGATGCTGTCTGCAGGGTGACATTGTCAATGTGTGAGGTTTTTATGTTCAGTTAGTATTGTGAGACTACTATTTTGATGGGTATAAGCTGATAGCTTGTGCCTGCTGGTTTGTGAGGAGTGAGTGTGCACTGTGAGACTGCTTTTCTGTGAGGAGTGTGAGTGCGATTTGTAGTGTGAGACGTACTCTGTGGAGGGTGTGCAAGTGATATTGTCATTGTCAATCTGCTAGCATGTGAGATGCATGAGTGATGTTGGTAATGTGAGACAGCTGCTCTGGGAGATGTGGGGGTGCATCACATGTGTACACAACAGATTATAGTATCACATGCACACTGGGTTGCTCCCATAAGCAGAAATACAGCTAATTGTCAAAACAGCTTAGTTTGCAGATAAAATCAGAAAAGTTCAGAGAATGAAAAAAGGGACAGCCAAAGCACAGGGGCCTGTAGGATTAGAATTTCTGTGTAGGTCTCATTTGTTCCTTCGGTGACAAATGGGTTTGGAGCAGCATGGATTTTGGTGCAACCTTTGATGTCACAATCATGACTTACATGTATTCATTTCTGATATATTGTGAGTTTTAACATTTGTAAAGGGATGCATTCAACATCAAGAATTAAGTGCACTCACTGTAGTGTTATTGGAATATGTATATTGCATGCCTTAACTTTATTAAATGAAGTATAACCATTGAAATTAATTTCCTAACCATCCTCATGTTATTTGAATGTATTTGCATTTAAAATGATAACAATCTATGTAATGTGTGCATTGATGTTTGAAGTCTAATGTTGAACTGTACTCCTCCATCACATGTAGACTCATGTATTAACGTTTGCTGCATTTATTTTAATTGTAACATACAATCCTAATTGAATCTATCTAATTGACATTTATATACATGTAGAAAGTAATATGTGCACAGTATAACATGAAATTAAATTATTGAAATGTTGTTCAAACGTTGATATAACAAGGCCTGTATTTCTTTATTATGTGAAAACTGATCTTCGTTTTCTGCCAAGGTATCATTTCATTGCAGGTGCATTTACAAAAAATGTTAGTTTGGAAATAGTTGTGCTATTGTTTTGCCAATAGAGAGTCTGAGTGAAAAACCTTGAAGGGAGAACACGGACAGGCCAAGAGTGAGATGACTGTCCCTATTCATACATGTTGCAAATGATGTCTAGAGGAACAAGGACAACAACCTTCTCAGAACTGCTATGAGAAAAGGAGCTAAGGTTGCAAGTTACATCGTGCGACAGGCAAATACAATGGAGCTCTTGATGGTGTTATCAGGAGGTTGTTATATAATTGGATTTATGATATTAACTATGGCTTTCACTGATTGATTGTAGGCAGCCTTTCCCCTGGACTTTGAGAGGTACAGACCTCTGATTGTCCTCTTTGTCCTCATGCTCTTCTGAGTGTGGCTTAGGCTTACACATAATCCGCTAAGAAGACTCTTGACCGAGTTTCTGAAATGCTGACATATTCTTATTTACCTTCATCTTCATTTTTCATTATTTTGTTGCCATATTTTTGCTCCTCTCCATTTGTCCTTATATTTTTCTAGGTAGATTTTTTTTTTTGCAAATAGGTCAGGCTTCTAGGAGATTTCCCCTGTTTTCCATAGATCAATATAGTTAGATAATTTTAAATTCCACTAATGTGTAAAAGAGTTGATCAGTGTTTACCTTTCGAACACAGGTCCTGCTTTTAATATTTTGTATTGCTGTAATGGATTTCCTGATTTGTCTTCTGTTAATTTGTCTCAATTTCTTCAGAAGATTTGGTTACCCAATTGGTATTCTCTATCTTTACAGTATGTTTTTGGATTTGTTTACATTACCCGAGTGTTCATTTGTAATAAAACCCTTTAACTTTGATTACGATTTGGGTTTTCATTGTGTGGCCAAATTGGTTACACTGTAAATTATGCTGACATATTGTTACCTAACTTCCTAGTTAATCCTCTTGCATTGAAAAAAGATGTTTCACTTTCACACATATGAGCCTCTCCTGCTGACAGCCCACAGTGAAGAATGGGCAAGACAGGCATTAAAGTAGTGGCTAAGTAGGGTAACATCAAATTGCTGTTCCTTTCAAGTACCATTGAAGGAATCCTACTTATTAGTGATTTTGGTGCAATGTTTGTTCACTGCCTACAGACCAGTTTTCTAACCCTTTCTCTTACTTCAGCTTCTCTATCTGTAGCTTTACTCTGCTATTTTTATGCAATTTACCACAAGCCTGTAGCTGGGTTTAATTGTGAACAAGGGTCAATAACATTGGCAAAATCAGTTCAAAACAGATTTCTCATTTTATGATATTCTCAATCACGAAACCAGAGTTTTTAGAGTTTCCTACATCCTCCACTTGAACAAAACCTTATAGTCTGGAATGAATAACTTACTTAACAAGTGTTTACATTTACAAGAGTGCATGGTTCCTCAATGTTCTTAAGAGTGCTGCTACATAGTGCAGACTCTTCATCTCTGAGGTGGTGTGAAAATACGACAATTAGATCAGCAGTGCCATCACTCATTTCCAATATGCACTATGTTTATTTTTTACTAGAACATATCATGCTAACTCTTTCAAAGACACTGTTCTGGGCAACAACTTGAGACTACAGGAGATGCATGGTGTAGGAATCCCTGATGGATATAACTGGTCAAATGTTATAGAAGTGAATCATCCATGTCATATTTCTTGTTAGATATCAGTATAACAAGTCAAAACTAATCATGCATCAACAAGTGTCCATACTCAAGTTCAGGGGAGCATGAAGAGGGTTTTTTGGTGCAAGAGCTGGAATTACATTCCACTAGAATTTGTATGAGTTGAGGACTGTTTCCTTTTTATGATGAAGCTAGCAATATTTATTTTCAGAAAGTGAGCAAGGGATTAGCAGTATGAAAGTGAGAACTTTGGGACATTTCTTTGACCCTCGTCATCTTTTGCTCCTCCACGTAATGCTGTCAATTTGCAGCTTTTCTCACATCAAAATTTCTCAGTGTCTTTAGACCATGGGTACTCACAAGAATTTTCCCAGGGACCAAAAAGTTTGGTCTGTGGTGTGACAAAGAGCAGCATTGATTCCAGCAGGGTGGAGGTCAGATGCGCCCCAACAGTGGGAAGCAAGGTGGGTGTAAGGGAAGCAAAGTATTTCTGTCTAGTTTGATTTAATAAACTATAATGCTGTTAAAGTATAATAGTAACCTAAGCCACTCAAAAGGTATATATAACAACTGACTTGCCTCTTAGTTCACTATTATTGTTGTTTTCAGGGTGGGGGGGGAGCATGCATATTTTAAAAGTCATGTTTGAAAACTATCACTTTAAAAAAATGCTTCTTAATGCAATGCACTGATATAATCTGATGTACTAATGAAAATAGTTATGCATGTTATTGAAATACACGTATTGAATTTTGAAGAGACTTTCTCACATTTTTACACATTAGCTGCAAGTTGCCCTATAAAATGAAAGTGTTCCTAGAGCTAAGCAGTACAGGAAACCCTGTATCCTTTTTTTCTTTAATGCAATGAATCTTTAAAACTTCAAATGTTTCCTCTTTAGTTAAAATCTTTTTTACGGTAGTGTTGAGTGGGGAAACAGCAGGCCAGTGCTGCTGTTGACCAGAAAGCCATGCATACAGGTCGGGAGGGCCGCATGCAGCCCCCGGATCCTACGTTGAGTGGCAGGCAAACCACTGAGTCAAGCTGTTAAGAACCCTGGTAGATTATTGCAACCTCACATGCACTGAAGAAGCTCATTAACAGGCTGCAAAGGTTCCAGAAAGGATGGCGTAATATTCTTGAACCTAGGAGGCTAGACCACAATAAACTCATCCTGAAAGAGTTCCTGATGGAAGGGAGTAAACACATACATAAATGAATAAATATTAACCAATACCATCAACTAGTTTATTGTTTCAGTGACGCACTGCCAAAAGACACCTGTCTCTTGGTGAGTACAATGTACTCTACAACATACCCTGAAATGACAATTCTGTTTATGTGCATAAATAAATGTGAAAATGAATGAACTTCTGGAATAAACGTGTTTACTGACTATGTCACTATAGAGGTCAGTCAAATGATTGATGTTGAAGTTCCCAGAATAGGATCTGAGTCTCTGCATAGACTTTCAGAAGTCTAAAATGAAAGACTACCACAGAAGTGAGAATTGTTCTTCACCTCTGGGCAATTTGCCCCCCTTCTTCTACAGCTACAAATTATTTTTCATATAAATCATGTAAGACACATTCAGAAGATATGTAATACGCGGTCGGTGTCAAGGTGTTTTTTTAGGTGAACAGATTTTTATTAACATTTTCAAGATAGACAACCACATTCATTAACAGTGCCAAGCAGTGGTCTTTCAAAATTGAAAAAGCTAGGAAAGTGGACAGTTACATTTATAAGTAGTGAACCAAGTCTAAAGGTCAGACCAATCCAAGAAACAATTGCCCCAACTCCAGTGTTACCCTTCTTACCCTTCCCTCCTGCCAATCCCCCCCTCGAGTTGGTAGAATATTAGCAACAATACCCAGCAGAGTTAATGGATGCAGTAGTTCGTGTGGATGGTGTTTCTTCTGTATATAGAGTTTTTAACCCTAGCCAGCTATGAGACCACAGTCCCCACTCCTTATACAGTAGGTCCAGGTCTTTCAGGCAGGTAAGCATTAGCTCCCACAACTGCACTATCTCTATTTGGCTTATTCCCTTGTATGCCTCCCTACGCAGCATAGCCCCCTCATATTCTGCCTATCTCTCCATCTCACCGCCAGGAAAGTAAGCCAGGCCCCTTGGGATCCTTCAATTTTCTAGTTATTGCTTGCTTAGTGAGTAGCAACCCTTGTTCCTCAAACTTACTGGTCACCTTGTTTTTGGTAGTGGGGGAAACCAATGTAATGGGCTGGTGTGATGGGGACTGTTTTTTCCGTGATCACTGCCAGAAGTCTAGTGACCTCAGTTCAGTATGGGGTCAGAACTGGTCATGTCCAGATCATGTGTAAAAAGGTGGCTCCTACAGTCCCGCACCTGGGGCATGCCGACTCCACTGTGTAAAAGTATCTATTGATCTTTTCTGGAGATAAATATGCCCTGTGTAAAATATAGAAGCTAATAAGTTTAAATCGTGCATTTCTGGAGACCTTGTGAATTCCCTCCAGTGTGACCTCCCATGCCCTTTCCAGGACAGGGATACCAAGGTCCACCTCCCGTTTGATCTGTTGTCCATCAAGGGACCGAAGCGTCTCAATTTGTAAATGGCGATAAAGGCAGGTGATAGCCTTGAACGTCCCTGCCGCCTGAAGGACATAGAAGCAACAGAGATGGGAGTGGGGTTCTGCATCCCCCATTCTCAAATGCCTGCAGATAGTCATGGAGGACGCCCCATGCAGCAGGAAATGTCTGCCCAGCGAACCAAACTCCTCCCTCAGGCCCGTATTTATACTTTTTTAGCGCCGCATTTGCGTCGTTTTTTGACGCAAAAACGGCGCAAACTTGCAAAATACCATTGTATTTTGTAGGTTTGCGCCGTTTTGCGTCAAAAAGCGGTGCAAATGCGGCGCAAAAAAATGTATAAATACGGGCCTCAGTGTCTTGAAGGGGACCAGAGCACCGTCTCGGAACAAATCCCCCAGCTTGGTAATTCCTGCTGCAGCCCAGGTTGTCAGTCTTTCCCATGTATTCCCACTCTTCAAGAACGGGAGGATGGTAAGGAGCAACTCTGGGGACCAGGGCATTCTAATGCCTGATTTCCTCATACTTTTTAGCCAGACTTTCTGCATAGTTTTGTGGGTTTACATGGACAATCTAGTAGAGTTATTTGTCCTCCGTATCAGTTGAAGCAATGTTTTTTGAGAGGAAGTAAACCAGTCAATGGGTCCGTCTGGGTTGCATCTACTCACCAGCCATCTAGCCAGCCATTGCAGCTGGGCTGCCAGGTAATGTAACCTAAAGTCTGGGACTGCCAAACCACCTTGAGACACCGGATGCCAAAGTGTGGAGAGCCCTACCAGAAACCACCCAACTCCCTATAGGTACCCATAGTGGGAGGGTACAAAAGAGATACAACAAACAATGTAAGGCCACCATCTTAAGGAGGGCAACCCTTCGCACCAATGATGGGGGAGAGCCTACCAGAAAGAGAGAATCAACTTCAAGTTCCGGAGAGTTGCCTCATAATTCCCATTGAACATATCATTGGTAGAGTGATACATTTTTAACCCCGGGTATGGTAAACAATGAGACTCTAATTCTAAATCTCGGGGGGAACTCTCAGGGCCCTGTCTTCTCCAATAGGGAAAAGCTTAGTCTTGGACCAGTTTACCCTCAGCACACACCCCTGCAAATTGCTCTAGCAAAGATATGGCGCCCTGCAAGTCCTCCTCCATACCCCACAGAAGCATAAGGAGGGCATCAGTGTGGTGCAGAGCTATCCAGTGCATTGCATCCCACCTCTAATGCCCTCGTAACATGTCCCTGATTTAGCCACTACCACCACATGTTCCACAGCAATAGCAAACTGCAAGGGGGCTAGCCTCTCTATTGTGAAGCTCTCCAAGATGTACTGGCACTTCCTCACTCTGGCCATGGATCTGGTGTATAGAAGATGTGTCCAGGTTATAAAGCCAGGGCCTAGTCCCATGAGACCTATGATATCATATAGACACTCCCATTCAAGGCTGTCAAGCGCCTTCTCAATATCAACTGCCAACACAGCAGCATTGTTCTGATCATAGGAGTCGTCATCAAGGATGGCCATGAGGCGCCTGATAGTAAAGGCAGTATTGCGTGTGGGAATGAAGCCTGTTTGGTCGCGATGGATCAGCTCCATCATAAAGGGAGGAGCCAGGAGGCCAAAATCCTGCTCAAAATTTTACAATTGACATTGAGCATGGATAGCGGGCGATATGCTCCAACCTCTATAGCTGGCTTCCCCGACTTTAGTAGGGGGACTATCAGCACTTCCCTGCTAGTTGAAGGCAAACTCCCCTCCGCTCATGCCTCATTACATAACTTCACCAACCGTGGGGCCAATTCTGCTGCATAGGTGCTGTAAAACTTGACCTGCAAGCCGTCTGTTCCCAGGACCTTGCTATGGGCCATTCTTTTAATTGCCCCCAAGATCTCAGGCAATGTGATTGTCCCACCTACCCCAGGGCATTAGCTTTATGGGATTCAGGCATTGAATAACAATGGCCCGGAGTAACCGAATACGTCCTTGTTCATACAGGGGCAGTCATCTGGTGTAGAGGAACGGGTAAAAAGAAGCTAAATAGGCATTATTTGTTTCTTGTGTCACGAAGGACTCAACACCATTTGTGGTCAATTCCACTATTGGGGAGCCTCACCGGGCTGGGTTAGCAAGCAATGCTAATAGACGCCCTGCTCAGTCCCTCTCAGCATGTGATCGTTCGTTGTATGCCATGTAGTCATAGGAGTGAAACTGCTCTGTATGCTCCGCGACCTCCTCCTGGGCTTCTAGCAGCCTCTCGTGAATGTCTGGATGGTCTGGCCTGTCCCCTTCCAAGGATCTGAGTCTAGACTCTGCACCGGCGATCTCTCGTAGGAGAGTGGAGCGAATCCTCCTGGACTCAGAGAGACAATGTCCTCGGATCACTACCTTAAAAGCCTCCCACTCTGAGTGGATGTTCAAAGCTGATCCCTTGTTGTTAGTGAATGAATTTTTATCTGACGACATATAGCATCCCTAAACTAGGGGTCCTCAAGGGTCTGTGATTTCAGCCTTCAAGTTGGGATTGATGCAACATGCCTGCCCCATGCCAGCTGAAGCAATACTGGGTTGTGATCTGATAGCGTGCGGGAGAGGTGCTCGATTCCCTCCACCGCACCATGTGCACATGCAGAGCATTAAAAAATAATCTAGTCACATTTGCAACTCATGCATTGACGAGGAGAAAGAATAGTCCCTTTCCAGTGGGTGGAAGGCGCGCCAGCTATCCTGGAGGCACCAGTGTTTGATCTAATCACATAACACTCTCGCTATCCAATATATGGGCGAGTCTGGGAATGGAGGTGGGATTGATCTAGGCAAGAATCTGCCACACAGTTAAAGTCCCCCCTATGATCACCTTAACTACCAGCACATGAGAGAACTGGGAGGTCAGCTGATACAAAAAGGCGGGCTGATTAGTATTAGGGCCATACACATTAATCAATGAAAAATCATGTCTATTTAATTTGCCCACTACGTCACGTACCTCTCCTCTAGAACTGGGCAATCCTGCTTTAATCAATATTAGCGTTCCCTTAGAATATGCTGTAAAAGTTGTATAAAAGAGTTGCCCTCCCAGCACCATTGTAGGGCTGTGCCCTCCTTAGCGATCATGTGCTTTTCCTGCATGAATGGTAATGCTGATTGCTTGCCTCGGCAGGCACGCAAACACTTGATATTGCTAGGTCATGGTATGAATGCCCCTTACATTCCAGGATATTAATTTATAATAATGCCTCTGAGCCATAATCAAATCTTTATTTGCCCACTTAGAGGCCTACCCATCCATGTTACAAGTGGATAAAAGGTTATTACTGTGCTCCGTATCATAATATTCATAACCTCACATTTCTGACTCAGCGGGTAACCCCAACAACCCCAAATATCGACTAGTAAAAATTCGAATCAACTCCTGCACCCCAGAACAGCGAGAAATGCCCCACCTATCCAAACTACATACCAGTAACCAGTTCTATTCATTAGTAAACTTTTGGGGAGATGATGTTGAGCAGCTACTGGTTCCAGAGTTATCTGGCCCCCCACCCAAGCATTCACAGTACTGCACTTCATATATGCCTGTGCAACTCAATCTCGGGTAAAAAGGATCATGCAGTTTAAAATCATGCCCCAACACCCATAATACATAGTAAATACATTTTTCCCAGTTTAGGAAAATCAGGGATCATTTCCAGGGAAAAACCATATCAATTCATCAACTGTCCTCTGGCTCACCACTGGCAAGCTTATGCTGGACGAATCTGACTCACAGGAGTCGTTCTCTGAGTCAGATTTTTCTTTACTCTCCCGCTGCAATGGGGTCCTTTTTCCAGGTGCCATTCAGCTAATTGAGGCTACCACTTCGACCGCTCTCTGATGCTCACGTTGGGCCTCAGCCGTCATGGGAGGCCCGGACAATGTTGAGGGCCTCCAAAGTTGGGAGCGTGGACGGTGTCTTTGCTTTTGGGTGCCTGGCTCCCCGCTCGGGCCCGGTTTAACCTGGCACTCTGCCCACGACCACGCTTCTTTGGGAGAGGAGAAGACCTGCACTCCAGTCTGTGTGACTACCATGAGTCTGGCTGGAAACTGCATGGAGTACTCCACTCCCAGATCCCACAGCTTCTTTTTCACTCATCGCTAAATGCTGCCCACTGATGTTGCGCTTCTCTTGAGAAGTCAGGGAAAATCATCACTTTGTGGTTCTTAACCATGAGGTTGTCCTTCTTGAGTACGTGCAGGAGGATGAAGTCCCGGTCCCTAAAATGTAGCAGTCTCGCCACTTCTGGCCGTGGCAGGGTGCCCAAAGGCAGCGGGCAAGATGGGACTCTATGAGCGTGCTCCAGTGCAGAGAAAGGGGATAGACCCTCTGGTGCCACCTCATAACTGAGCCAGGTCTCTAGACAGCGCACCAGGCTGCCCCCTCCATCCTCTCCGGCAGGCCCGCCACTCTGATATTTTCATGGCAGGCCCTATTTTCAACATCCTCTGCCCTGGCCTCAAGGGTTTTCAGGTGAGTCTCAATACTACTCATCCGGTTGCTGTACTCCGCCACTATAGGAGTTGTTTCCGAGAGTTTCCTCTCCGTCGCAAAGCCCCGCTCTGCCAGGAGCTGATGGCCATCCTGTCAGAGGCCCAAATCCAGTTCATCAATTTTAAACTCCAGGGCCTCCCTGAAGGCCATGATAGCCTGTAATACATCTTGAAGAGTGGGAGGAGAGTGCACCAGCCCCTGGTTAGATGGTGCATCCTGCGTAGAGCAAGCAGGTAGCAAGCCACCCTGGCGCTGATCTCCCAGTTCTGTGTCCATCTTTTTGGTGCTCTTAACCATGTCTATTATTTATTAGGTGTTCATATGTCCAGTCTAGTCTCCTCCCAGCCTGGCCGTGGGCCCGCCTCAAATCCCAGGATTGTCTGGAGAGCTGAGCCGCTACCTCAAAAGGGAAGACAGAAGGAGGTCCCGTCTGAGTGTGGTCTTCTTAGGGATTTCAGTCCTTGTAGGGTGGCACTTACTGATCCTCTGCTCTCATGGGGGTATTGTCCTGCACTGGGGCGTGTCCGGGCCAAGCAAAGTCTCACACCGGATCCAGCATGGGGACTCTGTAAATTTCATCATTTCTGGTGATCTCCTTTAGGCCCCCTGGGCTCAGCAATGGTCCCCTCATCCCCCACCAGGCTCCTCTTAACGCATTTTCTTCTCTCTGCTGTAGCAAGGGGAGGAGGGGAGTTCTTTACAGTGCATCCTCTTGATCCTCCTCCTTCTCCTCACCTCAGGGTCGCTTCTAATATGTAGCCGGTATGCAGCGGGCCCCTCCGTAGGCCCTGGATCTGAGTGGGCAGGCCACCACTGACCCTCCTCTAGGCGGCCCGCATGTTGCAAGCAGTGAAGGCCCCACATAGGCCCAGTAGCTCCTCACCACGCAATTCCAAACGTAGTGAGCGTCCCTTTATCAGAGAAGGAGAGGAGACAATGTGGGCCCCGGTGCCACCCAGGTCCCCCTTTGACATCTGGCACCGGCAGGGGGCGGTCGCCCATCCACTATGATGCCTGCCCACCACAAACAGTCCAGTATGAGTAAGCCTGGCTCTGGAGGCCCTCTGGCCTGCCTTCCGCAATGTGGAGGGGGCCAGTGACAGCTCACTGGTCCCACCGTCTGACCTCCTCTGCAGTCACCGCATCTGGCCCGGTATGGAATTCACTCCAGACCCCTCTGTCAGCTCGGGGGGGGGGGGTCCGGACCTCCCCCCAAGTTGTGTCAAGGATTTCAGGCCTGCAGCTGGCACTCACGTCTGAGGACGGAAGACGTCCACCATCTTGCGCTGACCCGACTTCTCAAGGCCCACCGATGAATCGTGGCATCTTACTCCTCTGCTGCGCCCAGTGCTGCCTCAGGGTATTCTCAGGACCTGCAGAAGATACTTAGGGGGTCAGGGGTCCCAAGAAGTACTCACTGGGCTCAGGGTGGGGCCCGATGGGATCTAGCTGTCCGGAGCTCCGAGATCCTCCACCCTACTTCGTTTGCTGCCTGGCCACGCACCTATCAGTGTCAAGGTTATTATACAAATCACTAGTTCAGCTTCTGACACATTACAGCACAAGTAAACGCCATCAAATGAGCATAATCAGCGCCACTTGATATTTATTAAAGCTTCTATCATTCTGACATTAAAAACCAACATCAAATATTATTTATAAGCACCGTTTCATAATATATAAATAAAAGATTGGAAAATGTATATCTTTATTCTACAGTTAAGTATTATTTGTTTGAAATAGTTATGTCACACTAAAATGAAATTGCCAGCGAGGGTAAAACTTATGAAAAGTCTAAACTGCCTTTGCTTCCTTTTTCTTGTTAAAAGTTGTTTTGTTGTGGTTTACAGTACAGATTGATGATCTGGGCTTTGTACTTCCATTGCCAGTAGGCTCTAGAGTCGCCGATGACACTGTGCAAGAGATGGAGGATCCCTGAGTGTCCAGTTGAAGGCCAGGGCTAACTTGCTAGGACCCATACCGTTCCACAAGAGAGCTGTATCTGACTTTGTTTTCTTTTTGAATATTGAGAAGCATGATCATAGCAGCATTGTGACCTGATCATTTGGAAATAGGAAGGGATAGTTTTCATTGCAGCTAGAACCTCTGCCCAATAAGTATTATCCTAATGCACTAGTTAAACACCACATCTAAGGACAGCGCAATATGTAGAATAGAATGGATTGGAGGATTGTCTTGTCCGCTATTTGCATCAATTGTTTCTATTGTCTATACATATTTATATATGAATTTCTGCTACTCTTTAAGAATTGGTATAAGTTGTGTTATTTCAGTGTGATGGATTCAAGGAAATAAATGCTGGATGTTCCTTAGGAGAGCCATTTGGTATCTTGAGTAGGATGCTGACACAGAGAAGTAGAATAGTTCAAAATGATTGTGGGTTTGCGTCTTTCATCTAGAGATACCAACATGTATATTTTATTTGAATACTGCAATTTTATGAGTTGTTAAAGCATATTGCTTTTAAATCTTTATACAGGACTGATAAATTAGATTACAGGAACAACAGAAGGATAATACTTTGGTGTGGTCAAATCATCCTTGAATGTTGAGGGCCACAAAGCAGAAGTCTGACTGTGTTAGATGTGGTATTTGCTGATGGGAAATAGTAATGGACGATCATTGTTTTTGGTTTCCGTTTTCTTCTTCTGCTGAGTTTAAATATCGGTTATTTTGGGCTTGCTGAATTGCAGGAAATGACATCGGGTGCCATGGTCCTGATCGTGAGTATTTAATAAATTGGTTTAGATGGAGAGAGGTTTGCTTTGCCACATGGAGAAGGTGGACATGCTGTAATTTGGAGGTGTGGGGAAATATTTTGGAAATGGATGAATTTGTGGTTAATTTGTTCATAAATAAATGTTGAACTTTGTTTAGAAGGTTTAATTCACTGATAGAGTGGACTACTAAAATGTAAAAAGAACGTTGGAGATGCATATTGTATTGTAATATTTGAAATGATAGTTCTCCATCTAAATTTAGAATTATTATCTAAGATTGCCAATCATAATAGTGATTTCATAAGTTGTGGAGGAGAAGGTAAGCATCAATATATTGTATCCCTGTGACTGCTTATCAGTAGTCTCCTATTCAGGCTGCACAGCTGGTGGGACTTGCTTATCCTGGAATGGACCTGATGTGGGCTAGCCCACTTTGTCTCTGCATGATTTTCTCTGGTGGGATGAATGCAGGCCTTAAGGCATGGCACCATTAAATGTATTGTCCTGGCCTCATTGAAAGGAGTCAAGGAGCAACCCGCACACTTACCCCGAGTCTCCTCACCAGTTAAAGCCCTTCAGAAATGAGGGAATGATACCAACTTTATTACAAGGAGATCTGACAATATAATAGGAAGAATGTACTTATGTCCCACCATGCTAATGAATGAGCATGTCACGAACCAGAAGTGTCAGACCTCGTCCATTAAGTATATTTCCATGGAGTTGAGGTCTGTTTCATGACCAATTGATAAAGTTTCTGCCCTCCCACTAGCTATATATAGTGCCTCTCCCTGTTTTCACTACTGCCAGAATATGGAGTGAGATCCCTCCTCATTTATTTGCAGTTTATATAGTGCAGACTTAGCCCAAAGGTAGTGGAGTGGAGTTATTTGCATTAGCAAGAGTTACATTACACAAGGATGCATTCATTTTTGTAGGCTTTGGGGAATTAAGTGATTTGCGCAGAATCACAGGATGGTGAGTTGACCCAAGACTCAAACCTGGTTCCCCAGTTCCAAAGTCAGTAGCTCTGGCCGTTATGCCACATACTCTTTATGCCTGGTTCTAGAGCAGATTTAAAAGGTCCTGAAAGTGCATGGCCCACCACTCATTTCACTGTGACAGTCCTCTCATCAGAAACCACACTTCTGAGAATCAAAGAAATGGCGCAGATCTGGGCATTGTTTCAGCAGTTCATAGGACACATCATGAAGGCCACCACAGGACTGAGGTGCTGGTCGCTCTTGAGGGTGGAGATACTCATGCAGACCATGATCACCTCATGTGGCGTCAAACCACGAGTGCTGAGCACAGCTCTCATCAACTAAGGGAAATGCTGCTCCTTGCCTCAAAAATTGTGTGAGCTGTAGTTGATAGCTTGTGTAATCAAGATCTGATTCCTTAAGTAACCAAAAGCTGGCCCTTTGTGTGATCAAGAGCTACACCCTGAGTAACCAAGAGCTGATATATTTGATAATCAAGTGATAAATCCTTGTGTAATCAGGATCTGTGCCATGTGTAATCAAGGGCTGGTATCTTGTGTAATCAAGAGCTGATAGCATTTGTATCCAAGGGCTGATGTCTTGAGTGATCTATAGCTGATATCTTGTGTAGCCAAGAGCTGATACACTGTGTCATTATGAGATGAATCCCTGTGTAATCAAGAGATAATACCTTGTGTAACCAAGAGGATACTCTGTGTAATTAAGAGTTTATAGCTTAACTCATCAAAGAACTGATATCTGCCTTGCTGTTGGGTAGATAGCCCATCTGGAGAGGGCACTACTTTAACCTCTTCAGAATTATGCAGTAAGAAGGAAAGATGAAGATGTATTAAGAACATCTGTACCGGCTTTGAAAAAAGACAAATAATGAACTGTAAATTAAGAAAATCGCTTGTAATATTAATCAACGAGAACACAATCCATTACTTATTGTTTCATTAAGAGAGATTTTAACAAAGGCTAGGTTTTTTTTGTATTATTCATTGGACCGGACCTTCTGGCAGATAAATGGATGGTTGGAAAAAATAGGAAGAGCAGTGAATGGATAAAAAATGGAAATGGAGAATAAATAGTGTAGGAAGCTGGCTCTGTGTATTCTACATCAAAATGAGATATAGCATGCACAGAGTCCGGGGGTTCCCCGAGAGGCTTGACAAAGCAATAATAGATAATGCTAATGCACTATTTGTGGTAGTGTGGTCAAGCAGTTAGGCTTATCAGAGGGTAAGCATTTGTTGTACACACACAAGCAATAGAGGAAACACACATTCAGGGGGTCATTCCGACCCCGGCGGGCGGCGGGCGCCGCCCGCCGGGCGGAGACCGCCAGAAGACTGCACCGCGGTCAAATGACCGCGGCGGTCATTCTGACTTTCCCGCTGGGCGGGCGGGCGACCACCAAAAGGCAGCCCACCCGCCCAGCGGGAAAGCCCCAGCAACGATGAAGCCGGCTCCGAATGGAGCCGGCGGAGTTGCTGGTGTGCGACGGGTGCAGTGGCACCCGTCGCGATTTTCAGTGTCTGCTAGGCAGACACTGAAAATCATTATCGGGCCCTGTTAGGGGGCCCCTGCACTGCGCATGCCTGTGGCATGGGCAGTGCAGGGGCACCCTGGGTCCCCACGACACCCGTTCCCGCCATCCTGTTCCTGGCGGTTTTTACCGCCAGGACCAGGATGGCGGGAAGGGGGTCAGAATCCCCATGGCGAAGCTGCGAGCAGCACCGCCATGGAGGATTCTTTGGGGCAGGGGAAACCGGCGGGAAACCGCCGGTTGCCCTTTTCTGGCCGCGGCTTTACCGCCGCGGTCAGAATTGCCCATGAAGCACCGCCAGCCTGTTGGCGGTGCTTCCACGGCACTCTGCCCTGTCGGTTTTCAACCGCCAGGGTCAGAATGACCACCTCAGTGACTTAACTCCAGACTAATAGGATTTTATATAGAAAAATATATTTTTGTTATTTTATTCCTAGAACCACAAGACTCAGTTCAGAAGTAAATACTTTTGCAGGTAAGTACTTAGCATAGATAACAATGTAACTTTGTTTCACTTTAGTCAAGTAGACAGTTTTTAAGAAAACTGAGAATATCTATTTTAAAAGTGGACACTGAAATTTCAGAACAGTTCCTGGGGGAAGAAAATAAAGTACAGTTTTAGAGGCAAGTACACGACTTACAGTTTCAGTATCTGGGTTATAGGTAGTCCACCGTTGGGGGTTGAGGTCAACCCCAAACACCCACCACCAGTAACAGGGGGCCGGCCAGGTGCAGAGGTCAAAGTTGAGCAATTTTGATGTGGGCTCTTATGGAGACAGGGGGTACTCGGAATTCGGTCTGCCAGCAGGTAACTACCTGCGGGTCATAGGGCACACCAGGGGGTATTAGAGGACCACTGGAGGGGCCCCAAGTAGGCACCAATCCCACACCCTCAGCTGCACTGGGGCAGCCAGGTTCAGGGTGCAAACAGGGCATTGGGTTTCCAATGAAACTCTATGAGGGGACCCCGGGGGTCACATATGCGCTGCAGGCGAGGTCCGGGAGGTGTATTGGGCACACCACCGGTCGGACAGGGAAGAGGGCCGCCTATTGATTGTCGCTGACCGGGTGTCGATTGCTCAAAGGCCTGAGAGCTGCTGGTGCAGTGGGTCCTTTGGCTCTAAAACTGTACGGGATTCCCTTTGCAGGTATCGTCGTGGAGGGGTGGAGAGGTCAACCCAGGGTGGGCACTTGGTCACCGTCACCTGGGGGTCTTCTCTGGTTGGTTGGGCGACCTGGACTCGGCCGTGGGCATCGGGTGTAGAGTGTTTAGGTCTCACACTTCTGGAGTGCGATGGGAGTCCTTTAGTAGAGCTTTTTTCTACTATTCTTCTTTGGACAGGGCTGCTGTCCACGGGAGTAAAAGTGGGGCTTTGTCCGGGGCCTGGGCATCTTCACTAGCTGGAGTGCCCTGGGGCAGTGCAACACCAAGCCTGAGCCTTTGAGGCTCACTGCTAGGTGTTACAATTCCTGCAGGGGGGAGGTGTGAAGCACCTCTACCCAGTGCAGGCTTTGTTTCTGGCCCCATAGGGTACAAAGGCTCTCACCCCATGGGATCAAAAACTTGCTTCTCAGTGGCAGGCTGGCATAGACCAGTCAGTCCCACACTAGAGGATTGGGTAAAATACAGGGGGCATCTCTAAGATGCCCTCTGTGTGCATTTTTTAATAAATTCAACACTGGCATCAGTGTGGGTTTATTGTTCTGATAAGTTGAATACCAAACTTCCAAGTATTCAGTGTAGCCATTATGGAACTGTGGAGTTTGTTTTGACAAACTCCCAGACCATATACTTAATATGGCCACACTGTACTTACAATGTCTAAGAATGGACATAGACACTGTAGGGGCATATTGCTCATACAGCTATGTCCTCAACTGTGGTATAGTGCACCTTGCCTTAGGGCTTTAAGGCCTGCTTGAGGGGTGACTTACCTATGCCACAGGCAGTGTTTTGTGTGCATGGCACCCTAGGGGGATGCCATGTTGACTTTGGATTTTTCTCCGCACCAACACACACAATCTACAATGGCAGTGTGCATGTGTTAGGTGAGGGATCCCTTAGGGTGGCACAACACATGCTGCAGCCCTTAGGAACCTTCCCTTGTCACAGGGTCCTTGGTACCACTGGTACATTTGACAAGGGACGTACCTGTGTGCTAGGGGTGTGTCAATTGTGGAAACAATGGTACATTTTATTTTATAAAGACATTTTTATTGATTTTGTGAAAACAAGAAAATAAAAATACAAATACAAATAACAGAACACCAACTGGTGTTTAAGGACGATCAATCCCTGGACCAAATCTGGGCTCTGTAGAGCATATCTATACATAGAAATAATAGTTAGTGGTTTATATTTCAACCCCATGAGGGTATCACACTCTGTGTCGCACCGCTCCCCGGCTAAAAGCATGCCGCATCTTCCCACTTCCCCCCACACTTTGACGTATTTGTTTGGGCACCCCCTGGCTTCATATACCAGCCTCTCACGCTGTGCGCACCAATCCACTCCGCGTCTCCATTTATTCAAGGCCGGCACCACTCCAGCCTTCCAATCTGCCATTATATCTCTCTTAGCCACCAAACATGCCACTCCCAAGAAAATCTTGTCTGCTCTCCTTAGACCCAACTCACCCATGACCCCCAGCAAAAGCGGTAATGGGGCCACTTCGATATCCTCCCGCAGGGCCTTAGAGACCTCCCCTATGACCGCCCTCCAGTAAATCATTATAACTGGGCATGCCCAAACCATATGGAAGAAGTCAGCGTCTGGATCGGAGCATCTGGGACAGTCAGCTGTGGCTCGGAGGCCCGCTTTGTGTAGTCTAGTAGGAGTGAGGTACGCCATGTGTAGATATAGGGTCTGAAGTAGATGGAATCGTGTAGCCATTGTTAATGCTCGAGGGGCCATCAATGCCTCCACCCAGTCCTCCTCCTCCATCGGTCCCACCCAGACCTCCCAATTCCAGCGGAGCCCCTCAAGGGGACCGGTAGTGTTAGCCACTAAGGAACAGTATATCTGGGAGTCTCCACCCTTAACCTAAATTTCCCATTAACACTTTTGCCTCCATAGGGCTGCATTCGGGGACGTATCTGCACTAACAGAGCATGGTGAAGCTGAAGGTATTTATGGAATTGTGTCTTGTGTAGCGAGAAGAGTCCCTGGAGCTCCTCGAAGGACCTCACAAGTGCTCCCCCCAGACATCCCCCAACATGGAGATTTCTATGTTGTCCCACCTCTGGAATCCCTCCAGTCCTGTGATGTCCGCAAGTAGTTTTCGTACCAGAGCGGGGTCTGCTGGGTGAGACGACCCCACCATCCCGACACCTTTTGGGCCTCATGCCACCCCATTATGATCATTCTTGTCGCATCCGGAATGGTCCTAGGGATCGGGCCACCGTACAAGTCATCGAAAACTCCATGGTAGCTCATTGTTTGAAGCTGCAGTCGGTATGCGGGGTCAGTCCAACCACCTCCCACCCAGTCATTGATTATGAGCAGATGCAGTGCAAGGTAGTAAAGGTGGATGTTGGACATTCCCAACCCTCTATCATAGACGTCCCGTTGGCAGGTGGAAAGGGCCAGTCTAGGACGAGTGCCGTTCCAGAGAAACTGGCGCGCCGTCGTGTCCATTTCCTTGAACCATGTCTTAGGGACCGGGTATGAGAAATGTTGTAATAAGTAAAGGAGCCTGGGAAGAATCATCATTTTGTAAAGAGCTTTTCTCCCTGGTAGATTGAGGGGTAGGCACCGCCAACATTGTAAATCGTCCTTGATTCTTCTAGTAAGTGGTGTGACATTAAGTTCCCATGCAAGTTCCGGAATAAGTACAATGAACACTCCCAGGTATTTAAAACTGTTCCTATGGATGGGAATGTTATGTTGCCACTCAATACAGTCCCTGGAGGGGTGCAGAGGGACCAGCAAGGATTTGTGGGGGTTTAGCGTAAGGCCAGAGGCCTCTGAGAAGAGGTCTAGGATTTGTAAGATACGCGGACTGCTTGTGACCGGGTCAGCGATATAGAGGAGGATGTCATCTGTATAGAGCGCCATGTGGTCCTCCGGTCCCACGGGCCACAACCACCCCTCAATCAGAGGGTCCTCACGTTGAAACTTCGCCAAGGGTTCAATTATGAGTGCAAAGAGCAGCGTGGACAGTGGGCATCCCTGGCGAGTACCTCAGCTGATCGGGAATGGGTCGGAAACCACACTGTTTATCTGCACCCTAGCGGTTGGGTTAGAATAGAGTAGCCTCACGAGGCTTCGGAATTTGGGCCCAAGTACATAGCCTTGCAACATGCGGTTGAGGTAAGACCAGTCCACTGTATCAAAGGCTTTTTCGAAATCAAGTCGGAGCAGAGCCAGGGGGGACCGAGTCAGGGCTCCACGATGCGCCAGGGCCAGGTGCAGGCGTCTAATACAATGTCTAGTGCTCCGGGAGGGCATGAAACTGCATTGGTTGGGATGTACCAATGATGGGAGTGCTTTTTTCAGCCTGGCAGCAAGAATCGAGGACAACACCTTGATTTCAGTGTTCAGGAGAGAGATAGGTCTGTATGCCGAGCAGCACAGCGACGGAGGTTGAGTCTTAGGGATCACCACAATTGTGGCTTGATTGACCCCATTGGGGAAGCGGCCACTTCTTTCTGCCTCTTCGTACATGTCCAGTAGGTGGGGGCCCAAAATATCTCCACACCTACCATAGAGTTCTTCTGGGAACCCATCTGGGCCCGGAGTCTTACCTGAAAATAAGTTAGCCACCGCCTCGGTGATTTCCACCAGGCTGATAGCCTCGTCTAGGTGTTCTCTTACCACTTGGGAAACTTTAGGAAGGGTAAGTTCATTTAAAAGGGGGGACTCCCTCTCTGCCTGCGACCGGGGGCACTCCGCGTATAGTAGTGCGTAGCAAGAAGCAAAATTTTGTGCGATTTCACTGGGTGTACTGGAAAGGGATCCCGCGTCGTCTACTATTTCCGGGATAACCCTGTTGGCCAGAGGTCGTGTGGCCAGCCAGTGTAAGAGTTTCCCATTTTTATCTCCCCAACCATACACTTGGGCGGCCAACGCCCTCCAAATGTGTTTTGCAGACTCCAGCACCAAGTGCTTAATCTCGGAAATTGCGGGCACTCTCACGAATGCGAAGGAGATGTTTGGCGTGTCCTCTGAGGGTGGTCTTACATGCAGCCCAAACAATGCCCGGACACCGGACCGAACCCACGTTCTGTTCTAAGTATTGTGTAAGGTGATTTCTGACCGCTAGTGTGTAGTCACAATTCTGCATGTACCAAACGTTCAGGCGCCACTTCGGGTGCCGAGAAGGATCCGTGCCGCCTATTCGGATTTGAACTGGTGCGTGGTCAGAGACCCCGTGGGGCAAGATGTCAGCCCCAGTGACATTGACAACGTCCAGCGCCGGCATGAACACGAGGTCGATGCAGGCGTGTGTCCCATGAGCCGCGGAGGTGTGAGTATACTGTCGCATCCTAGGATGCCAAGATCTCCAAACCTCGCACAGGCCAAGACTCTCCACCCAGCCCCTCAGGGTCGAGGCCCGACTAGACCTAGTGGTAGTTACATCTCCAGATACATCCAGTCTGGGATCTAGGATGGCATTAAAATCTCCCCCTATTAGTGTAGCTCTGTGAGGGAGTCCAACCACTACCTGGTGGAGTGAGAGTAGAAAGGCGTCGAAACCGGTCGGGGGGGCATATGCACATACGAGACTGAGTGGCAGCCCATGGAGCGACCCAGACACCGTAACATATCTACCCTGTGTGTCGGATTGTGAGGCTGTGATCACCATAGGCAGGGAGCGGTGAAGAAGAATGGCCACACTCCTGGAGCCCCTGGAGAAACCTGAGTGGTAAACTTTATCGTACCCCCATTTGCAAGCATGGGGCATTTAGTCCCAAGGAGATGTGTTTCTTGTAGTAGGACCACTGGGGGTGCATATCTATGAAGAGTATTGTACAATGCGGACCCTCTTGATCTTATCTAAGAGGCCATTCACGTTCCATGATAGGACCTGTGTCAGTGTGGGCCACGCGTGAGGGGAGCAGATGCGTAGAATTTTGAGTACCCGCCAATGGGCACCAGGATGACCGTCTTGAATAATAAAATAAAAACCCCAAACGGGAAGGAAACTTACAAACACAATCCCTCTTAACTCACTAATGAACTTTTCACCCCCAAACCACCCCGCACCCCATACTTCTACCCCGGAAGCATCTGTTGCCCAACTACCCAACAAAAACAATACAGCCAGCTAAACTATCGTTGGAGTGGAGTGTTGGACCCCTCCTTACAAAATGGATCATCTAAAATCGATGGACAGAAGTCAAAAGCATGAAAAGTAACAAGATTTGGCAGCGGACGGGACACCCGGCTGCCCACCGGGCCCCGCTCCGAACCACGCCCGTCGGCCCAGGGCGGGTCCCTCAAGGTCCACTGGCCATAAATGAGGTTCAGTTTCTTGCGTGAGCCAAGCGTCGGGGACTGGCTCAGGCGGTTGCTGTCCATCGCTTGTACCATGTCTTGGACTCCCAGGGCCCCTCCAGGGACCCCCGCAGCCTCCGGTTCAGAGCCTCGACCCTCGCCTTCTCCTTTAGGGTCTCCGGGGCTGCTCAGCCCCCGCGTCTTGAACGGGTATGCCTCCGGCCCCTCCGCTGTCCTGTCTGGGCGAGCAGACCACTCCCGGGGGAGCCCCCAGCTGGTCCAGCGGGACCCTTCCGTAGACTGACACCCTCCTCAGTCAGCCAGTCCCACGCCTCCTCCGGGGATTCAAAAAAGTAGGTCTTTCCGGCCATCGGGACTTTTAAACGCGCTGGGAAAAGGAGCATGTAGGAAAGTTGCATGGCCCTGACTTTTTGTTTAACGTGTTCATATGACCGACGCCGGGTCTGGACTTCACGGGTGTAGTCTGGGAATATTAGGATTTTGTTGTTCTCCCAGTCGAGGTCGACCGTGCTCCAAGGCTCCCTAAGGATGTTGTCCCAGTCTTTGAAGGTTAAAAAACGCGCTATCATCGGTCTCCTGGGACCACCCGGGGGGCTGCGGCACCAGAGTCCTGAGGGCGCGCTCGATTGTGAAGAAGAACGAGAGGGATTGGTCCGGCATCAAGGACCTAATCCAACGCTCCAAGAATTCAGAGGCCTTAATCTCCTCTGCTCCCTCTGGGAATCCTATAATGCGCAAGTTATTGCACCAGGAGCGATTTTTGGCATCTTCAGCGCGACGATGAAGTTCACCAGTTTGGGTTTGCAACTGGGCCACTTTGGTTCTGAGGTCGGCCAATTTGTCTTCAGCCTGTGAGACACGGCCCTCTACTTCATTGATCCGGCCTACCGCATTCCTGAGATCTTGTCTGATGAGGCCCATATCCTCTCTTACCTCTCCTATTTTAGTCTCCATGGCTAGTTGTGAAGATTGGATTGCCTGAAGGATGGTGTTTACCCCATCCGGCGCAGGGCCCCCGGAGATCGATTCTCCATCACTCTGAGAGGCAGCCAGTGTGGTGAACTGGTCGATCTTTTGCTGGGAGGGTGGCGGTTTCCTGTTCGCTCTGTCCTTCCCCATGTTTATTCCAGGGTGCTACGCCGTCTCACCGCGCCCCGTAAACTTCTGGACCAGTCTCCAATGCCCTTACTATCGCTTGTATCTCCAGGTTTTGCCCGGACACTTCCCATGAGGGGGGAGTCCCCCAGGTCAGCCCAGACGATCTAGGGGAGGCACTCAGTTCAGATGGTCTCACATCAGGCTGTCGTTGGCAAGCCCTTCCAACCAGCAGACCCCACCAGGAGCAAAGCAGCATCCATCCGGCCGCGTCCGGCTTCAAGGCGTTGCAAGTCAGCCGCAGCAGGGAAGGAGCCCTTCATATCCCGAATCCAGCACCAAAAGACCTTTTGGGCGCAGCCCGTCACAGGGCACCAGGGAGACCAGCGCTTCTTCCGCGGGCTTCGCCACAGCCTCAGCCCGTCCTGCCGACCCCGGCTCCAGCCACGACCCCCCCGGCCGAGTGCGACCAGGTTCCCGGCCAAACCAGCCCTAGGGGCACCTGCCCTCACTCGCTAGGGCCAGGGCCAATCTGTCAAGTGGGGGCTGCGGCCTGACAGCCAGGCCGCCGCCCTTTACGTTCATTGGCCACTCCAGGGGAGGCTTGCGATCACTCCGGGAGCCGCGTCCCCGTTGCCAGGCCGCACACCAGAGTCTGTGCACGCCTGAGTCTGCTCCGGGAATGAGGCCAGGCAGAGCGCTGCAGCACTTCAGGCCGCTCCCGACTTGGAGGCAGCCACTTCCACCCGCACAGCCCGAGGCCAGGTTTTGGGCCCAAAGCTGCCCTTTTTTTTTATTGGGCCGCCAGCCCGGTCGGCCTTTCAGGGTCGGGGGGGAGATGACCCACGGCTGTGGGGCTCCTTCTCACCTACCGCCTCTGCCACTCCCCAGCGGCCGCCTGGACGCTTGCGCGTCGGGACTTGGCGCCAGCCCCTCGGGGGGTCAGCGCCACGACCAGCAACACAGCTGGGAGCCCTGCTCCTCGCCACCATCTTGGTCACGGTGACGAACAATTTCACAGGTCTCCCGTATCGCCGCTCCCCACTTCTCAGCTCGCCTTGGTCCAGAGCGATCAGGGAGCCCGTCGGATGTGTCAGGTAAGTGCCCCAAGGCAGGAAGTTAACGGCTTCTTCTGGCGGATGACGGAGGGGTCCAGAGCACTCTCAGAGTGCGACCGCCATCTTGACGTCGAAGCCACGCCCCAACAATGGTACATTTTTAGTGAAAGAACACTGGTGCTGAGGTCTGGTTAGCAGGGTCCCAGCACACGCTCAGTCAAGTCGGCATCAATATCAGGTAAAAAGTGTGGGGGAGTTAACTGCAACAAGGGTCATTTTCCTACAAATAGCAAATGTCAGATATAGGTCCAATGGATAATGCAACATAAATGGTGGATGAATGCCAAACTGTGATTTTACCCACCAAGGGCAAAAAAAGTACACCCCGGCCACAGACTCAAGCCACATTATGCACACTAATACTCCAGAAATGTGAAGAGAACAATACGGGCGGAGCACCAGAGCTGAGCTTCCAGCAGTATGAGGTGAGGGTAGCTGAGAGGAAGAGAATCAGGATACTGACCTCTGAGGAATAATCCATCAAAATCAAACCAAGAATTTGGATGGACACTGAGCTGCTCAAGGTAACCGCTGAGGTGTGGAAAGGTGAGGCTCATGACTGTCGCTGAGGTGTGGAAAGGTGAGGCTCAAGTCTGTTGCTGGGGTGTGGAAGGGTGAAATTCAAGACTGCCACAGATGTGTGGAAGAGGCTCAAAAATGCAGAAAAGGTGTGAAAAGGTGAAGCTGAAGACTTTCGCTGAGGTGTGGAACAGCGAGGCTCAAGATTGCAGAGGAGAAGTGGAAAGGTTTGGCTGAACACTGCTTTGACGGTGTGGAGTGGTGAGGCTCGAGACTGCCAGGGAAGCAGTGGCAGCTGGTGACATTTGAAGGTGGTGTGGGGTAAAAGTTGGGTATGACTTTTATGTAGCAGGAGAAGCCAGCAAGCTTAATGGACAAACATGGGATTCAAGGTGAGTCCTTCTCCCAACAAAAAATTGAAAAAAGATTGACAAATGGTGTATTTGAAAGCAAATGAATTTAGTGAGAAAGGAAGGTTTTTAAAGCAGTGGCAATGCATAGTCTTGAAATACTAAACACATTAAAAGTGCCCCATATCCTATTGCATTAATACATTCAACAGTTACTTTAATGTACAAATTGTACACATGATAACTTCAGGCCCTTTAAAGTGTGTGCTTGCACAGTGTCTTATACTGCATGCAGCATCAACTTTGGAAGAAAATGCGCCAACCAGACATCAGGAAGCACCCACAGCTGCGGTCGACAATCAGTCATACAGAAATACATTCAGACAGATCTTTAAGTCAGATGAAAAAAGTAGGGGCTCTCTAAAAGGAAACGTAAAATACATTTCTGTGATTCCCATAGTTTGCCCCCCGGCCTGTATTTTGGTTTCTCTCTGAAATGTTATTATATTCAAAAATATAGCACAACAACTGACATACACCTAAAACCAGTGAGTACTATTGGCTTTGTCAATGGTTGTTAGCTGTTTAAGATAAATGAGTAACAACAATGATTAGATATAAATAATTAACATTGGAAATATTTAAATTCTGAAATTGTGAGACTGTGAATTAAATATTATTGAGGCCTATAGAAGGAGTACGGCCTTCAGTTATGTGTGCTTTACGTTAGATACGGGTACTCTTTTTCTCTTCACATCTCATTTATCTGCACATTTTCAATCTCCTCTCTTTCCTCTTTAACACCCTCTTTTACTGCTCCCCTGAATGTACTCCCTCATAGCTCCCTCATTTTACCACCCCAAACATACACTGCACTCATTTACATTTAAGCACTTTATTTCATGTTGCTTTTGCCTTCTAAAGCATCGCCCCCCTGACTAAGAGACGACAGCTGTAACATAAAACGATATTTCATTAACGTTTTATTTTACAGCAGCTGGCTCAGCCAGCAGCATGTGCAGGGAGGGCCGGGGCGGGGCTGTGCCATTGGAGGGGGAGAGGGGAGGGGGAGTGGAGTCTATGCACTATGTGCGCATGTGTGTTTGGCCGGGCATCTCAGGTCAGCCAAACACACATACACACTTAGGTTTCTCCAACTCAGCTGTGTTACAAGGCCGGGTTGAAGAAACTGCACAGGCTCCAGTGATCTGTCAGAGTGGCATACCAAGCTACTCAGACCAATCCTCGCACTGCTCTCATGCTACGTTTAGCATGGGAGCAGCACCAGGATTGCTGGAGAGCCTGTGCTGGTGTCCCAGAAGACAAGAGGAGTGAGGAGTTTACGTCAGGAATGATATATATTTTTTTAATTGGGTATTCCCCCCAGTCGTCCCCCTCTGACCCTCTTGCCCCTCCTGACCATTAGATTTGCAGACGCCGCCTCTGGTCTGCAATACAAGCAAGCTTCATTGATATCAGTAATCACAAGTCCAACATCTGGACAAGATCCAAACTTCCCTAAAAGGCAGTGAGACCCCTGGCCATGCAAAAACCAGGGAGAGGGCTCATTGAGCTGAACTTTTCCTACTGAAACTGACAAATGTAGTGATCTGGAGGACATGAGTTCGAATCCTGGTAACTTAGGCTCAGCCTTCTATCCTTCCGGTGGTCAGTGAGGTGAATACCATTATTTCGGTGAAAGTAACATATATGTTTATTAAACAGATACAACAGAAATGAGATATGAAATGCTATTCAAAAGCAGGTATTACTAATATTATAAAAGGATGTCACTCACCCCCTCCATGCTGGGTGAAGATGGTTAATCACTGCACCAAGCCAGAGCACCGGAGTACATCTCGCTGACTGTGAGCCTCAGGTAGTAGGACTACCATCACATGCACTCATACATATTTATTACCAGAAATGGATTTTCTCCAAGATAGCAGTAGGAGTTTGGCTCTCTGCCACCAGCACATGCCACATTTCCTCTAAAAGAATCAAATATGGCACCATTGACGTTCGGGGTGTTGTAGAACATCACCTGACATTGGGCTTTGGTGGTAGATACATCAAATATTAAGGCAGCGAAGAAGGTGCAAAAATCCAGTGGTACATAAAGGCGCCTGTCACAAGATTCTAAGAAGTTTCCATGCAAAATGGCGAGGCTTCTGTGTGACTGCAAAAATAGAATCTCCGATTGGCCACTGGCATCCAACCAGGAAACATACATGTAAAATAGATTTTCCAGCAGAGTGCTGAAGACGCGTGCAGTGGCTGCTGCGTCATAAGGTAAGCGCTGACGTTTTGAAGAACGACTCCATTGATGATCTTAAGCAGAGTCGCAGCACAGCATTAAGAACTACTCTCTCAAGAAGTGAAGCATCAATCAGCCTGTGCTTTTATTCTGAAATTCCCTGTAAGCTGTGCGTTACAGTTACAAGGCCTTCGCTGCTGCTGCCCCTTCATTTTAAAGGTTTCCACATAAGCAGCAGTGACGATAATGAAAACTGTGGCTGGAGATGTGCACATGCATGCATAGCCCATCTTGTAGAAATAAGCACGCATAATTTCCACCTTGATAGACACTGTAAACACACTGTTAAGGAGTTCTAGTATTTTCCTTTAATCGCTGGGTTCCATAGCAAAAGCTCTATGCAGTTTGATTTTAGAAGTAGAACCCACTTTTCTTCATCGTGAACTAGGATCCCCGTCATTATCAACAGAGTGTCCAGTACTGGGTTTTTGTGGCAGCCAAATGCATTCTGGGTTTTGCAATCTTGGTTTGATTCCACTCAACTTATTAGACCGTTCCACCTGATAACGATTTGCAGGTGAATAATTTCGGGACCGGAAGCAGTGTCAGTGATGATACAGAGTGTGGAGGTCACCCCGTTGTGCATGTAATGTCATATCGTCAGTGGATGTTTCAGCGTTTATGATAGCTCTTGTGAGTATAACGAAAAAACACCTAGAAGAAACTGATCCTGACAAATATTTAGCATTAAGGCCCTCATTCCAACCTTGGCGCTGAACCGCCAGTCAGCCGCCCATGCGGCTGGAAACCCGCCGGCCGCATTTGGACATCCCCGCAGGCCCAGCGGGGATGTCGGCCATAACATTGCAGCCGGCTCCTAATGGAGCCGGCGGCAATGTGCCGGTGCAGCGGGTGCAGCAGCACCTGTCGCACTTTTCACTGTCTGCCAGGCAGACAGTGAAATTCGTGATGGGGCTGTGCCTGGCGGCCCCTGCACCGCCCATTCCAAGTGCATGGGGGCCCGCGACCCCCTTACTGCCAGCCTTTCCATGGCAGTGTCTACCGCCATGGAAAGGCTGGCGGTAAGGGAAGTCAAAATCCCCAGGGCAGCGCTGCAACCAGCCCTGCCCTGGTGGATTCTGGCCACCGGGACATCCATGGCGGTAAACTGCCGGTATCGGCGGTGTGACCACGGTCATACTATGGCAAATCATACCGCTAGCCTGTTGGCGGTACGAACGCCACGACCGCCAGGGTTGTAATGAGGCCCTAAATCTTTTATAACAAATTTTTGTTCCAGAACGACTTTCACTAGGCTGATGAAACCAACCTGGTGAATGCCGTTGAAGGCAGTGCATAATTTGAGCCGGTGATTTCCGGTGCTCAGTTCCAGCACTTATTTGACAACACCGACACATATGACAGTCTGCCACATGGTGGCGTTGTCTGTCTGATTTGGAGATGAGGAAAACAACAGTTGTTTATTAATTAAATATACATTAAAATAACTCATACTTGCTACCCAAGCCATTCTTAAAGCTTCGGGTGGCCTAGAATAGTCTGAATTGTCAGACTCGTATGAGTGGGACTTGCTACAGTCATTGGCTGGGGCAGCTAAGCACCGCATAAAGGTTAGGGCTACATCCAGGAGTGTGGTGTATGAAGGTGGGTCACCATTTTACGAGTTTCGTGCTGTTGCTGCAGGGCAACCATTTCTACTGATAGGAAAGTGGGAGAAACTTCGATGAAAAATCTAAATGACTGACATGGCAAGTTTGTCATCACAAATGCGTATAGGGAACATCATCTGTTAATATAACTTACCCGCAACCCACTTTTGTGGATACATTTTCTGTACCCAGATTACAGATTAGTAAACGGCTGCTGTGATACAATTTTGAAAAAAACACATCACCATTCCAGGATAGAAGATGTAAACACATTTAGAATTTGGGCGAGTGTGCGTGGGCACTGTCAGTAACCTGGCCAAAGAGGACACGAAAGGGCTGAAATTGGAACAAAGCTGTTCCGAACAGGGGCCCCCAAAATACTTTTGGCCGAGGGCCCCTAAAATCCTTAGGATATCCCTGTCACGACCGTCCGATCGTTTTGTAACAGCCGAGACAGCGGCTGCTCGAAGAGCAGGAACACGGCCTCCCCTGCACTGTAAACCCGAGAGTGAACTACAGAGGTCGGCGGCCTGAACATCAGCCACAGTTTGTCAGGTGTCATGTTGGTGCACACTGCTGAATCAGGCCTTTGACCTCTGGGTTAAGCATTGGTCCGTACAGTATTGTGGTCTATGGTGACCAGGCCTCGTAACACCTCAAACACAAAATCACATTCAGAAACGTCCTTTGTTTTTGTCCTTTGGCTGGCGCCGGTGTCGTTTTTAAACAGAGTGCCAGGAAATGCAATATTAATATACTGTAAGCCTGGGGGCAAAGTAACCCGTGTCACTACTCAAGGGTGTGAGCCTACGCCATAAATCATTGCTTGGAGGGTTATCTCACTTTTGTCTCTGCAGTTATGTGGTGTAGGGCATACATTTCCCTGAGAAGCCCTCCTGCCCCCTCACTGTACCCCACCTCCCGCTGTGTCATTCGTCTTGCAAGGTGTGAGATGAGAAAGTTGACACAGTGTCTGTTACATGGACTTATCATGTTACCCTTCACAGTTAAATTTAATTTTCAGTTGTAAGTCTTCACAGAACATGGGGGTAACACAGGGTCTTGACAGCCCCCTACTGAAAAGGGACATTTGCAGCGCTGCTATCCGCAAGAACTAATAGTAAGGGATTGTTTAAATGTGAAATTTAACCTGGGTATTAGAAACCTGCCTAGTTGTTAATTCACACAAAGCGCTTTGTGCAGTGATGTACCGTTTCTGATAAAAAAAACAAAAAAACTTCCGTCACCCTCCTCCCCAATGCAAACGCACACATATCCGCGTGGTGTGTTGTTTTAAATTTAAAATGGTCACTACAAATCGTTGTCGCTTTTAGGCGCTCGAGAGGGCTGCATGCAGGTTACATACATTCAAGAGCTGGATCATTGCTAAAGCGCATTCTTAAGCAGGAGCATTTCATACACATAGACAGACACGTTAGGAACAATTCATTTTCATGGCATGACAACGCATTGGAGCTGAACGCAAGCTTACATTACAGCTGGAAGAAAGTTGTAATAAACTTTATGGTCTAAATGAATTCATTTCAGGTTTCAAAGATGTAATTACTGAAGCTCTTGCAGCATACATAATTCAACACCGTAATTAAGCTGTTTCCGGTACAAATCATCTTCCTTTGAGCTAAATTGATTTCAGTTTCAGGAACTTTTCCAGGGCCAACAAAAACGTTATCTTCACTTGTGGGTCCTGAGCTCGATGCACTATAGGACTAGAGCTGCCCCTCACTGGTCAGGCAGCACACGGCTCAAACAGTCCTGGGTTATCTGTATTTGTATTTAAAGGAGCCCAGCAGTTCAAGGTGGACCATGTCCTTTGAGTCAGGACAAGACTGAATTACGTGTAATTGATCCCTTTCTGTTATGCCACAGCTGAGCAAATAAATATTAGGATGGAATATGTCCCAGAGTAATTACCTATGGCTAAAATTAATTCATGCACTCTACCCATCCCTTTTTGTGGCAAGTGAGTTTGCCTAAGTAGGAGGGTCTCCCAGATGTGGGTCCCATGCTTGTTCTGCCATATGACTTAACATGCACTTCACAGATTACGTATTGCTTGATTTGAGCCTGTGGTTCCGGTTGCATGTTGGGTCAATTAGCACTCATGTTTTACTTATTTTTCATGATCAGACTTTGACCTGGAACAAGAGAGAAAGAAAGGCAGAAAATGAGGAAAGAGGGACGAAGGCAAAGTAAGGGAAACTGTGATTGTGACAAAGGGGGAAACCAAGAATGAAAAATAACCCTGGAGAGTAGCATAAATAGTAGCATAAATAGACTTGGGGTGTCAGGTAGTGGTTGAAAGAGGCATGAGGTGGAATTAAGACTAGAACTAAGCACTGAATTGAGCCCAATATGCCTCATTGAATTTAAATTACCTTATTAATTGACTAACATATGAAGGCTGCATTTTGTTAATCACAAGAAGACCTTTTTGCTTTTTGATTTTTATGCCATTTTATTTTCTAATGTTAGTTATGGATAGATTGTTATATATGTGATCTCCATTCTCATCTTTGGAGCAATTCATTGACACATTTATAAAATATTCACTTTTCTGATGCTATCACTTATATAAAACTACAGTTTATGAAACATTCAGCATCTTTCCAAATATTTTAAAAAGCTTCCTGAGTATAAAACAAAAGCGTGGTTGTTTGTTTTTCATTCACATGACACTGATTAATATCATGTGGTTTGGCAGATCGATGCTTAGATTCCACTTTTCAAAATGGAGGCTGCAGTTTGTGGACACAATCAAGCTTCCATACTCAGCATGTCTGAGTAGGGCCCTCTTGTGGGGGTGGGGTGGCATCAAGCTTAGAATCCCGTGTTTACCCAAGGAGATATGTTTGTAATGCTTTTCAGTTGTTTAGGAGTACTTTCCGTATCAACATGGGTGCTCCCCCAACTGGGCATTTTAGCAAAACAGGAAGAAACACGCTTTAATATCACAAGTAGCGAGAGGAAACTAACAAACTTGTTGCTGGAAATGACCATCTTTTGTGTGGTATTTCCTCAACTTTTTGCTTTCTATAACTTAGCTTTTTTGGTTGGCCTTTGCACTCTGTGCACTTTATCCTGACCAACCAAAGGTTAAGACTGTGTTGTCTTACTTTTTAAGCATGCTTAAATTGTCATAAAGCTATTTGGCACCTTTAATTTACTATAAGTCCCTAGTATATGGTACTATGTGTGCCTAGGACTTAACTTAAATTGTATAAGTGGGCTGCAGCACTCATTTTGCCATGCCCTTGATTAGAACTGCATAACATTTCTACAGACCTGCTCTTACAGCCTGTGTATGCATATTAAAACTGCCCTTTCTGCTTAGCAAAATAAACATTTGCCAGGCCTAAACGTTCCTTTTTAAATATTTATCACCCCTAAGTTAGGCTCTAAACGTGCACAAGGGAGGGTGCATGGCATTGATAAAAGTAGGACATGTATATTTAACAGTTTACATGTCCTGGCAGTGAAACGTTTCTAAAGTTGTTTTTATATTGTGGCATAGCTGGTCTCTTATAGACTGACACTGGTTTACTCAGCCCCTTCATGGCTTCATAGGATACCTACCCTATCACTGGCAAATGCACTTCACATACTGGCCTGCCTGGCCTTTGCTTTACTAAACAGACTGGAGCCAAACTCAAGAGAAGGGGACTAACTGGTCAGTTTTATAGTTAGACAAATGGGGTGCTCCCCATCCGCAGGCTCACACTAGGAATAAAAGTGGCATTCCCAGATCCTGAAATTAGAACACTCCTGGACCTCTGGAGACGCAGAAGAACTGCCCTGCTGTTTGAATCCTGAAGGAAGTCTGGACCTGCATGCCTTCAACCCAGCACCACTCAGAAGGTATTCCAAGGGTCAGTTGGCTGACCTCCTTGAGCTACAGGGACACAACAAGCTTCCAGAGGCCTTTCCTGCTTTCCATTAACTAAGTAACAAATATTTATTAAGCACAGACAATCAAACGGTAGGTATCTTGGGGTTATAACCTCATGTCAGTATTAGCCTCTATCACCCACATTATGCTACCTCTGCGCACCCCTCTTAGCCTACATAGGTTTCTATTACTATTTAGGAAACAGACAGGTTTTCAGATCCTTCCTGAATCTTGTGAGAATCGTGCTGGCTCTAAGTGAGACCGGTGAGTGCATTCCATATTTGACCTGCCTTAACCTGGAAGGATCTTCCACCTGTCCTCACTTTCCTGAATTTTGGTAGGCAGATCTGGTTCGCAGTGGCAGAGTGCAGATTCGTCTGCAGTATATAGCATCTAAAATGTGTATGCACTATTGCAGGACCAGAGTTATTCAGCACTTCAAAAACCACCACCAGTGCCTTAAACATTATCCTTTCCTTAACTGCCAACCAGTATAACTCTTTCAAGGCCATGGAAGAAAAATCAAGTCTGGATTTATCCAACACAACTTTGGCTCCCATTGTTTGTGCATGGTAGAGTCTTTTTATTAAGTATTCAGGAGCTCCGAGCAGTACTGCATTGCAGTAATCGATCCTACTCTGAACCGGGCTCAGGACTTATACGTTTCTTACTGGCTGCGGCAGCAGCTGTACAATCGTTGGAGATGTCGAAGTAAGGCAAAGCAGGTAGTTGCCTTCTTATTGATATGTGCTTCCATGGTGAGTTTTTCAACCAGGTAGACTCCCAAATTCCTTACTACTTTGTGCTGGCTTTAGGTCATCCGACCCGATTCAAGGCTGGAAGTCCTTTGGAAGGCAATACGGTTCTTTCGAGGGGAAACAAATGAGGAATTCAATTTTTCTTCCCTTGAACTTGAGGGAGGTCCTATTCAGCCAACTTGCCACTTCATTTAGACAATTATGCAGCCCCATAACTGGGGTATAACTGTTTTTATCCAGCACCCGATTAGCTGTGTGTTATCTGTGTAATTAACAAGTGACATACCACAGGATATAATGAGGGTAAGTAGAGGTCTTAATAAATATTAAAGTGTATGGGACTCAGTGCAGAGCCCTGTGGTACTCTCTGATTTGTCTTCAAGAATTCCAAATGAAAGTCGGAAGACAGATAGCTTAAGATCTATTGGAGAGGTAAGATATAATCTAGTTCAATAGAGAACCTATAAAACCTTCTATTCCCACCTCCTTCAGTCTTTCAATCAATATCTGGTGGTTCACAGTATCAAATGCCACAGACAGGTCTAAAAGTATTAATACTGCTGTTTGACCTGTGTCCACTATCATCCTTAACTCAACCAAAGCCAGCATAAGAGCTGACTCAGTGCCATGTTCTGGCCTGAATACTATTTGACAGGGGTCCAAGATATTGTAAGTTTGTAAGTGACTAGCTAGATTTTTACTGATAAATGTTTCAATTTTTTCCAGCTGACAAGACTAAACTGGACCTGACCAGATCACCTCTGCTGACCTATATGGAAGTGAGTCCTGAACCCCAAGTGATATCCTCAAACTCCTGAAGCCTTGGCTGGATTCAGAGTATAATTCTCCCTGTTAACTGAAGGTTTCTCTTGATTTGACACACAGCGATGATGCATGACTTAGGGTTTTGCACTGCAAAATGGAGCACCTCCTAATTGGCGGCTTTACCAGATGTGATGCAGAATGAAGCAGCAAAGCTGCACTGCTCCTGACTGAAAGTTCCACCAGATCCAACACAGCATGACACAGGGCAACACAGAAACCTGCAGGGTCACACAGAGTCACACAGCACCATCTTCACATCAAAGTCAGAAGGTAAAACTTCCCTTGGGATGAACCAGGTCCTGTATCCAGGTTTCACTCCATCGTGGCTGGCCTGAACTTGTGATTTTGTCCTGGTCCAATGCAACCAGATACTCGCAGTTAGCGCTTTGTACTTTTTGGCACTATTTTTACCTTAAACGCCGACTCTACTGATTGAATTTTTGTCATTTTGGTGTAATTTTATTTATTAAAATATTCTCAATTTAACTACATTCGTTTCACAGTTCCAGAAGTGTACTGAAGTGGTGGTGTCAAAGATCAAGTACTTATTCTCAGTTGGACCTTTGAAGTGGTGGGAGACTTCTCTGAAGTGCACATAGGCCCTGCCCTTCCTGCTGTGTCTCCAGACTTAATACAGGGGGTTAAGCAGCATTTTGTGTGGAGACACAAGACAGCCTATTCAGATGTAAGTGAGGCTGTGGCCACCTCCTGCTTCCCATCCTTCCAGGATGGCCCATCAAGTCACACCTAAGCTTCCATTGCGTGTGGCTGTCTAGGGGGAATACACAAAGCGTATCTGTCACCCACCCTAGGCAAGTGATCAGAGTCAGCCAGCAGGGACTAAATGGCTAAAGTAAGAAAATTACAACTTTCTAAAATGGATTTTTCAGAATTACAACATCTGAAACGTAAAAATATATGTCATGCCTTTTAAAGACATTGCACTCTGCACTCTGGGTTGTCCAGGTTATACCTTAGGGGTGACATATGTATAAAAAGGGAAGGTTAGGGCCTGGCAAAATAGTTATTTTGCCAGGTCGACATGGCAGTGTAAAACTGCCCACACAGGCTCTTCAATGGCAGGACTGAGACATGGTTAAAGGGCTACGTAAGTGGGTGCACAATCAATGCTTCAGGCCCACTAGCAGCATTTAATTTACAGGCCCGAAGTGCATGTAGTGAACCTTACTAGGGACTTATAAGCAAACAAAATATGCCAATTGGGGATAAACCAATGTTATCATGTTTAGGAGAGAGAACATAGGCACTTAAGCACTGGTTATCAGTGGTAAGGTGCACAGCGTCCTAAAAGCTAGCAAAATGAGGTTTGAAAAGTGAAAGAGGTAGGTAGGTAAAAAGTCATGGGGAAGACCTCCCTAAGGCTGTCAAGTCTAACAGTACCGCAATTCCTTGACCTCAAAAGTGTCAGAATAACCCACAAGGAAATACTCTCTCAAAACTTTAAGCGAGAAACAGTTTCAAAGATACTCTGAGCAGAATATTCCCATTGGTATACTTCCAAGGCCCTCATTTCGAGGAGGAGAAAAATTGAGTTTACCTTTTTTTACACGTTTTTGGAGGAGTGATTTACTGGGTCAGTGTTGCCTGCTGCTTTTATCATGTTTTCACGCTGACATTCTGGCAGCTGAAAGCAGCTAAAACTTCTGAGCGAAAAACAAAAGCTTAAAATTCCAGTGGACCTGGTAACATTTGATTCTGGGCCCATTAGAATTTGAACGTGAGAAAAAAATATGCTTCGCCATTTGCGACGGGAAGCAGTAAGCTCAATGAACTAAGCGAAAACCAATAAATGGTAACTTTGTAAACTATTCCTTGTGTAATAAAACCTTTGCACAACCGTGCAGTAAACCTCACCCCAAAGACTGTCAAACTTGCAAATCGAGTATGCAGATTAACTAAGTATTGTAGGCGCATCTGGCCTTATTTGGTCTTTGATAATTTATTATAAGGGGACACATTAGAGGTTCGATGGACCTTTTGACTCCACTAAGAGTGTTCCACCATGGACACATATTTTACTCATGACCTAACCAGCAACACTGCAAATTGTTTAACGAATCATTATCAGAACTCTTGAGTCAGTAAATTTTACACACCATGGCCCACACCTGTTTGTAAAGTTAGAAAGTTTATTTCCCTAGATTAATAATTCTAATATCATGTAAAGCATTCTTAAAACCAAATGATAAACATATATACGAACAACATAGGCTGACCAAAGTGGTGGAAAAATCTCAATCTAACCAAAGCATTTATCATTAAACATTCAAGGGTTACCGTACAGATTAGTGACAACAATAACTCAACAATAGAAATGGCATACATCTATACTCGACAGTTGAATAAAATCAATCCTGGGTTAATAACATTTGTTTGACATGGACATACTAACTAACCCTCTAATTCGAATGGCATGTTTGGCTTTCATGCAAAAGAAAATTAGACAAAAGTTAATTTGGAAAACATCTGGCCAGGGCTCTAACAAAGTAGCGGTTGGTACCTAAAAGAAAAGAACAAAAATCTATAACAAGGACAATTGCATTTTTGCTGTACCTCTCCTGAATGGCTCAGCAAGGTGTGATTTCTTCGTCAGTTGGGCATCCGTCTGGTCAATGTTGGCCGGGGAAAGTGAAGGGGATTGGCTCAGCCACAATTGGGCTCTAAGTTAACTGAACCACTTAGGAAGGACATCAAACTAAGAAAACAGCATCAATAGCACTAACAAAATTACGCGATGAGACTAAAGGTTAGGAATAAAGGACATCTGGAACTGCGCTCCTCCTGGCAAGAGCAGTCAGGATAAGTCAAACCACAAAGGTAATTTCTCGAGATCTTATTAGTCAGAACGTCGGGTGTTCAAAGTTGAACTAATAAACATGAATTCTTAAATATGTGATATAGTTAGACAGTCTTTCGCACGTCGATGATTGGCTCCTCTTTTCCCATTCCCATCACCAGTTTTCATCAGGTAACTTTTTAGTTGTAATCATAACTCTAGTCAGTGAAGCCATTATTGCCCTGGGAACTTCAGCTTCTCATGCACCAAAGATATAAATGTATCTGTAGCTAGTACATCGCATTACAGCAGACAGTTCTGACAAGAAATTTAAGACATCAATTAGTTTAACCTTGCAACATTACAAATATACTTGGTCAGAGCACTGTGTGAATGAAGGACAAGTGGGAGTTCTGCTGAGACAGAAAACATTTATGAACATTTATTTTTTTGCCATGAAGATCAACATGAGGCCTCGTTGACTAGGCCCATCATTTTCATAAATACTCTATGCCTAGTAAATTTAAGCAAATACATTTCATTATCACGTTAATATGGTCCGCTAATACATTTAGTGCTGTATGTGTGCATTATTTCTAAACAGTTGATATTGTTTCTATACTATTGTCATACACGTTATGATAACCACCTAGATGGGCACATTTTCCAAAACAGTTGATTTCTCTATATTAGAATAATTCATGTCTATTTTAGCTAGTAATCAATACAGATTTATTATTAATGAATCCATCTTTCACAGTATCTAAGCCTTGGGAAGCTAATTGTGAAAAAAATATAATTCAAGGATACCCTCTCCTAATTAAAGGCAACCCCAGGACCCAGCTACATGTACTTCACTTATACTTCTGTGAATGCTCAAAATCAGTTGGTGTGCAAAATGTATTTTTTTCCTGAAATTAAAAATAAACCAGGAATACTTGACTAAATTACGGATATAGGTTTGAAATGTGGTTTACTAGTATTTTGTGCCTTTTTTCCGGGTGTATGACCAGAAAAATACTGGTAAAATTCTGGCCTGAGCGGCTATCTCACAGCATGACATATTTGTTTTACGCAAAACAGTTTCCTTTAGATGAAAATTAAGGAAAATTGCAAAATGTGAAACTGTGAAATTTTGTGAATTTTATGTAAAATGAAACTCATTAATTTCGTCCCCCATTCATTAATCCATCAAATATTTCAGCACAAATGCAGAACTAACACCATGAACCACTCCTGCAGAACCGACAAAGAATTTGGGCTTATTCATGGCACAAGTGTCATGGACAACGCCATTCTTCCAAAATACAGACACCACTCTCTCCTGTCTGTTGCCTGCTCCTTTCAAAGAGCTCATCGCGGAAGAGTAAAAAACATATCCCTTTCTAGGAATCATTGAACACATTAGAATGGATTTCATGCGTAATCTTGACATTCGTTGTCTATGTCTGCAGCTTATCTCCTGAGCCCAGGATTAAGAGATCAGGTGGGACTGAAGCGCCTTCTTCAGCGGCTGACAGCTTGCCCTGCAGTAATAACATACTTTCAAGATACATATAATCATTTCCGGGGACGTTTTAGGCACCAATCTGTTTCTTTTTGAAAGCGGACACTATCCCATACTTATACAGGATTGCACTCATCCGTGGGAAGCATACCAGCGAGCTGAACTAATCACTCCTGAAAAAGCCCCGGTGCATTGCGGGTGCTAGCACTAGTTTTGATGTGAAGTACAGTGTTGTGCTCGCAAACGCCACTTGAATGATTTTGTAGGCCATTCAGCTACCTTTTCTGCGCTATTTATGTATTTTACCGGTTTCCTCTTGAGCCTACAGCTATTCCAGAGTTTGCATCCTACGGAAAATAGTTGAACTCGTTATTATATAATCAACACAAAAGGGGAATATTATTTTTTTTCAGAAGTGGGTGAGGCTTGTGGTTCCTTTCCAGATGGTGAGCAGCAGGTTGCGGTAGCTCCTTGCTCTTCCAAACTTCACATTTATTTAAGGCACTAGTCACAAAACGTAGCACGTCATAGTATCTTAGGTTTAAGCCTACAATTTTGTGAAGTTTCTATAAGAGAGGCTTTCAAAAATCCTATAAAATGCACAGTGAAATCTATGGAAATCATAGATTTAAATGTACATCAGAGCTTAATTTAGAAAAAGAAATAATTGCCAGGGCTTAAGGCATTTTCTTAGGTTGGAACAGCAGTTTGTAGTGTGATATGTTAAGTGTCAGTGCTGAACACCAGCAAACACTAGCACAAATTAAGCATTCAATCAGGTTTTCGAAAGTGCACTGCCTTTTTTGTCTAGTACACATAATTTCATGCACCTTATCATCCCTGTTAGACCTGACACCCTTAGGGTGGTCACCCCTAACTTTTTGCCTGCCTCCCTCCACTTTTTGGACACTGTTTTCGTTGGCTTTTAGACTCTGCGCACTTTATCACTGCTAACCAGTGCTAAAGTGCATATGCTCTCTCCCTTTAAACATGGTAACCTTGGATCATACCTAATTGGACTATTTAATGTACTTATAAGTCCCTAGTAATGTGCACTATATGTGCCTAGGGCCTGTAGATTAAATGCTACTAGTGGGCCTGCAGCACTGGTTGTGCCACCCACTCAAGTAGCCCCTTTACCTTGTGTCAGGCTTGCCATTGCAAGGCCTGTGTGTGCAGTTTCACTGTCACCTCGACTTGGCATTTAAAAGTACTTGCCAAGCCTAAACCTCCCCTTTCTCCACATATAAGTCACCTCTAATGTGTGCCCTAGGTAACCCCTAGAGCAGGGTGCTGTGTGGGTGAAAGGCAGGACATGTACCTGTGTAGTTTACATGTCCTGGTAGTGTAAAACTCCTAAATTTGTTTTTACACTACTGTGAGGCCTGCTCCCTTCATAGGCTAACATTGGGGCAGCCCTCATACAGTATTGAAGTGGTAGCTGCTGATCTGAAGGGAGTAGGAAGGTCATATTTAGTATGGCCAGAATGGTAATACCAATCCTGCTGACTGGTGAAGTTGGATTTAATATTACTATTCTAAAAACGCCACTTTTAGAAAGTGAGCATTTCTTTGCACTTAAATCTTTCTGTGCATTACAATCCACGTCTGGCTGGGCTTTGCTGACAGCTCCTTGTGCATTCACTCAGACACACCTCAAACACAGGGTACTCAGCCTCACTTGCATACATCTGCATTTTGAATGGGTCTTCCTGGGCTGGGAGGGTGGAGGGCCTGCTCTCACACAAAGGACTGCCACACCCCCTACTGGGACTCTGGCAGACAGGATTGAAGTGAAAGGGGGCCTGGTGCACTTCTTAGCCACTCCTTGAAGTCTCCCCCACTTCAAAGGCACATTTGGGTACAAAACAGGGCCTCTGCCCTACCTCATCAGACACTTGCTGGAGAAGAAACCTGAACCAGAACCTGCATCCTGCCAAGAAGAACGGCCTGGCTGCCTAAAGGACTCACCTGACTGCTTTCTACAAAGGACTGCTGCCTTGCTGTTGCCCTGCTGCCTTGCTGAACTCTTGCCTTGCTGCTGAAGTGCTCTCCAAGGGCTTGGATAGGGCTTGCCTCCTGTTCCCTGAAGTCTCAGGACCAAAAAGACTTCTCTTTTTCATTTGGATGCCTTGTGCACCGAAAAATTTGATGCACAGCTTGCCCCGCGGTGAAAAATTCACCGGACGCCGATCCGGAAAGACGCCGCTCAACGCGACGCCTGTGGTGCGACCAGAACTTCGACGCACGGCTTCGTCTGGACAACGCCACCCGACTCCAGAAAGGAAATCAACGCGACGCCTGCTGTGAGGGAGAAGATTCCACGCACAGCCCACCGGAACGACGCGCAGCCGGAAAACAAGCCTAGGATTCCATGCACAGACCCCGGGACATCTGGTAATCATGCGATCCACAGAAAGAGACTGTCCGTGCGCTGGAAAACAACACCGACTTCCCCGCGTGAAAAATAACAACGCAAGTCCATGTGTGCAGGGGAGAAATCGACGCACACACCATTTTTCCACCTGTCTCTTCTTCTGCGGCCCTTTGCGGAGATTTTCCACGTTAAACCAGGTACTTTGTGCTTGAAAGAGACTTTGTTTGCTTTTTAAAGACTTAAGACACTTTGGGGGTGATTCTGACCCCGGCGGTCAGAGACCGCCGGGGCCAGGCCGGCGGTGCCCCGCAGGGCATTCTGACCGCGGTGGTTCGGCTGCGGTCAGATGCGGAAAACCAGCGGTCTCCCGCCGGTTTTCCGCTGCCCATGTGAATCCTCCATGGCGGCGGAGCGCGCTCCGCCGCCATGGGGATTCTGACACCCCCTACCGACATCCGGAACAGGATGGCGGTAGGGGGTGCCGCGGGGCCCCTGGGGGCCCCTGCGGTGCCCATGCCAATGGCATGGGCACTGCAGGGGCCCCCGTAAGAGGGCCCCACTTAGTATTTCAGTGTCTGCTATGCAGACACTGAAATACGCGACGGGTGCCACTGCACCCATCGCACCTTCCCACTCCGCCGGCTCAATTCTGAGCCGGCGTCCTCGTGGGAAGGATGATTTGCCCTGGGCTGGCGGGCGGCCTTTTGGCGGTCGCCCGCCAGCCCAGGGCAAATCCCAAAATACCCTCAGCGGTCTTTCGACCGCGGAGCGGTATTTTGGTGGGGGAACTCTGGCGGGCGGCCTCCGCCGCCCGTCAGGGTCAGAATGACCCCCTTTATATCACTTTTCAGTGATATCTCTACAATTTCATATTGCATCTTTATTCGTTTTGACCTGCAATTATCCAGATAAATATTATATATTTTTCTAAACACTGTGTGGTGTATTCTTGTGATGCTATATTGTGTTATTGTATGATTTATTGCACAAATACTTTACACATTGCCTTCTAAGTTAAGCCTGACTGCTCGTGCCAAGCTACCAGAGGGTGGGCATAGGATAATTTTGGATTGTGTGTGACTTACCCTGACTAGAGTGAGGGTTCTTGCTTGGACAGAGGGTAACCTGACTGCCAACCAAAAACCCCATTTCTAACAATCCCCAACCCTTTATCCCCTAATTCTTTTATGTAATGTTCACAATAGATATAGGATTAGTTAGTGTGGCTACAACCTCTTGGTAAATGTTATTCTATAAATACAATATTCATTATTGTCAGCATAATTTATTTGAAACAATAGTTTTACTGAAGGGCACTAACAGCGTTTTTTGGGAGTGTAATTAGTAATTCCTCATTCCTTTATTTGGGTTCAGGAGAGATTTAAGCTTGCAGATGTTAATTACAGTAATGGAATATCTACAGGAGAGTGAGTATGGGACATATATAGTGCTTTTATGTGGATGATTACATAGGGCTAACATATCCTAGAGGTTACACTCTTTAGAAGGACCGTGACCCTGCAAACAGGGTGGTGGACTGAGAGCACGAGAGCCTAGGCAACCAGCAGCAGGGCAACGGATTCACAATCCTGTAGTGGTAGATTGTATGCAGGATGCAGCATGCGTAAGGCAGTGGCAGCATCCTTTGCATACCCAGAGCAGTAAAACCACCAGAGGTCAAGCCTCCAATAAAGTGACCATCTGTGTGTGTGTGTATGCGTGTGGGTGAGTGTATGTGTTTGTCTGCGGGTTGTATATCAGAATATCAATAACAAAAATATTACCTGACAAAAATATTGAGGCCTAATTATCATTGACACAAGTATTGCACCCTTGGTTGTAGATTTCCTAGTATTAACGCAGGCCTATTAAGACGATAATTGGGCCACAATATTCTGGTACCATACCATGAGTGCATGTGTGTGTGTTTCTCTATTTCTGTATGTGTGGCTTTGTGTGTGTGTTAATGAGTGAGTGGGGGCGAGGAAACATGGAAGAAACGGTGAAGACTGTGTTCCAGGGTGTTATGTGGGTGTGATGTGAGTGCTTGATGTTGTGTAATGGTGTGCTCTAGCACCTTGAGTAGAAGGAGGCAGAATGCAACATACGTTGTGGATGCCTAATAAGACACAGAATGAGGTTCATGCCCTTCTATAGACTTTTTAGCAGTGAACATAACAGGCAGCAGCACAAGTTTCACTCACACATAAAGCACAGAGTGTATGAATTCTTCAGCATGGACCATCTTGGAGTGCAGAGAAAGAGATCTACCAAGCAAAGAGAGAAACTGTCTTCCTCTGGGGATTTGTGTGCTATTCAGGAAATCTCACTGAACATATTGTATTAATTTCAGGACACAGAATTACCATACGGTTTACCAAACTGTGCTCAGCTCAAAAGAATGCTGCAGGAGTGTTGTGTCCAGGCCAAGAGACCTTCTTTATTGCACTGTGTCTACTTATGGAGGAATGTTAATGTATATAATTCTAGAGAGCACCTTTGTCACTTGTTGTCTAGTTCTAGACCACTTATCTGATCAATTTTGGATATTTTTTTGAGGCCACATCTGGAATACTCTGTCCACTTCTAGTAGTCACATCTGGAGTTTTGTATTCAGTTTTGGAGTCTACATGGAAAATTGAGTAGTTTGGAGAGTGGGTGTTGAATGGATATGTAAACCGATGAAAGCTGATGTGTGGATAGTCAACGGTGAATGCATGGGTGAGAGTCAGAGTCTGAAATAATAAAGTGTAAATATACCAAGTCATCTCTGTTGTTCATGGACAGTGGGCGATGAAAAGCCACTGAATGTTGAATACATGGTAAATGGTGACTAGAGAGTGAATGGTGATTGGAGAATAGATGGTGAAGGTGACTGTAGATTCAATGGTAACTCCAAAGTGAATGATGAGTGCAGAGTGAATTGTTAATTTTATTCATTCATATTTTATTTGTCATGCTTAATTAAACCTTTTCTCACCTAAAAGTGGCAATTGAAAGTTCATATATTTCAGTTACTGATATTTGTTTGTCATTGATTAAATGAAATACAACATTTTCTAAAAGGTGCGCTGTAAGGATGTTTTCTGAAGGCCTGGAAGAAATTGTATTTACTCTAGATGAATCGAAGTAATTTCTGCAATTATGCATTACTCGTGTGATGTGAAATTACTGAAATTAGGCAATTACGCCAGCTTGAGTAATTAATAGTAATTTGTGAAAAATCCTTCTGCAGAAACAACAAACTAAGAGAGCAGCTGCTGGCTACTGCTGTTCATGCCCTATAGTATTTAGTAGTATTTTCTCAGCTTTAAATGCATCCTCGGGCCCATTTTGGTCATGCGGGTGCCTTTTGCACCAAGAAAATAGAGCTAAATTTTGCTTCTCACATAATTATCGATAAATATGAGTATTTTTTTGTTAAATATAAATAATTACGCTAGAGAATTATGCTACTTATGTACACCCCTTGTTTTATGTCTGTTCTTTAGAGTATACTATTAGTCTCTGGATACTGGATTGCTTCTGGGTCCAAATCTGAAAATCTTTCGCAGAAAGAATAGGCAGTGGCAGAATAACTGCACTTGATCATATAATTGTTGCGGGCTCAAGGCTTCGTGTTCACTGAACATTAAACACGTTTTAGTGAGGTGCAAAGAGGTTTATTTATACATAGCATCAAGACTCTGTTCCCAGTCTGTGGCTCAGCAGAAAAACACACATTTTAGAAGCACCACTAGACTTGGAAATAAACATGTTGTATCTGCAAGGTGGCAATGTGGTTAAAATGAGTGAAGCCCTGGATGCTAACATTTAGTGTGAGATGCAGGTTAGGAGCTAGAATGCTTTCAGGAGTTACAAATTAAAGTGGGTAATAGTAACACCATTTACGTTACTAATAGAGCAGCCCTTACCTATGAAGACAAATGAAGCACTAAGTAAGAACCATTATCACATGTAACATTGGGGCTATTTCACAAAGGTACATTTATACGTGTAGATCTACTCATGTGTGAATCTACTCCTGCACCATTTCCATGTGTAGATTTAGACCTAAGTGTATACTTACACGCCTCCACCCCCTCAGTTAAGGCGGTGGAGACATTTAAGACCGAATTTAGTTATGTAAAGTTACTACTTGTATTTACATATATCAATTTAAAATAGTTTAATGTGGAATATGATGTAAAATAATTATCTTTGACCTACAATAAATAAAGTCACAATACATTAACTCTTCAAATTATATGTGTATTGAATAATGGTTTTATTTTCGATGTTTCATTGTAAATATTTTACCTCATATATTTACAGGTTATGCATTCAATTAATGTAAATAATTTTTTTATTTCTAATAAAATTGCAAAATATAATGGAATGTTATTTTTAGATAAATTAACTATGAATTTTTAAAAAGTTGAAATAATACATTGTTTTTATACTTTCTTGTTTTAACTCACACAAACACATAATTGAAAAGTCAAAATACTTAACTAATGTTATTATTTTAACATTATTGACCATGGGGTGGTATGTAAGTTCTTATTTTCCAAGGGAATGTGTTGTAGTGCATGTGAGTGGCCATGTGTGGAGCTGGACTTACTCGAAGGCTGGCTTGGAGTACACGTGTGTCTGCTTTGTGACCTTTAGGACTGTAGTAACTTTAGAACTTTGGTTTGTGAATAGCAATGGTATACTCACTTGTGAAGCTGTAAATGTATTAACATACCCCTCCATAAATCCCTCATTTTTCCTTTCTAAACCCCTTCTTAAATTTCTCTAAATCATTTCCATTTGGTAGTAAATATTCCATATTTTCCAGGCACTCCCCTGTTCCCTCCCCCATATAATTCTAAATTGTGTTCTTTTATGTGCAAAGATCTCCAACACATAAAAAACAGGAGAGATGGAAATCTCTGCACATAGGTTTTTGAATAACATTTTGTAGTATGTGGGTAGTACAAACGTAGGACTATTTACATACTACAAAATGCAGATTCTGAATGGGCCGTATTATGTTTATTGAAGCAAAAATGACAGCATTTACAAATCCAGACATTTACAAAAGCAGTTGTAAATCCTGTTGATCCAATTAAATATTTTCCCACATTGTAATATTATACAGGAGTAAATAAAATAACAGGAGTGGGTCATGGGCATTTCACAATATGTTCAGCCGTGAAAGTTGTTTATGCCCATGGACACTTTTGTTCGTGGCCATTGATAAACCACTCTCTGATCCTTTCTCACCCTAGATTTGGCCGGAGGTTTAGTCGAGTTAATGGCTGGAGTAAATCGTGTTTTAGGGTGGGAAGGGGAATGGAGCACTATTGAACTTCATGAGGGTGTAGAGAAAAGGTCTCCTCGGTGGAGGAAAATATTGTCTGTGTGGAGGAAAAGAAAGAAAAACGTGCTATTGCATGACGCAAATAGCATTTCCCAGTGCATAATTGTACCGTCTGTACAATTCAGCACTGATGAAATACCTAAGCAATAACAACAAAAAAGTCACGTGACTTTTCCATAAGTATGCTTGGACAGGTGTGACTGGCGAGCCAGAGAGCCAGTGCTGCCCTGGGATGAGCAAGGCACGCGCGGATGAAGTGGAGCGAGGTCTCTTCATCGTTGCCAACATGCAGACTGTGTTGTGTATGCATTTCCCCTCTGTGGTCTATCTGAACTCAGCACGGTACGTTCACTGTCACTATCAGTTCCCAAACCCTCATTTTTTGCCTCTGCAGCTCCACAGCGCTGAGTCTCAATGTTGATTCCAATGTGCCCCTCAGTGAGTATAAGTAATTTATTTTTCACTGTGGTGTGCACCATCTCGCCTCATGGACGTCATTTAGGGGTCGCAGCTGCGACCTCTGCCTTGCCCCTTGCGACCCCTGGCAAAGTCTTGCAACCCCTGCCTTCAGAAGTGGCAAAATCAGTGCCAGGACGTCGAATGAGGCTCCTTTCTCGTTGTTTTCTCTCATTTTTATGTTACACTAACGGTAAAGAATGTTAAATTACTCTCTATTAGTGTACCAAAAATACAATTAGGTGGACTTTGGCCCTCCCTGGCAGTCGAGGTAAGTTAAAAATGTTTTTAAATGCAGGTTGAATGTGTGCTTGTGTTTATTCTACTGTTCTCGTGTTGTGGTTTCACTTTTTCTTCACTTGAAACATGTTACACATTTTACTAGAACTGGGAAAAGCAAAATTGATACAATATCTTTGGATAAAACATACTTGCATAGCATTAGGATGAGTGATTGTATATATTGATTTCACTAACGATCAAACATTTTTGAATGATACCAATGAGAGCCACTGTTTGTTTAAAATAATTGTATACGTAGGTTTCCAAGGCTTTAAGGTTTGATCTTGTTGACTGAATACAATTTAATGTGCCCTTGCCCATGGCATATCTCAGGAAATGTGACCGAGAGCAGTGTAGAATGGAGCAGGGTATAACAAGCTCAGGGATAAAGGTGAAGCTGCTCAAGCAGGAAACATGCAGCCAGAAAGTAGAGGGCAAATAAAAAAAGAAAGTAAAATAAAAATGTTGAATGCAGTTTGGGATATGTGTGTGTACACAGACGCGAGTGTAGTGAGAGAGAGAGTGTGAATTTGCTTGTGTCTGTCCTAGCTTATTGGTATTAATTCTGTGTATATTGTAGGCATGCATGGTGCTCACTCCCCCGGAAATGCTGGCTGTGCTATTACTTAGCATACTAGAGCTTACATTGTATGATTGTGCTCACCACATCATGATTCTGGTCCTAGACTTTGGGCGGTTATTCTTGGCATATTGGGGAGTGATGTTGCCCAATTAGGATAAATGACAGCCCATGGCATTTGTTATTTTCTCTCATATTCAGGACATTGTCGTCATGATGGTGACCAACATTTATATTATTGACCCAGACAAAATGGTGGCAATGCTGGGCATAAGGCGGTCATCAATACTTACTGACCGCATTTGGTATAATGCCGACTGTGACATGATGGTAGTAGAACCTCTTGGCATACGGTGAGATTTTATGTGGCATGAAGGTGCCTGTAGTGTCCTGCTGGACACAGCCTAGTGTTTTGCTACACAGCCACTTGTTGAGGGCTGTACCTTATACCCACCCCACACCCATCGAACACCGGCAATACCAGTCAGCTGACCCTGCTAATAAAAGAGTCCGAGTGCACATGCTCGTGGCCAGTTAAGTAACCTACATCCTGGTGTCTGTGTCCTTTATTATTACAGCATGTGGGCCTTGGGCCCTACAACGCAGCAGTGCCCACACTGAAAGGTTCTGATCATGGCATACATTTACTTCCTGGCTTTGGGTGAGCATCTGTGGCATGATGATGACGTTTCTGGCATAGTGCCGAGTTCAGAGTAATTGTTAAACTTGTTGGAGTCCTTGCTGTCTGAATGTAATGTTAGGGTTGTGGTGGGGCAGGCAACAGCTAAAACTGTAAAAGGACATTCCAAAGTTCATTCATATCTCTGCTCCTTTTTAATTTGTGCAGCCAGCCCCTAAATTAGCTTAGGACATAAACAATTGCCAGCTTTTAAAGTATGCTGTCAATATTCAGATGCTATGAAACAGAAAATGGGTAGTAGTGGAATAAGAAACTGCACCTCCACATACATGAGAAATATGAACATAGAAGCTGGAAATTAACATCAACAAAATAGCAATCAGTGTATAATTGGTGCTGGTCAGGTAATAATATCCCTACTACAAGAGCTTATGCTATATTAGTCTCCAAGAGACCAATATGAATTAATAAATAGCATAAACCTTCAGCATATGGTTGAATAAGTACACAGTAAATTTTAAATAATCCTGTTATACTAAGGATGCGTAGAAGACTTAGATTAAATTGGTCCTTTTACTACATTTTCTAATAGGTCCACTAATGTGTATTTTTCAAGGCTATTAAAAGTGCATAAGAACATTCATGTTGTAATATATGAGAAAGATGACAGGGACAAAAGACAATTTGAAAACAACCTGAAATCCAATATCACATTTATAGTCCCAACTCGCTTCCAGAGAAAGGAGAAGAAAACTGAAGAAAAAATACAATAACGTGGAGTAATGTATGGAATGTTTACATTACTCCATTTCCATCTCCATCTTTTCCATTTATTATACCATGACATTTCTTATACACTTTTTACAGCCTTGAAAAAGTCACATTAGTGATGAAACACCTGTCAGCTGTTGTGGACCTATTTGAAAAGTCAATAAAAGGACCGATTTCATCTAAGTCTTCTACACATCCTCACTATAACAGGAATATTTATAATGTACTATGTTCTTATTCAACCGTGTGCTGTTTATTAACATTAAGATGCTGTTTTGGTTGCCTCATACTGTAAAAGCTGGAACATTGAAGGTGGCAACATGTTCTTTTTGAACCCAGTAATAGATGAATGTGTGCTTTTAAAGCTAGTTTGTAGCTTGACTTAAAGAACCATAGCTCTTATCATCCCTCATTTATGGAGGATAATGTTGACATTCAGGTAAAAAAAAACCGGTAAAATGGCAGTGTCTTTTCAATAAACGCCTTTAGATGCATAATCAGGTTAAAAAGCTGTACAATAGTCAAACTATCATCTTAGAATACAAAAAAAGATGTGTCTTTTTTGTTTTCAGAAGACATGTCAATCATCACAAGAGCCATGATAGGCTCAAAGACTGATCATGGCAGTGCTTTATTGGCAGGGACTTTTACGGCAATGTCAACAAGGTGCAAGTTCTACAGACCTCCGCAGTGTGCGTTGCCCGCATTGTACTGACGAAGGCCCTTATTTTTCATGCCCATCATAAATTACATGTGATCCTAGGGGTCTCTCATATCAAATTTAAGGTGCTAACTCTAACAAGCAAGCGTTGATCATTGCCAGCTCATTCTGCATCTGCCTTCCAGATGATCTTTGACTCCTATAATACCTACTCCTAATCAGAAAATCTCTATTGACCTGTTTTTTTTCAGGTAACTTTCCCTTCTCTTGCCTTGATTCAGCCCATGGTCGACCCTGTTGAATTTTTGCAGTTTACAGATCTGTTGATTGTTGGCTAATTGGTTAATTAATGTTGGATGTGGCATAGAAAATGATAATGCACAACAACCTGTTGGCTTAAATGGCATGATGGTGACTACCACTGGTATCATGTTGGCCCTGGCATAATAATTTCTATTATTTCAGAACACTGTAACGGCAATGTACACAGTGTGTAGAGTGATGGATAAGAGGCAGTGTCTAATCTATATGAGTAGTCCCAATCTGAAATTCATCACAGTCCGCCTAAGATATAAATGTTCAGTTAAAAGAAAGCAAGAACAGTTAAAATGTCAATGGTTGGCCTCTGTTCCAAAGCTTGGGTTCAACATATTCCTCATCTTAGAACCCTTAACCCTCAGAGACCTGCCTCAGTGTTTGATCTTATTGAAGGACATCTTCTTTACGCAGAAGCCCTGGTGTGCCCTGGTATGTTGTAGGTCATGAGTCTTTGTAGGTATCTTGGGCTTTTGCCCCTAGTGGGCCTTGTTAACTATGCAGGGCAATTTAAACATAATCTTGGCAATTTTTGCAAGCCAGCAAATTCCTTTGGAGGCCACCTACACGTGATCTCACTTCTTCAGCGATTCAGGTAGCATCTGACAGACTGAATATGAAGCCTCTGTATCCTGCCTAACAGCTTTTTGGTGAAGTGATTGTACACATTATTACAATGATCGAATTATGCTATTAACAAGTATTTTGTAAACTGCACTTAGTGAACCCAATGAAGGAGTGAGAGATGCTTTTCCATATGCACGTGTATCGTTGGTAGCAAATGTGAGTATCTGATGAAAAACATAAATTTAAGTTTGGACACCAATCATTTATTTAATAAAAAGGAAAAGCTTCTACTCCATGACAAGAATGTTTTTTTTTCATTATTCCGATAAAAGTTTGTTTAGGGGAATTTACCTTATTTTTCTAAAACCAACAGTGTTCGATGGCAAAATGTATGGATTTTCATAAACCCACAATCTGATGGAGGAGGCAAAATGATTCAATTTCTTAAAGTGGATGTTTAGGTGATACTCACTGCAGGTGACTGAAATCCTAATCTGAAGACTGGGTTAACCATCTGATAACTTGTAAAGTATCTGTAACCTGACCAACAAGACTGCTGTTTGACAGTCTGAGTAGCTAACTGCACTTAAGATTATGAAATGTATTTATTTATTTTCCCTCTGTTGATTTCATTACTGGTTGGGGGAAGGGGGTGGCGGGTGAAACCATATTCAAGCAGAAACCCCAATCTCTGTCAGGGTGAAACACAAGCAAACTCAAAATTAACCTGTGGTTAACCCTTTGGTAGCTTGGCACAAAGCAGCCAGGCTTAACTTAGAGGCAATTTGTAAAGTATTCAGCAGCACTTCAAACAGTAGTCAAGTGAAAATACAACGCAAGAAAAATCATACACCAATTTAGAAACAACTAGATTACAATTTAATAAATAATTCCAGACCAAAACAACAAAAATCCAAATAGTAGAACCCAGGGGATGTAATTTCAAAGTCCTAAGTAAAAATAGTGTCTATACACACAAAGCACCAACTGTGGCTGTCTGGTCATGGCCGGGACAAAGCCAAAAGAACAGGTCGACCTTCATGGAGCGCAGGCTGGATATACGGATCAAGTTAGGCCTGCTGAACAAAGTACCTTCATTCCACGTTTGCGGCAGGGGCGGCTCCTCCATAGGGGCAGCTGCAAACCTTTTCCGAAAACACAATCATAAACTGTGTTTATGATCGTGTTTTGGGAAAAGGGGTGGGGCCACAGGGTTGACGTGCCCTGAAGGGGAGTGTACAGCATTCCCCCTCAGAACACATGTGTGTTTGGCTGGGTGTCTCACGCACAGGGCTCTCTACAGCCCAGCGACTGGTTTGCAGAGCATTGCAAAATTCTGTGTCAAGGATGCATAGTGCAACAGCTGTTCCAAGGAGCTGCAAGGCTGCGATGTGGAGCCCTGCATCATCATTGAGGATGTTGTTGGCAAGTGGGTTGTGATGTGAAGTCCTGTGTCGAAGATGCTGAAGGGCTGCGATGCGAAGTTCTGCGTTGTCGTCATGGATGGCATTGATGAGGAGCTTGTGATGCAAAAGTCTGTGTGAAGAATGCTTCACGCAGTGGCAGTTACAAGGAGGCTGTGATGTGTGGTTCAACATCAGGGACGCCTTATGCTGTAACTGTTGCAAAGCGGAACTGTGTGGAGTTGCGGTCACACTGTGTCGGTTGTGACCACAGTGTAGCATCCTCCCAGGCCTGAGTACCCACCAATGAATATGCCACAGACGGAGCTATATATTACACGTTTTTATTGTTTAGTGTGCAGGCCCCTAGCCAGAAGTACATTTTTATGGGGGCACAGACCTCATCTCTGACCAAACATTAAGCTGTGCTCTATAGGTGCATTCTTTCCTAAATACTGGTTGTAATAGTAAATATTGACTTACCGAATACCGTGATAGAAGAATATCAAGGACAGAATAAGACAGAGGTAAGTTCATATAGGGAAGTATAGATTTACTCTTACTACCTCCACATCAACATACCTTAAAAAGAATATATATATATATATATATATATATATATATATATATATATATATATATGTGGAATAAGTTACAGAATACCTATACTTACCTGTTGATAATTTAGATTTGATATTCTGTCCTCGATATTCAGTGCCATCCATATTCATGTTTCAATATTTTGGGTGCACACTGTGTGATTCAATGTGAAGGAATATGTGGATTTTTGTAAGATACATATTAAATCACACTCAAACTTTCTGCAATCCAACTTGAACTCTTATCAATTAGAAGGGATTTAAAGTAGAGGGATGTAAAGTTGTAGGCTGACTCATAACTTTGTGTATTTTCTAAACTGTTCAAGCTTTGTGAAATAAGAAGCTTATTAAGTTCTGTGTTTAAAAAAAAAAAAAAACCTGGCCTCAGCTCAGAGCCCTCCCTCCCACTAGCCTTAACTCAGGTGGTGGAAGTCCAACCGTCGCACTCAACATTTTTTGTTGGACGATGTCCTGCCTGGGACATTCTGCATAAGGAAATCCTCACACTTGGAATGTTTGAAAGCATAAACCTTTCCTCACGTAATGTTAGGAAACGTTTGGCCTGAATTGGATCTCGGCGGAGGGGTTAGTCCGTCGCAATGGTGATGGATATCCCCTCCGCTGAAATCTATATACCATTGTTCTCTATGTTATTTAGATTTCAGCGGATGGGATATACTTAATTGTTGCGACGGAGCAGCCCCTATACCGAGATCTAAATCAGGCCCTTAATCTGCTTAGTAAAGTATGGAATTTCTCTATTTCACCCAGCTTCATAAGTGAAGGTTTAATTTAACTTACCACTAATTTGAAATACCTTTATAGAGAGCTTGAAGCACATCAAGAACATTTTGGGAAATTTGAGGTGAACATTGTGGTTTAAACATGTTAGGGCTACACCAATGGTGAAAACTAAATAGAGTTTAGACTTGAGTAGACTATGACATTGGCAAACACCTCTCATAGCTACAGGGATGTTGTGCAAAAGATGTTGCACAAAAGAAGACCTTTATTAGACATCAACCACTAGACAGGTGAGCATGGTAAAGGAAAGGTAATTATGTGATCCTGTGATGGGTCCATTTGAGGCCTGTGACCTGGCTGAAGCACTAGTTTCATCTCCAGTTACAGGAGCCATAAAGGGGCAGGCAGCAGCACTGCCACTTAAGCCCTAAGCTGTGGGTTTCAAGGTTTGCACCTAGGATACTGCTCTGTGATAACATCTCTCATTGATGCTTCTTACACAGTACCTCCAATTTGATTGCTGCAAAGTCTTCCACTTTTGGAGTTATGGACTTTTTTCACTCTTTTGCATGCAGAAGACTCTCTACACAGAAGCCTCAAGGTGACACCCTCTTTGTGACTAACATTGCTTAGAGGAGCATGCACTTTTCAGAGTGGCGAATGTAAGGCAGTGAAGCCTGACATGTTTCCTAAAAATTTAAAATATTTACTTGCAGAGGGATTGTTTTGACATTACTAGAGATGTAGATAAAAGTCAAGCTTCATGCTATAAACCAGTTTAGAGAATGTCATATTTAAATGTACACTAGAAAGCCAGATCACCTCCTTAATAGAACCTGGACTTCTCAGTAACTAGGTTGTATTTTTCAGTGACCATACCTGCAAACGTAGACATGGCTGATATACATTAAAGGAGTTGACAGCACATCTCACCAAGAACAACTAGTAACAAATAACAAGAGGGTGCCATTGGTAAGCAATTTTCAAAACACAATGTGGATCAAGTATCAATGGGTACAGTAAAATTGTGCATTTAAGTCACCTTAGGCCAAGTGACTTGTCTAAAACACGATGAGCTATAAATTCCACTTGAAATCTTCACTCACCTTTTCTCCATGTGCATCCGGCTCTCATTTTGCTCCTTTAAGCTCTCTCTTATTTCCTTTATTCTCTTCCGATCTCTGAACCTCTGTCCCCACCGCCTCTCTCAACCTTTTCCTCACCATCATTGTTCTGCTTGCTGCTCCAGCTATATTCCCATCCCTGACTCCCCTGCTCTCCTGCCTTTTCTAATTACTCTTTTCTTTCTCTCAATATTCTCAGTTTTTCTAGAACCTTTTTTCTCCCTCTTCCCTTCTCTCTTCTCTGTACTTCTCAATATATTTTATTATCCCTCGAGCCCTATTCTTCATTAAAGTGTGTGGCAACTAAAACTTTCTGTTGTCTGTGAATGGCCATAGCAGCACCTGCCACCTTTCTTTGTTGACTGAGCTTTTCGCTGTTCTCCAGGACCAGAAGTCCACTATCCTGGGCCCTTCTGGAACTGGAGAAGTGCCCTACGATCATGGAACAAAGATGTTAGGGAAATATGGCCATCATATCCCTGCAGCTTGTTGTCAGTTCTTGTTGGACAGGATATCAGGCTGTATGGATTTGGTGAGTTGTAACTACTTTGACAGATGATTCATTGACCTTCACCACACTACATTCATAATGCACCACCATGCACAATGCTGGAAACGAAAATGTTTCTGGTAAAAGCACTAAAAACATTTTGTTTTCCAAAATCAAAGTTGAGATGCAAGCAAAATGCTTCCCCTGAGCCTGATCTTTTGTTTTGCTGTATTGCTCAGCACGCTGAGCATACAGATGTTACAGAACAAAACAAAAGTGATAGCAGACCACGTTAATGGACTTTGCAGGGATCCACAAATGTCCTACCACAAGCATTCCTACACTTCTATTGATAACAATGGCACCACACTTGTGTGACTGTGCTGTGGCCCGTGAAAGGAAAAGCTCCCTAATCCCCCTAAAACACACAGGAAATTCAGGATTTTTGCCTTGCAAATCGACCCATTTTGGCAATATGGATAACTGCGTTATTTAGACCAGGGCTCAGTAGGCACCCAGGGAAACCTGCCAGGCCCAGATATTTCTGAAAACAGAGTATCTAGGGTAATCTGATGTGGTGTGGCTTGCGTGGATCCTAATATATCTTCTTAACCAGAATGCCCTACAAACACCAAACATTTACTAAATCACAAATCTTCATCAAATTTCTGTGAAGGAAAATTCCTGAAACTATGAGAATCCATTAAATTCCTACCATCCAGTGTTCCCACACTTCTTCCAATTAAAACACCAATTCGACTGTTCACCAGGTATTATGCATGTAGGCCATTAATTACATAGGGCCTCAAAACAGTAGTTTATTTACAATTACCAAAAATTAGATTTAGACCAAGCTGAATTTCACAAGTCAATAAATTTCTAACAGCAAATTCATAGTACACAGATCCTAAATTACAACATATAAACATCAGAAAATGTTAATTTTGGTTCTGTGGGAATGTCTAGAGAGGTCAATTATAATGCAAATTTTTTCACCCTCAGATGCCCAGATTATGGTTTCCACAATATTTGGTTTAGGCAGATGAATCCTCAGCGGGTTGACCTTGGCAGGGTGTTAGAAATGGGGTCTTTGGTTGGCAGTCAGGTTACCCCCCGTCCAAGCAAGGACCCTCACTCTAGTCAGGGTAAAAGAGAATCACCCTCACCTAACCCCTGCTTGCCCCCTTGGTAGCTTGGCACGAGCAGTAGGCTTAACTTCAGACTGCTAGGTGTAAAGTATTTGTACCAACACACACAGTAACTTAATGAAAACATTACAAAATGACACAACACAGGTTTAGAAAAATAGGAAATACCTATCTAAACAAAACAAGACCAAAACGACAAAAATCCACAATACACAAGTCAAGTTATAAATGAAAAAGCAAAAAGAGTCTTCATGTAGTTTTAAACACACACTAACACTGTTAGCGTAAAAATGTACCTTGGGTGCGTCAAAAATAACCCCGCACTGGTGAGTGTCCGTCAAAAAGGGCTTGCGATGCGTCGATTTTACTCACGAGTGAGACTATGCGTCGTTTTTCCTTTTGTCGGGTGGGGCATTTAGTTTCTTTTTACTGCAGGAGAAAGGTGCGTCAATATCGTCAGCACTCTCAGGTAAGGCAGGCCTTGCATTGTTTTTACACACCCAGCGTTACTAGCGTCGGAAATCCAGGCGCACAATGGTCCGAAAACAACATAGCGTGGGTTGCGATCTCATCAGCCTCCGTCAGCGATGCTGCATCGATCTTCTGGTCGCGTTTCAGGCGAGCGTCGATTTTCAGCCATGAAGATGGCAGCGCGTTGATTCCCCAGCCGCAGATCGGAGTTGCTTCGATCTTTTGCCTGCACGGCGTTCTGTGCGTGGATTTCTTCCTCTTAGGCTGCCAGCTTCTCCTTTCAGGGTCCCAGGAACTGGATAGGCACCACAGGGCATAGTAGGTGTCTCTCCAGAGACTCCAGGTGCTGGCAAAAAGAAGTCTTTCCTGTCCCTGAGACTCCAAACAACAGGAGGCAAGCTCTAAATCAAGCCCTTGAAATCTTCACAAGATGGAAGGCACACAAAGTCCAGTCTTTGCCTCCTTACTCTGGCAGAAGCAGCAACTGCAGGATAGCTCCACAAAGCAGAGTCACAGGCAGGGCAGCTCTTCTCCCTCGGCTCTTCAGCTCTTCACCAGGAAGAGGTTCCTCTTGGTTTCCAGAAGTGTTCTCAAGTCTGTGGTTTTGGGTGCCCTTCTTATACCCAATTTCTCCTTTGAAGTAGGCCTACTTCAAAGCAAAGTCTCTCTTGAATGTGAAATCCTGCCTTGCCCAGGCCCGGCCCCAGACACTCACCAGGAGGTTGGAGACCTCATTGTGTGAGGGCAGGCACAACCCTTTCAGGTGTGAGTGACCACTCCTCCTCTCCCTCCCAGCACAGATGGCTCATCAGGAAATGCGGACTACACCCCAGCTCTCTTTGTGTAATGGTCTAGTGTGAGGTGCAACCAGCCCAACTGTCAAACTAACCCAGACAGGGAATCCACAAACAGGCAGAGTCACAGAAATGGTATAAGCAAGAAAATGCTCACTTTCTAGAAGTGGCATTTTCAAATACACAATCTTAAAATCAACTTTACTAAAAGATGTATTTTTAAATTGTGAGCTCAGAGACCCCAAACTCCACATGTCTATCTGCTGCCAACGGGAATCTACACTTTAATCAGATTTAAAAGTAGCCCCCATGTTAGCCTATGAGGGGGACAGGCCTTGCAATAGTGAATAACAAATGTATCAATATTTCACTGTCAGGACATATAAAACACATTACTAAATGTCCTACCTTAACCATACACTGCACCCTGCCCTTGGGGCTACCTAGGGACTACCTTAGAGGTGCCTTACATGTAAGTAAAGAGAAAGTTTAGGCCTGGCAAGTGGGTACACGTGGAAAGTCGAATTTACAGTTAAAACTGCACACACAGACACTGCAGTGGCAGGTCTGAGACATGATTACAGACTTACTTATGTGTGTGGCACAACCACTGCTGCAGGCCCACTAGTAGCATTTAATTTACAAGCTCTGGGCACCTCTAGTGCACTGTACTAGGGACCTACTAATAAATCAAATATGCCAATTATGAATAAGCCAATTACATACACATTTTGTATAGGAGCACTTGCACTTTAGCACTGGTTAGCAGTGGTAAAGTGCCCAGGGTACCAAAAACAGCAAAATCAGAGTCCAGCACACATCAACAACCTGGGAAACAGAGGCAAAAAGCTAAGGGAGACCACGCCAATGATGAAAAGTCGAACACAGGGTTATCTAGATACTAATATATTTTGAAAGATAGCTAGTCTATTGTATCAGCCCTTTGTGACAAGGCAGGCTATGTTGGGTCATTTCAAATTCACTCTACTGCTAGTTATTGTACTTGTAGCCCTCTGCAGAAGGGACATTAACGTAACAAACTATCTGGCCCCTGCAAGCAAAAAATAAATATCTCTAGAGCGGATACATAGTTTACCAGGCAACATTTTATAACTGGTCTGTGCAGGATGGAGCACTGTCAGTCAAATGTAAGTTGTGCCTGACTTTTGATGATTCTGCCCCAGCCCAATAGTCTAATAAAAGCACTGTCTATAACATATTGGAATCAGAATTTTCCTGAATGGCATTTGCTTCTGAATCATTTGAAGGTTTAGACACTGACAACCCCATATGTATCAGGAAGAAGAAAGGTCCTGAAAATTGCTGACTGAACAACATGACTCAATGTCCTGTACAGTTCCACCTTTTCAAACAGCAAATTCTTGTTTTGCGTACCATATGTGAGATGTGAGGTGGAGTTCAGGTAATGCCCACTGAAGTTTTGGCCTCTCAGCTGTGACTTTAAACTAGTGCCCCTACCACTTTTCACATCAGTCCCTTACACACAACACTGACATCCCTCAGGAGTTCATCATATCACCGTTATCATTCAACATCTACCTAATCCCCTTACCAAATCTTATTAAATCATTCAATGTCACCTGTTACTGCTATGGAGATGACACCCAAACCATTTTAAAAACGGATGGTCTGGAAGACCTCTACAATTTAAAACTTGATTGACTGCCTTTGGGTGATATGCACATGGATGATGAATGACTATCTAAATTCGAACACCATAAAGACAGAGATTATGACCACCCGACAATGGTAAAAATGCCAGCCTACAGCCATATGGCCTAAGAAACATGAGGCCCCTTCAACAATATCAAGAGAAGTCCTAAACCTAGGAGTAGTCGTGGATTCAGACCTAAGTATGATACCACATGTTAATAATGTCAAACAGAGTACCTTCGACACAATGAAAACATTAGGTTGCATCCTCTCATATCTTGGATACCAACAGAAACTGCTAACTACCCTCACACTTGTAATATCCAAGCTTGACTATGCCAGCAGCCTACACCCTGGCACACCCACGTTCATCATATACAAACTATAACTCATCCAAAATGCTGCTGCAAGACTTCTTCTTCACCTTCACCCAAAAGAAAACATAACTCCAGTCTTGCAATCACTACATTGGCTACTTATAGCAAGAAAGGAAATGTTCAAGGCACTTCCATTTTCCAAAGAGCCTCCAAGGTATATGAATCTTATACCTACAGGCTAAATTAAAAAAGATAGGACACACTGCTCCATACTTGCAACACTTATCATTATTCCACCTTACCATAAGAAATCCACAGGAAGCACTTCTTCTTCAATCAGCCAAACTCTGGAACTCGCAATCAGCCAACATTCAAAGCATCCACAAGCATATATACTTCAGAAGACAGTTGGAAACATGGGTATTTCCAAGACCATTACAGCACCACACATTCCACACCTTAAAAGACAGTCTCACCTTGAAGCTCAGTCTTCAACTTACAATCCACAGATTGGAAACAACCCAACCATTAAACTACTTTTGATCAGCAGGTAGGTTAAGGGGGTGCTGGGTATTATACAGTTATGTAATTTCATATATTACATTTCTGGCCCACACTAATATTATTACCATAACACTCACAGGTTGACATCCAACTGTAACTTATACCTCTTAGATTGACATGAGACATATCTGGTATGAGGGTTGTTTATCACCAGTATTGTGCAAACAATAAACCAGCCATCATTGAATGAACAGGCAGGGAATAACTGAAGAGATCTGTCACACACTGCTGGTCAATCGTAATAATTTAATCTAGAACACAACTGCAGGTCCTAAATATATATATACATTATAGCCACTTCTTCACATCTCACAATGACAGTCAGATATGGTATGATAGTAAACATGCGCATCTCCGAAGATCTCTCCACTTCTCTCCCCCTACAACCAAGCTAGCTCAGGCGGACAACTACTCAAAAAAAATCTGATTAGACAACCCAGTTCAGTAACTGTCTAAGCAAACTATATCCATAAGAAATAACATAAAGGGACCTAGAGAGCTGTTCAAAGCTGCCTGCATACTGAAAAACCATAAACTGCAGGTCTGAGTCTCTCACACCTTATCATCCACCACACTGCTACGTGCCGCACCCCAAAACACGATAATCACACCTAGGTGGTCAATACGCACAACATGGAAACACTTCTCACATAGGATCACAAAACAAAGACAACAGCCTTCCAACCACAAACCGTCCTATATTGCATAGCTTGTTGCCCATGTACCTAACCACTTCAGGGTCATACATGGTGTAGTAAGTGCTATACAAATGCTCCAATATAATAGAAAACAATATTTAGCATTTGTTTTGATTCTATTAAAATCATTGTTTCCATCACACTTCAGAATTACAAAACAAAATGTGCTTTATTTGTGCTTTCTTAACTGCTGGTATATATTAAAATATTTGTGCAGTTCATTTACAGATTATCATATTTTTGGTGTATTAGAAAACGTTTACATCCTACAGTTTTTCTTTATGGGCCACTGAAATTATGCGATTCTCTGCATAAATATGTATTTGCCACATAGCCTGCAGATGTTAACAAAAAAATCTTGTTTCTTCCTTCAGCATATTAAAAGTTACTAAAAATGATGTAACGTGCTGCTGCGCAGTTGGGAAGTCCTTCACAAAGATTGACTGGTCACCTTTCAGTTATTTTTCCTGTATTTGTATATGGAATTGATATTAATAAAGTGAAACCTTTACCCAGACCGAGCTACTATACCAAAATGTAAAAAAATGAAGGAATACTATCACAAAGTGTGTTGCATTGAACCGCATAATTTGTGTTTCATTGACGCATAATTTAGTCAACCTTGCTGAAATATTGGGCCTCCGCTGCTGCATAATTACAGTGGCCCTGCCTGCACCACTTTGATTTTGTCACATGGTTCACTTTACAATGTCCTCTCACTCTGCAGTCAGAGAAAGAAAGGCAAACAATATCTCCACATTTAAATTTGTCAGAATACATAGCTTGTCATTTAAATTTGTTCTTTGACCATGCAGCAAATGTAACAAGATAAAAAAGGCATCGGTATTTTGTCTTCACCTTCTGAACCTCAGCAGTTTATTTTAGTATTAAACTGCATTCATTGAACTGTGAACGCAGTTTGCTTTGTTTAATAAATACTGTTCCAGCTGCCTTGATCGTTCGGGGGGCTCAGAGATTAATGTGGGCTGGCCCGGCCCTCAAATGCCCAGCGTGGCTACAGTTCTGTCACTCAACATTCTAAACCTGCATTCATTTCACCATGTTCTAACACTTAGGGGGTCATTCCGACCCCGGCGGTCCGGGGATGCGGGAGCACCGCCAACAGGCTGGCGGTGCCCCGCAGGGCATTCTGACCGCGGCGGTTTGGCCGCGGTCAGAAGAGGAAAACCGGCGGTCTCCCGCCGGTTTTCCGCTGCCCTGGGAATCCCCCATGGCGGCACAGCTAGCTGCGCCGCCATGGGGGATTCCGACCCCCTCACCGCCATCCTGTTCCTGGCGGCTCCGACCGCCAGGAACAGGATGGCGGTGAGGGGTGTCGTGGGGCCCCTGGGGGCCCCTGCAGTGCCCATGCCAATGGCATGGGCACTGCAGGGGCCCCCGTAAGAGGGCCCCACTTTGTATTTCAGTGTCTGCTTTGCAGACACTGAAATACGCGACGGGTGCCACTGCACCCGTCGCACATACCCACTCCGCCGGCTCCATTCGGAGCCGGCTTCCTCGTGGGGAGGGGTTTCCCGCTGGGCTGGCGGGCAGCCTTCTGACGGTCGCCCGCCAGCCCAGCGGGAAAGCCAGAATGGCCTCCGCGGTCTTTCGACCGTGGAGCGGCCATATGGCGGCTCCCTACAGGCGGGCGGCTTCCGCCGCCCGCGGGGTTCAGAATGACCCCCTTAATCATCATTTTACAGAGTCTTTCACAATCCAATAAGGTTCCATCATACACACTCACAAGACACATCTCCCTCCCCTTGTTAAATATATATATATTTTTTTTTACAAAATATACACATTTTGGGGGTCATTCTGACCCTGGCGGTAATTACCGCCATGGCGGAGGTCGGCGGTAGCACCGCCAACAGGCTGGCGGTGCACCGCTGGGCATTCTGACCGCGGCGGTTCAGCCGCGGCCAGAAACGGAAAGTCGGCGGTGTACCGCCGACTTCCCGCTGCCTTTGAGAATCCTCCATGGCGGCGGCCCTACCGCCATCCGGTTCCTGGCGGGTCTCCCGCCAGGAATAGGATGGCGGTAGGGGGTGCCGCGGGGCCCCTGGGGGCCCCTGCAGTGCCCATGCCAATGGCATGGCACTGCAGGGGCCCCCGTAAGAGGGCCCCACGAAGAATTTCAGTGTCTGCTTTGCAGACACTGATATTCGCGACGGGTGCAACTGCACCCGTCGCACCTTCCCACTCCGCCGGCTCCATTCTGAGCCGGCGTCCTCGTGGGAAGGGTGTTTCCCGCTGGGCTGGCGGGCGGACTTTCGGCGGTCGCCCGCCAGCCCAGTGGGAAAGCCAGAATGACCGCCGCGGTCTTTTGACCGCGGAGCGCTCTTTCGGCGGGAACCGCTTGGCGGGCGGCGACCGCCGTCCGCCGCGGTCAGAATCACCCCCTATAACTCTTCAACAAGCCTTCTTGGTGCTTTGATGACTCATCCGGATTATGTCTTTGGAAAATGGGAATCAGTAATCAGAGTGACCATGATCTGCTTCATCATGTAGGATGAATGGCAGCCTGGGATTCTCCAATAGTTCTATCTGATCCAGTCCCTACATTGACATTAGTGTCCGACAACCATTGAACCACATGTTTGAAGTGCGAGGAATTTCACGTGATAAACTTTCCTGTACGTTGGGCAGTCACCATGTGCCCTTTGGTGGTTACAACATGAAATGGCTCAGCATCACAAAGAGCAGCGGCCTTACATCTTCGTGGCTGACAAATAAGTACTTGATATCTTCATGTGAAGATAATTTTCTTTGCACGTCACTGCTTTGTCGGAATAGGCCTTCATTTTCTGTTTACGACTCAAGTCTGTTGTACGTTTCTCTGTATCAGTTCTTGATCTTGTGTTGGTCCACTGAGGTAACGTGGTTGCTATGGCTCTCCTAAATGTCAATAATGCAGGGCTTTCATCTGTGGTCAAGTGAGGAGTTGAACCGTAAGCTTGTAAAGTAGAATTCAAGACAGTCTTGAGGTCGAGCTTCTCTAATGCAGCACTCTTTCTTTAACATATTCATGAAAAGTTCACCGAAGCCGTTAGCCTGTGGCCAAAGAGATGTGCTCTTCTGATGCTTCACATTAAGCAGATTGAGAGAGTCTCTGAATTGTCTGCAATTAAAAGATGGGCCATTATCAGCTTTCAAAATTGTAGAAATGCCATCTAATCTCTCAATGACTCTGTCCTGAGTGATAGACGAGAGATCTTCAATTAATGGGAAGGAAGAGTATTTGTCCACAATCACCATCAGGTGATCTCCATTGCCAAGTCGACCGAAAAAGTCAACAGCAATCCTTTTCCAAGCATCCTCTGAAACCTCTGATACATTTAAGGGGTGTTGAGTAGTTTTCAATGTCAGGCAATTAAGTAGATGATAGGTCTTCAGCTCTTTCAACCTGTTCTTTGAGATGAAGAAATCAGACTCAATCTGGGAGAGCTTGTTTAGTGGCAATGATTCCACAAAGTCCTTCATGGGCCCCTTCATTCACTTATTGTTGCAGATTCTCTGGAATAACAATTCTTGAACCTCTCAGGATAATTACTTCTTGTGTCACAGACAGTTCATCTTTGACATTTTCGAATTTCTGATACTCGCTATCACTAGTAAGAAGTCAAGCATGTTTTTTCAATGACTCATGTTTAATAATGTGTTTTAACTTTAACATGTTACTATCTTGACTCATGGCCATGACAATTTGTTCCAATGAAATGGCAGCTGGTGTGTTTGACTTCACAAAATTATATATATGCGTCAGCGGTCTTAGATGGGGTACCTTGACATTGTATAGGCACTCTTGAGAAGTAGTCTGCAGGGTTTTGATCTTTCCCTGGACAATGCACAATTGTGTAGTTGTACTCTTGCAGGTCTTGTAGACCCCCACCTTCAATGCATGGAGGCATATTGGCTTTTGGATTGCTAAGGATAGTCAGCAATGCTTGATGATCTGTCACAAGTGTGAAAGGTTTCAGACCTCTAGAATTTCTGGGGTGGTCGTACCGCCACAAAAATCCTGACAGAAATTAACAATATAAAAGGAGACACTCATCTTTAGGAACACAGACACACCCGCAGCTACCATGGAACCCGAACTTGAAGTCTTACCACGGCTCCTGCTGGCCATATAACTCCAGAACCAGCGATGGCGACGAAGGCAACAAGCACCACCTGCCCAGCACACAGTGTTGGGAAGGCAATAGTACACACCCACACATAATACACACACCCGGCACGGCTAGCGATGGCCACACAAACACACGCAAACAAACACCTGTACCAACAGGTACACACGTACATATACATACTCACACGGAGAAAAACACACATCATGGCCAACATACACGTGCCATACACACCACACCGCACACACACAGCACTGTCACTGTCAAATGCATTCATACACAACACCACCGAGTCACACAAGGACAACAGCACTGCAACCACACAAACGCATTGGCAGAGAGGCACACCACCACAGGACAACACATACTGGCTGCAACACATAACAACACAACCAATCCAAACCAAAACACTGCCAAACAACGTGTCAGATCACACGCCATGTCCACCCAACACACAAAGCACATCACAGATGCATTACTACACACATGGGGACACACACCACTACCACACAATGACACACAACAACATTACATCACAACAAGTCCATAGCACAAGCCACCTACACAACTCATGATGCTACACAAACACATCAAATACACAGAAGACATACACCAAATCACACAAGTACAACACATACATGTGGAAGGAGAGACAGGACAAGTTTGTTACCCTTGACACCAACGGTTCTGTGGTGCAGATATATTGAAATCAGTATGATATTAGAAAAATAAACTATGTACAACATAGGTCTACTGGCCAGTCCAAAAGGTTTTAGTGCTCTAGGTTCCAACTTGACTCCTCACTGCAAAGTGATCTCCACATGGCAGGGGCATCAATGGGGCAGGCAGGCACCTCAGGGATGAGGAGGGAGGACGTGGGGGCTTGGGTTTGGGAGGAGGGTCCTTTGTCTTGGGTTTTGGATTGGAGGGGGCTTTGGCTTTTGTTTTAGGCTTTGAATGAGGGCCCTTGGCCTCGGGTTTTGGAGGGGTGACCTTGGGTTTGGTGGGTGTTGTATTTTTTACAGGGGGAGGGGCATGGGCAGTACCAGGGGAGACATGGGAGGACTGGGAGGTGGAAGAACTGGGTTTGGGGACGGTAACCGGGAGCTTGGGGGAACCACGGACTGGGACAGTGGGAGGAAACAGGGAAAACCCATGAAGGAATCTCAAAAGGGTGGTCATGGGAAAAAGGTTTGGGGGTGGAGGGAAAGGGAGTGGTTGAGAGGTGTGTTTTTGGTAGGTGCCTTGGGTGCTGGTGTGTGGGTAGAAGCCATGTGTGTGCTGGGTGTCTGTTGGGTGGGTGAGTGTGGGCGTTTAGGTGTCTTGGGAAGAGTGGGGGAGGAGATGCAGGGAGATGCCAGGGTAGATGTGTGAGTGTCTGTTGAGGTGGTACCTACAGTTAAGGTGGATGTGCTGCATGTGGGGGTGTTGGTAGTTGTGGTGAATGTGCATGTGGTGCATGGGGTGGATCTATGCAGGTATGCTATTGTGGTGACGGTGGATATGAGGGGACTTGTGGCTGGATCTGGAAGTGTTGATGTGGTGATAGCAGGTTTGAGTGGTGTAGTGTCTGTGGGGGAGGAGGTGGTGTGGGAGTCTGTGTAAGGAGTGGATGTTGTTGTGTCTGCGTGTGTGTGTTGTCTGTGTGCATGGATCTGGTAGGTCTTGTGGTGCCTGTGTTTGTCTTTACAAACCGTGTCTGTTGAGGTGGATGAATGGTGGTCTGACTGTGTGCTCTGTATGGGTGTGGGGAGAGGGGTTTGGGATTGGGCACAGGTAGCTGGAGCGGGGGCGGAAGACGAAGGGACACTGGCTGCTGTCAATGAGGAGGCCAGACCCTGAAAGGATCTCTGCAGGGCAGAGTGGGCACTGTGAATGTCTTCCAGGTGAATGGTCTGCTGCATTTGTGATCCCAGTCCCTGGATGGTATTCACAATGGTTGACATACCCACAGAGATGGACCTCTGGATGTCAATAGCCTCCTCATTGAAGGCAGCAGGGCTGAGTGGGGCAGGGACGGAGGTGCCTGTGGTGAAGGAGACACCCACCTTCCTGGGAGAGCGGGGACCGGCAAGCGGGTGGGGAGCTACAGGGAGGGTGGTGCTGGTAAGTGGGGTGGTGGACAAGGATGGTGCTGGGCTTGTCTTATATGAGTCCATCACTGCCAGGGAGTGTCCATCAGAGGAGGAATCCGAAGAGGATGTTGAAGATCCGGTCTACCACGTGGCTCTCCCCTCGCTCTCTGTCCCACTCTTGCCCTTGCCTCCACTGGTGTCATCCTCCTGGATCTCGCGCCCCCACTCGCTGGTGCCCCTTCTCCTTCGGCTGATGATTCTGATGCACACAAAGACAGAGGAGGAGAGGGAGGTACGGTGGGAGAGAGAGAAAGCGTAGAATGGGTCAATATCTACCCATCTTTCACCCAGAATAAAAAACACATTTTTCTGCTGTTGTGCCATGGCAGGTCGTGCCTTTTAATCTTGACATGCATAACTGTGGGAAATCATAGGGGAAGCAAAAGCTATGATGGAAAAGCCTACTAAGGTGGGAATATTGGCACTCATTGACTGATGAAGGGTCTAACAAAGCACAGTTGCATAGTACTTGGCACATTCCCATGGTTGTTTACATAGACAAATCCTTTACTCTTTACTCAACCAAATCCTACATGGTAAGGTAGCAAGCCCACGAATCCATTAACAATGTGGTCAGTAATTTCTAGGCCCCCTGCAGCCATCTACACATTCAGTAAAAGGCAGCTGATTGAGAGCTCACAAATTACCTCCATCATAGTGGCAGAGTAATACTGATGGCAATGCCCGAACACCTCAGGTATACTGATGCTGGTGGAATGAGCTGGTCTCTCCAAAGATGTGTAGGGTGTCCAGACAAACCCAAACATGGAATTAGTCCCTCATAAGTCACTGTCTGCATGGTATTGGCACACATAATCAATGCAAATCTTGCCATGGCGGCTGATACCCATAGTCGATGTGCATCTACCAATGATCTAGACCACATCTTCCCACTAGTAGGCTACCCAAACCTATACAAGCTAACATTAGCGAGGTGTGAGTGTGTACTTACCCACTCGTGGCTGCTGTGCTGCCCTCAAGCGCCCATCCACTTCAAGGTAGGCCACCGCCAAAATGCGGGCCATTAGGGGGATCAAAGTCCGACAGGCACCCTTCCCTCGTTGGGAGGACATTCCCTGCTGGGCCTCAATGGTCTTACAGGCCCAGCGTCTCAGTCCTCCCACTGCTTTCTGCAGTGGGTGCTCCACTGGCTATGGACCTCAGGGTCCACTCTTGCTTGGTTTTGGCATGCCAAATCCCCTTCTTCTGATGGGCGCTGACCTGCATGGGTGACACAGCCAGAAGGAGAAAGTCATGTAGAGTGGCATCACAGCAACAGCAGTGAACTTCAGACAGCAGACACATCTTATGCCCAAACTAACATGTCTTAACGGCACAAACGCACCCACTCCTTTGCCACTGGCATGCATCCACTCCATGTGCGTTGTCACAACTCCTTTGAGCCGCACACACACCACTATTAGTCAGGACAGTAACAATGGACTCACCTGCTGCTCTAATGTCCATACAGGGGTAGGACCCTGTCCACTGGCTTTTCCAATTCCTCCCAGGTGAAGGCAGAGGCTGTATCTTGTGGGATTATGGCTCCCAGAGACAGTACACAGCAGCTCACCCAGTGAAGGTCTTGCTTGCACGAGTGTCAGGAGTCAAGTGAGCTATGCAACAGAAAATGGCGGTCACGTCCGCCGCGTACATGGCCGTCACTGCTGGCGGTGATCACCAGTCTCCCATAGGCATCAATGTTGTCCAATGAAGACTTTCATGATGGTTGCGACCGCCTACCACCATGACGACTAACGCCGGCGGAATTAGGTCACTCCCATCTGTCCTGTGCACGCAGGACAGATGGCTGCCAATTTACATATAGTTAGTGTAGTGTAGGTGAATAATAAGTGCATCATAGATGAATTGTAGTGACGTGCATAGATGAACTATGTTTACACACCAAAGCTAGGTTCACACGTGTGACATTTATGGTCAGTGTAGTTAGATGTACTGGTGACTATGACAGGACATGTGCAGTCACTTGCTGCTTCATAGACGGGGCAATCATATCTGTATGTTAAAAAGTCAGATACACCTTATTACCTGGGGGAATATGGTGATGTTACATGGAAGTGTCACATGTTTTGCGTGTGGCAAGACATTTGTCTGGGGCTGCAACAGTAATCTGGGATGCATAAACATTCAGTCTGCATGCCCAAATGGATTGTGTATGCTTCAGCGTTATGTCCAGAGTACTATTGTGTGCTACATGTATAGTGTTAGGTGGCATGTGAACTCTCAACATCAACATGTGGCTTTTCATCTCTTCTATTCCTACATACTGTGCAATGGTGAGAATGAGACATTCACCGGTGTTCCAGACCCTAATCAACCTTGCTACCCTGGAAGAGAAACATATCATCCAGACCTATCGTCTGAACCGTCAGACCATCATGGAACTGTGAGACAGTTGGAGCCGGATCTCTTGCTTGCCATACATCATCCCTATGCCATCCCTCCCACAGTACAGGTTTTATCAGTGCTACGATTCCCTGTCTCAGGCTCGTTCTAGATTACAGTGGGCTTGGCAGCAGGGATGTCACAGCCGATGTTCAGTCTTGTGTTGAAAGATGTACTGTGTGCTTTACTCAAACACCTGGACAGCTACATCAGGTTCCCCCAACATGCAGATTTGCCCCCTGTTAAAGCTGACTTCTATGATATGTGACATGTACCTCATGTGATAGGGGCCATAGATGGCACTCACATTGCTTTGGTTCCTCCCAGGACCAATGAACAAGTGCACAGGAACAGGAAGATCTTTTACTCCATAAATGTGCAGGTGGTGTGTCTCTCTGACCAGAATATCTCCCAAGTGACGGCAAAGTTTCCTGGATCTGTGCATGACTCCTACATTCCAAGGAACAGCAATGCCCCACACATGATGGCACAACTACAGAGATACAGGGCCTGGCTCATTGGTATGTATCCAATAGTATGTGTGCAATTGTAATGTCACCTCTCTTCACATTCTGCCCTGTGTCTCTACCGGTATTGTGATAAGTCCAACCTTTGTGCACACAGGTGACTCTGGCTATCCTAACTTTACATGGCTGCTGACACCAGTGAGATACCCGACAACAGATGGGGAAAAATGTTTCAATGAGGCCCACTGCAGGATGAGGCATGTCATCGAGAGGACCTTTGGGCTACTGAAAGCCAGATTCCGGTGTCTACATGTCACAGGAGGTGCCCTGCTCTACAGACCACTAGAGGTCTGCCAGATAGTTGTTGCCTATTGCATGCTACACAATCTGGCCCTGAGACATCACATACCATTAGATGATGTTGAGGAGGTGGCAGTTGGACCAGTTGCTGATGATGATGACATAGAAAGTGATGAGGAGGCAGATGATGAAGATGCAGCTGACTCTAGAACAGAGCTGATCCACCAGTACTCCCAATGACATTCAGGTATGTGTTAACTGTATTGTATGTGAACTGTACACCTGTCTGCCTTGTGACATTGCTCCTCCTAGTGTGTGCCATCAGTGGAGGTGTTAAGTGCAGCTATCCCCCTGTGTGGGTCTGGGGGAAAACATATTGCTCATCAGGGGAGGTGTTACTGTTCAAATGTCAGAGCTATGTTTACTATGCTGTTGGCTAGCATCACATCTTCAAAGGATTGGGCATACTGGATGTTCCCAGTACTGCTATCTCAACTGCAAAAGGACTGCCAACCAAAGTAATGTTATCAGTATTGCTACTTATCCTCACTGTACACAATGGACGAATATGGAACCTAACTTACACTGACAGTGGAACGTGGCTTTAGATGCGTAATGTTAGCTGTGAGGGATCGGCCATTGGGAATGCATGTCTTGAAAATGTGGATCTGCCATGGTAATATGTGTTAACATTCCACTTGCCAATTTGCACTAGGGAGGACGACAATATACTGCATGTTTGTTGAGTGGCCAACATTGACTCCTAATGTAATGGTTGTCCCTGTCTTGGTCTATTTGCAGGTCAGGTAGGTGGTGCTACTCTTGTCCCTGGCTTCACTGGTGGCCCCCTTGACACAGGGTTTCAGAATATGTCTGTTCTACTATCATACTTGCTGCACATTGCTCCACCTTCTGTCCATCTTACAGACTTTTGCTGGTCAATGGGTTATCTGAAATGACATATTGGACTACAGACAATCGTACTTTTTACAATAAAGTCACATCAGCAGTAGCTGTGTTCAGTGCTGTTTAATGTGATTCTCAAGTGCAATGGGTGATGAGTGGTGTCATGGTGGATGAAATCATCAGAGTAGTTGGCCCATCTGTAGGTAGTACAGTTCCAGTATCCAAGTGCCATGGGAAAATGGAGACATGCTAGTGGACAGTAAACACGGTGTAAAAGGGTAGTGGCGGTCAAGGTGCCGCACCTCCGTGACGTTACAGTAAGTATTGAACAACAAAGTCAAAGAAACAAGAATCTGGTGCCAAGTTGGTCAAGTGCCCCACTACCCAATGGGCACTGAAAGTTGTGTATCTAGATACACAATGATAATTGCTGCAGAGTGACCAGGCACTCAGAAGAGTATAATCCGGTTAGATCAGTGGGAAATTGTATCCCTATGTAGATGGATCCAGAAGCGGAGAAGAAAACACTGATTCAAAGTTGGTGTTGGTCAAAGTCTTTAATCCTTAGCGTTTGTCATAGATGAGTTTTTCATTTGTGTAGAGAGACAGCCAACACGTGTTTCGTCACACAAGTGACTTTATCAAGGCTGTAAAACAATAAAACATACTAAGTGTCGTATACTGCTAAGCGTATAACCAAGTACGAGAGATAAGTTGTGCTCGTGCTCCGCTAATAATAAAATGTGTGAAAATGCACACGCTAGTGAACAAACAGTGATTGGCATGGCAAACTAAATGTTCAAAGTGTGTATTCTAACAAAAACGAGGTGAGAGGGGAAAGAAGAGGAAGTGAATGGGACATCCAAACTTACCCAGTGAAAAATAGAAAGCATAAAAAGTACAGACAGTTGCGTGTTAAGTTGTAGTGTAAAATACCCCTGGCGATGTATAGTGAAAAAAACACCACACCGCGGGTGTTAAGACGGCAAGAGACGTGACATCTAAGTGACTAGAGCTGGTAGAAGGAGAAAATATCGTGTAGGGCGGTGGTTGGTGAAAACCACTGTGAGTTCTTGCACTCGGTAACATACCTGGGCCAGGACGGCCAGGGAAAGTACGAACATGGTTGGTATGTAGATAAGTAGGTGAGAGAGAACTGGATCAGGTAAGTTGAGTGTAATGTCTCCAGTCGTCGAAGAAGGGAGGCAAGGAAGCCCTGATAAGCTTCCAAACGAATCCCTAAAAAGTAGAAGCAGTCTGAGGTGGGGTATATACAGAAGGTATAAACAGTAACAATCTTGCAGAGAGCCACAGGTCAGTAACGCTAAAGCACTAAGGGGGGGTTTGGGGAAAGGAAACGGGGCCTGGTAGAGGGATGTTGTTAGTGATAAGCATTTAACCATAGGTCAGAGGTGACACAAGTTGAATGAGGAAAGACGCAGGGCGGCATAGACCAAAGAGCTCCAAGAAGGGGTAGGTCAGTGGTAAGAACCAAGTGTGTGATTACGGATAGGAGGTGCGTTACAAGTAACTGCACTGAGCTGTGTACTTTAAAGTGTAGGGTGCCGAGTGGTAAAAGTAGAGGAAAAAGACGGAGACAAGAAGATCTAAGGTGTGTATAGGAGATCCAAGGAAGTGCCAGTAACGAGTAAATACGGAAACGAGGTGCGGAGAAATGAGGCATGCGTTAGTTGACAATCAGGAAGTCCGGAGATAATGAAAAAAGTAACGGAGAACCAATAGTGCGAACTATAGTGAGTTCAAACCCGTATTCAGTTTAAAAATTGGGAAGGCATGAACACACCACATGTTACAAGTAACTGCACTGAGCTGTGTACTCTCAAGTATAGGGTGCCGGGTGGTAAATGTAGAGGAAAGAGACGGAGATAAGAAGATCTAAGGTGCGTATAGGAGATCCAAAGTAGTGCCAGTAACGAGTAAATATTAGACAACCGAGTTCGTAAGCGCGCTGGAATGGTGAAAGCGGATAGAGGGGGGCAAGTAGAAAGACATACGAGTCTGAGAAGCTAGTGAAAAGAGCGAACATACCTCACAAATAGGGCTCGGTTCGTCTGTTGTACGGAGTGAATCGTCTGCCGTCTTAAACGCCCCGCATATTTATGTGGGAGCGTGTCATTAACATAGAGGGAGGACTACGCTGCAAGTGGAGCCGATGTTGGGTAAAAAGGAAGCGGCCATCTATTAGTGATGTAAATAAACTGAAAACAAAGGTATGTAACGCCAGTAACCCAAGCGGTATACTCAGCGGAATGCTAAATTCGTATTCTGTTCGAAAAACATATATCTGTGGTCTACGTGCTCCGCACGTAGTGAATGTGAAGAGCGTGTTAAAAAATGTGCAGGGAGGACTCAGCGGATATAGCGTCCTCAGTAGGCGCCGGGTGTATGAAAAATGATGGCGGCCATAAGTAGTGGTGGGGTCGAGAGCAGTCAAAGAAATGCAGAAAGTTTGGCCGTGTCACAGGAGAGCTCAAGAATTCACGGGATTTGATAGCCCTAAATCCCTATGTAAACAGAGAAAAGAAACCCAGAAAGTGAAGAAAGGATAACTCACCGAATATAAGTGAGTTATGATACACCAGTCTATGTAACCTAAAATATCATGCTTCAAATAATGTAGCAAGAGCGTCACCGGAGTGAGGGTTGACAGCTAACCTGAAAGAATTTTTTAGCAGAACTATACGTCATAACATTATGCATAATACAATGTAGGCGTAATTGAAAACCACCTTGAACACACATAGGCCCTCATTCTGACCTTGGCGGTCTTTTCGCAAGACCGCTGAGTTACCGCCGCGGTGAAGACCGCCGACCGCGGCGGTGTGCCGCTGTGCGCATTCTGACCGCTGGGAGCGTTCCGCCGGAAAACCGCCAGCAGCCACACTGGCGGTCGGCGGGAAAGTGGAGACTGGTCAACCTCCACCGCCACACCAGCAGAACACCGCCCACAGAATTACGACCCACATTTCTGTGTGGCGGTCTTCTGTTGGCGGTCTTCTGTTGGCGGTCACGTCCCTATGGCTCCCGTCGCCTCCCGGAGGACCAACGCACAAGGTAAGTTGATCGTCCGTGAGGGGAGGGGGTGGGGGGGTGTTGTGTGATGTGGGCGTGCATGGGGGTGTGCGTGTGAGTGTGTAGAGGGGGTGTGTGAGTGCGTGTATGCGGGCGGGGGGTGCTGCTGTGTCTATGGGTAATGTGTGCTGTTCGGCAGGTGCGCATGTCGGCATGTATGTGTGCGGGTATGTGTCCCCGTTGTGTATGTGTGTGTAGGGGGTGTGTATATGTGCATGTTGGGGGTGTGTGCATGTCGGGGTACATGTATGTGCATGTCGGGGTGGGGGTGGGGAGGGGGTTCGTACCACCTCTGGGGGGTGGCAGGGGGGTGGAGGGTGTGGGGGGAGGACTCGGGTGGGTAGTGGGGGGTGGGGGAGACCCCTATCAGTGCCAGGGAAGGAATTCCCTGGCCCCGATAGTGCTTACCGCCATGGTTCGCACGGCGGTTCCCGCCCGCAAGAAACCGCGGCGGTAGGCAGGGTCATAATACCCTTGGCGGTCTTGGGACGACCGCCGGGCCGGAGTGCGCAAACTCCAGCCCCGCGGTCATGACCGCCGTGGCGGTCGGAGTGGAGAAGTAGCGGTCGGTCGCGGCGGGGACCGCCGCGGTCAGAATGCCATTTTTAATACCGCCGGTCTGTTCGCGGTCCGACCGCCGTCTCTCCGCCGACCGCCAGGGTCAGAATGAGGGCCATAATCATATAAGGAATGTAGAAATGTGGTTACATGTACAAGGTACATACAGCAGTAGTTTGATACACATTGAAATGCATGTTACATATACACTGTGTAGTTACGCTCAAATACATTGACTAGGCGTGGAGCTAAAAGGCAAGCGTCAAGAAGCTAGGTGAGGAAGAAATGCAGTTCGTGGTCAGTGTTTAGCCCATGCTCTACTGCACGAAGTTTAAGAATCCAACCTGCCTCACATCTACGTAAGTCCCTGGTTCTGTCCCCCAGTCTGGGTGAACCAGTGACCTGGGCGATACCGTGAAACCTAATGTTAATCAAATCCCTCTCGCCATGCATAGTATTAAAATGGACGGCCATTGGGTATGTGCTGTTGAAGTTCCTAATAGCTCTCACGTGTTCTTGTATCCGTTCCTTCAAAGGGCGTATCGTGCTGCCAACGTAAATCAGTCCACACACACAAATCAAACAGTAGACAGAAAATCTCGTGTTACAGTTAATGAAGCTCATGATTTTATGAGTAACGCTCGTATTGTATGTGAACGAAGTGATCTTGTTGAGAGCCAGTTGGCACGAAATGCAGTTTCCACATTTAAAGAAACCCTTTGGTTTGCTAGGCATCCAAGTGGAGGAGTGTATCTGTGTGAGGGGCATAAGAAAGCTGGGGCACAGTATGTTTCTGAGTGTGCGTCCCCTACTGTGAGTCATGGTTGGAGAGTTGTTGATATAGCTCTTAAGACAGGAGTCCAGTAGTAGTAGATGCCAATGTTTCCTAAGGACACGGAGTATGGTTTTGCTGGCGGGACTATATTGAGTAATGAAGGAGATAGGACGTTTGTTGGGTATTCTGGGTGGTCTCTTGGAGCCCCTGATGAGAAGCGAGTGTTGATCTTTGGAAGAAATGCGTTTAATTCCAGTGGAAATTAATTCCTTGGTATACCCCCGGGCTTGGAAGCGATGTGTCAGTATGTTAAGTTCTTGTTTGAAGATGTCGGGGTCGGTACAGTTGCGTCGAACTCTGATCATTTCCCCATAGGGAATGGCTCTGATTTGTGTCAGTGGGTGAGCGCTCTGCGCATGTAGGATAGAGTTACACGCAGTTGGTTTCCTGTATAGTCTAGAGGTGATCCTATGATTAGTGATATAGAGGAGAAGGTCTAAGAAATCGATTTGGGTGCGGTCCACCTTGTGTGTGAATTTTAAGTTGAAGTCATTAGTGTTAAGATGTTGGATTAGTGTGTCGAGGTCCGAGGCGTTACCCGTCCAGATAACTAAAATGTCGTCAATGTATCTGCCCCAGTAGAGAATGTGCTGGGTGATGTGTTTTGGGCATTTGTACCACAGATGTGTTGATTCAAACTGTCCCATATACAAATTGGCATATGATGGAGAAAATTTTGCACCCATAGCTACACCCTGGCACTGGCGGTACCAGTTACCATTGTGTAGAAAGACGTTGTTCTCAAGTACCAAGCGTGTCAGGTCAAGAAGCATACAGGTGTGTTCCCATAGGGTGGCATCCCGTGAGCTGAGAGTCTTGGAAAGCATCTCAAGCCCCTTTTCTAGTGGAATGGTTGTGTATAACGAGCTAACATCTAGGCAGACAAATGTGCATTCTTCTGTCCATTCAATGTCCTCCAGTTTACAAAGCAGATCCCTAGTGTCCTGGATGTAGGACGGAAGGTTACGCACCAAGGGTTGGAGAAACGAATCAATGTATTCAGAAATGTGTTCAGTGGGGGACCCAAGTCCTGAGATAATGGGCCTGCCAGGTGGAAAACCGTCTGTTTTGTGTACCTTGGGTAGGATGTAAATACAGGGTGCTCGAGGTGCTGTAACTCGCAAGTACCTATATTCGAGATCAGATAAGAGACACAGATTCTTCCAATGGGTAAGTTTGTTTTCTATTAAGTTTGAGATGTCAGGAAGGGGGTTAGACTGGACAGCAATGTAAGCCTGTGTGTCACTCAGTTGTCTGTCGATTTCTAAGATGTAGTCTGATCTATCCATGACTACTACATTGCCCCCTTTGTCCGCTTCTTTGATAACTAGATCTGTGCGCCTGGAAAGGTCTTGCAAAGCCATACATTCACTATGTTTCAGATTTTTCTTATGTCTATATGGGCGTGTCCCAAGTCTGTCCTCAATTTGGAAAAGTTCCGTGCTCACTGCTTTGTAAAAAACATCAATGCAATTATCTGGAGATAAAGTTGGGACAAAGGAAGATTTAGGTTTAAGACCACTGTCCAGATCTAAGTTGGAAGGGATGTCAAGATGGACTAGTAGTTCCTCGAAGCGTAAGGGTGAGAGAGAGGGGTCGTCCAGTGAAAGTATTGTCTGTATGTCTTGCAGATCCTTAATGGATTTGTTGCTGGTAGGTGTGTGTGCGGGTAAATCTTTGGTGGTGCCAATTTTATTGTGAAAGAATTTTTTCAGTTTAAGGTTACGTACAAATTTGAATAGGTCAATGTGAATGTTGGTGTAATTAGGCATTGAAGTAGGACAGAAGCCCAGACCTTTTTGTAAGACCTTTATTTCATTAGTGGACAAACAAGAACTTGAAAGGTTAATGACTTGCACTGAGTCATCGATTGCTTTTACATTAGTACGGTCTGTTATGCTTGTTAGGACTGTTGGTTCCTCGTGGTGGATCGTGTTGAGACGCCCCCCCTTGTGTAGTTTGTTGTGTTTGAGCCCTCCCCTCCGGGTGGGTTTCGGTTTACGCCTGGTTTGTTGAAACCCTGCCGTATCCCTCTTCTGTATCGTCCTAATTCCTCTAAAAAAGAATTCGTTTGGAGAGAGGCATTAATGGGGGTTGTGTTTTCAATGGGTCTGTTCACGGAAGTGTCTGTGCCGTCGCTGGAAAGATTGGAAATATCAGATAAGCTGTCTGAAATGGCACTCATCTGAGTGGCATTAGAGTTGGGCTTATTGGTGTCTCTATTTATCTGATCGAATTTCCGTGCAAAGGTGTAAATTCTGCCGCTACTATAGTCATTTTTGTCCCTGATGAGCTTTCTCATCTTCTTGTCTTTTACATAAAGTTGGTATCCATTTAGTATGTCCTTCATTATGGTGTAGTTTTTGTTGGTAGCTTCCGTTAGGTTTAGACTCTTGATTTCTTCCTCTAGAGAAGCTATATCCAAAAGTAGTTTGTTACGTTTCCTATCCAATTTTGGAGAGTGGGAACACCTTATCTCCTCTACATCATTCGGCATGATTAACATTCTCATTAAACATGCCGATAGGAAACGTAACAAACTACTTTTGGATATAGCTTCTCTAGAGGAAGAAATCAAGAGTCTAAACCTAATGGAAGCTACCGACAAAAACTACACCATAATGAAGGACATACTAAATGGATACCAACTTTATGTAAAAGACAAGAAGATGAGAAAGCTCATCAGGGATGAAAATGACTATAGTAGCGGCAGAATTTACACCTTTGCACGGAAATTCGATCAGATAAATAGAGACACCAATAAGCCCAACTCTAATGCCACTCCGATGAGTGCCATTTCAGACAGCTTATCTGATATTTCCAATCTTTCCAGCGACGGCACAGACACTTCCGTGAACAGACCCATTGAAAACACAACCCCCATTAATGCCTCTCTCCAAACGAATTCTTTTTTAGAGGAATTAGGACGATACAGAAGAGGGATACGGCAGGGTTTCAACAAACCAGGCGTAAACCGAAACCCACCCGGAGGGGAGGGCTCAAACACAACAAACTACACAAGGGGGGGCGTCTCAACACGATCCACCACGAGGAACCAACAGTCCTAACAAGCATAACAGACCGTACTAATGTAAAATCAATCGATGACTCAGTGCAAGTCATTAACCTTTCAAGTTCTTGTTTGTCCACTAATGAAATAAAGGTCTTACAAAAAGGTCTGGGCTTCTGTCCTACTTCAATGCCTAATTACACCAACATTCACATTGACCTATTCAAATTTGTACGTAACCTTAAACTGAAAAAATTCTTTCACAATAAAATTGGCACCACCAAAGATTTACCCGCACACACACCTACCAGCAACAAATCCATTAAGGATCTGCAAGACATACAGACAATACTTTCACTGGACGACCCCTCTCTCTCACCCTTACGCTTCGAGGAACTACTAGTCCATCTTGACATCCCTTCCAACTTAGATCTGGACAGTGGTCTTAAACCTAAATCTTCCTTTGTCCCAACTTTATCTCCAGATAATTGCATTGATGTTTTTTACAAAGCAGTGAGCACGGAACTTTTCCAAATTGAGGACAGACTTGGGACACGCCCATATAGACATAAGAAAAATCTGAAACATAGTGAATGTATGGCTTTGCAAGACCTTTCCAGGCGCACAGATCTAGTTATCAAAGAAGCGGACAAAGGGGGCAATGTAGTAGTCATGGATAGATCAGACTACATCTTAGAAATCGACAGACAACTGAGTGACACACAGGCTTACATTGCTGTCCAGTCTAACCCCCTTCCTGACATCTCAAACTTAATAGAAAACAAACTTACCCATTGGAAGAATCTGTGTCTCTTATCTGATCTCGAATATAGGTACTTGCGAGTTACAGCACCTCGAGCACCCTGTATTTACATCCTACCCAAGGTACACAAAACAGACGGTTTTCCACCTGGCAGGCCCATTATCTCAGGACTTGGGTCCCCCACTGAACACATTTCTGAATACATTGATTCGTTTCTCCAACCCTTGGTGCGTAACCTTCCGTCCTACATCCAGGACACTAGGGATCTGCTTTGTAAACTGGAGGACATTGAATGGACAGAAGAATGCACATTTGTCTGCCTAGATGTTAGCTCGTTATACACAACCATTCCACTAGAAAAGGGGCTTGAGATGCTTTCCAAGACTCTCAGCTCACGGGAGGCCACCCTATGGGAACACACCTGTATGCTTCTTGACCTGACACGCTTGGTACTTGAGAACAACGTCTTTCTACACAATGGTAACTGGTACCGCCAGTGCCAGGGTGTAGCTATGGGTGCAAAATTTTCTCCATCATATGCCAATTTGTATATGGGACAGTTTGAATCAACACATCTGTGGTACAAATGCCCAAAACACATCACCCAGCACATTCTCTACTGGGGCAGATACATTGACGACATTTTAGTTATCTGGACGGGTAACGCCTCGGACCTCGACACACTAATCCAACATCTTAACACTAATGACTTCAACTTAAAATTCACACACAAGGTGGACCGCACCCAAATCGATTTCTTAGACCTTCTCCTCTATATCACTAATCATAGGATCACCTCTAGACTATACAGGAAACCAACTGCGTGTAACTCTATCCTACATGCGCAGAGCGCTCACCCACTGACACAAATCAGAGCCATTCCCTATGGGGAAATGATCAGAGTTCGACGCAACTGTACCGACCCCGACATCTTCAAACAAGAACTTAACATACTGACACATCGCTTCCAAGCCCGGGGGTATACCAAGGAATTAATTTCCACTGGAATTAAACGCATTTCTTCCAAAGATCAACACTCGCTTCTCATCAGGGGCTCCAAGAGACCACCCAGAATACCCAACAAACGTCCTATCTCCTTCATTACTCAATATAGTCCCGCCAGCAAAACCATACTCTGTGTCCTTAGGAAACATTGGCATCTACTACTACTGGACTCCTGTCTTAAGAGCTATATCAACAACTCTCCAACCATGACTCACAGCAGGGGACGCACACTCAGAAACATACTGTGCCCCAGCTTTCTTATGCCCCTCACACAGATACACTCCTCCACTGGGATGCCTAGCAAACCAAAGGGTTTCTTTAAATGTGGAAACTGCATTTCGTGCCAACTGGCTCTCAACAAGATCACTTCGTTCACATACAATACGAGCGTTACTCATAAAATCATGAGCTTCATTAACTGTAACACGAGATTTTCTGTCTACTGTTTGATTTGTGTGTGTGGACTGATTTACGTTGGCAGCACGATACGCCCTTTGAAGGAACGGATACAAGAACACGTGAGAGCTATTAGGAACTTCAACAGCACATACCCAATGGCCATCCATTTTAATACTATGCATGGCGAGAGGGATTTGATTAACATTAGGTTTCACGGTATCGCCCAGGTCACTGGTTCACCCAGACTGGGGGACAGAACCAGGGACTTACGTAGATGTGAGGCAGGTTGGATTCTTAAACTTCGTGCAGTAGAGCATGGGCTAAACACTGACCACGAACTGCATTTCTTCCTCACCTAGCTTCTTGACGCTTGCCTTTTAGCTCCACGCCTAGTCAATGTATTTGAGCGTAACTACGCAGTGTATATGTAACATGCACTTCAATGTGTATCAAACTACTGCTGTATGTACCTTGTACATGTAACCACATTTCTACATTCCTTATATGATTATGTGTGTTCAAGGTGGTTTTCAATTACGCCTACATTGTATTATGCATAATGTTATGACGTATAGTTCTGCTAAAAAATTCTTTCAGGTTAGCTGTCAACCCTCACTCCGGTGACGCTCTTGCTACATTATTTGAAGCATGATATTTTAGGTTACATAGACTGGTGTATCATAACTCACTTATATTCGGTGAGTTATCCTTTCTTCACTTTCTGGGTTTCTTTTCTCTGTTTACATAGGGATTTAGGGCTATCAAATCCCGTGAATTCTTGAGCTCTCCTGTGACACGGCCAAACTTTCTGCATTTCTTTGACTGCTCTCGACCCCACCACTACTTATGGCCGCCATCATTTTTCATACACCCGGCGCCTACTGAGGACGCTATGTCCGCTGAGTCCTCCCTGCACATTTTTTAACACGCTCTTCACATTCACTACGTGCGGAGCACGTAGACCACAGATATATGTTTTTCGAACAGAATACGAATTTAGCATTCCACTGAGTATACCGCTTGGGTTACTAGCGTTACATACCTTTGTTTTCAGTTTATTTACATCACTAATAGATGGCCGCTTCCTTTTTACCCAACATCGGCTCCACTTGCAGCGTAGTCCTCCCTCTATGTTAATGACACGCTCCCACATAAATATGCGGGGCGTTTAAGACGGCAGACGATTCACTCCGTACAACAGACGAACCGAGCCCTATTTGTGAGGTATGTTCGCTCTTTTCACTAGCTTCTCAGACTCGTATGGCTTTCTACTTGCCCCCCTCTATCCGCTTTCACCATTCCAGCGCGCTTACGAACTCGGTTGCCTAATATTTACTCGTTACTGGCACTACTTTGGATCTCCTATACGCACCTTAGATCTTCTTATCTCCGTCTCTTTCCTCTACATTTACCACCCGGCACCCTATACATGAGAGTACACAGCTCAGTGCAGTTACTTGTAACATGTGGTGTGTTCATGCCTTCCCAATTTTTAAACTGAATACGGGTTTGAACTCACTATAGTTCGCACTATTGGTTCTCCGTTACTTTTTTCATTATCTCCGGACTTCCTGATTGTCAACTAACGCATGCCTCATTTCTCCGCACCTCGTTTCCGTATTTACTCGTTACTGGCACTTCCTTGGATCTCCTATACGCACCTTAGATCTTCTTGTCTCCGTCTTTTTCCTCTACTTTTACCACTCGGCACCCTACACTTTAAAGTACACAGCTCAGTGCAGTTACTTGTAACGCACCTCCTATCCGTAATCACACACTTGGTTCTTACCACTGACCTACCCCTTCTTGGAGCTCTTTGGTCTATGCCGCCCTGCGTCTTTCCTCATTCAACTTGTGTCACCTCTGACCTATGGTTAAATGCTTATCACTAACAACATCCCTCTACCAGGCCCCGTTTCCTTTCCCCAAACCCCCCCTTAGTGCTTTAGCGTTACTGACCTGTGGCTCTCTGCAAGATTGTTACTGTTTATACCTTCTGTATATACCCCACCTCAGACTGCTTCTACTTTTTAGGGATTCGTTTGGAAGCTTATCAGGGCTTCCTTGCCTCCCTTCTTCGACGACTGGAGACATTACACTCAACTTACCTGATCCAGTTCTCTCTCACCTACTTATCTACATACCAACCATGTTCGTACTCTCCCTGGCCGTCCTGGCCCAGGTATGTTACCGAGTGCAAGAACTCACAGTGGTTTTCACCAACCACCGCCCTACACGATATTTTCTCCTTCTACCAGCTCTAGTCACTTAGATGTCACGTCTCTTGCCGTCTTAACACCCGCGGTGTGGTGTTTTTTTCACTATACATCGCCAGGGGTATTTTACACTACAACTTAACACGCAACTGTCTGTACTTTTTATGCTTTCTATTTTTCACTGGGTAAGTTTGGATGTCCCATTCACTTCCTCTTCTTTCCCCTCTCACCTCGTTTTTGTTAGAATACACACTTTGAACATTTAGTCTGCCATGCCAATCACTGTTTGTTCACTAGCGTGTGCATTTTCACACATTTTATTATTAGCGGAGCACGAGCACAACTTATCTCTCGTACTTGGTTATACGCTTAGCAGTATACGACACTTAGTATGTTTTATTGTTTTACAGCCTTGATAAAGTCACTTGTGTGACGAAACACGTGTTGGCTGTCTCTCTACACAAATGAAAAACTCATCTATGACAAACGCTAAGGATTAAAGACTTTGACCAACACCAACTTTGAATCAGTGTTTTCTTCTCCGCTTCTGGATCCATCTACATAGGGATACAATTTCCCACTGATCTAACCGGATTATACTCTTCTGAGTGCCTGGTCACTCTGCAGCAGTAAACACGGTGTGTCAATGGCATACAATGGAGAATGTTCACGAGAGGGTCACTTCCTGGAAGTGGTTTTGGTCTTGGCATCAGGTCCTGTAGGATGTGTGGATGGATGACCTTGTTTGCTTGGAGGTTCCTCAGCTACAGAGGGAGTGGTGCTTGTAGTCTGTAGGTCCTCTGGCAGGGCCTCCATTCCACTAGCTGCGGCAGAAGTGGGTGGCTCAGTTGGTATGTGGCTAGTAGAAGGGGCCTGCTGGTGGATGGAGGACACACACAGGATGGTTGTTAGTTCCTTGAGCACCCCGGCAATGGAGGCCATGGTGGCATTGTGAGCCTGCCACTGCTGCATGGCCTCCTGGTGGTATTACCTTTGCAGCCCTTGATTCTCATGCAAGGTGGAGAGTATCTGGCCTATCTTGTCCTGGGATTGCTGGTATTCTCCCAGGACTTGGGAAATGGCCTCCTGGCCAGTCGTTTTCCTTGGGGTCCCATCCCTTGGCCCACAAGTTCCCTCCCACTGCCCCAGGCCCCCTGTGCCCCTGGCACGGTGTGCTCACTCCCAGTTACACTAGGGCCTTCATCGTCTTGGGAGTGAGGGGTAGACTCTGGTCCCTGTACTGTGCGACACACTGCTTATTGACCAGTCCTTGGGGCACAGGTTTGGGGTTGAGGGGTTGGCTGTGCTGTTGTTGCCACAGGTGTGGTGGGCTCAGATGTGGGCAAGGTGAGGCTGGTGGTGGTGGACTGACCAATTGTCCCAGATGGGCCAGGTAAGTCATCAATGTCAAGACATCCAGAGTTGTAGTCCTCACTGGGGCCTTCATCCTGGGGAGGGCTGTCTGTCTCTGTCATCCTTTGGAGGGTGGTAGTGGCAGGGGCACCTGTGGATGGAGAGGGAGAGAGTTACATTGTGGAGGTGTACCTGTCCGTATCATAGTCTGATACATTCAGTGGCTTAACTTGCTTCCCAGTGATGGCAATGACAGATGCAGCGCTGCAGACATTGTTTGTGGGTGATAGATTGTGACATTGGTTCCATGTTCCATTGAGGGTTGAAGGTTGAGGATAGTGGATATTATTGCTGTCATTGCCATGTAGAAGTATGCAGTCAAAGCATCCAGTTAGTGTAGGTGGTGTGATGGTTTTACATGCAGGTGCTCCATTGCAAAATGGGAATAGCAACTTTTCATGTGTAGGGAGTAATGCATTGTGGGAGTTGTAGTGCTTGCCATTGTAAGTGCTATCCATGCACTAGGGAGGGACTGTGTGGGGACAGTGACAGTGGGGTGGTGTGACATGCAGGGGTGGGGCATTAGGTGATTGGGTGGGGGTGGAAGAAGTGTAAGATGTGGTGAATTGGGGAGAGATAGGGTGGTGGGGACACATGCTGTACAGGAGTCATTGGTGCCAGGGGAGTGTTAGTGACTTACCAGAGTCCAGTCCTCTGGTTATTCCAGTCAGGGCCTCAGGATTCAGAATGGCCAAGAACTTCTCCTCCCATGATGTGAACTCTGGGGGAGAAGGTGGGGACCCACTGCCAGTCTTGTTGATGGCAATCTGGTGTCTGGATGCCATGGAACACACCTTCTCCCGTAGGTCGTTCTACCTCTTCCGCATGTCCTCCCTTGTGCGTGGATGGTTGCCCACTGAGTTTACACTGTCAACGATCCTCCACCATAACTCTATTTTCCTGGCTATGGATGTTTGCTGGACCTGTGCTCCCAATGGTTGTGGCTTTACCCTGACAATTTCATTGACCATGACCCTCAATTCTTCGTCTGTGAATCATGGGTGCTTTTGAGGGGACATTGTGGTAGTGAAGTGGTTGGGGGGTGTTGTGCGCAAGGGTAGAGTGTTTGGTGCTTGGAGGGGTGTGTGGGGTGCTTAGTTTTGTGTACTGGTGTGTTGTGGTGTTTGTGTGCAGTTGTGATGTGTGTATAGTGTTGATGGTGCAGTTGTGTGGTGTGTGCTGAGTGTGAAGTATATATGTGCCTATGATGTATCAATGCTAAGTAATCAGTTTGTGGGTCCTTGGTTGTAGTTGCAAAGGATTGTCGGTTGTGTGGGGGGTGTTTTATAGTGGTGTGTGTGTCTAATGTGTGTATGTGTCTTAGGTGTGGGGTATTTGTACTGTCCAATGTGCTGTTGGGTTCTGGTGGAGGTGATTTTTTGACCGCAGCGGTTCGCACCGCCAATGGTTTTCTGACGTGCAATGACAGCTGTGCTGACTTGTGGGTCATAATATGGAAGCCGGAATGTTGTCGGTGTGGCGGTGCTGGGACCGCCTCTCTCCTGTCCTCAGTCGGCCTGGCGGTCTTGGATTCATGGCTGTTTTTGGGCAGTCTTCAGTATCTCTAACACAAGTCCATACCACTGCCAAACTTTCTTTTGCAGGTTGTGAATATGCATGTTCAGTCTGGGACAAACTTTTACTTGCATAGGCCATATTATGTCTTTGATCATTCGACTCTTGTGTAAGGATGGCGTCTAACCGAACTCGGCCAGTGTCAACAGCAACTTTGGTATGTAGCTTTGGATCAAAATATGCCATTTCAGTAGCGTTTTCAATAGCTTGTTTAGTTCTCTTCAGCTCATAAAGTAAAATTTAAGGCAGTGAATTGAGTCTACTTAATTGAGTTAATTGAGTCTTCTTGTTGAGCCTATTTAAGCAAGGATTTGAAATCCTTTTGAACAGCTTCTTGTAAATGAAATGCAATTCTTCTATGTCTTTGAGCAACAGGACAAACATCATCATTGATATGCAATTGTACTTTCACAACCAATGAAATAATGAAGGGAACTGATATTATTTTGCTATGAGCATTCATATTGTAGTTCACTGATGTCAGTCCTGTATCAGCAGATGTGCTGAAGCTAAGCAGACAGGTACTTGATACAGTACCTTGGAGTATGTGAACGGGTGTCTTGTTTTCTTGTGTTTCTATTTGCTATAAATGAACCTTCACTTTTCTAAGGTGTTGATGCAGCCCATGTGTACACTTTTGTTTTTGTGATGAAAGGTATTTCACAACCATTTATTTTCAGAATTATCTTCAGACAATGTTTGAATGACTTGGGTGCTTTCTCGTTTCAACTTTTCTTTGACTGGTATTTCTCTTCACATGTGGCCAGTCCAACATGTGCACATTTCTCTGAGGTAAAAATTGCCATTTGACAATCATCTTCTTCGCTTTCACTCAATACTGATACTGACAAATGTTTTGATGATGATTTAGATGATGATCAGCTTCATTTGATGTTGATTTGTCTCAACTGATTTGGTCGCTTGGCCTTGTGGGCTCGTGTCGAGCATCACTTCTGGACCATTCGGTCTGTTTTTTTGTCTTCTCAACATGATGCACTTGCTTTTTTTTCGTCTTGAAAACCATTACAAAATTGTTCTCTTTACCACAGAGTTTGCATTTCTGTCTAAAGTCGGGACATTAACCTTCATGTGGAAATGACAATTCACATCTGAAGCACAAATTTCTTTTCATGGAGACATCACCTTGTGTCCTTCGGATTTGTGTTTCATGTTCATGACTGATTCACTTTGGGCACCACCGGCCTCCATGTCAGCATACTTTTCAGCTCTGGCAGCCATGAAAACCTGCTCACGACTAAGAGTTTCTCTCAGCATTCCTCATCTGAATGAATTTGACATCATCAATAATTCTGACACGTATTGCTTATTTGTCATCAAATTAATTAAATCTGCATTATCTGATGAGCCTATCTAGTCTCTCAATAAATGCATCTATGGTTTCACCAACTTTTTGTCATTCTTGACTGAAACCGTACCTCTTGTAATCTACATTCCGCACTGGATTGAACTTGAGAGACAAGGCTTCTTTAATTTACCAGTACGTAACTTCATCAGCTCATGGCATTTTATTTATGACTTCTTTTACACCATCACCAGAAAAATCCTTGAGATATTTGATAATCCTTTTTTATCTGTCTTTTCTAGCACATCTATGAAATCATTAAGGGGGTCATTCTGACCCCGGCGGTCATGGACCGCAGGGGCCAGGGTTGGCGGGAGCACCGCCAACAGGCTGGCGGTGCCCCGCAGGGCATTCTGACCGCGGCTGTTTTGCCGCGGTCAGAAGTGGAAAACCGGCGGTCTCCCGCCGGTTTTCCACTGCCCATTAGAATCCTCCATGGCGGCGCAGCTCGCTGCACCGCCATGGAGGATTCTGACAGCCCATACCGCCATCCTGTTCCTGGCGGTTCTCCCGCCAGGAACAGGATGGCGGTATGGGTTGTCGTGGGGCCCCTGGGGGCCCCTGCAGTGCCCATGCCAATGGCATGGGCACTGCAGGGGCCCCTGTAAGAGGGCCACACAAGGAATTTCACTGTCTGCATTGCAGACAGTGAAATTTGCGACGGGTGCAACTGCACCCGTCGCACCTTCCCACTCCGCCGGCTCAATTCTGAGCCGGCGTCCTCGTGGGAAGGCTGTTTTCCACTGGGCTGGCGGGCGGCCTTTTGGTGGTCGCCCGCCAGCCCAGTGGAAAACCCAGAATCACAGCAGCGGTCTTATGACCGCGGAGCGGTGTTCTGGAGGGGGGAACTCTGGCGGGCGGCCTCCGCCACCCGTCAGGGTTAGAATCACCCCCTAAATCTCTCTATCAGAGCAGTCCATCTATCATTAATATTTTGCTTTTTGGCAGTATCAAAGGGGGGGGTGTTTTCAGAAAAGCAGCAGCATTGAAATTATTAAAACATTGGCTGACACTGTGACTGGAGCTCTCTCTGACTCCACCTGGTGGTCTGGTGAATTGATTTATACACACCATCTCCGAGGCCTTGTGATGTTCTGGCCACTGGATTGTCTTCAGCAGTCTGTGGAAACCTTCACTTTCTGGAGACTCCAGGAGTTGTGTTGAGTCACCACCCAACAGTTTGGGTGGTGTGCAGCTTCATGTATGGGACAGCTCTGTAAGCACAACCGTTGTGCTTCTTCTTTGGTTTCCTCACCCGCTGCTGACATTGTAAAGCTCTTCTTTTCAACGCTCTGGTAAGTGTGATCACAAAATGCTTGTTTCTCTCAGCTAGCACTCTTTTCTGTATTTGTTTGTGGCCGCCTTCACTCCATGCACTGTGTAGCTTTATACTGCTTAGTTTGCGCCAGTACCTTTCTGCATGGCCTTAGCCATAGTCTTGTTACAACCAATGCGTAGACTTTTCAGTTTTGTGATCTTCAAATGCTTTACTTTGGCTGGAGTTGCACTTTGACTCCCCGTACATCAACCGTCGCTTTGGTACTTCAACAAAGGCACACGTGGCACGCACAATAAGTTTTCTTGGACCACAGCAAACTCTTTGGGAGAAGACTGACAATATTTGGGTTACTTATCTGCTATCTCAATCAATCCATAAATCAGTATTTGTATAAAGCAGCTCCATCACCCCTGAGGATATCTGGGTGCTGAGCTTTCACAGGTCTTAGTCGAACAGGTAGGTCTTGAGTTTACTTCTGAAGTTTGCCAGGGAGGGTGCTGTCAATTAGGTGGAGGGGCAAGTTGTTCCAGGTCCTGGCAGTGATGTAGGAGAAGGCTCGACCACCACTGTGGCTGCGGCAACTGTAGGGTGTGTGTGTGAGGGCCAGGGAGGTGGAGCATAGGTATCTGACAGGTTGATAGTGGTTGATGTATGCCAGTCCCTGGTCATATAAGGCTTTGTAAGTGTGTGTGTGAGAAGCTTTAACTTGCATCTCTTCCCGATGGGGAACTATTGGAAGTTCCTGAGGTGGGAGGTGATGTGGGTTCATTTGGGAAGGTCAAGAATGAGTCTGGTTGCTGTGTTCTGTATGGTCTGGAGTCTCTTGTGGAGTTGAATGGAGATAACGGAGTAGATCGCATTGCCATAGTCTACCCAGCTAATGACGAGGGCCTGAGTGACGGTCTTTTTGTTGTTGATGGGGATCCATCTGAAGATTCTACGGAGCACACGGAGGTTGTGGAAGCAAGAGGTGGTGACTATGTTGATTTGGTTCTTCATAGTGAGTTTGCTGTTGAGGATGATACAAAGGTTGGGGGCGCGGTCTGTTGGTGTGGGTGTGAGTCAGAGCTCGGAGCTACCAGCTGTTGTCCCATGTGGAGATGTTCTTTCTGAAGATCAGCACTTCAGTCTTGTCCAAGTTGAGCTTAATGCAGTTGGCTCTCATCCAGTTGGCGACACTGGTCATGGCATTGAGGAAGTTTGTACTGGTGTGGAGGGGTCTTTGGTGAGCGAGAGGATGAGTTGTGTGACATCTGCATAGGATATGATGCTGAGTCAGTGGGTTCTGATGATGTCAACGAGGGGAGTCATGTAAGTGTTGAATAGGGTGGGGCTGATGGAAAATCCTTGTGGTACGCCGCAGATGATGCTATTTGGTTTGGGGGAGAAGAGTGGCAGGTGGATTCTCTTTGTTCATCCTATAAGGATGGAGGTGATCCACTTGAGGGCTTTCTCCTGGATGCCGATGCTGTTGAGTCTGATGATGAGGGGGTGTGGGGATATGATATTGAATGCTGCTGATAAGAAGAAGATGATCAGGGCTGCTGTCTCACCACGGTCGAGAAGGGATCTGATGCCATTGTTGGCTACAATCTCAGTGCTGTGGTTGACACAGAAGCCAGATTGGCAGGTGTCAAGCAGGTTGTTTTTCTCCTGGTGTTCTGTGAACTGGTTGTTGGTGACCTTCTCAAGGACTTCGCCAGGGCAAGGGAGCAGTGAGATGGGGTGGTAAATTTTGAGTTCTCTGGGGTCGGTGGAGGGTTTCTTCAGGAGGGATCAGCGTGTTTCCATCTGTCAGGGAAAGCCGCCCTGGTTAGGAAGCATGGAGGATGTTGGTAAGTTCCATGCTGATTTCCTTGGTTCTGAGGTTGAAAAAGTAGTGGGGGCAGGGGTCAAGTGGGTACTTAGGAGAGGATGGAGGACATGATGGCTGTGGTGGTCTACGTAGTGAGCGAAGTCAATGTAGTGATTTCGTGGCTGGTGTGCATGGGTGGGCCAAGGTTGTTGAAGTTGAAACCAGTGGGTTGGAGGTCGAAGTTGTTGTAGATGGTGGCTATCTTGCTGTGGAAGTATTCCGACAGGGTGTCACAGAGTTCTTGAGAAAGGCAAATTGTATTCTGGGTGGCTGATGGGCTGGAAAATACCCTCACTATGTTGAAAAGATCCTTTGTGTGACCAATGTGGTAAGTGAGGGCTGCTCTTCTGTTTCCTTGATGCATTGGTGATACTTGTTGATGGCTGGCTCATAGGTGGTTCGGTCAGAGGGGTTTTTGTTGGTGTGCCATTGGTTTTCTAGTCTTTGCAGCTTGATGGTTCTGAGCTCTGAAGGATAGTAGCTGGCTTGTCTTGAGGTTTTATTGGTTTCGGCTGGCTTCATAGAGGCAACTGTGTCTGCGCATTTAGTGATCCAGGAGGAGAAGTTCTGGATGGGCTGCTTCAGTTCTGATATGGCATCGGACTACATGGTGTCGAGGGCTTGTGTCCACTCAATCTCAGTCACTTTGTCCAACTGGGGTGAGAGGAACTGAGGACCTTGGTATTGGTGCCCTGGGAGCCTGTCATGGTGAAGTGGGAAATGGAGTGGTCAGTCCAGGTGAGTTCAATGACATGGCTGTACTTGACTCTGCTGGTGGATGGGAAGATAGGGTCCAGCGTGTGTCCTGTGCTGTGTTGTGGTCACTGATCAGTTGGGTCAGTGGTGCTCATGTTTTCCAGGAGTTTGGTGGAGTAGGAGTCATTGGGGTTATCGAAGTGGAAGTTTAGGTCGCCAAGTAGTATGTAGTGCAGGATCTTGTCACCAGTTGCAGTGTCCTCCCCAGCCTGGGTACACACCAATGAATATGCCATACACTGAACTATTTATTACACATCTTTATTCTTCAGCGTGTAACCGTGAACTCAGTGTTTTAACCCGCATTAATTTCACCACGTTCTAACACTTACGTAATCACCCTTTCAGGTTCCAAAAAGGTTCCATCATGCGCACTTACAAGACACGGCACACAGGACCACAACTGGGCTGGCAGAGCACATTCAGGCCTTCTTCCAAGGGCCCAGGACTGGGGCGGCACCACTCGGGGAGTAGGAATCAGAGCAGAGTCTAGATGCTGGGTCCAAGGTTATTGGAACCTTTTCTGGCCCTGAGGCTCTGATCAGGTGGTCCAGTGCTTAAGATGAAGGTCCAGTTATTTTACTCCAGCAGCAGGGCATCAGGGCAGCAGATCAATTCTTCTGAATCTTCCATAGCTCCAGGGGTGTACTGAGGGGTTGAGTCTGAGAGTCCTTATTTATACGTGGTGCCCACTTTGAAGTTTGAGAAGGTTCTGGAGGAATCCATTCCCAGAGGTGCTTGGAATTTCCTGCCTCCCTGCCTTGGTCCCAGATTGCCTGGGTCACAATAGACTAGTGTCAAACCCTTTGTGAGTGGGCTCAGGCATGGCCTTTGTGATGTACATGTCTGGTAAGTGATAGCTCCTCCTCCTCATCAACTCAGAGATGGCACATTCTGCCAACATCTACGCTCCTTTGTTTCACGGTCTGGGAGCGGTATGCAACGACCAACTGCCAGTTGCATCTTGTCATGTGACCCAGGAAACAGGCTGCAGGCACCAAATAGTTAGGACAAGAAAATAACAACTTTCTAAAAGTGGCATTTGCAAAACTTGATTTGAAATCTGACTGTGCCATTAAAGAGAGTTTTAAATTACAATTATTCAGACAACAAACTTGACATTCATACCTGCTCCCTATTCAAAGTTATCACTTATTGAATGTAATATGTTAACCCACTGTTATCCAATGTGAGAGTTGGGCCTTGCAGTTGTGAAAAACTAATTTAAGGGTCTTTTTCTACCAGAACATGTAAACTTAAAAGCATATGTCCAACTTTTCAAATACACTGCACCCAGCCCTCTGGGCTTTTTAGGGCCTACCTTAAGGGTGAATTACATGTATTAACAAGGAAAGTTTAGGCCTGGCTAATGCTTTATTTTGCCAGGTCGAAATGGCAGTTTAAAACTGCACACAGGCTGCAGTGGCAGGTCTGAGACATGTTTAAAAGGCTACTTAAGTGGGTGGCACAATTAATGCTCCAGGCCCACTAGCAGCATTTAATTTGCAGGCCCTGGGTTCGTGTAGTACCACTTTACTAGGGGCTTACAAGTAAATTAAATGTATTTGGGTGTAAGCTATCATTACAATGCTTAAAGGAGAAAGCACCAGCACTTTAGTAATAGTTAGCAGTGGAAAATATCTTAAAACCAGTAAAAATAAAGTCAGCAAAAAACAAGAGGATGGAAGAAAAACAGTTGGGGCCAAACCACGCCAAGGATGTTAGAATCAACCCCCACACTACAACTTCTACGGAGATTCCCAACAACAGGTTTTGACTCAGAATCTACATGGAAAATACATGATGTAAAAATAAAAGTGAAATACAGGTGTGTAGATTGATTCAAAACTCCTGTGGAGCATCAAGGTTGCTTTACATACCATATTAATAGTAGAATATTTCACACATGCCCTATTGGAACCTATGTTTTAGTAAACTTACAGGAAATGTGTGTTGTAAAATGGGGTTCGAAACATAATTTTCAAAACATTTGTACTGAGAGAAAGCTCTCAAATTCGCTTCAAGATAGTGAGGCTTGCTTACTTTAATTCTGGCCAGGAATTACCCCTTCCACTTCCAAAGATCACCACTTGCCACAATTATAGAGAACTAAATGAAAAATAGGGGAGAGATGCTAAATAGTTGGATAGTTCGTGTTAGAGACACATAGGACATAGAGGCTGATCAAATTTAGTATACCTGAATGAAATCACAATTAACAATATCAGGCAATAGGAGAAAAAGGGAGAGGAACACGACAGCTCCTTCTAATTTGGCCTGAGCACCTGCAAATACCCAAATACATAAAGCCCTTTAGTCAACTGCCTTTCATTCGGAACCCCTGGGACTGAGGGTTAGACTTTCAGGTTGGCAGAGAGCAAGAAGCTAGACTGTAGCATCAGCCTCACCACCACTGTACAGAAACACGTTATCTATTGCTGTGTCTCAAGAAGCCAAGAAAGACTATAGAGTGCCCATAGAAAAGAAGCAAGGGGTCCTTGTGGCAGAATGACAAAAACATGATTATGACAGCATGATACAAGGCAGAAGAGTAGAAGGTCAGCAGAGATATACTGCCAGTGTTCAGTCAAGCGGAAGTCACCCAGACTTGTCCAGGTTTTGGCTCGAGGTCTATCTTGGAATCCAGTTAGGTAATTTAGCCATAATTTGATCATACCTCACAATTAACATTGACTTTACTGCATCTACGTAGTGCAGTACTGACTGGTGAGTGATATGGGACCGTGGCACCAATATTAGCTTTGTTAGAATCTTTGGGTGTATTATTTTAGCTACATTCGAGCAAGGTGCCTTTGACTTTGACGGGTTTTCACGGAAGCATTTTCCAGCTATTCTAAAGCTAAAACACTTACGCGGTGTCCTACATTCTGACTGGCGGCCGGGGGTCACTTTATAGGTTTGAAACCGACTAAGGGCTCTGACTCTTAGGTCCCAGGCGTATTACAGGATAGAACATTGAAATGCACCTCATTACTTACATTTGCAGCTGGGCACAGAGGTTGATAAGCGCCCTGTAAGATTGATTGGCCAGCGAATGCAATCTGCAGCATGTCCTTAAGTAACATGTTTTCAATTTTTGGCTATCTATAACATAAGGCAATGTGTCTTTCTGAAGGAGAGAATATTATGGGTTTGTTTTGCAGCCCAGTAATGACATCGTTCCTGCTTCTGGCACACGCAGCTAGAAATTGTTTGCTTTTCTTCAAACTCGGAAACATATAATCGAGGCCCAGACCCCATGCCCAAAGAAATTGGCATTGAGTTAAAATGTTCTACTATTTATTCATAGCACTGAAATTGCCAATTTAATCCCGGTAAATACCTTGTTTTGTAAATTATTGTTGTAGATTAATAGCTGCAACTTTAAAGGCAACTTTGCAAGCAGGATCAATGCTACGAAAAGGCAGTGCTAGGCTTCTGGCTAGGGACTCACTGTAGGTGGCACAACATTATCTATCTATCTATCTATCTATCTATCTATCTATCTATCTATCTATCTATCTATCTATCTATCTATTTGCCTATTTGCCTATTTGTCTGCCTGTCTCTCACACATACACAAACATATGTGTTACCCAGTGGCGGTCGCTGCTGGGTAGTTATAGCTAGGTCAGCATTTCCATAAGAAATGCCTTTTTTGTTTTGCTTATGACTTTGACACCGCTTGACAAATCTTCACAAAACTTTACGAAAAAGCACTCATTTTTGCCTAGTTTGTCCATGGAAAGTTTTGGGGTGATCTGTCAAGTGAGGGCTGAGAAACAAGGGGGCCACCAAATTGCAAAATTCCCACGCATTAGCCATAGATTTCTTTGAGACGCACTACCGCAAAAAATGCTGAATAAAACTACACCAAATTTGGAGGGAAGCTACATCTTGGTCCGCAGAGTCTGCTTTTTGTGTTTTGGTGTAATTCCGTTCAGTAGTTTTGAGAACTTAAGGTTAAAAAATATTTGTGTATCTGGATGTTTGAGGCTCGCAAGAGTTTTGCGGGAGTGTCAATTTAAAAATAGAATGTTTTGACAGTGGCGGCTCCTCCGCTAAGGAGGAGGAGTGTCGTTCCACTGCTCTGAGCAGTGAAAAAAGGAAAAATAACATGATAATAATACCATGGTATTACCATTTTATCTTTCATTGCGAGCCAGGTTATGGAGGTGTTGGGCTGTAGGAGGAGTGGTATATGAACCATAAGTGCGCATGACTATTTGGCCGGCCGTCTTGGGCGGGCCATATGGACATGTGCACTTTGCATTCCTCCACCCGCTGTATTGCACAGCAGGGTGGATAACATGCATAGGCTCCTACTCCCTTTCTGAGTGCCGAAGCAGTCCACTCAGACCAATCATGATGCTACTATCATGCTGGTGACAGCAGCGTCGTGATTGGCTTAGGGGAGTCTGGGACCTTGTGTGCTGCCAGACCGTACTGCAAAGAAGAAAAGAAGATGGAGGCGAGGCAGTAGCCATTCTCAGGTAGGTGACTTTTTTTTTTTTTTTTGCTCAAGCCTTCTTCTGCCCTACCACTACCTTTACAAAGCAGCCGCCACTGTGTTCACATGAAGCTCTTTACCCTTGATCCAATTTGCTCCTGCGGTGGTTAGACTCCCAAGGTTGTGAGTGCTCTGAGTGGCTGCCAGAAACATAGGAAAAATGTTGCTGGCAGCCATTACTGAATTTTGGGACTTAGTTCCCTGTCCTGAAGCTAAAAAATAGTATAAAGGGGCAGGGTAAGTATACCCTGCCACCCAAGGCCCTGTGGTGAGATCCAGTGGGGCACCGCTAGGGCCAAAATAAAAAACAAATTGTGTTTTGCTGTGAACCTGCTGGACCTCAACAAAAAATAAAGAGCAGTCACCATTTTTTTTCGTATATGGGGAGGAGGCCTCTCCCTGAGCCCATTTTAGACTATGGGCATCCCATACTCGGGGGCATGTATATTAATGAATGGAGGGGGCGCACGGGCCCCCTCCCTGAGCCTTGTTAGGCCCTGGAGACCCCACTTCCTGGGTATGAAATCATAAAAAAGGGGAGAGGGGCCGAGCAGCCCTCCTTCCTGAGCCTTGAATGGCTCTGGAGATCGCATCCCTTAAGGCTGATTTGTTTATAAAAAAAAGGGACAGGTGCTGCACAGCCCCTGTCCCCAAGAGTTGCAATTTAAATTAAAGGGAGGGGGCATCAGTGATGTCATAAATGACATCATAGAACATGTCATGAGTGCTGTAATATTTAAAGTCATAAGCATTGCATGCGGGGGCGCAAATTATAGTTAGCTCTACTAAATATAACTGGTAAATTTCTGTGGTATCTTGAGTTCAAAATGTTAATATTGTCACCAACATATTCACCAAACTATAACATCACTAACATATATTAGGGGTGGGCATAGTATTCCATTCCATCTGCGAAACTGGCAGAATTTTGGCGACTCTGTGTTTTGCTTATAACAAGGAGTTTTGATCAAATTCTGCCAATTGCCGTGTGGCAGAATTATTTCTCCCACGCAGCTTCATAAAGGTAGGTTGGCAAACGGAAGCAAAATCTGGCATTCCCAGCATGATTTCTGGTCGCTAGGAGGACATCTGATGAGATTTTTCCAATGTGAGCGGTCGCGGATAGTCATGACCATTCACGGCTAGAAGGCTGCCGCTCGAGTAGAAAATCTATTCATGCGGCAGCAAAATAAACTCGAATAGCTGATTTTTCAGTGCAGAACGTGCTAACAGTGCTGGATCACAGCTTGAGCAGCGTGATATGCCTATTTATGCCCATTGGCGGAACTTTGCAGAATCTTGCTGAGTTTTCATGTAACTCCTTGAAATTATGCAGAGTTAAATTCGGTATGATTTCACTCCTTGATTTCAGGGCAGTAAAACAGGGCACTGCAGCCGCTGCGGCACAAGGAGGCCCCCAATTCTTCAGGAGCCCCACATTTATCCCAAAAACCTAGGGATAATTATGAGATGTTGAAGACCCAGCAGCCCTAATCACATTCTGAGTGGGGGTAGGGGGTGCACATACTTTTGCATTATGCCACTATGTGGTTTGTTTGCTTATGCTTATAAATGGAACCGAACGGGTGTCAATCTGGAGTAAGACAGCAAGATGGAATGCATAGGTGTGCAAATTTCCGATTTTTTTTCTCGCACATTCCATAATTGTTGGACATACTATGGGCCTCATTACAACCCTGGCGGTCAAAGACCGCCAGGGTTGTTTTGGCAATTGTACCGCCAACAGGCTGGCAGTACAATTTTCCATATTATGACCGTGGCGGTCGCGCCGCGGTCACACCGTCGGGACCAGCGGTTTCCCGCCATCGTTGTCCCGGCGGTTATAATCCGCCAGGGCAGAGCTGCTTGCAGTGCTGCCCTGGGGATTATAACTCCCCTTCCCGCCAGCCTGTCCATGGCGGTAGAGACTGCCATGGAAAGGCTGGCGGGAAGGGGAGTAGCGGGGCCACTGGGGGCCCCTGCACTGCCCATGCACTTGGAATGGGCAGTGCAGGGGCCCCCAGGCACAGCCCCACCTGCTTTTCACTGTCTGGACAGCAGACAGTGAAAAGCGCGATGGGTGGAGCTGCACCCGTCACACGGCCACAACACCACTGGCTCCATTAGGAGCTGGCTCCAATGTTACGGCCGATATCCCCGCTGGGCTGGTGAGTTTCCGCCCGCCGGCTCAGCGGGGATGTTGTAATGCGGCCGGCGGGATTGCGGCTGCATAGGCAGCCGCTCTGCAGTCCAACCTTGGAGGGTGGCCTCCGCCGCCAGCCAAGGTTGTAATTAGGGCCTATGTCTTCAAACCTTGCTCCCTAAACTTTTTCCTGTGGTTTTCTTTTCACTTTATAATTAGTAACTCGGCACCACTTTTGAGTTTTCAGAAAAAAATGATTGCCAACATCCATTCATTCTCAAAACTGCGAGGAAAAATATTTTAAGAGTAACTCACAAGAAAACTGTTCCTCCATTTTCACTAGCAACTAACACACTGAAGAATATACTACTAGCTTGTTAAAAAAGGAAAAATGGGAACCTCCACGAACTAAAGCTAAACCAAGAGATGGACTCCACACATGGCTTTTCTCACATAATACAAACCCAACATATCCGTAATGGAAAGTTTAAGTAGTAGATTAAGTAGCGCCCTCTCTCCATCCATTCAGGCACCATACTTATACTCACTGCTTACAGCAATTTTTCCTTAACAACAAATTATGCAAAATTATTCATTTTAAAATGTCAAAATTGTAATTGGTCTGAAAAAAAAACACAATCTGGCCTGCTACTGAAAGTACACCCACAGTATCACAACTGTATTGGTTTCTCAATTATGAAATGAAAATAGTACTGATACCTAAAAAATAATACTTTGAATCACACTGCTGTACCCGCTGAATCTTTTTGCTGGACGGTGCCTCGTATTTGAAATAAAGATGTAGATGGAAAATAGTGAAAACTCTTTTCATGTATTTTTAAAAATATTATCTATCATACTGTGTGGTAGCAGAAGTACAATATTCAGAAAATCAAATAACTTTCCTATAGATCTTCAAAATTATACAAGCTCTGTGAGTTGTGTAAAACGTGGTTAATGTGGCATACAGTCACTGATATCACAATATATCTCAAAGCATTAGTACATTTTGGGTATATTTACAAGAAAGTAGCACATCAAAGATGATGCGCCACTTTTCTTGCGCCCCCCTACCGGCACCTAACGACACCATGGTGGCACACCATGGCGGTCGTTAGTACAATAGCATCAACATGTTTGACGCTATTGTGGCTCTTTGCTACACTAAGGTAAAAAAAATTGACGCTAGTGCAGCAAAGCACAGGGGGGGCCCATAGCATATAATGGGTGTGTCGTTTAAATGCTCGTTCTGAGCAGGCATTAAAAATGACGGAAAAAATTATGCATTGAAATGTAAATTTCACTGTGCCATTTGTTCAGGCCTCCCTACTCCAGAACGCCCCCTTGCATACATAACGCCACATTAGCTTAAAAAATGACGCTAATGTGATGCAAGGAGGCGCAGGAGGCTTGTAAATATTCCCCTTTATTGGCAAAGCAACATTCTAGATTGATAATTGTTGGCGATAGTGATAGAAGACTGGCTAAAGAAAACAGATTTTTCCCTCTACACTGCATGGCCCCTTCATTAAAAAGTGACAATAAACAGATTGGTGTGTTGAGCACATGCCATACATACTAGGTAACCAACACGTTACAAGTCATTTTCTCCACAACACAGCTCAGGAGGGTGGATGCCTACAAAATGATATCTACATCATATGCAAGTCACAAATTTCAATGAAGGTAAAATAGCCTGGTAGGCTAATATACCTGATGTACAATTGTGTGTGTGTGTGTGGGGGGGGGGGGTGGTAGTGGTTACTTCAAGATTATTATACTAATTTGACATAACATAAATCTAACTACAAATCACAGCAGAGCGCATTAAAAAGAAAATGATTGTATCAGTAGGATTATAAACTGTGAGTGGGGTTATAATCTCTGTGGCATCCTATGTTTACTATAAGTGCAAAAAGTAACCACGCCTTTTCATATATGATCATTCTACCTGCCTTGGAAAAACACTTTTCTCAGGTAATGCTAGAATAAACATTTGTCTAGACACACTGATGTAGCCTGTTGATTGATGGAGAACATCAGTCAATAGATTCCAGCTGAGGTTGAAAACACAGTCATTATTTAGACAAATATCCAGTCAAATGGTCCCCGGTTCCCCATCAACTGAGGCCTGTAGCAACAGGGGACCAGATTTACCAACATTGGATGCAACCCAGCGCAGCTTGCTGTGCTGCGTTGCATGAAAGAGAGAGAGTGCAGAAATGCAACATAGCTACTAAAATGGCACATTACTGCTCTCTCATTGTATTTGGCACTTCAGGCATTCTACCTCTAATGCAGGCACCCTTGTGCCATGGTGCAAGGGTGACTGAGGTATGGACAGAATTTTTCCCTTCATGCACATAAACAATCCTTAAAGGCTTATTCCTCTTTCTATGTGCTGCAGAATATACCACACATTGAAAGAGAAAGTGACAAGGAGGAATTAAGATATTTCTCCTAGTTATGACTGGCTAGGTGCACATTTGTGCCACAAAACCTTGTTTACTGCCTTTACTAAATGTGGGTATGTATCAAAAGACATGAGTGGATGCATGGGAATGCCCATGCTCCACCCATGTAATGCTTACCAACGCAGTGTACTGCAATGCAGTGCAAGGTGCTTCCTCTGTTGTATTTCTTTTTTCTTTTCTAAGACATGCAAGGAGACACAAATGAGTCCTTTTATGGCTTCGTAAGTCCCGACTAGCATTTTGCATTGTTATGCAACCAGAACTCAAAATGTTAATAATCCTGGGCCCCAGTATTTTAGGGCTTAACAGGTAGGCAACATAATTTAAGCGAGACGTCCTGTAATTATAAACAGGCCCAGCTTCCCAGAACACAATAGTAAGTAAAATGCTTAACAGTTCAGCCTTGTACAGCTATAAATGCTGACCAATGATTACAGGCAGCAAATGTCCCAAAGCAGAAGCGGATAGTTTGCTTTCTTCCATGTCAACACAGGATGAAAAGTGACTTGCACAGACATTCGTGGTGTTGAGGAGAGAAGCACAGACCAGGAAGTCAAAGGACTCAAGTTTAGATCTGCACACACACATTTTTTTTTCTTTTGTTTCTCATCATGTACATTGCTGTATTTTTTTCATTTATCTTCAGTACACCATGAATCATAATGGATGTTTCTCCATCGGGCAGATACAGTAACATTAGCCCTCAGATAGACATCAGTGGAGACTATGGACATATTCAATGCTGGGTAGAAAGGTGGTCAGCCAGTGGTAAATGTGAGATGCACCAACCCAACAGAGTTGTGAGAAGGTATATATTATTATATCCAATGTTACTTAATATTAGGATAAGGAGATCTCAGTGTGACTTTTAAAATTAATATTAACATGAAAAGCTTGCAATATAATGTGTAATGGAGCTGCATAGAAAATGTGTTTGTATAGAAAATAATGTATGCGCTTGAAATGTGCCCAAGGGGAGTGGCCACAAATGTATACGAAGACTAATTAAAATTATAAATGATGAACTTATTATGCACTAATGTTTGAATTTGTATTAGCGTATCTTAACTAGAGACATGTATTAGGGTTTTGCTAAATTAACCACTAGGCCTTAGTTAGCAAGGGTCTGGGTCTTGCTGCCTGGTCTCATATTAATTGTGTTTTTCTAACGTGCAATGTGCAGTTTTCCTGAAGGACACGAAGCTGTACTTTTCCAGAAACTGGAGAGATGTGTGTAGCTGTAGTAAATTCTTTGTCATGGGACCCGACTTGCTCAAGGAGACATTCTTGCTGAATGCAACAGTGTAATTCGCAACAGGTGCAAGGTTGCCTGGACTAGGAGAAGACAATGGAACTACTGACTGGAGCGTAAAGTGTAACTTTTCTTACCTGACATTCCACCCGATGAAGACGTCAATCACAGGAGCCAATAAACTGTATGAGAACTGTGTTAGGTGAAAATTCTAGTAAGGTGTGTGGAGAATTATTGGACAGCGATAACGATGCACCAAATATTGCCCAATGGGAAATTAGAGACTTGTTCGACAGTTTTGATATACCGACGTGACCCAAGGAGAAATCAGCCATTACTTTGCCACTCTTGAAGCCATTCTTCGGCATTCTTCCTCACCAAACTTAGCCATTCTGAGAGACTTTGGGGGTCATTCTGACTTTGGCGGGCGGCGGAGGCCGCCCGCCAAAGTCCCGCCGGCAGAATACCGCTGCGCGGTCAAAAGACCGCCGCGGTAATTCTGAGTTTCCCGCTGGGCTGGCGGGCGACCGCCAGAAGGCCGCCCGCCAGCCCAGCGGGAAACCCCCTTCCATGAGGATGCCGGCTCCGAATGGAGCCGGCGGAGTGGAAGGGGTGCGACGGGTGCAGTTGCACCCGCCGCGATTTTCAGTGTCTGCGTGGCAGACACTGAAAATCTTGGTGGGGCCCTGTTAGGGGGCCCCTGCAGTGCCCATGCCACTGGTATCTGACCGCGGCTGTACTGCCGCGGTTAGAATGCCATGGGAGCATCGCCAGCCTGTTGGCGGTGCTCCCGCGGTCGTTGGCCCTGGCGGTCCATGACCGCCAGGGTCAGAATGACCCCCTTTGTCTTTAATCGTCTGATACTTTAAACCATCCTCATCCTACCCTTTGTCCGATATGCACTTCTCCTTATGAGGGAAGAGCCTTGTTCTCTATCTATGCCTAACTGAGACTTGCCTATCATATTCTGGCTGATGGTGAATCGACTGATGTCCTGAGGACCAAGACTGACACTGTTTGCTGACTCATTCGGATGGGTAACTATCTGATGAAATTGTAATTGTCTGTTTGCCTTTTCTTTCTAGGTACCAACTGCTCTTTTGATAGAGACCATAGTTAGATGTTTTCCAAATTCATGTTGCTAATTGTTTTGCATGAAGCCCAACATGCTGACGCTAATTCGAGGTTAGTTAAGGAGTTCCCTAATATCGGATGCAAAGAGACAGATGACTGAATTCTTGCTTTGTTAAATAATGTACTAATGATGCTCTGCTAAAGTTGACTCATGTTAATGTCGTGCTTTGTTCTAATGTTCATGATCTATGCTTTGATTAAGCTTTGTTCTGGTTGCCAAGTTATAGTGGTTTTGATGTGTTTGTTATTGTTGAAACTAATAAACATGATATTAGACTGTAACTAATAGGGAATAAATATCCTAAATCATAATTAGATTGTGTGGTTATTCATGGCTGAAAGGTCATAGTGCGTTCGTTGTATTGATCTATATTAATTGTTATTGATTAGCTTGATTAATTAATTATTGTGAATATTGATGGGGTTATTGACCTATTGATTGCGAAGATTAAGGATACCTCGTTCTGGGAAGTCTCCAAACGTTGTCAAAAGGTTCATCGGCCTAGACATGTCTCCTTGTAAGTTTACTTATCAAGGTTCCGACGCGTTATCAGTTTTGGTCGCAGAAGTGATGGTTTGGCCCTTTGGGGCCCCAGGACGAACGACCACTGTTTGAAAATTGTTTTAAATTGATGCAAATTGGAGAGATGATGTGCTCTTAAGTCCCGAATGGCTTTCTCAGAATCTCGGAGTTTGCTGAAGTGAGTTGGGTATGTTCTTGGCATTCTAGTGATAGTGTGAGTGACGTAGGGTTTGCACTTGCACAGCTTAAGCATACCACAGGTGAATTATGAGGTTTTTGAGGATTTTAGTCCAAGTGATGTTTTAGTAGGAGTGTGCGTACTCCGCAGTATGAGAGTAGGGAAGTTGGCGAACTTCATGTGAGTGTGGCGCTTTGTGATAAAACATTGTCCACGTGGTTGTTGGTGATGTATGGACCCCGCGTGGTCTAAGACTCCGGAGTATACTGATGTTTTATGTTGTAATTTGCGCGGTTTAATAGGTCGATGGTGAAATCGACGCGTCAAGTTTGAGTGAAAGTGAGTGAATGAAAACTTCGATGGAGATTTGGCGAGTTCTAAAGTGCACTAGTGACAACCCATTGACAAGTCGAGAGTAGAATTTGCGGGTCAAATTTTGCTTGCGAGTGCGGGATCTGAGACGGAGAGAGTAGCGGCCGAGGCTAAGCAAAATCTCTGTAAAGTTCTGAAGCGATTGTGTTACCCTTCCTGTAGTAAACCGGCAAATTTGAGTTTTGTTGGTGCTCGCAATACATTGCAGTAGTTTTGGTGTGAATCGAGAGTGAGGAAGACAAGCCACAAGACTTTGTCAGCCGCAGTGTGTATGAGTGTGACGTCATTGAAGCCGCGCTGGGATAGGTCGGTTAGTGAGAAGGGTCCAACACGGATTGGCAGCCGTCTGTGAGAGGCAATTGGTTGAGAAGGTAGGCGAAGAGAGTTCTGGGAATTAAAGTCACTTCCTGATTCGATTGTTAACAAAATAAAACACGCGAAATGACGTTTTTCAAGGCTCTAAAGAGCGCTTTGAGGGGAGATGTGTATATTACCGCAAGTGTTGATGAGCCTACACCGCCAGAGGACACACCGGCTTATGCCGTGATGGAGGAGAGGGGAGTCGTGCCATGTTTTTGGCTAAAGCAATGGTGCAAAATGACAGAGAATGAAGGGTGTTTGGCGTTTCCGGAGCACGGAACGTTCAATATAAGGATTTTTGAAAATTTGCAGAGGGTGTTAAATGAGGAAAAGCCACCTCCGAGGCCAGCACAGTTTGAGGCGCTAGCAATTTAGGAACTGATGGCAATATGACAACAGCAACAGAAATTTAAGAGGAGAATGGGGAAAGCAGAAAAGACACTAGCGGAGGCTAGGTTGGATAGCGCACAGAGGGTTTGGAGAAGAGAAATAATAGACGGAGTTAGGATGTTTCCAGCAATAGCTCAAGAAGGTGGAACCCAAGGAGGGAAAGCCACTTGTAAGACAGGTAAGGGTTCTAGCAAAGGCAAGGAGACTAAGAAGTCCTGGTCAGTGGCAGATGACTCAGATATGCCCTAGATGACAAAAGACCTAGTACTAGTGCAGGTCCTATAAATCTGACGCAGAATCAGGGGAATACAAGTACAGTACGGGTTAATACTGTTGCAACACCAGTTTCAGTGCAGAATAATGTTAGTGTGTCTACTGCTCCAGAGATGCAACCTCAGTTACAGCCACCACAGGTTCAGAGGCTTTACCCTGATGTCCCAACGTTAGCGACTACTACGAATTTGATGGTGCCGTCAGATCAGGCATATACGAGACCAAAGCTAATACAGACTGAGCCAACTCCACTTTTACTGCCACAGGCACAGCAACAATTGATACCGAATTACACCTCGATCACAGGACCGCAGTCAGCCATAGTACCAGGAATGAATCAGAATATGGGAGCTAATGCTCCACAGGTTTTGGGAAACAGGCAGCCGCCAGCCGCCATATCCTTACCTCTTACAGTTGGTCCACCAGTACCATTGTATGCACAGGCCAAGCGTAGTGTGTGTGGTCAGGGAATAATGACCAAATAAATGACAAGAGGAGGGTTTGTAGGGAGCTCTCAAGGGATGACTCCAGTGGAACAGACAATAGAGAGATCTAGATCTCTGTTAGACTTCAGTCCGATTGGGTTCCCTCCAGATACCATGAGACAATCAGGTTTGGGACTGCTGACTCTGCAGATCTCAAGTGCGAATGTACTGCAAATACCGATGATGCAGGCTGGAAATATCTCCTTGCAAGGTTTAACTGCACAACAACTGAATGAGTGGTTGGACAAGTTACATTCACCACAGACTACTCCTGCGACAGCAGAGCGGTTGGAAAGGGAAGAGTACCTGAATTTTGTGAGGTTGGGCATGGAGGCAAATTAACTAGTTGAAGGGAGCATGGGAGTGAACAGGCTAAAGTCATACACTGAATCAGAGTTGAGGTATTGGTGCCCGAAAATAACCAAAGAAGTGGGTAGGGTGCACCAGAGGTTGGCAAATTTGGCAGATAAATATGGAATAGATTTAGAAAATACAAAAAATCTGAAGAGAAGTTATAGATTAGATTTTGAGCTCAAAGATTTTGAACACATGAGGTCTACGGGGATGAAGGCACACCTCAAGGAGATACTGCAGAGTACACAAGTTTGGGGAGCATTAGAGGGGTGGGAAGGCAGATGGGCAAAGAAAAGAGACAAGAGGAAAAGTGACTGCATAGAGCAGCCAGCCAAAGCTTCACAGGATGTGGGTACGGTAAAGAAGTTACCGATGAGAGAGACAGCTGTAGGGGTTCTTGTCCATGTACCGTGGAGCAGAGGTGATATTCTGTCATTCACAAATGATTACCCCAGGCTGAGGGATAAGCCTTTAGAGTGGTACTAGCAGACAGATAGGTTTGTGAAGCTTGAGAAGTGTCTTTGGGAAGACCTGAATACACTCTTTGAGATCATAGTCCCAGCTGATTTGTAGCTTGAGTGCAAGAGAAGTGTGGATTGGCCAACTGCGGAACCGGCAAGGGATAGAGTCACAGGAGCACCGTCTCCTGAGGCGATGAGGTACTACTATAAGGTGATTGAGTTCTTGAAACAGAAGGTGTCGCTGTAAAATATTGATTGGCAAAAGATTGATCGAACGGCGCAGGAGGCCAAGGAGTCGATACATGCCTACTATGAGAGATTGTTGAAGGCGTTCAAACACTACAGTGGTACAGAAGTCATAGAGGCGAAGGACATGAATCACCTTGTATTCAGGTTTGTTGAAGGATTGAGGCCCGAGATTAGTCAGATGATCAAGAATCATTTTATTCTTTGGCAAGCGAAGCCGATTGACGAGGTGTTGCAGTATGCGAAGTACTGTAGTGATGAGACTGAGTTGAAGCAGAGAAAGTCGAAGGAGAAAGTGATGGTGATGCAAATAAAGGCAGCACAGTCAGGGTTGCAGGGAGGTTGTCTACAACAGATGGTGCAACAGCTGCAAGGAAACAGGATATTTCAGGCGCAAGTGAGAGGCAGAGGTCAAGGAGGTTTTGTGAACCGTGATCCAGGTTTGAATACCGTAGTAGTTCAAAATGATGTGCAGGGTATGAAGAAGGTGTTACCTTGTCATGCTTGCGGGGGCGCTGGACATTGGAAGCGGGAGTGCCCGATTATGGTGCAGGAGGGTGTTGTTTAACAAAGCAATGATGTTAATGCATTCCAAAATGTTAAGTGACCCAGAATGAGAGGTCCTAATCCGAACCTCGTGAATAACATAGTTCAGATGCAGGGACTTCAACCCATGCAACAAGTGCAGATGCCACGTGTACAACCAATGCAGATGCAGGAAATGCAACAGCAGATTCCCGTGGTACCTAGACAGCAAATGTAGTTGCCCTTAGCACCAATGGAACAGCAACAGGTGATGCTTCCTCAACAGGTCATAGGTCAAAGGATGAGTCAAAACAACACAGTACAACAGTTCCCATTGCGTGGTGAGAATGGAAGAAACGATGAATGGTCGGATGAGAGTTCAGATAGTGAGGAGTGCAGGCTTGCAGCGTCCTTAGAAGTAGATCAGAGAGGGCCTTATGTTTAGGGGAAGGTAATGGGTCACAAGGTTTCATTCTTGGTTGACACAGGAGCTACACGCTCTACAGTCAGAAGTGCAGAGGTTCCAAAACTGCCTCTTTTGGGACATACAGTTGAAGTAGTAGGAGTGGCGAATCAGCTCTTGACTAACCCGATCACAGATCCGGTCCAAGTTGAGCTTGGCACCTTTCAGGGGTTGCACAGGTTTGTGGTTTGCGATTCAAGTCCTGTGTCCCTACTGAGAAGAGACTTACTGTGCAAGACAAGATGTTCGATCACTTGTTCCAATGAGGGGATTGAGGTTCAGACAAACAGTGATGATGACGGGGATGACGGGCAGATCTCAGAGCCTGAAACGGAGACAACAGATAAGGAGTATCCTCTGATTAACTTCTTCCCAACGTTCACAGTGACTGATTTGCCAGCAGACTTGCAGGGGACAGTCATAGAGAAAGTGTGGGACTTGGCAGGAAAGGAAGTGGGACTGATAAAAGGAGTAGAACCAGTTAAAGTAAGTGTGAAGCCAAATGCTGTGTTTCCCCAAGTACCACAGTACCATATGGCGCAAGATGTTCTTATAAAGGTGGTACAATTAATTGCAGACTTTGTGAAACAGGGAGTTTTGAAAGAAATGATGAGCAGTCCATGTAACTCACCAATAATGGGCATTGGGGGGAAGTTTGAATTGTCCAAGACTTGAGAAAAATCAATGACATAGTGGTGAAATGTTGCCCAGTGGTGCCAAATCCAGCTGTGATCATGTTCCAGGTTCCATGCGAGGCAGAGTGGTTCACAGTAGTAGATTTGTCCCAAGCGTTCTTTTCTGTGCCTCTTCGTGAGGACAGTCAATTTCTTTTCAGTTTCAAATTCCTGGAAAAGGTTTACAATTGGTGTCATATTCCTCAAGGGTTTTCGAAATCACCTTCCATCTTCAATCAGATACTGAAGAAGGATTTTGAGTCATTGGAATTGCCTTTTCAATCAACTCTAGTACAGTACATCGATGATTTGTTGATTGCATCCAAAACGAGAGATGACTGCAAGTGTGATTCTATTGCCTTACTGAACTACTTAGGAAAGAATGGGCATAAGGTGTCCCCAAAGAAGCTGCAATATTGTCAGAAAGAGGTGAAACACCTAGGTCACCAAATTGAGAAAGGGTCAAGGAAGTTGTCCAGAGAAAGAGTGACTGCCCTGTTACAGATGAATCCCCCAACGACACGGAGAGATGTTAGAATGTTTCTGGGAATGGTGGGCTACTGTCGTCAGTGGATCCCGAATTTCTCAGTCATCTCCAAGCCATTGGTGAGACTGACGGTTAAGGATGGGCCAGATGTCATAACTTTGTCAGAAAAGGAAATGAAGGCGTTTACTGAGCTATGGGAGTGTATGTGCAGGGCTCCAGCTTTAGGTATGCCTGATTACACGAAGCCTTTTGTCCTGTTTTGTCATGAACGCAATGCATGTTCTTTGTCTGTGCTGACACAGGTCCATGGAGGTGTAGCATATTTTTCAGCTACTTTGGACCCAGTTGCAGCAGCCCTACCAGGTTGTCTGCGTGCAGTAGCAGCAGTTGGTCAAAGCCTCGCACAATGTGAAGGCATAGTGATGGGACATCCTTTAACAGTTATGGTCCCACACTCAGTTGAGATCTTGTTAACCCGTACCAAAATGCAACACATGACAAATGCAAGACTGACGAAATATGAGACGATTATATTGGTGTCACCAAATGTAACGTTGAAAAAATGTACAGTGCTGAACCCGGCAACTTTGCTTCCAAATGAAAACATAGAAGTTGAGGATGCTGAAGATGTAGAACATGATTGTCTTGAGGTTACAGAAATGTACACCAAACCGAGGCCTGACATTAAAGATACCCAATTGGAAGAAAATGACAAAATTATCTTTGTTGTTGGCTCATGCTTAAGAGACTCGGTAGGAGTGCTGAGAGCCGGATACGCAGTATGTACGATCTCTGGTATCCTAGAAGTGTCTTGGCTTGAGAGAGTATATTCTGCTCAAGTGGCTGAATTGGTTGCTCTAACTAGAGCTTGCCATGCTGCTGCTGAATTGAGAGTAACTATCTATACTGATAGCAGATACGGGTTTGGAGTTGTCCACAATTTGGCCAACTATGGTCACAGAGGGGCTTCCTGACCTCTTCTGGTTCTCCAGTGAAAAATGGCGAAAGAATTAAGGAGTTGTTGCACGGGATTCAGTTACCTCATGAAATTGCCGTGGTGAAATGCAGCGCTCATTTGAAATCACAAGACTTTGTTTCAATGGGAAATGGATATGCGGATCAAGTCACAAGGTTTTGCGCATTAAACTGTATATCGTTTAAAGATCAGTGGGAATTGTTACCTGAAACAGAAAATGAGACATGCACAGGTTACGCTTTAAGAGTGGTTCACACGTTGGAAGAATTAAAATTGTTGCAGGGACGGGCCAGCAGAGATGAGAAGCGTTCTTGGGTTAAGATGCAATGTGTACAAAGACCAGATGATTTGTGGGTTTCAGATGAAGGGAAAATGGTTTTGCCGAACATTCTCCTGTCACAGTTTGCAAGGTTTTACCACGGGCAAGCACATATTGGGAAAGATGCCTTGATCAGGTTGTTCAAAATTGACTGGTTTAACCCGAAATTCAGACAAGCTGCAGAAGTGATCTGTCACAGGTTTATCATCTGTCAGCAGATGAACGTGGGGAAAGGGACCGTGGTGAATTTGAGCCACATTGGGAGAGCAGGAGGTCCATTTAGCAGAATGCAATTGGATTTTATTGAGATGCCTGTGTTTGGAGGTCTGAGATACGTGTTGGTGATTGTGTGTATCTTTAGTCACTGGATTGAAGCTTACCTTACACGCAGGAATGACAGTCTCACAGTAGCGAAGCTGCTGCTTAGAGAATTGATACCGCGTTTCGGGTTTCCAATCTCTTTAGAATCAGATAGGGGAAGTCACTTCAACAACGAGGTGGTTAAACTATTATGTGCAGCATTGAACATTGAACAGAAGTTGCATTGCAGCTACCGCCCTGAAGCATCAGGATTAGTGGAGCAGATGAATGGTACTCTGAAGTCGAGAATGGCAAAGATGTGTGCAGCCAGAAATTTGAAATGGCCTGATGCATTGCCTTTGGTGCTAATGTCAATGGGAAATACACCTAACAAGAAAACAGGACTGTCTCCTCATAAAATTCTCATGGGCCGAGCTATGAGACTGCCTGTAGTGCCTGCGAATGCTCTTGTGAATATAACGGATGATATGGTGTTGGACTACTGCAAGGGTCTGGCTGACGTGGTCCGCTCTTTTTCTCACCAGGTGGAAGCTACCACAATGCCACCGATAAATGATCCAGGTCACAACCTGAAAGCTGGTGACTGGGTTGTCATCAAGAAACACGTGAGGAAGTTGTGTTTGGAGCCACGTTGGAAGGGGCCATATCAAGTAATACTAATGACTTCTACTGCTGTGAAATGTGTGGGAATTCCGAACTGGATCCACGCCAGTCATACAAAAAAGGTGACGTGTCCAACTGATGAGGAAGCTGAGTTGTTGAAAGTACCAACAACAGAGAAGGAAGTCTCAGGGCCGGAGAGTGATCGAAGGGGAACTGAGACAGAAGGAGAGCCCGTTGAGGATGGCTTGGTCACTCCAATAAGAGACAAAGGAGAAGAGACCCAGAGGGGTGACGGGGAGCCTATCTCAACTGAGGCGCCAGGAGGACCGAGTCAGAAGGAGGTTCTCCTGGAAGCAGATGAATGGGGACAAGAATTTGAGCCCCTGACAGACCCAGAAGGTGAAGGAGTTGAGGCAGAAGAGAGTCAGAGTGTTCAGAATCCTCCTGAGCAAATTGCAGGTCCATCAAGAGAAAACACCATAGAGTCAGAGGAGGGGGACGAGTTGCCACAAGGAAGATCAAAGACCAAAGAGACACTAAATGGAGATAAGTGGCCAGAATTGCAAGTGACTAAGGGAAAAGTGGTTGTCGACGATGCAATAGAGGAAGAAGTCGATACAACAAGGAGAGAAGACCTGAGTGAAGGAGCGTTGCAAGGTGATCGCAAGTTGAAACGAAAGAGAGTAGCAAACAGAAGGTACGCAGGTCCTGAATGGGCGTACGCAACGTCAGCCGAGTAGCAACAAGAGTTCTTGGCATTCTGTTTTGATCAAGAAGTCCCAGGTCAGTACTTTGGTACCTGAGTCTGGCCAGAGAAAGAGACTGTGTTGCTGGGAAAACTGAGTTAAAGACAACTGAGAAAAGAGACTGATAAATTACCGGATGTGACACTGTTAACCTGAAATGACTTTTGAGAACTGATTTTGACAAGCTGCTAACCTGAATAGACAAGGATCCTGGGAGTGAATGTGATAGCTGTAAATAATTGCTGAAGAGAGCTGTTTTAACTTTGCTGAAGAAAACAAAAAGGGCTTTAACCATCCTCTGTTGGTTGATTGTTTGAACTAATAATCCTTCACTTTCTGATTCTTTAAAGATCATGGCTAACACTAGAGATGATAATAGGGGAAGTAGGCATTGTAAATATTTGGGTGTTGGCTTGGGTGTTGTGTGTGTGATATTCATCATAGTTGTGATTGTGGGAATGCCATTTGTGGATAAGAGTGGGACTAACAATGCTACCACTCCTGAGACTGCTACCGTACTAACAGCGTGGGAGAGGTTTGACCAAGACACAAACTACTTGCATGAGAGAACTAATATTAAAGGGGAACTATCAACTAATGTTTTCTATCGTTTGCTGAGTGAGTATGTTGACACATTGGACGTAAGAGATTGTTTTGTGTGTACACAAATTCCTGTTTCGGTGCAAGAGGGAGCTACCTATCATAGTTTACCTCTAACGTATGGGATAAGTTGTAGTCTGTTACTAACGAGATTCTATAACCAGGAAGAGATTCAATATTTGTATTCATATTATGACCTTGTGTTTTCTTATGTGCCTATCATAGAGGATTTGAGTAGTGTGGCTAAATACTATAGCATAAAATTAGTTAAGGGGTTCTTTGAAGCAACACCAACAATTAGTACATCGTATGCACACCGCAATAATTTGACATGCTCGCTTACATCTGTAGAGAAAATCTTCTTAGATCACACGGAAGATAGAAGGAGGGCATTAAAGGGGAAGTTAGAGAAAGGATTGCAGCAGAGAGCTTTTGCTAGTAGTGAGAGTTATAGTGCAATTAGGGAACAAGGGAAATTAGCTTTAGATGCACTACACGTAGGCAGAATTTGCATAACGCGACCAAAGTCATACTATGACAATGTGTTTGAGGGAACGAGTGAATGTAAGCATGTATTTTTGTTTCAGAGTAAATGGACGTTCATGTTAAATAGACAGGATCCAGCAATCCCTCTGATCTATTATATATGTGGACTTAATGCTTGTTACCGTCTTCCAAAGGGATGGTATGGGACATGCTATTTGGGGATAGTTTCCCAAAGATATATCAACTGGATGATATGAAAAAGTTTCCGAAATTGTCTGAATTACATCGTACTAGACAAAGGAGAGAGATTGCTGCTGGTGTAGTAGGAGACATATTTGGGGCGTTATTTCCTTCAGTGGGAGTTATCTTAAACTCCATAAAGATTTGAAAGTTGTCTACTATTGTGGATAACATGCTGATAAATTTTACAGGAGCTATACTCTTGATGGGTACTGAACTTGCTGTGAAGAGGGCTATAACTCTTCAAAACAGGCTTGCTTTAGACCCTCTTTTAACGAAAAATGGCAGAGTTTGTAAAATGGTTAATGAGCGTCATTGCTGTGCTTACATACCTGACAATATTAACCCCTTCGCTGCCAGGCCTTTTCCCCCTCCTGTGCCAGGCCTTTTTTTGCCTATTTGGGGCAGTTCGCGCTTAGGCCCTCATAACTTTTTGTTCACATAAGCTAACCAAGCCAAATTTGCGTCCTTTTTTTCCAACATCCTAGGAATTTTAGAGGTACCCAGACTTTGTGGGTTCCCTTGAAGGAGGCCAAGAAATTGGCCAAAATACAGTGAAAATTTCGTTTTTTTTTTTAAAAAATGGAAAAAGTGGCTGCAGAAGAAGGCTTGTGAATTTCCCCCTGAAAATGGCATCAACAAAGGGTTTGTAGTGCTAAACTCAGCAGCTTCCTAGCTTTCAGGAACAGGCAGACTTGAATCAGAAAACCCAATTTTTCAACACAATTTTGGCATTTTACTGGGGCATACCCCATTTTTGCAATTTGTTGTGCTTTCAGCCTCCTTCCAGTCAGTGACAGGAATGGGCATGAAACCAATGCTGGCTCCCAGACACCTAACCATTTCTGAAAAGTAGACAAAATTCTGAATTCAGCAAGGGGTCATTTGTGTAGATCCTACAAGGGTTTCCTACAGAAAATAACAGCTGAAAAAGAAAAATATTGAAATTGAGGTGAAAAAAACATCAATTTTTCTCTACGTTTTACTCTGTAACTTTTCCCTGCAATGTCAGATTATGGAAACCAATATACCGTTACGTCTGCTGGACTCCTCTGGTTGCGGGGATATATAGGGCTTGTAGGTTCATCAAGAACCCGAGGAACCCAGAGCCAATAAATGAGCTGCACCCTGCAGTACATTTTCATTCTATACCGGGTATACAGCAATTCATTTACTGAAATATAAAGAGTAAAAAATTGCTATCAAGAAAACCTTTGCATTTCCAAAAAGGGCACAAGATAAGGTGCTGAGGAGCAGTGGTTATTTGCACATCTCTGAATTCCGGGGTGACCATACAAGCATGTGAATTATAGGGAATTTCTCAAATAGATGTATTTTTTACACACTCTCCTATATTTGGAAGGAAAAAATGTAGAGAAAGACAAGGGGCAATAGCACTTGTTTTGCTAATCTATGTTCCCCCAAGTCTCCCGATAAAAATGATACCTCACTTGCGTGGGTAGGCCTAGCGCCGACGACAGGAAACACCCCAAAGCGCAACGTGGACACATCCTAAATTTTGGAAAAAAACAGAGGTGTTTTTTGCGAAGTGCCTACCTGTAGATTTTGGCCTCTAGCTCAGCCGGCACCTAGGGAAACCTACCAAACCTGTGCATTTCTGAAAACGAGAGACCTAGGGGAATCCAAGGAGGGGTGACTTGCGGGGCTCGGACCAGGTTCTGTTACCCAGAATCCTTTGCAAACCTCAAAATTTGGCTAAAAAAACACATGTCCCTCACATTTCTGTGGCAGAAAGTTCTGGAATCTGAGAGGAGCTACAAATTTCCTTCCACCCAGCGTTCCCCCAAGTCTCCCGATAAAAATGATACCTCACTTGCATGGGTAGGCCTAGCGCCGGCGACAGGAAACACCCCAAAGCGCAACGTGGACACATCCTAAATTTTGGAAAAAAACAGAGGTGTTTTTTGCGAAGTGCCTACCTGTAGATTTTTGCCTCTAGCTCAGCCGGCACCTAGGGAAACCTACCAAACCTGTGCATTTCTGGAAACTAGAGACCTAGGGGAATCCAAGGAGGGGTGACTTGCGGGGCTCGGACCAGGTTCTGTTACCCAGAATCCTTTGCAAACCTCAAAATTTGGCTAAAAAAACACATGTCCCTCACATTTCTGTGGCAGAAAGTTCTGGAATCTGAGAGGAGCTACAAATTTCCTTCCACCCAGCATTCCCCCAAGTCTCCCGATAAAAATGATACCTCACTTGCATGGGTAGGCCTAGCGCCGGCGACAGGAAACACCCCAAAGAGCAACGTGGACACATCCTAAATTTTGGAAAAAAACAGAGGTGTTTTTTGCGAAGTGCCTACCTGTAGATTTTGGCCTCTAGCTCAGCCGGCACCTAGGGAAACCTACCAAACCTGTGCATTTCTGAAAACTAGAGACCTAGGGGAATCCAAGGAGGGGTGACTTGCGGGGCTCGGACCAGGTTCTGTTACCCAGAATCCTTTGCAAACCTCAAAATTTGGCTAAAAAAACACATGTCCCTCACATTTCTGTGGCAGAAAGTTCTGGAATCTGAGAGGAGCTACAAATTTCCTTCCACCCAGCGTTCCCCCAAGTCTCCCGATAAAAATGATACCTCACTTGCGTGGGTAGGCCTAGCGCCGGCGACAGGAAACACCCCAAAGCGCAACGTGGACACATCCTAAATTTAGGAAAAAAACAGAGGTGTTTTTTGCGAAGTGCCTACCTGTAGATTTTGGCCTCTAGCTCAGCCGGCACCTAGGGAAACCTACCAAACCTGTGCATTTCTGAAAACTAGAGACCTAGGGGAATCCAAGGAGGGGTAACTTGCGGGGCTCGGACCAGGTTCTGTTACCCAGAATCCTTTGCAAACCTCAAAATTTGGCTAAAAAAACACATGTCCCTCACATTTCTGTGGCAGAAAGTTCTGGAATCTGAGAGGAGCTACAAATTTCCTTCCACCCAGCGTTCCCCCAAGTCTCCCGATAAAAATGATACCTCACTTGCGTGGGTAGGCCTAGCGCCGGCGATAGGAAACACCCCAAAGCGCAACGTGGACACATCCTAAATTTTGGAAAAAAACAGAGGTGTTTTTTGCGAAGTGCCTACCTGTAGATTTTGGCCTCTAGCTCAGCAGGCACCTAGGGAAACCTACCAAACCTGTGCATTTCTGAAAACTAGAGACCTAGGGAAATCCAAGGAGGGGTGACTTGCGGTGCTCGGACCAGGTTCTGTTACCCAGAATCCTTTGCAAACCTCAAAATTTGGCTAAAAAAACACATGTCCCTCACATTTCTGTGGCAGAAAGTTCTGGAATCTGAGAGGAGCTACAAATTTCCATCCACCCAGCGTTCCCCCAAGTCTCCCGATAAAAATGATACCTCACTTGCGTGGGTAGGCCTAGCGCCCACGAAAGGAAAGGGCCCAAAACACAACGTGGACACATCACATTTTTTTATAAAAAGCAGTGCCTACCTGTGGATTTTGGCCTGTAGCTCAGCCGACACCTGAGGAAACCTAGCAAACCAGTGCATTTTTGAAAACTAGAAACCCAGGGGAATCCAAGATGGGGTGACTTGCGGGGCTCTGACCAGGTTATGTTACCCAGAATCCTTTGCAAACATCAAAATTTGGCCCAAAAAACACTTTTTCCTCTCATTTCGGTGGAGGAGCCACAAATTTCCTTCCACCCAGCGTTCCCCTAAGTCTCTCGATAAAAATGGTACGTCACTTCTGTGGGTAGGCCTAGCGCCCACAAAAGGAAATGACCCAAAACACAACGTGGACACAACATATTTTTTCACAGAAAACAGAGGTGTTTTTTGCAAGGTGCCTACCTGTGGTGTTTGGCCTGTAGCTCAGCCGGCCCCAGGGGGGGGGCAGAAATGCCCTAAAATAAATTTGCCCCACCAACCCCCACCCTCCCCCGCCGGGAGCGACCCTTGCCTACGGGGTCGCTCCCCCTGCGTGACATTGGCGCCAAAAAACAAATCCCCGGTGCCTAGTGGTTTCTGCCCCCTTGGGGGCAGATTGACCTAAAATTGGCCAACCTGCCCCCAGGGGGGCAGAAATGGTCTAAATACAATTTGCCCCCCCAGGGGAGCGACCCTTGCCTGATGGGTCGCTCCCCATCTCTAAAAAAAAAAAAAACACAAAAAAAAAATTGCCCTGGTGCCTAGAGTGTTCTGCCCCTCCCCCCGGGGGCAGTTCGGCCTAATAATAGGCCGATCTGTCCCCCGGGGGGGCAGAAATGGCCTAAAATAAATTTGCCCCCCCAACCCCCACCCCCCCCCCCGGGAGCGACCCTTGCCTACGGGGTCGCTCCCCCTGCGTGACATTGGCGCCAAAAAACAAATCCCCGGTGCCTAGTGGTTTCTGCCCCCTTGGGGGCAGATTGACCTAAAATTGGCCAATCTGCCCCCAGGGGGGCAGAAATGGTCTAAATACAATTTGCCCCCCCAGGGGAGCGACCCTTGCCTGATGGGTCGCTCCCCATCTCTAAAAAAAAGAAACAACAAAAAAAAAAAACACAAAAAAAAAATTTGCCCTGGCGCCTAGAGGTTTCTTCCCCCCCTGGGGGCAGATCGGCCTAATAATAGGCCGATCTGCCCCCGGGGGGGCAGAAATGGCCTAAAATAACTTGCCCTCCCCCCCCAGGGAGCGACCCTTGCCTAAGGGGTCGCTCCCTTTGCGTGAAATTCACGCAAAGAAAAAACTCCCTGGTGTCTAGTGGTTTCTACCCCTCTTGGGGGCAGATTGGCCTCATCAAAATAGGCCAATCTGCCCCCAAGGGGGGCAGAAATGGGCAAAATATAATTTCCCCCCAGGGGAGCGACCCTTGCCTGATGGGTCGCTCCCCATCTCTAAAAAAAAGAAACAACAAAAAAAAAAAAAAAAAAAAAAAAAATTTGCCCTGGCACCTAGAGGTTTCTTCCCCCCCTGGGGGCAGATCGGCCTAATAGTAGGCCGATCTGCCCCCAGGGGGGTCAGAAAAGGCCTTCCCGAAAATATGCCCCCCCTGGGAGCGACCCTTGCCCAAGGGGTCGCTCCCTTTTGTCAATAACAATAAAAAAAAAAGAATCCCTGGTGTCTAGTGGTTTCTACCCCCCTTGGGGGCAGATTGGCCTCATCAAAATAGGCCAATCTGCCCCCAAGGGGGGCAGAAATGGCCAAAATATAATTTTCCCCCAAGGGGAGCGACCCTTGCCTAAGGGGTCGCTCCCCACCAAAAAAAAAAAAATGAAAAAAAAAAAAAAAAAATGGTCCCTGGTGCCTAGAGGTTTCTGCCCCTTTTCAAAAAAATGCCCCCCCTGGGAGCGACCCTTGCCCAAGGGGTCGCTCCCTTTTGTCAATTTCAATAAAAAAAAAATCCCTGGTGTCTAGTGGGGTTTCAAAAGCCGGATTGCAAGCAATCCGGCTTTTGAAACCCTCGGAGGGACTTCTATTGGAAGGAAATACTTTTCCTTCCCTTTGAAGCCCCTCCGGGCCTCCCATCGATTGAAAGAGAAATGCTTTTGCATTTCTTTTTCAATCGCGCTGGAAGCAGAGCTTCCAGCGCGACGAGGGAGGCCCCTGTGACACATCAGCGCGCACGCTGACGTCACGGGGGGGTTGGGGGGGTCGGGGGTTGAAGGGGAAGGTCTTCCCCTTCCATCCCCGACTTGGGGGGGGAGGGGGGTGCACGGGGGGCGCGCTAGCGCGCCCCCAAGTTCCCCTGTGCCATGGACGAGATGATCTCGTCCAAGGCACAGGGGAACTGTAGCCTTGGACGAGATCATCTCGTCCAAGGCACAGAAGCGGTTAATGAGATTAGAAGTATGCTTACTAATTTAACAAGAGATAGTACAGATTTGAAGGAAATGAAAGAGCCAGGTGTTTGGGAAAAGGTTGGAAAGGGGCTTGCTAAAGTGGGGAATTGGTTTAGTAATATTTGGCATGGGATATTGGCAAAAATATTAGAAGGAATATTGATTGTTTTAGCTTGCTTATTTGGATTATGGCTATCATGCAAAATTAGTAAAAGGATTAAACTGAAAATGGCGAAAAATAATAAGAGGAGGGAAGAAAATAAAAGGGAAAAATTGTTCAGAGCAAAATTAGAAGGGGAGCGATTGAGAGAAGAAATTGAGATGAGGGAATTCTAGGATGCAGATTGTAAGGGAAAAATTTGTGTGATGACAAGAGTCATCAGAGGAGATATTGTGGGAATGTGACTTTCAAAATGAATATTAACATGAAAAGCTTGCAATATAATGTGTAATGGAGCTGCATAGAAAATGTGTTTGTATAGAAAATAATGTACGCACTTGAAATGTGCCCAGGGGAGTGGCCACCAATGTATACGAAGACTAATGAAACTTATAAATGATTAACTAATTATGTACTAATGTTTGAATTTGTATTAGCGTATCTTAACTAGAGTCATGTATTAGGGTTTTGCTAAATTAACCACTAGGCCTTGGTTAACGAGGGTCTGGGTTTAGCTGCCTGCTCTCATATTATTTGTGTTTTTCTAACGTGCAATGTGCTGTTTTCCTGAAGGACACAAAGCTGTACTTTTCCAGAAACTAGAGAGATGTGTGTAGCTGTAGTGAATTCTTTCTCATGGGACCCGACTTGCTCAAGGTGACATTCTTGCTGAATGCAACAGTGTATTTCGCAACAGGTGCAGGGTCGCCTGGACTAGGAGAAGACAATGGAACTACTGACTGGAGCGTAAAGTGTAACTTTTCTTAACCGACATTCCACCCGAGGAAGACATCAATCACAGGAGCCAATAAACTGTATGAGAACTGTGTTAGGTGAAAATTCTAGTAAGGTGTGTGGAGAATTATTGGACAGAGATAACGATGCACCAAATATTGCCCAATGGGAAATTAGAGACTTGTTCGACAGTTTTGATATAACGGTGTGACTCGATGAGAAATCAGCCATTACTTTGCCACTCTTGAAGCCAATTTTGCCATTCTTCCTCACCAAACTTTGCTATTCTGAGAGACTTTGGGGGTCATTACAACATTGGCAGTAAAAGCCGCTTACTGTCGTGCAGAAGACCGCCAACACACAGCCGCGGCCGTGGAATTCCGCCACAGCTATTATGACCCACATCTCGAAATCCGACAAAATTCAGACACCCACACAAGTCCGCCACACCAATGGTCAGTGATAAACTGGCGAAAACAAAACCTCCACCGTCACGCCAACAGAAATACTTCCATGCTATCACAACCCACGAATCCACGCGACGGTCTTTCAACCGCGGTATTCCATTGGCGGTACACACCACCACGCTCAAAATACACACACATCTCCAAAACATCACCACATTGTACAATTCGAAAGACACACACCTGAGACACATACACACACCACTCCCAAACACTCAATACTATATAAAACACACACCCACATCACCCACAAACCCCTACGACAACAATTGAGAACGAAGCACAGAGAGAGACACCACCATCCACAAACTAGCAGCCACAGACACTCAACACCATCACCCACACAACTTCCACGCACAAAACACCACACACCACTACATATCACCACACTTATCACCACAAACACCACCCCACACATCACCTACACCACCCCATGGCAAAATTCACCCCAGGTTCTCGGAGGAGGAGTTCAGGGTCATGGTGGAGGAAATCCTATGGGTAGAGCCACAGCTATTTGGCTCACAGGTGCAGCACACCTCCATAGCTAGGAAGTTGGAGCTATGGCAAAGAATAGTCGACAGGGTCAACGCAGTGGGACAGCACCCAAGAAATCGGGACAACATCAGGAAGAGGTGGAACGACCTACGGGAGAAGGTGCGTTCCGTGGTCTCCAGACACAACATCGCGGTACAGCGGACTGGCGGCGGACCCCCACCTCCTCCCCTACAACTAACAACATGGGAGGAGCAGGTCTTGAAAATTCTGCATCCTGAGGGCCTCGCAGGAGTCGGTGGAGGAATGGACTCTGGTAAGTCAAATCTTAACTATCATATCACCCACCCTACCTGCATGCTATCACATACCCCCACCCTCGTCCCCACCCCTGTCACTCCAACTCCTCACAAATGTACCAATATCACAAACCACACATCCCAACACCAAGCCCTGCATGCAAAAACAAAGCATGGACACCCATCACTAAAGCATGCACACTGCACATACCCATAACACCCCCCTCAACCATCATCACACAAGCCCACACACAGGAATGCTAGCACTGGGGTACACGGTCACCCACCCATTGCACACCATGAAACACACAGATGCAATAATCATGCCTTTCCACCCCTGCAGGACCACTACCCAACGTCACCAGACAGGAGGGTCCAGACATCTCCACCCCACCCACAGAAGGGTACCACAGTGATGACAGCAGCTCTGTCCACCTGGATCTAGATGACCAGCCCGGACCATCGTGGGCCTTGGGACAGTCGGTTCCCCTCACACAGGCACAGCCCACCACAGACCTTCCCCCCTCTGGAAACACCAGCACAGTACCCACCCAGTGGGCCCATACCTCCGTCCCCAGGACACGTCAATCAGCTGTGTGTCCACCACTACAGGGAACCCAGGATAACCTCCCACCCCAACAACAACAGGGACCTGGGGGCAGTGCTAGTGGGCAAACGGTCCAGGGGACGGAGGCACAGGAACACAGGGGAACTGGGAGGGCTGCTGTGCGACAGGGGGCGGACAGGCCTAGGGGAACCCACTCTCCACGAGGCACTCTCCTCCATCATGGGAGCATACCACCACTCCCAGGAGACGATGGCAACGGTCCTGGCCAAGTTTCAGGAGACCCAGCGCATGCACGAGGAACAGTATTTGGGGTTCAGGGAGGAACTCAGAACCATCAGTTCCGCCCTGGGCACCATCGTAGGGGTGCTGAAGGAAATACTCAACACCAGGAGGGACACTGTGGCACTCCAAGGGGCCCCTGACACTAGCATGGACGATGAACTGCCCACCACCTCCGCCGGCGCTAGTGGACAGGAGGCACTGCCACAGGACCACCACACCAGCACCCCCCCCCTGCAGACGGAGAACCACCCCGCAAGCGGTCCCTGAGAACCCGGAACAAGACAGAGCACGATCCCAAGACCCCCGCCAAGAAATAAGACCACCCTGATTGTCATCCTACTGTCCCACTTTGTAACCCTGTCCATATTGGAACTGCCCCAGCTCCACTTCCTATGCCCATATGGGCAATACACCTGTGAGACTAATAGACTGGACTCTGACATGGACATTCCTCCACCATCACCCCTCACCATTTTACACTGCAATAAACACACTTGAAGCACAAAACAATCTGGAGTCAGTCTGTGATTTTGAAAATGTGTATTAGCAATGACAGTGACAAAAAGCGTTCTCAAATGTAACGTCAACATACCTATGTCACACATCTCAAGTCCATGAGGAATCTAAGCAGATGACACACGTTGGAAACCACACCTGTGAAACCGTAATGGAAATGTACAACTCAGTTACCATATACTGGTTGAAATCGACAGACAGGATAGAGGATAGAAGTGTGAAAGTACTTGTAGTAGGCAGGAATGTATTCTCACCTGTGTGTCACTGGAAATATTGGTGGATAACTGAGTCCCTGTTGTCAATGTCTTCTTCCTCTGCTTCCTCCTCATCACTGTCCACAGGCTCCACAACTGCCACAACACCGTCATCTGGACCATCCTCCTGCAGAAAAGGCACCTGTCGTCGCAAAGTCAAATTATGAAGCATACAGCAGGCCACGATGATCTGGCACACCTTCCTTGGTGAGTAGAATAGGGAACCACCTGTCATATGGTGTCACCTGAACCTGGCCTTCAGGAGGCCGAAGGTGCGTTCGATCACCCTCCTAGTCCGCCTATGGGCCTCATTGTAGAGTTCCTCTGCCCTGGTCCTGGGATTCCTCACTGGGGTCAGTAGCCATGACAGGTTGGGGTAACCAGAGTCCCCTAATAGCCACACCTGGTGCCTCTGGAGTTGACCCATCACATAAGGGATGCTGCTATTCCGCAGGATGTGGGCGTCATGCACTGAGCCAGGGAACATAGCATTTACCTGGGAGATGTACTGGTCTGCCAAACATACCATCTGTACACTCATCGAATGATAACTCTTCGGTTCCTGTACACCTGTTCACTCCTGTGGGGGGGGACCAGAGCTACATGGGTCCCATCAATGGCACCTATGATGTTGGGGATATGTCCAAGGGCATAGAAGTCACCTTTCACTGTAGGCAAATCCTCCACCTGAGAGAAAACAATGTATCTCTGCATGTGTTTCAGCAGGGCAGACAACACTCTGGACAACACGTTTGAAAACATAGGCTGGGACATCCCTGATGCCATGGCCACAGTTGTTTGAAATGACCCACTTGCAAGGAAATGGAGCACTGATAGCACCTGCACTTGAGGGGGGATTCCTGTGGGATGGCGGATTGCTGACATCAGGTCTGCCTCCAACTGGCTACACAGTTCCTGGATTGTGGCACGGTCAAACCTGTGGGTGATGATCAAATGTCGCTCCTCCATTGTCAACAGGTCCACCAGCAGTCGGTACACCAGAGGATTCCGCCATCTCCTCACATGTCCCAGCGGACGGTGCCTAGGAAGGACAACAGCGACCACAGAGTCAAACAACTCAGAGGTATGTACCACAGTCTACACAGAACACTAATCATAATCCAAAAAGTTGCCTGTATGTGTGTTGAGTCTAGGCCTAGGTATGTGTGACGCACTTAAAAATGAAGCCATGTGGGCCCCTGAAATGGCGGCTACCTGACCTCTAAAGTGCGACAATGGGATGTGAGGTAATGCTGCATTGCTTAACATTGGACCCTATGGGTCCCAAGAGGCAATGACAAAGTGCGCCAGGAGTGATGGTACGCACCGCCGCGGATGTCCCCGCCGCGGACGTGACCGCCATTTTCTATCTGTTCAATCACTCGATACCTGATCTTCGACAGGAGAGGACCTACACTGCAAGTGCTGCTGTGACCTCGGTCTGGAAGAGACAATGGCTCGTGCGTCTGGGGAAAGGTCCCCTACCTTCACTGCAGAGGAGTTGGAGAAGCTCGTGGACGGGGTCCTCCCCCAGTACACGCTACTCTACGGTCCTCCAGACCAACAGGTAAGTACACAGGGAGCACGTTGAATGGGCTATGCCTGAGTGGAGAGGGCTGGTTGTAAGAATGAAGGGGGCACAGTTCTGCGTGCACGAAGTACTGTGAATGCATGTGCCACATGGCAAGGGTAGGGATGTGGGCCACTCACTTCGTCAGTGCAGTTGGTAATGGCTTCTCTTCTTTCCCTGTACATTTCATTTAGGTCAGCGCCCACCAGAAGGAGGATATTTGGCGTTCCATCGCCAAGGACGTCCGGACCCTGGGGGTCCACCACAGACGGAGCACCCACTGCCGTAAAAGATGGGAGGACATTCGCCGCTGGAGCAAGAAGACGGCGGAGGCTCAGCTGGGGATGGCCTCCCAACGTGGGAGGGGTGCCCTTCGCACCATGACCCCCCTGATGTTCCGGATCCTGGCGGTGGCCTACCCTGAGTTGGATGGGCGCTTGAGGGCATCACAGCAGACACAAGAGGGTGAGTACAACATCATTCTGCGTACTTTGCGCGCAGTGAAGGTGTCTGGGTGGGAGAGAAGGGCTATGGGTTTCCCTAGGCCAGGGCAAGTTCCGTAGGCTAGGCCCCTCCGTAATGCAGGCTATGTGGCACCCCACCTCTGTAGAGTGCCAAGTACAGGTATACATGCCCCTGTGTCATCTATGTGTGCAGATGTCGACCATAGCCATGTAGGCCATATCCCAGGAACTGCATCTGTAGAGCCCAACAGCGCGGCGTAGTGCAGGGGGCTGCTGTGTCTGTACTGTCCGCCAACGGTAGCGGTAAGCCATGCACTCAACCTGTCTTTCTTCTGTCGTCCCCCCCCTTTTTGTGGTCTCCCTGTTCTTGTGTGCATCAGCATCATCAGGCGGAGGTACAGTGGCACCAGAGCACGAGGGAACTGCATCCCACATGACCATGGAGGGCCACACCATGGACTCTGAATACACCAGTGGGACGGAGGGCGAGGGGAGCTTCACGGCGGTCACAGGATCTGCAACCAGCGACACGGACTCGTCCTCCGATGGGAGCTCCCTTGTGGTGGCGGCAAAATCTGTGCCCCCCACTTCTACAGGTACAGCCGCCACCACCCCTACCAACACCGCCCTCCCAGCAGCCCCTCAGCCTTCGCCCCATGCCCGCTCACCCAGGAGGGTGGGCATCACCTTCACCCCAGGCACCTCAGCCCCTGCCCCTGTCACCTCTGCTGCCCTCCGTGAGGAGGCCATTGACCTCCTCAGGTCCCTCACTGTTGGGCAGTCTACCATTTTGAATGCCATCCAGGGTGTAGAAAGAGAATTGTAACACACAAATGCATTCCTAGAGGGCATTCTTTCTGGTCAGGCTGCACTTCATCGAACCCTGCAAACTCTGGCCTCAGCACTGATGGCAGCCATTGTCCCTGTCTCTAGCCTCCCCCCTCCAACTTCCTCCACCCAGACCCAATCCCCTGTACCCCAGCCTATCCCAAGCACACCATCAGACCAGCATGCACACACCTCACCACACAAGGGAAGCTCAGGCAAACATAAGCACCACACATCCCACAGGCACTCACACAAGCATCACACACATACAGACACACCAACATCCACTGCCTCCACTGTGTCCCCCTCCTCGTCGTCTCCTTCCTCCCTCTCAGTCTCGTCTACACTCTCACCTGCATGCACTACCACTACAGCCACTAGGTCCCGCACCAGCACACCCACCACCGCTCACGTGCAGTCACCGCCCCCACTACCATTTACACGTCCCCTGTGTCCTCTCCCAGTGTGTCTGTGACGCCCCCTCCCAAAGTACACAAACACAGGCACACACCCACCCAACATACATCCACCTCACGACAGCCTCCAGCGCATGCACCTGCACCCAAAGCCACAAAAGTTACACCTCCTACAACCACCTCCTCTTCCTCCACTCCCAAACCCCCTCCAGCTACCCGTCCCAGTGTTCCTAAGAAACTTTTCCTGACCAAGCTTGACCTCTTTCCCATCCCCCTCCAATTCATAGGTCCCGTACAAGCACCTCAGCCAAAAAATCTCCGGGACCAGTGGTGCCTGTTGTTACAGGTATGTGGAGTGCACCGGGCACCAGGGCAGCCAGTGTGACACGGAGCCACAGCACAGCCGGTCCCCCCCCCTGTGAAGCACCAGAAGTTGGACAGTGCCCGGCGGGAGAGTGGGAAGACTACAGCCAGCAAACTGCTCACAAGGGTCCCGGGGGAAGTGTCGACTCAGCTGTGACTCCTCCCAAGGTGGGGAAGGGGCAGAAGAAATCGCCAAAGTCTGGGAGGAGCAGCACGGCGGAGAAGACCGCCATCATCGCCGCTGCCCAGGAAGCCACCGCCAGAGTCAGTGCCCAGGAGGGCAGCCCGATCGTCAGTGGCCAGGAGGCCACCGGCAGAGTCTGTGCCCAGGAGGGCAGCCCGATCGTCAGTGGCCAGGAGGCCACCACCAGAGTCACTGGCCAGGAGGCCACCATCAGAGTCAGTGGCCAGGAGGCCAGCGCCAGCCACAGCCCAGCTTCCCAGGAAGGCCCCGGCAGCCACAGCCCAGCTGCCCAATGAAGGACCGCCAGCCCCAGCCCAGCTGGGCAATGAAGGACCGCCATGGCAAGCACCGCTGAATAGGGAAAGCACCATTGAACAGGTCAGAAACTGCAAACTCAAGCACCGCTGAACAGGGCAAAGACCGCCATGGCAAGCTCCGCTGAACAGGGCAAGCACCGCTGAACAGGGCAGAAACTGCAAACTCAAGCACCGCTGAACAGGGCAAGCACCGCCAAGTCAAGCACCGCTGAACAGGGCAAGCACCGCTGAACAGGTCACTGCAAACTCAAGCACCACTGAACAGGGCAAACACCGCCAAGTCAAGCACCGCTGAACAGGGCAAGCACCGCTGAACAGGTCAGAAACTGCAAACTCAAGCACCGCTGAACAGGGCAAAGACCGCCATGGCAAGCTCCGCTGAACAGGGCAAGCACCGCTGAACAGGGCAAGCACCGCCAAGTCAAGCACCACTGAACAGGGCAAGCACCGCCGAACAGGGCAAGGACCGCCAACTCAAGCACCGCTAGCCCATGAGCGGCAGGGGCAGTGACGCAACTGGGACCATCACAGGGTGAGTGATGTACTCTGGGCACCAGTCCCCCTCCAGAACCAGTGGAGACATCCATCCACTCCGTCTGTCCTGCACAGGATGAAGCACTCTGGGCACCAGTCCCCCTCCAGAACCAGTGGAGAGATACATCCACTACCTCAGTCCTTGGCAGGATGAAGCACTCTGGGCACCAGTCCCCCTCCAGAACCAGTGGAGAGACACATCCACTACCTCAGTCCTTGGCAGGGTGAAGCACTTTGGGCACCAGTCCCCCTCCAGAACCAGTGGAGAGATACATCCACTACCTCAGTCCTTGGCAGGATGAAGCACTCTGGGCACCAGGCCCCCTACAGAACCAGTGGAGACTCTTATCCACTTGAGAGACTGTGGCTTTGCACTCCCCATGATAAAGAAGTGGGCAACCCACCCACTGTAGAGACTTGAGAGACTGTGGCTTTGCACTCCCCAGGATGGAACAGTGGGCAACCCACCCACTGTAGAGACTTGAAAGACTGTGGCTTTGCACTCCCCAGGATGGAACAGTGGGCAACCCACCCACTGTAGAGACTTGAGAGACTGTGGCTTTACACTCCCCAGGATGGAACAGTGGGCAACCCACCCACTGTAGAGACTTGAGAGACTGTGGCTTTACACTCCCCAGGATACATCAATGGGCATGGAGCCCCCTCGTGGATCTGGCGCGGTGCACTCATCTGGCTGAGGTGCCCCCCCTTCCCTTCCCCCTGAGGTGCCTGTTGTATATCTATCTGATGCCCCAGCAGTGTTCTCTCCGTTTTGATCAGGTATCGTGTGTGGGCCTCGCCCATGCATTTTGGGCCCAGTGGTCCACGGACAATGACTTGTGCATTACCTGCACTACTGATCGTGGTGTATATTTTGTTTTATGTGTATATATATATATGTAGATATTTGGTTACTGTATTTTCATATATTACAAGGGTTCCACTCATTTCCTTTGGTCTTTGCATTCTTCCGGGGGTGTTGGGGGTTGTTACTGTGATGTTTGGATATGCATTGGTGTGTGTGTTGGAGTGGGTGAGGGTCGGGGTGGGGGTGGGGGTGTTGCGTGTGTGTGTGTCCCTGTCTTTTGCCTCCCCCTCCCCTATGTCGTAGGTGCAGTACTCACCGTTGTCTTCGCCGCCGGCGTTGATGATTGTTGTATAGGAGCAGGAAGACTAGTGCAGGAAGAATATGGAGTTCCGGCTCCATGGTGCCCTCCTTCCTCATGGAGTGTGTAGAGGTGAGCGTTTTCCCTTTGAAATGGCTGTTTCCGCCGTGTTTTTATCCGCGGTGAATCCGCCCCGGAAAAGGTGGCGGACTGGTAGGTTGTGATACTGTGGGCGGTACTTTGTCTCACACCTGTCTGTTGGCGGTGACCGCCGCGCTGTTTGTCTGTACTGCCGTGGCAGTCGGAGTGTTAAAGTGGCTGTCTTTGTTGGCGGTTTCCGCCACAGTCATAATTCCCATTTTTTTACCGCCGGCCTGTTGGCGGTCTTACCGCCGCTTTAACACCGTCCGCCAGGGTTGTAATGACCACCTTTGTCTTTAATCGTCTGATACTTTAAACCATCCTCATCCTACCCTTTGTCCGATATGCACGTCTCCTCCTTATGAGGGAAGAGCCGTGTTCTCTATCTATGCCTTACTGAGACCTGCCTATCATATCCTGGCTGATGGCGAATCGACTGATGTCCTGAGGACGAAGACTGACGCTGTTTGCTGACTCATTCGGTTGGGTAACTATCTGATGAAATTGTAATTGTCTGTTTGCCTTTTCTTTCTAGGTACCAACTGCTCTTTTGATAGAGACCATAGTTAGATGTTTTCCAAATTGATGTTGCCAAATTGTTTTGCTTGAAGCCCAACATGCTGATGCTAATTCGAGGTTAGTTAAGGAGTTCACTAATATCGGATGCAAAGAGACAAATGACTGAATTCTTGCTTTGTTGAATAATGTACTAATGATGCTCTGCTAAAGTTGACTCATGTTAATGTCGTGCTTTGTTCTAATGTTCATGATCTATGCTTTGAATAAGTTTTGTTCTGATTGCCAAGTTATAGTGGTTTTAATGTGCTTGTTATTGTTGAAACTAATAAACATGATATTAGATTGTAACTAATAGGGAATAAATATCCTAACTCATAATTAGATTGTGTGGTTATTCATGCCTGAAAGGTCATGGTGCATTTGTTGTATTGATCTATATTAATTGTTATTGATTAGCTTGATTAATTAATTATTGTGAATATTGATGGGGTTATTGACCTATTGATTGCAATGTTAAAGGATACCTCGTTCTGGGAAGTCTCCAAACGTGGTCAAAAGGTTCATCGGCCTAGACGTGTCTCCTGGTAAGTTTACTTATCAAGGGTCCGACGCGTTATCACCTGTAGCAACAGAGGACCGGATTTACCAACATTGGATGCAACTCAGCACAGCTTGCTGTGCTGCGTTGCATGAAAGAGAGAGAGTGCAGAAATGCAACATAGCTTCTAAGATGGCACATTACTGCTCTCTCATTGTATTTGGCACTTCAGGCATTCTACCGCTAATGCAGTCACCATTGTGCCATGGTGCCAGGGTGACTGAGGTATGGACAGGATTTTTCTCTTCATGCACATAAACAATCCTTAAAGGCTTATTCCTCTTTCTATGTGCTGCAGAATATACCACACATTGAATGCGGAAGTGACAAGGAGAAATTAATATATTTCTCCTAGTTATGACTGGCTAGGTGCACATTTTTGCCACAAAACCTTGTTTACTGCCTTTACTAAATCTGGGTATGTATCAAAATACATGAGTGGATGCATGGGGAACGCCCATGCTCCACCCATGTAACGCTTACCAACGCAGTGTACTGCAATGCAGTGCAAGGTGCTTCCTCTGTTGTGTTTCTTTTTTCTTTTCTAAGACATGCAAGGAGACACAAATGAGTCCTTCTATGGCTTCGTAAGTCTCAACTAGCATTTTGCATTGTGATGCAACCAGAACTCAAAATGTTAATAATCCTGGGCCCCAGTATTTTAGTGCTTAACAGGTAGGCAACATAATTTAAGCGAGACGTCCTGTAATTATAAACAGGCCCAGCTTCCCAGAACACAATAGTAAGTAAAATGCTTAACAGTTCAGCCTTGTACAGCTATAAATGCTGAGCAATGATTACAGGCAGCAAATGTCCCAAAGTAGAAGCGGATAGCTTGCTTTCTTCCATGTCAACACAGGATGAAAAGTGACTTGCACAGACATTCGTGGTGTTGAGGAGAGAAGCACTGACCAGGAAGTCAAAGGACTCAAGTTTAGATCTGCACACACACATTTTTCTTCTTTTGTTTCTCATCATGTACATTGCTGTATTTTTTTCATTTATCTTCAGTTCACCATGAATCATAATGGATGTTTCTCCATCAGGCAGATACAGTGACATTGGCCCTCAGATAGAGATCAGTGGAGACTATGGACATATTCAATGCTGGGTAGAAAGGTGGTCAGCCAGTGGTAAATGTGAGATCCACCAACCCGACAGAGTTGTGAGAAGGTGTATATTATTATATCCAATGTTACTTAATATTAGGATAAGGAGATCTCAGGGGTCTCAATCTCTGTCATTTGTCTAATATGGGAAAATATAACTTTCCAATACAATTCTATGGATGGGTAAAGCTGCAATAGGTGAGCCGTGGTTCCTCTCTAGCCACTACCCCTCCAACAGAGGTCAGACCCATTTAACATTATCTATATCTATAATGGAAAGAAGGACAAGGATTTTTCACGAATTTTCTTTATATTGGGAAACATTGACATTGGCGTTGCCCTAGTCTTCATTAACACCGGATTGTCATAAAGGAGCTTGACATTAAGGCCCTCATTACAGCTTTGGTGGGTGGCAACCGCCGCTCACCAAGTTGTAACCGCCGCGCGTCCGCCAATGCGGTTGCATTTCCGCGGTGTCCATCACAACATCCCCACTGGGCTGGCGGGCGGAAACCGAGCTTCCGCGCGCCGGCCCAGCTGGGATGTCGGCCGCTACATGGGAGCCGGCTCCAAATGGAGCCTGCGGTGTTGCGGCAGTGCGACGGGTGCAATTTCACCCGTCGCGCTTTTCACTGTCTGCTATGCAGACAGTGAAAAGCTCCATGGGGCCGCGGCAGGGTCCCTGCACTGCATGGGCAGTGCAGGGACCCCCAGGGTCCCCGTGACTCCCCTTTCCACCAGCCTTTTCATGGCAGTAGGAACCACCATGAAAGGCTGGCAGGAGGGGGATTCGTAATCCCCTGAGCAGGGCTGCAAGCAGCGCTGCCCTGGGGGATTACAACCCCCGGGACCAATGTGGCGGTAAACCGCTGGTCCCGGCGGTGCGACTGTGGCGCTTCCGCTGCAGTCATAATACACAGTATTGCACCACCAGCCTGTTGGCTGTGCAATCCAACGAAATAGCCCTGGGGGTCTTTGAGCACCAGGGTTGTAATGAGGGCCTAAGCTTGTTATAAATTTCACATCACTTTATATTTGTAATGTGTGTTATTATATCATGGGAATTATAATGTATATCTTTTCAGTCACAATCTCTGAAAAATGCAGTAATATTAAGCATTTTAGAAGATTCTTGTTAGATCTTGCATCCCAACATTGGCTGTCTTCCCGGTTTCTTGCAAATACTGCATGGCCGGCCTCCTTCAGTCATTGGTGTGGTGTGTGGTCTATTGGCTCCAGCCATTCAGATAGTGTCAATAACATCTTGTAACAGCCCATATGACTATTTTTCTCTCAACAGTTTGCTGCATATTGGGGTGTTTAATTTGCCTTCGAGGAGGTGCTTCCATTGTAATGCACGATTTGGATTGTTTTCAGGACTGGTTGAGGTGATTTGCTGACTGGAGAAGCAGTCTTGGCAAGAAGGAAGGAATGCTTCCTCCACGAAAAGCAACGCATTGTAATTGACCAATGCTTACTTTAGGTGTGAAATAAATTGCCTTAAAATATTTGTAGGGCATTATTTAAAAAATCATTTTAACATGCAAACAATGTTCTATTAATTCTTCTGATATATTGTACTGTATTTACATTTTTATTTACATCATGGTTACAGTAAATTGATTATTATGTAGTTTGTGTTGCTTTTAGCGAGAAGTGCCAGTGTCAGATGTCTGTTGCTAAATAAAGGGCAGCAACATTTGCTGGCAGTTATTTTTCCGTTTCCTTGAACTAAAAAGTTTCTGAAAAGGAAATATCCCAGTGTGACCAGAGTACCTCTTATCCCATCTGAAGCAATGGTGGTATGATCCAAGCACCAACACTTGTATCGTGTGTCTTTCATTACTATTTAGCTGCAATTATTTTGTCTCTATTCTTTTATCTTGTGGTTTTCGCAGCTGACGACACAAAACAGCACCTCTTCACCCTATGCAAACAAGAGAGAGATAAAGAAAGAGGGAGTGAGTGAGAGTGAGAGAGAGAATAAATGGGCGCACATGCTCCTCTGTCCTACTCAACTCTTTATGCCGGGTCTTATTTTTCACTATGGAATGTTTGGCACTAGGTTCGGCTGAGTAAGAACAAGGCTAGTTACGCTGCATGAACTTTTGTCAAAACAAAGTGCAGCAGAGGTGAATAATTGATCATTTTGAGGTAAGGGTAGGGTGACCAGATGTCCCGGATTCCAGACAGTCCTGATCTTTAGAGGACTATTGTGGGATACCTACGCGTTTCCTAATTTTAAATACTTGTCCCGGTTTTTGGGACAAAAGCCAGGTCATCCTGCCAAGCAGAAATAAAAGGTATGCTCTGCTTTCAGAGGCACATCTGAAGTCTGAAACAATTTATGTAATATATTATGTTTCTTTCAGGCAGCGCAGAGCGGGTCTGCTGCCTGATCCCAGCAGAAAGAGAATGAGGAGGAGGGTGAGGGGATGCGTTAGATAGATAGATAGATAGATAGATAGATAGATAGATAGATAGATAGATAGATAGATAGATAGATAGATAGATATTGACCTGTCAGCCTTACGGTGTTCTTCCCCCAAACATTTTGCTTGCTGGCCTCTATCTTGTCTGGATTTTTTTGATTTTTGCTCTGTTGGCCTTAGGTCTCTGGGCACATTACCAATGCTAACCATTGCTAAAGTGCTTGTGCTCACTCCCTTAAACATAGTTTGATTGGCAAATTTAATTTACGTGTAAGTCCCCTGTAGAGTGGTATACCATATAACCAGGTCCTGTACATTGAATGCTACCAGTGGGCCTGCTGCATTTATTGTGCCACCCTCTTAAGAAGCACCTTAAAACATGTCCCAGGCTTATCCCTCCCATAAGATAACATTGGGGATTCCTTATTATATTTCATAAGTTGCAATTCCGAAACTAAAATTGGTAGATATTTAATGCTTGGTATCTATGAATTTGTAATGATAACCCCTCATTAATGGTAAAGTCAGATTTATCATTACAAGTTTGAAAATGCCACTTTTAGGAACTTGGCATTTTCCTGCTCTTAGCCCTCTGTGCCTGTAGCCTGCCTTAGGTCACATGACTAGGTGTAACTTACAGTTGAGACTTGGTGAATTCACCCAGACTGACACATAATAGTGGGATTAGCAGAGTATGAATGGGCCAGTAACTGACTTGATGGAGGCGGAGCTAAGCACTGCCCCACTTACACCTGAATAGGCTGAGCTCTGCTGCCACAAAATAGGCTTAACAACCCTGTACTGTCAGTGCAGCCAGCTAGGAGCCAGGGGAGGCAAGAAACTCCTGGAACTTCAGAGAACCCTTATAGAAACATCTTCTAACTTCTAGGATCAAGGCACCAGGGTATAAAAGGGCTCTCAGACCTACTCCTTAGTTCACTACTGGATCTGCAGAAGGACTCTCAGAGTACTACCTGCTGCTGTGACCTTCTGTGCACTCTACCAGACTGCTGCTGTACCTGGAAGGATTGTTTTGCTACCTACCTTTATAGGCCAGCCCAGCTGTGGAGCCCTTCATCTTCAGCAGCACCCAGGTCTTTAGAAGTGACTCCAATGGCTAGTTTAGCCGGCCTCCTGCTCAGAGCCACAGGGACATAACATGTTCCCACCATCTTGAACCTGTTCCTGGACCCAGCCAAAGTGAGTCTTGAGCCCCCAAGAGGCCTCCATTCACTCCTGGACCCTTGATGGCGGTGCTAAAGGTGCCCAGGTGGACATTTTCCAAAACTGAGGACTTACTATTTTGAACTTTAAGCATTTGTATCTCTGGTTCTACTAATTGGATTTTGATGGTTTAGATGCCACAAAATGTATTAAAACTTTCTCTAGTGTTTTCTAAATTGGTTTGGGATTTTTCTTTTGTTGTGTTGTCACTTTATTACTGTTTGTGTGATGAATAAATATTTAACACTTTGCCTCTAAGCGTAGCCTGATTCTTTTTTGTGCCAAGCTACCCGGGGTTAAGAACAGAGTTGAAGTTTCATATATCTCAGTTGTAAGCAGTGCTGGAATTGGAAAAAACATTAATCTCACAATCCATAAATTGGGGTTCAAAGTGTGGCAACAGAAAGGAGGTGAAGTAATGAAGTGAGGAGTCATGAAAAGCAGTTGACACTCAGATTTTTTTTAAAACTCTGCCACAAAGAAATGGACAACCAGTAGAATTGTGATAGTAAATCATTTGTGGCTTAAATTGTTGCAAATTCTGCATTTCTATATTTTATTTTCTGTAGATAGGTAAGGGGGTGACTGGGTCTGACGCAGAGATTATTTTATTACTTGTAGTTCATAAATCAAAACCCTTTTAATATAGCACAGTGGGCTATCAACCAGCATCAAGGACCTGGATGCAAACTGCAAAGGATGGGTGTAGACCCTTATTGTTTTGTCTCAAGTAGTTTTCATTATAAGGCTGCTAAAAGGGGTTTCTTACTAATACAGAAATCCCAAGCACTCTTCTACGTTTTAAATGCTGACTTTGGGCCTGTTTACTACCTTGGCGGAGGGGATTATTCTGCCCCAAATGTGACGGCCATCCTGCCTGCCATATTTCTAGTTCCATTATATCCCATGGAACTTGTAATACTGCAGACAGGATATCTGTCATTTTTGTGACAGAGCAATCCCCTCCACGAAGGTCCTAATCAGACCCTTTGTGTTTCGCCTGGCCATGCCCTCTTAATATAACATCTCTACCAGTAAAAATGATGTGTGACTCGTGCATCCTGAAATCCTTATTGTTTTCTGTAATATTTTGTTCACTGATTACATACTTGTATTATTTATTGTCATTGTATAATGTGGATGTGTAATAGAAAGTGCTTAGACACCCTACGTTAGGATGAATTGCTCTACAAAAGAATTACAAAATAAAATTAAATTATTATGTGCCATTTAAATCATATTTGTGTGAACACTCACACACACATATAAATCTGGCATTCTTACAGTGCAAGAATATCTTTTACACCGGGGGGCTGAAGAAAGTCAAACATCTACTTCCAAATGGTAGTTTCTCTCCAGTACTTGTTAAATTATAACAAGCTGGGTGCCTTTGTTTCCCCTCCAGTGCTTTGATATCTAGGTGTTAGACTCCAGATAGCTACCAGTCAGGATTATACTCAAACAAAAGGAGGACTGATGACTCTTTGGCCCTTATCGAAGTGAAAATTAGAAAGAAAAGTGCCTCTCCTCCTGCACGTTGCTGCTCAGAAAAGGCACTATTGACTTGTGTCCCGATGTTGGCAAATTACACTGGGACAAATTCTGTATATTTCCCTTAAGCCACAGAGATCCAGAATCTGGCTCAATAATAGCTGCCAGGCTTGGGATCCAGTTGGTTCCCCTTTCATTCCAGCACTGGTATAAGGTTATACATGGCAGCATCATTGATCTAGTCCCCTATTTTGCTATTCCTCACTTTACCAAGAGCAATGAGTGCAATCAGTCATCCAGCGCTTATCTAGAAATGTTGGTAACTTGTAAATAAAGACTAAAATGGGAGTAATGCCATCCTCTTCTTGAGTGCTAGTCTGTCCGCTATAGGCGGGGCAGTTTGACCCAGCATTCTACTTGTATGACAAGTTTATATATTATAGATGATAATTATTTCAAGGTACTTTGCCCTTACCTCTGATGATATATTTGCCAAAATATCTATCAGAGCCTGTACACCAGCATAATGGAGATGCCACCGGAGTAGCTGGAGTGAGGGGGAAATCTCTGGAAGTCTCCCAATTCATTTTAATTGCAGAAAGTTCCAGGTTGACATACTTGCGTTATGACAAGTTCCACAATGACATACGTGGCCATTTGATGAACAATAATATATCCTCGGCATATAAGGAGTAGTAGTCTTTTGGTCAGGAAGATTAGCCCCCTCTCAGATTTGGCTCTCCGAAAGTCAACAGGCAAGAAGTTTGATTGTCAAAGACGATCAGGGACCAAGACATCCATTCCTAGTTCTATACTCTACACTAAAAGTCCCTGATGTATATCCATTAACACTGGCTTTGGCGATAGAATCAGAATACAGTATACTTCAGCATGTATCTGACCAGCTTGACTCTGCATAGTGCCCATTCTAATAAATCAAGGGGCCTGATTTAGAACCTGTAGAAGGGAATACTCCATCACACACGTGACGGATATCCAGTCCACTGTATTATAATCCCCAAAGGCTAAGTGGATAGTAATACAGTGGACTTGAACCCCCTCTTCCAGGGTCCAAGTCTTTTTCAGCATCCAAGTGCATCAAGACTGCATCTAGTTAGAAATTAATTTGATGTAGGAGAAAATATTGTCCCAGGATTGTTTTAGCCACTGTCCCGGATGTCAATCCTGATTTGTCTGGCAAGACCAATTTATCCTTAAGCAGTGTTAGCCTATTTGAAACTAAATGTTCCATGATCTCGTTATCCATGTTTAATCAGGAAAGTGGCAAGTAAGATTGGCACTTCTTTTCATCTTTCCATGGATTTAAATATCACTGTCACTGCTGCCTCTCTCGTGGTGAGTGGTAGATGACCACATCCGTGAGGACTCATTGAATACTCCTAATAACTGAGGGTCAAGTTTTGTTTTGAATTCTTTATAAAACTGACTGATCCAGGTGATTTCCTGTTTGCAAAACTGTTAATGGCAGTTTTAATACTACACTAATTGGTTCAAGCTGAGAGGCTCCCTGAAATCTCCAAGCACCCATGCCAGTGCAGTGCCACTCAAGTATTTCTTAAGCTGTGAGGGATCATAGGTAATTTTGGATAGATTGGATAAGAGTCAAGGAATTCCAGTCGGATAGCAGTATTCCCACATACTGTCTCACCATTTCTACCTTGGAGCTCACAGCAGTATTTTGGCAACGCGTTTCACGAATCATTCAAGCTAGAGTTCTGCTGGTTCTTTCTCTTTCCTTATATCTCCATACCTAGGCATGTTTGCCAATGTGTTTGAGTTTCCTTCTGCTTCATCAGCAATGAGTGCAACGTGTTACCTATTTCTCCTAGTTTCAATGGTGAGTTTCTGTTCATATTGTCTTTCTAGTGTGCTAAGGGTGTTTTCAAATTGAGTGAGTGCAGTGCATATAGATTTGAGGATCGTTGACTTCTTTGATGCAGCAATGTCTCTAATATAAACCTAAAGGTTTCCTACACTGTGGACATCGGTTAACTGATCCAATATTAATGGAAAACAATTATAGAATGGTGGAGAATATTTCAGTCCACGAGCTGAATTATATAGGGCTTTTATAGGAAGTGTGGCTTCCCTGTTTACAATCCAGGCAGCTCGACTTCCAGCATATGGGGAGAGTGGTCTCATATGTTGCAAGGCAGATAATAAATATCAGTTACCCAAGGAATTATGGGCCACATGTATGAAATTCAGGTTTTGCGACTTTCAAATTGCGTGTCGTAGCGACTCGAAATTTGCGAGTCACAAATCCTGATGTACAACAGTGTCAATGACACTGTTTGCAATTCCCAATGGGGTCGCAAATGACCTACCTCATGAATATTCATGAGGTAGGTCGCTATTTGCGACCCCATTAGAAATGGCCACCCTTTACAGGGATTGTGGCCTGCTGGAGACAGCAGACCACCATATCTATGACTGCTTTTAAATAAAGCAGTTTTTTTTTTCAAATGCAGCCCGTTTTCCTTAAAGGAAAACGAGATGCATTTCAAAATCAAAAATGAAAAGTTCTCTTTTCATTTTTTCAGAGCAGGCAGTGGCCCGTGGGAACACTGCCTGCTCTGCAAAAATATTTTCACTGCCATTCACAAAAGGGAAGAGGTCCCATGGGGACCCCTTCCCGTTTGCAAATGGGTTAGCACCAGTTTCAAACTGGTGCTAACTGAGATTGTTTTGCTACCGCATTTGCGGTCACAAAACAATCATACATACCATCTGGATTCGGTATTAGGAAGGGACGCCCTTGTCACGCCCCTTCCTAATACCGAATCACAAAACCCAAATAGCATTTTTCAAGTTGCAAACGGCCCGATTTGCCTTTTGCTACTTGAAAAATGGTTCGTACCTTGGCATCACCCAAAGGTAGATCTGATAAGATTAGTCATGGATGGGTGAGTAATATGAGAACACTTTCTCACCCCCCCTCCATCTTCTCCATACATCCTGTATGCCAGTCATTTCTGAGGTTTGTTGAAGATAGAAGGTGCCTGGTTCTATCAGCATTTGGGTCTAGGGCTAGGTTGAAATTTCCACCCTATTTATGTAAGCTGCAGGCAGTATCACCTGTGTGATAAGTTTGCACCTTTCCAGTTTTTTCAGCATTTGGGTCTAGGACTAGGTTAAAATCTCCACCACATACAACGTAAATTGCATTATGTTATCCATATAAAAGATTCAAACTTCAGCACTGTAAGGTGCATGCAAATCTTTGCAGATGGTGCAGGATCCACTAAGAAAATTACCAGAATGGAATTTGTGAGCTATTTTTTAAATATTAGTAAAGTAGATTTTATGCCTTTCAAAACAGCATGGAGGTGTATTATAAATTGTGCAAACCCTAAATGGGTTATCTCAACCAAAGCAAGAACTAAAGTGATGAAGACCCTTATAGAAAACATGTGGCTGATATGCAGTGAACTGTCACACGTTCACTGGCACACCTAAAGATAAGTCAATCTCTCAAATAGTCTTTGTCACATAATGCATCAGTGATCATCCTTCAGCCCTAGGCCTGTTTGTTTATTTGTGGTCTTCACGTCTCCCCATGAAGTCAGACAAGCGGTCGCTATTTTAGATGCTTCGCTTAAACCAGCATTGTCAAATCCAATAGGTCTGACTTTAATATGATAAAGCTTTCAAGCACAGACATGCACAAATGCTGTTTGCGCCTGTTAACACTTTAATGCTTTGCCAGCGCTTGTCATAAAGAATATCTGCTAATATTAATTTAGTACGTTTTACCAATAAACTTTAATGCTTTATTTTAGAAAGGGTATGCTGCCTGGACTAATTCTGGTCATTGTCTTGCAGGGAATTAAATTATCCATCATTTAACTTGTGCATCAGTCCTCACCCTTTGTGGTGTCCCGCTTCAGTCTTGAGACAAAACAGATCTGTAGGTAGCATCCTTGTCAGTCCAAAGCCCTAGTGGATATGCACTGAGTTTTGTGCTTGAACAATAAGTACTTTGTCCCGGGGATGTTTGGTTCAGTCACATAATCCTTGCACTTTCACAATGACATCTTAGGCTGTTGTCATTCCTTTTGTGTTCCCTGAGCTTTGTGGTGCCGAGGTGCTTCTTGGATGAGGTCCTGATGTTTGAAGGATTGAAGGACCACATGATGATGACTGACAAACGTGAGTAGTTTTCTCGCCTTATGCACCAATGAATCATGACCTTATTAACCTCTTAGCAAATCATCAGAGTGTTCTTAGGGTTCTTGCTTCTGTTCAGATGCTTCTCTTGCCCTTGTTGCATAAGAATTCATGTGCTTTGCTTCTTTGTGTAGCAAATCATAGTCTCCATTAAACTATTAGGTTTCTCTCGAATCTTTCTCCAAGCTCTGGTCTTCAAAGCTCCTTTCTTACAAGATCCAGGGATTTCAGCCAAGTTCTACAAACCCCTGAGTTCATGTTGTAATTTTGAGAGCTCCTGTCATATTAGAGCCTGTTGAACATTCTCTACTCATGGACGATAAAGCCTTGTAACCTCAAACTTGTCATCTGCATACGTAACGATCCAGCTGTAAGAAGTGGTGATGCAATGAGGACTTGGCATCCATACATTTTTTTATGCATTTGAAAATGTTTCTTGTGGCGCTAAATGCACAACTCTCCAAATAATAGTCATTGGTAACTATAGGTCAGATGTATGCACTTTCTGGTTGCAAGTACTGGCCACAATTTGTATTGTTGTGACCAGAATTGTTTTGTAAAACTATCTACGGTTCACAAAATTAATGGATTCGGAGTGGTTAGCAATCTGACCTACCTCATATTCACAAGGTAGATCACAGTTGGAGGCTCACATCATTTGGTGGCCTCACAAAGATGGTGGCCTTCTAAGGCCAGCAGACCACTTTGTCTGTGATTGACTCTCAATAACTACTTAAAGAAAACAGGACTCTATTTAAACAAGGTAATATTTGTTTAAATGTGTTGGAAATGATTCCCTTGACTGCTGTGTACTCCCAAACCATTTCTTACGATTCGGAGAGAGGAAGGGGTTTCAAGGAGGCCATTTCCCTTTTGCAAATGCATTAGCACGCCAACTCAGGAGTAAACATTTTTCAATATTTTGAGACTAGATTTCAGTCAGGAAAAATTGACGCATAACATACAATATCTATTCGCAAAGTCATTTTAGGAGTAAGTAAAAATTTACTCACTCCTAAAATTGCCTTAGTGCATTTAAAAAACCAAAACATTTCAAATGTCACAAACTCCAAAGATAAAATGCCTAGTACATCTGTCCCTGTGTTGCTAGTGCGAAAGGATGGTTAACCATTTTGCCTTTATTGCAAAACACCTTTAAAAGAGGTGAAGAAGTGAACCAAACACCCAGCACCAAAGTGGCTTCAATTGTGAGAATTATTGGAAAGCACACATTTTATCTGCGAAGAAGGATTTTTCTTTCATTTTTTTAGGAAGCTGTAGTGCATGCTCTTTTTTCATGATAGTAAGGATGGGAAATGAAAGTATGGGTCTCATACGAGACACTACTTTATTCAAGAGAGACGGTGCAGTTTCAGATTTAAAAGAAAAAAATAAATTTTTAAGAGCTTTCTGAGAGCTAGTCTTCATATTCTGACTTCTGTCCCATGAAAATAATATTGTTTGAGTCTAGAATATTAAATTCTCAGATTGCTTGCCATGCTATCTCAAAAAGCCACCTACCGATATGTTCTCAGAATTCTGCATGAACAGTGGACTTTCACTTAAAACTCGATTGTTCTCTCTGCTTACTTTCTAATAACCCTGGCCTTACCTTCCTTATGCAACATCCCTCCTTTTCCTGAGTACAGCCTACTCTAACTCACTCGCCTGTATGCTTTATTCAATATCATTATATTACTGCAAACTGCCCAACCTCCTTTCATAGATTCTAACTACTCCTTCTTTGAAACCATGTCCCTGCAACTAATAAAATCTGATAGCTCTGACTTATCTATTCACCCCACCAACAACCAACATAAACTCACATATCCCCCACCAATGAGCGCAACATACCCATATTATTTTAATCTACTGCAAAGAAACTGGAGGAATTTGAGAGAATAAAACGAATCCCAATAACCACAAATAATCAATAGCCCTGGACTAACCAGTAATATTGAGTTTCAGAGTAAAGTGATACCCACGATACAGCACCTTGCCGGTGCTATTGAAATGCAGTTAAAATAAAATACAATAAAGATACATTTGGTTCCAAGTACCTTCTGCCCACCTAAAAGACTCTAGACAACCCCAGCCTGTTCCAACATTTTAAGCCCAAAAATATTTTATACCCATGAACGTCAGCGTGGGAATCCATTGATTACATGCCTCATTGGGTAATGCCATCCCACCTGCTGCTGGTGTCTATGCATCTCATTATAGCTGTCCCGATGGCATTCCTGGTGCTGACAAATGATCAATCTCTTGGATGATGGGCTTGTGTCATCGAGGTACCTCTGTGGTGCTGAGAGCCAACAGCAGAACACATGTGTGACCAAAACAAAGTATCAACCTCCAAAAACAGCTTGAAACACTTAAGCTATTGCGTTTTCTTGTGGGCATTTGTGTATCTCTTTACTACGGTGTGTTTGATCTTGTAACGCTTTTGAAATATGGTCACCCTTTACTGTTCAAGATACTTGCTGACCGGAGTTAATATGGTCTGTTGATGTATTTATTTCAATTTCCTATTGTTTTGAAGAGAGACATGTTGGATATTTTGTTCAACTTGCTTTATGTTCATGTGAATAAAATTGAAGTAACATATAATGAATGAAACTTTCAATGAATAAACAGCCTAAGGATTTCAGTGTTACTTTTTCTCACTGCAGCTTTTGGTGAAAAAACATGAACCTTGACTGAGATGAAAGCACCTGTTCTCACGACTAGGTCTAGGAGACAGTCATCCTAGCTCCACCCACAACAGATCACACGGTTATGACTGAATTCTCCTTGTGTGTAAGGATCAGTAATTCAGCAAATATCAAGCACATGCTGCTTGACATCCAATACTTAATTTTCATTGGAAAACTTTGACCAAGAGAAAGAGAGAAAAAGGAGAAAAAAGAGAAAGAAGAAAGAGATAGAAAAAACAGTGACAAAAGAAGTGATGGAAAAGAACCTGCAGTCAGATAAAGGTGCAGAGAGAGTAGGGTGGTGGAAGAAAGAGGCATGAGGTGGAATCAAGACTAGGCCATCCTGGTATTTGGAAATGCCGGCATGCAACAGTAGCTGGAGTTTCTGTGAGCCAAACCTTTCTCCTTGACTCTCAGCATCTGGCATTACCTGCTTGAGATTGTGATACTGACTTTCATCTTTCTGTCGCCTGGCTGAATCTTGATAGGTTTCATTTCTTATCCCACCTTTTTCTTTCAAAGGTGATGAACTACATCACGCATCAACAACAACAAACGCCAGACCTACTCTATCAAAATGCCATCTGGTTTATAGTGTAAACAAATGTCTCTTTTACTTTCTGCATGACATGCTGCAAAATCCGAAAAGAAAGAATAAATACTCTATTCTAGCAAAGCCAAAACGCGAATGGTAGTGTGTAACTTAGAAAAAAAAAAATTAAAGCATTAAATCAAGCAATTAACTTGATTCTACGTAAACACATTGGGGTCAATTCATTGAAACATTTTTGAGTTGTACTACTTTATGTACTCACAAATGCTTTTCACAGGCATGTGGTTAGATCCCACCTACGTCTCGCTTGTGTGTGGAGTTCTCTGCCACAAGTGTGTTATTTTAATGAGTGTCTGAGGGGCAAGGGAGGGTGGTTGGAAAATGGATAAAATCTACTAAAAATGTGGAGTTGTAAAGGGTAAAACAAGGAGGCTGACAGGGAGGCAAATGCAAATGCAAAAACATGCCTACAGAAGAGTAATACAGTTCCTGCACACAAACTTTACAACCACGTGTACCCCAATAGTACTGCTGACCAAACATGCAAAAGTGCTTGCATATATAGTAGCTCTGCTACATTCTCAAGTGTACCACAATAAAAAATACCCCCATGTTGTTGCAAGTGATGCTGGATGTGCCTTGTCCTTCATTTCCTCTCTCCCTTCTGATGTCCAACCACACAACTCCAACATAGGCACATACTTCAATGCAAGCCATCATTAAGTGGGGGTTTGATATCCTCAAGTCATGTTTCAGGTGTCTAGATCATACAGAGCCAGTTCTCCAGTACTCTTAGAATTAGCCTGCTGTCTAGTGTACTTCACCATAGGACAGGACTTGCAAGTAAACTCTATTTCTGAACTTTGATCTCTTTGTGGTTCCTGGGGTGTGATACTCAACAGAGGTTGGTCTGATGGTGTGCGATGGACTAGTGGTTTAACATTTCATCATAGCTGCTAGTTTGGGTGCTGCTTCCCACATTGGACAATGTTGAATAAATGATAAATGGTCTACTATGATGCAATCCATATATGATATTCTAAGACACCATTGTTTTTCCACTGTGAAGCCATTACCAAATACACATTTCTGCATGCACTATGTATCCAAACAAATATGACTTATTTATCAACTTTTTCCATCGGCTTACTACATGCATTGTTCACCCACACATCTAATTTGTACTCACATCTCAATTCATCTCACATATAGGGCCAGGTTGCGAGGTTGGCGGTCCGAAGACGGTGGCTGTCAGACCGCCATGGCTATGGCGGTCCAACTGCCACATTGCGAGGTTGGTGGGTAGACCCGCCAACCTTCTGCCATCCCCGCCAGGATCTCAGATCGCAATTGGCTGACAGTGGTGCTGGTTGCAATCAGTCAGAGTGGCGCTGAACTCAGTGCTGCCATCCGGATTACAATCTTGCTCTCCGCCAGCCTTTTCATGGCGGTTTAGGCACCATGAAAAGGCTGTGGAGAACAAGTGCAGGGGGCCCCGGGGAGCCTCTATGCTGCCCATGCTTGTGGCACGGGCAGTGCAGGGGCCGTGGCATGGGTAGTGCAGGGGGCCCCCTGACCAGCACCCTCGAATTGCGCACTAGGCAGACAGTGCACATTTCGGGCTCTATTATGAGCCAGCGACAATGCTGCCGCCCCCTTTACTAATGGCCTGACTGGCAGAAACCTTGGTTTCTGCAGGTCAGCCCAGTTGGAAAGTCGTAATGGGGATGGTGGGAGGTTGACCGCATGGCGCAACCTCCCCATCAGCTTGCCAGACTGGTGTTTCCTCCACCAAACTCTTAATCACCCCCTAAGTGCACAGACAATGACACAAAACACATTTAGGAGTACATCTAAGTGTCTTAATTTACAAATTTGTCTACTTTAATTATTAAAAAAATAAGAATTCATTTTGTTGTGAGGTACCGTTCCTGAGCCATTCAAGGACCGTTACACTCCTCTTCAATTCTGCTTATACGTTTTTCTCTTAATTCTCCAAATGACTGAAGATAGAGAAGCGAAGACCCCTAGTTTTTCCAAGGAGTAATTATAGGTCATCAGGGAGGGGCATTCTCCAAACGTATCCCGAGTAATGCAGCACAGATTGAAAACTGGCTGGATAGCGCCACCTGCTGTAGTTTTTTGTGTGTTTACATCAGTAGAGACAATGAGTACTGCAAGCACCTGGAGGAACTCCAGCTCTGGACACACCTGAAAGAAGAGGATACGCTTGGGGTATCCTCCCAAACTAAATACTGTATGCTCATTCCACTGCATAGGAGGACCATCAGAACAGCTTGGCAAGACCTTCATGATCAGCTGGAGGCTCATGAGCAGCAGCAAGTTGATAGATTTTCCAGGGAAAAAACTGTTATTTGTTCCATACAGTGAAAGTTTTGTAGTGCCATATCTCATGTTTTTGTGTTTTGTGTGTCCATTGTGACTGTATCATATATTGTCTTAATTATTATTACTGTGAATGTGTGTTCATTTTACTTTTCATACTTTTGTAAAAAAATGTTGTATGTCATGGTGGCACATAGGAGCTTTGCAATGAAAATTAATCTGTGCTTTGTCAAGGGTGCTCTGGTCACCATTGTCAGATGGCCTTATTTTTCAAAAGAATGGTTGAATAATGTTAAATACAGATAATGCATGGAATCTAAGTTAATTAAGTTATGTCAAACCCATATCACAAATAGCGTGATACATATGAGCTGGCAATTTTGACATACTAACACGCAAACAAGATCATTGTCAAGTCATGTGCAAACAATGTACATTTAGATGTGATCAGGTCTAGTTTCTTGACCACTGAACCATTAATTGCAATCATAAGTGAAGGTACGTGTGATATTGCTTTAGGAAGTCAAGACATTACATGTACTAACGTGACATTTCTTTATCATAGTTAAAGAATGCTGTTTTAATGATTGGAAATAATATATGCTGTAGTTGCACTTTTGTTACTCATTGTCATGCCCTGTTAAAAGTGTTATGAGGAAATTATAACCTTGCCTTTGAAAGGGGAGTTTTGTACATGACAATGTCACTCTATCAAATGGAAAATTTTAAAGATGAATGATATGCAAGCACGTTACTTTATATGACATTCGATAACACCATAAAAGGAGAAACATATAACATCAGCATCAAAGGAAACATTTAAAAATATTACAACATTAAAAACATGATCCATGGATAGCAGCATAACAAATAACATGTAAACATTATCCACAATCAAAATAATTTGTTAAACACATAATATGACTCCTTCAAGACGCAGACTCAAGGTAAAATATATAGATATATGTAAAACGTAATAAGTTTAGATGAGAATAAAATAGATTATTATCCATATTACAATCCTTAAACACAATATATTAGTTGGTATCGAAATACTTTGTCAGTGGTACTTGTCCCTGCCCTGAACCCTGCTTGTAAGGGAGTCAGCAAGTTTACATCCTTAATCCACTCTTGCAGCCTGTGCAGCAATATCCGACTGAAAAGCTTCTGATAGCTGTCAAGGAGGCTGATTGGCTGATTGCTGTAAGGAAGGGACTTTGGGCCCTTCTTGTAAACCGGCTCAATCTCAGCCGCAGACCACGTAGGGGGAATAGGCAACCCTTGCAAAATACAACTGAAACACAAACCAAGGTAGGGGGCCCAATTATCTTTGTTGGTTTTAAACAAAAATTACCCCACACCTTAGCCAACCCTGGCTCTTTCCCTAGGATGATCAAGTCCATTGCTCTAGCAACCTCCCACAATGAACAATATATTTTGATGTGCATTAAGTAGTGAACATGTGTACTCATGAATTTCTGTTTTCTCATTGTAAAGTCCAAGGTCTCTGGAATCAAACGAGACTATTTAAAACAGGTAGGTTTATTTTTAGAAATGCCCCAGCCATCGACAAAGCTTCTCCGTCCTCCTTCATCAACTTCAAACCGCCGACCCCATCCGCGAGCTGCACATCTCCACGGAGACCGCGCAAGGATTCTCCTTCGGCATCTCCGTGGAGACCTGCGCGCGGCGCGGCTACTCCAATACACCACACATCTCCCTCACTTATAATGAACAAAATGTTTAACAAAGAAGAGTATCTTAACTACATATAAATCATGAACATGGACCAAACACAACAGTATATGATTTCCAAATAAAAAATAATTGCATTCCAAACAGAGACCCCACATAACCTTTTAAACAATTTACATTCAATTTAGAACATAGTCATTCAGCTGTTCAGGATAGAACATAGTCTTTCAGGTGTTCGGGAGAATTCTTCCTCCAACAACTTCTCCTTATCCCTTCACACCTAGTAACACCATAGGAGCTGTCACTTTGTGTTCTTGACTCAGAACCACTACTGCTTTTACTTCCATTACATAACTCTGGTTGTACACTATCATTAATCCGAACCACACGGTTCATGATCCAAATTCTGCCATCAGACGTTTTTATAGCGTTTTTAAATAGTTTGATCACCACAAAGGGTCTTGTGAAACTTGAATCTTTTACACACCCAGTGGGTGCCTTAATCTTCACCACGTCACCTACAGCTAGCTTCATTTCCAAAACTTTCTTTCTTGCATCAAATTCTTGTTTCCTTTTTTCTAAAAGTCTTAGGGCCAGATGTATCATCTGATTTTGCACTCGCAAACAGCGAAATCGGCCGTTTGCGAGTGCAAAATCGGGGTCTGCAATGCATCAACTGCATTCGCAGACCAAAAAATGAAAATCGCAAAAATTTTGATTTTCTGCGTTGCGACCTGGATTTTGCAAATCGCAATTTGCGATTCACAAAATCCAGGTCGCAAAGCAATTCTGCAAAAAATTGCAAATTGCGATTTTTCGCAGAATGGTATTTTGCACTTGCAAAATACCATGACCTGCAACCAGGTGGTAACCTGGTGCAAAATTAAAAAATGCAGTACAACTGCATTTTTAAATTAGATATGTAAAGCACACATGCCCTTTTGGCATGTGTGTACTGTACATGTGCAAAAAAAAAAAATGGGGTGCAGGAGAGGGGGCCTTAGGCCCCCAGCACCCTGGCCCTTTGCTTTTCCCAAATTGCGATTTCTGTTTCAGAAATCGCAATTTGCGAAATGCAAAAAAATCGCAGCTATGGGCCAACAGGCCCATAGCTGCGAATTGGGCTAGTATCGCAATTTGCGATTCGGTAATTGCATTTGCGATTTTTAAGAAATCGCAATTACCGAATCGCAAATGTGATACATGGCCCTTTGCGAGTCGGTAATTGCGATTTCTTAAAAATCGCAATTACCGAATCGCAATGGGACAGATTCATACATCTGGCCCTAAATTCTCTGTCCCGCCAATCAGGATTATCTCAATTGAAACAATTTTTCCTCCACTCCATCCAACCAGGACACAACATGGTGTTAGGTAACCTCTTCTTGAGCAAAACAAAAGGAGATTTTCCAGTGGTAGCATGCGGTGAAAATCGATAACTTGTGATCCTCTTCAACAACTCCGTCTTTCAATTTAAAGTGTTTGCCTTTGCCAGCTGGATACTTTCTTTAATAAATGTATTAAATCTCTCTACCGCGCCATTAGTCTCAGGATGATATATCGCTGATCTTTTGTGTTTGATGCCACACTCGCTCATAAATTTCTCGAAGCTTGTGGAACAAAATTGTGGACCATTGTCCGATAACAATGATTTAGGAAAACCTTCTTTCCTAAAAATGTCATCTAAGAAACATATCACACTGGAAGAGGAAACATCACGTACACTTTTGGCCTCCACCCAGCTGGAAAATAAATCTATGAGTACAATCAGATATGGGGTGGAATGTTCACCCGACAATGGACCAACAATATCTATAGCAACTTCATCCCAGGGTTTACATGGCAATTGCCTACAACACATTGGTACATTGCGAGTCCTCAATATTTTATCACTTTGTGAACATTGTATACAGTTTCTGACCACACGTTCCACCTCCAAATCCATTCCTGGCCACCAGAAACACTCTCTCAAATTTTCTTTTGTCTTCACAATTCCCAGATGACCTTCATGGGCCTGGTTCATTATTTTAGCCCTTAATACTTCAGGTGTAATCAATCTTGTGCCTCTCAGCAACATGCCATCATCCACAGCTAATTCATTTTTTACCAAAAACCACACCTTATTTAGTGATCTAAAACTTCCACTCTCCAATGCTTCGCACACCTCTCGCAGTTCTACATCATCCTTCACCGCATCTTTCCACTCACACTTAGATATCACCCCACATGTAATTTCACACACATCAGAGAATAATTCACAATCTTTATCTTCCTGTCCATGAAATCCTTTTCCATCTCCTTAACATCCTCCACAACCAGTCTGGATAGACTATCGGAGCTAAAATTCAACGCTCCCAGAAGATACTCCACTTTAAATCTGAACTCTTGTAGAGAAATTGTCCACCTCCTAATTCTTGCAGAAATAGAATTCAAACCTTTGCTGCTAAATATCTCAACTAAAGGTTTATGATCAGACAGTACAACAAACTCTGTACCCCAGACAAAATGCTTGAATTTCCTCAGTGCCCAGTGAATGGCCAAATTCTCCTTTTCAATTACCGAGTAATTTTTCTCAGCTCCACTCAAAGCTTTAGATGCACAAGCAATTAAACACTTCTTCCCATTGTCATCTTGCATCAAAATTGCACCCAAACCCTTCGCACTGGCATCAGTGACAATAAAGGTAGGCTTGTCCGGTTTAAAAGCCTGAAGACACAGAGCATTATCCAATTCTTCCTTAACTTTAATAAATTCCTTTTCACAATTAGTGTCCCAAATAAATTCCTTCCCTTTCTTTAAAAGAAGTCTCATGTTCGCTGTCTTCTCAGACAAATTCTTGATGTACCTCCCATAGTACTCTACCACCCCCAAAAATGAACTCACTTCCTCCTTGGTTTGGGGTGCTAATAATTTTTTTATTGTTGAGGCTAACTCAGGTTTGGGTTTTACCCCTTCCCCTGTGATTAAATGTCCAAGGTACTCGACTTCCGTTAGACAAAACCGACATTTTTTCCTTTTAAGAGTAAAACCAGCTTGACTTATTCTCCTCAAAACTAACCTCACACGCTCCCAATGTTCTTCGACTGTGTCTGCAAAAATTAGAACATCGTCCTGATAACATTTCACATCCCCTACATTCCCCAAAACCTTGTGAATGATGCGTTGGAATACAGAGGCTGCCGATACTAGTCCAAAAGGCATCCTCTTAAATTTAAAGGCGCCAAAAGGAGTGATGAATGCCATCAACTCCTGTGAACTCTATTCCAGCTCTACCTGATGGTATGCCGACATTAAGTCTAAGGTGGAAAAAAAATTTGCTCCTCCAATTGTGGACACAATTTCTTCAATATTTGGAAGAGGAAATCTGTCAACTACAACTTCTCTGTTTAGGGCCTTAAGATCTACACATAATCTGATGTCTCCATCTCCCTTCCTTGCTACGACTATGGGTGCCAACCATTAAGTTGCTTCCACTTCCTCTATTATACCCAACTCCTGCAATCTCTTGAGTTCTGACCTCACCGGCTCTTGTAGCGCCAACAGTATTTTCCTCACTTTAGCTACTATCGGAGTGGCACCCTTCTTCAGTCTAATTCTATGTCTGTATCCCTTTAGACAACCTAACTTCTCCAAAAACACTTCAGGAAATTCAGAGATTACCTCTCCTTCCACACCCTTAACACACTGTACTTGCACTTGTGGCTGTGCATTGGGATTCAATACTACCCCCAACAACCTTTGATGTGCCCAACTTAAAAGATTGTCCCCCTTATTGGACACATATACTTTACCAACTAAATGTCTCCCTTTCAGTTCAAGATGACCCTCAAAGAATCCAAACATTTTTATTGGTTGACCACCAGATCCACCTGGGCGTACATCCATTTTATTTAAAACCCTAACTTTCATTGCTAATACGTCAAAGCTTTTCTTGGAAATTATTGTTAATTGTGAACATGAATCAAACCTCATCAAAAGATCACCTCCCTCTACTTTCATCACTTCACTTGGATGTTCCTCATTTTTTCCTCATGTTTTAACTTGGAAAACCACTTCCTGAGACACTTCTTTAATCTCTTTCGTGGTGTTGCTATAACCATACTTCTTCTTCTTGTTACGACAACATCTATAGTAGTGACCTTTTCTCCCACAGCCATTGCACACTACATTTAAGGCTGGGCAATTGCTAGCATTAGCTTTGTGTCCAATTTTCCCACATCGAAAACATTCTCCTTTAAACTTAGACTCATCATCTTTTTTCCTCATTGCATTAAGTTCTTTGCTTTTTACTTCACATATCACCTCATCCACCTTTGAAGATTCACTAGTCATAACTTTGTTACTGCCTAGTTCTTTAACACATTTAAGCATATGCTCAACTCCTTTTGATACCAAAATCACTTCTTCCAAAGGTGGTTCATCCTTTAACCACAATTCTTCCCTTATTTTGTCACTACTGCACCTAAGTACAAATTGATCTCTAATTCTTTCATCCACTGAAGATCCAAATTTACAAGAAGCTGTAAGTTTCCTCAAACTAGTAATGTATTCTTCCACCGATTCATCTTTCCCTTGTTCCCTTCTTCCAAAATAGTACCTCTTCATTATCGTACTGACTCTTGGTATATAATCTTTGTCCAACTTTCTAATACACAATTCGCAATTCATTTACATTTCTAGATTCTTCAAGACTTAAATCTGGTAGGTTTTCAAGTACCTCTTGACCTTCATCCCCTAAACAGTGCATCAAAAGTACATGTTTTCTCTCTGCGCTGAGTGTCGGCCCACACACTCTAGCATAATGAACAAACAATTTCTTCCACATAGACCAAAAATAAGTAGGATCACCAGGACTGCTTAAGAAAAAGGGAGGGGGTGTTACGTTCTGCATTCTTAAATACTAGATATTTTAAAACAACTAACACAAATACATAAACTACGTTAGTCTAGACTGAAAGCAGAATCCTAGCTTCTAAAATTTCCTGCATAATATCTACCACACACATTTTCACATTTTATGTATGTTTAAACTCATTCACAAACCCCTTCCAAAAGGTGTGCCTGTCACTGTGCAATGTATACGACAGGCGAAATAACACAGAACTTATCAAAAAAAATTATTTTTTTTTTCAAACAAAATCCCACTTCCAAAAGGTGTGCCCGTCACCGTGCAATGTATGTGACAGGCAAGTTTGCTTTCATGTAAAAGGTGTGCCTATCACCGTATACCGCTGCTACGGATTTTCCAACATATTGAGTCCATCAATGAAGAATGCGGTTGAACAAAGAGCAACACTTCCCCTTTAATGGTGGTCCACGACTATCCCTTTAAGAGGAAACCACACCTCCAGAAAGTCTTGAAACCATTGTCAATGCTTCTGAGAAAAGACACCTCCCCTTTAACGTTGTTCTCCAACCATGCCTTTAAGAGGAAACCACGCCTCTGTGAACTCACGAAATCCAGCTAATTTCACTTCCTCAATTCGACTCCAGTGCACTTCACTCGTCTGTGCGCTCCTCGCGTTGAAAACTCAACGAAAAACACAAGTGTCCATCAAATGGTACCTCGGTTTACCATAATAAAATCTTCCTTGATTTTGGGGCAAAAAATTGAGCCATCCTCGTCGCCAGTGTAAAGTCCAAGGGCTCGGGAATCAAACGAGACTATTTAAAACAGGTACGTTTATTTTTATAAATGCCCCAGCCATCGACAATGCTTCTCCGTCCTCCATCAACTTCAAACCGTCGACCCCATCCGCGAGCCGCGCATCTCCACGGAGACCGCGCAAGGATTCTCCTTCGGCATCTCCGTGGAGACCTGCGCGTGGCGTGGCTACTCCAATACACCACACTCATAGCTCCCATTCAGCAGGAAATCGAGGCCAAAATAGGGATGACCAGGTGCGAAGGAGAAGAAGGAACTCGGTTGCTGGGTAGGCACAAGTAGAACACACCATTACAGAGAAGAAGCGAGGGTCCAAGAGCAGGGAGTCACTCATTTAAATTTTTTAGACCCTGGGCGGAAGCTTTGGAGACAACTGAGGTAGTGGTAGAGCTGGATTCCACATGCCAGCAGGAGTTTGATAATTGTGGTCCTCCTGGCTCAGAACAAAAAACATCTTTGTTGCCTCAGGAGGAGGTCTGACGCTGAACCTTCCACCAATCAACAATGGAGCTTCCAGGCGCTATTCCTGTTAGCCCTTTTTCTTCAGCGAGTGCCTACTCTCAAATTCAGCATCCGAGGGAAACATTGGCCTCTTATACCACTGAGCTATCATATAGGGAGTTATTCTAACTTTGGAGGAAGTGGTAATCCGTCCCAAAAGTGACGGTAAAGTGACGGATATACCACCAGCCGTATTACGAGTCCATTATATCCTATGGAACTCGTAATACGGCTGGTGGTAAATCCGTCACATTTGGGACGGATTACCACCTCCTCCAAAGTTGGAATAACCCCCATAGTATCTATCCCTGATCCATGAGTATGTCACTGTAGCTGCTTTCTAAGTGGCTATGGAAAATGAATGTTATTACAAACTAATGTTTGACATAGTTTTGGTTTACTTGACATGACTAGGCTGCAATAGACCACATTATTGAAGGTGCATTTTTAAATATTGTGCACGAGCATTGTTTTTCATTTGTTTTTTAAAAGATCTTCAAAACTCAGCTGCAACCACATGGTGAATATATAAAATAGCATTTTTAATTAGCTTTCTCAGTGAAAGGGCTGTGTTTTGAAACATTATAAGGTTATGAGCTACATCTTCATTCCTATTTTCGTTATATGGTACAGTTCACTGTACTAAGTTGCATTTTTCGTGTTTCTGCCCAATGAAAATCATTTGCAAGTAGGTGTGTAGGAAATTAACAGTCTAATTGGTTTTCTGTGCAATTAACAGTTTAATGCTGCCTTTTCACGTAATATCATGCTATGAATCTGTTTGCTGCATTTGAAACATTATAAATGATGTTCTATTCAGGGAGGAGAAAACGTCAATCTGCTTGTTGTGTACTAGAAAGGGTTGTTTGTTTTTCCTTTCGTTCAAGGGCTTGATATTTTTAATTTCACTATTAGCATATGTGCGTTGGCTTCTCGATTTCCTAGAGACAATTGTAATACTGCATTTATTAATGAAATGGCTTCTGATTCTACCTAACTTTATTTTATGTAAGGGTTAATTTGACATTTAAATACATGTACAGACTGAGAAATGGAAGAAGGCTAGTTATGCATATTTTCATTAATGGTCATGACTGATTACTTGAGTTCAGGATTCTTCCTTTCTCCTAATTTGATACTCCTTGGTGCTAATTGAGTTGGATCATCAACTGTTTTTGGTGGAGATGCGTGGGTAAAGCAATTAATTAATTTTTAGAGGAGAAATGTTTAGGGTAATGGTTAATTAGAGTCTAATTATTAGATAATTAGAGCCTCATGGATAATCCTACTGTTTGGTGATCCATTGACAGGTGGACTGTCCCATGGTGAAGTGGTCATATGTTGGAGCCTGACAGAGCAATGATCTAGTGGTCAAGTTCGAAAGGTGAATTGATGAATATGACTTCACGGTGATGTTATGTGTCTAGGGATGTGTCTTGAGAAGGGATTTGTTGTTGGTGATTGCATCTGTGTTGTGTTATGACATTGGTGTTTTGGAAATTGGGTTTGTAATACATTTGAAGTGCAACAGTGAAATTGTATTGTGTGCAAACAAATATTAAAAGTAAACTATTCCATGTCCAATGATAGGTTGCCACCAGTCGAAGTCTATCTTGGTGTGTGGTTGTGAAGTGCCTTAAGCTGCACTGCTATTATGGTGAGTTTGGTCATTCACAACATGTTAAATTCCAACTAGCTCAGTAAACTCTAACTGGTAAATCTCAATGTGTTTTTGTTCTTAAAACAATGTTTTTATTTTATTTTTATTTTATCACAAGGCCTAACTATGACATCACTTTAACCTTTATCTCGTTTCAGTAAAAAAAAAAAAAAAAATATATATATATATATATATATATATATATATCATTGTCACCTCCTGCTCCGTAAGGGGCCACAGACCCTGCAGGGCGGCCTAGGTTACTGGGGTGAAGCATCCCACAGAAAATATCTCCCAAACACGAAAAGCCCAGGGACAAGTCCATGTTAAAATCCAAGCATTTAATAGCATTTCTGAGCAGCAAGACAAAAAATCCTGACGCGTTTCAGCAACAGCATGCCTTGTTCACAGGTAAGTAAAAGCAGGTGTGAGTGAGCCAGTGCTTTTTAAATACACAGTCATGTGACTTCAATAACCTAACTCCAACTCCCATAATGAACAGTTCCATATAAATAACTTCCTGAACTGGAGCGCTTAATTTCCATGTAGCTGCAATAGCGTCACAGGTACTTCAGTTCACCATACAAATGTTCTTATTCGCATTAGGTATCCATTACTTCACAGTCCACTTGCTTTTACAATTGCTGCCCAGCATGACAACAGCAATACAAGGAATACATGAAAAGTAAGAGGAAAGGCACACTGTCTCCCTCCTATCCCTTGCTCACCTTCATCACAATATATTTCTCGGATAAATGCCTTGTTTGCATGAAGGTGAGCGGGTCGGGCCCCTTCCAGAAAACTATCATTGTCACCTCCTGCTCCGTAAGGGGCCACAGACCCTGCAGGGCAGCCTAGGTTACTGGGGCGAAGCATCCCACAGAAAATATCTCCCAAACACGAAAAGCCCAGGCACCAGTCCATGTTAAAATCCAAGCATTTAATAGCATTTCTGAGCAGCAAGACAAAAAATCCTTTGTTGTTTTGGTGTTAAATAATTTATTAAAATGCGCTCTATTTTTAAAAATTGTTATAGAATGTTGTGTTGCGTTTTTACTTTATTATTGTTTCAGTGCTGCAGTATTAATTTACACATTGCCTCTAAGTTAAGTCTGATTGCTGTTGTGCCAAGCTACCATAGGGTTAAGCACAGGTTATTTAGTGACTTTTGTGGCTCATCCTGAGAAGGATTATGGTTGTTGCTTGAGCAGGGTTTCACTCACCTCAACCTGCAACCCAGTTTCACAGGACGGGACGTGGGCCTTACTCCCTGAGCCTGCAGGAGGCTCTAGGGACCCATCCCTGGAAACTCAATGTCAGCATCCCTGGGACCCCATCCCCTCGGATACTGTGGTTCCCTGGTTGGGAGAGTGTGGACAGACAATAGAAATGTATTTCCTGCCTGCACTCTTCCAAGCAGGGAATATAACTGTGTTCCTCCCTGAGCGGGAGCAGTGAAAAATGCTGCTCTAGCTCAAGCAGTAGCAAAGAAACATTTTGAACAAAAAAAAACAAATTTCTCACTTAGAGTTATTTCAGGTAACTATAACTTGTGCCCCTGCCATGCACAAAGTTCTCAACAATTATGCAAATTTCTTTTGCCATCAGGGATGTTATCAATGATGACATAGAACATGTCATGAATGTTGTAATATATGAAGGAAACTGCACAGGAAAAATACATTTTGGAACAACTCTTTTTACTTGGCCCCTGCTTGACAGATACATATGTGCATGCTTTTAATTTACTCCTAACGTCTCTTTAATAGTACCCACCCCTAAACCCTTACATTGCACTAATACCCAGTTCTAAATTCTAAAATTAACTTTGCCTCCCTTTCCCACTTCCCACTCCTAAACCCAAAATTTACTTTTACCTCTCTTTACCACTACCCACCCCTAAACCCTAAATTTATGCTTACCTCCCTATACTATTGTCATCCCCTAAACCCTAAAATTACCCTAACCTCTCTTTACCTCTGCCCTCCCTAAATCTTAAAATTATCTTACCTCTCTTTACCACTGCCCATCCCTAAACCCAAAAATCACCCTTAACTCCCTTTACTGAAACCAAACATTATCCTTACCTCCCTTTATCACCACCCACCCCCAGAAATTACCCTTAGCTCCCTCCCTTTACTACTACCAAACCCTAGACCCTAAAATTACTTTCACCTTCCTTTACTATTACCTACTCCAAAACTGTAAAATTACTAGTACCACCCTTTACCATGACCCACCCTTAAAGCCTACCTTTCCTTACCAACGGCCAATCCTGAATCGTTAAATTACCCTCACTTACCTTTACCACTACCCTCCCCAAGTCCTAAAATTACTCTTACTTCCGTTTACCACTGCCCACACCTAAAGCATCAAATTACCCTTACCTACCTTTACTTCTGTCCACCCAACCCTAAAATCACCTTTACCTTCCTTTACCACTGCTTGAACCATAAAATTACCCTTGCCTCCCTTTACTACTACACACCCCTAAACCCTACATTTTTCCTTACCTTCCTTTACCAGACTATGGCAGTCTATTTTACATATTTTTCTGTATGCAACACAATTCATACATCAAATATAAAATACATATGAGAGAGGTAGCAAACATGAGTAAGATACACAGAGGGACCAAAGCACTATTAGTGGGTGAGATAAAAAATAATCAAAGGTTTGAAACACATGGTGTGCATCACAACTGTGAGTGTGCTACAGTCACACTCAAGGAATGTGAACCAAGCCCGAGAAGACAAAAATTAGGTCAAGTCCTACATGGTCAGCTCCCACCGTTTGAATCAGAAATTTACTGTTGTAGACATGTATGTGCTAAAGATCAACAGCCAGGTCCTTGGTGCAGTCCCAACGAGCCCTGTCAAATAATGTGAAGAGGCAGAAATATGTTATCAGATAAGGAAGCCTTTTTGTCCACAGGATTTTGGGCAATGGAGGACAAATTATCAAAATCGGACCAGTCAAAGGGTCGTTCATAAAAAGACATTTATATAAGGGTCTTATAATTGAGCTTATGCTTCCATTTAGAAGCAGGAGTCACAAAAGAACTATTGAGACTCAAGGACAATTGTAACAGTTAGTGTTTAAATATGGAAAATGTGTATGAAATGATGAGACTGTGTTGTGTCTGATATATGAATTGTGTCATATACAGTCAAATATGTAAAATAGAATACCATAAAGGGTTATAGAGTTTTTTATAGAAATTATTGAAATTAAGTCCCAGAGGAACTCTGAATTCTACCACTTGAGTATCACTAAAGAATTACTATATGATGGCAGCATGAATGCCTAAAGCACGCATGCCTGAACAACGCGGTTTTAAGAACGACCTTGTCTTTACCACACATGCCTTTACAATGACTTCTGTTGTAAAAGCATGTAGGGCAAAGAAAGGTGCAACGTAAATTCCCCTACGCCCTTGGCCTGAACACCCCACCCCCAGTTCTTTAAACTTCCCCTCCCCCGCGCCCAGGGCCCTAAACCCCCCAGCCCAGAGCCCTACAACGGATCCCACTCTCCCCCTGAAACTACCTTGCTTCCCCTCCTAATGCCTAAAACCTTACCCCCTACTTAAAACTACCCGACCCCAGGCCCCCCATCTTGAGCCCTAAAACTGTCCAGAGCCCTGCAAACTACCCCTTCCCCAGCCCTGTACCCCAAAACCCTACCCCAACCCTTACAACTACACCAACAGCCCCAGCCCAGAGGCCTAAAACCCTGCCACAACCCTCACAACTACCTTGATCCCCCCTGCCCTGAGCCCTATATCCTTTCCCCTACCCCTAATAACTAAACTACCCCAACCCCCCACCCACCCTAAGCCCTAAAATAAAACCTATCCGGACCCCCTACCTTGAACCTAAAAAACAAACTACCCTACCCCCCAACACTCCCTGAGCCCTAAAAAAAACGACCTTAATCTCCAAACCCCTACCCCTATAAACTAAACTACCCTAACACTCCCACCGACCCTAAGCCCTAAGTAAACTACCCCAACCCCCACCCAACCTAAGCTTTTTAAAAACTGATCTCTGCCCCTAAAAACTAAACTACCGCAAGCCTCCCACCTACCCTGAACCCTAATAAAACTACCCTGAAACCCCCACCCCTGCCCCTGGAAACCAAACTACCCTACACTTTCACCTTCACTCTGAGCCCTAAAATGTTCCCCCCAATAAGGCAATCAATCAATCAATCAATCAATCAGGAATTTGTAAAGCGCACTACTCACCCGTGAGGGTCTCAAGGCGCTGAGGTGGGGGGAGGTGCTGCTACTGCTCGAACAGCCAGGTCTTGAGAAGTTTCCTGAAAGTAAGGAGGTCTTTGGTCTGACGTAGGTGGGTGGGAAGAGTGTTCCACGTCTTGGCGGCGAGGTGCGAGAATGATCTGCCACCGGTTGTAGTTCTGTGGACGTGTGGAACGGTTGCGAGGGCGAGGTCGGTGGAGTGGAGAAGCTGGGTTGGGGTGTAGAAGGAGAGCAGTCTGTTGAGGTATACTATGCCTACCCCCCACCCACCACCCACCCTAAGCCCTAAATCCTCCACACCAATAAAAACCCCACCCCCCCAACCCCACTTACCTCACTGCGTCCTCTGCCGATCCTTCCTCTTCTCTCCTCCCTCCTCATGCCCTCCCTTAAGCCTTCCCCACCCCTAAAAAATAAACTACCCACCCCCACCCTAAGACCTAAAAAAGTACCCAAACCCCCCACTCCCGCCCCTAAAAAGTTTAGCCCAACCCTCCCATCCACCCGAGCCCTTTATCCACCCCACCCCTAAAAACAACCCTGCCCCAGCCCCACTTACCTCTCCCGATCCACTCTGCCTTTTTCTGTGCCTTAATCACCCATATGCATAGTTCATCACATGTTTGGTTAAGGCACTGAAAAAGGCAGTTGTTTTTCCGGAAAGCATGGTTACGCCTGCGTGGGAAATGTCCACGTTGTTCACAATGTGTTGTTTAAGGCGTTTCCCCAAAAGAATAAGGGGGTCATTACAACATTGGCAGTAAAAGCTGCTTACCGTCGTGCAGAAGACCGCCAACACACCGCCTCGGCTGCAGAATTCCGCCACAGCTATTATGACCCACATCTCGAAATCCGACAAAATTCAGACACCCACACAAGTCCGCCACACCAGAGGTCAGTGATAAACTGGCGAAAACAAAACCTCCACTGTCACGCCAACAGAAATACACCCACACTATCACGGCACCCCAATCCACGCGGCTGTCTTTCAACCGCGGTATTCTATCGGCGGTACACACCGCCGCGCTCAAAATACACACACTTCTACAAAACACCGCCACATTGGACAATTTGAAATACACACACCTGATACATATACACACACCACTCCCACACACCCAATACAATATAAAACACACCCACGTCACCCACAAACCCCTACGACCACTATTACAGAGAGAAGGCAAGAGCGAGATACCACCATCCACAAACTAGCATCCACAGGCACTGAACACCATCACCCACACAACTTCCACGCACAAAACACCACACACCACTACATATCAGCACACTTATCACCACACATCCCACCCCACACATCACCTACACCACCCCATGGCACGACAAAGACACCCCAGGTTCTCGGAGGAGGAGCTCAGGGTCATGGTGGAAGAAATCGTCCGGGTAGAGCCACAGCTATTTGGAGCACAGGTGCAGCACACCTCCATTGCAAGGAAGATGGAGCTATGGCGAAGAATAGTCCACAGGGTCAACGCAGTGGGACAACACCCAATAAATCGGGACGACATCAGGAAGAGGTGGAACGACCTATGGGGGAAGGTGTGTTCTGTGGTCTCAAGACACCACCAGGCGGTTCAGCGGACTGACGGCGGACCCCCACCTCCTCCCCCACAACTAACAACATGGGAGGAGCAGGTCTTGGAGATTCTGCATCCTGAGGGCCTTGCAGGAGTCGGTGGAGGAATGGACTCTGGTAAGAAAAATCTTAACTATTACATCCCCCCCTACCTGCATGCCATCACATACCCCCACCCTCACCTTCACCCCCATCACTCCAACTCCTCACAAATGTCCCAATATCACAAACCACCTATCCCAACACAAAGCCCTGCATGCAACAACAAAGCATGGACACCCATCACTAAAGCATGCCCACTGCACTTTCCCATAACACCCCCCTAAACCATCATCACACAAGCCCCCACACAGGAATGCCAGCACTGGGGTACACGGTCACCCACCCATTGCACACCATGACACACACAGATACAATAATCATGCTTTTCCACCCCTGCAGGGCCACTACCCGAAGTCACTAGACAGGAGGGTCCAGACATCTCCACCCCACCCACAGAAGAGGCCCACAGTGATGACAGCAGCTTTGTCCACCTGGATCTAGATGACCAGGCCGGACCATCGTGGGCCTCGGGACAGTCGGTTCCCCTCACACAGGCACAGGACACCACAGACCTTCCACCCTATGGTAACACCAGCACCCACCCAGCGGGCCCATACCTCCGTCCCCAGGACACGTCAATCAGCTGTGTGTCCACCACTACAGGGAACCCATGATAACCCACCATACCAACAACAGCAGGGACCTGGGGGCAGTGGTAGTGGGCACATGGTCCGGGGGACTGAGGCCCAGGAACACAGGGGAACTGGGAGGGCTGCTGTGCGACAGGGGGCGGACAGGCCAAGGGAACCTACTCTCCACGAGGCCCTCTCCTCCATCATGGGAGCTTACCACCACTCCCAGGAGACAATGGCAACGGTCCTGGCCAAGTTTCAGGAGACCCAGCGCATGCAGGAGGAACAGTATTTGGGGTTCAGGTAGGAACTCAGAACCATCAGTTCCGCCCTGGGCACCATCGTAGGGGTGCTGAAGGAAATACTCAACACCAGGAGGGACACTGTGGCACTCCAAGGGGCCCCTGACACTAGCATGGACGATGAACTGCCCACCACCTCCGCCGGCACTAGTGGACAGGAGGCACCGCCACAGGACCACCACACCAGCACCCCACCCCCTGCAGATGGAGAACCACCCCGCAAGCGGTCCCTGAGATCCAGGAACAAGACAGAGCATGATGCCAAGACCCCCGCTAAGAAATTAGACCACCCTGATTGTCAACCTACTGTCCCACTTTGTCACCCTGTCCATATTGGAACTGCCCCAGCTCCACTTCCTATGCCCATATGGGCAATGCACCTATGAGACAAATAGACTGGATTCTGCCATGGACACTCCTCCGCCATCACCCCTCACCATTTAACTTCCCCCTCCAATATTTTTTATGTAAATAAACACACCTAAAACACCAAAAGATCTGGAGTCTGTCTGTGATTTCGAAATAGTGTATTTGCAATTACAGTGACAAAATTTCCAGGAAATAGTAATGTCAACATACCAATGTCACAGCTCTAGTCCATGAGGAATCTAAGCAGATGACACACGTTGGGACCTACACCTGTGAAACCGTAAGGGAAAGTGACAACTCAGTGACCATACACTGGGTGAAATCGACAGACAGGAGAGAGGTAGAAGTGTAAAAGTACTTGTAGTAGGCAGGAATGTATTCTCACCTGTGTTTCACTGGAAATATTGCTGGATGACTGAGTCCCTGTTGTCAATGTCTTCTTCCTCTGCTTCCTCCTCATCACTGTCCACAGGCTCCACAGCTGCCACAACACCGCCATCTGGACCATCCTCCTGCAGAAAAGGCACCTGTCGTCGCAAAGCCAAGTTATGAAGCATTCAGCAGGCCACGATGATCTGGCACACCTTCTTTGGTGAGTAGAATAGGGATCCACCTGTCATATGGAGGCACCTAAACCTGGCCTTCAGGAGGCCGAAGGTGCGTTCGATCATCCTCCTAGTCCGCCCATGGGCCTCATTGTTGCGTTCCTCTGCCCTGGTCCTGGGATTCCTCACTGGGGTCAGTAGCCATGAAAGGTTGGGGAACCAGAGTCATCTAATAGCCACACCCGGTGCCTCTGTAGTTGACCCATCACATAAGGGATGCTGCTATTCCGCATGATGTAGGCATCATGCACTGAGCCAGGGAACATGGCATTCACATGGGAGATGTACTGGTCTGCCAAACATACCATCTGTACATTCATGGAATGATAACTCTTCCGGTTCCTGTACGCCTGTTCACTCCTGTGGGGGGGGACCAAAGCCAGATGGGTCCCATCAGTGGCACCTATGATGTTGGGGATATGTCCAAGGGCATAGAAGTCACCTTTCACTGTAGGCAAGTCCTCCACCTGAGGGAAAACGATGTAGCTCCGCATGTGTTTCAGCAGGGCAGACAACACTCTGGACAATACGTTGGAAAACATAGGCTGGGACATCCCTGATGCCATGGCAACAGTTGTTTGAAAAGACCCACTTGCAAGGAAATGGAGCACTGATAGCACCTGCACTTGAGGGGGGATTCCTGTGGGATGGTGGATTGCTGACATCAGGTCTGGCTCCAACTGGGTACACAGTTCCTGGATTGTGGCACGGTCAAACCTGTAGGTGATGATCAAATTTCTTTCCTCCATTGTCGAGAGGTCCACCTGCGGTCGGTACACCGGAGGATTCCGCCATCTTCTCACATGTCCCAGCGGACGGTGCCTATGAAGGACAACAGCGAGCATAGAGTCAAACAACTCAGAGGTATGTACCCACAGTCTAGACAGAACACGATTCATACACAAAATCTGGCCTGTATGTGTGTTGAGAGTAGGCCTCGGTATGTGTTTCGCAGTTGGTAATTAGGCCATGTGGGCCCCTGAAATGTCGGCTGCCTGACCTCTAAAGCGGGACAATGGGATGTGAGGTAACTGCACTGGCGCTGTACACCGTCGCGGTAGGCGGTCGAAGACTGCGGCGCAATGCTGCATTGGTTAACATTGGACCCTATAGGTCCCAGGAGCCAATGACGATGTACGCCGGCGGTGATGGTACGCACCGCCGCGGACGTGACCGACGTGGACGTGACCACCATTTTCTAGCTGTTGAATCACTCGATACCTGATCTTCAACAGGAGAGGACCTACACTGCAAGTGCTGCTGTGACCTCGGTCTGGAAGAGACAATGGCTCGTGCGTCTGGGGAAAGGGCCCCTGCCTTCACATCGGAGGAGTTGGAGAAGCTCGTCGACGGGGTCCTCCCCCAGTACCCGCTACTCTACGGTCCTCCAGACCAAAAGGTAAGTACACAGGGAGCATGCTGTATTGGCTATGCCTGTGTGGAGAGGGCTGGTTGTAAGAAGGAAGGGGGCAGAGTTCTCAGTGCATGAAAGACGGTGGGTGCACGTGCCACATGGCAAGGGTAGGGATGTGGGCCACTCACTTTGACGGTGCAGTTGGTAATGACTTCTCTTCTTCCCCTGTACATTTCATGTAGGTCAGCGCCCACCAGAAGAAGGATATTTGGCGTGCCATCGCCAAGGACGTCCGGACCCTGGGGGTCCACCACTGACGGAGCACCCACTGCCGAAAGAGATGGGAGGACATTCGCCGCTGGAGCAAGAAGACGGCAGAGGCTCAGCTGGGGATGGCCTCCCAACGTGGGAGGGGTGCCTGTTGAACCATGACCCCCCTGATGTTCCGGATCCTGGGTTGGATGGACGCTTGAGGGCATCACAGCAGACACAAGGGGGTGAGTACACTCTCATTCTGCTGACTTTGCGCGCAGTGGAGGGGTCTGGGTGGGGGAGGAGGACTGTGGGTTTCCCTAGGCCAGGGCGAGTTCCGTAGGGTGGGCCCCTTCGTAAGGCATGGCCCTGTGGCCCCCCACCCCACCTCTGTAGAGTGCCAAGTACAGCTATTCATGCACCTGTGTCATCTATGTGTGCAGATGTCGTCCATAGCCTTGTAGGCCCTTTCCCAGAAATTGCACTGTAGAGCCCAACAGCGCGACGTAGTGCAGGGGGCTGCTGTGTCTGTCTTGTCCGCCAACTGTAGCGGTAATGCATGCACTCAACATGTCTTTCTTCTGTTTCCCCCCCTTTTTTTGCGGTCTCCCTGTTCTTGTGTGCATTAGCATCATCAAGCGGAGGTGCAGTGGCATCGGAGTACGAGGGAGCTGCATCCCACATGGGCATGGAGGCCCAAACTACGGACTCTGAATACACCAGTGGGACGGAGGGCAAGGGGAACACCACGGCGGTCACAGGATCTGCAACCAGCGACATGGACTCGTCCTCAGATGGGAGCTCCCTTACCCTACCAGCACCGCCCTCCCAGCAGCCCCTCAGCTTTCACCCCGTGCCCACTCACCCAGGAGGGTGGGCATCACCTTAGCCCCAGGCACTTCAGCCCCTGCCCCTGTCACCTCTGCTGCCCTCAGTGAGGAGGCCATTGACCTCCTCAGGTCCCTCACTGTTGGGCAGTCTACCATTTTGAATGCCATCCAGGGTGTAGAAAGGGAGTTGCAACACACAAATGCATTCCTGGAGGGCATTAATTCTGGTCAGGCTACCCTTCATCGAACCGTTCAAACTCTGGCCTCAGCACTGATGGCAGCCATTGTCCCTGTGTCTAGCCTCCCCCATCCAGCTTCCTCCACCCAGACCCAATCCCCTGTACCTCTGCCTATCCCACACACACCATCAGACCAGCCTGCACACACCTCAACACACAAGGGAAGCTCTGGCAAACATAAGCACCACACATCCCACAGGCACTCATGCAAGCATCACACACATACAGACACACCAACTTCCACTGCCTCCACTGTGTTCCCCTCCTCCTCGTCTCCCTCCTCCCTCCCAGTCTCGTCTACACTCATACCTGCATGCACTACCTCTACAGCCACTACGTCCCGCTCTAGCACACCCACCAGCACACCCCGCTCATGTGCAGTCACTACCCCCACTACCTTCCACACTTCCCCTGTGTCCTCTCCCAGTGTGCCTGTGACACCCCCTCCCAAGATACACAAACGCAGGCACACACCCACCCAACATACATCCACGTCACGACAGCCTCCAGCGCATGCACCTGCACCCAAGGCCACAAAAGTTACACCTCCTACAACCACCTACTCTTCCTCCACTCCCAAACCCCCTCCAGCTACCCGTCCCAGTGTCTCCAAACAACCTTTCCTGTCCACCCTTAACCTATTTCCCACCAATCCCCGTCCAACTCATAGGTCCCGTACTAGCACCTCAGCCACAAAATCACCGGGACCAGTGGTGCCTGTTGTCACAGGTATGTGGAGTGCACCAGCCACCAGGCCAGCCAGTGTATCACGGAGCCAGAGCACAGCCAGTCCCCCCCCTGTGAAGCACCAGAAGTTGGCCAGTGCCCGGCGGAAGAGTGGGAAGACTCCAGCCACTCAAGCCGCTCACAGGGGTCCCGGGTGTAGTGTGGACTCTGCTGTGACTCCTCCCAAGGTGGGGAAGGGGCAGAAGAAACCCACAAAGTCTGGGAGGAGCAGCACGGCGGAGAAGACCGCCATCATCCCCGCTGGGCAGGAGGGCCCCGCCAGCCCCATCGTCGCTGCCCAGGAGGGCCCCGCCAGACACAGCTCAGCTGCCCAGGAGGGCCCCACCAGCCCCATCGTCGCTGCCCAGGAGGGCCCCACCAGCCCCATCGTCGCTGCCCAGGAGGTCCACGCCAGCCACAGCCCAGCTGCCCAGGAGGGCCCCGCCAGCCCCATCATCGCTGCCCAGGAGGGCCCCGCCAGCCCCATCATCGCTGCCTAGGAGGGCCCCGCCAGCCCCATCGTCGCTGCCCAGGAGGGCCCCGGCAGCCACAGCCCAGCTGCCCAGGACGGCCCACCAGCCCCATCGTCGCTGCCCAGGAGGGCCCCGCCAGCCCCATCGTCGCTGCCGAGGAGGTCCCCGCCAGCCACAGCCCAGCTGCCCAGGAGGGCCCGCCAGCCCCATCGTCGCTGCCCAGGAGAGCCCTACCAGCCCCATCGTCACTGCCCAGGAGGGCCCCGCCAGCCACAGCCCAGCTGGGCAATAAAGGACCGCCAGCCCCAGCCCAGCTGGCCAATGAAGGACCGACAAGGCAAACACCGCTGAACACGGCAAGCACCGCTGAACAGGGCAAGGACCGCCAAGGCAATCACCGCTGAAGAGGGCAAGGACCGCCAAGGCAAGCACCGCTGACCAGGACAAGGACCGCCAAGGCAAGCACCGCTGAGCAGGGCAAGCACTGCTGAAAAGGGCAAGGACCGCCAAGGCAAGCACCGCTGAACAGGGCAAGGACCGCCAAGGCAAGCACCGCTGAACAGGGCAAGCACCGCCAAGGTAAGCACCACTGAACAGGGCAAGCACCGCTGAAAAGGGCAAGGACCGCCAAGGCAAGCACCGCTGAACAGGGCAAGGACCGCCAAGGCAAGCACCGCTGAACAGGGCAAGCACCGCTGAAAAGGGCAAGCACCGCTGAACAGGGCAAGGACAGCCAAGGCAAGCACCGCTGAACAGGGCAAGGACCACCAAGGCAAGCACCGCTGAACAGGGCAAGAACCGCCAAGGCAAGCACTGCTGAACAGGGCAAGGACCGCCAACTCAAGCACCGCTAGCCCATTAGCGGCAGGGGCAGTGACGCAACAGGGACCGTCACGGGGTGAGTGATGCACTCTGGGCACCAGTCCTCCTCCAGAACCAGTGGAAACCTGCATCCACACCGTCTGTCCTGCACAGGATGAAGCACTCTGGGCACCAGTCCCCCTCCAGAACCAGTGGAGACCTGCATCCACTCCATCTGTCCTGCACAGGATGAAGCACTCTGGGCACCAGTCCCCCTCCAGAACCAGTGGAGACCTGCATCCACTCCGTCTGTCCTGCACAGGATGAAGCACTCTGGGCACCAGTCCCCCTCCAGAACCAGTGGAGACCTGCATCCACTCTGTCTGACCTTGGCAGGATGAAGCACTCTGGGCACCAGTCCCCCTCCAGAACCAGTGGAGACTATTATCCACTTGAGAGACTGTGGCTTTGCACTCCCCAGGATGTTACAGTGGGCAAACCACCAACTGTATAGACTTGAGAGACTGTGGCTTTGCACTCCCCAGGATGGTACAGTGGGCAACCCACCCACTGGAGAGACTTGAGAGACTGTGGCTTTGCACTCCCCAGGATGGTACAGTGGGCAAACCACCCACTGGAGAGACTTGAGAGACTGTGGCTTTGCACTCCACAGGATGGTACAGAGGGCAACCCACCCACTGGAGAGACTTGAGAGACTGTGGCTTTGCACTCCCCAGGATACAGCAGTGGGCAAACCACCCACTGGAGAGACTTGAGAGACTGTGGCTTTGCACTCCCCAGGATGGTACATTGGGCAAACCACCCACTGGAGAGACTTGAGAGACTGTGGCTTTGCAGTCCCCAGGATGGTACAGTGGGCAAACCACCCACTGGAGAGACTTGAGAGACTGTGGATTTGCACTCCCCAGGATGGTACAGTGGGCAAACCACCCACTGGAGAGACTTGAGAGACTGTGGATTTGCAATCCCCAGGATACAGCAGTGGGCAAACCACCCACTGGAGAGACTTGAGAGACTGTGGCTTTGAACTCCACAGGATGGTACAGTGGGCAAACCACCCACTGGAGAGACTTGAGAGACTGTGGCTTTGCACTCCCCAGGATGGTACAGTGGGCAAACCGCCCACTGGAGAGACTTGAGAGACTGTGGCTTTGCACTCCGCATGATGGTACAGTGGGCAACCCACCCACTGGAGAGACTTGAGAGACTGTGGCTTTGCACTCCCCAGGATACAGCAGTGGGCAAACCACCCACTGGAGAGACTTGAGAGACTGTGGCTTTGCACTCCACAGGATGGTACAGTGGGCAAACCACCCACTTGAGAGACTTGAGAGACTGTGGCTTTGCACTCCCCAGGATGGTACAGTGGGCAAACCACCCACTGGAGAGACTTGAGAGACTGTGGATTTGCACTCCCCAGGATACAGCAGTGGGCAAACCACCCACTGGAGAGACTTGAGAGACTGTTGCTTTGAACTCCCCAGGATGGTACAGTGGGCAAACCACCCACTGGAGAGACTTGAGAGACTGTGGATTTGCACTCCCCAGGATGGTACAGTGGGCAATCCACCCACTGGAGAGACTTGAGAGACTGTGGCTTTGCACTGCCCAGGATGGTACAGTGGGCAACCCACCCACTTGAGAGACTTGAGAGACTGTGGCTTTGCACTCCCCAGCATAAAGCAGTGGGCAAACCACCCACTGTAGAGACTTGAGAGACTGTGGCTTTCACTCCCCAGGATACAGCAGTGGACAAACCATCCACTGTAGAGACTTGAGAGACTGTGGCTTTGCACTCCCCAGGATACAGCAGTGGGCAAACCACCCACTGTAGAGACTTGAGAGACTGTGGCTTTGCTCTCCCCAAGATACATCAATGGGCATGCAGCCCCCTCGTGGATCTGGCGTCGTGCACTCATCCGGCTGAGGTGCCCCCCCTTCCATTCCCCGTGAGGTGCCTGTTGTATTTCTATCTGATGCCCCTGCAGTGTTCTCTCCGTCATGTTCGGGTATCTTGTGTAGGCCTCGCCCATGCTTTTTGGGCCCAGTGGTCCACGGACTATGAATGGTGCAATACCTGGACTACTATTTGTGGTGTATATTTTGTCAATAGTGTATATATGTATATATTTGCTTATTCTATTTTGATATATTACAATGGTTACACTCATTTCCTTTTGTCTTTGCATTCTTCCGGGAGGGTGGGGGGGTGTTACTGTAATGTTTGGATATGCATTGGTGTGTGTGTTGTAGTGGGTGAGGGTGGGGGTGGGGGTGTTGCGTGTGTGTGTCCCTGTTTTTTGCCTCCCCCCTCCCCTATGTCGTAGGTGCAGTACTCACCGTGGTCTTCGCCGCCGGCGATGGTGCTCCTGGTACAGGAGCAGGAAGACTAGTGCAGGAAGAATCTGGAGTTCCGGCTCCATGGTGTCGTCGTTCCTCGTGGAGTGTGTAGAGGTGAGCGTTTTCCCTTAGAAATGCCTGTTTCCGCTGTGTTTTTATCCGCGGTGAATCCGCCTCGGAAAAGATGGCGGATTGGCCTGTCATAATAGTGTGGGCGGTACATTGTCTCCCGCCTGTCTGTTGGCGGTGACCGCCGCGCTGTTTGTTTGTACTGCCGTGGCGGTCTGAGTGTTAAAGTGGCTGTCTTTGTTGGCGGTTTCCGCCACGGTTGTAATTGCAAAAAATTACCGCCGGCCTGTTGGCGGTCTTACCGCCGCTTTAACACCGTCCGCCAGGGTTGTAATGACCACCTATATTCCTTACCTATTTCTAAAAAAACAAGCAAATCTATGCCTTGGAGAATAATATATTGCTATAGATTTTGATTTTCTTCCACCACTCTCAGGTGTTATTGGGAAATCCCCACCCATAGTGACGTGCCTACAAGCATAGTCACTTGATTAAATTTTAGGTTATGCAAAACATTTTTAGCAATTATTGTGAGTCTAAAAAGAAATCGAGAAATGAGAAATTGATGATGGCACAGATTTAATTCTTTCATCAAGGAGAGTAATAATTGGGATCTCAGCTAAATGCTACACAGTTTCATGGTCCTACGAGAGTTATTTTGTGAGGTAGAACTAGTGGTTTTAATAACAATACTAACAGTATAACAATAATAAGAATTGTATGCTGAAATCTGGAACATTTGAAGAATAACTATAGATTTAAGGTGCAGTCATATGCTTAATGGGACTCAAATGATATCTCAATTGAATCGTATGCATGCAACAGAATGTGTTGACTGAGTCACTTCAGTCAATGACGCCAGCACCATCGACACCTGTGAAGAATACAAAGCATTTCTACAGAACTATGCCTTTAAATTCAACTCTTCTACTTCAGATGCAGAATAGGACAGTTAAATGTCATTAAAATTTTCAGTTTCAATAAAAAGCAGTTCAACTGCAAGTGAGACACTAATGGCCAGATGTAGGTAGGAAAATAATTGCGAGTCGGAAATTGCGATTTAATGCGAATCGCAAAATGGGATCCAAGAAAAAAAAGAGACACCAATTTGGCACTCGCAAATGATGTTGCACCGCATTTTGTGAGTTCGCTTCTAGCGAGGTTGTTTTTTGCGAGCTCGCAATTTGCGAGTCGGTGTCGCAAATTGCAACTGGGCCGCAAATTGCCTGCAGGTGCAGCATAAAAGTTGGGAAATACACTTCCTGGCACTTGCTGATGACATCAGAACCAGGAAGTCATCAAATACACCTGGGAGGAGGGAGGACCACACCCTTTCCAAACTGCAGTGCAACACCCAGGAGAGAGGAGCTGCTGCTACTATGGAGGACACAGGCAGTGCAGGGAGAAAAGAAAACTTAAGTTTTCTGAGAAGGAACTGGAGGTGCTCACTGAGGAATGCTTCCGGCACCATGACAAATTGTTTGGCAAGGCAGCCCTGAGTGTCCCAGACACTGAGAAAAAGAAGATCTGACTGCAAATCCAGGACTGGATCAACGCCATAGGGGTGAGCCACAGCACCCTGGATGAAATAAAAAAAAAAGGTGGTATGACCTGCGCTCCAGGACAAAGGAGAGGGTGGCAGAGCGGCTCAGGGAAATGAGGGGCACAGGAGGAGGCCCATCCACCGTCCCACCACCCACAGCCATGGAAGAAATGGTGGAGCACAGCCTGAGGCTGTTTCTGGAATGGGAGAATTGGACAGTTCTGTGCCAGAGACATCCAAAAGTGAGTACCATGAAATATGCATTCACATCTACAAATGCAGTACCCACACTCCCCCAATACACAGCAGCAGGCACAACCAGACTAGCTCCATTCCACTCTAGCAACCACTAGAATGGTGCATTATGGGCAATGTAGTACAGTAGTCAGCATATAGGCAAGTGCTTATTATGAGGCATACAACAGATGTGAGAGACTGACAGTGTATTCCCTATGTCCCACAGGTCTCCCACACGACACCCCCAGCAGCGACAACATCCAGGGAGGAGACAACAGGCCAGAGGCAGTGCAGGATGCTGCAGCAGATATTCCTGGGCCCAGCAGGACACCACCACTGTCCCCTCTGGAACAAGAGCAGGAAATGGTAGAAGCTCACACGACCCCTGGCCTCAGCCCCACAGTAAGTCGTCCAGAGCCAGCAGCACGACCAAGACACAGACACAGATGCCGAGTTCTGGCGGTGCCCCAGGAGGAGATAGGGGAGGCAGCAATGTCTGGAGTAGAGGCATCCCTCCTTAATGGTCAGCGCCTGCAAACAAGACAATTGCGGTCAATATCAAGTGCTTTGCACAGACCGGAGAACAATATGACCCATGGCCTGGCTGATGTGAACTCGCAGTTCACTAGACTCAATGATAATGTGGGCAATCCCACCCAGGCCATCCGCCAACTAGTGATGGAACTGGTGGCAGATAGACGCAGCACAAGGCGTAGGGAGCGCCACCTAGTCGCTCGCTTTGACTGCATAGCAGCGTCCATTGGGCGTCTGCTACGAACACTACTGGCCTGTCAAGACGGACCGTGAGTCTACAGGTAGAACTTGGCCACTTTGTTGGGGATGTGGCTCGGGGTCTAGGCAACATCAGCCATGCAGTGGACTTGTTGGAAGCCAGGCAGGTGGCAACGGGCACAGGTGAGACCCCTTAGGACAGTGAGGAGGGGTCCACAATAAGCAGTGTGTCTGCAAGTGACTCAAGTGTGCTGAGGAGTGCACGGCAGGGGTCAGCAGACCCCCCTGGGATGAGCCATGCTGGGTGAACAAGGAGGAGGGTGTAGGCCATAAGACAGCATGACTCATGAGACACATTATGTCAATGTGTCCTCATAATGTTTGGACATATACAGCCCCTTACAGACAGCAGTTTTCTTTCAACATTTAGTTCACAAATAAAAAGGTTTGGTTTGTTCCACTACACAACTGGGCTCTGTTTGTGTGACATCAGTGAGTGTGGTGACAGTTGCCACGAACCTGCTAAAGTATTGGGTTGTAATGTGGTCCCGTCTCTGTCTGCCTTGATTTGCAATGCTTCTATCCCCAGGCTGGCGATGTGGTAGCTCTTGCTCCTCATCCCCCGAATAGGTGTCTTCAGGGGTGAGATGTAGCCCACATCTGGTGGCAATGTTGGGTAGGATTACGCATGCGCCAATGATCTTGAATGCTGTTAGTGGGGCATACTGAAGCACCCCTCCACTTTTGTGGAGGCATCTGAATCTTACCTTTAACAGTCCAAACGTCCTCTCGATGACAGTTCTGGTACGCTGATGGGCACTGTTAATATCGCCTCTCATTCTCATTGCCAGGTGTTAGGTACGGGGTAAGTATCCATGTTCTTAGCGCATATGCACTGTCACCTGTTTGGCAAAAATAAGCAATGTTAGCAGGGCATGGATGGTTTCCACAGTGCCCTGTATGTATGGCTTCACGGTGTATTCAGCAATACCTAATAGATATCCGTCTCCAAACTCCCCACGTTCTAGGCGTTGGTGTATCCCACTGTGCCTGAAAATGTATGAGTCATGTGTACTCCCTGGAAATTTGCCTACAATGTCAGTGATGACATTATGGGCGTGGCATACCACCTGGATGTTTAGTGAGTGGGTACATTTCCTATTGCGGAACACATATTCCCGATTTGCAGGAGGGCAGATTTGTATATGTGTCCCGTCCACACACCCTATTACATGGGGGAAGTTGGCAATTCTGTAGAAGTCCAACTTGGTGCTGTTAATTTCTGCCTCATTCCTGGGTAGGTATATGTATCTGGACATGTGTGTGAGTATGGCATCTAGGAAACATCTGAAGAATCGTGAGAGTGCACTTTGGGATACCCCACCTGCCACTGCAATCACCCCCTGATAGCTACCTGAGGCCGAGAGGTGCAGTGAGCATAGCACTTGCACATGTGTGGGGATGGCGCTGCCGCGCATTGTCTGTCGTTGAAGCTGTGGATTGAGTAGTTCAATTAATTCTAATATTACTGCACTGCTCAGTCTATATTTATCATAAATCTCCTCCTCAGTTTGTTGGAAAAGTGTCTGCCTGGTTCGGTATATTCTCCTCCTCCTCCTCTGCTGGGCGGAGTGGACTCTCCTCCTCCATGCTATCACATAGAGTTCAGCCATTTTGAGTAGCCCAGATGCCTTCTGGGTCTCCTTTTATACTTTGGTTCTGATTACCACCTGCTCTGACTTATTGGTAATTTGAGTGTGCAAAATGGGCTTTTTGCGACTAGTCGCAATTTGCGAGTGGCTTTTTCATATGGTTTGCGACTCACAAAGTGCGACTTCCTCTTTGCGGGGTGCAAAATGAGGTCGCTATTTTTGTGAGTCAGTAACGGCTCGCATCGCAATTTGCACTTCGGAAATTGGATTTTTGCATCCCATTTCGGATTTTGCAAAGTCGCAAATTGCGATTCGGGCCATTTGCGACTTGCAAAACTTTGCTTTATCTGGCCCTAAATGAATATTGATTAATGTGACAGTTTGCAGCTGCCCTCTGAGTTCTGGAGAGACTGAGTCAGATACAATGACCATGCCCAAGAGAGGAGAAGGATTCCATGGTTCGGGTAGGCCTAGGGGTAGACCAGAATGGCTGATTTGTAGATTAAATAGTTAATGCCCATCCTGTGCCATTTTCAATTGAAACAGGTAATACCTATTCTCCATTTAGACAGATGGAAGTTCCTGACTTACCATTTTCGGAACAGAAGTCGAGTAGTAGGAATTTCAGTAATTAACAAGTTGTCAGCAAATGTTCCAGATGGGCTCAGCTGTGGAGGAACATGAATTCGTGTTTAGTAAAACCAGGTCAATAAAACGGTTGGGTTGAGATTTGTTATGCAAGTTAAACTGCACAATTTATTGTATACCGGATGGTGTCTACATTCAAACGTGAAAGGCCTAGATGTAGAGTTCAAACTGAATCATAGGCAATGAGAAATTTTATTTTTTTCAGTGCTCACAGAACAGAACATCAATCCATATTTGAGACAGACAGTGAAGAGAGAGTTTTGGGATTTTACTGGAAAATATAATGGGCTTGTTATCCTATAAGAAGCTGATATTCAGGGAATTGATCCCTAGATTGGAATGCCAACTTTAATTGAGTCACAGAAGGAGACACACTTTAAAAAAGAAATCATGAGAGCTTTGTGTGCAGCACTGTGTACTGATCAAAAGTTCAATTGTAATTGTAATTCAAAAGCATTAGGAGAGGTGAAAATACATAATGGTACACTTAAGAACAAGCCTCTGAAAGTGTGTGCTTTTCTTTCTGTGAAATGTCCAGATGCTGAGCAGATGTTGATAAACATGAGATCTACTCTGAACAAGAAAACAGGAATGAGTGCCCAGGGGGTGCTTATGAGAAGGTCAATGAGACTTCAGCGTATTCCATCTGGGGTCTTACTTACTAAAACTGATGATCTGATCTTGGGTTACTGCTAGTGACTAGTTCTATTTCTCACCAGGTTCAACTCTATCTCTCACCAGGTGCAACTTGCCACAACTTCTGTGCTCACAGAGTTATTTCATGATCTAGAACCAGGTAATTGGGTCCTGGTGAAGAAACCTGTAAGGAGTAACTGCCTGGAAGAGCTGCCAATAAATTAGAAGATTCACATGGATTTCCAAATAATTTTAATAATTCCAATTTCATCTTTTTTGGTGAATTAGTGTACATATATCCTCCTGGTGGGAATCGCTCAAACACTATCAATAGCTCTATAATTCTGAATAGTACTAAGCATCATAATTTAGAACACAGAAATAAATATAACCAAGATTTCGCAGAAAACAGTTACATTGCTTTGTTGAAGATTTACAGAGACATAATGGCCCTCATTACGAGTGTGGTGGTCTTACGACCGCCACTCTCGCAGTGGCAGTCTGGACCGCCACCAGTGCAGCAGTCCAACCGTCACATTAATACCCTGGTGGTCAGACCACCAGCTCGGACAGGATCTTGGAACCTAGCTGTCTGGCGGTGGCAGAGATCCTAATCTGCCAGGGCAGAGCTGCAAGCAGATCTACCCTGTGGATTACGACCTTCTTCTCCGCCAGCCTTTTCATGGTGGTAACACCATAATGAAAAGGCTGGAGGAGAACAGATGCAGGGTGCCACAGGGTGACCCCTGCTCAGCACACTCGCAATGTTCACTGTCTGCTTTGCAGACAATGAACATTGCAAGGGTGCTGGTGTACCCTGCTAGCTACAGAAATGCCGCCGGCTTGATTTCGAGCTGGAGACAAGGCTGTACGCTAGTTTCCACCCACCAGCCTTGTGGGAAACTCTTAATGGGCCCGGCAGGGAAGTAGTCTGTGTGGCAGCAACCTCCCTGTCAGAAGTTCAATGGATGGTGAAAACTGTCCATTGAATTCCTATTGAGGCCCAATGTGTCTGATTGTAATATTTTTACCCACTTACCCACTTCTGTTTTAAAAGGTGTGACTTACATGCAATTACTCTTACCTTACAAGTAGTATTGCACAATTTATTACATGTGCATAGCATATCAGAATTTTTTAGAAAAAGATAAGGTAGAATATTATGTTCCAATAGATCACATGCATGCTTTTAGAAGACTTAAAGCACCTGACATTTTTAGAAGTGCTATGGAGTTTCATAGGACTAATAGGGGTCCTAGCATACAGAATGTGTATAAGTTATCTGAAGTAGAGGCTAACTATACTAAAGAATATAACAAGAAAAGATGTCATGATAGTTTGACGGTTTCGAAGAAATTACATTTGATTATAGAGATGAGATTGTGATTAAAAATTCGCAAATACCTCCTAGTCTTAGAATTTTGAAAGAAAAGGAAGGAAAGTGTGCATAATGTGAATGAAACAAGGAGTATGAGAGAACAATCATGATATGGAATAGTGTTTGTGCTTATATATAAGTATATCATAGATATTAGGTTTTACATGTTAGGTACTGTTGCTTTCATGTACAAGCTATCAGTAGTGCTTTAGTCTTTTGATTTGTCCTATAGAGATTGCTTTGAATGATGCAAAGATGAGAGAATTGTCTACTTTAGTAAAGTATATAGCAGATAACACAGTAGATGCTGTAGCCAAGAGTAATGAAGAGATCCTCGCAATTAGATTGATGGTTATTCAAAATTGAATGGCTTTAGATATGTTTTTAGTGAAGGAGGGAGGTGCCTGCCAAGTTATAAAGACAGAGTGTTGTACTTGTATTACAGATAATAGTGAGAATATTGATAATTATGTTGATAACCTAACTGCACCAATTAAGAAAACTTGGAATCTGGAGAAAAATTGGTTCATGGGTGGGTTGGATGGGCAAGGATTTATTAGTAAATATTACTGTTTCATTAACAATAATATTTATAATTATAATAATGACGGTGTCCTTAATGTTTAAGTTTTGCGGATCACTTTGTGTTAGGGATATAAGATATAATTGCCAAAAAAGAAGACAAGGAGATGATTGATGAAGAAAGAAGTTGCTCTTCTTGAGAGAAAGGCAGAAAGCATTGCAGAAAGAAAATCCTTAAAGTCCATAAGTGATGACTGAGTTGTAACAGCTTTTTAATAGCTTTGAGGTGTGGTCTTTTTCATTATCAGAGGGAGTATTGTGGAAAATCCATTTTATTTACAAAATAATGCTTCCATTGGTTGAATTTATTTGATATAACTATGCTGCATTAGGTGACATTATTGAAAGTGTGTGTAAATATGCACAAGCATTGTTTTTCATTTTCTTTTTAGAAAATCATTAACATTCAGCTGCAGCCACAGATTGTCTTTGTACAAGTTAGGTAACATTTTTCTCTAGCTTCCTAAGCTGAAGGGATGTGTTTTGAAACCCTACAAGGAAATGAACTAAATCTTTGTGTTATGTTTATTGTTGCTGTTGTGCAGAACAGTCCATTGTATTGTTGCATTTCTCATGTTTCTCCCCAATGAAAATTGTTTACAAGTAGATGGTCTGGAAATTGGAATTCCGAATAGGTTGCTGTGCAAGTAACCTTTTAGTGCTGCTTTACTTACATGCCGAGTTACAAAATGGTGAGCTGTATTTGTCTGAAACTTTATTAAAAAGGTGCTATTTGGGAAGGAGAAAAGGTCATTCAGCTTGTATTAGAGAGAGATAGATGCTTTGTGATGCTTTTTCAAAAGGGCCCGTTAATATTAATTTAATTATTGACATGTGCTATGACTTCTTAATTTCTTAAAGGCACATTGTATTATTGCATTTATTATTGAACTGGCTTTTGATTCTCAGTATTTGTTCACTGTCTGTATGATTAAATTGACACTTAAATAAATCTACAAGTTGAGAAATGGAAAAAAGATTGCTTGTGCATATTTTTTCTTAGTGGTCTTACCTGATGACTTGAGCAGAGAATTTTCTCTTTGACATGAACTGACCCTCATTAATGCTAACTGGTTTAGATTGTAATCCCCCACAATTAATAATGTCAGTATTTGTCTTAGTTCCAGTATTTGTTCATAATTTAAACTTGAGTTCAACCTCTGGTAGCTATGCCACAAAGCAGATAGGCTTAGTAAATAAAATGTGTAAAACATTTAGAAGTATCAAAACAGTTAAAAATCCAAAAAACCTAAAACAAACAAATCCCACTCCAGTTTATAAAAATAGAGATGCTTTTAACAAACACAATGACACCAAAACAACAAAAATCCATTAAGAAGAACTAGAGCTCTGGTTGACTTAAATTTCAGTGTCACAAAGCACAAAGCACCAACTGCAGGCAACTGGTTGCACTAGACTGGGGCAGAGGTAGTTTTAAGGCTGACCATGAAGGAACGCAGATCACATTCAAGGATCAAGTTGCTAATGGTTGGTTACGTGCTGACATTTCTGAGAAGGTAGAGTTCTTAGCTGGGCAAAGTAGCAGGCTGGATCTGAAGACAGGGTCTTCAACTACAGGGACTTGAAGGACAAGGTCTTGGTAAAGCCATCGACGAAGGTGGGAAAAGCTCAGAGTGGAAAACACCTGGAATTTGCACCAAGGAAGGAGTCGATTTCTCCCTTTGGACTTAGACTCTTTTTGAGAAGTTAGATTGAATTCCCTCAGCAGGCACAGCTGTAGACAAGGAGAGGGTTTGATGTTATTAGATGAGGTCAGGCATGCTTAATCAGATTTTACTGCTGTTGAGAAGGATGAAAGGGGAGCTGTGTATAAATCAGGCACAACTGGCGATGCACCTTTGATGGATTGATTGGTCATAGTATTCTGTTGGTTTTCCAGGGAAAAATCCTTTAAATGTTTCTAAGTCACAGGTTTTAGGGTTAAGTATGAAGAGTATAGTTTGATGCCAGTCAAGGGTTCTAGGATGTCAGGAAAAGCACTTGGGGGTCATGAATCACTCCACGGAAGCCACAAGTAAAGATCCATTTGAAACCGGTTAGCTGAGCCCATTCAGGAAAGTGGTCTCCTTGCAGACTTTGTGTATCTGTATCTTAATATGAAGTCAGCCACGTAACCTCCTTGAGTCCAAGTCTTTGTCCTGGGTACAAGTGGGAGCAGGTCCAGCCCCTTAGGGTTCTCTTCACAAGTCACAATAATGGGTGCAGTCCTTCTTCTGTCCAGTACCATTCTGAAGAAGGTACCCAGGGGTGTCCATTTTTTGTCTACTCTAGCCTGTTGGTGGGGATGACCCCTGGCCCTTCCCTAACCAAAAGGGAAAACATTTGCTGGAGTACCTGTACCAACATTTGCAACAGTTCCTGTTTGCCCCCATTGGAAGGAATCTCACAGTGTCCCACTCTACTTACATCCAACATGAAAGAACCACACCTCCTTGTGCGAGCTCCAGTGTCCACTCTAGAGTTGTGACCAGGGAAATGAGTAAACCCTCCCCTCTGTCACTCAAAACTGGTTCTGGGGGCAGCTTCTCTCCCACTGGGATTGGTGCCTGGCAGACTAGAATGACAATATAGGGACAGGCCCAGGTATGAGCTCCATCTGCCTGTGACAGGGTGGCATCCTTGGAAGATGTGCAAGGGGCAGAGCACAGCCTCTATCTCATCTCATCAAAGAAAGTCACTTTCTCCCCTCACCCAATGCTTTTGTCTTAGCTCTGGTGGCCAACTCACACCTAATCAAACAGCTATTCAGCAGCTGAATGACTGCTGGAAGCTCGTGCAAAATGGGCTTCAAGAGGCTTTAGGTAGGTTCAAGATAAAGTTTTTTAAGTACCTTTTGTAAAATATCTGTTACAAATCCAAATTTACAAATGAATTGAATCCACAATGAATATTTTAAAAAGTCCAAGAATTAATGTTTTGTCTAGTGGCTACATAACATAATTAACTTTAATAAGGTATTCCCATGCTTTCCTATGGAACAGCTAACCCTGCTACAGTGAAAATAGCCTTAAGGATGTTGCCACTGTAAGGACGTGTTTAACATGAAACCTTCCAAATCTTTACATGTTCTACTTTCAAATATTATGGATCCTGTCAATGGACTTTAAGGTCTATGTAGGGGTGATGTATTAATATTTAACAGGAGGTTCTAGAGCTGTAAAAAGTATTTATTTTGACAGGTCGAATTTGTAGTTTAAACATGCAAAGTCATGTTACTGGTGGCAGTCGTGTTTTGCATTGCCAGTTTATTGTGGGCACAATATGTGCTGCAGTCCACTAGTGACATTCAGCTTACATGCCTTGGATACCCTTTGTACCATGCTCTAGGTACTTATAGGTAAGGTAAATATGTCAATTAGGGGTATACCAATATGACATGTTTTTAGGGGGTCAGAGCACACACACTTGGCACTGGCCAGCAGCTTCTCTCCGACGCCGCCTCACCTCCACCACACCACAGCAAAAAGCCAATGCCTCTTTGTGACGGCTCTGCTCCTTTGCTCTGCAGCACTGGAACTGCCGCTGCCTCGGGTCAGCGGCGCTGCGATTCCCAGTTCCGTACACCAGCTTGTTTCCTCATTTTCACAAGGTACTATACCTGGATGTCCGTGTGACTCAGTGACCAGCGCCATTGGCGTCGGATTGCTGGGAACGACTCTGTGATATCGCCAAATCAAAGCATTTGTGTTTCTAAACTCTATATTGAAGTTTAATCTTTAAACATTCATAACTTTGCCTGTGTATGTTGGATTTTTGTTGTTTTGGTCTTGTTTTGCTCAGCTAAATATTAGCTATTTTTCTAACCTGGTGTCGAGTCATTTTGTAGTGTTTTCACTGTATTACTGTGTGTGTTGGTACAAATACTTTACACATTGTCTCTGGGTCAAGCTTTTCTGCTCATGCCAAGCTACCAAGGGGGTGAGCGGGGGTTAATGTAGATTTTCCCAGTTTTTATGACGGAAAGTCTTAATTTTATTAAACGCACGGAGGCGAGTATTATGCGTTTCTTTTCTTGCTTTTATTAACAGCAGCAAGTGAAGAAAAAACTACAAATCCCATGGGTGAAGAAAAACAAGCCAATGGGAAAAGATTTGTAGTACGATTGAACAAGAACCAATCAACAACACAGTATGCCTTTATGACGTAACTTGACTGCGAACAGCCCTCTTTTCTTGCAAAACACAGTCAATTAGAACGAAACAAAGGAAATATGGAAGCTAAAATAAGCACTGCCATGATAAAGAATAGTAACTCAGAACAAAAGTTCATTAGTCGAGGACACTGTAGATGAAGAGACGCACACTGGTGGTCCGTGACACTGAGGTGTGTAGAAGAAGAAGAGCGAATCCACGATGGTTGAGCATCCGAAGAGTGAGAAAACTCCTTAGGAGGCCGGTTGAACCGTCGATGTTGACACTGAAGGGATGGGAAAACAGAAAACAAACAGCAGTTATTGATAAAAGAGGTGGGATAATACTCGCCTCTGTGTCTTTAATAAAACTAAGGCTTTCCGTCATAAAAACTAGGAAAATCTACATTTTATGACAAGACCGGAGGCTCCTATTATGCGAGTTCAAAGCAAATTAACAACATTGGTAGAGACATTATCAACCGGTTTACAGTAAAATATTCTGAAAACATTATCATTGGACCAATCAGCAGATCTAAGAATGTCCTCAGGGCGGGAACCCGTCCAGAAGGCTTTTGACGCCATAGCACCTCTGGAAGAGTGAGCCCCTAAATCTGGAGGTGTCAATGCCTGCCAAAGACATTATCCATTTAACCAAGTGAGCTAAGGTAGCCGTGGACACAGGAGGATAAGGACTCCTGAAAGAAATAAGGAGTTGAGGGGATGAGGACTTTCTTAAATGAGCTGTCATCTGTTCATAAACTTTTAAGCATTGTGCAACACATAATTTGGGTTGGTCTGGGAAATATGGATAAAAGACAGAATGTAGACTTGTTTTAGTTCTGCGAGATATAGAAAATAAAATACCATGAGGAGTAAATTGCCTAGAAGATATATTTAGTGCTTTAACATCAGAAATACGTTTAATAGAAATGAGACATAACAACATGGTGAGTTTTGCAGATATCATTTTTAAAGTAAGAGAGAAATTATCCGGCCATGCAAGGAGAAACTTCAACACTACATTCACTTCCCATAAGAACCTATATTTAGGTAACGGAGGATTAGAAAACTTTACTCCCTTTAACAGCCGACAGATGAGAGGGTGTTCACCAACAGGTTTTCCATTAACGAATTGATGACTAGAGGAAATAGCTGATCTGTACAAATTGATAGTACGGAAAGCTTTGCCTTTGCTGGCTTCGGCGGCCAGGAAGTTCACGATAAATGTGGCATCTGCTGAAAAGGAATCAATGTGTTTTCCCAAACACCAGCTGTGCCATGAAGCCCATGCTGACTTATAGGCCTTTGTAGTTCCTGCAGCCCATGCCTGTCTGATATAGTCCGCAGCTTGCGCCGAAATAAGAGGGGAAGATGAGGAATTCTCGAAATTTTCCATGCTGAAAGATAAAGAAGCCCGTCGAGGATAAGACTGTGAGGACGCTGAAGAGGGTCTAAAAGAAGGTCCGGAAAAGGAGAGATAAGGAAAGGACAATCTATGGCAAGTTCCAGAAGAGTTGGAAACCAAATCTGGGACTGCCAGAAAGGAGCGATTATGATTAGAGTGGCATGTTGACGTCGAACCTGTGCTAGCACCCTGCTGATCATAGCAAAAAGAGGAAAAGCGTAAGAGAGGAAATTGGATCAATCTTGAAGGAATGCATCCGATGCCATTGCCAAAGGATCTGGACGCCAGCTATAAAATAGAGGAAGTTGTCAATTTAGGCGAGATGCGAATAAATCGATCAACAGGGGACCCCACTTGTGCTGAAGAATTCGAAAGATCTCGGGATGAAGTTTCCAATCGCTTGAATCGTGGAGATGACAAGAGTGCCAATCGGTGATGGAGTTGAGGGTTCCTGGAAGATACTCTGCATGAACCGAAAACTGGTTTACAAGGCAGAACTCCCAAAAGCCCTTTGCTAACTCTGCTAGAGGTTTCGATCTTGTGCCTCCGAGATGATTTATATAACGGACTGCTGAAATGTTGTCCATCCTGAGAAGGATAGCACAATGAACCCTGTCCTTTGCGAGGCTTCTGATTGCGAAGGAGCCAGCAAGCATCTCTACAGTTGATATGCAATCTTGACTCCTGTAATGACCATGTACCCCCAGTCGAGATTGTACCACAACGGGCTCCCCAACCTGTCAGGCTTGCATCTGATTCTAATACAAGATCTGGGGCTAATGGAAAGATAGCTCTCTCGTTCCAGGCATCTAAATGGTCTATCCACCATTGTAACTCTGTACGGGAGTCGTGATCTAACGGAATGGTGTCTGCGTATGAAAGACCTTTGCGTAAATGAGGAATCTTTAGACGCTGAAGTGCCCGATAGTGTAAAGGGCCTGGGAAAATGGCTTGAATGGAGGATGAATGAAGACCGACTGCTCGGGCAAGTGTTCTTAGAGAAACGTAAGGATGGTGTAAAATCTGGAGGATTTCTGACTTTATAGATTTTATCTTTGTGGAAGGAAGGAGCAGGGTAGCTGAGAGCGAATTGATTTGGAAACCTAAGAATTCTATAATTTGGGTAGGGCAAAGAAGAGACTTCTCTTTGTTGATGATGAAACCCAAATTCGAAAGAAGAGAAGTGGTCAGGTTGAGATGAGTTAGTAGCAGTTGCTGAGATTGGCTCATCAGAAGGATGTCGTCCAGATAAATAAGAAGTCTTACTCCCTGGGCCCTGATGTGGGCCACCGCTGGCTTTAGAAGCTTGGTAAAACACCATGGAGTTGATGAATGACCTAAGGGAAGTGACGTAAAGTGAAATGTTTGATCTAGCCACTGGAATTGGAGAAATTTCCTGTGATCTGGATGTATTGGAACCACGAGATAAGCGTCTTGTAAGTCCAGACGAACCATCCAGCCGTCCTGAAGAAGGGAATCTCTGAGATGGAGGATAGTTTCCATCTTGAAATGGCGATAAACCACAAATTGGTTGAAGAATTTTAGATTGATAACCGGACGCATTTTCTTGTTCTTCTTTTGGACTAGGAAAATGGAGCTGGTAAAACCGGACGGGTCGAGATGAGTAATTGCAATAGCTTGTTTTTGCAAAAGAGATTGGACCTCTGAAGAAATGAGATCGGACATGTCTATAGGAAAACGAGGAGGAGGAGGTAGCAGGTCCTGAATCGGAGTGGAGTAAAACTCTATTATATATCCTTGGACTGTGTTTAGAACCCAAGGGTCTGAGGTAATTGATAACCAATTTGCGAAAAATTTACAAATACGACCGCCCACGGGAAACTGGGAAAGAGATTGATTTACCTGATTGATTTGTATTCCTGGAGTTCCTGAAACCTCTGGACCGGAAATCTCTGGCCCTTTGTGGGTAGAACTGTGGTCGGAAATCTTGGTAGGAAGAGTTGTAAGCACCACGGGAGCCTTGATTGTAGTAGTAAGAGCGGCCGGCAAAGCGGCTCCTGCCTCTGCCGGCCCTGACGAAAACCCGCTGGTTAAAAATTTTCTTTAAGGATTGTTGAGCCTTATCTAAGGAGGTAAAAGTGGCAACATATTTGCTGAGTTCTTTGATAAAACTGTTGCCAAACAGTAGACCCTCTGTTTTCGCGAGAGGTTGGATCGTTGCTAAGTTAACTAGTTTTTAGCCCAATTTGAGTAGGAGACCCTTACGTCTTTCTTGAGAAATGGCAGCGTTGGCATTTCCGAGAAGACAGACCGATCTCTGAACCCATAGAGATAGTTCTTCAGGATCAATAAGGGAACCATCAATCCTGGCAGCCTCCGCCATGTCAAATATGCGTGTGAGAGGACCGATGACACCAATCAACTTGTCCTGGCAGAAGGACCAGGCTTTGTCAATGCCTTTTCGAGGATCTTTACCGAACTTGGTAAAGAAAGTTAGTATGGGCTGGTCAATAGCAGGAGTGAGAGAAGACTTATGCGCAAGAGAAGGGCGAGGACACTCAGACTTTAGCTTGGCCCTTGTTTGCTTATCTAGAGAGCTGAAAAGCTTGGCTGCGACATAGTTGCCCACATTCGGGGCTGGAAACCATTTGGTAGAATTAGGATGTAAAATAAAGGAGGGGTCAAACATTGGTAAACCCTCGCAGTCTAATAGGAGTGAGGAATTAGAAGGTTCGTAGGAGTATTTTGACTTCTTTGCTGCAGGAGAAGCACAGGCATCATCTTGGTCAGAGGGGTCCAAATCTGAGCTTGCGTCAGGTAAATCATCGTCAGTATCTTGTATAGATTAAATCACCAAGGGGGACTCAATATGTTTGGTTTTGGATTTACGTTTTTGTGAAATATTCAAGTTTTCTTGACTTTTATTCTCCTTGGACGGAGTCTTTTGACGAGCCGCGTCCTCTGCCATGGGTGAGGGAACCTCACGAATCTTTAGCGCCAATTTTTTAATACCTTTTGACTGGGAACTGGGGGACAGGCGCTGTCTGCAATCCCCTGCAGACTCGGCAGACATTGTTTGATTAAACATTTTCAAAACTGACAATTCTAGGTTTTTAGATAATTTATTTATTGAACTGTTCACAGCCTGTTGAACAGAGTTCTGAATAAATAAATTAATATCCTGCTTAATAGCAGAAACTTCATCAGAGTCAACCTGAATGGAAGAAGAACCATTAGCTTCCATGTTGACTAGATTGAAAAAATCCCCAAATTAATGAATTAGTAAACAAAAAACAGGGGAGAGGCAAATATAGGGCAGACAGTATAGAAAGGGTTAATCTTCCTGAGAAGGAAAGAAAAACCCCGCCTCTGGGCGTGGAAATAGAAAGTCTTACTGCCCTCCGGCACACTGAAAAGTGTTGCAGAAGCTCCGGGACGTGACAGAAAGAAGAAAGGTAAACAGAAGGCTCCTCGTTCCTGACGCGCAGACCAGAAAATGCCGGTGCAATGCGTCAGGAACGTTAAAACCGTTGCTGAGGGGCGCGCGCGCAAGGGCAGCGCGTGAGGAAATAAAAAAAATGTAGACAAATTGTACAAATGCGGCAACTTGCCGACTGCGCGATAATGGCTGTTGACAGAATTCGAGCGGCGCGTTAAGAGCGTAAGGTTTACAGGCAAAACACTTAAAGTAAACAATAAAACTTAGCTAAATAAACAAAGCGTAATAAGAAAAAGTACTTAACTTGGCTGCGAGCAGCAAGAAAAGAGAGCTGTTCGCAGTCAAGTTACGTCATAAAGGCATACTGTGTTGTTGATTGGTTCTTGTTCAATCGTACTACAAATCTTTTCCCATTGGCTTGTTTTTCTTCACCCATGGGATTTGTAGTTTTTTCTTCAATTGCTGCTGTTAATAAAAGCAAGAAAAGAAACGCATAATAGGAGCCTCCGGTCTTGTCATAAAATTGGGTGTGTTTCTCCTTTGCCCTGACTAGAGTGAGGGTCCTTGCTTGGACAGGGGTCAACCTGACTGCCAACCAAAGACTCCATTTATAACAAGGTCCTTCTATTTCAAAGTAGCCAGGATATCAATCAATATTTATCAGACTTATTCATGTATAATATATATGAGCACATTGTCTTGGCATATCTAAATAGGATGCATTAGTGACAGTGTTGACTTACAACCAATGAAAAAATACAGTTTCCTAGAGTGTGTTAATGACATTGACAGCCATTTGACATTCCTGTGTGAGTGATAGAGATGTGTTTAGATGCTTGGTTTGGTTGTTGCTCTGCAACACAAGAGACCCTTCCAGCTCAAGTTGTTTCTATTAATGCACTTAATATGTTTGGAAGAGAGAGAGTGGAAACATTTATATAAACAGTTTACTCTCTAAAGAAGGATGAAAGTCATGCATGAGTGACATGCATTGGATGTTGCCTCCCTCTGAGGGAGGGGGACAGTGTAACATATGTGGGGAGTTATAATGTAATGGAAAGATAGTGGGATTGTGTCCCTAACCAGCCTTACATATGGATTTCCCAGAAAAGGCTGACCGTTTAGCAAGTCAAGGTGCATGGTGGAGAGGACAGTTTCATTGGAGGGGTTGAGATGGTGATGTCTGCCTCAAGGAAGAGCCTTTGGCACTTTTAGCCTGTGAAACGTTTCCTTCACACACCTCCTCTCTTCAGACCATTTCTTTTGTGCCCCCCCACAGTATATAACCAATCCCTAACACATTGACAGGGTCTGTCCGGTCCTGCCAGATGGATGCCTTCTCTGCTCTATTGAGGATGTATAGATGCAGACCATGTAGTTCCCTACAATGGTCTATAACAAAGGTAACTGGAAGGTCTGTCTCCTTCTCTCTGATATTCCTCTTTTTCTTGAATGGGGTGGATCCCCTGCATCCTGGAAGCCAGAGGTGTAGTGTGGTATCTGGAAAGCCACATCACCCTTGGGAAAGAGGGAAGAGCCTAGTGTGTGGACTGGACTAATGTGCTTGCAGGATTCATGTCTGTCATGATTTAGATCAGCTGAATACTATTTTCCTAATCTCTTCCATGCAGAGATTCCCATAGAAGAGGCTGAGATCATAGCAGAGATATCTGGCTCTGCTGCAGATACGTCCACCTATAGGCATTTATCTGATATCTGGTAAAGGTCATGATTTCAGTCAGAAGAATCCCCTCCTCCTCGTGCATGATGGTAGAGACTCATAACCATTCTATTGAGTCATTATTTCTGCCCAGACATTGTGAATACTACCCAAGTGGAGATTTCTGCCAAGGAAAAGGAAGAAATATATATGTGCAGAGATCTACATGAATAAAGTAACCGAGGCTCAAGCAGATAGGTGGCCCCATTCGAAACTATTTTGGCCAGTTAAGCTCAACGTAGGTGTGCCAAGCTCTCCACCAGTGACTGCAAATGACAGATCATGGGTTACTGAATCAACATCTGTTGACTTCTACCACAGCAGATGGAATTTATGGCAGTTAAAAGTCAGCAGATACAGTTAATTGTCTGTAGTTGTGAGTTAACTTTAGGGGTGTGGACGAGGCTTTTCTTTTTGGAAGGGAAGCAGATGGATTTTGGGACAGTGATGAACACTCCGATTAATAACTTTACCTGCATTTCCTAGTATTTGCAAATGTTTTTCACATTTATATTGCAAACAACTTAGTGCTAAAAAAAGTTGAAGTGTTAATGATGCTAGTGATTTTACTGAGCAAGCCTAAGTGTGACTGTGCACTGCAACACCACGACGCCAGGGAGCATTGTGATTTTGGTGCCAAATGTTCGGGAAAGTTCAGCTTCCCAGGATTTCTCCCATGAGCACCCATCTGGCTCACGAGACCTCCTCCATCCCTGGCTAAATAATTTAGATGTACCTGATCCATCTGCGACTCTGGAGAATGAAACACACTGATACTGTAGTTTCTTTTATACATCTAGAGGCTGTGTGTGTCCTAAATTTAATCCCCGGGGATTGGGGGAACCCCTGAACCTTTTTCAGGAGGCAGGGATCTATGTACCACTCCCATAATACATAGGCGCTGGAAGTACGGGTACTGGGGATGCTATAACACCCCCCAAAAAAACTATGTTGGACTTCAAAAGGTGAATGAACAATAAACAGGCCTTTTGATTTTATGTTTTTATCTTGTCACGTTTGCACTGCGTTTAAAGACATAGGCCACATGTCATGCTGTGCCTTCTGACAAACTGCTGCTCGTTGGAAAACTGTCATTTACTTTTATTTCTCTGATTGCAAATGGAGAGGATTTTGTAAAAATGACTAGGTGACAATCTTGCTTGAATATAGGAAGTGAAAGAAAAAGCTGTAGGACGTCTTGTTTTTTCCGTAACACACCACATTTAAAGACCAGTAAATGAAGCATACACATATTACAAAATATATCAGCAATTAGGAGACAGCAAACGAAGCAAATTTTTTTGTAATTCTGAAGAGTGATGAATACAAAGAATTTAATTGGATGAAACCAAATCGAGACACTTTACTTGGTGATGTGCTAATGAGAAATATACACTGAAGCCCAATGTCCACACATTATCATTAGTGTGATATATAGTTTTACTAGTAAAACTGCATGTCTAAGCAAATTAGGTAGCCATTTAAACAGAAAATGTGCTGTCTGTGAATGGCAGTGCCTAACCACAAGAATACTCCAAAATGCACCAACAGGTATATACCACACGTTCCGGTGTGGTACATTTGTATACTTTTCAGTGTGACACTTACCTTTTTCACATTTGCTATGACTTTAGTGATGTAACTTAAATCGCAGCACCCCCACTATGCAAATTGTTCCAGCATCACAACCATAGTAAGCACCCCAGTGCTCTACCTAACCCCTAAAGAGACCAATAATGGTAGATGAAAAGGGTTCATATTGTTGGCATAACTGGTTCCATAAGGTGGCGACAGCATTTGGTAATAATTGTCTTATGTTCCCCAGTTTCATTTTGCACATACATTTGGTATGCTCCGGGGGTGTTTACAAGTCACAGATGGACAGGGTGACCATGGGCTCATTATGAGCTGATTGCTTGGCTGTGACAACAGCGTGGGAGCTGTGGCACACAGTGTCTCGGTGAATCTGAAGCTGTCAGCGTTGTCAGAGCTGGTGCTACATTTAGCTTCCAGCAAGGAAGTGAGTTGACAATCTCTAGGGCTTGATAAAGCAGGTGACAGTTACTACACCTAGAAAAGGCTTGAGAAGCAGTGTGGTAAACTACAGGTATATACAATATCTATTCATTTGTTTTATGTGAGGGTTCACTTCAACACTAGCTAAGCTTGGGTGAAATTTAAATGACACCAGTGTAATTCTCATGATTTCATGAATTTCACATTACATCTGTTACGTGAAAGACCTGAAATTACACCATCTTGCGTAACTGTGCTTGTTCACATTGAATTTATAGTGTGGTTTCGCCTGAAAACAAGAACAATGGGAATGACCAGAATGCAAGTGGCTTTTGGCCATGGCACTTGTGTTCCTGCATCCAAAATTGATGCGAGTATACATTTTGCACTAAAATATAGTGCTAGGTGAAATATTTGCATTTCACATACTTACGCATAATTTATCTGAAATTTAGTGTAGTTAAGTATAAGCAAGTTACCTGGATTTTGCACCATCGTAATATAATGTGGTGCAGCAATTACAAGGTGAAGTTATAAAAGCTGGGAAACCTCCTCACCTGGACAGGTTGGAAACAGTGATGTTGGAAGTGTTTGGCAGGGATAACTGTCTGGATGGCATTATTGAAACATGGGTGTAAAAAGGGGCGAGAATACACGGTATGGTGGAAATTCCACAAGTGTAGTCCTTTCTCTATCTCATCAATCAGCACAGGTTTCTGACAGCCATTATAGTCACTGCTATGTCAGTTGCGAGAGCAAACTCATGGCCACACAGTCTCATCTACCTATTGGCAGAACCACTTCCTCCCCATCCCATAATCCCAGCCATTCAGGTCTCTGCTAATTAATTGCCTGCCCCACAGAATCTGAAGCACTTCTCGCAATTCCCCAGGAGTCCTCACAAATGTAATCATCAATCCTTTCAGGAATGAAGCATGTACATATTTGTCAAAGTGCAAACATAGTCCTTCCCTTGATTTGTGTTTTTAATTTCTTCACTAAACACCAATTCCTGTAATGTCCTATAAGATTTTAGGATATTCCCTCCCCTAACCATCCAAACTGATTTGCTCCTGCCCTTGACGACAGTAAATATTAGGCCATTTTTGGGGATGGAGTCTACCCGCACAAAATTCTAAATACCCACAAAATTGCATGTTTGTGGGTGCGGCCTTCCTTTTGCACACATTCCCACTCTGAACAACCCACATCCTGCTCAAAAGTTGAAAAGATTTACTCAGGCGCAAAGTTATGGTATGTATGTCCACTCTATGTGGAAGTAAATCCATTTATAACTTGAAATTCACATTTCACGAATAAAAAACTTGAATTTGAACTTACAAATGATGCTATCTGTTCACCTAGGGGTCTTGTAAGTGTGCGAATAGCGGTCCGATAAAGTACAATACGCCCCCCTTAAACCCACGTTTACACTTGTTAGTAAAGTGTAATCACAATAGAAATTGAAATTCCATGCAAACGAAACAGCAACAGTGTCATCGGGTTAAAGGTACAAACTACTAACAAAAAAAGTATTGGTGGTCCAAGCATAAGGGTCGTGATGACGAATTTCAGGCAGAGATTCCCAAAGGCCAGAATTTCCAACCAGCATAGCTCCTTCGAATTCCACCTATTATGAGCTAGTTCCGTTGGATTGGGAAATGTCTGCGCAGACATGGCATTACTATTTGGAATTCCACAAAACATACCCTATTCCTGACACTAAAATTTACCACCTGCTCCATCCAGGTGGTAAATGGGAGCAATGTTTTGCCTGAGGGAAGGGTGTGAAGGGAGTGGAGCTCGGAGGAAAGGGTATGGAAGGGGAAAAATTATTTTATCAGGGACCAGTGGGTGAGGAATGGCTTCTATTGCAGCCACAGCCTCATACAATTCTACTGGCTGGAATTTCCTGGATCCAATCAAACTGAGTACAGGAATACTAGTCAATTTGTGATTAGAAGAAACAGTATCCCACCCTGGCATACCATTCTACCTCACTAGTAATGTGGCTCTGCAAGAAAATGATGGTAGCATAGCTTCAAGAATAATGGCTAAATACATTTCCAGATGATGCTGTGGACTCCATCAAAGAAGTTCCTGGTTAAAGTAGCATAAAAGTGGCACTCCAGACCTACGCTCTAAGCACTCCACTGTCAAACCCCACTACCTGACCAACCTAGACATGCGCTCCAAGCACCCCACAACCTCCCAACCCAGACCTACGTTACAAGTACCCCACTGCCAAACCCCAGTACCTACCAACCCAGACCTAGGCTCCAAGCACTCCACTGCCAAATCCCAGTACCTCCCACCCCAGACATGAGCTCCAAGTACTCCACTGCCAAACCCCACTACATCCCAACCCAGATCTATGTTCCAAGCACTCCATACCAAACCCCACTACGTCCCAACCCAGATTTATGCTTCAAGCACTCCACTGCCAAACCCCACTACCTCCCAAACTAGACCTGCGATCAAAGCTCCCCACTACCTCCCAACCTAAACCTACGCTCCAAGCACTCCATTGCCAAACTCCACTACCTCCTACCCCAGACATGCACTCCAAGCACTCCACTGCCAAACCCACTACCTCCCAAAACAGACCTATGCTCCAAGCACTCCACTGCCAAACCTCACTACCTCCCACCCCATACATGCACTCCAAGCACTCCACTGCCAAACCCACTACCTCCCAAACCAGACCTATGCTCCAAGCACTCCATTGCCAAACCCCACTACCTCCCACCCCAGACCTGTGCTCCGAGCACTCCACTGCCAAACCCACTACCTCCGAAACCAGACCTATGCTCCAAGCACTCCACTGCCAAACCCCACTACCTCCCACCCCAGACCTGTGCTCTGAGCACTGCGCTGCCAAACACCACTATGTCCCAACCCAGATCTATGCTCCAAGCACTCCGCTGCCAAACCCCACTACCTCCCAACGCAGACCTACGCTCCTCGCACTCTGCTGCTAAATTCCACTACCTCCCACCACAGACATGCAATCCAAGCACTCCACTGCCAAACCCACTACCTCCCAACTCAGGCCTATTCTCCAAGCACTCCACTGCCAAACACCACAACCTCCCAATGCAGATCTGCGCTCCAAGCACTCCACTGCCAAACCCACTACCTCCGAAACCAGACCTATGCTCCAAGCACTCCACTGCCAAACCCCACTACTTCCCACCCCAGACTTGTGCTCTGAGCACTGCGCTGCCAAACACCACTATGTCCCAACCCAGATCTATGCTCCAAGCACTCCGCTGCCAAACCCCACTACCTCCCAACCCAGACCTACGCTCCTCGCACTCTGCTGCTAAATTCCACTACCTCCCACCACAGACATGCAGTCCAAGCACTCCACTGCCAAACCCACTACCTCCCAACTCAGACCTATACTCCAAGCACTCCACTGCCAAACACCACAACCTCCTAACCTAGACCTGCACTCCAAGCACCCCACCACCTCCCAACCCAGATCTGCGCTCCAAGCACTCCACTGCCAAATCCCACTACGTCCCATCCCAGATCTATGCTCCAAGCACTCCGCTGCCAAACCCCACTACCTCCCAACCCAGACCTACGCTCCTCGCACTCTGCTGCTAAATTCCACTACCTCCCACCACAGACATGCAGTCCAAGCACTCCACTGCCAAACCCACTACCTCCCAACTCAGACCTATACTCCAAGCACTCCACTGCCAAACACCACAACCTCCTAACCTAGACCTGCACTCCAAGCACCCCACTACCTCCCAACCCAGATCTGCGCTCCAAGCACTCCACTGCCAAATCCCACTACGTCCCATCCCAGATCTATGCTCCAAGCACTCTGCTGCCAAACCCCACTACCTTCCAACCCTGACCTGTGCTCCAAGCACCCCACTACCTCCCAACCAAGACCTACGCTCCACGCACTCCTCTGCTAAACCCCACTACCTCCCACCACAGACATGCACTCAAAGCACTCCACTGCCAAACCCACTGCCTCCCAACCCAGACCTACGCTCCAAGCACTCTACTGCCAAACCTCACTACCCCTCAACCAAGACCTGTGCTCCAACTACTCAACTGACAAACCCCACTATGTCCCAACCCAGACCTATGCTCCAAGCACTCTGCTGCCAAACCCCACTACCTCCCAACCCAGTCCTGCGCTCCAATCACCCCACTACCTCCCAACCAAGACCTATGCTCCACGCACTCCTCTGCTAAACCCCACTACCTCCCACCACAGACATGCACTCCAAGCACTCCACTGCCAAAACCACTACCTCCCAACCCAGACATACGCTCCAAGTACTCCACTGTCAAACCCCACTACCTCCCAACCTTACATCTGAGCTCCAAGCACTCCACTGCCAAACCTCACTACCTCGCAACCCAGACCTATACTCCAAGCAGTCCACTGCCAAACACCACTACCTCCCAACCTAGATCTGCGCTCCAAGCACCCCACTACCTCCCAACCCAGACCTACGCTACAAGCACTTCACTGCTAAACCCCACTACGTCCCACCACAGACATGCACTCTTTTAGAAATGGGGTTTCTGATTGGCTAGGTATGCACCTCAGCCAGGCAGAACTTACCCACTCTAGTCAGGGCCAGGGAGTTACATGCCCAAGATAACCCCTGCTCACCCCCTTGGTAGCTTGGCACGAGCAGTCAGGCTTAACCTGGAGGCAATGTGTAAAGCGTTTGCACAACTCACACAACACATGTGACGCAATATCCCCACCACAAAGGAAACACAACACCAGATTATATGAAAATATACTGTATTGTACACAACACAATTTTCAGACCAAACATCACATATTAGTACTATCCTGCTACCTTAGCAGTTGTCAGAACGTTACACATTAGTTACTCTGCAGACTAGCAGTAGTCACACATAACACACAGGTTACTCAGTATTCTGCAACATAAGCAGTAGTCAGGAAAACACATTATTACATCACAGCACTTGTCATAAAAATATCATAAAATGCCCATAGTAGGAACATTAGAAAACATATGGCAAGTTAGAAAAACATATTAGCAAGCATGTCCATAACAGAAACATTTGCATACACATATGTAAAAACATCAAACGCAGGTAAGTAATATATGAATCAAACAAAAGTCTGTAGAAAGGACTTTGGATTGCAACTATATTGGTCCTTTAAACAGTACCTGGTTGGATGAAGGCACCTCCAGTGCCTAGAAGGCGAACAATTGGGCCCCCGGTGCTCCTATGCGTAAAACGGGGGCCTCCCTTATACTCTGGGGACAGAGCAGGGCGACATGCACCTCCTCTCTTTTATAGACAGGCCCCTCCAGGGACCGTGATTACTGGGGGCCCCCCAGGGCCTCAACTGGCCCTCACGAGGGGGGCCAAAGCCAGCAAAAACAACTTAGGGCAGGAGGGGGGCACCACACCCCCCCTACGGTTTAATGACAGGCCCCTCCCGGGGCCTGTGATCTCTGGGGCCCCCCCCGGGCCTCCACTGGCCCTTCCAGTGGGGGGGGGCCACAATAATGCCCGTTTTACCTAACAGCAGAAAAGGAGCATCCTGCTCCTAACGCAGAGGCCAGGGGGAAGGGGGCACTCCTCGCACCTTGCCCTGGTCCTGCCATGAAGCCACAAGAAGATCAGACCACTCCTGGGGCCCGAGCAGACACTCGCCTGCACCCGATGCGGTGCGCGAGTGTTCTTCCAGCTTCCCGGGCCACTGACGTGATCTTATTTAATGGGGCACAATGCAGCAAGGAGCCTGCGAGCTCCCAAGGCTCCATAAGCGCGCTGCAATCAGCGCTATGGCAGCCACAACCACGGAGAAGCACCCCTCGTGAAGAAATGGATGCAGGGGTCAGGGGCCACAGCACCCTGCCCCTGGGGAGCAGAATCTTAAGACAAGGTCCTCAGGTGGAGGGCCCAGCTACAGGCCAGCACAAGGGAAAGGCAGCAAGTGGCAAGTCCTTCACAGTGACCAGGCAGGTCACAGGTCAGCACAGCAGCAGCAGTCCATGGCGGTTCCTGGTGAGTCCTTTCAGCCTTTGGTGTCCAGTTCCAAGATGATTCCAAGAGTCTCCAAACTGTGGGGAAAATTCCCCTGTACTTATAGTCAGTTCTTACAGTGTTTTTCAATGGTAGGGAGAGGAGGTTCCAGCCAGTTACAACTGGTTCTGGGAGTGCCCCCTCTCTCCTTTCAGCACAGGCTCCAAACATCAGTGTTGGGTTAACGACCCTATTGTGTGAGGCCAGGGCACAGTCTTTACAAATGCAGGTGTGCCCCGCCTCTTCCTTCTCTCAGCCCAGGAAGACTATTCAGTATGCAGATGCACCTCTGTGACACCTCCACCCTCCCTGTGTACAGGCTGTCTGAAAAGTATGCACAAAGCCCCAACTGTCACTCTGCCCAGACGTGGATTGGAGTCAAGCCGCAAAACACCAGAGTCATAAGCACAGATAAATGCGCACTTTCTAGAAGTGGCATTTCTGTGATAGTAATAAAAGACACACCCACACCAGTAAGCAGTATCTATTATTACCATCACAACCATACCAAACACGCCTACGCTACCCCTCATAAATCAGACAATACCCTTTACACATAAGGCAGGGCATTTCTAATGCAATCCTATGAGAAGGCAGCACTCACAGCAGTGAGACACCAGTTAGGCTGTTTGTCACTACTAGGACAGGCCATGCAATATAGCACATGTCCTGCCTTTCTACATACATGGCACCCTGCCCATAGGGCTAGCTACGGCGTACCTTAGGGGTGACATACATGTAGTAAAAGGGGAGTTCTGGGCCTGGCAAGTAAATTTAGATGCCAGGTCCCTGTGGCAGAAAACTGTGCACACAGGCCCTGCGCTAGCAGGCCTGAGACAGGTTTGAAAGTCTACTTCAGTGGGTGGCGCAATCAGCGCTGCAGGCCCACTAGTAGTATTTCATTTACAGGCCCTTGGTATAGAAATACCACTTTACAAGGGACTTATAGGTAAAATAAATATGCCAATTAGGTATAAGCCAATCATACCAACTTTAGATGGGAGAGCACCTGCACTTTAGCACTGGTCAGCAGTGATAAAGTGCTCAGAGTCCTACAGCCAACAGCGAGAGGTCAGAAAAACCAGGAGGAAGGAGGCAAAAAGACTGGGGATGACCCTGCGTAAGGCAAAAAGTCCAACACACTCCAAGAACTCCACTGCCAAATCCACTACCTCCCAACCCAGACCTGCGCTCCAAGAACTCCACTGCCAAACCCCACTAAGTCCCAACCCAGATCTACACTCCAAGCACTCTGCTGCCAAACCCCACTACTTCCCAACCCAAACCTGCGCTCCAAGCACCCCACTCTTTCCCAACCCAGACCTACGCTCCAAGCACTCAACTGCCAAACCCCACTACCTCCTACCCCAGACATGCGCTCAAAGCACTCCACTGCCAAACCCCACTACCTCCCAACCCAGACCTACGCTCCAAGCACTCCACTGCCAAAACTCACTACCTCCCAACCCAGACCTGCACTCCCACTACTCCACTGCCAAACACCCCCTATGTACCAACCAAGATCTACACTCCAAGCACTCCACTGCCAAACCCCACTCCATCCCACCCCAGACCTATGCTCCACGCACTCCACTGACAAACCCCACTACCTCCCAACCCAGACCTGTGTTCCAAGCACTCCACTGCCAAACCCCACTACCTTCCAAACCAGACCTGCGCTCCAAGCGCTCCACTGCCAAACTCCACTACCTCCCAACCCAGACCTACGCTCTAAGCACTCGAATGCCAAAAGAGGTCGAGGGAAAAGAAATGCAGAGAAAGAATTGTCTGAGATCTGACCATACCTTCTGGGACCATACTATATCTTCTGCCTGAGAAATCTGTAATGTACGTACAATCCTCCCAAAATATTGGCCTTGCTTGAAAAATATCAGAATCATTTTACCAGTTAATCCAATTGGACTACATCTGCCAGTTTCTCCTCATTTAAAATGTGCACTTTGTTAGGATCATTTCCTTACCAATAAATCCCCTGTCACAAGTTGACCCACAAGTGCACTAAAGTAGCCACGCGGCTGCATACTAGACTTCACAAATTTATTGCATTATTGTCAATGCCACTCCACTCAGCATTGCCCCATCTAACCACAGCAAGCATGTGATTGTAAGCCACTCTAACCACCAGCCCCTTGCACACCGCATAACTCTCTGCTGAATATCATTTGGAGGATAAACAAAACAAAGGGGGAACAGGGAGATTTTAACAGGTCCAGTGTACAGTCTCCCCAACTCATGTCATACAAACAAAAAAGTACACAGTTCCTCAACAAAGAAAAGATGCCGATAACAAATTGAAAATTCCTAAGCTGCACAGTAGGTCCTTCCCTAAAAGATGAAGGACAAAAAGCAACTTACTTCACATGCTATATAAACTGGAAACCTATGTCTGTGAACCTCCCTCCGAACTAGGAGAACAGGTTCCTTGGGAACGTGCAAGCCATTTGCTGGACGTCACTCAATGGTGGCGAAGCGTCCGCTGTCTGGAACCTACCCGACAGCCGCAATCCCGGAAGTACTTCCAGTAGATCCGGACAGACTGTTTCAGGTGCGAAACATGTTGACCGATCTTAGCTAGTGGGAGAACTTCCTGGTCTAGCTTTTTGTTTTTGTTAGAGTGGTGGCACTTTCTTCTTTTCATAAAAGATCTCTGGCAAAAGCCCCCCAGTGGGGCCCATCAGACATTGCAGTGCCAGTCTGACGAGGGATACTAGTGAGCCTATTATAAATGGCTCAGTGTTTCCACATCCATATTTCTCGGGTGCATGTACACATATGACATATTACAGACAGGAAAATCTTCCCAGTAAAATTGGATTAGGGTTTGGCTGCCAGAAAGGCCGAGCAGTGAAGCCTGACTCCTGCCTGACCACATTTTACTAGAGGTGGGTGAAATATTCTGTTCAGCAGGTGGAATTGGCAGAATTTTGCCTCATCCATGTTATACTTCTAGTGTTCCACCAAAATTCTGCCAATTGCCACGTGCTGGAATTTGTTCTTGCATGTGTCTCCAAACCAGTCTGTGGCTAAGCAAGATTTGGAGGCCTAATTTTCTGTTGCTAGGGGTCATTGGGTGAGATAATTCCAGTGCTGGTGGTCACAACCTTTCACAATTAGAATGCTGCCTCTCGAGAAGAAAATCTACTTCAGTTGCAGCAAAATCAACTTGAGTAGTAGCACCCTCTGGTGTGCTGAGTGGTGCCATTTGTGCTTATTAGCAAGTGTGGAACACAGTGCCGGTGTTAAATCACAGTGCGAGCAGCACAACGTGCCTATTTCCGCCTGTGGGCAGAACTCTGTGGAATCTTACTGAGTTTTTATGTATCTCTGTGGAATCAAATTCCGAGAGTCCTGCCCACTCCTACATTCTATAGCATGAGGGGAAGGAAAGAAAACTCCTCTTGCCAGTCCACAATCTGGCTTCCTCCTGGTGCCTTCCAAGAACCAGACATCTCCCCGTAAAGGGACAATGCTAGCAACATTTCACACAGATAAACTTGTTCCAGGTGGGTATTCGGCATTTTGTGGGGGTTAACTTATGATTGCACAGTACTCGTTGAGTGTTACACAATGTGCTAGTACTTTCAGGTGTAGACCTTCCAGTATTTCAGTTAAGCACTGTTTGTAATTGGGGACCTAGATCTCCATTATCTGAAAAGGTATTTTTGATCATTTTCATTTAACATTTATAAATCCATATTTCTAGTTCTTCTTTCCATTTTCAACTTTTTGGTGTCTTTGCCTGTTACATATTTTTTGATTGTTCTAAATTGTAATTGTATTGGGTTGTTTTCCTGAATTTAATGTTGTTTGGTTCTGTTGAACTTAACACACATTTCTCTGGGACGTCACCGTCTGCTTGTTCCAGTGCTAAGAGGAAATGAAAGGAGATACTCTTGGAATTGTGATGTGATCCAATCAGATTTTCTGTAGTATAGTGGCAGCGGTACCCCCATTAAATTAATGACCCAGTTCCTGACTTGATCCCAAACAGGAATCAAAAGTTGCAAGGAAACATGGTGGTGCCAGCATTTTCACCTGGACATTTTGCATATGAAACCAGATTACGTGCTGGTGAAAATCCCGTCGAAATGGAGGAAAATATTCAGAAATTAGAGTAGGAGTACAGATTTGTACATGTTATTCTCGTTGTTTTGTGATTGGAGGTACTCATTCTAGGTTAGAGCTAGGATGTCAATGCTATCAGTAACTGGCGGGGAACTGCGGGGCTGGTTTCTGGCCACTTGTAATAGATTTTCTCGTCGAAATTATCGAACAGACCTTTGGCAAATACTTCTGCTACTTTGATGTATTATTTCCCTGGGAAGTTTTACCACATTATTCTGAAATGAACAGGTAGAAGTGAGAATAACGAGTATTTTCAGTTTTACCGACTGGTAAAAAATGTAACTGTTTCCTATTTCCAATCTGATTTTTCAGCGCAAATTCCTCCAGGTATTGCTCAGAGAAGAAACCCCAGGACAGTGTGAAATTTGCACCCTATGCAGAATGTAAAATCAGGCGAAAAACCATTTGCAACGTTTCACATTCACCTTAGAGCGCTAAATGCATGACTAAGGATGTTTTTTTAGCATAACAATTTCGTAATCCACTGACAATTTTGGAGATGTTGAAAACTGTGCTGCTTTCCTGTCTTTGTATGAGCTTCTAAGTAGAAATAAGTCCCCAGAAGAGAAGCAGGATTGTTGGAGTTGGGAAGGCATAGTAATAGTAGTCATCCACAGAGTAAGGTACCTGTTCTTGTAAACCAGAGTCAAGCAGTCAGCCAGTCAGAGTGTGGTGGATGGATTCAGTGGATGCTCTGCAGGAATGCATTACTGGAGATGCATGGTTTGCACATCCTAATTAGATTTTGGAAATTTCATGGAGTAAGTAGGTAAGTAGACGAGCTGGGATAGTGTAGTGTTACTGCAGAAATGCTGAGGGAGGAGATCGGACTATGTGCTACTTTTGTAACGTTCATTAAACAGATGATACAAGGGAATGCTTAAACGTGGTTGGAAATGCTTGAATATATCATCAGTCATCACAGGAAAGCCTTGCGAGACTCGCTGTATTATCCCAAGGGCGCAGATCCTAACAAAAAAACTGAGGGAGTTAATTGGCTCGTGTGATGCACGTTGACTAGGCAGAGAGTGATGTCACACTCTACCATACCCCTTACTTTAATGGAACTCGGTCTTCATTTCGATTTGTGATGATGTATTATTCTGTGCATTCACCTAGTGAGCCTTTTTGTCTAGTCACCTGATGTATGTACATCTCATCTACTGCTTTTTGAAAATGCGTCTAAGACAGGTTACTGTAGGGATTAATACAAAAAAACTTTATATGTAGATGGGCTTTGTAATGAATCGTACTGTGACAGCTAACATTGTGTACAGTATCGTGGCGAAACATATGCACACAAGGAGTAAAATGCAAAATAAAACTTTCACTGCAGCACCTTCTCAGACATGTTTGCAAGGATGTGTTAAGAAAGATACACTCCTTAACCAAGCAGAACTGTCTATTTGGCTAGAGGAAGAATGTATCTGATTGGCTTAAGGCAGCCAATCAGACCTCTGGAAGGACCAGCCTTTCTCTCCAGTTCTAAGGGGCTGCCCTCAAGCCGTCATAATTAGTTACAATGGTTAAAAAACTTCTGATTTGTTGCTTGCAGTTTTTCAGAACTGAAGTGGGTAACCCACACCAGCCTGGTTCATATATTGATGGAGGGTATGGACAGCCGAAACACTAGTTGTTTCCCATTCACTCACCAACTTTACCGTTTTTAGGTCTGGCGATAGCCAAGACCTTTTAATTTTACTAAAATATGAAAATAAACTTAAATATAGGGGCTTTCAGTCACCTCTCTTCATTCATTGGTCTGTTATGTTCACTGCTTGGTCTGTGGAGTAAAGTATGTTGGTACCCGAAGCTCTGCTCAAAAGCCAGTGCAATTAAACATCGCCATGCCGAATTCCACAGCAGTCTTTAATGCAGTACCAGACAACCCTTTCCCCTTTTCCTCATTCTTGCAGGTTCCTGCTTTCTGTTTCTGACAGTTTTGTCGCTTTTTCTTCTGTCGTCTTTCCGATCTGTGGGCCCCATTCACAAAGGTAAACTTAGAGTTTGATCTAAACTTAGACCCAACGTCTAAGTTTACGACTGGGGATTCAACAAAGGGCATTTAGGAGTAGTATATTTAGATCTGCACTTGGGGCGGGATCTCCACACCGAGTGCGCACCTAAAGATACTACTCGTAAATGCCCTTCCTGAATTCTCGGCATGTTTTTACTTTTCTTGCACTCTGTAAATATCTGGTACAAAAAATAAGTGCCAGACCCCAAAAATAAATGCAGGCGTCCCCCACTGGCAACCATCAGCTCATTCCACCTTTATCTGATCCCATCTCTTGCCAATGCTGTTGTAATTCCTTTAGGTGCGTTTTGCTTTTCTGACTGCTGTTATTTCACAGCACACTACACTGTGCATTTTAAATTGTTCTATATTAAGTTATCTTCTTCTTTCTTTGTTCTTTCTTTCTTTGTTTCATGCTTGTTTTTTCTTTCCTTCTTTTATTCTTTCTTTTTTCCTCTCGTTCATTCTTCTTTTTTTCTTTCTATTTCCATCTCTCATTCCTTTTTCTTTGTACTTCCTTTCTTTTTTCTTTCTCAAAGGCAAGAGCTTGCCTCTAATGCCAGACTGGTTTACTTTTTTTGTTCTGTGTTAGTCAAGTTAGTAAATCTATGTGTATAACATAGTTACTGATAAAGAATTCACCCAGACATCATCCATTACTCTGTGCTTGATGTCATTCACATGTTATTTCCAAACACTCCAGCATGCATTAAGGGGCAATGTATCAGCCTACTTCAGCCATTGGCTGATTTCACTGCGAGTTGTGGCATGCTACCCTTTCGCAAGAAACACATCCATACAAAAAGTAGTTCCCTTCACTTCCAGGGGATGCTATGCTAATGTGTGTGTGTTTTTAGACCAAAAAAAAGATTTCTGCCAGTAGAAATTTTTGGGGGTACAGCCTGTGAGTGCTTGCACATGTGTTTCGTATCCATGGCACTGTTGTGGCCAGTAACGGGCTTGGAGCCTGTTGGTTTGCGTGGCACTCTTCTTTAGAGCCTCGTAATTCGTCAAGGCATGCCTGACATCACTACCCTTCCTCTGTGTGGAGCAGGGATCAAGCACTAATTGATTTCAACATAATTAGTGACTGAGATCGAGGTATTATAGTGTTCTAAATTATTGTGCCCCGCAAACAGAAGGCTTTTGAGCCCAGCAGGACAAAGAAAATTGCTAAGTTTTATTTTTTAAATCTAACTTTATTTTATTGTGTTAACTCTCAGTTTCCATTCATGTTTTTGCTCGTGGGCAATGTTGTCAAAGATGACAATTAACTTGTTTGTGTTGTGGGTGGGCGATACATGTGGATTGCATATAGGGATGTGTTTATGTTACATGTAAATTAACGAGCCCATGCAGCTTTTGTAAACTTTCGTATGTCCCTTAGCGACCACATCCTTCCTAACCATGAACAGTATAAATTCAAGGTTATGTAATCTCACAACTGTATTTGCGCAATGTGTGATAACCATAGCTCACATACAAGCGCTGTTCTCTAAAAGCTATAGACTGGTTCTGCAGCAACTTGCCTGGACTTTGTTTTTGGCACGTTTTTCATAATATCTTCTTCGATCTTATGAGCTCTGATGCAGGTTGAGAGGGAGATGTGTCTGCGTTTGCCTTGCTGCTGGAGTGCTCAGGTAGGATGCATTTTTAAGAAGCATGTCACCATCAAGGGCTCTTGTGCCAATCCTGCAGTTGGAGGGGGAGGAGAAAGCAAGCACAAGTGCTCTTTACATGTAAAAACGCCACTTTATTGGGACCAGGTTGGGCGTGCTAACAGCATCCTTTGGCTTCTTGCTGTACAAACTAAAGTGCCTTAAAAGTGAAGTAAACAATAGCAAACTAACCCACCTCCCCTCCTAAACAGTTCCCACACTCCTTTAACTTTCCCTGTTTCATCCCCTTTGTGCCATATCTATCGCTCTGTCTTAGCAGCTCCCTATAAATGCAGGGTAAGGGCCCAGTCAACTGACAATGATGTCCCTACATTTGCTGGTTGCAACCCTAGAAGAAGTCTACTCTGATCTGCCAGGACTGTATATCCTGGTGTTCCCTTTATATGTCGGCTTGTAGGCTGACTCCCTCTGAGGGACACAAGTGTGTTTGGGGGGATCATCCCTACTGCTTATCTGGGATAGATTTTGTGATATCCTGATCCCATTCCATCTGAAATTAATGTTTAGCAGCTAGTTTGCCATCCTGAGTAATGTGACAAGTTTTGCATATTAGACCATTCACACCCTTATATTTACAAATTAGGTATTCATACAAAGTGAGGGTCCTAGTGGCTGCTAGTGTGTTTGCTGCATGGAGTACTCAGTGTCTGAATTGGAAATATTGAAGGCAAACTTTTTCAGACACCTGGAACTCTTGTTTTCAATTTTCCAAAGAATTTAGAAGCTCTCCCTTAAAAAGGTTGCTTAATACCCTGCATTTGGCCTTTACCCATTCATCTGGGTTCAGGGATATATACGTGTGATAGGTAACCGAGACTTGGTCCCAGGTGTCCCGTACAGTTTCAGTAGGAGTAGCAAGGAATACACTTTTAGGTCACTGTTGTCGAGAAAGCCATGGCAGGTCCCAAAGCATGCAACACCTCCTATTTCCCCAGCTAACATCAGGCAGGAGCCTAGCTGAGATTTGGAGATTTTTCCATCCTCAGATGAACATGTCTAGTTTTTAGGTCAGCCGTGCAAGCACTTTGGCCTGCTGTAAGTATTCTGGGTTTTTAACCACGCCCACTGCATGCCCATCACTTTCACTCATTCCAGGGATTTTACATTTGTCTCTCCTTGGGGCAGTTTTGTTACCACCTTGCAGACAGCCCCTGTTACATCGATAATTGCACGATTGTCTATTCGTTTGACTGCGATCAAACCTCTTTTTCTTTTTGTGTCTCTCCTTCGTACTCATGCTCATTGCAGCCATAGCGCTTTGAATCTGCTCGCTTATGTCAAGTGTTTTACTTTTCATTTTCAATGTAAGTGGCAACAAAAGTCCAGTTAGGAATTTACGACGCTAATAGCTCTAACTTGAGCAAACGCAAGACCCATTGCATGGCAAATGCTTGTTTTAGATTGTTGAGGGCCTGGCATATTCCCAAGCAATAAAGTTTACAAAAAACATAAAATAAACAAATTAAGAATTGCCAAAAGGCTGACAGCCCATGTCAGGCCTATTGGTTTTGCCAGTGCTTGTTTCATGTTTGGCCAGAAGCTCATTTTGGCATCATGTGTACTTAACTGTGCTCCCTAGTGAACTAATAAAATATCGATTTCACTTTATTTGCATGTAGGCAAACATGTTTGCCCATCCTGAAGTGTATGTATACTGGATGTGAGAGCTGCGTCACGGACAGTTTGCAGACTAAACAGGAATGATCCATGACCGATGAGCAGAGTGAATCAGTGGAGTAACAAAAGCCCCCGAAGCCCCTGTGGTGCGGTGGGGCGGAGGACCCCTGCTTTAGGTGCACTGTACACTGTGCACAGGCGGTAGGCAGGAGGGAGGGAGCACCCTCAAGGTACTTTGCAGCCCCCCCCCCCTGAAGTTTCGTCACGCCACTTTAGCCTATCTAGTACTGCTGAACTTTGAGTGCAGGATGTCTGAGTGCGCAATGACTGACTATCATCGTGAATTTGGAGAGCACTTCAATTCTTCAAACCACATCCTCATAGATTCCTTTTTATTCACATATGTGAACGTAGGGTGTGCACAAACGTACATTAGGAAATCTCATATGTGGTTGACTCTTCTGTGTTAAGGTATTTTAAAATATTGATGCACATGTCTTACTTGAGCATGCCCAATTGTTAATAACTACCCGACAAAGTACCTGATTATTAACTAGGTTCTAACCTTTCTGGTTTCACCTTTCTCCTGCTACCAGTATTGATACCAGTATTACTATCAAGGCAGTAACTGATGCCAGTGGATTGTGGGATAACGCACCTCTTCTTATATGGTGGCCACAGGTAGAATCCCATGTAATATCCCACTGCCAAAAGAACTTAGCACAGCTTTTTCAGCTGCCGATGAATCTTCAGACTGTGCCCAAGGCTTCCATAGCCAAAAGAGAGTTTATGAGTATCCCAGGCAAGGGAGTAACTTCCATTGGTGCAGCAGGTGTAATGGCACCAGGGTCCAGAGGCCTGTGGGGCCCTCTGGACCAATAATATTGGTGTATTTCCCAATTCAAACAGCAGCCAGGAGCCCCAACTGCATCCTCGCAATACAGCCCATGGCGCACTGGCTACGTCACTGACCCTGGGCGGTGTCCTGGCGTGCAGAGGTTTCCACTTGTTTAAAGCAAACTTGATAAGGGCCCTATATTTTAGGAAGGTAAGCCTGGGAAGAAAAAGGTACATACGGATTCAAACACAGCATACGTCCTTGAAAGGTACGTAGGTGTGGTGTTCCCTCTGGTCTAATGAGAACCGAGCTTTGGGTCAAAACGCAGCAAGTGGTCACTTCAGCGCTGCTTTGAGTGACACTAACATCTTGACAATGACACCCAAAGGCCATGACTTCAACATGATTAGACCTACAAGCTGGCTGAAAATTAGACGGAATATTTATGCAAACCCCTTATACCAACTCCAGATTTTCAATGCTTTCCAATTATTCATTCTACTTCTTTAGTTCATTGCTGCTCTGAACTTTCTCGTCTACAATCAGTTGTAAATATTTAGCTGTGCAGCATTGTTCAGGCTGGTGTGTCGTTTTTGCTTGCAGGGGCTGTCTCAAAGACTCACAGCATTTCTGCAAAAAACGACAAATCCGTCTTGATTACTGTGTAACACCCAGTGGTGCAAATAGATTTGTGCCAAAGTAAACATTTGTGTTAATGAAAAACATGGAGCAAAATTATTTCAAAATGTTTTTGCAGTGTTGAGTTTATCTCAAACCGGGAAAACACACATTCTGTACTTTTTAAACGCGAAAGATTGGACTTAGTTTAAGGCAAAGTTATTTATTTCTATTTATTTTGGAATGAGGTAGCAAGATTGGGCAAAACGGGTTTGCTACAGTTTTTAAGGACAGTTGTTAAAAGACCGATGCTTCTTTTCAAAAAATATCTATTAGGCTTTTTAAATTGTTTCTAACCAGTCGATGTGGTGCATGTTTGACAGCGCTTCCCAATCAGTTCATTTATTTTGCCATAATACAGCAGTCTTTTGTGGTACTCATTGAAGGGAGACATCTTTGTCAGTTCCTTACCACACATGCAGCAAAACGGTCCAAAGTAAATTGTCTTGTATATTTTTTGCACCAATACAAAGTTTCTGGGCAATGATCCTATCATTTCACCTACAGACTAATGACAGCATGCATTGCATTCTCCTCCCTCTCTTGGCAGTCTCGCCGGAGACTCATAGGCTGCACAGCGCATGCTCTCTCTGCAGTGTACATATGTTTATATATGATAGGGGTCAGCCAGGGGCACCTCGCCTTTCACCTCCACCAAGTTGCTTAATTACCCTTCTCTCGGGCGGTAAAGCGCCTTTTAATGTTATCGCAGCGCTGCTCTCCTGATGCCGCTGGCATTTGGTTCAAGTGTGAGAATTACAAAGGTGTGTAAACAAAAAATGAAAGAACAGAAAAACGACAGTTGGGGGAGGGGTTTAGTAAGGATGATAAATAGTGCAGAAAGGGGAAGACGGAGAAGGGGGAGGAAAAAGGAGACTCGAACTAATTTAATGAGAAAAGAGACTAGAAAGTGAAGGTTGGATGTAGAGAAAGTGAGGGAAACCCCGGGAGGTAAATGAGTATAGTCAAGAACAGAAGAGAGACAGAGGGAAGCGAAAGGAGGGGAAGTGAGGGTATGGAAGGGATTGCCATAAGGAGCATTGGGCTGGTCCCCTGGAGTGGCCTGTAAGAGAACAGAGCAAAGAAAAGCCACATTATTTGTCAAGGTTGAGTACATTATGCAGTAAGAAAGAACAAATCATCAGATGTGATGTGGCACATTTTTGGATAGTATTACTTCATTATTTTGTCATTTTTGCACTTGTTAACACTGTCTGGCCATTTGCTGTATCTCTTTGGTACCGGTTTCAGTTTGAAGTGACACATTTTTTTGTTTACATCTGTAGATTACGCAGCAGATGATGGATTATGTTCCAAATACATTAAATCAATAACTATGCAAAAAACACAGCAGCTGCACAATCACATGATTCCCGTGGCCCTGCACATAGGGCACATTTGGCCTAGGAGAGTTGTGTGCCCCCAAGCTTGTCAATTAAGCTGGGTACATAAACGATGTGACTCTGGGGGAGGTTTGATGAAAAGAGATTCCCACCCTAAGCAGTGCTGATGATGAACCAGCGGGTTCAGGTGGGCCTACCGACACTCATTTTTGGAGACCAGCACTTATTTTTACTCATCAACTATTTACCCTACGCAAGAGAAAGAAAAGCACGAAAGGGGAAGAAAGGAGAGGCAACAGACAAACAGTGACAACGAAAGAAAGCAGGTATGAAAATGAACCTGAAAGGGTAAGTCGTAGAGGCAGGGAGTGTCTAGAGGTGAATGAAAGAAACATGAGGTGGAGTCAAGAATGAGGACCCTTGGTATTAGGCACCCTGAAATAAGTTGCCTGGCCTAGGGCTGCTGACCAAAACTGCACCCTAGGGTAGACACAGACAGGCATCAAAGTGAGAGCAATTGGCAGACGAGAAACAGCGGGTCAAGACAGAATCTGCCAAAAGGAACAATCACATATAGCCATAGCAAATTAAATTGCCTAATCAATTCAAAAACTTATAGCAACTCAAATTACCTGCAAGACATAGAACATTTTTGCGGGCTATAGACAACATAAAGAATGTTATCATAGAAAACTATGGGAAGGCCAATATAAAGAAGGTTAGCTGTACTCATTACCCCATTCTAGGATTTCTTTGCCGCAGTCATTACTCAGTGAGAAGGCAAGCCCCCTCCAGACAGACATATCTAAACGCTAGTCCTTCTTTTATTCTCTGTAAGTTTAAAGGCTTGTCCTTCCCTCCTCCATGTCTATTTTTTTCCTGTCTATGACAGGTAAGAGGCATGCTTGTCTTTGTTTCAATATTACAGATTGTATGCTTTATTTAACTCACCGTTCAGATTTGCAGTGGTGATAACTGGACTGCCCGCAGCTGCCATCCGTGTTCATGTGCTAAGCCGGGGCGGGGAGTGCTGCGTGGGGTCCGCGGGTGGGCCAATCACATCCTGAGTGTAAGAGCAGAATTCTGGCCCTTTGGCAGTGTCAGTTTTACACGATCTTCGTGGAGGTGGCATGGCTTTTCTTATGCAACTACATCTCATGGAAGTTGAGATTTGGTTGCTAAGAAATGCATATGAATAGGAAGTGGGTGCAGTGGGTGCCTTTAGTCCTGCTTACTTCTTGCCTGTGGTAAACTGATGAACAATGGAGGCTAGTGACGACTCCTCATCTATTCCTGGAGGAGAGGTTACACAGAAAAGAAAATGTACAGGATATGAATAATGACAACCTCTTGCAGATTTCTAAATCTGATCTCCAAAAGCTGATAAATCAGACGGTAAAAGCTGTCATGGGTGATCCCCGGGCTATGAAGAGGGAGCCTGAGGATGATAAAGATACATTACCAAAAAGGAAATATGTCCAAGGGAAGGTGTTTTCAGACATGTTGGTACATATGTGAAAAGTCCTTGGCTTTGAACTGAACACCCTAGACAAGGAGGGGTATTATTCACAGTACAATACCTCTTTTGTTGATTACCTTCTTCATGATCTCATCAAGGATATAATTGCGAAGGAATGGAAAGACACAGATAAGCAAAATATTCCATCTTTTTAACTGATGTATCTTATTGTGCAATTTGAGGATCAATATCCACAAATCCCAAAGATTAATTCTATTTTGGCATCCATAGCTTCCTCCTTTTCCCTCTCTTCTGAGGAAACTACTCTGTCTGATCCTGTTGAAAAGATAGTAGAATCAGCCTTAAAGAGGGCGTATGAAGCTTCCAATTTATGGATTACATAAATCTCTGCGTACACAACCCAAGTCTTACTTGAGGACTCCAAGATGAAGGAGATTCCACTTCAATTCTGACCCAAATGGAAATATTGGTGCAGTTTCTTTTGGGCATGACTTTTGTAATACATTAATGGCATTTGCAACTGTGACAGAGGCGGCAATTGCAGAACGTCGATCTTTGTGGATGAAGCCTTGGAAGCTTACCAGAAAACCATGGTACCCATCTGAACCCATCGCACCCATTCGGAAGAATAAGACCCGGTATTCTTACCCCCTTTAGCCTTCTATCCCCAGTGGTCTCTAAGGAATAAAGACAAGGAGCTAGAAAACCCCTACGACCTGCTGTATATAGTACAAATGGCCCAAAAGGGGAAACATTGGAGGAGAAGCAAGACACCTTTAAGCAGCGACTCCTTAACCCCAAAAACAGAAAGAAACATTGGGTACTGTAGTAGGAATTCACTCCTGAACGTTGTTCCTTTCTTTACCATACTTGCAAACACCTGACCTAACCAGGCTTATCCACAGAGCCCGTTAACAAAGCCTAGTGTCGACCATGTTCTGAACCTGACTCCTTTTGTTCCCTTTTCTTTAGCACTATTTATACATAGTGACCAAGGGCCAGATGTAGGAAACGATTTGCGACTCGCAAACGGCAAAAATTGCCGTTTGCGAGTCGCAAATGTGAGTTTCCTATGCAGAAATTCATTTTGCGAGTCGGGACCGACTCGCAAAATGCATTTCCGACTCGCAAATAGGAAGGGGTGTTCCCTTCCTATTTGCGACTCGCAGTGGGATGCAATTCCATTTGCGACCGCGTACGTGGTCGCAAATGGAGTCGCAGTTACCATCCACTTGAAGTAGATGGTAACCCACTCGCAAATTGGAAGGGGTCCCCATGGGACCCCTTCCACTTTGTGAATGGACCCAAAAATATTTTTTCAGGGCAGGGAGTGGTCAAAGGGACCACTCCCTGCCCTGAAAAAATACCGAAACTAAAGGTTTCGTTTTTTTTTTTAAGTGCAGCTCGTTTTCCTTTAAGGAAAACGGGCTACACTTAAAAAAAAAAAACTGCTTTATTTAAAGCAGTCACGAACACGGAGGTCTGCTGACTACAGCAGGCCTCCATGTTTGCGAATGCCTATACTCGCTATGGGGCCGCAATTTGCGACCCACCTCATGAATATTCATGAGGTGGGTCATTGCGACCCCATAACGAGTTGCAGTCGGTGTCTGAGATACCGTACTGCATACCAATTTGCGAGGTGCAAATTGCGAGTCGCATGGACTCCCACTTTGCACCTCGCAAATTTTTAAGTTGCTACATCTGGCCCTAGGATCCTTAACTACACTCTTACTACTGGCTTGGGAGCTTCCCATTTAGTTTTTTCTTTTGCTTGACATCACCACTATATTTTTGGTGACCGTGGCACGAGAAAGCACTTGCATGCCAAAGAAACCCAACCCACACAAAACCTTTCAAAGTGATGGCCATAAACGCTTACCTGTAGTGTTTTTTTTTTGAGGAACACCAGCTAAAGATGGTGATGTGAATGAAGGTCCGACCTGAAGAAAGAGAGGAAAAGAGAGTCATACAAAGTTGTATCTGACCAACTCTATGAACCAAAGTCCAACAAAGACATTAACGACACTAAAAAAAAAAACTGGTGTTGAGTAATAATTACAGGCCCACCCCTGTCATTTGGTGGGGATTGCAGGCACATCGCCATTGATGTCATAATGGATGCAGTAGAACAGAACCTGATTCAAGGACAACTTAACCTCTTTGTTGCGGGTGTCGGCCACTGGCAGACGCCCACACACCCTCCCTGGTGCGGGTCACGACCAGTGGCCGACACCAGGAAGGGTATCAATAAATCCTCGGGTGCGTCGCACCCGAGGATTTATTTATTTTTTTAAACCCCCCCCGGGAGACACGGAAGCTTCCGTGTCTCCCCCCGCCCCCCCACCCGCCCCTTTGTGACGTCAGCGCGCCTCGCGGCGCGCTGACGTTGCAAAGGTGTTTTCCCCATCAAAGCAGGAAGCAGCCTTGCGGCCGCTTCCTGCTTTGATGGGGAAAACGGCCTTTCCCACGTTCGGGAAGGCCTCGTAAGAAAGGGGAGTGTCTCCCCTTTCTTACGAGGCCTTCCTGAAAGTGTTTCCTGGCCCCCGGTCGCAGCTGTGCTGCGATCGGGGGCCAGGAAACACTTTCAGGTTTCCTGGCCCCCCGATTGCAGCACAGCTGCGATCGGGGGGCCAGGAAACACTTTGAAAAGGCCTCGTAAGAAAGGGGAGACTCTCCCCTTTCTTACGAGGCCTTCTCAAAGTGTTTCTGGCCCCCGATCGCAGCACAGCTGCGATCGGGGGCCAGGAAACACCACTAGATGCCAGGGATTTCACTTTGGGGGGGCGGCCCCCTCGGAAAACGGGCCGCCCCCCCCGGGGGCATAATTAATTTGAAAAAAAAAGGTAGGTGCCCCCTGGGGGGAGGGGGGCGCGATTGCGCCCCCCCCCAGGGGATTGTTTTTTTTTCATAAAAATAAAAAATAAATAAAATGACAGGGGGTCGCCCGTGGGCAGGGTGACCCCCTGTGGGGGCATTTTTTTTTTGGCCCCCAAGGAAACCATACAACAACAAAAAAAAATAGATCTATATATAGATCTATATTTATATATCTATGTAGATAGATATATCTATGTACATGGATATATCTATAGATATATCTATGTACATAGATATATATATATATATATAGAGGTAGATCTATATATACCAAAGATATTTATAAAGTGTGCTACTCACCTGTGAGGGTCTCAAGGCGCTTGGGGGGGTGCGGGGGGAGGGAAAGGGGCTGGGAGGTTCACTGTTCGAAAAGCCAGGTTTTGAGGCCCTTCCTGAAAAGAAGTAGGTTTTGGGTCTTGCGAAGGTGGGTTGTGAGGGCGTTCCAGGTTTTGGGTGCAAGGTAGGAGAAGGATCTGCCCCCGGTGGTGGTGTGTTTGATGCGGGGGACAGAGGCGAGAGAGAGGTCAGCTGAGCGGACGTTTCGTGTGGGGGTGTGGAAGGTGACTCTCGTTGAGGTAGGCAGGGCCTGTGTTGTGGAGTGATTTGTGTGCGAGGATGAGGATCTTGAAGGTGATCCTTTTGTCAATGGGGAGCCAGTGGAGGGATTTGAGGTGTGGAGAGATGTGTTCGTGTCGGCGGAGGTCGAGGATGAGTCGTGCTGCTGAGTTCTAGATGCGTGTAGTTTGCGCTTGAGTTTTAGAGTGGTGCCGGCGTAGAGGGCGTTTCCGTAATCAAGCCTGCTGCTGATGTGTGCGTGAGTGACCGTTTTTCTGGTCTCTGTGGGGATCCATTTGAATGTTTTTCAGTATACAGAGTGTGTTGAAGCATGAGGAGGTGAGAGCGTTGATTTGTTGGGTCATCGAGAGGGAGGAGTCTAGGATGATGCTGAGGTTGCGTGCGTGGTTGGAGGGGGTGGGTGCAGGGCCTAGCGTGGTGGGCCACCATGAGGGGACCCAGGTGTTTTTGTGTGGGCCAAAGAGGATTATTTCGGTTTTGCTTGAGTTGAGTTTCAGGTGATTGGCTGTCATATATATATCACTTTTGTCAATATGTGTGTGGTTTCCCTGGGGGGAAAAGGGTCCGACTTGTCTAGTGGCAGTTTTAGTGCCATAAAGAAGCGCAGAAGGTTTATATGCCTACTGCAAAGAGCAAATCTGTATTTTATGTAAATAGCTGAGTACATTAGCAAAGTCTATGGAGAGATGAAGGGCACTTTTGCTGGGTGGTAATGAGGGAATCCGAGGAGGAGGGAGTGGGAGCACCAATAATGATTGTTGGACTGGGCGCAGGAGGTGCTAAAGACTGTGACGAATGGTATGTGACAAGGTGTTTTTTGAGTGTCTTGAAAGTACGTGCTGATTGAGGGAAGAAGCGCAGGTAAGGTGGCCTCTACTGTTGCACGTATCTCACACACCATCGATTTTGTGACTGTCTACGTAGGCTAGTGTTTTAGAGCAACAGTTTAGCCAATAGCAGAGATGGCATCTTGATGGATGACTGCTGCCTGCACTCGGGTTATAGAGGACCGCTCTGACATAGGATCAGGGACTGAGACATCAGATACTGAGACAGCATCTGAGGGATAGGACAATGGCGCAGACTCTGGGAGTGATTTTTCAGTCAGAGGAGTCCCATTCGATAACTCCTCTTCCAGTACATTATGAGGGAGGTGATGAGGACAGTCCTGCTGTCCCTTCGCAAGCTGTTTGTGCAACTGGGTAATAGTGGGTTAGGCCAACCCAGAGAGCAGGTGAATGCGGCGGCAAGCAGAGAGAGAGTGCTCTCTTGGGAGCTCCCCAATTTAGTTCAGCCCCAAATTCCACCACCCAAATCATATTGTGGAGACATCAAAATTATCCATGGCAAAACAAACTGGTTTTGTAAGGCAGGCACCTGTGTTTTTGGTCCTGGATTCGGCGGCCATATAGAGAAACACACTAAACCCAAACCTTTCTGGAAACTAGACATTCGGGGGAGTCCACAGAGGTGTGACTTGTGTGGCTTCCCCAAAGTTTTCTTACCCAGAATACCCTGCAAAGCTGAAATGTTGAAAAAAAACTCAATTTTTCTCGCATTTCTGTCACACAAACTACAGGAATATGCTGGGATCCACAATATTCTTACCACCCAGTGACTCCTCACCTGTCCTGATAAAAACACTACCCCACTTGAGTGCCTACACCTAGTGTCTGTGCAGGAATGGATCACCCCAGGGTCAACAGCTGCCTAACGTAAGGACCAACATTGACCGTTGTGTGATCTATTCCTGTCGCAGGCACCAGGCCTAACCACACAAGTGAGGTATCATTTTTATCGGGAGGCTTGGGGGAACGCTGGGTGGAAGGAAATTTGTGGCTCCTCTCAGATTCCAGAACTTTCTGTCACCGAAATGTGAGGAAAACTTGTTTTTTTAGCCACTTTTTGAGGTTTGCAAAGGATTCTGGGTAACAGAACCTGGTCCGAGCCCCGCAAGTCACCCCTCCTTGGATTCCCCTAGGTCTCTAGTTTTCAGAAATGCACAGGTTTGGTAGGTTTCCCTAGGTGCCGGCTGAGCTAGAGGCCAAAATCTACAGGTAGGCACTTTGCAAAAAACAGCTCTGTTTTCTGTGATGTGTCCACGTTGTGTTTTGGGGCATTTCCTGTCGCGGGCGCTAGGCCTACCCACACAAGTGAGGTATCATTTTTATCGGGAGACTTGGGGGGACGCTGGGTGGAAGGAAATTTGAGGCTCCTCTCAGATTCCAGAACTTTCTGTCACCGAAATGTGAGGAAAACTTGTTTTTTTAGCCACTTTTTGAGGTTTGCAAAGGATTCTGAGTAACAGAACCTGGTCAGAGCCCCGCGAGTCACCCCATCTTGGATTCCCCTAGGTCTCTAGTTTTCAAAAATGTACAGGTTTGGTAGGTTTCCCTAGGTGCCGGCTGAGCTAGAGGCCAAAATCTACAGGTAGGCACTTTGCAAAAAACAGCTCTGTTTTCTGTGATGTGTCCACGTTGTGTTTTGGGGCACTTCCTGTCGCGGCCGCTAGGCCTACCCACACAAGTGAGGTATCATTTTTATCAGGAGACTTGGGGGGACGCTGGGTGGAAGGAAATTTGAGGCTCCTCTCCGATTCCAGAACTTTCTGTCACCGAAATGTGAGGAAAACTTGTTTTTTTAGCCACTTTTTGAGGTTTGCAAAGGATTCTGGGTAACAGAACCTGGTCAGAGCCCCGCGAGTCACCCCATCTTGGATTCCCCTAGGTCTCTAGTTTTCAAAAATGTACAGGTTGGGTAGGTTTCCCTAGGTGCCGGCTGAGCTAGAGGCCAAAATCTACAGGTAGGCACTTTGCAAAAAACAGCTCTGTTTTCTGTGATGTGTCCACGTTGTGTTTTGGGGCATTTCCTGTCGCGGGCGCTAGGCCTACCCACACAAGTGAGGTATCATTTTTATCGGGAGACTTGGGGGGACGCTGGGTGGAAGGAAATTTGAGGCTCCTCTCAGATTCCAGAACTTTCTGTCACCGAAATGTGAGGAAAACTTGTTTTTTTAGCCACTTTTTGAGGTTTGCAAAGGATTCTGGGTAACAGAACCTGGTCAGAGCCCCGCGAGTCACCCCATCTTGGATTCCCCTAGGTCTCGAGTTTTCAAAAATGTACAGGTTTGGTAGGTTTCCCTATGTGCCGGCTGAGCTAGAGGCCATAATCTACAGGTAGGCACTTTGCAAAAAAACAGCTCTGTATTTTGTGAAAAAATGGGATGTGTCCACGTTGTGTTTTGGGGCATTTCCTGTCGCGGGCGCTAGGCCTACCCACACAAGTGAGGTATCATTTTTATCGGGAGACTTGGGGGAACATAGAATAGCAAAACAAGTGTTATTGCCCCTTATCTTTCTCTACATTTTTTCCTTCCAAATATAAGAGAGTGTGTAAAAAAGACGTCTATTTGAGAAATGCCCTGCAATTCACATGCTAGTATGGGCACCTCGGAATTCAAAGATGTGCAAATAACCACTGCTCCTCAAAACCTTATCTTGATCCCATTTTGGAAATGCAAAGGTTTTCTTGATACCTCTTTTTCACTCCTCATATTTCAGCAAATAAATTGCTGTATACCCAGTATAGAATGAAACCCAACTGCAGGGTGCACCTCATTTATTGGCTCTGGGTACCTAGGGTTCTTGATGAACCTATAAGCCCTTTATATCCCCGCAACCAGAAGAGTCCAGCAGACAAAACGGTATATTACTTTCAGAAATCTGACATTGCAGGAAAAAGTTACAGAGTAAAACATAAAGAAAAATGGCTGTTGTTTTCAGCTCAATTTCAATATTTTTTTATTTCAGCTGTTATTTTCTGTAGGAAAACCTTGTAGGATCTACACAAATGACCCCTTGCTGAATTCAGAATTTTGTCTAGTTTTCAGAAATGTTTAGCTTTCCGGGATCCAGCATTGGTTTCACACCCATTCCTGTCACTAACTGGAAGGAGGTTGAAAGCACCAAAAATAGTAAAAATGGGGTATGTCCCAGTAAAATGCCAAATTTGTGTTGGAAAATGTGGTTTTCTGATTCAAGTCTGCCCGTTCCTGAAAGGTGGGAAGATAGTGATTTCACCACCAGAAACCCTTTGTTGATGGCATTTTCAGGGAAAAAACCACAAGCCTTCTTCGGCGGCCCTTTTTTCCCATTTTTTTGGAAAAAACTAAATGTTCACTGTATTTTGGCTATTTTCTTGGTCTCCTCCAGGGTAAACCACAAACTCTGGGTACCATTAGAATCCCTAGGATGTTGGGAAAAAAGGACGCAAATTTGGCGTGGTTAGCTTATGTGGACAAAAAGTTATGAAGCCCTAAGCGCGAACTACCCCAAATAGCCAAAAAAGGGCTCAGCACTGGGGGGGGAAAAGGCCCAGCAGCTAAGGGGTTAAATTAGAATGGGCCATAGAAAGACAAATGTCTGCCCCCCCTCTAGACTCACTCAGGAGCGCTCAAGTAGAATACTGTGCTGAGGGGGCCCTCTGGAGCTCAGGCCCCCCCAACACCCGAGGTGCTGTGTGGGCCTTTGTTGCACCTCTGATTTTAAATGATATCACTTACCTCAAAAAAAGTTATTTTCAACAATATTTGTGCTTCACGATATTTGTGTGTTGCAATATTTTTTTTTTTCGATATTTGTGTCTCCTCATATTTTAAATTCAATATTTTGTCCAAACACCCAGCTAGACACTGCTCTGTTAGGCTAGAATTTTTGTTGAACGCACATAGTGGGTACAATTCCTTACTGAATAAGGCCATAAATAATAAACCGTGGAAGCAAGAAAACGCCACGTGGTATTGAATCCCCGGTGACTGGTAAATAATGCATTAAAGCATGTTTCCTTCATGCACAGTCTTGTCTTTGACAGCCCGAGGAAGCGCCGTGGACCTCATGCTATGGAACTGGCTTGTGCTTATTCTGTTCAACTCAATGTCGTATTCATAAAACGCCAGCTTTGTAGCCAACACCAGATGTAACGAAGAACACTTGTATATGCTCCACACATATAAAGAAGGCTATGAACTGATTGCCATTATGCAAATAAATATTGCCGCGTTAACTCACTTTGTTTTATGTAAATAAGCCCTCGCTTGGATGTTGTTGGAAGCCTCCTCGCAACTGCACCCGTTTCTTTACGTTGTTCGCACCCCACCAGAAGTGACTGACATCACTTAACTCCGCTTTGAATTTTAAAACAATAAAAACATGAAGTTGGTTATACTGAAGACATAAAAACGAAGTGCAGCAATTTTCCCTTTCTTTGCTAAACACAGTATAAAATGCTCGTCCATTAGTCCACCGTGATTGACAAGTCTGACACAAACAATGCTGCTCTGCCCTTAATAAGATGGCGCTCGTGACCAGTCAAAGAGCAGCGGCCATGCGCACCTTTACCTGGAAGGAGACAGTACATCCTTCTGCCCTGGATTTACCAACCAGGGATTACGGCCTAATCCCTGCACATGGTGAAAGTACCTCACTGTGTTCCTCCAAAAGGGAAAACATGGAACCTTCGGTCTTAGGATGCCCCGGTGTGAGCAGGTAATTCCATTAGGAATGCTGTTGCATGCCACACACCGGACTGAATCTGGTTAAAGCATAGCACTTAGGGCCAGATGTAGGTAGAAAGCAAAGTGCGAGTTGCAAATTGCGAGTCCTTCTGACTCGCAATTTGCAACTCGCAATTTGCGATGCAGAAAGGTGTCTCAGACACCTTCTGCGACTCGCTATGGGGTCGCAAAGACCCACCTCGTTAATATTCATGAGGTGGGTCGCAGTTTGCGACCCCATAGCGAGTCTAGGCACTCACAAGGATGGTGGCCTGCTGGAGACAGCAGACCACCATGTCCGTGACTGCTTTTCAATAAAGCAGTTTTTTTTTCTATCTGCAGCCCGTTTTCCTTAAAGGAAAACGAGCTGCAAATAGAACAAATTACCGAAACCTTTTGTTTCGGTTTTTCTCAGAGTAGGCAGTGGTCCATAGGACCACTGCCTGCTCTGAAAAAATAATTTTGTGATCATTCACAAAGGGGAAGGGGTCCCATGGGGACCCCTTCCCGTTTGCGAATGAGTTACCATTCACTTCAAGTGGATGGTAACTGCGAGTTGATTTCTTACATCGCTGTGCGAGTGGCAAATAGGAAGGGAACACCCCTTCCTATTTGCGAGTCGGAAACACATTTTGAGAGTCGGTTCCGACTCGCAAAATGTGTTTCTGCATCGCGTGCGGGCATTAGCGCCTCACAAACGGCGTTTTTCGCCGTTTGCTAGGCGCTAATGCCTTGATACATCTGGCCCTTAGCTACTACAACAAAATTGTTCTAAAACTGGAGAAATACACAATTGATGTTACCGACTTGCGAGTGCACTTAGGGCTTTCTGCTTGGCAAAATCGAAACAGAATACTGCATGCCTGCCTCCCTCACAAACATGACACCAGCACTCCGCATTGTATACGAGAATGCAGCTCTTCTTCAAAGCATGAACTTCAAGAAAAGGATACGCACAGAGCATTGCTCAAGCTACTGTGACCAGAAAGAATACAAGCATGCAATTTTATAAAAGTTAAAAAGTTAAATACAAGCTTTGGTGTTCCGAAAAACAGAGGGCCGGATTCACAAAGGTAACTGACACTTTTGAGTAGATTTTAAACTTTTGAGTAAGTTTACTTCTTTTTGGTATTCACAAACTGCACTTTTGTAGCAACTTGCAATTTTGTAGTAACTTACACTTCCTAGTAAGTCCAGCACTACACATGGCCAACCACTGCTATTAAAATGCCCTCTCGTAAAAATGAACGGAGGTAGGGACTTAAAATAACACTGCATAAGAAATAATGTCACATTAAATTCCATTATTTAAAATAGTAAAAAATATAAATAGGTATACTTTAGGCCAAAATATATTAAAAAAAATAGTATACATTTATTATATAGTTATAAAATATTTATTAACCTATTTTGAATTTAAAAAAAGAATACAACAGTAAATGTTATTAAATACAGTGCCACTTATGGTTGTATTAATGAATATGTACTATATTTATATGTATTTTTAATATTCATTTATTTACATTCTTAACTATTTAAAATTATTTAATTTATTTTAGCATTAGTTCCTTTTTTTAAGTCTCTATCTCCCTTTTTTTCTATGGACGCTGTTGGAGTAGAGGTGGGCGAGCTACTGCAAGTTTGAGCCAGGCTCAAGCTAGATGCCTGGCTTTGGCTGAGCTCAATGTCTTCCCGGAATCACAGGCCAAAACGAGTCAAGTTTTCATGTGGCTTCTGCCTACCACCAACATTCTAACTACACTTACTAAGAAGTAAAGAAAAATGTTTGACGTTTGATGTAAAACATGAAAGAAAAAGAGAAACCCATCTAAAGGCTGAAAGACACAATGGGAAACCAGAAAACCTGGGATTTATGTCAGCGTTCCTGCTTGACCAAACTGCGTGGTCCTCGGATTTTTTATTTTTTTTTCCTTTTTGCTCATTATTGCATTTGAAAGCACTTTGCAGTATGTGAGTTAAGGCTGCATGCTACACAAACATCTCTCAGTGTCTGACTTAAATTGACTACAATGTTACTCAATATAGACATCTAGGCCACATGTAGGATGCATATAAGAATTTACTAGTCTCTTAATTCTTTAATGGCATTGGAAGGACAAGAATATTTTTTAAGTACATGTTTAAAAACTCCTACTTTTAATAAATGTCTCAGAGATGTATTTTGATATACCAAGTTGAAACTCTCCTTCATATTAAATAAAAACACTTTTAAAATTGTGTTTACAATCTTTAACATATTTTTATATTGTGTTTGTTACACCATTTATGTGCAAACAATTGCAGGGCTTGGCCCATGCAAAGGCTCCTAGAGCCCGACCTCACTAGTGACACACCTCTGGCTTGGCTCTCTCTGTTATTTTGTTGGCTCACCCACCTCTTTGCTGAAGTGCCAGTGGCAGGCCATGTGCAGTGCTGGACTTACTACAAAAGTGTAAGTTACCACAAAAGTGTAAACTTACTCAAAGGTGCAGATTGTGAATCAGGCTCATAATGTGGATTACTATTGTGTGAATTAACTGGCAGCCAGCACATTTCCACGGAGAAACTTTTTCTCAGGTGTATATGGAAATGTCCTGAAGAGTGAGTATCAGTTTTATTCCCAACATTCAGAGAATATAAAAGCCATGCTCCAAACATAGATATTCTTGACATGTTTCAATAAGTGGATGTAAACTGATATACACATTAAAATTAACCATATTTGGCTCGCACTTTTCTTCAAACCAAACAGTATGAATATTGCTTAATGATCAACAAAAGATCACGTTTAGGGTAAGTTCAGCAGGTCGGGAAAACAACATTTAATTGATTACAGAATGCATACAAAGTTTTCACCAGACTATTGTAAAGGTTCAAATAATTGTGAGAAATGCCACTTGGATTTGTAAATTAACTTCATGGAAAGAGATTCTGTGAAATGCATATGATCTGGCGCTTACTCTGAAGGGTTGGAATTAGTCATGACAGACATTGAAGGGACTGGACTTCCATCTTTGGATACTTCCTTGACTAAGCTCGTGAATTTATGCGCCACTGGGCCTAGGTGTCTTCTTACCCATGGACATCTGATTGGCACAACCTTTTAGGAAGTGCTTGTGTTCATTCTGATTAATTTGCTATTACAGTAAAACCATTGGAATCAGTTGCCAGGGCAATAAGCCATCAGAATATTCTTTCAAGTGAATAAAATTATCATGTTGTCAGAAGTGGAGGGTGTGATGGGTACTTTTTACGAGGCCCTGCACTTTTTAAGGGCCATGTGCTTATGTCACATAATTTATTTACAGATGTTTAAGCAAAGCAGTCTATGTATTAATGATAGGACAGCTAACACCGCTAATGCTACCTACCACATGCCAGCAGATGCAGGGTCTGCCCTGTTTTTTATTTCTCTGCAGGACATTGTTAGCAACGCATGACGTTGATCTTATGTGATCAACAGAATAAGACTTGAAAGAAGCACTACTGAGAGAGGGGCTTTAGCGCTGTTCACGTTATGTTGCACAGATTAGGATCTAACGGGTAGGCCAGACTTGGTTATCGTGAGAAGAAAACAGTCAGTGTTGTAGGTCAGTCTAGTTCATTAGGAAAAGTTATGTCAGATGCCACAGGTCTGATCTATTTATCATGAAACATTATGACTAAGCAGTGGGCCTGAATTATTTATTGTGAAAGCCATACTGTACATTTAAACCAGCAGTCCTTTATGGGTGGATTGTTAATACATTTTGTTAACACATGTGGACAAGTATTTTCTAACAGGGATTCCCACATATTAGTCCACCAAGAAGTAGTTCCATTGCTCATAACTGATATGGACACCGTTAACACAGACCCAGGTCAAAGACAGTAGCAAGTGGGTTTGTATGCAGTAACCCCATGTCCAATTCAATGAGGGGGGTTTCACATTATGAATTCAAAATCCATACAAAGTGTGCTTACATTCTGAACTTTCTGACAAAAGCAATAGGAAGGGGGCTTACAGTGTGAACTCTTTGACAAATAGAATAGGAAGGGGTTTTATATTGTGAATCATCTGTCAGCAGTAAAAGGAAGGATTAAAATTGTTAAACACCATGAAAAACACTATTTAGGGAGTTTTACATTTTGAACTTTACAAATACAATTGCAAGGGGTTTAGTTCAGAAGTTCTTTTTTTGGTCTTGCCTGCCTGGTGTTTCAAGAGAAAGACTTTGGGCCTCATTACAAGTTTGGCGGTTGGACTGCCATGTTGGCAGTCCAGAAAAGACCGCCATGTTGACGGTCTTTCATACCGCCCTATTATGAGTTATACAGGCAGCATGGTCATCGGCCAATGAAACATGGCAGACTGCCGGTGGCTCAGCGGCCTGGATATAGGCGGTCCGACCCCCAGCACCGACAGCGCCCAACCAACCACCGAGCATATTACAAGCACAGCCACCGTGGCGGTCCCCTATGGTGGTCAGCCAATGGTGGCCTAAGCCACGCTGGTTCACTGTCTGCAAAGCAATAGACAACTGCACATTGAATTAATTAAAAAACAACACAGCTGACATACATTGCCACAGTGGAACACCAGTAAAGCACAGTATAAAACACACATCTTCAACCACAATACTTTGCATTTTCCACGCAAAACACAGAATACTGATTGACTTTTTCCACAAACACTCCATAGAATAGGCACATCTTCTTTTCAGCATCCCATAGAACACCCTGCACACACTATTGTCCATTCACAACACTTTTACACTTCCCTGTTTACTGAGTCACTGTCATCTGTCGTTTATTTTCCACCAGGTCACATTGAAAAATTCCCTGTTTTTCAGAAGATGAGTTAAGGATCATGGTGGATGAAATCACAAGAGAAGAGCCACAATTGTTTAGAGCACAAGTCCAAGACACTCCTCTCAGTAGGAAAATGGAAATGTGGGACAGGATAGTTGACAGAGCGAATGCTGTAGGGACCATCCTGCGCACAAAGGAGGACATTAGGCAGAGATGGAATGACCTCAGGAGCATGGTCCGTTTCCTGGTCTCCTGACATCAGCTGCAGGCCAAGAAGACCGACGGTGGCCCTCCCAGTGCCCCATTACATCTCTTTCCCTGGAAGGAAGATGTCTTGACCATCCTGCATCCTGAGGACTTGACAGGAATACCTGGGGGAGTGGAGTCTGGCAAGTCACAACACAAAAATGGCACAAAAATGCCATGTCACGCATGCTCACAGCTCACCCTTACCCATTGTCTTGTTCATATACCCCACCAACATTCAATACCCAGAGTATCAGAGTGTAAACACTGTCAATCTGTATTGTTGGACTCAACACCACAGCTACCAACGCCCATCACATGCCATTGGCTCAAATGGGGCCTGTAAGTCTTTCAGTATACAAAAATGATCCCAGGACTCATGGTATGTCTCAACAGGTAAATGTATGCCCAAACCTAAATGCAGTCTGCCTACATATAAGTAATACCCAACTTTTGTATAGTGTGTGTAGTACAGAGAGTGAGCTGACTGCAGCTCCCAGGAAGCATTGTTTCCCTAACTCCAAACACCAGACTAGTGTTCACTTGTCAAATACCCCCGTTTGGCAACTCCCAGTTGAAGTGGACTCACCTGAGGAGGTAACATTTGTATAGTGTAGTAGTACAGGGACTGACTGACTACAAACTCCAAGAAGGGACAGTTTCTATGACTCTAACCACCAGACCAGTGGTCTCTCCTCCAAATACTCCTGTTTGTTATCTCTCAATTCAAATGTACTCACATGGGAGGATACCCTGTGTATAGTCTGTGTAGTACAGGGACTGCCATGACTACAACTCCCAGGAGGCTCTGTTACTCCACTCACCAGCCTGGTGTTCTCTTCCCCAAATAACATTGTTTGGTAAACCAAAAATATAGTGTTCTCATCTGGGGGGATATTTGTATAGTGTGTGTAGTACAGGGGCTGAGATGACTGCAGAGGCCAAGAGGCTTTGTGTCTGTTACTCCAAACAGCATACCTGGGTTCTCTCCACCAAATACTCCTGTTTGTTATCTCTCAATTAAAGTGCACTCACCTGGGAGGTTACCATGTGCATAGTGTGTATAGTGCAGGGATTGACATGAGTGCTAAGGCCAGAAGTCCTTGTATCTGTAACTCTAATCACCAGACCAGAGTTCACTTGTCAAAAATGATCTGTTAGTGAACTCTCCAATGAGGTTTACTCACCTGGGAGGATAACATTTGTATAGTACTGGGAAATAGAGGGAGTGACCTGAATGCAAAGCCCAGTAGGCCCAGTTTCACTAACTCTAACCACCAGCACAGTGCTCACTTGCCAAAATGCATCTGTTAGTGAACTCTCAAATTAAATGTACTCACCTGGGAGGATACCATTTATATAGTGTTGGGAAGTATATGGAGTGACCTGAATGCAAAGCCCAATATGCCCTGTTTAACCAACTTAAACTACCAGCACAGTGTTCACTTGCCTAAATACTTCTGTTAGTGAACTCTCAAATTAAGTTTACTCACGTGGGAGGATAACATTTGTTAAGTGTGTATAGAAAAGAAAATGGCATGACTGCAACTCCAACTACCAGCACAGTGGTCACTTGCCCAAATACCTCGGTTTGTCAACTCACAAAAGAGGTTTACTCACCTGGGAGGTTACCATTTGTCAAGTGTGTGTAGTATAGAAAGTGACATGGCTGCAACTCCCGGAAGGCACTGTTTTTTCAACTCCAACCACCAGTACAGTGTTCACTTGCCCACATACATCTGTTAGTGAACTCTCAAATGATACTCACCTAGAAGGATAACATTTGTCAAGTGTGTGTAGTACAGAGAGTGACATTGCTGCAACTCTCAGAAGGCACTGTTTTTCCAACTCTATCCACCAGTACAGTGTTCACCTGCCCACATACATCTGTTAGTGAACTCTCAAATGATGTTTACTCACCTGGGAGGATAACATTTGTCAAGTTTGTGTAGTATAGAAAGTGACCTGATTGAAACTTACAGGAGACATTGTTTTTCAACTCCTACCACAAGCACAGTGGGCATTTGCCAAAATCTGTTAGTGAACTCTCAAAAGACTTTTACCCACATGGGAGTATTACATTTGTCAAATGTGTGTAGTATAGAGAATGACCTGACTGCAACTCCAAGCAGGCACTGTTTTTTGCAATTCCAACCACCAGAACAGTGGTCACTTGCCCAAATACATCTGTTATTGAACTCTTAAATGAATTTTACTCACCTGGAAGGATAAGATTTGTCAAGTGTGTGTAGTATAGCGAGTGACATGACTGCAACTCCCAGGAGGCACTGGTATTTCAACTCCAACTACCAGCACAGTGATCACATGCTACAATACATCTGTTTGTCAACTCGCAAATAAAGTGAATTCACCTGGGAGTGGTCAAGCACACATTATGCACAAATCAGAGACGAATCTGTCAACATAGATCCATCTTGACTTGCCAACCCAAGATGAAATATTGAAGGACAGGAGTGACACCTTACCCATTGTTCAGAACAGGCCTCAAGATGCATAACCAGAATGGTATTGGCAGCAGGCACATTCACACTATGAAGACCAAATGATGACTCCAGTCACATACACAACAAATTCCTGGGTCTGCCTACATCACACTCAACTAGGCCTCCTAATGGGCAAAGCCATATCTTGCCTAGCCCCTGTGTTGCCAGTATAGGTGGCAAGATGGCATTCTCAGACCATCCTCCCAAGTGCCATTGACCCGCACATTTTAGCAGCTGCTTGACTGAAGTGGAATTGGCATGCTTCACAAATATCATGCCATACTACCAATACCATGGCTACTTGCCACAATAGGATTAACTGCAACTCAACTTTTTACAAGGTCTCTGCTTACTGTAACATTAAACTGTTGCAGGTAGATGTCACAATGCAATCAGTATCATTTTACATCAACAGGTCGACCTGCCACTTGGCACACAGAGGCCACAGAAGAGACTGCCACTTCCCACCTGGATGAAGCCCTCAGTGAAATAGACAATCATGGAGGTCGGGAAATGGAAGATGGTCCGGGCCAATCTGGGCAACGTACTCAGACACCAACAGTGGCTCTCACTGTGCCCACATCAACACCTCCTAGGCTGGTTGCCTCAACATCACAGGTAACCATTTGCCCCCCAACCTGTGTACCTAGCAGAGTGTCTACCAAGTTGAGCTCCCCAGTCCTGGATCCTGAGTTGCAGTGCAACAATTCCCAAAATTTGGGTCCAGGAACAAGTTGGAGAGGGCACCCTGTGGCAAGGGCACAGGCCCGGGGAGGGGATGGTGCGTGAGAGGGATGCTGTGGGCCAGAGAGTTGAGGTCACTAGGGCTGCTCCTGGCCAGGACACCAACAGCCACGTCTTGCGGGGTCTGTCAGGAGTCCCAAGGCGTGATGGGCCAGGTCTTGCGGGAACAGATGGAGGCCCACAATAACAACATGGCCACCCTAACAGGGGTGCTAAGGGACATTCACACCACCATGAGCAGGGCTTTTCAACCACAGTCTACCCCTTCCTTTGGCTCATCAACACCAGACACATCCACATTGGTGCCAGCCATTGGAAGGGAGGTCCTGCCAAAGGAAGACCCAGACACCCCTGCCTCTGTAGCAGATGATCCCCCCATGCAAGTGGGAATGTACAGCAAATAATCCAGGAGGTGTGCATGGCAGGAAACTCACCACTGGCAGCAAGTGACCTCTTCCTAAATGACCTCCTTTGTGTCCCACACATTCACTCTATGGACTGATCCTCAACCACCTCCAATTTGCAATGGGAGGGGTACTCTGGACTTTGGACTCCCAATGGTGTGGCATCTACTCTAATGATTTAATTCATCATTACTGACCCCTTCACAGCACTATTCTGTTTCTTCATGTCCCAAATATGTTTTCTGCAGAAGCTTTAGAATAAATTCACACATCACAAAATCATTGTCTGCTTGCTTAAATTGCTCCTTCTTGTTATGTTTAGACGTCAGATATGTTGCAGGTGCACAGTGTCCAGCTCAGGATTACAACCATTACACACTAACACATAAGTACAAGCGTCTGGTTAAACCAAAAAAGTAATACCAGGGTACAGAACATAGGCTGTCAATATGTCTGGACTTTTAGAAACAAGAATGTGTGACTCATACAGAGTCAAAGTACATATTTCAAGGTACAGATCCCCAGACAACAGTAGGAAGGGCCCTGTCTGACATTGTCCTGTAGAATAGGCAAACATTAAAGTGGTTGATGTCAGCATCTCAAGCCTTATCACATACCAAACCAAAGTGATCCAACTACACATAATCCAAGATACAGACAGATGGTGGTACAACAGTACCTGATAACAGGTCCATCATAATCCAGCCAGTTACCATTCATCTGGTGGTATGACACACACATATGTCAGTGTTGTGGCACAGGCACTGTGGCCTGCAATGAAGAAACACATCTACAGTTATCTACAGGTCAGAGAAAAAATAGAGTGTTTAGTCAATTAGTCAATGTGAAGGTAAAATGACTTGGTCAAAAGCTAAGATTACATAGGTAATGACCACTTGATGACACAAATGATACATCACGCCCACCACAGCACACAAAACGTCCAATATGCACTTCTGTACCTCCACCCAAACACTGTGCAAACTCTCTTGGTACAGGTCCCTCACATCCAAAATCTGCAACCTATTTTACCTGGAACAATCCATATCCACTTCGTATGTCAGAACAGCATGAGAAAGCTGCCAATGTCACAACTCTGAAATGCCCACAGGAAAATGACATGGTGAAGGTACCTGTACAAAGAATAAAGCAAGGAGTATAGGCTTGAAAGCATACATGTGGCACAAGTCACATAGCAAGCAAATGGAAAACAAGTCCATTTCAAGGAAACTGACACAAACAAAGTGCTAGCGCACCTGGTCCTTAGTAAGTAAACTTACAAGGGGACGCGTATAGGTCGATGAACCTTTTGAATCGCATGGAGTATCCTAGTCATGCAGTGATTACTAGATCTATAATTAACATCAATAATCAAGAAACATTCTAATACAGCTCAAATTATCATCAAGCAAACCCACAGATACCACATCAACAGGCAGTGACACACCCACCACACCCACTATACCCGCAGACACAACCTCAACAGACACACAGACATCCACCACTTCCACCATACCTGGAGCCACCACCCCAACAGAAACACATGTATCCACCACTACATGTATAAACACAGACACCACCCCAACAGACATACACACATCCACCTCTAGAAGCATACCCACAGTTACCACCCCAACAGCCACGCACACATCTCTCACATCACCCAGCACCTCCACCTCCTAGCCCTCCAAAACACGCAAGCACCCACACACACAACAGACACCACCCAAACCTAAGCATACCTCACACACGCACACACCCAAGACATCCACACTAATACAGCAGACAACCACTCTCTCAACTCAACTTCCAAATCCACACCTCCTTCTGATGACCGTCCCTATGTTCCTAAGGAAAGTTTTTTGTTTGACCTTGCCTTTTCCCCTGTTCCCTCCATTCTCCTTTCAAACCAAAGAGGCCCGGCCCACATCCCAACCCATCCCTTCCACCTCCAATTCATCCCCTGTCACACCTTCCCCCATGCAAGCACCCATACCCCTCCTCCCACAAAGAAGCCCACTCCTCCTAAAAACAGTCCACCCCTCCCAAACCCAATCCCACCCCTCCCAAAAACGCCCCCCCCCCAAGGATGATCCCTGAGGTGCCTGCCTGTTGATGCCCCTTCCTGTAACGGTTCCCTCTCAGTAATAGGAGTCAAGTTGTGGCACAGTACTGTGCTAGGAAGCACTATAAAATGGACTGGCCCATGGCCTTGGACAATATACATTTGTTTATTAATAAACCCATGTTGTTGTTTTTTGGGTACACATTTGTCCTGCAATTGCTTTTCTACCTTTATGTTGTTCCTGAGTAACGTGTGTTGTCGGCTACAGTTGTGTGTGTTTTAACCAGATTGCTGGTCCATTTGCTGTTGTTTGCAATATTTGACTTTGTGGACAGTTCTGGTGTTCCCCAAGAGAAATATGTACATTGACAGTATGGATATGTGTTTGTCAATGCAATTGTGGTGTTATAGCATTGTGTTCTGTTTGGTATGGTAAGTATTTCATCTTGTGTTGTCCAATGCCAGCATATTTGGTGTTAGACTTGTCCCCCTGATATGGACTGAATATTCATGTCATGTGAGGGATCTCCAGTTTAGCTTGTGCAGACATGGAGGGTGCTCAATTGTGCCAGCTTCCTTTGCATTTGCCTGTGCATGTGTTAATTTTGTTGTGTGTACCTTGCAGCTACTTCATCTAGATGCATGGCCCATGCTATTGCCCCTGTATTTGCGCTTGACTTGCACTTACACATTTTGCAGCTAGACATGTCACTTGTCTTTAATATTGTATGTTCCTGAGATATCTGAAGGGCCAGTTCCCTTTGCAAAGGTTGTTTTATGGGCATGTGCAAAGTGTACTGTGTCCCAGGGCAGCATCCTTCCCCGAGTGCTCCTGATGCTGCCATCCCTATTGTGCATATACTGTTCACATAGTGAGCCTTCTAAATTTGTTTCTCAGATTAGTGTGCACCCCATTATTCTTCCATTGTGTTGTAATGTAGGTGATGTGTGGGTCTATTGGAGGGCTGTTTAATGTGAGTGGCATTTGTGTTCCATTACACGTCCATACCTATGTGTGTTGAATGTAAAAGCAGTCCATAGCATGTGTACAATGTGAGGGTGTGAGTTGTATTGTTTGATGTGATGTTGCTGTGTTGTTGGTGTTGTGTGACCCCATGCTGTGTACACTGCACTGTCTCTGTGCCTGAGATGGTTAGATATGTGCTTTTGTGTAGTGTGGCAGTGCAGTGTGCGTGACCTGCCCAAAAGGGGTGTTTAATGACTGCGAATGGGCCCTTCTCTGTGTATGGCTCAGACTGTGTACACAATGACAAGTTTACTTGGTGCCCATAGTGTGACCCCCATATCATATGGCTGATGGCCGACAACCTGTTGTTGACCTGGCTGACACAGGTAGGTGTGTGTACTTATAGTCGGTTGAGTCCACTGTGGCATGTATTTTGGGCTCCATTGATGATCAGCAACAGCTGCAGGACATATGTGATGGGTTCTATGGCGGCATCGGACATGTAAGGCTTCCTGCAGGCAAGTTGCTCCCTTTAGTTTGTCTATGTTTTCCTGCTGAGATGTGATGGTTGGACTGCCATGGTCACACTGATGGTGTGCAGCCTCATAATATGTCCGGCACAAACACAAGCTCCACCGGCCTGTTTGTGCTGCATCACGACTGTGGCAGTCTCTGCTGCCTGGAGGTGCCAGCAGGACCGCACCAGTCTTTGCTTCCTAGGCTCACCTGACTCATAATATAGTGGTCCAACTGCCAAACTAAAGGCTTTCGGACCAACTCAGCCGCCATAGCAGTACACGGACCGCCAAATTCATAATAAGGCCCTTAGTGTGCATGGCAATATATACTTTAGGTCTCCCTAAAATGTTTGATGGGTCTTTCTAGGCAGCAACCACAGGGTCATGTTTATGTTCATGTTAAAGTCAATAGGCTGGCACTAGTGATTTTAAATGCAGTGACAAAGGTAGTAGGACTCTCATTTTACATTGTGAATCACTTATAGGCTTAGCCTTTTGTTTGTGAGAAGCCTCATTGTAAGAAATTGGGTTAGTGGTTGAGGGAGTGAAACCCTACCCCAAGTAGCAACCACAATCCTTGTTGGGGTGAGTCACACACAAACCCTAAATTAACCTGTGCTCAACCCTCTGGCAGCATGATATGGTATTTATGCAGCAATTCAACAGTAATAAGTGAAACACAACACAAGAAAAATCCCACACTGATTTATAAAAATAGAGTACAATGTAGTACATAACTTAAGACTAAAATGACTGAACTCCAATTATTAGAACCAGAGATATGAATTTAAAGTGCCAACTGTGGTAATCTGCTTATACCAAACCAGGACAAAGTCACCAGTTCAGGCTAACCAGATTTGAGTGGGAGTTGGTTACAGGAACCCAGTTAGGCACACTGAACAAAGTACTTTAAATCCTGGTTGGGGAGCTATGCGGAGTCCCATGTCAAAGACGAGTCGTGCACAAGCTGGTTCTGAAGCAGTTGTGAGGCTTGTGATGCAGAGTCCTGAGTAGTTGTCGGGAATGCTGTCAATGAGGGGCTTGCCATGCGAAGGCCTGAGTCGAGAATGTGTCCGACAGAAGCAGCGGGTAGTGATGAGAAGTCATGCCCTGGGAATGTTTCACGCACCGGTTCCAATGCAGAGTTTGGTGAGATGATGCATCATGCAGCTGCTCCAATGCCGTGTTTTTGGGAGTTGTGAAGCGTTGGTTCTGGTGGCACCACAGTTGGGTCCCAGAGCACCTTCAGTCCCAGTTTCAAGGGTCCAGGACTAGGGTGGCGCCACTTGGGAAGTCAGGACTCACAGCTGGTAGAGTCCGGGTACTGGGTTCAAGATGGAGGAGGCCTGTTCAGGAACCTAAGGCTTCTGATCAGGAGGCCAGACAACTGGTGCTTGGAGTCACTCTGGTAGTCTTGGATTTAAGATGCAGGTGCAATCCTTCTCACTCAGTCAGGAGGGCAGCAGGGCAGCAGAGCAGGGCAGCAGAGTGGAAGTTCTTTTTGCAGCAAAGCACCACAGCAGTCCTTCTTCTTTGTCTTCCACGGGTCCAGATGGGTACTGAATAGTTGGGGTCTGAGGTCCAGTATTTATACCTGGTGCCCAATTTGAAGCAGAAGAAGTTTCTAGAGGCATACACCCCCCTGAGGTGTCAGGCATCCCTTTCCTTCCTGCCCTGGCCATAGCTTGTCAGGGGACTCAAAATACTAATGACAAAACCTTTGTGGGAGTGCAAAGGTAGAGCCTTTGTGTTGAAAATGGCCTTTCTGCAGGGTCAACCCCAAACCTTTTGCATTCCTCCTTCTCTTTTTTTGATCGCATTTTTGCTGGCTTTAGGAATCTGCACACTTTACCACTGTGAATCAGGGCTAAAATGCACATGCTTTCTCCCTCAAACATGGTGACATTGGCTCATACCCAATTGGCATATTTAATTTACTTGAAAGTCCCTGGCAAAATGTACTACATGTGCCCAGGGCCTGTAAATTAAATACTACTAGTGGGCCTGCAGCACTGGTTGTGCCACCCACATATGTAGCCGCTAACCATGTCTGTGTGTGCAGTTTCACTGCCACTTTGACTTGGCATTTAAAAGTAATTGCCAAGCCATAAACTCCCCCTTTTCTACATATAAGTCACCCCTAAGGTAGGCCCTAGGTAGCCCATAGGGCAGGGTGCTACGTAGGTAAAAGGTAGGACATGAACATGTGTGTTCTATATGTCCTAGTAGTGTAAAACTCCGAAATTCGTTTTACACTGCTGTGAGCCCTGCTTCTTTCATAGAAGAGCATTAGGGATACCCTTATATACTGTTTGAGTTGTAGATTCTAATCTGAAAGGAGTAGCCAGGTCATATTTAGTATGGCCAGAATGGTAATAGAAAATCCTGCTTATTGGTGAAGTTGGATTTAATATTATCATTCTAGAAATGCCACTTTTAGAAAGTGAGCATTTCTCTACACTTAAAACCTTCTATGCCTCACAATCCACATCTGGCTAGGTTAGTTGACAGCTCCCTTGTGCATTTCACGCAGACAACTCCAAATACAGGATTCTCAGTCACCCCTGCACACATTTGCATACTGAATGGGTCTTCCTGGGCTGGGAGGGTGGAGGGCCTGACACTTACATGTTTAAAGGACAGTGGCCTGCCATCACAAAAATGAACTGTCAAACCCTCTACTGGGACCCTGGAAGACTTGATGGAACTGAAAGGGGACCCTGTGCACTTCTAAGCCACTCTTTGAAGTCTCCTCCACTTCAAAGGCACATTTGGGTATTTAAACAGGGACTCTGACACTACCAACTCAGACACTTCTTGACAAGATACCTACTGGGAAAGGAACTCTAAACCAGAAACTGCAACCTGCTAAGCGAAGCTGCCTGGCTGCCCAAAGGACTCATCTGACTGCTTTGCTGAAAAGGACTGCTGCCCTGCTGTTGACTTGCTGCCTTGCTGCCCTCTGGCTCTGCTGAGAAGGGTTCTTCAAGGGCTTGGATTGAGCTTGCCTCCTGTTTCCTGAAGTCTCAGGGCCAAAAAGACTTCATCTCTGCAAAGAAATCCTTGTCCGGCAAAAAATTGATGCACAGCCTGGCAAAATCAAGGCACAGCCTGCCCTGCGGTGAGACAATTACTGCACGCCGAACCGGAACGACGCAGCCCGGCTCCCGGGGTGGAGACCAACGAAGCGTTAGTGTTGCGACCGGAACTTCGATGCACAGCCCACTGGATGGGTGCATCGCCGACCGGAACGATGCAGCCTGACTTGCTGTGAAAAGAATCAATGTAGCGCCTACCGTGCTACAGAAACGTACCCATATCACCCACTGGATCGATGCAGCTCCTGTGACTTCGTCCTGCACGCCCAGGATTTCTCTGCAACGTCCCTGGGGCGTCCAAATACCCTGCAACTTGAAGAGGATCCAAGCCTGCACCCCGGAAATCGACGCAAAGTCCTTGCTGCGTGGAAAAACATTGACTCATAGTCTGTGTGCACCCAGAGAAACCAAAGCATACCTCCCTGTTTTCCACGCAACTCCTCCTCTGCGGTCCTATGTGGATAATTTGGACGCAAACCAAGTACTTTGTGCTTGCAAGAGACCCTTATTGCTTTTTAAGAACTAAAAACTTTATTGATCATTTCAAAAGTGATATTTCAACTTGTATTTATCAAATCTTGATCGTTTTGACCTTAACTTACCCAGATAAATATTCTATATTTTTCTAAACCGGTGTGGTGGATTTTTGTAGTGTTTAGACTGTTTTATTGCATGATTTATTTCACAAATACTTTACACATTGCCTTCTAGGTTAAGCCTGACTGCTCAGTGCCAAGCTACCAGAGGGTGGCACAGGATAATTTGGATTGTGTGTGACTTACCCTGTCTAGAGTGAGGGTCCTTACTCGGACAGGGGGTAACCTGATTGACAACCAAAGACCCCATTTCTAACATTGGTGATCAGCTGTGAGGGTAGGACTTGTGTTTGTGCAGTGACCTACAATAGCTACCTGTACACTATCTACCCAAAGTTGAAGGTCAGCTTGATTTTCTATCTATTTCAGCAATTTTGTTTTCTGCCTGACATTTTAACTTAAATCTCATTCAACATGTCTCTGGCTGGGTCTCAAGCAGGAACCAAAGATTTTGACCTAGCCAAGCTTGAGACATACACTGTTAACCAGCTGACGGGGTTCTGCAAGGGGATGGGAGTACCTACTCGGGGTGCCTCAAAAAAGGAGGAATACCAAAAGGCGCTGAGGGCCGGGGCAGAAGCCCATTCAGATGAGTATGTTGAGGAGGAGAAGCCAGAGGATGGCCCCTCAAAGGATTTTTTGCCAGCAGTGGGGGTTGTTACCCCTAGAATTGTGCCTCCTGCTAAACCAGGGAGCAGTGTCTCTAGCCATTGCCTGAAGGCAGAGGAAAGGAAGGAGAAGAGAGAATTTCAACTGCAAATGGCAAAGTTAAACATGGAGGCAGAGGAAAGGAAAGCAGAGAGAGAAGCCACACAAGCTGAGGCTGAAAGGGCTTTGGCTGAGAAGAAGATTCTTCTGGCTCATGACCTGAGACTCAAAGAGCTGGATATCAAGGCGAGGTAGTCTGAGTCCAGCAGTGATTGTTAGCAGCATACATGCAGGACCTGCTGGGGAAAGAAGGTTCGTAGACCCAAAAATGTAGTGCCAAGTTATGTGGTGGGAGATGACATTGATAAGTGGTTGGCTGCTTATGAAGTTGCACTAAGGGCTCATGGTGTTCCTGAAGAGCAATGGGGGGCGGCCTTGTGGTAGTATGTACCAGTTGTGGGGAGGGACACACTCCTTACATTGGATCCAAGGGATCAAAACACATATGCACCCAGGAAAGCCGCTTTACTTGCCAAGTTTGGGCTGACACCTGAGAAATACTGTCAGAGGTTCAGGAACAGCACCAAACTCTCCACTCAGAACTGGGTAGACTTTTTTTATTTCTCCAGTAAGGCACTGAATGAATGGGTGCGGGCAGTAAAGTAAACAATTACACAGAGTTATATAATTTAATTCTGAGAGAGCATATGTTCAGTACTTGTTCTACAGAGTGGCGCCAGCACCTGGTTGACAGTAAGCTGACTGATCCTTGAAAGCTTGCTGAGGAAGCGGACCTCTGGGTTAGCACCAGAGTGTCCAAAAAGGTACCTGGGAGTGACCCCAAGAAGGGTGGTTCTGGTTCCCCCTAACAAAGTAAGGGGGAGGTTAAAGATGACCCAGACAAGTCCCTGAGTAAAGGAGAAAGAAAGGGTCCCCATGCCCCAACTGAGAGACAGGGTGGTGGTTCTGGTAGGCAGTGGCCCAAAGCATCCCATTCCCAACCCAGCTGCTTTGAGTGCTCCCAGCTAGGGCACAGGAAGGGGGACCCTGTCTATCCAAAGAAATCACCCACTGGTGGGACCTCTACAGGAGTGGCCAATGTGGCCTTAGGGGAAAGTAGTCCCCAGGGGCAGGTCGTAGACCATGCCTTCATCTCCTTCCATTGGGAGATAGACTCAGAGGGTAAGCTGGTGATCCCTAAGGGTGGGAGCTGTCACTTCCACAAGGTACAAGTGAATGAGGTCCCAGTCACTGCTCTGAGGGGCACAGGGGCTAGTCATAACATGATGGTGGAGAGACTAGTTTCCTCAGAGCAGTACACCAGTCAGGTGTGTAGGGTGACTCCAGCCGATGGGGGGATTTCTCCTGCCCCATGGCCCTGGTATCCCTAGAGTGGGGTGGGGAAGTGACCCAGAGGTGGGTCACAGTTAGTCCCCAGATGCCCATTGACTGCATTCTGGGGAATGAGTTACCCCTAGTGGCAGGAGAACTGGGAGAAGTGACCCCTAAGGGTGCCCTGACAGTTCAGCTGTCTGGCAGTACTCCTCCCAGAGGAGGGTACATGAGCCCGGATGTGGGGGCAAGGTGAGGGAAGACTCACCCTTGTCCCCTGTTCAGCCTTAGGGTACAGACCCTGGGTTGATGGACCAGTGTCAGGGTGCCACCCCTGAACTGGTGAGAGGTAGAGTGGAGAAGGGATGCAAGACCTATGGGGCTACTGCCCCCGATTCTGAGATACCTCAGAGGTCAGAGAACCCCCAGGAGCCCCTAGGGAACTCCCTGCCAGCCTCAAGGCTGGAGGAGAAACTTGACCAGTGGCCCTACTTAGGGCCTCCACTTAGCAGTGGACGTTCTGGGGCCTGGCTCCTGACACTGACAGCTGTCAGTGGCCTCTTTTGGTTGCTGTCCTTGGGGACAGAACTTTACGTGGGTTGGGGACAGAAATCAGACCCAATGAGTTGTACGGGCCACATCACTTTGTTGGCCATGGTGGTACTGTCTGCCAACAGGGATGCATCTGTGAGCAAATTAAGGTTAGGAGCTTCACAGATGGGGTCCACAGATGAGGAGAAGGGTTCCCCATGGGTCAGTTCAGTGGTCCCAGAGAGTACAGACAGAGAAGCCTCACTGGGTTCAGAAAGGCATAGAACTGGCAAGTGCCCCTGCAGTAGTTGGCCGTTGTCCTTGTTCTATCGCCTTAAGGAGGGAAGTCAATCGGAGTATTGATTAGCCTACCCTGGCTTTAGGCTGGAAGGGGGATATGTTGGAAATGGCCTTTCTGCAGCGTCACCCCCAAACATTTTGCCTTCCTCCTTCTCTTTTTCTGAACTCATTTTTTTTGGCTTTAGGACTCTGCACACTTTACCACTGCTAATCAGGGCCAACATGCATATATTCTCTCCCTCAAACATGGTGAAATTGGCTGATACCCAGTTGACATATTTAATTTAACTGTGAGTTCCTAGCAAGGTGCACTACATGTGCCCATGGACTGTACATTAAATACTACTAGTGGGCCTGCAGCACTGGTTGTGTCACCCACATAAGTAGCCCCTAACCATGCCTCAGGCCTGCCACTGCAAGGCTTGTGTGTGCAGTTTTACTGTCACTTAGACTTGGCATTTAAAAGTAATTGCCAAGCCTTAAACTCCCCTTTTTCTACATATAAGTCACCCCTAAGGTAGGCCATAGGTAGCCCATAGGGCAGGGTGCTATGTAGGTAAAAGGCAGGACATGAACATGGGTGTTCTACATGTCCTGGTAGTGTAAAACTCCTAAATTCATTTTACACTGCTATGAGGCCTGCTCCTTTCATAGGATAGCATTCTGATCTGAAAGGAGTATCCAGGTCATATTTAGTATGGCCAGAATGGTAATAGAAAATCATGCATATTGGTGAAGTTTGATTTAATATTACTAGTCTATAAGTGCCACTTTTAGAAAGTGAGCATTTCTCTACACTTAAATCCTTCTGTGGCTTACAATCCACACCTGGCTAGGTTAGTTGACAGCTCCCTTGTGCATTTCACTCAGACAACCCCAAACACAGGACGCTCAGTCACACTTGTACACATCTGCATAATGAATGGCGGAGGGAGGACCTAACACTTACATGTCAAAGGACAATGGCCTGCCATCACACAATGAACTGCCAACCCCTCTACTGGGACCCTGGCAGACAGGATGTAACTGAAAGGGGACCTTGTGCACTTCTAAGCCACTCTTTGAAGTCTCCCCACTTCAAAGGCACATTTGGGTATTTAAACAGGTTCTCTAACCAGCTAAGAGAAGCTTCCTGGCTACCCAAAGGACTCACCTGACTGCTTTGCTGAAAAGGACTGCTGCCTTGCTGTTGCCCTGCTGCCTTACTGCCCTCTGGCTCTGCTGAGAAGTGCTCTCCATGGGCATGGATTGAGCTGGCCTCCTGTTTCCTGAAGTCTCAGGGCCAAAAAGACGTCATCTCTGCAAACAAATCCTTGTGCTTTGAAAAATCAATGCACAGTCTGCCAGAATCTACGCAAAGCCTGCCCCGCAGTGAGAAAATCACCGCAGGCCGAACCGGAACGACGCAGCCCCACTCTCCAAGTGGAGATCAACAAGAGCCAGAGTTGCGAACAGAACTGGCCTACTGGATCTACGCATCATCGACCCAGAACGACACAGCCCGACTTCCTGTGAGAAGAATCGATGCAGCACCTGCTGTGCTGCAGAAATTTCCCCGCATAGCCTACTGGATCGACGCAGCTCCTGTGACTTCGTTCTTCACGCCCAGGATTTCTCTGCATCGCCCCTGGGGAGTCCAAACACCCCGCAACCTGAAGAGAATCTAAGCCTGCGTGTCGGAAATCGATGTATAGTTCTGCTGTGTGGAAAAACATCAACGCATCGTCTGTGTGCACCCAGAGAAACCGACGCACACCTCCCGGTTTTCCACGCATCTTCTCCTCTGCGGTTCTGTGCGGATAATTTGGAAGCAAATCAGGTACTTTGTGCTTGCAAGAGACCCTTTTTGCTATTTAAGAACTAAAGACTTTATTGATCATTTTGAAAGTGATATTTCAACTTGTATTTATCAAATCTTGATCGTTTTGACCTTAACCTACCCAGATAAATATTCTATATTTTTCTAAAGCTGTGTGGTGTATTTTTGTAGTGTTTATACTGCGTTATTGCATGATTTATTGCAGAAATACTTTACACATTGCCTTTAAAGTTAAGCCTGACTGCTCAGTGCCAAGCTACCAATGGGTGGGCACAGGATAATTTGGATTGTGTGTGACTTACCCTGTCTAGAGTGAGGGTTCTTGCTTGGACAGGGGGTAACCTGACTGCCAACCAAAGACCCCATTTCTAACACTTTGTTTTGTGCATGTGTAGCAGGTGACAATCAGTGCTACAGGAGCACTAGTGGCATATATTTTACAGGCCCTAGGTACACAGGGTACCATTTTACTAGGGACTTACAAGTACATTAAAAGTGCCAATTGAGTGCAAGCCAACTCTACCATGTTTAAAGGAGCAACCACGAGCACTTTAGCACTGGTTAGCAGTGGTAAATTGACCAGAGTCCTAAGGCCAACACAAATTAGATCAGCAAAAATAGGAGGGATAAAGGCAAAACGTTTGGGGGAAGACAACCCTAAGTCTGAGAGGTCTAACACTGTTTTCCTAAAGGCCCACATAGGACCATTGAGAATTTTTATGAATAGAGACTGATGGTGCACAAATTGGCACATGATATCTCACAGATAATGGGAGCATATGTAAACAACAGGGCCAGTTACCTTTGTGATATTTCTTTAGGGTACATTATTTGCACTCTGCTTAATCTGCAAGGGCCTTTGGAAGAGGTGTCAAATTTAAATTCCACCTATAGTGTTTTATTATGTGATTATAGAAATACCTTTCCTTTTAAAAGAAAAAAACACTGATTGGACATTGCTTTAGAGTATGTTATCTTAGTTTGTTGCTCTGTTCTGAGATTCTAGCTTCACCAAAAACTCTGAGTTAGCTTTGGACTGCTCTATCTCATTACTCTGAGACGCGGAGTTTACATTGTGAACTCTTTGACAAGTGCAGGAGGAAAGGCTTTTACATTGAAAACTCTGTAGTAGGAAAACCTCCCATTGTGATCTCCTTGACATACGCCATAGAAAGGGTGTTTGAAATTGGGCTTCTAGCTGGCAGAGGTATGCACCCTGTCCAAGCAGGAACCACAATCCTAATCAGTGCAAGTCAGATATAGACCCTAAATTAACCTGTGCTCACCCTCTGTTTGCTTGGCACAGAGCAGGCAGGCTTAACTTAAGAGGCAATGTGCTAAGTATTTTTACAACACTTCAAAAAGTAACACAGTGAATACACCACAATGGCATCAATGCGCAGATTATGGTATTTGCAGTACTTTATACCCACTTCCAAGGGCCCAGGACTGGATTGGCAACACTTGGCAGGGCAAGACTTGCAGCAAGCAAAGTCCAGGTGCTGTTGTAATTTGATGAGAAGTCTTTGATGGCCTTTAGACTTAGAACAGGGGGCAAGCCAGCAAGCCCCCGGATCAAATGAGATAGGTCCAGTCCTTCCTCAGCAGGCCAAAGGGTAACAGGCAGCGGGGCATCACAGCAGAAAAGTAGTTCTTCCAGAGCAGCAGTTCAGAGTGGCAATCCTTGTAGGAGCACTGCAGTCCTTTCTCCTGACAGAGTTCTTCACAGGTCCAGTAGTGTACTCAGTTGGTAGGGTCAAAGGTCCAGTGCTTATACCTAGTTGTGCCTTTAAAGTGGGGGTGTCCTGTGCTAAACCTATGGGTATCAAGGCACTGAAGCTATATTGCGAGACGAAAACACATCGTTGGGGGAGAGACACAGAAAAAAGCTACGCAAAAACAGAGAAATTGAGGCCAAATTTGTGAAACAAGAACCAACTGCTAAAAGCAATCCTAATAAAACAACGAAGAAAAAAGCTAGGTTTTAAGATGTTTTGCAAAAGACTTGATTTCTGCAGTGTTAGTAGGAGGGTATTCCATAGTCTTGCAGTGGCGACTGAAAAAGACCAACCCCCCCCCCCTCAATCTGGCCCTTTGGAACGTCAGAACACACATCATTCTGCTTGATGCTGATCTCAAATGCCTACTTGGCATGTACCTCCAAAAAGACGAGCTGATGGCTAGAGATCCCTTCTGGTGTAAGCCCAGAAATACTGTGCTGAGTACTTTAAAAATCAACTGTTTCCTGACTGGTAACCAATGAAGACTCCTGAGGCCCTCTCTGACCAAAAGGTAGTTCAGGGTATTCAGAATAAAATGTGCTGTCGCGTTTTGCACCAGATGTAATTTTTTCAGAGAAGAGTTGTTGTTATTCAAATAGAAAGCATTGCAGTAATCTAATTGTGAAGTGATTAGCGCTATAGCCAATGATTTGCCGAGTTCTATAGGAATAAACAGAAAACCATTCCTTAAAGTTCTGATAATGAAAAAGACAGGTACTAGAATAAACGACTGGTCTACAAGCTGAAATTGAGGGAGTTATCAAAGAGACCCCTAAGGTTCTTGACTGAATCCACAGGAGTGGGTGCAGGGCCAGATGATTCAGGCCACCAAAGCTCTGACCAATGGTCTCTGAAGTGCACAGATGTCCTTTCTTCCTGCCCTTGCACCAGACTCACTACAGAGGGGCATGCAGAACTTTGTATGAGCCAGGACACAGCCTATTCAGGGTTAAGTGTGCAGCTGTTCACATCTCCTTCCTCCCATCAGGATGGCCCATCAGGATGTTGATTGCCCATGAGTCACACCTAAGCTCCCTTTGTGGGTGACTGTCTAGAGGGAATGCACAGAGTCCAGCTGTCACTCATCCCAGACGTGTATTGGAGACAGGTTGCAGGCACAAAAGGCTAAGACCAGGAAAATGCCAACTTTCTAAAAGTGGCATTTTAAAAATGGTTACCATAAATACGACTTCACCATTAAGGCGGATTTATCATTACAGTTCATAGGAACTAAGCCTGACAGATCTACCTTCTCTTCATTAGGAATTACAGTTTATTAGTTACAATTAGGATTATCTGAGAGGCAGGACTCTCAGAAGTGGAAAAGGAATTTGGGTGTTTTTCACTACCACTACATGTAAAACTTGAAAGCATTTGTCCTACCTTTAAGTTACATAGAACACTGCTTTATGGGCTACGTACCCCTTTTGCTATATGTAGCAAAAGGGTTATTTAAAGCTTGGCAAGAGGTTTTAAATGCTGAGTCGTCATGACAATGTAAACTACACACACATGCCCTGTAATGGCAGGCCTGGGACATGTTTAAGGGCTGCCTGAGTGGGTGGCACAAGCAGTGCTGCAGTCCCACTAGTATCAGTTAATTTACAGGCCCTGGCCACATGTAGTGCACCTTATCAGTGACCTATAAGCAAATTAACTATGCCAGTTGTGGATGCACCAATCAAAACATGTTTAGGGGAGAGAGCACATGCACTTTAGAACTGCTCAGCAGTGATAAAGTACTCAGATTCCTAAGGCCAACAAAAGAAATCAGAAAAATATAAGGCTCTCAGACCTCACAGAGGGGCTCTGCATTGTTTAACAATATGATACCTTCATTCACAGAGTTCAGGTGGTGCTAGCTAGGTTTAATTTTCATCAGGTACATTTGTAATGGTATGATTAGCATTTAGTTGTGTCTGAATTAAAGTTGTTTGTTGTTTTTAAAGTAACAAACTGGACATTGATTTGTTAAGAATTATTGTGCTCTTTGTATTGTTCTTTAATATGTATTTAACCCCTTTAATTGCTTTAATTCATACATTTGCTTTTACTTGTTTGACTATGCTGTTTTCATCCACTTTCTTGTACAAGAATAACTCTGACTGTCCCACGGGCACTTGTCCTGCGTTTCTTAGCTTCAACCCTACATGCCCTGTCACATACCTCATCCCTTTGCTCATAGGGTCTTGGTTGTGCCCATGTTCTATCATACCAGAGCAAGCAGACACTCATTCTTAGTTCTAGCTTCTATTCCCAGTACAACAAAAGTAAAAAAAAAAAAACTCATGACTATCTTTCTATCTCTTCCTCTCCCTTATTCTGTCACTCTCTATCCATCTCATCCATTTTTGCATCCACCATATCCCTCTTGTATGCTGAAAACTTAGATTTTCCCATATCTTTAAAAAATTATCTGTGTGCTGCTAGTACATACCAGATCAAGCATCTGCGTGTTTGCTGAGTATGTGGGCGCCCATCTGCAATACATGCTCTGTGCCAGCTGGCACCCTCACACAAGTATGGCAAGGGACCCATTAGTTATCTAATTCAAAGCAATTGCACAGCTAAAGATGTGGACAAGTGTTCCTTTGGCACTGCTGAGTGCATCTTCGAATTGGAGGAGAGTAACTCTGATGCACACCATGATCACACACCAGTCTTATATTTTTAGGTAAACTGATCTTTAGATTTTAATTTTATAGAGCAAAGAGGTTTGTAATATAATCAAATATGTACATCATTTAATCAATACAATGAAACCCAGAAGAAACACTGAACGTTCCTATTAACAATATTTATTAAAACATGATAGAAAATAATTTTCACTGCAACAAATATATGAAAAAGGTAAGGCAGCCATTTCCTAAACCAGCAAACAAGCATAAAAACTTGCACTCATTAGCAACTTTGCTTCTAAATCGAAAATATTTTGCTCTGTAATGTTACTGGTGATCAGGTAAAGTGCTCCAATGCCCTTTGGCTGAGTTTGCATTATATAAAACTTTAAAAAAAACAAGCATTTGCAATGCAATACGACTCGCAATTACTTGAATTGGACCTATTGGCATGGTAAATTTATAACTGGACTTCGTTTCCCACATTAATTGGTCAACCCTGCCACATATTTTGGTCCTTTCTGTCACATATCTCCAGTGGCCCTGCATATAACTAAAGGACTACCAGGCCTACTGGTATATTTTTTCAAACTAGGCCCTTAAAACACAAACTACTCCCAAGTGCAAATCAAAAGTTCAATCCATAAGAAAGCTTACAAATACACTGAAAGGTGGGATGGGTTATTATTTTTGGATCCCCACTAAACTAGTGTGGGGACCTAGAAACCATATAGACAGAAAGAGCAGGTTGTGGTGAACACATTTTGAAGGTGGTCCCATTGTCCTACGACCACCACAGGCTAAGTTACGAGCAAAAATGTTTTGTAAAAGTAATGCCCTGCAAAGCATTATGGGGTGAGTTTCTGAGAGCTGTGAATATTGTAGTATGTTGACTGTAATTCTCAGATCAGCCCCAAGCGGACATCACACTAAAAATAGCATTTCTAAGAAACAAAGAAACATGGTCATGTAACCATATAGTTAGCCCCTAGAGGGCCTAACCACAAGTAAACAGAATTTCAGAAAATAATGCAGTGGAAGCATATAATAGCCCCTAGAGGACATAGTGCATTACACGTTTGCAGGGCTGGCAGGCAATGATATTACAAACAAGGCACTTAAAATATTTTTACTCTCAGCTGTAAAGTTCCAGCCATAAGAAAGCTTAAAAAGATGCTGAATGGTGGAGGAGTTATTATTTTGGGGTCCCCACTAACTTGTGAAGCATGACACTATTAGTGTGTGAGACCACTTCTTCCATTAAGAAAATATTCTGGTTGCTAGATTAGAGCCACATTCTCGAGACAAATTGTGACAAAGGGTTTCACTCAGTAGATACACAGTGCTCAGACACAACTAGAATCAGAGGAATGATTACTAAACTCAATGAGCACCTCAGGCGCTGCCAGTAGGGTTGCTAGTTCATGTGCAGCGCCACCAATACAGCCCTGCCTCACTGTATCCAATCATTTCTCCTTCCTTACTGACATGTGTAATTACTTTTTCTGTCTAGTAATCCAAGCACTGATAAAAAAGTATGGTGGCAATTTTAAAAATGTAAACAATCTACAAAAAATTTGGAAACTGTCCAAAATCTTCAGGAATTCAAGTAATCTGTTTGGAAAAAGACATCTGTGTTGACAAATAAAAATCTGTGCCACACATTTCACATGTCAATAGTCAATGGAGACTGGCCTTCATTATCAACCTGGCGGTAAATCCCACTTACCGCCACGCTGACGGCCACCAACGTACAGCAGTGGCGGATATCCATTCACCATATTATGTTACACACACACCAATCCAACAGAATTCAGACACAAATCCGCCAGACCAAAAGTCAGTGATAAAGTGGCAGTATCAAAACACACACCGTTACGCCAACAGAACAACGCCCATCACATTATGACCCACAAATCACTGCAGCGGACATTCAATGGCGGTAAACCATTGGCGGTACATACCGCTGTGCTCACAATGGACACCCACACACAAAACAACACCGCATTGGCCAATTCAAACAACACACACCTGACACCCATACACACACCACACCCAGAGCACTATAAAACACACACCCACATTACCCACAACCCCTTATGAATACAAATCATTGGCACAAGACTGACACCAATACTACTGACACAACTACATACACAAATCACATACACTCATACATCCCTCACGCACCCCACTTCACACACCCCAACACATTACCCAACACACCCTTACCAACACACATCACATACAACCCATGGCACCACAAAGGCACACCTGTTTCACTGAGGAGGAGTTAAGGGTCATGGTGGAGGAAATTGTCAGAGTAGAGCCACAGCTGTTTGGAACACAGGTGCAGCAGATATCAAAAGCCAGGAAGATTGAGCTATGGTGGAGAATCGTGGACAGGGTGAACGCCATGGGACAGCACCCCAGAACAAGGGACGACATCAGGAAGAGGTGGAAAGACCTACGGGGGAAGGTACATTCCATAGCAGCAAGACACCATCTCGCTATACAGAGGACTGACTGTGGACCCCCACATCCTCCCCACAGCTCACAGCATGGGAGGAGAAAGTCTTGGCAATACTGCATCCTGAGGGCCTGGCCGGAGTCAGAGGAGGACTGGACTCTGGTAAGTCAACCCTCTACTGTTATCACCCCCTACCTGCATGCCATCACATACCCTCACCCTCACGTCCATCACTCCACTACATCCCACAAACTCCACCATCAAATCTCTGCAATCCCCATGCCAAGCCCTGCATGCTGTACCAATGCATGGACACCTCTCACAGCCCTGCATGAGCATGCACAGCATAGAGAACTAACAATCCCACCATACACCAACATACACAAGTAAAAGCTGGCAGGCAACACCAACCAGAGAGGGTGAAGCCAGGGATGTACAATATGTCATACACATTAACCATAACACATCATTTACAACCGCACAGGTACCCCAGCCAATGTCACCAGAGAGGAGGTGCCAGCACTATCCAGTCACCCAACTAAAGAGGCCCACAGTGATGACAGTAACTCTGGTCTTCAGGATCTGGACGATCTACCTTGCCCATCAAGGACCACTGGACAGCCGGTTACCCAAACCCAGACACAGACCACCACAGAGCCTCCTCCATCAGGAACCAACATCACAGCACCCACCCAGAGTCCCCAAACCTCTGCCCCCAGGACACGTCAATCAGCAGTCCACCTGTACAGGGACCCCAGGCCACACCTCACAAACAAGACAATCAGGGACCTGGGGTCAGTGGCAGTGGGCACACGGTTCAGGGGACAGAGGCACAGGCCAACAGGGACACTGGGAGGACTGCTGTGTGCCAGGGGGAGGACAGGACCAGGGAACCGACTCTCCAGGAGGCGCTCTCCGAGATCCTTGGAGCCTATCACCATTCCCAGGACAAAATGGGCCAGATCCTAGACAATGTGCAGGAGAAAAGGCACTGCAGGAGGGACAGTACAAGGGGATCAGGAAGGACTTGCAGGCCATCAATAACACCCTGATCTCCATAGCAAGGGTGCTGGCAGACATGCCCAACATAATGAGGGAGGCAGTGTCACACCAGCGGCCCCTGCCATTAGCCAGTCATCTGAACAGCCTTCCACTTCCACTAGTGGCTGGGAGGCCCCGCCACAGGACTCACAGCCCACCAACACCCCTCCCCCTGCAGAAGGTGAACCACCCTGCAAACATTCCCTGCGATCCAGACCGAAGCCAGAGACACTTGCCAAGACCCCCGCCAGAAAATGAGACTCTCCTGATTGTCCCCCTTGTGCCCCACTCACTCACCTTGTCCACCTTGAACTGCCGTTGCTCCCCTTCCTATGTCCCCATGGACAATGCACCTGTGCTAAAAACAGACTGGACCAATACCCTGGACTTTCCTCCATTATCACCCCATCCCATTGCTCTTCCCCTCTATATATTAGCACTATAATAAACACCCTTTGATATAGATCGATTTCGAGTATGTCATGTATTTCAAATATGTATTGATTGAAACAGGTACAACCATTGCAAATGAACTGTACATAGAATAAGCATAGAATTAATGACCTGTAGCTGGTTGTTGTGATCACACCAGGAGTTTTTGTCACATCACCAACATATGCAAAATAAATAGCCAGAGGGAACAGTATGTGGGCAGAGAAGTGGGAAATACCAGCATGAGAATGCCACACAGAATACAACCAAAATCATTCAAATGTAAACTTGCACTATCTCACCTGTGTGTCATTGGAAGTACTGATGGATTACAGATGTTCTGATGTCCACATCCTCATCCTCTGCCTCCTTATCCTCACTGTCCAGAGGGTCCACTGCTGCTACAGGGGTATCTCTAGTCTCCTCCTCCTGCAGAAAAGATATATGGGGTCTCAAGGCAAGGTTGTACAACATGCAGCATACCACCACTATCAGGCAGTATCTTAGGTGAGTAGCACAGGGATCCACCTGTTATATGGAGGCACCAGAACCTGGCCTTCAGGAGGTCAAAGGTCCTTTTAATGATCCTTCTGGTTCACCCATGTGCCTCATTATAACATTCTTCTGCCCTTGTCCTGGCCTTCCTCACAGGGGTCAGCAGCCATGAAAGGTTTGGGTAACCAGAGTCACCTGCAAATATTGAGGGACCACATTTAGCCACACACTATACCATATGGCCAACACCATAGGCATACACCAACATATACTGGGTGGGAACCAAGGCTCACCTATTGGCCACATCCTGTGCTTCTGTAGTTGGCCCATCACATTTGGGATGCACCACGGCGGAGACTGGAAGGGACAATACAGACTCTGATACCTCCTCTGACGGGAGCTCCCTGGTGGTGGTGGACATCTCTGTGACCACCCCAGCTACAGGTACAGCGGCCACCCCACATACCAGCTCCGCCCTCCCACTAGCCCCTCAGCAAGTTGCCCGTGTCCGCTCACCTAGGAGGGTGGGCATCTACATTGTTTTCCCCCAGGTGGAGGATTTCACAGTGAAGGCTGACTTCTATGCAATGGGACCCATCCCCAACATCATTGGTGCGATTGATCGGACACATATAGCATTTGCCCCCTCTTCCCCCCAGCAAAATGAACAGGTCTTCAGAAATCGAAAAAGTTATCACTCTATGAATGTGCAGATGGTGTGTTTGGGGGACCAGTACATCTCCCATGTCAATGCTAAGTATCCAGGCTAGGTACATGATGCTTTTATCCTGAGGAATAGCAGCATCCCAAATGTGATGGCCCAACTCCAGAGGCACAGGGTGTGGCAAATAGGTGAGTCCTGGTTCCCACCCAGTGGATGTTGGTGTTTGGGTATGGTGTGGGACATAAGGGTTAATTTGTGGCTAACAGTTGTTTCACAATATTTGCAGGTGACTCTGGTTACCCCAACCTCTCATAGCTACTGACCCCTGTGAGGAATCCCAGGACAAGGGCAGAGGAACATTACAATGAGGCACATGGGGGAACAAGAAGGATTATTGAATGTACATTCGGCCTCCTGAAGGCCAGGTTTCGGTGCCTCCATCTAACAGATGGAGCCCTGTGCTACTCACCCAAAAAGGTCTGCCAGATCATCGTGGCATGCTGTGTGTTGCACAACCTTGCCTTGAGAAACCATGTGCCTTTTCTGCAGGAGGAGGAGGCTGGAGATGGCCGTGTGGCAGCAGTGGACCCTGTGGATAGTGAAGATGAGGAGGCAGAGGATGAGGATGAGGACAACAGAAGTGCAGTCATTCGTCAATACTTCCAATGAAACACAGGCAAGAAAGTGTTGTTTCACAATTCATTGAGTTTGATGTGTGACATTGTCACTGGCAGGCTGTGAATTCCTACTGCTATGGCCACTCACTGTACCCATTGGCATCTCTTTTTGCAGATGTTGGTGTGCCACTATTGCTCCTGGTGTGTTCACTGCAGGCAACTACATGACTTTCCAATGTAAACATTACTGTCCAGTTGAATTGCAATTTAAGAACCTTGCTAAACTAATACATTTTGAAATCATTTGACATACTCCATACTTGTATTTTTTCTAAGTGTGTTTATTGCAGTGCTCTGACGAAAAGAGGGAAGTGCAATGGGCTGGGGTAATGATGGAGGAAAGTCAAGGTTAGGGTCCAGTCTATTTGTAGAACAGGTGCATTGTCCAAGGGGGCATAGGAAGAGGAGCAATGGCAGTTCAACGTGGACAGGATGACAGAGTGGGACACAAGGGTGACATTCAGGAGAGTCTTATTTCCTGGTGGGGGTCTTGGCAATAGTCTCTGGCTTCTGCCTGGATTACAGGGAACATTTCTGGGGTGGTTCTCCTTCAGAGGGGGAGGGTGCTGGTGGCCTGTCTGTCCTGTGGCGGGGCCTCCTGTCCACTAGCGGCAGCGGAGGTGGAGGGCTGTTCAGTAGTCTGGCTAGTGTCAGGGGCCCGCTAGTGTGCCACTGCCTCCCTCATAATGTTGGCCATGTTTGCCAGCACCCCTGCAATGGAGACCAAGGTGGTGTTAATGGCCGTCAAGTCTTCCCTGATCCCAGGTACTGTCCCTCCTGCAGCCGCATGTTCTCCTGCATCTTGTCTAGGATCTGGCCCAGTGTATCCTGGGAATGTTGGTATGCTCCCAGGATTGCGGTGAGTGCCTCCTGGAGAGTCGGTTCCCTGGGCCTTTCCTCCCCTGGCGCACAGCAGTCCTCCCAGGTTCCCTGTTGTCTTGCGCCTCTGTCCCCTGAACTGTGTGCCTACTGCCACTGACCCCAGGTCCCTGATCATCATGGGTTTGTGGGGTTCCCTGGGGTCACTGTAGTGGTGGACACACTGCTGATTGACGTGTGCTGGGGACAGAGGTATGGGCCCACTGGGTGGGTGCTGTGGTTGTGTTTCCTGAGGGGAGAGGCTCTGTGGTGGTGTGAGACTGTGCCTGGGTAACTGACTGTCCGGAGGTCCCTGATGGGCCAGGTTGGTCATCCAGATCCAGGTGTGCAGAGCTGCTGTCATCACTGTGGGGGACTGGATGTTGCTGGCACCTCTTCTCTGGTGACATTGGCTGGGATACCTGTGGGGATGTAAATGCATTGTTATTGTTTCTGTGTGTGACATATTGTGCATGGGCGGGTTGCCCTCTATGGTTATCATTGCCCTGGCAGCTTTGCCTTGTGTGTGTTGTTATTTGGTTGGCTAGCTGATTGTCTCTAGTGTGCATGCTGTAGTGATAGGTGTCCATGCAGGTCTGTGAGTGGTGTCCATGCATAGGTATGGCATGCACGGCTTGGCTTTGGGATGAGTGGAATGTGATGGTGGGGTGTGTGGGAGGTGGTTGAGTGATGGGAGTGAGGATAAAGGTGGGGGTATGTGATGGCATGCAGGTCGGGGTGATAGTAATAGAGATTTGACTTACCAGAGTCCAGTCCTCCTCCTACTCCTGCCAGGCCCTCAGGATGCAGTATTGCCAAGACTTGCTCCTCCCATGTTGTTAGTTGTGGGGGAGGAGGTGGGTGTCCATTGCCAGTCCTCAGTACTGCGAGTTGGTGTCTTGCTGTAATGGAACGCACATTCCCCCATAGGTTGTTCCACCTCTTCCTGATGTCATCCTTTGTTCTGGGGTGCTGTCCCACGGCGTTGACCCTGTCCACGATTCTCCACCATAGCTCCATCTTCCTAGCAATGGATATGTGCTGCACATGTGATCCAAATAGCTGTGGCTCTACCCGGATGATTTCCTTCACCATGACCATTAGCTCCTCCTCAGAGAATCTGGGGTGTCGTTGTGGTGTCATTAGTGTAGTGTGAGTGGTGTGTGTGAGGGTGTGTAGGGTAACGTGCTGGGGTGTGTGATGTAAGGTGCGTGGGTGGTGTACAGGTGATGGAGGTATGTGGCTCTGGTTGTGTGAGTGCTCTTGCTGTCTCTCTCTCTGCTGGCAATTATTTGTATTTGTAAAGGGTTGTGGGGAATGTGGGTGTGTGTTTCATAGTGGTGGGGATATTTGGGTGTGTTGTGTGTCCAATGTGATGCTGTTTTGTTAGTGCGTGTGTATTTTGAGGGTGGCAGTATGTACCGCCAATGGTTTACCACCGTTGAATATCTGCGGTGGCGATTCGTGGATCATAATGTTGTGGGCGATGTTCTGTTGGTGTAACGGTGTGGGTTTTGATACTGCCAGTTTATCACTGACCTTTGGTGTGGCGGAATTGTGCGTGTGGCTGAATAGTGACGGATTGGTGCGTGTGTGTCATAATATGGTGAATGGATATCTGCAGCGGCAGCGGTACTTTGGCAGCAGTCAGCATGGCGGTAAGTGGGATTTATTGCCCATGTCATATTGAAGGCCCCAGTGTTTTAGACAGGACCTCATTAATCAGGAGGGAGAGAAAGTGTGAACCAATATTTCAATAACTTCCCTGATGATTTTCATGCATTGCACATTGTTAAATAATGTAGAATGTATGGTGAAATCACTTCAAGATATTGTATCTCAGTGTGGCTCTAAGGCTGTATACATTTCTGCTCACCTCAGTAATATGTGTACTGTATTTTATCAAAATACAGAAGGTTATCCATAGAGCTTGGCTGAAGGTGTCTAATCAGTGGCTAATACACACCTGTCAAAATTGTTGGTTATGTGAAGTCTTGCACAGAGGCTGCTCCCATTAAGCTGGATTGAAAGCAAGCAGTTTTATGGGTTGTGCTCAAGTTTTAAAAAATGTGTGAACTCATTAAAGTCTATGGAATAATTTTGTTGATTGATGAATACCATTAAAAAGAGTGTGACATGCACAAAGTGAGGGTGAGTAAAGAAATGTGCTATGTGTTCTGCATGTGGCTATATACATTATTATTTGATAGGAGATAGAAAATTAGGCACAAGTGTAGCTTGTTGAATGACTTACAGTCAACAATGCTTATAGCACACTGTCCCAATCATTGAATTGGGTCATCAAGGATGGTATTTGAAATGTCATTAGTGATGTCATCAGTGATGTCATTTAACATGTCATGAGTGATGTAATGAAGTCATACCTAGAGTGCATGATGAGGCACAAGTTAAGTTGGTTGACTAGAACTGGAGAATTTAAGTGTTTTTACATTTTTAAAACCTTGGTTTTAGTCTCATTCTGTCACCTAACTATAACCTTCTTAACTTTTAAGCTTTTCAGACAATTTTTGTGTTTTTTTTGTTTTTTTAAATTATATTCTAAATTTAACTTGTGTTTCAGATGGCCCTGTGCTGGTTTATTGAAACTTCTTCTCTTCGTCTCATCAAAAGCTATGGCCTACAAATACACAGGAGTTTTCACAAGGGTAGCTTACACTTGTAAGTAAATTTACATGTGTAATTTACTCTTACACTTTTGAGCAACTTTATTTACTATTGGCTACTCTCAAAATCAGTGTAAAGTTAATCAAAAGGAGTAATTTACATGCCTCCACCCTTTGAAAATTGAGTGGAGCCTAACTTAAAAGTGCACGCTCTACAAAAAAAACAGTAATAAGTCTAGCACCTCTCATGGTCAAAACCTGATAGTATAACACCATCTCAAAGAAAATAATGGAGGTATGAACTTAAAATAATATTAAATTAAATTAATTTATTTATATTTGGTTGAAATATAATTCAATACAATTTAATGTTAATAATAATTTATAAATATAGCACACGTGTAATTTCATTCTGAAATAGTTTACTAGCTACTTTAATTTAAAAATGAATATGACAATCAATGTTATTGCAATATATTTCAATTGCAATTTTTTATTTCAGGTGGGAATATATGTTTTCATTTACACGTTAAGAATAATTTGAATTCAATTCATAATATTTATCATTTTTTATATTATTTATATTAATTAAACATTTATTTCAAATTAAGTTAATAGTTTAGTATCTTTTTTTACTTTAGTTATATAATTAGAATTATCATATAAATTTAGTTTACATTAATATTTATCAGAACATTATTTTTGAATGTAATAAACATTTTTAATTTTCCCTATTCTTTACCATGCGGAGATCTCTGATCCAACTGTGGACTGTCCCTATGGTAAAATATGAATGTTGATAAGGAAGGTAGGATTTCCAGCCACTAGAAACTCCTGACCCACTTGGCATTCTAGAGATAGGTTGCAAATTGCAACCTACTCTGATTTACTGTCATGACACAGATGGTGACTTGCTGCAGTTAGTAGACCACTATGTCTGTGACTACATGGCCAAGACCAAACACTGCACCAAATTCCACAGGATGTGGCAAACTGGTGCCCAGACCAAGGGCCTCATTAAGAGTTTGGCGGTCCCGCCGCCAGACTGCCAAACTCACAGAGAGGACGCCATCGCCACGGCAATTATGTCCTTCGAGCATATTACAATGTTCTTGCCAGGCTGACCGGCGGGAACTTAGCAATACACGTTACAGCAGGTCAGTCCGGCGGCAACAGTGCTATAATATAGAACTTGACTCCCTTAAGGGAGCTGAGTCCTATACTGTAGCACAGAAGGGGCCAACCAGCACCCTCGGAATGCACACTGTCTGCAAAGCAGACAGTACGCATTCCGACGGTGCAGGGGGGTTACTACCCTGACCATGCCATGGGCATGGGCAGTGCAGCCCCACCTGTGGCCCTCAGAAGCGGCTTTCCGCCAGCCTTTTTATGGCTGGGTCCCCGCCATGAAAAGGCTGGCGGAAAGTGGGGTTGTAATCGGCCAGGCGGTGCTGAGTTCTGTGCTGGCCTGGTTGAGTACAACCTACACCACCATCACCAGGTTGTGAACCATGTTACTGGCAGGGACGGCTGTCTCTAGGCAGGTCCGCCCATAAATGCTGTAATGTGGCAATCGGACCACCACAGCGATCAAATGGCCCCTGAAGGGCTGACGGTCCTAGGAACACCAGCCTCACAATGAGGCTGCAAGTCTCCAATTTCTGTAATGAAGGCTGCCACATTTTGGTCCAGTGTTGCGGCCAGCCAATCAGAATGCTCAGTTATTTACGTTCCTACCTGGGAACAACAGTACCAAATTCTCAAAGAGAAGAAAAAAGTCTCTCGACCAATCATTATTTGAGCATTTCCTAAATTTGGTTCCTCAAGAGTGCTGCGGCACCATTACCGCAGAAATAACATGGTACGAACAGTCCAGATATCTCTAACTTTTTTTTTTAGAGTAACCCCTTATGCCCAACCAGATTCCCTCTATAAACACATATTTCGCAAAAACAACAGATTTACAAGAATTCCCAAAAGTTCTAACTTTGTGCCATATGTGGAGTAAATCAGTTCAGTTGTTTTTTTCTGTATTGGAGAGCAAATGTTCCTATAAATGTTAAATGGGAATTTGCATGTTTAGGACCTTAAAACAAGTCTTTATATATATAAAAAATAATAAACATGCACATTATGATATTAATGCATGCTATATTGAATATATTGAATATTACAGTTTTGAGATATACCATATTTCAAATCAGTAACAAGTAGAAACAAGCATTTTCAATGCCAAAAAAGTCTAGTGTTTTTTGTAATAATGTGTTTTGTAATAGTTTTTCAAAACATTTTTGCTGGTGAACATGCTAGGCGTTCATCAATGTGAAACAGAAGTTTTCTAAATTCAAAAATATGTTTCGACTCAAAAAGACACATCCCCATAGTAGTCTTGAGCACCTTAGGGAACTACTTTGTGTATGGATGTGCTCCTCATGAAAATGCATAATGTTTTCACTCACAGTAAAGTTAGTCAATGGCTGAAGCTGGGTGATCCATTGCCCCATACTGGGCAACAAATGTGAAAGACACAATAGCAGACCAATAGAAGAAGAGGTCTGGCTGAAAGCCCCTAGCAGTAAGGATATTATACATATAATAGTAGTAAAATCAAAAGGTCTTGGCTAAAGCAGGCTGCAAACATATTATACTTACCGTTGATATTATGTCCCATGATATTTTTGAAGTCACAACATTTTCATTCACACTATTCTTGTACAATGATATTTAGGACTCTATATCAGGTACTGTACTATGGAATCATGGTCACTTAGACGTCAGTTCTGCAGATTTTGCAAAGTCTTGAATCTGTGTGAGTTTGAGTTGACAAATGATCAAGTTACAGTGAACAAATGTCCCAAAGAAACACTGAAATGTTTAAACTCATAGGAACAACATGATGACTCTGCATAACTAATCTAGGTGACAGGACAACCCCAGCCTTGTTTCCTGCTTCTAAACACCTATCTCTTTTGAGCCTTTGATTATACTGGCATCACAGACTTTTTCACAGATTATCTAACCTCTTGGAGTTGTCATCCAAAGCATATTGGGGAAGAGACACCAGACAGATGAAGCACATGTTTTTCTGACTTTAGCACTTTTGTCATGGCTCAAAGTGATAATTTTCTACTGCGGATCCCTCTTCCTGGATTGACATCAGCCCTGGTGCAGCAAATAGAAGTCTGAATAAGGGGGTCAACCTTCTGATGCCAGTGAATGTCAAAGGGTACAATGGCTCCTCCACGATTTGCATTTTGCTGCATTAAATATACATCACAACTACACTCTGAAGAATGCAAAAGTTTAGCTATGGGATAAAGTATCCCCTGCCACATATTATGGGGATATTGCAAGTCACCGAGGAGTTATGTGACTATATAGAGGAATGTGGCTAAAGGCCAAGTTCATTTATAAGGTCATGGATCTCTGAGGGGACTTGCATTATCCTTATAAAGTAAAACCGTTCCTACAAACCACTTATATCGTTGGTGTGTTGTTCTTCCATATGAAAGAGATATGATGATTGAAACATGAGGAATAAAATTAAAATTTGTAGTGTAGAATTAAGCATAGGAAAAAGAAGTTAGATACGTGTTGCAAAAAAATATTAGAATTGGTTTAGTACAAGTCAGAAAAAAAGACAGAGTAGCTCAGAATATGTAGAAACACTCTGAAAGTTTCAATCTTTCCTATAATTGCCTAATGTGTGCAAACAATATACATGTTACCATACATTTCTCCTTTCTACTGATCATCTAGAAAAACAGGGCAGAAGAAGGAAATGCCAGGTTTCCTTTTCCTTTTAGTTTTGTAAAGCACAGCATGAATTATGCTCTGGGACAAACCTTTCTATTTGGCTGCAGGAGGCATTGTGACATCAGATTCCAACTGGAATAAGTTATGAGAGTTCAGCAGCTTCATAATTTCTTTATCACACATGGGATACTGGAATCTCTGTATAAACGTCAGCCTCTACTTTGTTTATAATCATCAACTTAGCAACCATTTGCCCATTATAAAGATGTCAGAATTTGAGTATTTTAAGTTATTACAGTTGTGTTCTGAGGTCATAATGCCTGCTGCCAGAGCCAGCAGCTGAGGTGAAAGGTAGGTCAGATCATGCAGCATAATTGAAGCAGCTTTTGAAAGGAACACAAACAAACTGAATGGTGTTTTTATTTCATCTTCTCTATTTTCCTAGCTTACAATGACAAGCAGAGACAGCATGCTTATTTTTTGCACTCCTTAGATAGTTAGAGGAAAGCTATAGTCTTTCTGCATGTTTCTACACAGTTCAAGCTACTGCAGCTTTTTTGAAGAAAAAAACTGGCTTGTATTGAACTGTTTCTATTATCTGTTTGCAGGAAATATCTGATAGGTTTTTGATGTGTTAAATTTTGCACTAGAGATTTTAGTTGTATTCTTCATGTTTGCCAACATGCTTACTCTTTCAAATGAAAGAGCTACACGCCAAGGATATAAGTGGTTTGTGGAACATCAGATCAAATTCTTTAAACTATACCTACAAAGACTCTGGGCCTGATTCTAACTTTGGAGGACGGTGTTAAACCGTCCCAAAAGTGGCGGATATACCACCTACCGTATTACGAGTTCCATAGGATATAATGGACTCATAATACGGTAGGTGGTATATCCGCCACTTTTGGGACGGTTTAACACCGTCCTCCAAAGTTAGAATCAGGCCCTCTGTTTTTCACCTTTCAAAAAATCATTCACATTTTTTGTGAACCATATTGCAAGTTTGTTATTATCCATTCTGATTACTAATCTTGCAAAGAGAACCATGTCCTTGAGGCCTGAAAAATTGGAAGGCATGACCTTCACTTCAAAGTCATGTAATATAAAATATGATCACAGTTAGATAGAAACAAACTGGCATTGTTCAAAATAAATTTGTAGTTGCTACTTGCATTTTTGTTTTTTTCTACTGTTCTCTAGGCCTACATAGATTTAGTTTTTCAAAAACTTGTATACCACAAAATTAATTAGATGTACTGAAAATAAAACAGAAAATGCATATGACTTTGTGACAGGAATGTGATTTTCATACAGGCTCTAAGTTACACACGCTTGCCTGCCAATTGATTAGTGAATTATTTGTTTTCTAGACTGAGTCACAAATGCATGTACAGACTGGGCACGCAGTGGGATGCAAAACTATGGCTAAGGACCAGATGTCTCATAGTCGAGGTGGGTGTGTGAGCTGGGCTCTCGGCCTCCATGTCTAGGCTTCATCGCCTCCATTTTGTCCAATGTATCACTTGAAAGTGATCATCCTGCCAAATCCATCAAATGTTTTAATTATCTTTGGCAGACATTCAGCAGCATTGGAACATTTATGCATCAGACTTCATATATTATTCATACGTTATGAATAGAAAAATTCAACAATCTGTGCTTTTAAGATTTTTAATATTACCTTTTCGGTTTCCCATATGCCATTCACCATATGTTCATTTTCACATATCTGAGTCCCAATCTAATAACGAGGCTCAGTGGCAAATGGTTCCAATAGTGGTCATTAGCATTGTTAGGGTTTTGAACCTATGATTTATGGCTGTGAAAAATAAATAACCAGCACCCACATCTTACGTATTGGCAAACAGTAAACTAAACATCTGCATAGAATTCATGCAATATTAACATGATGGCAACTTAAAGGGAAAACATCAAAAACCAATGTGTGAGAAAGAAGCTGTTACATTGAATATTTCGTAGGCTTATCCCTGGATGGATGGGTGAAATTCATGTAAAAGTCTCAGCCACTGGCAATTTCTAAAGCCACATTTCAGTCCATTTTGTTTTGCCTACATCACTGCTTCAGACAGGGAACAACCATACACAAATATTGATCTTGCTCCAATAGGAACAGCTGAGCCTGGACTCCATGATCATGCTATCCTTGTACGAGAAAACAAGCAACCTTATACCAGTATCAGCTTTGGTGCACCGAATCAATGAGGAGCAGATTAGACCTTATGGCAGAGTGAGCACGGTACCCATGCCTGGGCATATCCATCACAATTAGGGAGTCCCATTAGAACCACAAATTCGTGAGGGATGTAATAATCATAAAATAAATTCTCAGCTACTGGCAATCTCTGGGTCCACATTCCAGTCAATATTTTTTTGCCCATTTGGCCACTCCAGAAGGGTAATGCTGAAATCGATCTAAATTCCATCTCCGATAGGGACAGTCCCATCTGAACTGCTAGGCACGTCACCTCAGAACGGGAACAAGCATTGTGCAGATTGCAGGCTTGCTTGAACTCATTGGTGAGGTGCAGCTAGGATTCAATGACACGTTTAGCACAGAAGTTATGTCAGGACATATATATTGCTCATAGCGTCTCACATGTTTGAAAACATTTAAGCCATTGGCAGTCACCTGGCCTCCTTTGTAGTCCATGATGTTTTTTCAAATTCATCCTCCAAGGCAGGAAGCAATAATATGCAAATCAGTTCTGTACTATCTGAAGCGCATGGATATGTCTATTCTGAATGGAAACACCAGCAAACACAGACTGATTTTAGCCTTTTTGAGACTCATTACAGTGCAGCTTTGATCCTGTTGAACCCATCAGTGACGTGCACGGGATGCACAGCTGGGTATATCCATCACACTTAGGCCACCACATTAAAACAATGAAAGGGTTAATGTTGGACTGCTTGCAAAAGTCTCAGCCACTGGCGATACACAGGTTGCATTCTAACAACTCTTGGTTTTACTTTGATGAGGACCAGCTGGAACTGCTAGGCCACGTTCCCTGTGAATGGGAACAGAAGCAACGTCAGATCATTTTCAGCCTTCTTCAGCCTCATCAATGATGTGCAGCTTGGATCCGGTGGCAGAGCAAGGGTAGGTCCCATGTTGGGGCATGCCTATCACACTTAGGTTGCTCCACTTAAAGCACATTGATGGGTGAAATGCAGGGGCGTAGCTTGGTCAGGAAGAAATGGGGGGGGGAGGGGGGCGTAAGCTTCAGATTTCCCAACAATCATGCTGGAATAGCTTGTTTAAATACATTAAGAAAGCCTGACATGAGGAGGGGCTTAAGTGGCAGTGGAAAGAGAGAGGAATGTGGATTTTTAAGGGTACTTAAACATAATAATTTATAACTAACCAAGTTTTAAGGCAAAGACAAGTGAGAGAGAGTGTGAGAGAGAGAGCATATCTAAATCCAGGGTGAAATCTGATAGCCACCTCGCAATACCCAACTGAAAGCACCTGTACCCAATTATTCTAAAAAAAATTTTTTTTAGGGGGGTTTAATACCCAAACACCCCGCCAAGGTACGCCCCTGGTGAAATGATAGCTAAAGTTTCATCACTGGCAATTGGTTGGGCTGCATTCCAGTCCATAGTTTTTCCCATCTGTGCCACCCCAGATAGGGAGCAATCTCAAGCAAATGAGTATTGACTCTGCTCATACAGGAACTTGCCGGGATGAATTGCTAGACTTGGGGCCAGATGTACGGCTGTTTCATTTTGTGAGTCTCTAATTGCGATTCATTGTGAATTGAAATTAGAGACTCGCAAAAAGAAGGGGTTTGCAAATGACCTACCTCATTAATATTTATGAGGTAGGTTGCAATTTGCGACCCCATTGGGAATGGCTGTGCTCACAGGGATGGTGGCCTGCTGGGTACAGCAGACCACCATGTTTGTGACTGCTTTTAAATTAAATAAAGCCATTTATTTTGTAAGGCAGCCCGTTTACCTTAAAGGTAAACAGGATGCATTACAAACAAACAAAAAGTTTCCTTTTCATTTTCCTGTTCTGAAAACATGTTGGCGCACGCATTCACAAAGGGGAAGGAGTCCCTTAGGGATCCCTTCCCATTTGCGAATGGCTTACCACCAACTTGATGTTGGTGGTAACTGCGATTGTTTTGCGACCACATTCACTGTCACAAAACAATGATTAATGCATTGCGACTATTTGGAAGGAACGCCCTCGGCACGCCCCTTTCAAATAGCGACTCGCAGACCTGTTTTGTGATTCGGTAAATAGATATCGAATTGGAAAATAGCATTAGTACATACCAAAATGCTATTTTCTGGTCGCAAACGGCCCGATTTGTTTGCGAGCAGAAAATAGCTACGTGCATCTGGCCTATGTCCCCTCTGACAAGGGACACAAGCAACCCGACTCCGGTTTCACCTTTAAGATTCCTTATCAGCAGAAGCGACTTGCAGGGCTTTGTTGGGGTGGAGCGCGTGGGGGGCAGGGGGCAAATTAATATAAAAGAAAATAAAAAAATCACTTACATGTTTCTCCACCGCCACACTGCTCCTCTTCTCCACTGCAGGTACAGGCTTCCAGCCTGCCCTGCGGCCAATCCTGACGCTGCTCAAAGCAGCTTTAGGATTGGCTGGAGAGAGTCTTCTGCGCATGTATGTTTGGATGGCCAAACATTAATGTGCAGTGAGGGGCGTGCATAGTTCACTCCCCTCATCTCGTCATCCCCAATGCCCCACCGCTATAACAAATAAAACTATTTATTATTGTTTTGTTTGTTTAAGGTGATGTGCAGCAGCTGCTACTGGCTGGTGGGGGCTGGGTGGGGGGGTGACGCTTCTCCGCTCAAAAGGAGAAGCCACTCCTGTTTATCAGTAAAGTGAAGCTTGGATCGAGGAGGACATCCTACAAGAAATGAAACTACATTCTCACAATATCTACTTCATTGGCTGGTTTAGTGGTGTTCTATTTAAAATTACTTGATTTGGTGCTACATATAAAAATATTTTCCAGTATAATGTTGTTTGAATTTGAAGTGGGGATCCAGAGATTAGATTTTGTACAGCCATGTACTAAACAATTGACTCATTGGGTGGTTTTTCCTACCTTGTACATTTTTCTATTTCTTGAAGACTTTCACGGTATGAAAAAGATGTGAATAACTAATTGATAAGAGAAATGTTTAAGGTAGCTGTTTTACAAATGTTTTTTTACTAATTGTAATAAACTAACGCAGTGATTTTGAGTTAAGTAGCTCTCAGTAATATGTTAGTTTTCCACCAGGAAGTTCAAATTGAAATCATAGACATGAAGATCGAAGATCCCTTGTCTGTGATGTTGGTTAGAAACATGAGGTGGCAAAGAATCGCGCTGCTGACTGCTGCCCGCTTACAATTTTATGTCAGGACCGGAGGTGAGGATTATGCATAACTTTCTTCACGTTATTCAAACAGCAGATTCAAAGAAAAATGTAATGAAAGTAAAAAAATATGCAAAGACTACAAGTCCCATGAGTCTGTAGTATACAGTCTGTAATAGTCCAATCACAGTACAGCACAGAGTATAAATATGTCTGACAACCCTTCCAGTTTCTTCACTGCTCGTCAGTTAAGTACATTCCCAATGCGCTTTTACTTAACGGTAGTTATATATATTTATCTGTGTTTTGGTTTTTCTGCAGTGCAGTAGGCTTTTGGCCCGTGCGCTCACTTATTCTCATATTTTTCGCAGCTCAACTGAGGTGCGCGCGAGCTCCCCGTTGTCAGACGTGTCAGCTGTTTCCTGGGGAGGCTCTTACGGAACGCTTAAGCTGACGAAGATGCGTGTTTCAGGGCAACTCTGACAGGAAATTCCTTGCATTCCTGTCACGCGTTAGCTTCCCCTGAACCAACCCTGTCTTTGACACTGTTGGTGAACAGTTTTTAAACAAATTGCCCCATGTAGTGGCCAGTTTATTTATTTTGTAATATTTATAATATTTATAATATTTTTTCTCACAATAATTTGAGCACCAGCGAGGGGGCTTCCCTTTTATTCTTTGGGTGTATATATTTTTTAAACCAAGTTTTATTTCCTATCCTTAAAAAAAAAAAAAAAAGGAGACAATCTTATAATTTTTTCTACTAGAATCTTATTGACTTTGGTGCTCTCACCCTTATAATGGATCAATCTATTGGACACGAAAGCGCTTCCTTTCAGGATGCACAGCAGGAATGGCTTTCCCAACGTCTTCCCCCAGAGGTGAGTCAAGCGCTAAAACCCACAAAGAGTATTCCGGGGGTGTTTTCTGACACTACTCAACCCAAACTGGACCCTAGTGGGGTTAGATCAGGGGGTAAAAAGGCCTCAAAGCATGACGCGGGGCACCTGGAGGGTTTTGATAAACTTACTGTAACCTTCCTTAAGAGTGCGCACATGCTTAAACATTTACCCTACTAGGAGGAAGATAATTCTGGAGAAATGAGCGACTTCGTCACAAAAAATCCAGACCCTTTATTTGGGGTTCCCCTTGGAGGGGAGAGTGATTCAGATGCATATTTATCCTCACATGAGGAACAAGAACTGAGTAGACCTTGGCGTCCTAAATCTGTTTCCCCAGATTCTCCTGAAGAGGATTCAGACATGTTTAACCCTTCAGAAATTTATCATCCCAGGTCTTCTGAATGGGTGCTTGAGCCTAAGGTACCCGATTATGTGGCAGATAAAATACGTCAAACCCTAGAGAGAGAGGTTAGAGCTAAACTTAGGGCAGAGTGTCCTAGGCCCTCTTTACTGGGCAAGGTAGCTGTTACACCTAATATCGACCCAAAGTTATGCACATTTTTTAGTAAATACATTAAAGACCCTAAGAAGGGTATAGACAGATCTTGAAGAAATTGCCAAGACAAACTCCTGGATGTAGTTGGCCCTCTTACCCAAATTATTCAACTAGCGGAGCAAGCCAATCATTCTGGTACCCCACTCTCGGTGGAGGTTATTGCGGGTTGGGCTCAAAGGGCTATTTGTCTCTTTGGGAATGCCAACTGTGCTCTTGCGGCAGAACGAAGGAGATCCCTGCCTATTAAAATTGATCCCAAACTTGGCGAGTTAGCCACTTCTGAAGCAGGAGAATTGCTCAGAGCAACCTCTTTGGGGAGCCATTTGTCAAGGAACTAGACAAATTTGTAGCAACCTTTTCGGCTCTTGACAAGGCCCAAAACTCTATCAAGAAGATTTTCCCTATTAAGGTTTTTGCTGGGGCCGGTCGAGGCAGGGGTCGCTCCTCCGGCCACCTTTACCATCAAGGCCCCTCTAGAGGATACCCAAAGAGGAACAACGGCTGGAACAATGGTTGTCAAGGCACATTCTACCCCTCGCGAGGTTCTGGCAGAGCCAAAGGCAACCTCATCAGAGGAGGAGCTAACACACCAGGAGAAGTTTCTGGTAAGCATTACCCCTTCTTTCCCTCTAGAACTGGGGGGAAGGCTTCTGAGATTTGCTCAAAATTGGGAGACAATAACAAAGGATCCTTGGATCCTTCAAACAGTTTGTGGTTTTCACATAGAGTTCTACGGTACTGCAATTCAGCACTCTCGGCCCAGACCTTTAGTTTTCCCATTTCACGAGATGATTCTCATAGATCTAGAGGTACAAGATTTCCTACAGAAAAAAGCCATTTTCAGAGCATCCCTTCATTCAAATGGGTTTTTAAGCAACATTTTCCTGGTGGAAAAGAAGGATAAGGGGTTTTGTCCTGTAATAAACTTGAAAGATTTCAACGAATGGTTAGTTTATCGACACTTCAAAATGGAAGGCATTCATCTGTTGAGGGACATTCTACTTCCAAACGATTGGATGATCAGACTGGACCTCAAAGATGCTTATCTTTCAGTCCCCATTTTTTCCCCTCACCGGTGACTTCTTCAATTCTCATGGAAAGGTCAGACATACAAATTCCAAACTCTCCCTTTTGGCCTATCCTCAGCTCCATGGTGTTTTACCAAACTTATGAGACTGGTAGTGGAATTCCTTTGTACCAGGGGCATAAGGATGATAATCTAGTTGGACGATATTCTTCTGATGGACCAACCCCTAACTCAGCTCAAATCCAATCTGAGCATGACTATTGCTCTCCTCCAGAATCTCGGATTTGTGATCAACGAATCCAAATCAGAACTAATTCCAACCCAGAAAATAGTCTTTCTAGGTTTCCTCATAGACTATGTCACAGCATCTCTCCACCTTCCATTATCAAAGCTTTCCAAGATTCGGAAAGAACTCAACAAAGTACTCAGAAGGGAAAGAATTCACTTTGTCAGTTGGCCAGAATTGTGGGACTTCTATCCTCTCCAATCCAAGCCATCTTTCCAGGTCCTCTTCACTACCGTGCATTACAGACATTAAAAGCTTCTCATCTGAGAAAGGGTCTAACTTATTCGGAAATAATTTCCTTATCTCCAGAAGCCAAAACAGAGCTACAATGGTGGATAGGCCACATGGAAGCCTGGAATGGTACAACGATTTTCGGTACGGTTACGGACATGACTATAGAATCAGACGCCAGTCATCTGAGATGGGGAGCCAGATGCTGGGAGATCTCCATGGGAGGCAGATGGTCAGAGGAGGAACTCTCTCTCCATATCAATTGTCTAGAACTCCTGGCAGGATCTTTTGCAATCAAGTCCCTCACAAAGGACAAAGTGTGTTGTTACATCCTTCTGAGGATGGACAACATATCAGTTGTCCAGTATATCAACCATCTGGGAGGCACTCGATCGATGGCTCTCTCAGAACTAGCAAAAGATTTCTGCCATTATTGCCTTCAGAAACAGATCTCAGTAGTGGTGGAGTATCTTCCGGGTTCCAAGAACACGATAGCAGACTGGAACTCCAGGAACTTCATGGACAACACCGAATTGGAAATTAGATCACCAAATTTTTCTAGCTCTGATGGAAAGGTGGGGACCTTGCAATCTAGACCTTTTGCATCCCGTTTCAATCACCAACTGACAAGATATGTCAGCTCGAGACCGGATCCGGGAGCGAAATCGATAGATGCTTTTCTTCAAGATTGGTCAAAAGACCTTACGTTTGCCTTTTCCCCCTTCATAGTGATTCCCAGAGTGGCATCTCAGGTAAGGCGTCAAATGGCTTCCTTGGTTCTAGTGACTCCGATTTGGAGGTCTAAGCTTTGTTCCCGACTCTCATGGAATTGTCTTGGGACCTTCTGATCCGTTTACCATCATTCCTTTTGATACTTCTCGATCACCAAGGGTCTCCTCACCCGTTTGTTCTCCAAGGTCAGCTCTGTCTCATGGCTTGGAGGATTTCTGGGGATGTTGGAAAAATAGACTCCTTTCTAAAGAAGCTAATAACTTCGTCCAGCAAGCCTGGTTCGCTAGTACCACCAAAACACACAGATTGGCCTGGAACAGATGGAACCGTTGATCTGTAGCAAAATATATTGATCCCTTGGGGGCACAACTTACGTATATCCTAAATTTCTAGGCAGAACTTTCCCATTCTGGCCTGGCTTATCATACCATTAACACCTTTAGGTCAGCCATATCAGATGGGCACATAGCCATTAACAACAAACCAGTAGGTGAACCTCCATGTAAATTAATGAAGGGCATTCGTCTTTCTAAGCCTCCTGAGCCCAGATATTCAGGTTTATGGGATGTGAACGTAATTTTAAATATCCACTCCCATTGGCACGATAATCATCTCTTATCTCAAAAACAAATTTCGGCTAAGTTAGCGATCCTACTCTGTCTCATCTCTTGTAAAAGAGTATCTGATGTTAGAGCCTTGGATCTCTCCGCTAGAGTCTTTACCCCGGAAGGTGTTACTTTCAGAATGGTTTTTTACCCGGCCTTTCCGGATCATCAAAAATTATGTGTCATAAACTGTATCAAGGCTTATGAAAACATTACGTTGGATGTCAGACCTGCGGGTGAGAATCAACTTCTTATTGCCTTACAAAAACCCTTTAAAGCAGTTTCATCTCCTACTATTGCTAGATGGGTTAGATGGATCATGGCAGAGGCAGGTATTGACATACGTAGATTTGGAGCCCACTCCACCAGAGCAGCTATGGCTTCTAAAGCCATACAGGTAGGTGGTAGACTCGAAGACATCATGAATGCAGCCAATAGGTCTTCGGAGTCCACCTTCAAAAAGTTCTATTTTAAACCTATTTTAGAACCTGAATCTCTGGTTGTAAGTAAGCTCTAAACATGCATAATCCTCGCCTCCGGTCCTGACATAGAATGAAATATTTCCTAGCTAACGAGAAGGAAAGTTTCAATTCTATTAAGGACACGGAGGCGAGGATCATCCCACCCAGGCATTTCATTTTCATATTAGTACGTTGTTGGGAGGGTGTACACTGGACCGCCCAATCCTCCTCTCTTACCCCCCTCTTTTTTCGAAATTTCATTTTCATAGCCTTTCGCTCCCAGTTACTGTTACATATCTTACTCCAAGTAAGTAATCTTTTATTGCACTGCAATTCATGCTTTAAATTGTAATTGTTACACATGACTAAATCTTTATATTGTTTCTTTATGAATGATTTATCTATCCTTCAGCATTGTATTTTTTCTCTTATGAAGCTTATCAGTGTGATATAAGGAATTGGATAACGTGTTTATAATTATTTTGCTTACATAGGCAATAATCAAGGAACGGACTAATCTGCTTTCATCTTTAAATTCCTTGAGTGAAGAAGAGGAACAGGAACGGAGGTCATACATATTTATACTCTGTGCTGTACTGTGATTGGACTATTATAAACTATACACTACAGACTCATGGGACTTGTAGTCTTTGTTTTTACTTTTATTACGTTTTTCTTTGAATCTGCTGTTTGAAAAAAGTGAAGAAAGTTATGCCTAATCCTTGCCTCCGTGTTCTTAGTATAATTGAAACTTTCCTTCTCGTTAGCTAGGACATTTTTCATTGTGCGTTTGTGAGCTCTGCCGAATTCCCTCCCCTTCACCCGGAAGCTGATCCCATGTGTCAGCTGTGAGGGAAAAGTGGAGTCATTGGGAGCGCAAACCAAATAATACCTGCACTTCCGCATGCCAAAAAAACTATGTCTGATGTCAACCCCCCTCCAATATCGTTCCCAAAAACACAATACCTGGTACCTTGAAACTCCTCCATAATTGGTCAGAGAGAATCAATATGTAATGCCCTGCTGCTCTTCAATATCAAGGCGTTCCCTTACCCTTTCAGTTCACGGACAATTCTCTCCCTATCACTATGAAAGCGAAAAGCCGGCTGTGGGCTTACCACAGCTCAGTCCGCGATATTGGACACAAAGAGAAAAAAAAAAAATGTCCCAGCAATGGGACTGCACCAGATGGGGAAAATGCATCTCAGGTAAAACAACAAAAAACTATTATCATTGAAAAATGCATAAACACTTCTGGCAGATTATAAGAAGTTCAGCAAACCTTCTGTATCTGGCTTGATTTCTAACTTATCGCGAACTGTAAGAATGACATTTTTTCTAATTTGCTTGCACCTCCTGTGCCCTTATTGCCTTTTAGAATTAAGACTCCTCCATGCAATCTAAACCACAGAGGCAGAACTCTTAGTAGTATTTCACTTCAGCAATTCAAGTACTAACCCGGACAAGTCTCTTTTTGGTACAAACATATCTTCTCTAATTTAAAGTTAATCATACTGAAAAGTTGATTAGTCAGCTAACCTTATAGTATTAAATTATTAATGAGTTCAAGGTTCTGCGCCTCACTGAAGTAACAGAGCAATAGTACAAATCCTGTTTCACTAATACTGAATGTCAATTTAATTAAATGTTTGAGCAAAACCATTGTCAGTTACTAGGATCTCCAGTTTGCCCATTGTCCTTGCACAGTCCCAAAGATGTCCAAATGATCATGATTTCAACGAACCTGTGTAAAGAATACATAAACAGATATATAAAAATCATATAATTACTGTAGTTTCGATGCCACCAGGTTTGTTATTGGTGAAGCCCTTCACAATATCATTTTATAACCTCCTTGACAATTCATTTTGTAGCAATTTACACTCTTCGTGCCATTAATGACCAGATGGACCACAAGCACAAGGTAGTTTCTTTCCACTTCTAAGAGCAACACTTCAAGTCCACCAGGTCATTGAGTCAGGATAGAATCAGTGTAGCAGCAATGCAGTCTCCCCTACATAGGACTCAGTTTTCTAGTCTAAACCATTTTTCTTCATCTAGTCTAAAGAGAAACAAAATACTCATCATATCAGTGAATCCTCTGCCACAAACCCATCAGTGTTCAGTTAATGTACATTGTCATCAAATACAAGCAAGAATACATTTTATGTGAACTTCAAACCCAAACAAACTCCTTGTACTAGGCTCGGTTTCTCTTTAAAAAGATTGAAAACTATCACAAACAACCTTCTTATACTACTTCAGATAAGCAAGATTGGACATCATAAAAGTAGTGACCTTTTCAGACACATCAGATTCAGAGGGTGAAGGTAGTTCTCATCATTTTGATGTCTTCGGCAACAGACATAATCAATCAGATCATTTTCATGCTAATCCTCGTTTTTTAGGCAACAGAAGAAGCACTTTCAGATCCAGATTTTGACAGAGTCGAGGGAACAGGCCCTCGAATCCAGACTCATCACCACACCTTTTACAGACCAGACGCAATCAGTATTGGTGAGACTAGATAACATTCCTGTCTTTATTCTACGTACAACTGTATTATAACCAAGTTCAGTGGCACTTTTTTCTAGAGGATTGTCTTATGTTCCAAGTACTAGCATTAATAGATTTGAGCTCTTTAGAGATCTGTGCACTTTTTTCAGGAGGATTCGTTTGAGAAAATATTTCTCTACGTCTTCTTCACATTCTGAACTCAATAGATCCGGTTTGAAACTTCCTTCATCTTTTGTGCGGAACCTAGAATGTTTGGGTCCAGAAGTTGCGATTTTTTAAAGATCTGTGTGACAGAAATTGATTAACATGTTGAGACATATCACTAAGCCTAAATTTAATTTGAGTATGAAGGAGAATCATGCTTTGAAATGTCTTCAACAGAACAAAAAAATTACCCTCAAACCGTGTGACAATGGAGGAAGCATTACTGTGTTTGATACAACATGTTATATTGATAAAATGTCAAGTATGTTACAATGCACTGACTTTTATAAGGTTCTATCTGGGAATCTGGAGGCACGGATGAAAAAGTTAATTAATGAAAATAAAAACATTGCATTGTAACAGGGTTTGATCTGCTAAAACGTGTTTGACTTTCTGACTCTAGAATATACAAGACTACCCATTATTTATGGGCTTCCAAAAGTACATAAGAACTCTGTTGACCCCCCTTACATCCTATTGTTTCCAATATAGGCTCTGCTATTGAATCTTTGTCACAATATGTAGAAACTTTTCTGAAGCCGTGAGTAATACAGCTCCCTTCTTATGTGAAAGATACGGGGCATTTTATTTCTAAAGTAGAAGATCTACATTTTGACCCCGACAATGAAATTTTGGTTACTATGGACTTGGAGGCTTTATACACAAACATTCCGCAACAACAGGCTTTGGAATGTGTGAAACAAACATTCATGGATCTTGGTCTCAATCCATTACATGAATTTGGCATTGAATGCTTGAACACAGTTCTATATATTAACTATTTTGAATTTAATGGAACAGTGTATCAACAGATCAAAGGTGTCAGCATGGGAGCGGCATGTGCCACAAGTGTGACAAACCTGTATGTTGGTACGTTTGAGAAGAACTTCATTTATAACAAAGTTGCTCCTTTTTTTAAAAAACATCCATCTGTGGTCTAGATACTTAGATGATGTTTTTTTCATCTGAAGAGGGGAAGAACAACTACTAGAAGAGTTATTTTCATGGCTTAATCTATGTGATACAAATTTGAAATTTACAATGAAGAGTGACCATAACCAAGTTGAATTTTTGGATGTCTGTATCAAACATAGTAACAGATGTTTAATAGTGTCCTTGTTCACCAAACCTACGGCTAGGAACACTCTCTTACATTTTGATAGCTATCATCCCAGGAGTCAGAGACAGATGAGAGAGTGTAGTTTAAATATTATATATCTAGATGTGAAATGCTTACAATTAACAAAGCTGCATTAATAGTTATAAAATATTATTCATTTGAAATGTATTCTAACATACCTATAAACGTGAAGAATTATTGTATGCATAAACTCATGTCGACTGTAGGAAATAATTGCTTGTACTATGATTAATTGAATACGTTAATATCTACGAAGACTGTATTTATTAGCATCCATAAGTCTTAAGTTAGCGTGAGTCGAAAACTAGCTGTGTAACTCTCATATTAAAGCATATTTTTCTGTTTCTTCAGTGTGCTGACTCGCAAAAGGCCATGACCCAGCAATTGTTCTTTTCTCCGTTTTATGTAGCATTGCTAGTTTTTCTCATCCGCATGCTAGCTGCTTTAGTATAAAATTTATATGCTTTGCAACAAAATATGGACACTTTCAAGGACATTGAACCACGGAAAAGAGAACTCTTGACCCGAAGCGTGTGCCAGAGAATGAAGTAACCCCGGATGTGCCACCTACGAAAAACGTCAATTATGAAGACCAATCAAAATGTTATAAACTATCGTGAAATGACAAGTGCATTACTTAATGTATAATTTGATAGGTTACAGATAGTGGGGTGTAGTGACTATCCAATAGAATTTTGGGGGAATGTATTATGAAAAAGGGATAAAAACCCATGACACAGGAGACTCGAGAGCACGAGGTAGGGAATGATATTGATTGCATCCAGAAACTCTGTCACTTTGTTTGGTGACTTCAGACTTAATAAAACCATCCTCACCCTTAGTCGCCCCATTACACTTTCTTCCTTATGAGGGAAGTGTCCCCTGCCCTTAGACTAGATAGACTGACGGCGATTCAACTGATGTCCTGAAGACGAAGACTGATCCTGTATGCTGACTCATTCCGAGGAGGGTAATTATGACAGTTGCTCTTGTAATTTGTCTATTCGCTTTTCCTTTCTAGGTACCAACTGCTGTATTTTTGATTAGAGACCTTAGTTAGATGTTTTCCAAATTGATGTTCTAAATTGTTTTGCATGAAGCCCAACATGCTGATGCTAATTAGTGGCTAGATGAGGCATTCACATTGACTGACGTAACTGACGTGACCGACGTGGTGCTATGCTGAACTAAGACATATATGAGGTTCTATGCATTTTGATTTGTTTACCTTCATATTACTATCTTATGTTTGTGATCTTTGCATTGTTGAAACCTTATCATAGTTGCCGCATTGTGACTATGCTCTTTTGCTTCTTGGTTTCGAGATTAATACATCTGCTATTAGATTGTAATCAATAGGGAATAAAATTCACAAAACTTAATAAGGTGTGGTTATTCATGACTGAAAGGTCATGGTTGCGTTAACGATCTTAACTAATGTCTAAAGTAAGATATATTGTGGTGATATATGTTGACAATATTATTGATATATTGCTTGATATATTGATCAGTTACCTCGTCTTACGGTGTCTCACCACTGGGTCCAAAGATTCATCGGCCTAAAACGAGTCCTAAAATGTATAAATTAACATAGAAGGACGTGTTATCACAGACAATACCTTTTAGTCAGTTCTTGTGTCTCAGAAGAAACTGTACAGTATTGAAGGATTTCATGGAACATGCAGAAGTTCTCGCAGCCACATTGAGTCAGAGAGGGTACCCACAGAGAGTGATTAGAGATTCCTTGAAAAGAGCTAGGTATTATGATCGTCAGTGGCTGTTCCAGGAAAAAGAGAAAAAGGTAAATGAAAGGTTGGTGTGTGCCATCCATCATTTGAATCGAGATGATAAAATTTGAAAGATTATAAACTCACAATGGCACATTTTAAATGCCTGTACCAACTCGGAGGTCCTAAGTAAACCTCTTTGCTTTTAAGAGGAACAGGGACCTACGGAGCATTCTGGTTCGATCTGTTATGAATACTACTAAAGAACTTGTACAAAGCTCCATTACTGGGCTAGACCCTATTAGAGGTAACCACAAATGTGGAAATTGTCAAGCATGCCCGGGAGGCATAGCGTCTGACAGCCTAACATGGAATTGGGAAGTCAGTTGGTTTAACAGCTATGACTAACTGTAGATCCAAGAATGTGATCTACATGACTTTATGCCCATGCAATCTAGGCTACGTAGGCAAGACATCTAGAGAATTTAGAATAAGATACTTCAAACATAGGCCTGCCATCAAGACACGTAAGCCGTTGGTTGCGCATTGGGCTACACAGAATCACAATGAAGAAGAAATCAGATGGACTATCTTGGAAAAGATTGTCCCTAGAAGTGGTTTGAGCTCAGAAACTGTTGTAAAGAAGAGGGAAGTATTTTTGATTTTCTATTTGGAAATTATGGTAAAGGTTTAAGTGAGGCGATACCTTGGCAGAATACTCTTTAAAATCTTTTTTGAATGAGTATACTGGGCTGCTTATGTTCTGTGTAGCAGAATCTTAAGAAGATAACTTGTGCTTGTGCCTTCTTTTTTGGGGGAATTTTTTTTGGAGCTTTTTTTGTTTTTGCTCAGAGCAATTTATTCTTCTTGACATTTCTGTAGTAAGAGTATGTTGCCCTCATGAACAGATAATTTTCTATTGGCTGGAGGGCTGATTTAACATACTTACACTTTTTTGTGCACCATTCCAAAATGGCCGCCCGAATTTTGCTTTCTCCTCTGCTTTTTTTGCTGCCTCAGATCCCTTTTTCTATATTGGCAACAATTGGCTTCTTCAATAGCGGGAAGAAAGGATTGAGCTTACAGCCAAAAACGCTATGTGAATTTGATACCGTTATTGATAACAATATTAATGACACACAATACCTCGCTTATTTTCCGTAAGCTTTGTATGCGATTGCTAGATGAATTACACTTACGATGTCGCCTCCTTGATTTAGTAAAGGAACACTGTTCCTCGAATGTTGTGAACAACTAGTTCTCCGGGCTTTATTGGCTTTCGGTAGTTATTTTTGAGTCTCAGTACTTGCATACTTCAGCGATGCAATATATTTTTAGAAGTATATTTATGATGTCTCTTCTGTTATTGTTTCAGTTGCTAAGTGTTACATAAATGGGATTTCTGTATAACGTTGCTCCGTACACCAGGTGCGAACACGTATGGGAGCTCTGCATCCAGTTTCTCATCTTCGGAGATACATTCTCTATATTTTTCTTTTTTGTTTTTGGTTCATCTTTATTTATTGGGATTCTTTTTCACACGTGTGTATTTTAAGTGGAGTTGGTGGATCACCTGTTTATATGTGGTAGTTTTTATTTATATGGTGAACATTCACATTCACGTTTATATTACCACAGGAGCTGGTACCATATACAATGATTCCCTTTAGAATATTTTGCAATATTGTAATTATATCTTTGCCTCGGTTTTAATTTAGATTCTAATATGTGGTTCAGTACCTACTTTGATGTATTGCCCTGATGAAGGTGGCGTGAGGAATTAAGATTGTATCAGATGGTTGTAAGTCCACCGAAACGCACGTCACCGACAGTTATAGCTAAAGTAAGGGCTTTATGTCAATAAATATACCAAGAAGATGTTTAAATTGGCAATCTTAACAGCCAAAGTAACGGTGATGTTCTAATATAAATGCCAAGAAGAGGCCTAAATTGGTCAGTATGAACTTCATTTGATCATTAATATAATTTATACAACAACGAAGATGTTAATTATGGATAATTATTTTTGATCAAATACGTGGATGAATACCAGGATATGAACTTGGATGACACTCCAGTGATACAAATCAAGGCTACCCTATTATAAAGTGGATGCATGTCATTTTCTTTAGTGTATAGTATATATATATATATATATATATATATATATATATACATCAGTAGCTGGATTCAGGGACTGTTCTTTGAATATAAAATGTGCATTTGTTATTATATGAGATATATTATGTATAATGAATTTTGAGTTTTATTTAATAGTCATTTATTGTTATGTGATATCTGTTTGTATATGATCATGTGGTCACCATGGTCTCGCTCTTGGTGTACGTTTTGTTGTCATTTGCTGTCTTGTCTACCTGTATTTGTATGCGTTTGGAGTCTTAATATTTTAGGGAATTGTTGTTTTCAGTGCTTTGTTGTTTTGAATTTGCGTGATTTAGTTTATATTTGTTGAATAAAATATCAATTTTTTCATAAACTATGCATAGTTCTAATACTTGACATGTTCTGAATTCAATAGGAGAGATACAAGTGTTTCACTTTATGAGTTCTGCCCACCACGACAAGCACAGAGAAGGTCCACGGCTGAAGTGTAGTAAGTCCCTAAATACATAGTTATTTTTCATTACTTAAATATACGATATATGGGGTGTGTTGTGCTTGGTGCTAATCTGGCTAATGCTATGACACGTGGGTAAAAGGTTGCTGTATAATAATTAAACTAAGATGGCAGAACCCACTTCAGCTCTCTGGGCAGATCAGCAAAGAGGTACAATTTAAACCATCAAACAACACCAAGGAGGGGCAAAATTGGGAGATTCGGAGGGAAAAACTCCTGGTCCTGCGTGTATGGCTCCCAATAATGTATCAAAACAATATTATACACACAGTTCCAAAACACAAGGGGGTTTCTTTCAAGATAATGGTTCTGAAAAAATGAAAATTCATATATTTGAAGCAAGAGCCCTCACTCACCTTCCGGTGACATGCTTCATCATAGGGCTCTGCTCCTCGTCAGGCCGGCGCTGCAATGTCTGACGGGCCCCACGAAGAGGCTCTTTGCCGGAGATCTTTTGAGAATGATGCACAGCCGGTCAAGAGTAATATGGGGATTGGTATTAGGGTGTTAAAAATGCCTAGAGGTACAAATTGCTATTTATTATGGTACTAATACCTCTTGCATGATTAAAAACGGCAAAAGGGGATATGGTAAAATAATGTCTACACTCCCCAGGTGACAAGAAAAAAATATATATAATGTATAATCACTAAATCCCGCAGTGGAGAATAGTAAAGGTGAACACAGGATCCCCTGCGTTACTCTATCTGATAGGTCAACATGTTTCTCGCTGCTTGTCGCTGTCTCGCTGTCTGAAGCCATGAGCGAACTCATGCAGTTGTCACGGTCTGCACGATGCTTCTCACCTTTGATTGAAGAATTTGAAAGAGCACCCGGTCTTCTGCTGGTTCTGGACTGACCAAAATAAGGGCCTTTCTAGTGGCCACAGTGCTGCTTGACAGGAAACGCCTAAGCAGACCGTACTCTCCAGAAGGAGTCCCAGAGGGAAAAAAAAAAAATGTGGGAAAAACCTCAAAACACGAACTCCTGAAAAAGAGGGAAAAAGGAAGAGTGAAAAAAGGAAAAAATTGGAAAAGTCACTATCAGAGTAACAGGAACTGGAGAAAACACGACAAACAGGAACAAGGATCACCACCAGGAGGAAGTGTTTGCAACGCAAAGAAGATCAGGACTGAGTGACTTATATACTAGGAGGCAGGAAGGTACAACACAGGAAAAGAAAGCGACACCATCTTGGATTGGGAAAGGCCAAAAGAAAAGATTAGGAAAAAAGGTAACAGTATAAAAGAAAAAAACATGCTGGGAAAAAAGGAACATAAAAAAGACAACATGGAGACCAGAAGAAAGAAAGGGTGAAGTGCACAGAAAAAAAGAAGAAAAGTAGGAAAAAGAAAAGGAGTCCCCTACCACCAGGCAATAAGAAATGTCAAGGAAACAGGTAAGGGCGATGCAACCAGGAGCACAAAATGTGCTTCCCGAAACGCACTGTCACAATAGTGCAAAACCGCGGAGGACGGCGCTCCGATAATCAGAGCCACGGCCCGACCTCGGATGGAAAAAGAGCAGCGTGATTAAGCACAGCGTCACAGCAGTCTGAAGCCAAGAGGGAACTTGTGCAATCTGCAGCCACTAGGGAACTCGTGCAGTCTTTAGTTAGCCCAGGACTCATGCAGTCTGCAGCTATGAAGGAACTTGTGCAGGCTGCAGTCAGTCCAGGATTCTTGAAACCTCCAATCATGCGGGAACTCGTGCATTCAGTCTAGGACTCATGCAGTCTGCAATCACAAGAAACCTTGTGCAGTCTGTGGTCAGCCTAAGACTCATGCAGTCTGCAATCACAAGATAACGTGTGCAGTCTGAAATGAGCCTAGCACTTGTGCAGTCTGCAATCAGCCACTGAATTGTGCAGTCAGCATAGAAGTCACGCATTCTGTTGGACTCGAAGAGTCTCTGTAGCTCCAAAAGGTGTATAACCGAGGCATGACAAAGTTTGAAAGACTGGTGGGTACAATCCAAGACTGCAGCTGGGAGGGGAAAGGGTATTTCTCATAACCCTTCTGATTGTTGTGGCTGTGCAGTAAGCTGGTGATCCACTTGAGTAAAACTGGAGCAATTACTGTAGCTCAAAAAGGTGAGGCCTGCCTAAAGTATGCAATTAATTTGAAATACCTTGTGCCTGGGCTTACCAAGCTCCTGGTAGATAACCATCATAAGGAAACCAAGAATAGAGAGGAAGGCAAGTTTTTTAAAACCTAAAAGGAATAGAGCTGAAAGAATGGCAGTAGAGCATCAAATATCTTCAATATGCCATCACATGCTTGGTAGAGTGGCGCAGATCCTTGACTCAATGGCAAGTGTTCTGGAGGAGAGGGCGCCATCTTGATGGGAGCATAACTTTATCCCATTTTGATGCCTCGTCAGGAGTGGTAGGTGCTATATAAATTATGGAAATAATATATGGTTGTTTAAATCTGCTCCGATAGGTGAGAAGTGGCCATTCTGGTGTTTGTCACAGTTTTGCACCTAAAAACTGAGTTCTTTGTGAATCTCGTTTCTTATACAGTTAACACCAAAAGAGAGCTCATAAAACCCATCGAGTCTAAGAGGTGTGTCATTAAGTTATGAATTCAATAAAAATAATGTTGGAATGTGAGCGCTCCCAATGCTACAATCAAGATAGGAATGATGTTTATTTTCCCAGTACAGCTCGTAGGCATTAGGAACCATAACCCGCCGACAGTAAAAACTCTCTGGGTTTTACGAAACCACGTCAAAGCTCCACGAAACACACTGGGGAGCCTTTCCATGTGCAGCCTGGAGAAATCACCCAGCAAGGGTGCAGCATAAAACCGAACGAAAGTACAAACATGTCTGAAGCTTTTTAAGGGCCTGAAGAACGCCAGAGGCAGAGGTCCTTGAAATATTCATGAAATAACCCAAAGAGCAATAAATAGGCATGCCTGATACATGCCCGACTGTGCTGCATTGCTAACGGTGCAGACAGCTGGGAGAGACGGGGCAAATGAAAGGGGCAGCTTTCACCCCTTCCCATAGTTCAACATTCTATGCAACAGTTTTTAGTCCATAACATTAAGTGCTCCTTCCGGATTCCCTCCATGGGTTTAATCTCTGAAAGATAATGGACAGACAGGGTTAAAATGCATCGTCGTTTCAACAGATTCAAAGCGATTAAAGTCGGAAAAAAAGCGTCTGGTCTATTTACGCTGCCAATTTACGCGCGTTTACTAGACTTTTCATACTTCTGTAGCGGATTTCTCCTGTTCCGTTCATGGTGGAAAGTAGTACCATACTTTCATCGTTCTTTCTGTGGAAAAAAAACGTCTACATTACTTCCTAACCTCCCTCTTGCTAGTCTGTATCTCATGTCGCCTAGTTTTAAAAGTACACTTGAACGGGAATATGTTAATTCCCTCTAAAACGTTTTAAACCCCAAGACAATTACTCCATCGTATTTATCTTTCCACTCCATTATATCTCCCAGATTTCTAGAAGGAAGGCCTTTAGATTGGCCTTACAGTAAAAAAAAAAAATCTTGATTAACATAGACAAGATACTGCCATGGATCGTCGAGCATATAGTCAAGACAAGCATTTGCAATGCAATGGGTCTCGCGTTTGCTCGAGTTCGTGCTATTAGGTTGTAAACTCCTAACTGGACTGTTCTTGCCACACAAACTGAAAATAAAAAGTAAAACCGTTGACATAAGCAAGCCGATTCAAAGCGCCACGGCCGCCATGAGCATGAGCGCAAAGGAGAGACACAAAAGGAAAAAGAAGTTCGCTGGTAGTGAAAATTATCAGCAAAAGTGCAATTATCCATGTAACTGGGTCCATATCCAAGGTGGTAACCAAACCACCCCAAGGAGGGAGAAACATAAAGCATTTACTAATGATAACAAAGCATTGAAAGGCAAGCCCATGAACAAGTGATAGTGATGGGCGTGCGGTGGGCGTGGCTAAAAGCCCAAATCCATGCCATACCGTCGGAAAAACAGAGTTTAGGCACTGCTATGCTCGACCTAACAAAATAATGAAGTAATACTACTATAAAATGTCTGGTATCACGCCACAAAATTAGCATTTTCTTACCACATGATTTACTAAACCCTGCTGCATAATTTGGCCCTCTCCTTCTGCATAATTCCAATGGCCCTGCTTACCTGCTAACTATTAGCAGGACCTGGCCTGGGTGCAGTTACCTCTGAGCAGAGCAATTACATCCACCGATTGCCAAAAGCACGCTCGCTGCTGATGCAAGTGATGAAGTGCAGTTCACAAGTCCAAAATCCATAAAAGGCCACGTCGGCCGTCCATCCTCGGTAAACTAAGTGCAATTGAATTGGGTCCTGGTGACACCTGTTATACACAGCGATCAGACGTGGCACAGGAAGCACTTTAAGGAATATTACTGATTTCCAAAAGCCATGCTTACAACACCCTGCAGCCAGAAGTTGTGGTCAGTCGGAGAAGTCATCAGCTGGCCCCTGCCTGAGCCACTCAGCAAAGATAAGAGGTGGGAATGTAAACCAGCTGAAACAACAACAGACTTTACAACCTGTTTGCAGGGGAAACAAAAGGTGCTTCCAACGGCCCTGCCCTCCCTGCACTGGCAAGTGCGACTGCAGCAGGACGCCCCTTTCATATGTGAAGTGTGTTTGCAGCACACCTTCTCTGCTGGTGTGAGCAGCCTGGGACATCAAAGCAAGTCTGCAACTGTGTTGTGTCTATGAGCCTGTTTGGCTTTGTCCACTGTCTGTGGTGGGATTAGACTTTGGCAGTAAGTCTGACAACAATCAGTTTATCCTAGCAATGCAGGGTAAGCAGGTGTCTTAACATAAACCTGTAATGCACCTTGAGGTTACTGCATCTTGAAAGGAGCCGTGCACCGTTTCTTGCGTGATCAGTAGCATCTCACGCCACTAGAGCCCTGGGGGCCATGGTCACCTTATTATCCATACGTTAAACTCATGAAATTAATGGCAACGATCACTGTCATGCCATATGGATGCATTTTTTATTGAAGATATATTGCCTCGTAGGTTTGCGTATGTTTCTACCACCCAGAAGCATCCTCTTAGCTTTCTGGGCGCTAGACAGAAAGAACAATCAACTAGATATTGTCATAAATGCAAATGTGAAGTGAAGAAGAAAAACATTGTTCTACCTATTACAAATCACAGGTATATTTTCCACATATCAAGGCTCAGTTGACCTGATACATGGCTCACAGTGAGAACATGTGAAAACAAAAGGGTGTACATTTTGATTGGTCCAATTTAAAAGAGCTGGCTTTCATCATATAAAACACATGTATTGTGTTTAATTTCATAATAATTTGATGTTAATGCTCTGCTGGGTGAAAAAGGGCATGTAACTGTAATCTTACATTTTAGCCAAACTATATTTTCAGTTTGGGAAAGCTTGAGGCAAACTGATTTCACTCTGTTTTGCTGTGATTACTTATTAAAAACGAGGTGATTTAAAGTGCCACACCATGAGCAAGAGCGTTAAGGAGCACACAAAAAGGAAACAGAAGTTCGCTCGCAGTCAAACGTATCAGCAGTTATGTAATTATCCATGTAACAGGGTCGATGTCATTCAAAGAACTCAACTACTGCCCAGCGAGATCACGCTGTATAGGAAATAAAAAACAAAAGTAGTCCAGAAGCCATGCCGAAAACATGGAGCCTCATATGTTTTCAGTAGTTTACCTGTGCTCTTGAGAAGGGATAAACACCGGAAAAGGCAAGGCGTATGCATGCCTTTCACAAATGAAATCAAGTAATTTTTAAAAGGCAAGCCCTCAAACCAACTAAACTGATGGGCGTGTGATGGGTGTGGTTAGAAGCCCACAGAGAGATTACACAGGGGCCAGAGCGCTTGCACGCTCGATCCTAAAAATAGAAAAGGAGCATTCTACTTATGTAGCTGCCTGAGGTTGGACAGTTAATTAATGATGATCCTTATAAGGTAGCAGCAAAAGGGGATTGTGCAATGTACAAGAGGAAATACCTCTATGTCAATCTTTCTCCTTACCTGTCCTCTGAAAAGTATGAACAACACAATCAGTTTGCTTGTTTAATTTTTTAATTGGAGTTCTGTGTGCCCTAGGCTGACCCCCCTCACTCCATGCTATGAGACACTGTTTCCAGTCGGGGGATTTGTGTGACAACCTAAAGCATTCTGGGTGTTGTAGTCTTGCCCTGAGTTCATTACCCAATTTATATTAACGCAAAGGAGAGTAATTTCTTGCAGGTCAAAGGTCCTGGACTGGAAATAGTGCCTATAATGTGTGAGGTGGTCACTTGTAGGACTTGAAGCCTCTCCTTCAGTGGTGCGAATACTGTAGCTACATGTAGCTCGATTAACACTGCATCTATCTTCCTGCTTTTGTGCTCTCCTGACTTGTTTTAATAAATATAGAAAAGGTAGAGGCCCCATCCCGAAGGAGGCATGAAGAACAATCATTGGGTTAGGAAGAACAGATTTTCCTAGCAAGGCTGTCATCTAGGCTACAGTGTTATGAGCTTGTTGTTCAGTGGGGTGAGAATGACGTGCAGGTTAGCAACATGGGATTGGGGCACAGAGATTTCACTTTTGACAGGAGTCATTGGCAGTGATCTCAGGATAAGACAATATACGAATGAATCGGGATTCCACAGAGGTACATAAGTGCATGAGTTACAGAGGCTAGATAATAATTCCCCATTGTGTCTGCTCACACCTACATCAACATGCAGCAATATGAGCATATTTGTGCTCTTCAATAGTCCACAAACAAAATGTAGGAGAGCTTGCAGCCGTCCTCAACCTTCAGCACCCTCCCTCTACGTAAATTCACTGCTAATAGAAAGTAGCTGCAGTTAAGTGGCCTTTTCCTTGGTCTTACTACACTACACTGTGATTTCCCACACAATCATAGTTAAAACAGTAAACGAAAGGGAGGGTGAGATGAGAGGTCAGACACCTTGCCTCCATAGGCAAAATGAATTAAAGGAATTTGTGGCCAATTGGAGCTGTATATTCTAACCAACAATTTGGTCACAGAAACTAATGTAGCATAGGAGATCGGCTACCAAAGATATGTCAAAACCAATCCCTTAATGGTCCTAAAAATCCAGTCCCTCCAACAAATTTTTGTTTACGTCCTGAAGATCTAGCCTCACTTGGAATGTGGCCTCTGCCCCCTTCAAAAGACAAAGGAAAGGAAGGTAACAGTCTTATTAAGATCTCAATAAGCTGCATTCCAGCCATAAAGATGTGGTGTATGCAAAAGGGAACATCCACCCTAAGCAAATCTAGCAAGGAAATGTGAGAGGCTCTATTGTGTTTCTATGACAGAATATCATATAACACTATCAAGCATTATCAAATATTATCAAAACACATTACTATCCCCCAAAAAATACTGACCGCAAAAATATCAAAACTCGATACTTAAACAAGAAATACACAGATAGCAACTACAAAAATACAGCTGTAAAAATATCTGAAATACATATATTTTGAAACCAAAAATATACAAAATACAAAATGTCATCACACATTAACTATAAACAACACTACACATTTATGGAAAGATAATTTATTACTAACCCAAATAATGTTACCAATAAGTAACACAAATGAAATAAATAAACCTGCTGTAGATTAATAATATAACTATATAATTACAATTAATTAAAAGCTAAAGACAATATCAATTCTTTCGAAATATTAATAAAAGACTAAAGAATAAATTAGTTTAAGTACACAGAAAATAACATAATTAATATAAAAATAAAGTATTAAATCACAAATACTATAAATAACAATTATTTATGTAAGCAGTATTTATAGGTAATTAGCTATTATTTAACACATAAACACCAGCTAGGAACTAAGTATAAAAAAAATCAAATACCAAACAAAACAACCAATGAAATTAAACAAAAAACTATGTAACAAGAACAAATGCTTAACTAGTTAAATATTGGATATAAAAATGGCATAAAACCATATTTATGTTTCTTTATTGTAGCTAACAGCAGATCAAAATAAGAAATAAAAATATTGTCAAACTCAGCAAATATAACCTAAAAATTAAGTATATATAACTCGGTTCAAAACAAATCAAACAACTTAAAAGTTAAAGCAAAAAAAAAAAGAAACCCTAAAGAAATAGATAAACAATTTTCACACATTTAACATTAAATATGTATTTTTTTCAGCAGAAAAAAACAAGCATTTGGACCATAATTTGTACTTGTCTTTCTCTAAACTCAATCTCCATGTTAAAAAAATATATAACCAGCTATTTGTTGGAAGACATAGCCTGACATTTAACCTCTGTCTTTGAAGTACAGCAAATTGTACAAGATAAATACAGAATTTAAAGACATCTTTATTTACTGCTTGGACTTTCATTTCCTACCAAAAATCGGCTTGCGACCCATAGTGTGAGAAACACTGATTGGAAAGAATACCATTGCATTTTTAGATTTCCTGTAAGTAAGAAATGGGAACTACCGGTAGAATTAGAGTTACAATAATCAATTCCTGCAGTAATTCCTCATTTTCACCTATATTCCACCTCAAAATCTTACTTCTGTGAAGAAGCTGACACATACGTACAGCTTGCCAGATCCTGACAGAATGGAGGTCCCGTGGAGAGCAGACCCAGTCTAATCTCTCCACGGGAGCTTTCGGGAAGGGAAGTGGCATAGGTGAGGCAGGATTGGGCTAGGGTGTGTGGAATCTAGAAGCTGGGATATAATAGTGTGAGGGACCAGACTCTTCCGCCCCAGCCTGTTTGCGTGGTTGGAGGTTTTGGGCCAATCCTTGTTACTAGGCGGGGAATGTTTTGGCGGTAACAGCGCCATGGCTCAGAGCCACGATGCTGCTGCAGTGCGGGCCGCGCTTCGCTTTCTCAGCAAAGCCGGCTGAGCTGATCTACTTAGGCCTGGTGTGTTGGACCAGGCCTGGGTCAGCATGACGCGCCACGCGCACAGGGCTTCTAGCGGTGTGGCGGCCGCTGTTGCCGAGTGCAGATCTCCCAATAGGGCAAAACACAGGAAGTCAGTTGGGGGGGGCAGGGGACGCAGCACGTCCTCTCCCCCAGATTCAAAAACAGCACCGCTATTGTTGGGGCAGGATAGGCCTGCGGTGGTGAGAGGGGGACAGGGCCCCCGGGTGATGCACATTTGTTAGGCCCTGAAGATGTGGGCACAGTTTGATTGGTTGGTGGCCCCCAAAGGGGCAAGGCAGGCCCAGAGGCTGGGCCCTGTATCCAGGACAGCCCACCTCCGGTTTTTCAGGCAGGCAAGGTGGGGGCCAAGAAAGCTGGATTGAAAGGGACCCCTGGTAAGCAGAGGGCCAAAGGGGCAGGCAGGCATGGCCCAGGGGGACAAGGGACAGCACACTGGAGACTGGGGCCGGGGAGATGGTGAGGAGCTGCAGGTGACATTGAGGGCCCCTCAGGGCCAATCAGGGGAGACACCTCTTAGTGGGCCAACAGGGCAGCTTGTGGGACGGGGCTGGGCCGTTGGGTATGGGTCCCGCCGGAGAATAGCCAGGAGGCCTGTGTGGCCAAGGGGTCCGGCCACGTGAAGGGCATGAGTGGCGCACACAGCCATGGCTGGCGCGGAGAGTCCAAGTCAGTGGAAGAGACTGGCAGAAAGAAGGTGGTGCCAATAGGGCACAATACGGCCCCAGGACGTTGGTCTGAAGCAATAGAGGGGTCTTCGGCAGCCTTCTCTACACCGCAGGAACGTACGGGGTGCAAGTATGGCAGACGCCATGAGGGTCGTGCTCTCGATGAGTGGATTGAGACGATGGCTGGGAAGGGTGTTGATGACGAGTGTGAGATGGACGAAGAGGTGAAGGTCGAATGGGATTATGATGACGAGTCGGACGAATGGGAAGAGGGGAAGATACGCAAAAGCAAGATGAGAGGTGAACATGGGAGGACGGACAGTCACAAGAGCGGCACAAAGTGCTCCTCGATTTCTGTCTTACAGGAGCAGGTGGACAGTGGGACGGTGCAGGCGACAGCACGCAAGAAGGAACGTGTTCGCCAAGTCCTGACAATGGCAAAAGGAAACGTTGCCCGGGTTCAAGGTAAGGGAGAATGGTGGTCAGAGTGGCGTGAGGGTCAAGTGAAGGTTGTAACTAAAGCACACAGGTCCATAGGTGTGGGCGATCAATCCATACAATGCATACATGGTGTTAGTGTGGCCCAGGTAGGGGACGGTAAGAAGGCAGTACAGGATGCGGCTCCTGCAGGTAACATTGGGGGAACTTCGATGGGAGACAGTAAGGATGGTGATGACAAGGTCAGAGAGGCGCTTAGGAAGCAGCTTCCTTATATGGGCCTTGCGATGGCTTTAAGTTCTCACGTGGCGGACAAGACGAAGTCCAGGATTTGGCAACACAAGTATGTAGATGTGATTAAACTACTCCATAGAGACATATAGGCCAAGGAGGGCTCCAAGGAGGAGGAGTGGGAGCTAGCGCGTCGGCCCAGGGTACCGATTACGATGGACAACTGGACGTCTGCCTTTTTGATATATGCCAGTATCTATTGTGAAAAATGTACTGACAGGGCCACTGCGCTTTTTAAATACATGGATATTATACACAAGCCCCAAATGCATTTTGGGGGTTTCGCATGGTTGAACTATGACGAAGAGTTCCGGGCATGCATCAGCGTGAATCCTGAGAAACCCCGGGGGGATGTAGACTCAGAGTTGTGGATGCAGTGGATGGCTTCGTCACATTCCGCTGCATCTACACATACCGCCTGTGGCCTACTGGTGGTGTACAAGCCCTTTCAGGCACGTCCCGCCCAAGAGGGGTCGGGCACCAGAACAGCAACCACAGTTATCTACTTCTGAGTCATGCTGGAACTTTAACAAGGGGTTCTGCTCAAGACATCCTTGTAAGTTCAAACATGAGTGTTCCAAATGCGGGGGATGACAACTGGCCATGCAGTGCTTTTCTCTCACCAGTCCAGCAGAGCAGTGGAAGTCAGCCAGGTGTAGAGGGATGCAAGGCACTTATGCGCCAAAGGGCACCTACGCCAATTAAACTAGAGTTCTTGTTGCCATGGTTGCATTTGTACCCAGACAGGGACATAGCATGCAAATTGGAGTGGGGTTTCAAGGAAGGGTTTCGGATAGGTTTATCAATGGCCGAGACAAAAGAGATGGGCGGACAATTTGCAGTCTGCTAAAGAAATGCCTAGGGTGGTAGCAGACAAACTGGTGAAAGAAGTTGCAGAGGGCAGAATTGTGGGTCAATTTTTTGAATGGCCTTTGGACACATTGATGATTTCACCCCTCGGTGTGGTGCCTAAGAAAAATAAGGGTAAGTTTTGTGTCATCCATTATTTGTCCTAGCCTGAGGGGGCGTCAGTGAATGATTTCAAGACACAAAGGTGGTATCCGCTTCCGTGGACAACGTCATTCATCTCATTCGAGTGTGAGGCAGGGGATCTGAGCTGGCAAAATGTGACGTTAAAGCAGCCTTTTGGCTCTTGCCTATCCATCCTGAGGATTTTGCGTTACTGGGCATGTAGCTAGATGGGGCGATGTATGTGGAGAGGGTTCTTCCGCGCCATTTCCACTGTTTGAGGCTTTCAGTACGTTCCTCCAATGGGTTTTTGTAAAAGCGTGTGGGCATCGGGAGGTGACACATTAATTAGATGATTTCCTTTTTGTGGGACAAGCTAGCGCCCAGTCTTGTAAGATGGCTTTGGTGGGGTTTGAAAGATTGGCAAAGGAGATGGGGGTGCCTTTGGCTCCCAAAAAGACTGAAGGCCCCACATGTGTTTTGACATTTCTGGGGATCGAGTTGGATACAGAGACACTGGTGGTAAAATTGCTGGCAGGAAAGGTGATGGAGATTTTGGAATTTTTGAGACAGGTAAGGTGCTTGCATGAGATTGACTTGCGCACGGCACATCAGGTCTTAGGTTTCCTCAGTTTTGCATGCAGGGTGGTTAGGGGATAGGACATTTTGTAGGTACCTGGGGCTTGCTATGTAGGGTGCCTGCCTCCCTCACCACAGAATTCGGGTGTCGGTGGGGCTGCGCGAGGACATCAGAGTATGGGAGACGTTCCTGGCCCATTTCAATGGGGCTTCCATGAATTTACAGGAAGAGGACACAATCTGGCAGGTTCAAATCTTCTCAGATGCAGCCGGAGCCTCAGTTTTTGGCCTTTTGTGGGATGGCAGTTGATGTGTGGTGCAGTGGCCAGCATGTTGTTTGACACAGGGCAGAAGTATTGCTTTTCTAGAATTCTTTCCCTTGTTGGTAGCTTTGACTGTGTGGGTAGATGAACTTGCAAACAGGATGGTAGTTTTTCATGTGGACAACATGACGGTTGTAGAACTGGTAAACAGACAAAGGGCCAAGGACCTGAGGGTGTTACGTTTATTGAGATGTTTTATGCTTAGATGTTTATCTTTAAATGTTATAATCAAGGCAGCGCACATTCCTGGGGTGAACAATGCCATTGCAGATTCCCTATCTCGTTCACAGTGGCACCGTTTTTGCAGTCTGGCGCCAGGAGCAGAGCGAGACAAAACAGCGGTCCCAGCAAGCATTTGGGAGTGGGGGGCATGATGGTCATTGGGCTGGTGGAGATGTCAGTAGCCGAATCAACTTGGAGGAGTTATCGCCTAGCATGGTTGGAATTTCAGAGTTTTTAATGGTTGGAGGGGGATTTTTGGGTGCAGAGTGATGACATGCTGCAATCTTGCACTTTGCGTTTTGTTTTGTTTCTGATTCAAAAGGGTTTGTCGCCTGCAACGATTGGGGGCAAGTTGGCCGGCGTGTCTTTTTATGGTAAATTGATTTTTGGTTACGACCCGGGAAAGGATGATCTCCTGGGCAGAATGTTGAAGGGGTGATGTAGAGCTAGAGTGGGGACGGGCAAGGCGGCGACGGAACCTATTTCCTTTGAGCTGTTGTTGGAATTGTTGCATGTGCTGCCATTTTGTTGTATTGACCCTCGTGAGCTTGCGTTGTTTTGATTGTGCATGGTATGGATGTTTTTTGGTGCATTTCGGGTATCTGAGCTTTTGGGTGTGGGCAGGTGTTTGGGTGTGAAGAAGGGTGAAATTTGCCTAAGAGGGAGGCGCTTGGGCATGTGGCTCAGAACGCCCAAGATCGATCAGCTGGGAAAGGGAAAGTGGGTGTGGCTGAAGAACGGTGGTGATGCAGCTGCTTGTCCGATTGTTGAGTGGAGCAGTTTTTGGTCTACCTGGGTGACTGGTGGGGCCAGAGTTTTTAGCCATGCAAGTGGCGAGAAGCTCACTGCTTTCCAGCTGCTGGCTGTTTTGAGGATGGTGTTACGAAGGATCAGGAGACAGGCACAGTGCTATGGGATTCATTCTTTCAGAATTGGGGCAGCTACAGCTGGAGCTCATTTAGGTTGGGATTGGGTGGAGATCAGGCATATTGGTAGGTGGCGATCTAAATGCTGCAAGCGTTATGTGAGGGCTTGATTGGGGGGTAGGTATTGGGGAGCAGGACAGGACGGGGGCTAGAGAATGGGGGGGAGCTGTGAATGTTGTATTTAAATTTGTTCTCTTTGCAGGTTGTGTGGCCGGCCCCAGGAGTGGGAAGATGGTCACTTGGATGGTCGGTCATTCATTCATGCATCGGGCAGCGAAATATGCTAAAAGGCAGATATATGGACTCTCATTAGGGATTGTCAAGTAGCCCTCATGAAGTATTGTGGTGGGGGAAGAGCGGAATGAGGGGGGGCAATTTTCTTCCTTTTTTAACATCGATGATGCCCAATTGGGATTGTCCGGATCTGCTGTTATTGCATTTAGGGGAAAATGACTTGGTAAGACTTACAGGGCTCACCCTACTGCAACATATGCAACAGGATCTGGAATTGCTTTGTCAAAAGATGCACGCTACCTGCCTAGAATAGATCGAGTTTGTACCTCGGAGGAAGTGGGGAGGGGCGCTGAAACATGGGGCTGTGGAGAGGGCTCGTAGGAAGCTCAATAGAGCAATGAGGGTTTTCTACTGGGCACATGGTATAAAGGTGTTGAAACATGAAGACATTACAGAGGAAGAGGTGGGACTTTTCAGGTCGGATGGTGTGCACCTCTCCGAGCTGGGTAATGCATATTACATCATGGAGCTTCGCTTACTTTTGCGGGATTTGTGGGGAGAAAGGATGTGGCTCAAGGAAAAAGTATAAGTTGTGCAATATTGCAGTGGGTTCGCTGGTGGGGCAGCAAAACGCCTAATGGGTTTGTGCTGAGTGGAAGTAGATGGAGGAGGGTGGAGAGTTAGAAGCAGGCCTGGCCACCCTTCCTGGGGGGAGAAAGAAGCAGGTGAAGAATGATAGCGTGAGGGATGCCCAAAGTAGGCAGGGGATGAAAGGAAAAGGTGGATGTGTGGGTGAATTGAAGTGGAAGATGGGTGAACAGAGGCAAATGGAGGGGATGAGTGAAAGGAGGACTGGGGAGAGGTTTCAAAGGGGTGGGGGTTTTAAAGTTAGTTTGCAATTTAGTATGTACAATGTTATGTATATGAGGCAATCCTGTCCTAAATAAATGGCCTTTTACACTGTATGAACATTGTGTCACTGACTGTGTCCCGAAGTCAGTGACACAGTTAACACCTTTAGAGACAAGGAATATGTTGCCATTCTATATACATTTGGAATTCTATTCACATCCTGTGCATATACAGAGGTGGTACTGCTTTTTGTAGTACATAAAGTAGTATGACGCTAGTACTACTCACATATTATGAAATACAATTCACAAACTCATGGGAGGTGCACAGCCCTTGCCCCCTTAGGGCTTACTTCACTGCACCCCGGGGCTTCTGCCCAGCTCCTCTCCTGGTCACTCTCTCTTCCTCTCTCATTCTCATTCTCTCTCTCCCTCAGTGCCCTTGTTCTGTACCTTGTTGCTCTGATCGTTTGTTCTGTTCTACCCCTTTTTTTTGTGCCTTATACTCTGTTTTCAGCCCTTGTATTGTGCCTCTTTATGCCAGGTTTTCCCCCTGCTTCTGCCTCTGTTTTCGGCCTCTGTTTTGTGCTTTTTCCCTTGCTTGTGCCTCTGATTTTGTGCTTTTACTCTATTTTGTGCCTCTTCCCCTGCGTGTGCCTGTTTTTGTGCCATTTTTGTGCCCCTATTATGAGACTTTTCTTTTATTCATACCTTTGTTTTAGGACTTTTTTTCTGATGCCAGCGACTCAGCTACTTTATTTTTACCACCTGTTCCTCCACCCACCGCTCCTTACCCAGTTTGCACTATCCCACTTCCTGCTTCCTAACCCCCCTCAGCCCCACCCACCTTCTCCTGGGCTCTTTCCCCCTGCCAGGGCCTACTTAATGGAGGGCGTGGCATGGACCAAAGTGGTCGTATTCAGCCGGTACACTGATGGCATGCCAAAGGCAAGCCTATCTGCTCCTGCCTGCCCATGGACCATGCAAAGCACCGGGAACTCTGGTTCTCGCCACGCCCACCACTACTCAACTGTGTTCCTTTGCATTGTCAACTCTGGTCTCTTTTGCCACACTGTTGCCTTGCCACACTGCCTAACATGGAGGGGGTAATCTCTTGCACCTTCTGTCAGCTTGCTTGCGCTCCAACACCAGCCACTCCATACTCCTGCCCCAACAACATCCAACACTCCACTCTCTCATCCCCACACTGACCAGCCATCACCCACACAGCTCTCCTCACTCTCATGCATGCTACTCAACACCTGCTCACTCAACAAATACACCACAGAAATTCAGGTCCTACTACAACCTCCCAGCTTAGATCTGCTTTTCCTTAAGAAAACATGGCTAAGTCCATCCTGCGATCCCGACATCACTAGAGCCATCCACACTGTCTATAAGATTGCCAGGCAGTACTCCCAGCACAAGAGGTAGAGTTGATGTCATTTTCAGGAACACCATCAGCCGCACCACCGCCACAGACAACCCAACTAGCTACATCAAATCCATTATGTTCAAACTACGCATCACCACAATCTTGAAGAACCCTGGTATACATGCCACCAGGACTTCACAACAACTTTGCCAGCAACATCATGCGTTGTATCATCAATTCCAGCACCTTCATCCTCCTCAGAAACCTAAACTTTCATCTGGACGATCACACCATCTCAAACACAAAGGCCTTTCTAGAAAACCTCGGCCTCACAAAGCATGTCACTGGACCCACACAGAACACTTCGTATGACAAAATCCCAAACAACAAGCTATCAACAATGACCTGGACAGACCATGTCATAATCAGTTTCAGAAATCATTGCCTTCATCAAAGATTTCACTGCGCCTACAGCACCATCACCCCCTCACAAGACCTCTGCAACAAGCTCTCTGAATTCTTCTGTAACAACACCATCTCCATATATAGCAACTTTGATCCTGACCCACTCCCTGTCTCCATTGCAACTCTTCTTTCCATCTCGGACAAAGAGAAGACCCTTATGTCTCCGTCCACCGTCACCACTATTGAAGCAGTCACTACTATGAAGTCCATTCACTCTGGGACACCATCTGAAACCTGCCACACCACACCTTCACCAAAGGATTCCTACCTATCAGCAAAGCTCCCACATCCTTCCTCAATACCCCATTGATTCAGCCACATTGCCTGATGCCTGAAAACAGGCCACTGTCACTCCCCTGCTCAAAAAACCCTCAGCTGACCCAGCCATGCTTGCCAATTATAGACCAGCCCCCCTCCTACCATACCTGGCCAAGCTCTTAAAGAAGGTCATCAACATATGCCACACTGACCGCCTCAGCAACCACCATCTCCTTACCACCATGCAGTCCAGATTCAGGTCCAATCACAGTACAGAAACAGCACTAATCACTAACATAGATGACATCCTCATGATCCTGAACAGAGGAGACACAATAGCCTTTATCCTCCTGGACTTGTCAGCAGCCTTCGATCCTGATCAGACTCCTGCAAGAGATTGCTATCAGACTCATGCAGAACACAATCAACCCAGGGTTGCAGAACAGATCACCAACTTGCTGGCCTCACATAGGCTGAAGCCACTGAATGATTGTACTCCTGCGGATTCCCCTCCCCATTCAACCTTTAAAAGAAGCCTGTATAGAAGTAATATTGATTATATTTTTTTAGACATCAAGCTCTGGACTCACATGATCAACAAGGAGGTGGTCCCCAGAATGGACAGTGACCGTGATGCACTTAGTGCTCAAATACAAGCTAGATCTTTACGAATTCACATTTGCTGAGCAATACTTCCCTTAGCACAGTTGCTAGAACTAATAATAGAAGAAATGTCAAATGGGCCTCAATCGCAGGCTATAATATTGTCCCAAATTTACCATCTGTTCGTGGAAACACTTGGCCCATATGAGCTAATGATTTTGCAGATGTCCATTGCAAACTGATGAATCAGTTGAAACAATACTTTACAAAGGCAAGACTTTACATCCGCAGGGTAGTGACCCTGGGTGGTACACAGGCGAATGTAGATCTGCCAAAACAGCTTTCCTTGAAGCAGTGAAAGAGGGCAAGTGTAGAGTAATACTCACAGCAAGAAGAGGCTATAGGGCAAATCTGATCAAAACGTTGATGGGATGCAGCACAGTGGAGTGACCTCACAGAATTACTAACCAATAGGAACATGAAGGCCTTTTGGAAATTAATAGCGATCAGAAATCGCCTCATTGATAATCACTTGGAAGTGGTGGTTCAGCCAGAAGCACAGGTTGCCCATTTTGCTGAACTATTCAGCAAGTGGCCTAATAATTCTTCCCCTCTCTACTGGTGTCTTTATTCATGGAGAACCTGAAGCTGAGGCTGGTACCATCTTAGAATCTGTAATGGTAGAAACAGCACAAGCCCTACTTAAAAAAAGGATAAAGCACCAGGTCCCGACGCCATCCCAGGCGACCTGTTTATATCCAAACCTGAAATCTGGGTTTCCTACTTAAACACCTTTGTAGTGCCATTATGAGAGGGAAGGACATCCTGCCTTCTTGGCGTGGTGCACCTTTGTTCCCATCTTCAAGAACGGAAGGCAGGATGTTCCCTCCCACTACAGAGTGATCAGCCTGATCAATAATTGTCAGAAAATATTTTGTAGACAGGTATTCGATCAGAATATTCTAATAGACAGCCAAGTGGGATTTACGCGTAGGGTTAGTACTGTGGACCAGGTGTTCCAATGTGAGCCGATGTATTGGAAATACATTATCTTGAAGTAAGACCACTTATAGGTGGCCTTTGTGGATTTGAGGGGCACTTTTGACCTGGTCTCAAGGGACAGCCTATGAAAAGTCTTGGAGAAGTATGGTATATCTGGAGGTGTCTTAAGAATCCTGAGGATCTTGCAATCAGAGAACTATGTGCAGGTCAGGTGGCACATGGAGGGTGATCTCATGCCAAGGATAGTAATCAACCAGGGTGTGAGACCAGGATATCTCCTTGCCCCCACGTAGTTTAGCCTAAATATCAATGGTGTAGTAGACTGGCTGGGAGACTTCAAACGCGGTGCACCAAAATCTGCAGATATCAGGTCTCCAATTCTTATGTGTGCAAATGATACGCTCCTTCTCTATAGACCTCCAATGGGTGTCCGATCTCTTCTAGATCATTTTTCTTCTTTTGGCACGACTAGGAACCTTGAAATAAAGTCCACAAAATCCAAATTCATGGTACTGGACCCCCACCGTCCTTTAAGAGGAAGGGTGGTGGTGCATGGGGTGCCCTTGGAACAAGTGAAACATTTTGATTACTTGGATGCCAGATTGGCTGAAAACTTGTCCTGCCCCCCCCCCAGAAAAAAAGAGGAGGGCCATATTACATCAAAGGGCAGCTGCCGTGGTAAGGAAACACAAGGCTACAAATAATGGAGCAGTCTCCCCAGCTTTCAAAATCTATAGGGCCGCCACCTGTTGCAGGGCTCCCTGTGGAGCGGAGATCTGGGGTTGTGCCTACTTGGATCACTTAGTCCAGGATGAAAATAAATTCATTAGGTCACTGCATTGCTTGCCCACAAGCACACCCTTGACACCTTTACGCATTGACCAAGTGATAGACAAGTAAGACTCTGTGGTCCCTTTGAAACCTCTGACGTACTTGGTACGCCTCAGGAGCACACCGGAATTGGCTGTTTATAGACATTCCCCAGTGGAACTCATCATCCTAGATGAAAGTGCACTCATTCCGTGGCTTAAAAAGATACATTAATGAGAAATCATTAAGATGGAAGAAGTATGGTAGTCCCCAAAAGGACCGAGTAAAGATACAGCTATTAAGCTGATGAGGACATGCAGTGACCAAAAAGGGGGAGCATCTCCAAAAACGACCTACAAATTAAATGCATTCCATCCTTCAAGCCTGTTATGCTATCTGGATTTAACCACAGATTCCATCTTGACCACTGTCTCCATTTTGTGCTTAGCTTAGCTTCAAAGGCCGTCACATTGGTGGCGCAGGCATTTTTCCACTCTCAGCTTGTTTTCTACACTGAACTTGTTTTTGCTCTTCTCACCGGAGAAGGGAACATATCATGGGTGATGCAATGATGATAAGAGTGTACAGGGATGAGAATGTTTATAGCAGACAATGGTATGGCTCTGTCTTGGAAATGCACATGGGATGTGGCTAGTTCTTTTTATATGTTTTTAACACAGACCAAGTACAGCCAGTGCTTGAATTTCACAACTTACTCAAAGGGAGGGGAAAGGTTACCAGAAGCTTCCTCTTAGGATTGTTTAAGGTATATAGAATGGGGAATCTTGGTGCTGAGGTAGAAGGAGCTCGCCTGAACGTGGACCACAGGTCAGGAAACACCCCATGTTGGAAAAACCTCCTGTTTCAGCCATCCAGGTTTCCTCAGCTTGATGATGCTGGCAAGGATGAAGAGTTCGATCCTCATGGTGATGCATTTGTATTTCTTAATTATCTAGCTTTGCTGTGTGCTTGCATAAATTAATATATTCACTGCATACATATTCATTGTTGATATATTGCACTTTTTCTGCATATTATTATTCAACTGCTGTGATTATTTTATTATCTGCATGTGTTTTGCTGCATTCAAGTTAAATGCTCAAGTGAATATTTTTGTATGTCTTCGTTTGAGACCTTGGAAGAGCCTTAATAAATTGATTACTCAGACTTAAAGTGCTGCATTCTTTGCATTCTTTAGCCTTGTTCCCTCTTTGTTTGAAGATAAGCAGAACAGAGCCCTATCTGGATAGCATTAGACCTTAGCAAGCCAAAAGCTTATATGTTAAATTCAGAATTGGTAGTCGACCTCTGAGGTCATTTACAGGCAAGTGGGACAAGACTATTATTCCAACTATCAAATGCTCTCTTTGCCTGGTGCCCCCACAGTTGATAGAACACTTTCTCTTCCTCTGCCCAGGCTATGCACTGCCTTGAAGAAGGTGGATTGGTCAGGTTGCTAACTTATGGGCATAGCACACTACCAGGAGGTAGTGCTTCGTGCTTCTTAGACGTGACACAAAGGAACAAAAACCTCTAGGTTTCTCCTTTTGGCCTGGAGAATGAGATCAAAAAAGGTTCCTATAGAAGCTTGAAGGCTCTGATTGAGAAATTGTGTTGGTCTAATGAAATGTACTCTTTGTCACATTTTGGATATGCACTTTAGAGATCCCATTATATATTAATTATAAATTATTCATTCTTAAATTGATTTTATAGAATTATATCATTTATAACTGATTTTGTTCTGTTATTGGTACTGATAATTGTTTTTGAGTCAACATGGTTTAATTAATGTATGCACAGCTTTCATGGTTCCCTGGAGGCAAGAATACTTCCCCAAAGTCCTTTATTCAAGTTATCCTGAAACTGTACTAATGCAGTTTGTATGTTCAGCTCTTTAGTCCTAGTGCTGAACTCCCTGCTTATCTTCTATCCTATTGATTGCAGTATCTGGGGGAAAAAATAAGTAACTCTCACTTTAACTCACCAGCATTTTACTACTGGCACAGTACTGATTTAGTGGGATCGTATTCACAAGTTTACCTCCAGATTATTGTTTATATATATCTAGGTCAAAGAACATGTATAGATTCCAGCATAGCTTATGGCGGACCATTTTAGGTTTTTGTCTATGGTTGTGTGCTTCTGTTCTTTAATTCTGAGCCGTTGTCTATGTCTGTTCATCAGTAGACCGTTTGTAGAGGATTTCTATTAGACAATTTCCCCAATGAATTCTGTGATAAGAAGACTTATGGGCATCTCCTATCTTTACCCTTATTGCATCTACATTTTTCTTATTTAGTGGTAAGTTTGTACATTTCTGTCCTTTTCACCAGGTTTCTTGTTTCTTTTTGTCCTTCTATCTGTAATTACATACCATATCATGAGAATTTGCAATGTTCATGCCAATTTTTGAAGGTTGATCGGAATGGAAGGGACATTAATATTTTCTTGAGCAATGGTAAAACCATGCCAGATTTTACAATCTTGTGTATATTACCTGATTGGTAGAAAAGGTAGTACTGACAGTGATTTAGACAGAAGCTGTGATGTCTCTAATTGCCTTTAGGAAACCAGCTGTAGAGATCAACTGTGTTTTTGCTGTTGTCTAGAAATTTGTCAATTGACTTTAAAACAGAATCTGGGACCAAAAGTTAAGTCGATGGAGCTTGATAGTTGAAGGGTCAGATTACTTTGGAATAGTAAATTAAATTTTTAATGTTGTCGACCTTATTCTTAAACAAGAGGCACATTTGTTCACAAAAAAGCTACAAAGAGGATCTGAATCAGAAGCAAGGTTGGAGAGACCTCTGGGACTCTGGAACACTACTTCAGGCTGTTGTTTGACTTTATAATCCCAGGAGCGTAACATTAGTTTTAATCTGCTCGCTTTATATAGACTTTTGACTTACAGACTTTAAGCTGGGTGAAGTATCAAACTTTGTCAGCTAGAGTCATTAATTTAAGCTGTTGGGCTTGATGCCATGGTTGGTTTGCTGATGTGAGCTAAGAATGAATAGAGCTTATAGAACTACCAACATATATTAGGGCTCTAAGGGTAAAATGTACTGCAATAACTAAACTACCATGCAAAATAATCAGTTATCCATCTATGTATTGCAAGATCTTGGGTATATTGACATAAGGACCATTTTGGTCTGAGTTGGTTCCCCCTGTGTTTAGCTTAATTTTACATTTCCTATTTTATGCGTTTCAGCTGCACTGCTTTTAGAAAGGACATTTTTACACACATTTCTTGTATGATATTCTTCTAGGAATATGTGGCACGAGTTGCTTGTTTAGTTAGCCTTTGCAAAACATGAATTCCGTACTTTCTGTTCAAGGCTAGGAACACTGTACACGATAACCTGGTTCTTATGTTGCCCGTTCAGTAGACAACTTCTAACACCTATACACAGCATTGCATCAGAGCTGTGCTTACAACGCAGTATAGCTTTATTATATAAATGGTGCACTGACACAGAGGGGGCAGAGGGCACTCCAGCCATGGCCATCCTGAGACAAATTCTGTGTTTGACATGCAGCTCTGCTGGTGCTTATCTACCAGCCCCCAAGAAGATTGCCATCTACACCGCAGGCCGGCTCCTGACACTGTCTTCATGTGTGAGGCTGGGCTAATTTCTTGGCTTGGACTAGACGGAAGGGTACACCCACTATGCTCTCAGTGTTGTCTTAGGGTTAAGTAGTACCTCTAGAACTTCTAGAACACATTTATCATGGTCAGATTATTAATTGTCTTCATCATGTTTATCATGCTGATTATGCAACATTACATTTGTTTCAATAAATACTTTAAAAGCTCAGTTTGTATATCTTGTGTGTCTATGCCTGGGCATGCGTGAGTAATACAACAAAAGGGTGAAATCTGTTTCCATGACTTCCCTCAGGAGTGTCATGTTTAGGTTGCCATAATCACCTTCCACCCTGGTAGATTCAGGGGTTCAGGTGAGGCACTGTGAGCTAGCCAGGAATTGGCACAGCAGTTTCTGATGGTGTGGGCAAACTTAGGGGGTCATTCTGACCCTGGCGGTCATGGACCGCCAGGGCCGGGGACGGAGGAAGCACCGCCAACAGGCTGGCGGTGCTTCAGGGGCATTCTGACCGCGGCGGTACAGCCGCGGTCAGAAACGGAAAACCGGCGGTGTCCCGCCGGTTTCCCGCTGCCCTAGGGAATCCTCCATGGCGGCGCTGCAGGCAGCGCCGCCATGGGGATTCCGACCCCCTTACCGCCAGCCTGGTTCTGGCGGTTTTGACCGCCAGAACCTGGCTGGCGGGAACGGGTGTCGTGGGGCCCCTGGGGGCCCCTGCAGTGCCCATGCCAATGGCATGGGCACTGCAGGGGCCCCCTAACAGGGCCCCACCAAGATTTTCAGTGGCTGCCAAGCAGACACTGAAAATCGCGACGGGTGCAACTGCACCCGTCGCACCCCTTCCACTCCGCCGGCTCCATTCGGAGCCGGCATCCTCATGGAAGGGGGTTTCCCGCTGGGCTGGCGGGCGGCCTTCTGGCGGTCGCCCGCCAGCCCAGCGGGAAACTCAGAATTACCGCGGCGGTCTTTTGACCGCGCAGCGGTATTCTGACGGCGGGACTTTGGCGGGCGGCCTCCGCCGTCCGCCAAAGTCAGAATTACCCCCTTAGTCTCCCGCATTTCGAAGTTCTGCCATCCTAAATAAGCAGGGCTATTATCTTAGTAGGAACCATGTAACAAAATACATTTCTCTTATGGTCTCATTCAGATACTGTGATATCTGTGCTGGGAAATCGTCAATTCCTATCATTAATGTTGCAGAACAAGGACTTAAGAGAGATGACATTGACACTGTGCCTCATCCACCATCACATACACCAAAGTGGTGCTGGACCTGCTCTCTAACACTTCACTTCGCACAACAGACGAACCGAGCACTATCTATAAGGGATTCGTTTGGAGGCTTATCAGGGCTTCCTCGCCTCCCTTCTTCGACGACTGGAGAAATTACACTCAACTTACCTGATCCAGTTCTTTCTCACCAACCTACCTACATACCAACCACGTTCGTACTTTCCCTGGCCGGACTGGCCCAGCCTTGATAAAGTCACTTGTGTGACGAAACACATGTTGGCTGTCTCTCTGCAAAAATGAAAAACTCATCTATGACAAACGCTGTCTAAAGGATTAAAGACTTTGATCAACACCAACTTGGAATCAGTGTTTTCTTCTCCGCTTCTGGATCCACATTACCTAGGGATACATTTTCCCATTGATCTAACCGGATTGTACTCCTCTGAGTGCCTGGACAATCTGCAGCAATTATCATTGTGTATCTGGATACACAACTTTCAGTGCCCATCGGGTAGTGGGGCACTCGACCAACTTGGCACCAGTTTCTTGTTTCTTTGACTTTGTTGTTCAATACTAACTGTAACGTTACGGAGGTGCGGCACTTTGACCGCCACTACCCTTTTTCGCTATCATCTTGTTCATGACTGTAGGAACAGAGCATTTCGCAGACCTAGTTAAGTAAGTAATAAGAAATTCAAAATTATTACAGAATGAATTATACAAATAAAATACATGAAATATAAAACTAATGAAACTTCAAATCTATTAGTGCACATTAATATAAATCATACATTTAAATCAATAAGCATTTATCATTCTTAACATGCATTTGTAAATGTGGAGAAACGTACATTTTCATTTCAATTAATATGTAACTCTAAATTAAGAAACACGATATGTTCACTAAGCAAATGCATTTCAATATACATGTTTAACTATAGCCTAAAATTATACTTTAGCATGACTTTCAGTTAGATTGCATATAACTCGCTCAGTTGGCCACAATGGCCATCATGACTTGAATGAAAACAGGAACACAATTCTGTGCCTCTGAGTGAAGCATTTGGGTTAAATATTAGCTTGTCGACAATAAATTGTCTGCTTAGCTGACATCTGGGCCACTAAAAGCTTGACTAAAATTTGCGCTCCAATAGTCCCTCCTCTGATGGCAAATTATGTCGTCACAATAAGGACATACTCTCATATTAATGAGACAACTCAAAAGTTCTATGTCTTCTTCCCAGTTTGGTTTTCACATTTCTTCAAATTCATAACATGGATGCTTCTCCTGGTCTTCATTTCTTTCTCTTTCCTCCTCTGGCTATTCTTCGCTCTTTTGTCTTTCTACATCCAGTAAAACTTGTGAGATCCAAGTGCAACTAGGACAACCAAACCCACAATCAATACTGACCTCAAGATCATTCCCACTATTCCACTTTCTAAAGTTCCAAATCCTTTTCCAATTGATTCCCACACAGTGGTGGCTGTCATTTCCTTCAGATCATTTTTCAAATTAGTGATGCTAGAGATAAAATTCCTTATCTCTTTATCATTTTTAGGTATTTATGTGCAACATTTTGTGCATGCAAAACTTTACAGACTCCGCCTTCCTTCGCTAAGAGGATGTCTACTGCAAGACAATTCTGCAAAAACATTGATCTCATAGCAAGCATCCATCAATAACATGGCACCTGCTATCAGTAGACAGCTTATCTACTGCAGGCGACAACTTCCTAATCTTGATATTTTTCAAGATCACTCCCACAGATGGAATAATTGTACCAAACATATCTCCTGTAATCTCTGCTGCTTTAGTTCCTCTTCTGACTCTGGAACTGGGTTTCTCTTTCCAGACAGGATTGTCAAAATTGTTCACATGATACATTTTCAGAAAAAACTACTCCCAATAACATGTACCATACCAGCCTTTCGACAGTTTGAAATAGGCATTTTTTTCCACAAATGAAATAAACTCAGGGTATAGCAGGACCCTTTCCATTCAGCATAAAGGTCCAAACACTTTTAAACGAAATGCATGTCTACATTCATTAGTACCTACAGAAAGTGCATCACTCTTTGATCTAGGTCCATAAATATATATACAATTTACCTATATGTTGCTAATCCAAAGCCAAATAGCCATGGCTAGTGGTACCTAAAACATGTGCTCTGTCTTTTTGCCATTCCGGCAAGACTACTCCCTTATCTATTTTTGTTTTCATTGCTTTTCTCCTATCATGTACATGTACAATAAAATCATTTTCTACTTGTGTAAGAGTGCAGGTTAAATTGTTTTTATGTGCATATGCAGTTCCAAAAGTCAGGGTCGTTCAAAGAAACCTCCCACAATGTATATGTCTTTGACTTTGGCAATACTACTCAGATGCTGGTTAATGGGCACAAAAGAAAAGACAAAATCATGGTTTGCGTAAAAATACTGAATATACTCCTGCTGATACAATAGGGTTAATAGCAGACTGCAAGAAAATTCATATGTTAGTGGCAAGCTGTGATAAGTGATACCTTCTTGCACAGATGAAGGGATTTGTGTGCAGACATAACAATTACACACATCCATCCTTTCAATGTACTCACACAACAACTTAATATGCACATTCAATGTAAAGTCTCCCTTAGAACTGTCAGTGTGTAACAATCTCTGATCTTCATACAGTAGATCGAGTTCTGCTTTTGAATCCTTTAGCATTGGTGTTGTTGTGCTCTTAATTTCTTCCTTCACCGGTAGGCTCAATCTAACAATCAACGCAATCATCACAATCATGCATACTGTTGCTAATCCTACACACACACATACTTGTTTTTACTCTTTTTACCTTGATTGGGTTTCATGGTGTGTCTAGACTCAGACCAAATACTACTCAAAAACTAAAATAAAAAAATAAAAAATGCAAAAGCGTGATAAGTGCAAAAGCATGAATAGTGTAAAAGTGCTTTTTCAATTAACTTTTCAGCATCTTGTTCTTTTTCTTTTCTTTTCGTGAGCAAAGCAAAAATCAAAAATCAGACTTTTTAAACTGGTGCACTAATTTGCACAGTTTCTGGGCTTCAAGAAAGTTCATCAAGATTTTCTCCACTTGCAAATATTCAAAAGACTTCTAATAAAAGTTCAAATGTTCAGATGTCTCTAATAATAATCACTTATGAGTACTTCCAGCATGTAATGTCTCTGTTCATCAAGTGGCAAAGAAATTATACAGTTTATTTCTTAAGCAATTTAATCTCCAAAATTTTCATCTGAAGTTGGATTATTAAAACAAAAGGCAATAAACTTCTTCTCCCAGTCATTAGCTGTGTAGTATGTCTATTCAGGAGCTGAATACATTTGACTTGGCACTCTTTTTCTTTTTGACCTCCTTAATACACCACTTCCAGCTCCATTGCCACTTTGATCTGACTCTTCAGTCACTTGAGCAAAAGTAGGAGGGACATTTATCACTAGGTCTGGACTTCTCTCGGGCCACTGGTCTCCAACCACAGTTTTTTGTCAGACACAACTGTGATTTCAGCTAGTTCTAAGCTAGCAGTAGTCGACTGACTTTGACTTGACCCTTCTGTGCCTTGGACTGCAACAGATTCACTCAGAGTTTCACTGTCTGCAGCGGCCACTTGTTCAGTCCCCACAGCTTGGCTGACCTGGACCAACTCACTCACTGTACCTAACCACAGAACCGGCACTGTATGATCAAGGGGAGCTGAAACTTTGCGAGTGTGGCTCACAGGCACCCAGTTTGATAGACCAGTACACGTTTAGGCAGTTGTGGTAGCTAGAATAACTTGAAACAGCCCTTTTCAACGTAGCTCTGAGCATGACTTTCTCACATGGTTCTTCACCGGCACCCAGAATCCTGGACTTGAATCATGGCACTGTTCTTATTGTGGTTAAGCTGTTGCTTATCCAACCTGGGGAGTCAAAGAATGAACCACATCAGCTAGTCCTTTTCAATAATTTGTGTAATGTTCACAAGTGTACTAGCGGGCGCAGCTGGCAATCTCATAGCCTGTCTTTCTGCTGGGTGTGCTACCCATGCTCAAGAGGACAAGAGGCAATGCATCTGGCCATTTCAACTTTGTAGATGCACACCCTTTTGCCAATTGTGACTTCAAAGTTCCATTCATTTGCTCAACTAGTCCTGAGGCTTCAAGCCTGTAACTGCAATGCAATCTTTGTTCAATTTCTAATACCGTACATAATAATTTTATGAATTTGCTGTTGAAATGATTTCCTCGATCTGATTCCAGAGAAGTCAGAAAACCAAATTGAGGTATTGACATCCTTAAAAGCCGCTTTGAACCTGTCAGACTATAATTTCTACACATTGGGTAGGCTTCCATCCAATGCAAGAAGACACGCACCAAAATCAAAACATATCTCAATCCGTTGCACCCAAGCATTTCAATGAAATCAAGTTGCGTCCTATGGAAAGGGCCTCCTGATCTACCTATGTGACTCAGATTAACTTCAGAGCATTTTCTTACATTCATTTGTTGACGTTATGCATCTGCGACACACTCCTTCAGCAACTAATCTGAGTCTGTGGTTGTACCATGTTTGTCTAAATGTTCTGATCATTGCATCCCTGCCAAAGTGTGCCTGGCCATTTGTATTCCTTGCCATTGGAGACAATAAGTTGTTTCACAACACTGCTTTTTCTTCACTTGAAACCCAAACATCATGCTCATCTCTCTGAACAAAAACTGCTCTTCTCCAACTTTTTCTTTCATTTTCTGGCACTTCATCTTCCAATCTTTTGAGTTCCTCCCAAGTATCAATTGCTGTCATAAAGAAGTTTTGGCTTGTCTCATTGGTGCTGCTTGCTCAGCTCCATTCTTCATTAAAGGATGTGGCCACTTGATCAGCATAAGCATTGCCTAACGAGATGTAATCATTTGACTTTTGATGTGCTGCACATTCTACAACAACAATTTTCAAAGGTAGAGCTTGTCACCGTTTCAGATAGCCAATCCAGAAGAGGTCATAAAGCCTCTCTTGGACCATATCTGTCAGAAATCGTGGACCACACCAAATCCGTATTGGCTGGGCTGTCAGTGAAAATGGTCACTATGAGCTGTTCAGAAACACAGCATGCTCTAGTAAGAGCAACCAATTTGGCTACTTGGGCAGAAAAGACTCCTTGAAGCCATGAAGCTTCGATCACTCTTGAGACTGTGCAGACCCCGTAACCAGATCTCAGATGTCCATCATTATCTCTTAATCAGGAGTATTAACAAACATGACTTAGTCATTTTCATCACATGGGATATCTTGAATACCAGGTTTGGCTTGGTGCACAGTTCAGTCACATTGAGACAGTCATGCTCTACCTTCTCCTCACATTCAGATGATTTTTCAGCAGGATTTGGCAATAACGTAGCCACACTCAAACCAGTAAATCTTTTGATAATAACATTTTGAGAGCCTAAAATGCACTCTTCATAACACGTCAACCAGGCATTAGTCAAATACTGAGTTTTGGTTCGAGTCAAAAGAATGGGGAACAGAAACATTCTGGTGGTGACCCATGACAATGCTTTTGCACAGCATAATGTTGATGCTAGTGGCTGCCACTGACTTTAAACAGCTTGGCAGCACAGCCGCCACAGGATCAAGTGGGGCAGAAAAATAAACCGCAGGCTTGTTTGCGTCTCCATACAGGAAGTGTGTAACCATCTCTTTTGCAGCAAAACAAAGAAAAACACTTACTATAGTGTGGCTGTCCCAGAGCTGGGGAATGACATGGGTTTACTCTCAGCTTGGTAAGGCATGCATACATTTGCCATCAAAAAGCACTGGATTCGACACATCCTTGCGTGCCAGCCTCTGTAAAGGCTTGCTCAAAAGGGAAAAAATTGGAATCCTATGGCGGCAGTAGTGAGCCATTCCCAGAAACATTCTGATATCTCTTTGTGTTATTGGTGGATCCATTTGCATTATGACTGAAATTCTCTCTTAGGATACTTTTCTCGCACCTTCCTCAATGTGGTGACTTAAGTATTTCACTTCTTTCTGACAATATTCCAACTTGGCTGGGGAAAATGTATGGCCATTTTAACCCAAATGATTTAACAGAGCAATTGTATCTCTGCTACAGGCTTTGTGTGTGTTTGATGAAACCATCAAATCATCAATGTACTGCACCAAAACTGAATGAAAGGACATTTTAAGGGACTCCAAATTATTTTTCAAAACCTGATTAAAAATTGATATTGACTCTGTATACCCCTAAGGAGTATGATACCCCAAATAAGCACAGCTTCCAAATTTGAAACAGAAAAAAATGAGTGTCTTCATGCAAAGGGATTGAGAAAAATTCTTGGCAAAGGTCAATGATTGTGAAGCATTCAGCTTCACATGGGATCTGAAACAAAATCACTGCAGGATTCGTTATTACTGGACAGCAAAGAGCAACAATTTAATTAACTTTTCTCAGATCCTGGACTATGCAGTATTTTCCATTGGGCTTCAGCAATCCTAAAATAGGGGAATTACATTGTCTGGATAGGACTTCTTTTAGGACACCTTGGTCAATTACATTTTCAATCATTGGAGTTATTCCTGCAATCACATCTGGGGACATGTCATAAGGTGGTATTCTCAGATATACTGCATTTGGCTTCACTGTGATTTTAAGTGGCTCAACTCCTTTTATGAGACCTATCTCTTTTCCTGAAAAATCCCAAATGTCTGGTGCAAACGTCTCTTGTAATTCATCAGGCAAATCTTTAACTGTCATCATTGGAACAATGTAACTAGTGGGTATTCTTCCACTATTCTACAGGGCATTGCTTCTTCATCACTTGTTTGAATCCCTATTCCTTGGGGTGTGCAGCTAGTTGAGCAATTTAGCTTGCACAGACGGTCTCCACCTAGAAAACTAACAGGACTCGAATTGCAAACTACAAATTGGTGCTGGTCCTCAAAGGAACCTATTTTAAGGAGGACTGGTTCGGTAACTGGATTTGTCAATTGCCGATTCCTTACTCCTACGACCTGAACTTTTTCCTGACAAGGGCAGATTTGGCGCATCTGTAGTTCTGATAGTGGAATGTGTAGCTCCAGTGTCGACCAGGAATGAAATATTGTGTCCCATAACAGTGCCATTACCTAGGGACCATGTTGATCTACTTCTAGGGATGCTGCTAACATGCAATCTTCATCCTCCGAACTGTCACTATTATACGTTTCTGAAAAATCTTCATCACTCAAATCAATTCAGGGAAACTGTGGTACCATGTGATTTGCATTTGCTCTTTGATTCATGTTCTGCTCAGGAACAACTACTTATTGCTGTGACATCGGGACATGTGTAACCTGCATCTGCTAGGGAACTTGCATTTGCTGTACACCTTCGGAAACATTCACATTTTGAATTCAGGCTCTGTACAACTGGGGCAGTTGGCACATTTGGGACTATAATTGGTACTGCTTCACTTCTTGTTCCTGTTTCACTTCTCAGTCCTGCTTCAACTGCATGATAAGATGTGGGACGATTCATCAATAACTGATTTATAAACTCATCATCTGAATCACTCTTGTATGAAATGCTGTTTTTATTCTCATTATTTACTGACTGTTGTGTTTCTGCTGTCTATTTTTTTTCTTGTCTTCGACTTAGGGCCTCATTACAACCCTGGCGGTCCACAGACCGCCAGGATTGCGTTGGTGGTCTGACCGCCCCATTATAACCGTGGAAGTCGTGCTGAGGTCGAATCGGCAGCGCCATCAGTTTTCCTCCAAAGGAGGAACTGGTGGTCCTGGTCGGTCCTCATCGGTCCTTATCTATGATTACGACCCCCCTCTCCGCCAGCATTTACATGGCGGTAGCACTGCCATGTAAAGGCTGGCGGGGACGGGGTGCAGTTTGCCCCGGGGGGGCCCTGCACTGCCCATTCACTTGGCATGGGCAGTGCAGGGCCCCCCTGGACAGCCCCTTAGGAAAGTTCACTGTTTGCTTTGCAGACAATGAACTTTGTGACGGGTGCTGGTGCACCCTTTGCACTACAGCATTGCTGCCGGCTCTATTATGAGCCGGCGACAATGCTGCAGGGCGTTACCCGTTAGGCCAGTGGGCGGATATTGTTTCCGCCCACTGACCCAGTGGGTAATTCATAATGGGGCCTGCGGGAAGGCTGCCTCACTGGCGGCAACCTGATCATCGGGACTTTGGCAGACGTTGTAACTTAGTACCTGTTTCTTCTTTCTAACCTGAAATAGCTGGAAACATTCTCACTCCATCTAATATTTCTGCTATCCACATTTTCTGATGTGCATCTAGCTTCAGAAAACTTCTTAACTGCTTGCTGCATTCTGTTCTCAAACCTTTCAGTCATCTTCTATTGACAGGCAATACGTTTCCAAACAGTAAAGGCCTCAAATTGCGGTTTCATTTTGCAGAATACTGTTCTCAAATTATCTAAAATTCTCAAATTAAAGGTTCCATGTTGGGGGGAAAGCTAGAGAACCACCTTTCTCTTTAATTTTACACCAATGTTCTAACCAAGTACAATACTGACATCCTATAAGTTTTGTTACAATGTATCCTGGTGTACCTTCTGACGAGGCATCAATACACTCTAACTGGAATAAACACATCTCCTCTCAACGCACTCTAATGCTTTGAAAAAATAAATTTTTGCACAAATTCAATCAACAACAATGAATTTGAATCAAATCAGGAAGTAATTTCAATCCCAAAATCCTTTGTTTTCTCAGTTTCCACCAAAGGCAACACTGAGCTGTCCACCAATATGAGCATGACTTGTCACACTAACCGACCTATACCAGTGCGACACAAATGACGTCACATTTGCAATTACACAAGTCAGACTTGACCAGCAATTCTTACCCTGGTTGATATGGATGCTCCTCAAGGCCCTTGAAGATTCACCTAATACCAACCAACAACTCACACACACTCAAGGGAAACTACTGATACTGTCACGTTGACCATTGACAAATATCTCACTGCAGACAATACATCAACCAAGTGTGCCCCAAACACTTATGCAATACCATATCATACCCCCTGGGGTCATATGTCTTGCCAGACCCTTCAACATCAACATGAACCATATAGACAATTTTTGAGCCGAAGGTGCCACAATCACTTTGAGTACGACGACTCTGCAAAATACTTCACAACATCCTACTTCACTGCATCTTCAAGCAAAAAGCATCTTAAGTGCATTTCACTATTTATACTCCCGTCACACTTGTAGGCAAGACAATGGAACTCCATCAATCTCTGGAACAGACAATGAAGTAAGATGTGGGATGAGCAATTTTTGGACTGAACGAAAACATTTGGACTAAAATCACTTAATCTATAAAACATATGGTTCCCCCTCTTAAGGGACAAAACCGTCACTCTGATACCTGAAACTGTGTGCATGTTTTCGTCCTTCGAAGGAGTCAGACGCTCTCAACAGAGATCAATCGATCTTTGGACCCTGTGAAGAATGTGGTGAACCATATACAATTTTTACATCAACACCACAAGCAATTTTAATGTGGACATGGAAGGAAACCTCCAATCAAGAATCAAGTTCAACGTTTTATTTTATAACCACAAAGTTAGCATCATAAAGACAATCGGAGAACTAAATTATATAAGTAAATGATGACCATATGTTGCCCAAAATGTCTAAACAAATGTAATCAAATTAGCATTAACACAATTAGGCATTCCATGATAACCATATATGCCAAAAGAATCAGAATTTGGTGAACAGAAACATATCTCAAAACAGTCTTCATCAAAACTATCAAGTTTAAAGAAGCAGAGCATGCAAATTTAGTCCGGGAACAGGTTGATATTACAGCTAACCAAATGAGGAAATGCATGTGTGGGGGCAGGTGGACACATGCAGGCAAAATGCAAGAAGAGACAAAAATAATTTGGAAAAAAGATATAAGTCGGATTACAGCATGCAAGCTAGAAAAATAAAAATGAGTGTCAGTATGAGAAATTCTGTGCTGGAAAATAAGGACATGGTCTGGGGCATTAGCATTCAGGTGAGAGGGGTATACCTCTCTAGGGTGTAGTATTCAAGAGTTCTTCACCAGCAGAGTAGTAAGACAGTGGCAAAGTTCTCATCAGAAAATGTACAGAATCAGAAAAGCATGTCTGCACTCAGCATGAAGTAGAAGACAGGGACTGGGCTCAGCAAAGAACGAAAATGATCTGCTAGAGTATAGAACGAAAAAAGTTCCAGAAGTGATATTTTAAAACTCATACAGAATTTGGGTTGGTCAGTTTGGTGGCCTCACATCACGCAAAAGAGGCATCATCCAATCAAAAGTCAATAAAAGTACTAATTTGTAAAAAGGGGCTCCTTTCCCAGGTTTAACATGAAATCATCTCCTCTTTCTGTGTGAATCCAATTAGTTTGAAACATTTTCGTCGGATGGCAATTTTCCCACTGGTTCTCCTGCCTTTGACAATTAGATCCTCTCAGTTCTGTGGGAACATTAGCAGTTTGAAACCATGGACAGTCCTTGTTCCTATGAAATATACTTTCCAAGTAATTCTAAACTAAAAGTCTCCATAAATTAACAAAGAACTTGCAAGTTTTTCATGAGAACAAATCTTTAAAAGGAAGCTCACGTTAAAAGAAATATTTTCAATGGCTTGTCCATGACTGCAGGAAAAAAGCATTTTGCAGGGCTAGTTAAGTTAACATAAGAATTTCAAATGAATTACAGAGTGAATAATATTTTACCTAAGATAAGACTAAAGAAACGTCAAATCAATTAGTGCATGTTAATATAAATCATACATTTAAATCAATAGGCATTTGTCATTCTTGATATGAATTAGTAAATGTGGAAGAACAGTACATTTTCATTTCAATTAATATGTAACTCTAAATGAATAAACACACTTTATTTGTTCACTAAGCAAATGCCTTTTAGTGCACATGTTTAACTACAGCCTGAAATTATACTTTAGCACGGCTTTCAGTTAGTTTGCATATAACTCGATCAGGTAGGCACGTCTGCCATGCCTCGAATGAAAACAGGAGCACAATTCTGTGCGTGTCAATGCAGCATTTGCGTTAGGTATTAGCTTGTTGACAATTAATTGTCTTCTTAGCTGTCGTCGGGGGTCACTAAAAGGTTTACTAAAATTTGCGCTCCAACAACTGAAATCGTAAGTCTGGCGCCACCACAGTTTGTAACTCTTCAGGTGTACACATTCAACTTTCTATTTTTAATTGGGTCTATATTGTCTTGCAATCATCAGTAGAACTCACGTCAAGTAACACAAAATAGTTCCCTGAGTTGCTCTTTGACGGATATCTGGGTGTCACATTCTAGGAGAAGACTCTGGTCCTTACTTACAATTTGGTGGTACTAGAAAATCCTCTGATTTGTGTTTGTCCCTCTCCCCCCACCACCCCACACTGCTTTGCAGAAAGCATCAAAAATAAAATGGTTATAAAATTATTTTATTACCGTTTTATTTTTGATACTTTCTGCCAGCAAACAGAGTGCAAGGGCAGGGTGGGGCCAGTGCGTCACTGCTGCCAATGACTTGCAGCAATGAGGTGTGGCCACTTTAGTTTGAAGTGCGCATGTAGGTTTTGCCGACTACCTGGCAATGGCCAAACTGGCATGCGCAATTCAACCCTCTCAAACTAGGCTGCCTTAGGCAGCTGGGTTGGAGAGCAGGCACAGGCTTGGAGCCGGCCTGCTACAGTCTTTTGGAGCATGGAGCCAGCCCACTCCACCCAATCAAAACTATTTTTTCATGCTGCATAACAGCATGAAAACAGCACCTTGATTGGATGAGGGAGCTGACTGTGGACTTTGGGCTCGGAGGACGTGCTGCATAAGAATGGGGACGTGCTACTGAATATAGAGTAAGGTAAGTGTTTTGTATGGTATGTGTGCATGTTATGTGTGCATGTTATATGTGTAGTTTTTTGTGTGTGTGCTTTGCACCCCTCCAATTTAATTTGCTACCAACCACCACTGCTTACTTTGTGCCAGTTGTTGCAGATGGTGAGCACTGATTGCTCATTTTGGGGACCAGGACTTCTTTCATCGCCATATTCTGATCTAGTGCAAGAGATAAATAGACAGAATTGGAAGAAAGAAAGAGGAAGGACAAGACAGGAAAACAGTAGCAAATGGATAAAAACCAACTCTTGAGATAAAGAGACAGGAAGTTTAGGGTGATGGAAGAATGAGACATTAAGTGCAGACGTTGATTCCTGGTTCGAAAATTAACAGGCAATCGTAAATACTGTAACTTTGTTTTTGGCAAGCTGGTCTAATGCTTACATTTTTTAACAAATGTATTCCAAACAAGAAAACATGCAACAACCTAAATATGGTGGCTATATATTTATATATATTTGTAATAAAAATGTTAAATAGGCATATTAAAATAAAATAATTATCACATATACATTTTTAATACGGGTTGGGGTACCCCAAACTGTATGTGATCTGGGGCAGAACAAATATGTGAATGACAAGTGAAGAGGCCAATGAAGGAAGAGGGCGGACCCAAAGTGATATGTGCATGTATATCTTTTGTATGAGGTTTTTGATTATATTAGGTTGGAGAGGCAACTAAAGCAGTCTCTGGGCTAGACTTAAAAAGGTGGATACGCTGCTGATTCTTAAATTGAGTGAATTAGTTGTAATTAAGATTTAAGTGAATATTCGGCAGTATAAGCAGTACTTTTCCTTTGAAAAGCCAAAGAATACAACAATGTGGCTATTTTAATACTTCTCCTTTACGTACATATCACTTGATGGATGTTTAAAGTCACATCACCTTGCTGGATGTTCTCCCGAGGGCAGCTCAAGCACTACGTTGGAGCATGTGATGAACTGTGTGATGATGCACTTTGTCTACGACCTCTGTGTCTCCTTCCTCAGTCCTTGTTCTGCAACATTAATGCTTCATGATTGAACACAACTCGCTAACTGCTGACCTCTGTCTTCTCCATACTCGTGGAACTAATGCAGCGGCCGAATGACTGCCATACACTGCACATACTGAACTCCGAGGCGTGGTGTGAAAACAGAGGACTTTTCCAAGAAAGAAACTTGCAAGAGGCTAAAACATTTGTTAAGGTATAACACACATCAGTGCTCAAGTAGCAGTGGAATGCTTAACAGGGAGCATTTTTATTGTAGCAGGAGCATCAATGAACAATGGTGCTTGTGGTTTCTTTTAGACGGGGGTTGTGAACATATAAGTATGCGAAAACAAGGAACATCTCTGTCTTTTCTATATTTTCATTATGTATACTTAACATTCTAAGTATAATGGAGCTGATACACATTTCCGTGGCTCAGGCATTTGTTCATCAAGTGACCCATGGTTACTACCGTCTGGATTTCTAAAATCAAAACTCAGAAGTGTAGCTAGTTTGCCTTAAAAGAAAGCTCAGGTTAAAAGAAACATTTTTATCCTCTTGTTCATGACTGCAGGAAAAAAGCACTGTGCAGGCCTAGTTCAGTTAGCATGAGAATGTCAAATGCATTACAGAGTGAATACTATTTCAAGTAAAATACGTGAAATATAAAACTATTGAAACTTCAAATCAATTAGTACACATTAATATAAATCATACATTCAAATCAATAAGCTTTTGTCATTCTTAATGTACGTTAGGAAATGTGACAGATATGTACATTTTCATTTCAATTAATAGGTAACTCTAAAATAAATATACACACTTTATATGTACACTAAGCAAATGCGTTTCAATACACATGTTTAGCGATAGCCTAAAATTATACTTTAGAACGACTTTCAGTTAGTTTGCATATAACTCGATTAGGTGGGCACGATGTCTACCATGACTCTAATGAAAACAGGAGCACAATTCTGGATGGGTCAGTGCAGCTGTTGGTTTAGGTAATAGCAGGTCGACAATAAATGTTCTGCTTAGCTACATCTGAGTCACTAAAAGCTTTACTAAAATTTGTGCTCTAACACCTGAAATCGGAAGTCTGCCGCCATCACAGTGTGTATCCCTTCCGGTGTATATTTTCAACTTTCAATTATGAATCGGGTCTATGTTGTCTTCTAATCGTCACTAGAACTCAGGTCAAGTTACCTAAAATCGTTCACTGCGTTGCTGTTTGGCGGATATCTGGGTGTCACGCTCTAAGAGAAGACTCTGGTCCTTAATTACAATTTGGTGGTATTGGAAAATCCTCTGATTTGTGATTTTCCCGAGGAGAATGTGCCAACCAAATCTTCTCCATCAAGCTGTCTCTGTGCAGAAGTAAATTGCTCCAGTGCATTATCCTCCAGATTTCAAATTTCCTCCACAAACTGGTGGAATTTCAGTGCTCTCTCTACAGGCCCTACGCACTGCGTTCATCTCTTGAACATGACAGAACATTTGCAAGCCATTGGCTTTTCTTTGAAGCCAAAAACATAAGCAACTGCAATATGTACAAAAAATAGTTCTTACTTTCAGCGGCGGTTCCTCTGTGGGAGCGGAGAGCCCCCCCCCCCCCCCTATTCCCCCCCCCCATGCTGTGCAGAAAACGTCACAAATATAATGGTAACAAAATGATATTATGAGCTACCTATAGGATAGGCGGATTGACATTCTGTCCCAATTATATTAAAATTCATACAATGCTGGATAAAAACATATTTTGCACCGTATACACGCACAAGGTTTTCTTGATGTTAGATGCAATTTGCAGCCAATTTGTAATTCCTTTCCAGGCACCAGTCGCAATGTGTAGGTGAGTGAGTTGGTGGACAACTGGATGTATGATTAAGTAAGTGCATGAGCAACTGTATGGGTGACTGACTATATACATGACTGGCTGTATGGGTAAGTGATAGTGTGCAGAAGTAGCTGTATAGATAGCTGTATAGATGAGTGAATGGGTGTATGAGTGGCTGGTACATAAGTGGGTCTATGGGTGAGTGAGTGTATGAGTGGTTGTATAAGTGAGTGAGTGCATGAGTGGTTGTATGGGTGAGTGAGTGCATGAGTGACTGTATATGTGACTGACTGGATGCATGAGTGGCTGTATGGGTGAAAGATAGGTGGCTCGAGAGACTGTACACGTGAGTAAGTGGGTGTATGAGTGATTGTATGGGTGAGTGAAAGGTTGTATGAGTTTTTGTATGGATAAGAGAATGGGTGCAAGAATTGGTCTATGTGTGATTGAGTCAATGTATGAGTGATCTATAGATGATTTAATGACTATATGACTGCCGCAAGTGTCAGTTAGTGAGAGCACATTTGTGTCAATAATTGAATAAGTGAGTGAGTGAATGTATAAGTGGTGTATGGACAGTTGTGTGAGTGCTTACATGGGAGAGTGACTGGGTGTGTGTGTCAGGTACTGTATAGATTAGTGACAAGAAAACAAACCAGTGGCAACACATATGAAATAATATCTATTATTAGTAACTGAAGTACTCCTCGTCGGGAGCAACACTTCTGCCTGGGATGACAGCTGGTGGCCAACCCAACTCAGACTCAGCCCTACACCGACAGACCACACCCACAACCTAGGGAACATCCTCAACAGTCAACTGACCATGAAACATCAGGTCAACTTCTCCTGCTTCCACACCCTCAACATGCTCCGTAGAATCTACAAATAGATCCCCATCGAAACTCAGAAGACCGTCACTCAAACCCTTGTCACCAGCTGCCTTGACTACGGCAATGCCCTCTACGCCAGCTGCTCCACCCATCTACTCAGAAGACTGGAAACCATTCAGAACGCGGTAGCCAGACTTGCCCTGGACCTCCTGAGATGTGCTACCATCAACCCTGGGATGAGGAACCTCCAATGGCTCCCCATCCACAAGAGATTCCAATTCAAGATCCTTACCCTTGCCTACAAGGCCCTCAACGACCTCAAACCCTCTTACATTAACCAACATCTTAAGTTCCACCAACCTTCCAAACACCTCAGGCCCCCCTCTCTTGCCCTCGCACACATCCCCTGCATATGTCATGGCCGCTGTGGTGGCCACACCTTCTCATGCATCGCTGCAAGAACATGACCTGCCACCCCACCTCCAGACAGCCCCCTCACTGACAGACTTCAGGGAGAAGCTTAAGACGTGGCTTTTTGACTAGGCCCAGTGCCCAGATACCCCAAGGGGTGATAGCATGCGCTATACAAATGCATATTAATTGATTGATGGATGAAGACTGTCTCCATATGCTTCTCAAATAAATGTTTCTCTGCCACTACCACTATCTTCACAGATTTCATGACATATGTCTCCAAACATTGCTGAGAAAGAAGAACAACAAAAATATAAATTAGCATTCAGGTTAGAAGAGACCTGAAACAAAACAGTATACATTACTTATGCTGTAGAGGTATATGACATTTTAGTAAAACATTTTATTTTTCCTCTTTCCTGTTCTCAGTCTTTACACTAGTACATATAAACAGAGCACTGTATAATCACCATTGAACAGTGGGAATAGCAATCTTATAAATTGTAGGAAAAAAAAACATAATGCCACAGTATTTCACTAGAAATAAGTGTCAGAGTGAATTGCACTCACTACAATGTTTTAATTATTACTGTAAATTAAGCAACACTTACTAGAGTGGCTAAAAGACTGTATGTTATGTTATGTTATAAGTTTTTATGTAGCGCCTGACTGCCCAATGCTAAATGTCAAAAACATTTTGCTTATTATGGCACCTGGTACAAAAGTACTGACAGGTATAATTCACACTTGAATTTTCCAACTCATTTTGTAGACATCACCCCTGATAGGCTGAACAATGATGTTTTTAATAATGTTAATCCACATAGTGAGAAGACAATCTATTTATTTTCTTCCTATTAAGATACTCTATCCACAGTTCATTTTTAGATATCCTTTTGTTGACATTACCCCTGATAGGCTGAATAATGTTTCAAACAGTGATGATATATGTGGAGAGAAAACCATATATATTTTTATTTCCTGATATTCTTTGACAGCATTTTATTCAAACTTCATGTTTTGGCATCTTTTTCAGTCCATCACCTCGGATAGGGTGAATGACATACTAACCAGTAATGATCAATATGGAAGACTATGGGCCTCAATACGAGTTTGGCAGTCGGAGGACCGCCATGTTGGTGGTGGCAGTCAGACCGCCAACAGACTGGTGGAGAGGTCCGCCAATTTATGATTTTGGGGGTGATGCATACAGAATCCCACCAAAGCACCGATGGCACCGCCAGTGCGGTCAGACCGCTGCAGACAATTGAAGGCACCAGCAGGCTGGCAGGGACCAAATATCCGCCGGACCTATTAAGAGGTTGCACCCCGCCAGCATTTCTGCTGCGGTCGGACCACCAAGGAAACCCAGGCAGATACGAACTGTAGAAAGGGGGACACTCACCTCCCGGAAGCCATACACATCCAGAGCTGCCATGGAACTACAATTAGATATCATACCGCTGCTCTTGCTTGCGGAAAGACAACGGAATCTTCAATATGATGATAACAGCAACCGTAAGTACACACACTCACCTGTTACAGTTGTATATTGTTACATTTTGTACACTTACATAATATACCTTAGGGAGGGGGCTGCAAGGGCAACACACACACGTACCAGTACACTGAAACTCACACTCAACAACAAAGACACCCACACATACACAACACACACACTGCAGCCAGCACACACACAAACCACATGTCAAGAACACACACTTATGCACGGCAATACAGCCCAGGCCCAGTCTCACACCATCCCGTGCAAAATACCAACACATCACAACAACACCACAACCGCACCATCACAAACACATTATCAAGCACTCACAACCGACACTGGACAGGGACTCATCACACATACAACACAATTTAAACCAACAAGGAATGCACAAACACATTTACACAATCATATAACTTAGCAATCGACACATACATCACACACACAGCACATCATACCCATCATACCATGCACAATACACGCACACTCACACAGTCATAGCACACAAAGCCACATATCACAACAACAAACACATGTCAACACAAACACCACACAATACGTCACAACAACATGTCTGCAACAAACACTTCCCCATCACACAACACACACCCAAACCCTGGGGAACAAAAGCATTGCACACACCCTCACATACAGCCCAAACAATACAGGAAGCACAAGCACGACACACACAAATACTAGCACACAAACCACTGTCGGGCAAGAACAACACAGACCTAGGAAAGGAAAAGCCAGACAAAGATGTAACTTGAAAACCAACAACATGTTGGTCTGTATATATTTGTGGCATAAGAAATATAAAAGTTCAAAGCCAAGGGTCAGCCCAATATAAATGTTTTTGGTGCCCCAAAAGCACTAGATGGTGCCCCAACTTGACTACTGACTGCTATGTAACCTCCACAGGTAGGGGCATCAATGGGGCAGGCAGGCACCTCAGGGATGACCTGGAGTTTTTTTTTGGCTCTGGCTGGGGGAGGGGGTTAGTTCAGACTTGTGGGAGGGTTGGGTCTTCTGGGGATGGGTCGACTTCTTGGCGGAGGAGGGGCATGAGGACTGGCCGGGGTTAGGGGAGGCCTTGGAGGTTGGAGGAATGGCCTTGGGGAGGGAAACTGATCATCTCGGGGTGTCAGGGGGGAAGAGTAAGGAAAAGGTCAAACTCTGAGAGGAAATGTTTCTTAGACACATGGGGACGGTCATAACAAAAAGGTTTGGGTGTGGAGGGAGAAGGAGTTGTATGAGGTGTTATTGTGGATGTGACGGTTGCAGGTTTGGTGGAGGTATGCTTGTTGGTGGTGGGTGTCTGTTGGGTGAGGGTTTATGTGTGTTGGGCTGTGGAGGGTGGAGGTGCTGGGGGATGCCGTGGTGGGTGGGTGGCTGTCTATTGGGATGGTGACTACAGGAATGGTTGATGTGCTTCACTTAGGCATGTCAGTGGTTGTGGTGTCTGTGGGTGTGGTGACTGAGGTGGATATCTGGGGTCTGCTGAGGTGTGGTGTGGTGGCTGGATCAATGAATGTTGGTGTGGTGTCTTCAGATGTGTCAGGTGTTGTGGCCGTGATGCTGGGGGTGGTGGTGTCAGGGCAAGTTGTCTCTGTTGCTGTGTGTGCAAGTGTATGTTGCTTGTGTGTATGTCAGTGGTTTGTCTTGTGGTGCTTTGGTTTATAAGCGCTACACTTGGATGTTGAGGTAGATGCATTCCTGTCTGTTTGTGTGCATTGGCTGGGTCGGGGAAGGGGGGATTGGGATTGGGAAGAGGAAGGTGGAGGGGGAAAGTAGACAAAGGGTGACTGGCTGCCATCAGGGTGAAGGCAAGAGCCTGAAATGAATGCTGTAGGCCATCCAGTGCATTGTGAATGCCCTCCAGGAATGCATTACTCTGTTGTATCTGAGTTGCCAGTCCTTGGATGGCATTCACAATGGTCGACTGACCCACAGAGATCGACTTGATGAGGTCAATAGCCTCCTCACTGAGGGCAGGAGGGCTAACAGGGGCTGGGGCAGAGGTGCCTTGGGCAAAGGAGATGCCCACCCTCTTGGGTGAGCGGACACAGCCTACTGGGTGGGGCGCTACAGTGAGGGCAGTGATAGAAAGAGGGGTGGCAGACAAAGATGATGCTGGGGTGTTCCCAGATGGGTCTGCCATCGCCAGGGAGTGTCCACTGGAGGAGGATTCAAAAGATGATGAACTGGATCCTGTCTCTCCCTGTGGCACTCCCCTCGCCCTCCAGGCAACTGTGTCCCTCGGTGTTGGTGTTCTCATGACTGGATGTCCCGTGGCCAGTAGCTTCCCCACTCGGCTGTGCCCAGTCTCCTTCGCCTGCCGATGCTGGGAAACACAGTGAGGTAGGGTCATCATGTCTTGGCCACATGATACTGGGTCCCTATCCACAGCAACATAGTCAACCAACAACCAAGCTATGGGAAATAGATGTAACATAGATTTCCACATATCACACACACAAACTAAGCACATACTACCTAATTGGCCTGATGTCATGTACCAGGCAAGGAAACATATAGCATAGTAAACACAAGACAGCATGTTACACACAAGCCATACCCACTTCATGTCACTGAGCTCACAACCTTCACAATGGAAATTTGCAAACATGCAACAATTCTTAGTGGCATAATCAAATGTTAGAAGATGAAAGAGTCAGAACACGTCACCTACACTTGTACCAATAGTGATGTAGGAAAGGATTATACATACTTTGTGGACCAAACTATCTAAGTCATTGTCCTCCTGAAAACAAAGTATAGCACTCATAGTAGGGTCAAATAAGCTCAGAGCAGTTACTCATTCAGGTTAATGGACACCTGTCATGTGCATGAAGGTGACATAACAGTTTAACGTATCATAAAATTAATCCATCAATAGCTCAACGACTGAGTGGCAACATCACTGTCCACACATCAGTCATGATTAGCCTTCCATCTGTCTGGGAAACAAATCAGAGAGACAAGCCACATCTGAGGCTACCATGACTGGTACACCCACCATGATGCCAGCCAAATGCCTGAATACACATACCATACCACTCACATGTGTATGTGGACTACCACACCTGCACCACATTGGTGTCTGTGCAAACAATAGGTTTCCATATGACAAGGACTCAAACATAATCAATAATGCAACAGGAAGTATGTTCATAACTCATCACAATGTGGATTCATGACATAGCCTTTCATTGTACACATCATGTTGGCAAAAACCAGTTTAGATTGTAAATGTGTTTAATATGTCTTGGCCTATTCATCATTCCTATAATGCTATGGCTAAGTAAATAGCTGTGTAGCCACTTCACACCTAAAGAACATTAACATGGTACTAACATTCATATCCCTAACACCAATGTATGTCATCCAATAGGAGTCTAGCAATACCTCCCCGGTTACCAACATGTAGGATGTCCACTCAGATGACATATTACAGAAGCCTATGCACATCCCCCACTTACCAAGGGGGTTCACCTTGTAACAGGTCTGAATAATTTTTGCTAGTATGGCATGTGAAATGTCAGATGGACATCACAGCCTCACAGGATGCTGTCACTCATCAGAAACCTTTTGAAATGTAGGAAAGACTTTAAATTGTCAGACTCTATGTTGCACGTAGACATAGATCAAGAAACATTGAAATGGACAGAGGGCAAAGACCTGGACACCTTACCATCATGATATTGGGAGTATTGACCTGTAGGTGGGAAGGAACAACCACCAGAGTAGGAAATGCTGTATAATGGTACACATCTGCCACTGTCACATGTGCATCATCATATGCTTCTGTACAGAGGGGACAACATAGGAGAGTAATATGTCCCTATACAATGTAGAATATGCACACCTGTGTACCAATTTAGGGGACTGGACATCAATGTGTTCCTTGGAAATCTTTGACCCTTTGCACTTACCACCTTGTCACAGCTTAGAAAGTTTCACACCATACACTATCCTGGTAAAGATATGAAAATGTGTCAAGTCTGTACTTACCCTCTTGTGGCTGCTGTGCTGCCCTGAAACTTCCATTTAACTCCGGGTAGACCACTGCCAATATGTGGGCCATTGGGGGGGGGGGTTAGGTCCGATGGGCACCCCGTCCTCCTTGGAGGACATCCCCAGATGGGCCTCTACGGTCTTCCGGGCCCAGCATCTCAGATCCTCCCACTGCTTCCTACAGTGGGTGCTCTGCCAGCTGTGGACCTCCAGGTTCTGCACTTTCTTGGCGATGGCATGCCAGATCCCCTTTTTCTGATGGGCATTGACCTACATGGATGACACAGACAAGAACAGTATGTCATGTCCACATTCGCAATATCAAAACAAGCAGGGAGAAAATACAGGTTAGTGCAACTAGCCATACACACACTGCCTACAACATCCGCTTCAATGAGGGATGACCTTCTGCAGTCAGGTCATGTGTGCTGTTGAGACAGGTATACAACATGCATATCCAGCACCAGGTTTCAGCAATTAAACATGTGACCAGACTACAAGCATATCTCAAAAGATGGAGTGTCTTCCCAAATATTTTTCACACCACCTTCAATGATCATGTATTACAGTCTGCAGTTGGGTCAGGGTACATACATCACACACTCTCTACTATGTCTCAGCACTCAAAATCTATCTGTACAAATATGCATATGCCCATCAACCCATACATTATACCACAGTCCTTCATACCACCACATTTCCTGGCCGTCATCACACACTTAACCCGTAAAACATTGCAATAGCATTGCAATTATCTGCTCCTCTGGTGCACCATAGAGCTGTCCATACATGGATAGGACCTCCTCCACAAGCTTTTCAAGCTCCTTGGGGGAGAAGGCAGGGGCCCTATCACCTGTAGGATGTGGCATGATTGCTCCCAGAGGTAATACAGAGCAGCTCAGGTTGTGGAGGTCTTGCTGGCAGCAGTGTCAGGAGTCAAGTGAGACAAGAAGTTTGAGGTGGCGGTCACATCCGCAACGTAAAAGACCGTCACTGCCAGAGGACATCACCATTTGCCCAAAACCGCCAAAGGCAGCAATGTGTTCCAATGTCAATGTCCACCGTGGTTCTATCTGCCTAACGCCATGCCGACTTCTGCTGGTGGACTTAGGTCACTTCCTAATGTCCAGTACAGTAGGTCAGGCAGCTGCCATTTTAAGGCTCACATATGAAGGAAAAATTAGTTTAAAGTTGCGTCACAAGCTGTGAAGCATATCAACAACATTGTATTCACTGCTGACTTTGAGCAAACATGTAGAAATGTGTATGAATTATGAACAGGATGTTAAATTGATGTGTTGTAAGTAATGTAAACGTAGTAGCATAGTCAGCAGAGCAATGGCAATCTGATATATAGCATATCTGTTGCATATATGTGCAACATGTTAAGGATGTTAATGTCACATAGCCTGTCAGAGACATGCTTTTCCATTTCTGAAATATGATAGAGAAAAGGGTAAGTGAATGGAGTAAGAAGCCAATATTTGCTAGGTCTTTTCAGTCTACAGCTTTTCAAGAGTTTAATGTGGCATTTCATAGCATTATCTGTGACATAGGTATTATCATACTTAAAATGTACAGAATGGGTTATAGACATACATTCTTGTTTTCTCCCACATAGTTACCCTGGCATGAGAAGAGTGAGAGAACCTCCATTGTACCTTCCACTAGTAGATCTGCAGACCATGGAGGAGTGACATGTGATGCAGATCTACTGCCTGGATAGGCATACAATCATGTATCTCTGTCATCAGTTGGAGCCAGATCTGATGTCTGCCATTCGTAATCCTCCTAGCATACCACCCAGTGTACAAGTTATGTCAGTGCTGCACTTCCTGGCCACAGGCCTCTTTCAACAAACAGTGGCCCTAACTGCAGGGATGTCTCAACCTATGTTCAGTCAGGTCTTGAAAGCTGTACTGTCTGCATTGTTGAAACACCTGGACAGCTACATCAGATTTCCACAACGTGAAGATTTGTCCATTGTAAAGGCTGATTTTTATGCTTTGAGACACATTCCACATGTGGTTGGTGCTATAGATGGCACCCATGTAGCCTTGGTTCCCACAAATACCAACAAATAGGTGGATAGGAACAGGAAAAACTACCACTCCATTAATGTCCAAGTGGTCTGTTTTTTCTGACCTCTACATTTCACAAGTTTGTGCACGGTACACGGGGTCAGTCCATGATTCCTTCATCATGTGGAACAGCAATATCCCACTGCTGATGACACGGCAAAACACAGAGAGGGCCTGGCTGGTTGGTAAGTCACATATGTCATGTGTGTCTGTCACTTTTATCTGCTAACAAATGTGTGGAAGTCCATCACTTATGTTTGCCTTTCTATACTCTTCTTTACATGGGACTCTGGTTACCCAAGCTGTCCCTGGCTGTTGACACCAGAAAGTTACCCAACCATGCCAGGGGCAGTCCTCTTCAATGAGACCCACGGAAGGACAAGGCGTGTCGTGGAGTGGAATTTTGGGCTCCTGAAGGCAAGATTCCCTAGCATTGACAAGTCTGGTGGAGCCCTCCTCCACTCACCCACCAAAGCAAGACAAATCATTGTTGCCTGCTGCATGCTCCACAACCTCGCCCTGAGACGTCAAATACCATTTATACCAGATGAGGGGGAGCCAGCAGTTCCAGCGTGTGAGAATGCAGATTTGCAAAGTGAGGATGAGTATGATGAGGAAGAAGCTGGAGACATCACAGTAGATCATTAGGTATGTGATGTTATGTTATTTAGGTAACTCAGTGGGGTATTGATGGGGTTAGGGATGCTTGATAAGGGTCTTTTTATGACGAACACACATGTCATAAGTAGCTTCAAAACCCATGACTCTGATGTGCATGCAGATTATTACATGGAGTGGTGTGAAGCTTTTTGATCACCATAGTCTGATTTTCTCACAATGCACACTCTGTCTTATCATTGTATATAGAAATTGGCTGTATAATGTAATTGTTTCAATGCAGCCTATACCTTATGTTTGACATTTATGATTTGCAGATTACTTCACAAGGTCATCCTCGTTTGGCAATATCAGACAGTGTCACAGAGTGGTGGTATTTGCAGACTGACAAGTGAAGTGAACACGGATGAACCAGGTACTGCCAGGCATGAGATTTGTGGTGTGTGAGTTATATGCCCAGATTGTCAGGACAGTGGTATGGTAGTGCCAAATTCCGCTAAATAGACCTGTTTGGCAATTGAGGCTTGTTCATTGGTGCCAGATGTGTTCACATTTGTCTCCCACACATGTCATCCTGTGTTTATCCATACCCTCACCCATCAGAATGATTTGTATTGGTAATAAGTAACCTGTATGTAGTTGTCACTGTGTTTCCTCACTGCAGGCCACTGTGCACGAGTATCAGGACTGACATAGGTGAGTGGCATGCCTACTGGTACCAGACCATGGTAAGTGGAAGGTTCCATGACTGGGGCATTTGTACTGACCTCTGTCTGTATCATGGGTTATGGTTATTTGGGAGCTAAGGTTTGGGTATGTGATGAAGCTTTAGCAGATGATACATTGAAACAATATGTTTTCCTATTTGGATAATTAAAAACTGACATGTACGTCACTTCAGTAATCTGTGGGCTGGTAATGATTGACACCTATGCTGAAACACTGAATTGAGCTGCAGTACTTCACTGTGTGATTATTGGCATTCTCCAGACCTATATGCGGGATAGTTCAATCAAAGTGATTTGAGTTATGTCTAACATTATTATTCATTGCAAATTCTACCATGATGGAACGTTACAAATGTATTACATTTGTGAGAATTTTTTTTTTCTGCAAGAGGTGTTATAGATGACAGTTAAACCTGGTTGATATATGACTCTCACACATTATCTGTGGTTAAGTGTTATTTATTGAGAAGAGCACAGCAAAAATAGCGATTTTGATCAGTTATGACACAAAGGAAAAAGTGAAGGGCTTTGTCATGGTGGATGAAATCATCAGGGTAGCAGTTACAGCATTGGGAGACACAAGTCCAGTGTCCTTGTCCCATAGGAAAATGAAAATAGGTTTCAGAAAAGTCAACAGGGTGTATCTGTGCCACACAAGGGGAGCCAATCAGTAGAGGTTCACTTCCTGGCAGTGGTTTTTATCTTGGCATCTGCTCCTCCTTGATGTTTAGGGGGATGTCCACGTTTGCGGGGAGTTCTTCAGCTACAGAGGTAGGGGTGTATGAGGCATGTCCTTCCCTTGTCAGGGCCTCCCTTCCACTAGTAGCCACAGATGTAGAAGGGCCTGGTGTCTCATTGCTAGTGAAAGGGGCCAGCTGGTGTGAACAAAACTGACTCAGTGTGGTATTCATGTGTTTCAGCACCCCTGCAATGGAAGTCAAGTGGGCATTTTGGGCCTGCCACTGCTGCATTATTTCCTGGTGGTTGTCCCTCTGCAGCTGCTTTATCTCCCCATCATGGTAAGTACATGGCCCATCACACCTTAGGATTGTTGGTAAGCGCCCAAGACTTGGGAGATGGTGTCCTGGCCAGTATCCCTAGGAGCCTCCATCCTCTGGACCACGCCATCCCTCCCAAGCACCCTACCCCCATGTGCCTGTGTTCCTGGCACAGTTTGGCCACTCTCACTGGTTCCAGGTCTATCATTGTCTAGGTTTACAATAGGAGACTCAGGTACCTGTACTGGGGGGTACAAGATGGTAGACACTGTCCCTGGATCACAGGTTTGGGGGTGAATGGTTGCCTGTGATGTTGTAGCAACAGGGCTGGGAGGAGTCGATGTGGGCAGGGTGAGACTCACAGTTGTTGACTGACCAGGTGTTCCAGATGGACCAGCTTCATCCTACATGAGCGCACATCCAGGAGTGTCTTCCTCACTGAGGGCTTCATCAAGAGTGGTACTGGGAGTCTCTGTTGGCCTTTCTATGGTGACATTGGCTAGGTTACCTGCAGGAGAAGTGGAACACACAGTTACACAAGTAAAGCAACAAGTGATATTAAAGTTTAAGCACAAGACATGCTATTTGACGTCCACGCAAAGCCTTTACTTGACTCCTGATATGACAATGGCACCTGCTTCCAAATCTGGGTTAGGGCTACATGGGACACAGAGATTTCCAATTCCATACACCTTGGTACAGGATGTTGAGTATCTTGGTGCTTCGATGACAGTTCATTGACTCATCTCTTGTCTGATTGATGACTTGACATTTTAAAGTTATCTCCAAGTTAGGTGTATAGCATCATTGAGTCAACTAAAAGCTGCACAAAGTACTATGGTAACAGTGCTGGCCAACAGTATAGGTGTAACCATCATACATAACCCTCTGTATGGGTGTACTCTAAGTACATCCAGCTTCCTATATTGGTGTCCCCCCAGGTGAGTACATGGCATTGTTTGAATGATGATTTAAAGGACAGTTTAGTAGGGGACACAGCTGTAGCTGTGTGTTGCTTGTAATACTACTGGCAGATGGGCATGGCACTGATGTCATTGCCATCGATTGTACAATAGTGGAGAAGTCAGGTGGGTTGAAATGATTGTTAGTTTCACATGCAAGGCTATTTAACTTGTAGTACAATGTTCTGGTTTTGTTAATGTTAGAACAGTGCATGCTGGGAGCTTTAGTGCTGTCAGTCCATTTACTACCCATGCCATACACAGACAGTGTGCCCCCAGGTGAGTTTAGTTGACAGGTGGTATACCAGAGAGGGGTATTTGGACATTTGGACACAGGGGTGGTGAGCGGGTTGGCTGTAAAGGTGGCCAAAGGGGATCAGCGAGCATGCAGGACATAGCAGTTTGGTGACAGTTGTATTGTGACTTAACCAACTCCAATCCCCCAGCTATTCCTGTCAAACCCTCAGGATACAGGATTTCCAAGACCTTCTCCTCTCGTCATGTGAAAGTTAGGGGAGGAGGTGGGGGCCCACCACCAGTCTTGAAGACCGCCATCTGGTGCTTGGTGGCCATGGAACATACCATTCCCCTGAGGTCATACCACCTTTTCCTGAGGTCCTCCCTTGTGCATGGTTAGCTGCCTACAGAATTTGTCCTGTCAACTATTCTTTTCCACATCTCCATGTTCCTGGCAATAGATGTTTGCTGGACTTGTTTTCCAAGTAGGTGTGGCTCTACTCTGATGATTCGCCCACCATGACCCTCAATTCATCATCCGTGAAACGGGGATGTTTTTGTGGGGACATGGTGATGGCGGACGAGACGGTGAGGAAGAATAAAATAATAAAAGACAAAATTGGTGATGAGGTGTGGGTGCTATGATGTTAGTTGTTGACCGGTGCTGTTGAATGTGTGGGGTACTAATGTATGTGTTGGGTGTTTTGCGCAGGTGTGGGATGAGTACTGTGTGAAGGGTGTAAGGGTGCCTATTCTATGGCAGTTATTTTTTTGAGCGGCCTCTATCTAGCAGTGTATAGCGTTCTGGTTGCAAAGGATTGTTGGGTGTGAAGGGGTGTGTTTTATAGTGCAGTGTGTAGGTGTGTTGAATGTGTGGAATCTGAGGTTTTTTGGGGGGCTGGCAGTGCTGTTGGTGGCACTGACTTTTCCCTCCCTCCAGTGTCCTGGCAGAATTGGATTTTTGGCTGGATTTTGGTAGACTTTGCTGAGTGAGTTGTAATATGGCGATCAGATTACTGCCAACATGGCGGTCTTTTCGCGGCCGCCACTGCAGCGGTCTTACCATCAGACCGTCAAACTCGTAATGAGGCCCTATAGGTTATATTTTTTCCACAAATCCTTTTTAGAACTTTGGCTGAAGAAACAGGTAAGAATTAGGAGATTAGATAGGTTGTTTTTGTTTGAATTGCAGACAGCTGTCATTGCACTCTGTCCATCCAGTTTGAGACTTTAAATATACAGTAGAATGTCCAGATGTAATGTTATGGCCTTTATGGAAGATGATAGCTGTAGGAGGCGGCTCTCTACATAGTGTATGAAAATGAGATGCACTGTGCAAAGAGTCCAAGCAACCTCACTTTGGTGTCCAGAGGAAAAAGCAGACCACCTACTGCTCTGTTTTTGTGGTAGTGTCAGCGAACAGTTAGGCTTATCTTGGAGACATGCTAAGCAATTGTTGTACTTACAATATCAGTAAATGTGAACACACAATCTGAGGAATATCTTGAGACCAATTTACAAAAATACTTCAGATTTTTTCAAAGTTTTTAAGACCACTACCATCAATTTTCAGTAAGTACTTTTTTAGTTATGATGTTTCAAAGTTTAGAAAATGTTTTGTTTTTGTGTGTAATTAAGTACCAGAGGAATGAATGGGAAAATCTTTAAAGATGCATATAAAATCAGGCAATGTTTCCACAAGTGTCACCTTCTATTTTTAGGTCGAGGTTGTTGAGATGTCCTGTGGTCCAGCGCAAGAAGTTCGGGCAGTTCTCAGTTCAAGCGGGAACAGCAGCTGAAGTCTTGGACCTGGTGCACAATGGAGAGGAAGACCACTTGGAAAACACTGGACAGATGGACTTAAAGGTAAGTCCAGTGGGTCCCCTTGGAATGTGAAGGTCTCAAGAGGTTAGGAACCCTAGAGCACAGCTGGTTTGTTGATGCAGGGGCCATGGAGGCTCGGTGCAGTGCAGATAGGTTAGCCAGGAATTGTGAATCTTGGAATCCTTGGAGCAAGGAGTAGGTCACTTGGAGGGTTGATTGCAGGTCAGCAGGGGCACTCTGGAGGGAGGTTCGAGAGTGTCCTGAAGTCCCTTGACTGAAGCTTGCTTCTGGGCTTTTGGGTGTCCAGAGTGGACTTTGCTTCTGCTGCTCTGGGGTTTTGTAGAGTCCTTCAAGTTTCCAGGTGACACGTCCGTGGCAATTGTCTAGTCCTTGGAGCAGTTGGCAGAGTTTGGCGCCTTTTTCTTTGTGCAGCAGGGCTGCAGTTTTCATGACTTGGGTCTTCTTTGTTCCTGGTATTCTTGTGTCTGTCAAATCTGATCCATTGGTCTAGAGAAGCCCACTAAATTTTGCATTTAGGGGGTGTTAGCGAGAGTACCTGGCAGTGGCCAATGGGCCAACTACCTTAAGGTGGCTACACTCACTAAGGGACCACTTCCTTTGGGAAGGGGTCACATCCCTAACCCTGATTGGCTATTTTCCTGCCATCCAAGAGAGAGGAGAATTAAATGGAGTTGTCATCTCGCCTGCTACACCTGAGGGTTTGTGCAAGCTTGGGATGGCCACACCTCCTGTCCTTGCTAGTTTTCCTGCCAGTTTTCCCACCCAAGGTGGAGGTAAAACTGTTGGACGGCCATATGCTGCGAGCAGCAGAGGCGGAGGTCAGATTTCAAAGGCGATCAAGCCTTTGAAGCTGACCCATGGTGCAGGGTGTCTGTCTGGGGGAGAAGGTAAAACGCCTCCACCTAGGAAAGGCTTTGTGTTCTGGCTCCTGAGAGCAAAAGGCTCTCACGTCTGGAGTCCAGACGTGTCTGGTGGTGACAGACTGGATAAGACCAGTCAGCAACCATGCCAGGGCTGTTTTTGCAGGGGGCACTTCTAAGGTGCCATCTGGATACATTTTATAATAAATCCAACACTGGCATCAGTGTGGGTTTATTATTCTGTTACCAAACAACCCAGGGTTCAGAGAGGCCATCATGTAGCTGGGGAACTCATAATGACCAGTGCCCAGCACATGCATTTGCTATGGCTCCCCTGTACACTTACTATGGCCTTCGTTATGAGATTGGCAGCAAATGCCGCCTACCGCCACGGCGACGGCCACCAACATACCATCGCCATGGCTACCAGCCGCCAACCGCATTATTACCATAGGCAGAATTCGCCAGAAGGCTGGAGGAATTCCGTCGACAGTCGTGGCGGCTGATGGCGGTAAGGTGGTGCTGCTGCCAGCAGCAGCGCCACACCAGCAAAACACTGCCTACCGTATCATGTTCCATGATGCGGCCTGGCGGTGTAATGCTGGCGGATGCTGCTGCTGGCAGCAGCGCCGCATCCCGTCTCCTGCCGGAGGACCCCCTACAAGCAGGTAAGTTGGGTTCTCTGACAGGAGAGGGGGGTGGGGGGTGTTGTGTGTGTGTGTGTGTGGGGGGTGTGTGTGTCTGTTTTTGTATGCGCGCATGTGGATGTGAGTCACGTGGAATGCATGTGTGAATGAATGTGAGTGTAGTGTATGTTGTGTGTTGTGAATGCGTGTGATGCGTGTGTGCTACAATGTATGTTAGTGTGTGTTGCGGGGTGTGGGTATGTATGTGTGCATGCGTGGGTGGATGTGGGTATGCATGTGTGTATGAGTGTGTATGTGTGCACATGTGGGTGTGTGGATGTCGAGGGGGTCAGGAGAGGAAGGGGGAGGGTGTGGGAGGGGTCTGGGGAGGGGAGCGGGGGTGACGCCTATCAGTGTCAGGGAAGGAATTCCCAGGCACTGATAGTGTCTAGCGCCATTGATTTTGTGGCAGTAAATTTGCTACGAAAACCAGGGCGGTAGGCGGGGTCATGATCCCGCAGATTGGACAGTGACGGCTGCCTGGCTGGAGACTGAAGTCTCGAGTCCGGTGGCTGTTACCGCCTGTCATGCTATTAATTGTGATTGACCAATGACTTTGTGTTTCACCACTGTGCATATTAGTTGCTCAATGTACATCAGGAGCACATTACATTCTGTATTCAGTTTAGCTGCCTATTGGCTTCATTCTAACTGCCGCCCGCCAGAGTTCCCCCCTCCAGAATACCGCACCACGGTCAGAAGACCGCTGCGGTTATTCTGTGTTTCCCGCTGGGCTGGCGGGCGACCGCCAGGAGGCCGCCCGCCAGCCCAGCGGGAAACCCCTTCCCACGAGGAAGCCGGCTCTGAATGGATCCGGCGGAGTGGGAAGGTGCGACGGGTGCAGATGCACCCGTTGCGAATTTCAGTGTCTGCTGCGCAGACACTGAAATTCTTTGTGGGGCCCTCTTACGGGGGCCCCTGCAGTGCCCATGCCATTGGCATGGGCACTGCAGGGGCCCCCAGGGGCCCCACGACACCCCATACCGCCATCCTGTTCCTGGCGGGCGAACCGCCAGGAACAGGATGGCGGTATGGGGTGTCTGAATCCCCATGGCGGCGCAGCTTGCCACGAGGAAGCCGGCTCTGAATGGATCCGGCGCAGTGGGAAGGTGCGACGGGTGCAGATGCACCCGTCGCGAATTTCAGTGTCTGCTGAGCAGACACTGAAATTCTTTGTGGGGCCCTCTTACGGGGGCCCCTGCAGTGCCCATGCCATTGGCATGGGCACTGCAGGGGCCCCCAGGGGCCCCACGACACCCCATACCGCCATCCTGTTCCTGGCGGGCGAACCGCCAGGAACAGGATGGCGGTATGGGGTGTCTGAATCCCCATGGCGGCGCAGCAAGCTGCGCCGCCATGGAGGATTCAGCAGGGCAGCGGAAAACCGGCGGGAGACCGCCGGTTTTCCTGTTCTGACCGCGGCCAAACCGCCACGGTCAGAATGCCCTGCGGGACACCGCCAGCCTGTTGGCGGTGCTCCCGCCGACCCTGGCCCCGGCGGTCAGAATGACCCCCTACATTTGGTATTTAGGCTAGCTGCCTATTGGCTTTAACATGGCATTGGACATTACATTCTGTATTCAGTTTAGCTGCCTATTGGCTTTAACATGGCATTAGACATTACATTTGGTATGTAGGTTAGCTGCCTATTGGCTTTAACATGGCATCAGACATTACATTTGGTGTTTAGGTTAGCTGCCTATTGGCTTTAACATGGAGTTAGACATTGCAGTTGAGACATTGCAGATGAGCTGTGTTTTTCCAAGCTGTGTTTTTCCACATGGTTATCAAGCTGTGTTTTTCGTATTGAATTCACACCAAACCCTAGCTGATAAGAGAGCATAGATTTTGTGTTTACCTCTCAATCCAGCCTGGGAATGAGTGAGGTTTGGAGACTTGGCCACTCTCCAAACTTATTTGGTTCCCACACTGAGCCAGCATTTTTGTTTTTAACGGTGGCCCTGGGTGGCAGCAAGGAGAGATCTTTCAGGACTTCAGTCAGGAGTGAACATCAGCTGCCTGTCTCCCGTTTGGGTGGAAAGTCTGTTTCTCGCAGTTGAACCAGAGTCATCAACTTGAAGATAGGGGAAAGATGACAAGCAGTGATAGGCCCTACGGTGATGCAATTTTGACTTTTATGCTTTACTTTGAAGTTATGCTATAATATAATCACATGTATTTGCTGTGTACATTGCAATTGAGAAGTACTTTGATATATTTTGCTTTCATTGCTGTGACTACTTTTAAACGTGTGCTTCCAACCTACTAATCTCGCCTTTCAGGAACCTTGTGGTGAAGTAATAATAATAAATGTCTTCTTTAAACTAAGAAGTGCATTCCAGAGAAGTTTTGTCAGCTCGGTCATAAGATAAGAGAAGGAAAGCAAAACACCGCCCTGGTGGACGGAGTGGTACATTGGCGGTTTGGTTTGAGCCAAACCACCAATGTCATAATTTGGGGAAAGGTACGCCAGCCTGTTGGCAGTACCTTTCCCCAAAATACTGCCGTCCGCCAGGGTCGTAATGATCCCCTATGTCTTAAGTTTTAGCAAAGACACAGTAGGGGAATACTTTCTCATAGACACATATGCCCTCACACGCATTACAGTGCACCCTGTCTTGGGGCTGTAAGGCCTGCCCAAGGAGTGACCTCCCTATATTGCATGCAGTGTTAATGGGCATGGCACTCTGCAGAGTGTCATGTTGAGTTTGCAACATTTGATTCACCTTGTCATGCCCTTGCAATGGCAGTCTGCATGAGTCTGGCGTGGGGCCTCTCAGAGTGCATAATTGGTGTTGCAGCTCTGAGGGGCCCTCTGCAGTACCCATGCCTTAGGTACCAGGGGTACCATTTACTAGGAGCTTACAAAGGTTGCCGAAGTGCCAAACATAGGGGGTTATTCTAACTTTGGAGGAGGTGTTAATCCGTTCCAAAAGTGACGGAAAAGTGACGGATTTACCACCAGCCGTATTATGAGTCCATTATATCCTATGGAACTCGTAATACGGCTGGTGGTATATCCGTCACTTTACCGTCACTTTTGGGACGGATTAACACTGCTCCAAAGTTAGAATAACCCCCATAGTCTGGTTTTGGGGAAATATAACTGGCCCTGGGAACTGTTTAGCAGGAGTCCAGGGCACTTACACTTTGATACCACATCATTTCCCAGGCAAAATGTGGAGGGTTGCCATGACAAAAAAGGCCCTGTCTCACAATAGCCAAAGTACAGTATTGATGTCTGTCCAGATTTAAAGTTTGTAATCTGGGTGTCCAATTTTGTTCCATCTGCTCTGCATCATTGAAACATTGCTATAATGTATTTACCACTCCTGTGTATAAGCAATGTAGAAAATACATTTGACTTACAGTTCATATTTTGGTCACTCTTTTTTGTTAGTTTATCAAAAGGCACACTTTTAGAAGCCGGCAGAGTAACGTACAGAAATTGCTCAGATTGGATTTCCATAGTAGATGAGAAAGAGCAATTTTCACACTCATGGTTCCATGAATAACAGTCCAAATATGTCATCAGTATTTAAATCTTCTTCTTTTAAAACCCAAAGGAACACCATAATAAATTCATGTGCATCTTGTTGAGTGTTTAGAGTAAATACTATAGATCCACTATATTTGTCTACCAGTTCTCGAATACCTGAAGCAGAATGTATTACACTTCTGTTACAAGATAAGCGTTGAAAGCAATGATACAGTGCTGTGCACAATGTGTTCTGTGGTTTCTTTTGAATTGCATTTAAAACATGTGGTAGGTAGAAGAAAACATTGAGAACAGCATTAGCATAGCAGTTTACACCATTAGAGTTATCCAACTGGTAAACTACAATATCTCCATCATTTTCTAATTTTATTTTCTTGACACCTTTATATTTAGCCTTGCTTGCTGTTTTTTCCGTAATTTTCTGTGATTATGTTGTCAGTTTCCGCTTAATACATAGTACCCTTTTTTCACAAACATGATTCTGTCCTAAATGAGGAGCATATTTACTTCTTAATCTGTTGTACTCTCTCACACAATTTGCATCTGCACTAAGCTTCTGCTCATCAAAATCAACAAGAAACAAACCAGGCAATGTTTGAACTCGTGATAATGCTACATAGGACATTCCTTCTTTAAATACCATACTTCCAATATTACTAAATGCAACATGAACACTTAAAGCTTGAGACTTGTGGATAGTTACAGCACAGACAAGACAGACTGTGAACTGTTTTTGCCGGACATATAAGTCTTTTACAAACAAAAAGCATACATCATTTCGTCTAATTTGCTTAACACCATCAACCTGATCAAACTTTATAGCTAAGAATTCAGCCTCATTACGGTTTAATGAAATCTATAACTTTACCCACTGCCCCATTTACTAATCCTTCTTCAACACTTAAATTACATCTTAAAATTACTCTACAGTTTGTGCGGACACATGAGCACCTCTCTAGTCCAGCAGTCCTGAATACAGATTTCTCCAAGGAATTCAATTTATCTTGTAATTTTTCACTGAGTAGCACAGTTACTTCTCGGTGTTCCACTTTGTCAATGGTAGTCATCTCCAAAATGTCCTCATTCTCTAGTTTTAGTAATTCTTGATAAATTCAGCACACTCTTGTAGTGTAGGCATTAAAGAAACTATGGATTTCCCTTCTTTACAGAAGTCATACATTAGCTGTGCAGCTGTGCTCAGGAAATCAGTTTCTTAATAATCTGACTTTCTAGCAAATGTTGTCCCTTCCCTGTCAGAATTCCTTTTCAAATGTCCTTTAGAATGTTTCCATATTCCATGTCAGAGGATTGACGCATATTTTTTTAGAAGTTCCTTGTATTTAAAATACTTCCAAATGTTTACATTGCCAATACTTCCCAAAGAGTTCTGAGTTTCTTCATGTGGAAGAGTTTTGAAAACAGGTTGTCCTTTTACAGGAGTAAGTTGTAGTAGTTCACTAAAAACAATTAAATGCTTTCCTCCAAACAGACGTCATATTCAGTTTTTAAAATCTGTTGCATTCTCAGGTGAACAAAGGCAAGCATTAGATTTGAAGCCATACCTACTTCATCAATAATTAAAAGCTTCAATTTATTCAAATCACTTGCCACCTCATGACAAGCTTCACAGATAACTTCTGGTATTCCAGCTATTATCATGCTGTACCCATAGCATAAACAATATATGTAAAGTTATTCCTTTGATATTGTGTGCAGCCAATCCTGTTGGTGGTGTTATTGCACATGATAAATGTGATTCTGTAGTCTTCTGTAGATAAGTGGAGAGAACTTTAATTAAGAAGATTTCCCAGTACCAGTTTGGCCACTAATATAAAAATATTGGCTTGAATGATGAGCAATATGCATTCTTTCATCTCATGAAGAAATCCATGTTCTATTTTGTCTTTTACTTCAATATAAATGTCCTTCTCTTCATTGTTGAGTTGAGCAATTATCTGTTCTAGATCTACAGATTCCTTTCTCACTTGTTCCATTGCAGTTTTCACTTCATTCATAACTATTACAGCTTTGTTTTTAATAATAGGTTGTCCAAGAGGATCTTGACTTAGTGGTGCTGAACTTTGGCTGCTTTGAGAACTATTCTTAGCTACTTGAGCAGGAATCATTTCTTCTCATTGTATCTCATCAGTTAACATTTGTAAATAGTTTTTGAAAAGTTGAACATGGAATACTATCTTTGACAGCAATAAAAGAATCTTCATAGCAGCCATACTCTCCAAGTAATTCCAATTCACTACGCCAAGGCATGAACAGTTGAAAAAGAGCTAAATAGAAAAACTCTCTTTTGTCAGGAGTGTGGCAACTACTTTTTTAGTTGTTAATTGGATTTACTTTTTTATGTTTGACTAAACACCCGTCACAACCATGTACTGCATATTTTTCTTCTTCTATGTTTTCACATACATTGCTTCTATATATGGATTTTTGAAGAATTTCATAAAGGGACATGTCGTCTAGATGTGGACTTCTTTTTTAATAGTATGTAACCCACATGTTTGATTTCACAATGCATGTACTTTGTGGTTCAAACTCTGCTAGGTACTGAATTTCTGGGAAAGCCTTTAATACTCTGTATCATGTACTAGCAAGACCAAGACTTACCCAGACAATTCCTATTGATTTTGAGAACAAACTCACCAAACTCAATGTGTCACAGGCTTCATAGGATCTAATTTCCCTATGGGAATTCATTTTCAAGCTAAAAGAATACTATTTCTTGCAAAACATCTTCTTTACAGAAATCTCCTCCCACATCTCCTTCATCTCTGTCTTTTCAGATTGTGTAATTTGACGTGACATATCGAGCCTCAGTGGAGTTGTCTGCAACAAATTGTGTGTCCATATTAGCATTCCACATTTTTCAAAATCACGGGGTTATAGTCATTAATGTATTTCAAAGCTTCTGGTTTTTTTAGGTTTTATGTGGTTGTTGGTGATTCCCATGTCAGAGTATGTCTGACTGAAGACAAGAAGCTGTTCACTCTTCCTTTTGAAATGAGAGGTCCTGGAAATCTAAATCTACATATTGTGTAAAAAATTTCTTTGGGTCTTTATTTACAACAGCAGTACTTCCCACATCTATGTGTTTGGAAACGCTAACCTTGTTGTCTGTCTTGTTTCATCAGTGTATTTTGGTATGGTACATATCACATACTGTTCTATGAAAGACAGTACAGACTCATTAGTGTCTGCTCCAAATGTGGGTGAGTCTTTTATCCAATGCAGCATATGAATATGAGGAGCACCTCTTGCCTGGTACTTTTTCTGACTAAAGAAATCAGTTAGTTCTCCAAGTGCAGGATTGCTTTCATTGCAGATAAAAGCAAAAATAGCTTGAAATTTGTGGTTGAAATATCTGCAAACATTAGCAGGGTCTAATGATCAAAGTTCTCCAGCTGTCTTCACATTGGTATCTTTTAGGTTTGAATTTGCCTCTCTCAAGAATTGAAGGTCATCCTATGCATACTCAGTGCAACTGAGTGTCAGAAGCCAGGTTGGTGCACTCAGGTTTCCCAGCATACATTCCAGCTCTGTATGTTGACGGAACCAATATTCTTTGGTACCACATTGGCAACCCATTAAATTAATCAAGTTGTATTCTAAGTTTACATCCTTTTCTTGAACTTTGTTAACAAAATCTCTCACAGAGAATTTGAAGATTAACTCCTGTTTTAGAATGTGATTTACTGTATGCGAAAGTCTAGACAAGTCACTTTCAAGTAGAAGGTGAAATATGTTAGTAGCGCAAGGTCACCACCGTCGGGCAGTATGAACACTTCCAGATTTCCACCCTTATTGTGGCGGAAGTCAGGCGGTGCTCATAATCTGGTGGATGGATGGTCACTGCCGTAGTGATATGTTGGAGGCCGTCACCGCGGCGGTAGGCAGTTATTACAGGCAAAGTTATGATGAGGGCCTTTTTCTACATGTTGTTCTTTTTGTATCTCTGTTGAAAGTAGATAGTATACTTTCCTCAGTTTCTTTTGTGTTTGAGTATTTTTGCCATTTTAGAAGTCTCTTTTAATGCTGATATAGATCTCTGTAATACAAAAATAGCAACATGTTTAGATTTTCATGTATATATAATAAGCATTTCAATCTAATACAGCCAATTACATCACTATCTTCCCTGCACTTCACATCGTTAGTTTTCATGTTTAAAGAAGACTAGGCCTCTCACTATTATCATAGGTATCAGTGTCTGGAAAAACGTCACTATCTGCATCAGTGTGTACTAGGGTGCTTTAGGGTATGTATCAGTGTATGCCTGGGTATCTTATCACATGACATGCACTATTGTATCTGTATGTACCTTACTATATGCATAAGTGTGAACCAGAATGTGTCAGCATATATGACATCTATCCATGTTGAATGTTTGAGTGGGTCTATAAATGGGTGTATGACATTCTGAGTGGGTCTGTGAGTGGATGAGTGAGAGTCTGACTGGGTCTGCGAGTGAGTGTCTGAGTGGGTCTGGGAGTGGGTGTGTGAGTGTCTGAGTGGGTCTTTGAGTGGATTTATGAGTGTTGGTGGGTATGAATGGGTGCATAAGGGTGTGAGTGGGTCAGTGTCTGAGTGGGTCTTTGAGTGGGTGTGTGTATGTCAGTGGGTCTGTGAGTGGGTGCATGAGGGTGCAAGTGGGTCTCTGAGGGGGTGTGTAAGTGTCTGACTGGGTCTGTGAATGGATTAGTGAGAGGCTGAGTGGGTCTGTGAGTAGGTGTGTGAGTATGTGAGTGGGTGTGTGAGTGGGTACATGAGTGTTTGAGTGAGTCTGTGAGTGGGCGTGTGAGTGTCTGAGTAGGTCTTTGAGTGGGCGTATGAGTGTCAATGGGTCTGTGAGTGGTTGCATGAGGGGGTCTCTGAGTGAATGCGTGAGTGTCTGTGGCGGTGTGTGAGTGTCTCAGTGGGTCTGTGTGTGAGTGTCTGAGTGGGTCTTTGAGTGGGTTTATGAGTGTCAGTGGGTCTGTGAGTGGGTGCATGAGTGTTTGAGTAGATCTGAGAGTCGGTGTCTAAGTGTCTGAGTGGTTCTTTGAGTAGATGTATGAGTGTCAGTGGGTCTGAGTGGGTGCACGAATGTGTGGGTCTGTGAGTGGGTGTGTGAGTCTGAGTGGTTCTTTGAGTGAGTGTATGAGTGGCAGTGGGTCTGTGAATGGGTGCATGTTTGTGAGTTGATCTCTGAGTGGGCGTGTGAGTGAGTCTTTGAGTGGGTGTATGAGTGTCTGAGTGGGTCTTTAAGTGGATGTATGAGTGTTAGTGGGTCTTTGAGTGTGTGAGTGGGTCTGTGCATGGGCGTGTGAGTGTCTGAGTGTCTGTGAGTGGGTGCATGAATGTGTGGGTGGGCTTTTGAGTGGGTGTGTCAGTGTCTATGTGGGTCTGTGAGTGGGTATTTCACTATATGGGTGGGTCTGTGAGAGGGTGCCTGGGTGTGTGAGTTGGTCTGTGAGTGGGTCTGATAGTGAGTGTGTGAGTGTCTGAGTGGGTCTTTGAGTGGGTGTATGCGTGTGAGTGGGTCAGTGAATGGTTGTGTGAGTATCTGAGTGGGTGTGTGTCTGAGTGGGTCTTTGAGTGGATGTATGAGTGTCAGTGGGTCTGTGAGTGTGTGCATGAGTGTCTGAGTGGGTCCGTGCATGGATGTGTGAGTGTCATAGTGGGTCTTTGAGTGGGCGTATGAGTGCCAATGGGTCTGTAAGTGGTTGCATGAGTGGGTCTCTGAGTGGATGTGTGAGTGTCTGAGTGAGTCTCTGAGTGGGTGGGTGAGTGTCTGAGTGGGTCTTTGAGTGGATATATGAGTGTCAGTGGGTCTGTGAGTGGGTGCATGAGTATGCAAGTGGGTCTCTGAGTGGGTGTGTGTCTGAGAGGGTTTGTGAGTGGGTACATGAGTGGGTCTATGAGTCGGTGTGTGAGTGTCTGAATGGTTCTTTGTGTGGGTGCATGAGGGTCTGAGTGGATCAGTGAGTGGGTACATGAGTGTGTGAGTGGGTCTTTGAATGGCTGTGTGAGTGTCTGACTAGGTCTTTGAGTGGGCGTATGAGTGCCAATGGGTCTGTAAGTGGTTGCATGAGTGGGTCTCTGAGTGGATGTGTGAGTGTCTGAGTGAGTCTCTGAGTGGGTGGGTGAGTGTCTGAGTGGGTCTTTGAGTAGGTGTATGAGTGACAGTGGGTTTGTGAGTGGGTGCACAAGTGTTTGAGTGGATCTGAGAGTGGGTGTGTGAGTGTCTGAGTGGGTATTCGAGAGGGTGTATGAGGGCCAGTGTGTCTGTGAGTGGGTGCATGAGTGTGAATGGGTCTGAATGGATGTATGAGAGTCTGAGTGGGTCTTTGAGTGGCTGTGTGTGAGTGGGTCTTTGAGTGGGTGTATGAGTGGCAGTGTGTGTGTGAGTTGGTCTGCAAGTGGGTGTGAGGGTCTGAGTGAATCTTTGAGTGTATGAGTGTCTGAGTGGGACTTTGAGTGGGTGTATGAGTGTCACTGGGTATTTGAGTGTGTAAGTGGGTCTTTGAGTGGGTGTGTCCATGTCTATGTGGATTGCAGCAAAAATGCCAGTGGGTGTTTCACTGTATGAGTGAGTCTTTTGAGTGGGTGCATGGGTGTGTGAGTGTGTCTTTGAGTGGATGTTTGAGTGTCTGTGAGTGGGTACATGAGTGTCTGAATGGGACTGATAGTGGGTGTGTGAGTGTTGGAGTGGGGTTTTGAGTGGGTGTGAGCATCAGTGGGTCTGTGAGTGGGTGCCTGGGTGGATCTGTGAATGGATGTCTGAATGTCTGAGTGGGTCTTTGAGTGGGTGTATGAGTATCAGTGGGTCTGTAAGTGGGTGCATGAGTGTCTGAGTGGGTCTGTCTGAATGTGTGAGAGTCAGAGTGTGTCTTGAGTGGGTGTGTGAATGGGTCTTCGAGTGGGTGTATGAGTGTCAGTGGGGCTTTGAGTGGGTGCATGCATGTGTGAGTGGGTCTGTGAGTGTGTGTGTGTGTGAGAGAATCGGTCTTCGAGTGGGTGTGTCAGTGTCTGTGTGGGTCTATCATTGGGTGTTTCACTGTATGAGTGGGTCTGTGAGTGGGTGCCTGAGTGTGTGAATGTATATTTTTTGTTAATTTATTTTTATCAGCAGGGTTTGCTTTTTTATCCTTTTTAAACTAATAAGGGGGTCCCTCAGACATGCATTACTAACCCCCGTGGGGTCAGAGTACCTCTACCATGACCTTTTTTATTGTTTTCAGTCCTTCTTTTCATCCCCCTGGACCGTGCACCGGTTCATAAAATGGCGGCCGCAAGTTTCTCCACAAGTTGCAGATAGCCAATCACAGTACTACTTCTGTAGCGTGGAGCTGCGATGGATCTACGTCCCTATATAAAGAAATTTGTTTCCCACTTAATAACTAGAAAACCACTGAACGGATTCACACCAAGTCACAAAAAGGTCACTTTCTGGACCACGACCTAGCTTTCTGCCAAATTTGGTGTAAATCCGTCTATGGTTTGCCCGCTATTCCTGTTCAAAATCCCAATGGAAAAATGAATCAGGAAAACGCGCTTTGTGACCCCCCCCTTTTTTTCTCGGCCCCCGCTTGACAGATCACCTCAAAACAAGGAAGTGTTGGCAGCCATCTTGGGACTTGGCTTCAGCTGAGTCCCAGGAAAAAGGTAAAAAATAATAAAAGGGGCAGGTTAGGAACACCCTGACCCCTTAGCTCGGTGCTGGGGTCCCTGCGGGATCCCCCCAGAGCAAAAAAAGCATTTTTGCTGCAAGTCACGGTGGATCCACGGATCACAAACTTGTTTTGAAGAAGCCCTGGGTGGGTCAGGTACCAGGGGCATTGAAAAAAAAGGAGGAGGGCGCATGGGAGCCCCCTCCTAAGGCTTCTATTATTCCCAGGGACCGCCATGAACCCAGAACGACCTGAATGCAGAGGGCCACAAAGCCCCCCTGCATCCCCGTGGACCACAACCTCCCCAGAGCAAAATAATGTTTTAATGTGGGGGAGTCCCTATGGCCTCCCCCAGAACCCCAGGGACCGCCACCTCCCCGGGCTAAGTTAAATGTGTATGTGGGGCGGGGGCCCGCAGCCCCTTGCATCCCTGGGGACTTCCACTTCTATGGGCCAAAGATAGAATTGCATGCAGAGGGTGCGCAGTCCCCCCGCAGCCCTAGGGATGACCACCTCCCCAGGTCAAAGATAGAATTGTATGTGGGGGCCCCCCCAACACCCCCAGGGACTGCCACCTCCCTGGGGCAAAGATAGAATTGCAAACGGGGGCCGTGACACCCCCCACAGACCCAGACGACCACTTCTGCAGACCTAAAATAAAAGAATGAAGGGGGTCCAATGCTGGCCCCCGGCCCCAGGGACCACCGCCTACCCAGGGCAAGTACAACATTAGAGGGGCCCGCACAACCCTACTCCTGGAGCCATTTAAAGCCCTGGGGACCGCCACCCCCCATGGTCAGCTCCTACTATCTCCAGAGGTGCCCACTCTCGGGAGATAGCTGTTTGCTCTTGCTTGGTGTGAGCTGTTACAGCTCCTGCCAAGCAAAAGCAAACACTAATTCCCCTTCGAGCAAGCAGGAGCTGTCTAAATGCTCCATTTTGCTGGAAGGAGAGTTTTCATCTCTTTCCCTGCCCGCAGACATGCAGAGCTGGCTGGGGCCACGGGGCTTTGAAACTCCACCCGCGGTACCCAACATTTTCTGAAGCACCACTTCTCTGAAGCACTAATCATCCTAACTTCCTATGCATGACCAAGGCAAAGCAAATGTGTTTCTCTGCATATCAACCATGAAGCATTATCTGTAATCCTTGATGGAGGTGTTTGCATTATTGCTTCTTACAAGCTCAATACCTTAGGTCGTGACTGTGACCAGTACGTTCTTTCTTGTCATCTGCTACTCAGACCAGGGATCGTGTTCTCCCTTTTAAAAACTACAAGTATGTAAAATGACCTAGGATCCCCACCCTTTGGCCCTCCATATACATTAGTGGTATGCAATGTTTTCCCAGGATGATGGACATCTTACCAAAAGGCCCCCTGAGCTTGTTTCCCGCTGATTTTGGAGACACATTTTGATGCAGAGGAATAGGATCACATCTACGCCAAACAATGAACCACTTACTTCTGTAAAGTACAAGTTATCCAAGTGTGTTTTCTCTACAGTTCCACCTCGAAAAGTTATCTGATGAAGATACTCGAGGAAGAATCACATTGGCAAAGTTACAGACACAAGGTCACTGGAGACATTACCTCGGCATCCTTTATGCAGCTGTAGTGCACTATACACACACAACAAGGTAGCACTTGCTAATTAGCCACTAGAAAGTACTCCAGTTGGTTACACATTCTACACAAATTGGTGGCCTCTTCTTGCGTAAATAAGCAAGGCAGGATTCATTCTGGCCTGATGCTAATTTCACATAAATTAAACCTCAATGGGAAGCACTTACAGATATAAAGAAAGTGGGTGCCCAAGTTGAAGCTCCACTTCTGTAAAGTACTAATCATCCACATTTCTTGCACATGGTAAAAGCAAAGCAAGTGTTTTTTCTCGTCCATTTCTACCTTGAAATGTTATTTGTAAACCTTGATGGAGGTGTTTGCATCCTTGCTTTGTTCAAGCGCAAAATCTCATGTAGGGACTGTGATGAGTGGGTTCTTTCTTGTGATCTGCTACTAAGGAACAGAGATAGTGTTGGCCCTTTTAAAAACTATAACTACGTAAAATGGCCTAGAAGCCCTGCCTTTTTGACCTCACCCCATATATATAAGTGGTATGCAACTTCTTCCTGCCATTTTCCCAGGATGATAGACTACTTACTAAAAGGACACCCCAAGAGTGTTTCCCTCCGATTTTGGAGACACTTTCTTGATGCATAGGAATATGATCACATCTCCACCAAAAAAAGAACTTCCTGAGTGGTGTGAAGTTGGGTGGTTATAGGGGGGTAGGTCGCCGAGCCTGACTACATGACAGGCCCTGTGGTCAATCACGGCCACACACTGCTGAAGGCCATGTGTGGCACGGGGTTGGGTGGTTATGGGTGGTAGGCTGCAGGGCCTGGCCCTGAGGTCAATCCCCACCACACACGGCCATATGCCGTGCGTGACGTGGGGTTGGCTGGTTATAGGGGATTGGCTGCAGGGCCTGGCTCTCTTCGAAGATGTTTTTATGTCTTATAGCTCAGAAATAATGCTGTAAACCCAGCAACTGTTTAAAGGTGTAACAGCAATGAGGCCACAAGTACCATAATGCTTATCAGAGTATAAAAGGCATAATAGCACATAATTAAACAGACTCAGCTACCGTGATCAAGACCGCAATGGTTGAAACGCATTGTTGGCATTGGATGCAATGCTGATGCTATTTTAATTAATTGAGAAATCGAAGCACCTGAGAGTGCAGAGTCATTATTTGGTTTCGATATATATATATATAGTGCAGAATAATCCTGGTGCATGAATCACCAGCCAGAGGCCAACACCTCAAGACTGCAAATGTTTATTCGAAACAAAGGCTTTTGTGAGCAATGCTAAATTTCGGCCCTGCAAGGCCTTGTTTACATTACAGAAAACAGCATCAACTATGTACTTTTATTGCTGATGTGTACGTCTTTACAATAAACATAGAAAAAACATATCCCTTAATGTTCACCAAGCACCTTTTCACCGGTTTGTGCAAATTGTTCTAAAAGAAATTATATGTTCATTTTTAAATGTTCATTCTTAAAGAAACTATCACTACGCTAAATTGATTATTCATGTGGAGTGCAAGACCTTAATACAACCCATCTTATTGTGGCACCAATAATACCACAACCTGCTCCCTTAAATACCATATGGTAAGGGGCCACAAGCAGATTCCATGATCTACTGACAGCAGATATATATATATATATATATATATATATATATATATATATATATATATATATATATATATATGTGTGTGTGTATATATATGTGTGTGTGTATATATATATATATATATATATATATATCCCACTTCCGACCTCGACGATCCGGAACGCCAGTGGTGCCTGTATTGATGCCTCGCCACCGCGTCACAAAACCCACACTCCCTCCTCCAAAAAAAGAGAAGACAGGCACTCTGGGTTCGACTTCAAAGGGGATTTATTAAAGCCTTATGGAACTGAACACATTTCGGCAACAAGTGCCTTTGTCACCTGAAGGTGCTCCAGAAACTAAAATGAGAGTGTAATTTCTGTAAATTCACACTACCTTTCTCAGTCATATAAGAATGAAGTCTGACATTCTCAGTAAAACAAGCACTTCCAACAGGAGCATCCTGTCATTTGATTCCCTTGTGTTCTTTTGCAGCCTTTTAGATTGTTCTAAATAACAACTAGAGCACTAACAGTGTTACTTATAACAAAAGTGTGGCATACCTAAAGGCATCTTGTTTGAATCAAACTGGTAAATTTTAAACATTTAATTTAGAAAGGAACAAAATGAAGGGTATCAATTTGTCATAGAAAATATGATTAGTGCTGTAGAAAGAATCATTAGGACACATTTAAAGTGAGTTCTCTTATATCTTCCTCTTCTTTTTCATTAACCCGTTGGGTGCCCAGGATGAGGTGGTCTCGTCCTCGTCTGTGGTGCTGAGGTGCCACGGATGTAACCACCTTGTCCTGGTAGGGGCCCTTGGTTGAAGCGCTAGCACTCCCCCTGAGGGCCTCGCACCCCCCTCCCATGGGGAGGGTTTGAAGGGGAATCGCTTCCCGTTACACCTCCCGACCCCACCCAGTGACGTCTGATGACATCAGCGCATGATCGCATGCTGACCTCATCAGAGGTCATCCTCCACCGAGCTGGAAACTCAGCTGCCAGCACGGATCGGAAGAGAAATGCAGAAGCATTTCTCTTCTGATCAAGTGGTGGGGGTGGGAGAAGCATCAAAGGAAAGGAAAGACCTTTCCTTTCCTTTGATGTTTCTCATAGTATTTCTGCTGCCCGATGGTGAAGCGATCGGGCAGCAGAAATGCCCACTAGACACAAGGGCCGCTCCCCGGGGGGGCTATTTTAAGGCTATTTCTGCCCTCCCCGGGGGCAGATCCGCCTATTCTAATTAGGCCAATCTGCACCCAGGGGGGGCAGAAACCTCTAGACACCAGGCATCATTTTTTTTTTGTTATTGTTTACTTTTTTACACATGGGGAGTGACCCCTTAGGCAAGGGTCGATCTCCTAGGGGGAAAATTATCTTTAGGCCATTTGATCAGCCTATTTTTATAAGACCAATCTGCCCCCAAGGGGGGAAGAAATCACTAGATACCAGGGATTTTTTGTGTGTGGTGAGTTTCATGTAAGGGTAGTGACCCCTTAGGCAAGGGCCGCTCCCCTGGGGGTGGGGGGGAACAAATTTATGTTTGGCCATTTCTGCCACCACTTAGGCACTAGGGGTTGGTGTGTGTGTGCTTTGTTTGGGGGGGCAGCCCCTTGGGCTAGGGTTGCTCCCCATGGGGGCACATTCCTGTTGGCCATATCTGCCCCCCATGGGGGCAGATCGGCCTATTTTTGGAAGGCCCATCTGCCCCCAAGGGGGGCAGAGAGCCCACCAGAGACCAGGGAAGAATTTCTTTTTTTTTTTAAAAGAGGGTGGGGCTATGGCCCTACCCCCACCCCAAATAAATGGGGCCAAATTTGTTCTGCCCACCAGTGGGCAAATGGGGCACGTACCCTCGATCAACTCCCTGGGGGGGCAGAAAGCCTACTAGATGCCAGAGAATAAAAAATAAAATGGGGTCGTGCCTACCAACCAGTATGGGCATGGAAATCCCCCTATCCCAACTGAAGGGGGTAACAGTCTTTCAGCTCCCGCCGCCTGCATACTTAAACATCTTATCCCACATCACGCAAGAGGAAATTTGATGATTTGGGGTTTTGGTTTTACATTTGGGCCGTGAGAGCCTGTCTAACTCTCACAATCGACCCACTTGGAATGGTGAGGGCTGCACTTTTTGGACTTTGGGACGCTGCCATTTGGGGGAATGCTGGGAGGAAGGAAATATGTGGCTCCTCTCAGATTCCAGAACTTTCTATCACCGAAATGTGTGGAAAAAGTGTTTTTTTGCCAAATTTTTAGGTTTGCAAAGGATTCTGGGTAACAGAACTTGGTGAGAGGCCAACAAACCACCCCATCTTGTATTCACCTAGGTGTCTAGTTTTTCAAAAATGCACAAGTTTGGTAGGTTTCCCTAGGTGCTGGCTGAGCTAGAGGCCAAAATCCACAGCTAGGCACTTTGCAAAAAACAGGTCAGATTTAAATGTAAAAATGTGATGTGTCCATGTTGCGTTTCCTGGCTCGAGCACTAGGCCCACCCACACAAGTGAGATACCATTTTTATCAGGAGACTTGGGGGAACACAGAATAGAAGAACAAGTGTTATTGCCCCTTGTCTTTCTCTACATTTTTTCCTTCAAATGCAAGATCGTGTGTAAAAAAGACGTCTATCTGAGAAATGCTCTGTAATTCACATGTTAATATACGGACCCCGGAATTCAGAGATGTGCAAATAACCACTGCTTCTCAACACCTCATCTTGTGCTTATTTTGGAAATACAAAGGTTTCCTTGACACTTATTTTTCACTCTTTATATTTCAGCAAAGGAATTGCTGTATACCCGGTATACAACGAAAACCCATTGCAATGTGCAGCGAACTTATTGGCTCTGGGTGCCTAGGGTTCTTGATGAACCTAGAAGCCCAACATATTCCAGCAACCAGAAGAGTCCAGCAGACGTAACGGTATATTGCTTTTGAAAATCTGACATCGCAGGAAAAAGTTACAGAGTAAAATGTGGAGCAAAATGGCTGTTTTGTTCTCTTCAATTTCAATATTTTTGATTTCAGCTGTTATTTTCTGTAGGAAAACCTTGTAGGATCTACACAAATGCCTCTTTGCTGAATTTAGAATTTTGTCTACTTTCAGAAATGTTTAGCCTTTCAGGATCCAGCATTGGTTTCACAGCCATTTCTGTCACTAACTGGAAGGAGGCTAAAAGCACAACATTTAGTAAAAACTGGGTATGTCCCAGTAAAATGCCAAAATTGTGTTGAACAATGTGGCTTCCTGATTCATGTCTGCCTGTTCCTGAAAGCTGAGAAGATGGTGATTTTAGCACCACAAACCCTTTGTTGATGTCATGTTCAGGGAAAATACCACAAGCCTTCTTCTGCAGCCCTTTTCCCATTTATTTGTTTTTAATGATTTTTTTGCTGTATTTTGGTTAATTACTTGGTCTCCTCTATGGGAACCCCCAAACTCTGGGTACCTCTAGAATCCTTAGGGTGTTGAAAAAAAAGTACGCAAATTTGACGTGGGTAGCCTATGTGGACAAGAAGTTATGAGGTTCTAAATGCGAACTGCCCCAAATAGCCAAAAAAAGGCCTGCCACCTGAGGGGGAAAAGGCCTGGCAGCGAAGGGGTTAAAACATTCTGACATGTAGACTGAAAAATGCACTTTAAACAACAGCAGCAGACTGTCAGTTAACTCCCTGGTGATCCGCAGTTAACAACAGTGTTCTAATGAGCTACTAGAGTGCTGAAATTCGAAATTTATGCCAAAAGCATAGTACGAAATAGACCTCCGAAGTCATAATGAGGGCTTAATTCTCTTGTTTTTGCAGTTTTATATAGCGCTGACTAGACCCAAAGTTATTGGAGTGCTTTACACGGGCATCAGTTACCAAGCACACATTACTTTTGGGCTTTAGGCAAGTGGAGATTAAGTGAATTACCCAGAATCAGAGGATGTCGCGCTGACGCCGAAACTCGAACCTGGTTCCCCAGGTGCAGAGACCGAAACTTTGGCTATAATGCCACATTCTTTCTTCTAAGTGTAACAGATAATCAAGTAATGAACTGGATAAAAAAATCAAGATAGCAAATAATTTAAAAGTGCTGTCTCTCTTTGATATGTCATCATTTTAAAGTTTTAGTGCATTAACCATAATTTCTATGGGAATAAGACCCTCTAATTTTTAGTTTCAAAAGGAGGTGCTTTAGATACTACAGTTTTGATTACATCAAGATGATGTCAGTTGTGCCACACTTTTGTAATAAATATTGAATGTTAGAAATCTAGTTGTTCATTAGAATATTGTGGGGAGGCAGATGTTAGGGGCACTTACTCGGATAATTGAGGGCGGGAGGCAACAAGTTGACCACGCTTGGGCAGGGGAGAGAGGCAGTGGCTGCACAACGGACCATGGAGGGCAGAGGAAAGGGGAGGGGGACAACAAACCAGCCATGCATAACAGGCAAGAAAGGCTGTGGCAACAATACAGGCCATTGAGGCAGAAGGAAGAGGCAGTGGCAGTACAACCATACATGCCAACAGACTCCATTCAGGCAGAAGACTCTTGATGTTTTTAAACCCAAAAGGGCTTTATTTTGTCTGTCTCCTGCCTAAAATCTCTTCTTTTTCAATGCAAGTCAATGGGGAAAATCAATTCCCCAGGTTTGTTTTTTCAAAATCGCCTGCTTATCAAGTTCAAAATGTTGGCAAGTATGGTACATTGGATCACTGAGGGCAGGAGGAATGGGGTAGAGACATGGACTTGGATAGCTGAGGGCAGGAGGGAGATGGACAGGGGCACCAAACTGACATGACAGGGCCTGCGTCTTCAATCAATCAATCAATCAAATTTCTTAAGCGCGCCACTCACCCAGTAGGGTCTCATGGCGCTGGGGGTGGGGAGGTGTTACTGCTCGAAGAGCCATGTTTTGAGGCGCTTTTCTGAAACTTAGGAGGTCCTGGGTCTTGCGTAGGTTGGTGGGGAGGGAGTTTCAGATTTTGGCAGCGAGGTGGGCGAAGGATCTGCCACCGGAGGTGGTGCGTTGGGTGTGGGGGACTGTTGCGAGGGCGAGGTCGGCGGAGCGGAGCTGGAGGGTCGGGATGTGGAAGTTGATTCGTTCGTTGAGGTAGGCCGGTCCTGTGTCGTGGAGGGCTTTGTGAGCATGGATAAGGATTTTGAAGACGATCCTTTTGCTCATGGGCAGCCAGTGTAGGGATCTGAGGTGGGCGGAGATGTGCTTGTGGCGAGGGAGGTTGCGGATGAGACGTGCGGCGGCATTCTGGATGCACTGGAGTTTTCTCTGAAGCTTGGCTGTGGTCTCTGCATAGTGGGCGTTGCCATAGTCCAATCTGCTGCTGATGAGGGCATGGGTGAACGTTCTTCTGGTTTCTGTTGGAATCCACTTGAAGGTCTTGCATAGCATGCAAAGGGTTTTGAAGCAGGAGGATGATATGGCGTTGATTTGCTGAGTCATGGAGAGAGATGAGTCAAGTATGATGCCGAGATTGCGTACGTAGATGGTGAGTGGTGGGCGTTGGGGGTGGTCCTAGGGTGGCAGGCTACCAAGAGTCGTTCCATGCTGTCTTGTTAGGTCCGAAGATGATGATCTCGGTTTTTCCTGAGTTCAATTTGAGGCTTGCTGTCATCCAGCTAGCGATGGCGAGGAGTCCGGCGTGTAGGTTGTTCTTGACGGTAGATGGGTTCCTCATGAGGGAAACAATGAGCTGGGTGTCATTGGCGTATGAAATGATGTTGAGGCTGTGGGGGCGGACGATGCTGGTGAGCGGAGCCATGTAGATATTGAAAAGGGTGGGGCTGAGTGAGGATCCTTGGGGGACCCCACAAATGGTCTTGGTGGCCTTAGGCCAGAATGGAGGGAGGTGAACTCTTTGGGTTCTTTTGGAGAGGAAGGAGATGAGCCAGTCCAGGGCTTTGTGGCGAATTCGGGCGTCAAAGAGGCGAATAGTTTGGTGGTATACGGTGTCGAATGCTACGGAGAGGTCTAGAAGGATGAGGGCGATGGTCACCCTTGTCCAATCTGGTCCTGATGTCGTCTGTGCAGGCGATGAGAGCAGTCTCGGTGCTGTGGTTTTTGCGGAATCCAGAATGGGAGACGTCGAGTATGTTGTTGTCCTCCAGGAAGCAGGACAGTTGTTTGTTTACTATCTTCTCCATGACCTTCGCGGGGAAGGATAGTAGAAAGATAGGTTGGTAGTTTGTGAGGTCTTCGGGGTCTGCTTTGTTTTTTTTTAGCAGAGCGTTGACTTCGGCGTGTTTCTAAATATCTGGAAATGTTGCGGTCTCGGAGGAGCTGTTGATGATGGCCCGGAGAGACTAGCCTTGTTGAAGACGTGGTGGGGCACGGGTCTGTTGGGGAGCCTGAGTGGATGGAGCTCATGGTTGTGCTGGTTTCTTGGGTTGGGTTGCCAGGACAAGCAGGATGGCAGAGCAATACAACAAACCATAGCAATAGGGAGAAGATTGGGCCATGCACATGGACAACAGAGAGCTGAGGGGAGAGGCAAGGGCAGCAAGCTGACCATACCGGACAGACAGGAGGGACAGTTGCAGCATAACAGATCATGAAGGGCAGGAGGGAGGAAGTGGGGGCGCAACAGCAAACCAGACAAGGCAGGAGGTAGGGGATAGGGTCCTGCACATAGAAAACGGAGGGCAGGGGGCAAGGCTGGATCAGCAAGCTGACCAGGGAAGGCAGTCGGGATGGGCACTGGAAGCACAACAGACCATGGAGGACAACAGTGAGACTACAGTGGCATACACACAGACAACGGAGGAAAGGTGGAAGGGGGTCAGGAGCAGCAATTTGACCACACAGGGCAGGTGGGAGGTGCTGTGGCAGCACAGAAGGCCAAGCATAGCAAGTGGGAGGGTTGGTGGCAGCACAGCGGCCATGGTGAACAAGGGGGAGGGGCCAGGGGCATGTACAAAGGACCATAGAGAACAGAAAAGGGATGGTTAGAGTCTGGACACAGACAAGAGAGGGCGGGGAAAGGGGTTTAACAACAGACCACGTGGGGTAGACAGAAGGAGCAGTTGCAGCATAGCAGAGCATAGAGAGCAGGAGGGAGTGGCAGCAAAATGGACCATGGAGGGCAGGAGGGAGGGGATAGGGGCATGGAACTCAGACAGGCCGGGTAGAGGTGGCAGGGACAGGCAGCAGTCATCTAACCATGCAAGGCAGGTGGGAGGCGCAGTGGCAGCTCAACAGAACACTTAGGGCCTCATTCCGACCCTGGCCGGCGGCGGTAGCCGCCGGCCTGGTGGGGCCCGCCAGAATACCGCTGCGCGGTCAAAAGACCGCCGTGGGTATTCTGGGTTTCCCGCTGGGCTGGCGGGCGACCGCCGGAAGGCCGCCCACCAGCCCAGCGGGAAACACCCTTCCATGAGGATGCCGGCTCCGAATGGAGCCGGCGGAGTGGAAGGGGTGCGACGGGTGCAGTTGCACCCGTCGCGATTTTCAGTGTCTGCATGGCAGACACTGAAAATCTTTGTGGGGCCCTGTTACGGGGGCCCCTGCAGTGCCCATGCCATTGGCATGGGCACTGCAGGGGCCCCCAGGGGCCCCACGACACCCCATACCGCCATTCTCTTCCTGGCGGCCAAAACCGCCAGGAACAGGATGGCGGTATGGGGCTCGGAATCCCCATGGCGGCGCAGCAAGCTGCACCGCCATGGAGGATTCCCCAGGGCAGCGGGAAACCGGCGGTACACTGCCGGTTTTCCGTTTCTGACCACGGCTGTACCGCCGCGGTCAGAATGCCCATGGGAGCACCGCCATCCTGTTGGCGGTGCTCCTGCGGTTGTTGGCCCTGGCGGTTTTTACCGCCAGGGTCAGAATGACCCCCTTAGTGTAGATAGGAGGGACAGTGGCAGGTCCACTGAACATGTTGGGCAAAAAGGATGGAGCAAGGTCAAGAACACATGCTTTGGAGGGCAGGGGGAATGATGGTTAGGGCAGCGAGCCAAGCACAGAGGCTAAGCAGGAGGTCAATGATGGGGCATAGAATTGGGTAGCAGTGGGCAGATGGAGTGGGCAGGGACATCAAACTAAGTGGAAGGCAGCGGCAGCACATCAGACCATGCAGGGCAGGAGAGAGGGGGTTGGTGCATGGACTCAGACAACAGAGGGTAGGGAGGAGGTGGATGGGGAAGCAAGCTAGCTGTTCAGGGCAGGCAGGAAGGGCAGTGGCAGAACATCAGCCACACAGGGCTGTAATGAGGCAGCAGGGGAATTGATGTTGACTATGAATGGCAAGGAGTGGGGGGCAGGAGCAGCAAGCTTAGGTCGGACAGCACAATGGTAGAACAGGTCTGCGTCCAACTCCCCCCTACCGTCTGCCGTGCATTGTGATGGGCATTTTACTTAACATTTTTAAAAAACTAGAAATTCACTGAAGAAAACAAAGGTTACAGGGACGTTATAGTTAGGAAATATAAATAAAAAAAGACCATAGACCTGTGTCATTGCTAATGTTCTGTGACATCATGTGTATTTTCAGTACCTGCAATGAAGATTGCAATGCAAATATAGCTCAGCACTGTTCCTGTTATTTTTGTATAGTTTTCAACAACATTAAATGCAGTTGATGTCAGTTCTGAAACATGTATCTTTTAGCAATATCAGGTCAATTATTATGAGTGTGCAGTTAACATTTTCAGTATCAATTTCTCTGATAAAACCTCTTCTTTATTTGCAGAAAGTGATGATTTTCGTATAATGGAAATAACTGCATTTTTTAGCAGATCTCTTTCAGATTTTCCCATTTTGGTTGACTTGTAAGAAAATCAGCAGTGTTTGACAAAGTTTCTCGCATTAACCTTACCGTATGTAGGGTTCACCTTGTTGGCCAGTGAATCTGCAACTCCTTTTGCAATTAATCTCTGGCATTCATCATTATGCAAATTTCAAATCCATGTTCCCTTAGAATTATCAGTTGCTACTTGAAAAATAAAAATTTGGATCAAGCCATTCATTTCATAACTGCTCAGCATTCTACCCCACCTTGCGTTGACACTATTGGAAATACTTATTCCCTAATATCAGTGAAATCAAAACACGTTGTTTGGTGATTAGTAGCATCAGAAATATAAAATATTTAGGATAATCACATCTTGAAAATAGAGGGCCTGATTAGATCTCGACGGAGGGGTTACTACGTCACAAACGTGATGGATATCCTGTTTGCTGTATTACGATATCCATAGGCTATAGGTGTTTCAAGGCAAGGGCAAAGAAGAAACTGTCCAGGGCCTGTACCTTCTACGGGGACCACAGGAAAGTGAACTTTCTCTCTATTCGATCTCTGTCTATGCTATTTCTCTATATAAGCCTCTCTGTCTGTGCTTATCTTGACTTCCTACTCTGTCTCTGTCCAAACTCATTTAAAGGATTTTTGAGGTCCCGGGCAAAACATATTTCAACAGTTTTTGAGAGAGTCTGTAAAAGTTTAACAAATAATTTAGTATTGTTTGGCATCAAACAGGCTTGAATAAGCAAGAAATGGATAATACCATTGATATGTCATCCTTACAGGGTCCCTCGAAATCCTTAAGATAACACTGAGTCTTCGTGATAGTTGGATTTCCAATATTTTAAATCCACATTTTAAAACTGCAAGCAAAACGAAGAAACTGAAACAAATAATGTTGCATCTGAAAGATTAGCTTTTTGTAAGGCAGAAGATGTGCATTTAATTCTGTAATTTGTGCAGTAGAGTATTCAAAGGGCTTCACATACATGTGTTTTATTTTAAACTCTGTGTGCTGAAATACTCCTTTCACTGCTGTAAAAGCAGGTAAAATCATGTTTTTTTATGTTTAGAGAAATATTAGGTTCTCAGTTTAAGGTAATACTCAGATTGAAAATCTGAATTTATCTGGCTCACAACCCATTGCACAAATCTAACGTAAAGAGCCATAACATCTGGGATACTAGCTTTAGTTGCTGTCTCTAAAGTTGGTTTTGGTGAGATTCTTATGGTCATTTTTTACTTGTGCTGAGGGTCATTCTTTAATGATTGCTACCTGCACTGCAGGAAACATTTTTTGCTGGGGTAAGACACCTCTGCAGCAGAGTGCAAGTATAAATTGGAAGCAATCAGTGTAGTTTTTCCTTCGCTATGTATTATGTAGGCAAGTCTACCCTGATTAGGAGCGGTCCGATCACCAAATGCATTTGTTCTCTCATGTGTGTAATATGCATAAGCAACCAAGGGCCAGATGTAGGAAGCCGTTTGCATGGTGCAAACTGCGAAAATCGCAGTTTGCGCCATGCAAACAGCCTTCTGCGATGCACAGTCACAATTTGCGAGTCGGTACCGACTTGCAAATTGTGAATGCGACTCGCAAATAGGAAGGGGTGTTCCCTTCCTATTTGCGACTCGCATCGCAATGCAGAATTGCTTTGTGACCGCAATTCGCAGTTACCACCAGTGTCACACTGGTGGTAACTCATTCGCAAAAGGGAAGGGGTCCCCATGGATCGCAATTTCCGAGTCGCAATATCGGAAATTCGTACATCTGGCCCCAAGAGCCTTATTAAGAGGTTGACAGATGCTTCTCCATCCATGAAATTTAGAGATAACTGCCAACCCAGTTGTCATCCCTGTACATTGAAAGGAACCACCATCACCATCATTCCTTTTAAGGTACAGAAGGTTTGGTGGTTGGCCTTCGTCTGTTTTGCCAGCCTTTCACCAATCTTTTGACTGTTTCTGTTTTTCAGAAACAAACTCCTAACAATGGAATTTGTTTCTGAAAAACAAAAATACTAATGACCACCATACCATAAAGTTTTCTTATAAGGTGTGGTGGTCATTTTTTTATTTTTTTAAATTTTCCCTTCACCGAGTGGAAAGAAAGAATAAACTCACTTGCTCTGCTCTAAATAGAGCAAATGGTGTGATGGCTTTACTCTGATGGCCCCTACTCCATCGAGTGATGGGAAGAAGCCTTCCATCTCTCTGCAAATCGGGGCTCTGCAGATGGATAGCTGATGGTCTGCCTGTCTCTAAATGAGGTGGGCGAACCAAGTTTTTGAGGGACAGGCTACTCTATTGCATTTGCGATGGAGTACCCTGTCCAACAAACTCTAAATCAGCTTCTGACTATTTGACTTTGCTCCTTCTTCTAACCATTCCCTGTAAATGTAGGAGGTATTAACTAGTATTTGTAGGGCCAACTGTTCCACACTTTGTTAGGAACTAATGTGCATGTCCCTTTCCCTCACTGTATAATTCATATCCGAGGAAGACCACACTCAGGAAACAAATGTTTGATTTTCTGAAGTTTACTTTGTAACTTGCATCTGAAAATATAGTGACAATTCTGCCTTCATGTTGGAGTTGCTCTTGAATATCATTATCTCTAATGAATACATTACCCACATAGAAAAATACACTTATAGATGTGTGCAACAATTCAATCAGATGAGCGGAAATGACTCTCAGGATATTTCATACACTGTAGCAATTGAGTGAATTGATATTGTGCCCTTCAGATATTAATTCACTAACATATCATGAATCTGAAGCTGTACTTTAAGTAAACAATCTATTTACTACGTCTGTATTCTTTTATATTGTTAAGGTAAAGTGCATCATTAATTCAGTATTCTGTACATTTTGAACTGCATACGTTTTAGTGTTGGTTCAGGTTCCATTAGTTCAACATCAATGTACAGGACCCGTGCAGTCCATGCAGCTTTAAAATCAGAAACAGAGGAGTGTTCATGGTAGAAAGGCATGGGTTAATTATCCCCTGTTATTGCAATTCACCTAAAAATTGTTTTAAGTCACTTTTTGCCCATGCAATGGAAATACATATGGAATTGCTTCTTTATTCCAATCTACTTCATTCCTGTAAAGCTCTGGATATGTTTGTAATGCCCAGTTAGTGGTTTACCAATTCTTGAGTGGCTGGGGCACTAGTGAAAAGTAAGTTCCCATTACACCTTCTCCAGTGGAGTGTTTGTTACAGTCTTTGGGGGGAAGTCATCATCTTTTAGAATTATATCACAAGAATCTGTTAGTTGTGCCCAAAAATAATTTACATGGGTCGCCCAATAATTCCTTTAATCCAGTTGCAAGCTTACATAAACTAAACTAGTTTGTTCATATTTGGCTAATAAGACATGTTGAATTTGCTGCTCCAAGAGAACAGGAGGAAATGAGGACCTCCTGGTTTCCACTAGTTACAAAACCTACACAACCAAATGCTAGAGCCAGTATCAACTAGGCCCGTGCAAAACATTGATTATGCATGTGATATTAGTAGAATTTTCAAAACTTACACTACACGAAATTTGTGAAATGCACTGATATTTACGGTTGTAAATATTGACATATTTTCACTGCGTATTACTGATTTGTGCAGAATATAGCTAATGGGAGATTTGTATGAGCAAAAAATATCTAAATGACAATCCACTTTGAGCTTCTTTCTGCTAAAACCTTCTAACCGTTTCAGCTGATCAAAAAATTCAGGGTGCCCTAGGTCACCCATAAAGCTTTTAATATAATTAAGCCATGGTATTTCAAGGGCCGAATGAAGTTTAAAGCAGTCCCTGATGGCCTTGTGATTGAGAACAGCTTGGTCAGTAGTCCAAATCTTGTGCCAGAGTAAAATTGGTTGGATCTTGGCTATTTCCGTTAAAAAGGATATCCACAGTTCAGCGTGGGAACTGAAAGTATATACCTTAAAAAGCTATTCTCCACTAATTACAGGGCTTGGCAGTCGATATGTCCCCACACGCCCGTCCTGTATAGGGCAGGTGATAAGCATTTAGATTTATATATAGTTAACCCCTTAGCTGCCAGGCCTTTTCCCCTCCTGTGCCAAGACTTTTTTGGCTACTTGGGGCAGTTCTCGCTTAGGCCCTCATAATTTTTTGTTCACATATGCTACCCACGCCAAATAAGTGTCCTTTTTTTCCAACATCCTAGGGAATCTAGAGGTACCCAGACTTTGTGGGTTCCCCTGAGGAAAACCAAGAAATTTGCCAAAATACGGCAAAAAATTTGATTTTTTTCATAAAAATGGGGAAAAAGGGCTGCAGAAGGCGGCTTGTGGTTTTTCCCCTGAAAATGGCATCAACAAAGGGTTTGCATTGGTAAGATCACCATCTTCCCAGCTTTCAGGAACAGGCAGACTTGAATTAGAAAACCCAATTTTTCAACACAATTTTTACATTTTACTGGGACATACCCCATTTTTACTATTTTTTGTGCTTTCAGCCTCCTTCCTGTTAGTGGCCAAAATGGGTGAGAAACCAATACTGGATCCCAGAAAGCTAAACATTTCATAAAAGTAGACAAAATTATACATTCAGCAAGGGATCATTTGTGTAGATCCTACAAGTGTTTCCTACAGAAAATAACAGCTGAAATAAAAAAGTATTGAAATTGAGGTGAAAAAACAGCAATTTTTCTCCACGTTTTACTCTGTAACATTTGCCTGTGATGTCAGATTTTTGAAAGCAATATACTGTTATATCTGCTGGACTCTTCTGGTTGCAGGGAGATATAGGGCTTGTAGGTTCATCAAGAACCCTAGGTACCCAGAGCCAATAAATGAGCTGCACCTTGCAATGGGTTTTCATTCTATACCGGAAATACAGCAATTCATTTGCTGAAATATAAAAAGTGAAAAATAGGTATCAAGAAAACCTTTGTATTTACAAAATGGCCACAAGATAAGGCGTTGAGAAGCAGTGGTTATTTGCACATCTCTGAATTTCAGGGTGGCCATACTAGCATGTGAATTACAGGGCATTTCTCAAATTGACGTCTTTTTTACACACTGTCTTACATTTGGAAGGAAAAATGTGGAGAAAGACAAAGGGCAATAACACTTGTTTTGCTATTCTGTGTTCCCCTATGTCTCCCGATAAAAATGGTACCTCACTTGCGTGGGTAGGCCCAGCGCACGCGAAAGGAAATGCCCCAAAACACAACGTGGACACATCACATTTTCTCAAAAAAAACAGAGCTGTTTATTACAAAGTGCCTAGCTGTGGATTTTGGCCTGTAGCTCAGCCGGCACCTAGGGAAATTTAGCAAACCTGCGCAGTTTTGAAAACTAGACACCTAGGGGAATCCAAGATGGGGTGACTTGTGGGGCTCTGACCAGGTTCTGTTACCCAGAATCCTTTGCAAACCTCAGAATGTGGTCAAAAAACACTTTTTTCTCTCATTTTGGTGACAGAAAGTTTTCGAATCTGAGAGGAGCCACAAATTTCCTTCCACCCAGCGTTCCCCCAAGTCTCCCGATAAAAATGGTACCTCACTTGTGTGGGTAGGCCTAGCGCTCTCAAAAGGAAATGGCCAAAACACAACGTGGACACATCACAGTTTTCTACAGAAAACAGAGGTGTTTTTTACAAAGTGCCTACCTGTGGATTTTGGCCTCTAGCTCATCCGGCACCTGGGTAAACCTAGCAAATCAGCGCATTTTTGAAAACTAGACACCTAGGGGAATCCAAGATGGGGTGACTTGTGGGGCCCTGACCAGGTTCTGTTACCCAGAATCCTTTGCAAACCTCAAAATTTGGCCAAAAAAACACTTTTTCCTCTCATTTCGGTGAAAGAAAGTTCTGGAATCTGAGAGGAGCCACAAATTTCTTTCTACCCAGCGTTCCCCCAAGTCTCCCGATAAAAATGGTACCTCCCTTTTTTGGGTAGGCCTACTGCCCGCGAAAGAAAATGCCCCAAAACACTATCTGGACACATCAAAATTATCAAAAACAAAACTGCCTGTTTTTGCGGGGGGCACCTGTGTTTTTGTCCTGAGCTCAGCAGCCATCTAGGGAAACCTACCAAACCCAGACATTTCTGAAAACTAGACACCCGAGGGAGTCCAGGGAGGTGTGACTTGCGTGGATCCCCCAATGTATTCTTACCCAGAATCCTCCACAAACCTCAAATTTAGCTAAAAAAAAACACATTTTTCCAACATTTCTGTGTGGGATTACGGCACTGGGACATATTTCATACCACTCAACGCTCCCCTCAGTCTCCCGGTAAAAATGATACCTCATTTGTGTAAGTGGGCCAAGTGCTTGTGAAAGGGAAGAGCCAAAAACATGGCGAGATTGAGGGGGAACCAAAGGGGGTCCAAAAGGGCAGTTTGCAAAAAAACATTTTTAGGCTGACAAGTGCAGCAGAATTGTTATCGGTATAGATGAGACAATGCTGGGTGGTAGGAATTTTGTGGATCCCTGCAGATTCCGGAAGGTTCCATCACAAAAACGTTGGAGAAATGTGTGATTTCCAGCCAAGTTGGAGGTTTGCAGGGCATTGTGGGTATGAAAATGGTGCGGGTGCATGTGAAACACACCACCCTGGAATCACCCAGATGTTTAGTTTTCAGATGTGTCTGGATCTTGTGGATTGTTCTACATGGCAGCGTCCCAAAGTCCATAAAGTGTAGCCCTCACCATTCCAAGTGGGACAATTTTGAGAGTTAGCCAAGCTCTCATGGGCCAAATGTAAAACCAAAACCCAAAATAATCAAATGTCTTCTTGCTTGCTGTGGGATAAGATGTTTTAGAATGCGGGGAGAGCTGAAAGACTGTTACTCCCTTCAGTTGGGGTGGGGGCATAACCAGGCCCATACTGGTTGGTAGCCACCACCCAATATTTTTAGTTTTTAAAACAATTTCCTGGCATCTAGTAGACTTTCTGCCACCCCGGGGTGTGGATCAGGGGTAATTGCCCCATCTGCCCACTGGTGGGCAGAACAACTTTGGCCCCATTTATTTGGAGTGGGGGTATGGCCATACCCCCACCCTCTTATTTTAGAAAAAAAATACTTCCCTTGTCTCTGGTGGGCTTTCTGCCACCCCCTTGGGGGCAGATGGGCCTACCAAAAATAGGCCCATCTGCCCCCCAAGGGGGGCAGATATGGCCAACAGTAATGTGCCCTCATGGGGAGCGACCCTTACCCAAGGGACTGCCCCCCTAAAGAAAACACACGCAAACACACACACCAAGGGGGGCAGAAATGGTCGAAATGCAATTTTCCCCTCAGGGGAGCGACCCTTGCCTAAGGGGTCGCTCCCCACCTCTAAAAAAAAAAAAAAGATCCCTGGCGCCTAGAGGTTTCTGCCCCCGGGGGGTAGAAAAGGCCTTGCAAAAAAATGCCCCCCGGGGAGCGACCCTTGCCTAAGGGGTCGCTCCCCTTGCGTGAAACTGGCGCAAAAAAAAGATCCCCGGTGCCTAGTGGTTTCTGCCCCCCTTGGGTGCAGATTGGCCTCATAAAAATAGGCCAATCTGCCCCCAAGGGGGGCAGAAATGGCCTAAATATAATTTGCCCCATAGGGGAGCAACACTTGCCTAAGGGGTCGCTCTCAACCTCTAAAAAAAAATAAAAAATGTATCCCTGGCGCCTAGAGGTTTCTGCCCCCCCTGGGGGCAGATCGGCCTAAAATGCCCAAGGGGTCGCTCCCCTCATGCCAGTTTCCTTTTACAAAATAATCCCTGGTGTCTAGTGGGCATTTTAAAAGCCGGATCGCTTTACGATCCGGCTTTTGAAATGCTCTGAAAGACTTCAAAGGGAAGGAAATTCCTTTCCGTCCCTTGAAGCCTCTCAGGCCCCCATCACATGATCGGAAGAGAAATGCTTTGCATTTCTCTTCCGATCGCGCTGGAAGCTGAGCTTCCAGCGCAATGGGAGGCGGCCTCTGGGAGGTCAGCGCGCGATTGTGCGCTGCCGTCACAGGGGAGGGGGTGGGGTCAGGGGTGTCGGGGGTGGAAGGGGAAGGGCTTCCCCTTCCATCCCTGCCTTTGGGGCGGTGGGAGGGAAGACCACAGAGGGAGCGCTAGCGCTCTCTCTGAACTCTGTGCCCAGGACGTAATGGTTACGTCCTCGGCACACGAGCACTGTGCCGCAGGACGTAACCATTACGTCTGCGGCACAGAAGCGGTTAATAACTCTTTAGGTGGTTTCTTCCCCAATTTTCTCAAAACGCTGTTCAGAGCCATCATAGTTTTTGTGATTTGGAGTTTCATGGCATTAATGGCCTGCTTCCAAGAGCCCCCTTGATCAAACAAGATATCCAAATATGAAAATGTTTTTGTGAAGCTGATCTTGGTGCCTTTAATCATTATACTGCAGCATTTCACAGACCTTTTCTCACACTTCATAACATAAGTTTTACCTTTATTGACTAACAAGCCTAGGTTCTGCATATAGATAATAAAACTTGTTAATAAGCGTTGCATTCCCAAGGGGGTACAGGCCGTAAGCACAGCATAGTCAGCTTAGAGGAAAACAGAAATCGCACGGTGTCCAATTTGTGGAAGCTCACTATAGTGGTCTACCAAAAAGCTCCCTAAACTATTAATGTGCAACATAAATAAGAAAAGGTGCCAATTCGCAACCCTACCTGACCTCTCTCTCTATGCTGAATGACTGAGTACACCCCCCCCCTCAACACCGTAACACACTGTGGCTTTACTCCCTGCATATAAATGTCTGAGAAATTGGACTATGGGTGGGTCAACTCCAAGCTCAAGCAAGGTGTCCCACAATTTATAGTGCTCCACACAGTCAAAAGCTGATGATAGATTTAGAAACGCTAGAAATAAACTTCCATGCTTGACCAGGGTATACTTCCCAATTAAACACAGTAGGTTGAGCCCCTACTCAGTCGTCCCTCAACCTTTGAGAAAGCCATATTGGAGATCCAAAAAGATTTCCTTTGATTGTGCACATTCCTATAACCTATTCAACACAATGCATCCTGCTACTTTAACCAATGAGTCCAGCAAAGAAACTGGACAATAATAAGCAGGATTAAGTCAGTCTCCCTTTTTTATAAATAGGAACTATGTGACTCTGACCAAGTTGCTAAGAAACCTGAACTGCAATAAACTCCTTGGGCCAATGTCAGTGAGGGGGCCTACAAAGGGATATTAGCTTTAAAGAGGTCCACAGGTATGCCATTAGGACCTGGTGCTTTCCCCCCTTTGCTCACTTCTATTTACTTGATAACCTCCTTCAAGGTAAATGAAAGATTGATAGGACAATGAAGCAGAGTAACGGTATGAGCGGAAGATGCAGGGAGACCAGGATCGCACTCTATCTCCCTAAGCTTCTTATAAATGGTGGAAAAATTGAATACCCATTCCGCATCACTAATAGCAATATCCAGTTGGGGCCTACTGCTGGTGTCAAGAAAGGGACCACTTATGAACGCCAAAATGCAATGTTATCATTTCTAAGGCTTGCATTATGTGAGGACTCCCATGCTTCCTCTCTCAAGCCTTTTCTCCACTGAATTAAAACTAGCCTAAACTCCCTCCTGCGAGCCTGAATATCCTGCTTGCATCTGGGCACTTTATGTGAGGCATCTTTTAATTTCCTGCGAGCATTGAACATATTGAATTGAACCACCCATGCCTCAGCCTTTGCAAAAGCCATATTGGAGATCCAAAAAAAGATTTGCTTTGATTCTGCACATTCCTCTAGCCTATTCAACACAATGTGTCCTGCTACTTTAACCAATGAGCCCAGGAAAGAAACCGGATGATAACAAGCAGGATTAAGTCAGTCTCCATTTTTATAAATAGGGGCTATAAGTGACTCTGACCAAGTTGCTAAGAAACCTGAACTGCAATAAACTCCTTGGGCCAATATCAGTGAGGGGGCCTACAAAGGGATATTAGCTTTAAAGAGGTCCACAGGTACGCCATTAGGACCTGGTGCTTTCCCCCCTTTGGTCACTTCTATTTATTTGATAACCTCCTTCAAGGTAAATTAAAGATTGATAGGACAATGAAGCCGAGTAACGGTATGAGCGGAAGATGCAGGGAGACCAGGATCGCACTCTATCTCCCTAGGCTTCTTATAAATGGTGGAAAAATGGAATACCCATTCCGCATCACTAATAGCAATATCCAGTTGGGGCCTTCTGCTGGTGTCAAGAAAGGGACAACTTATGAACGCCAAAATGCAATGTTATCATTTCTAAGGCTTGCATTATGTGAGGACTCCCATGCTTCCTCTCTCAGGCCTTTTCTCCACTGAATTAAAACTAGCCTAAACTCCCTCCTGCGAGCCTGAATATCCTGCTTGCATCTGGGCACTTTATGTGAGGCATCTTTTAATTTCCTGCGAGCATTGAACATATTGAATTGAACCACCCATGCCTCAGCCTTTGCAAAAGCCATATTGGAGATCCAAAAAAAGATTTGCTTTGATTCTGCACATTCCTCTAGCCTATTCAACACAATGCGTCCTGCTACTTTAACCAATGAGCCCAGGAAAGAAACCAGATGATAACAAGCAGGATTAAGTCAGTCTCCATTTTTATAAATAGGGGCTATAAGTGACTCTGACCAAGTTGCTAAGAAACCTGAACTGCAATAAGCTCCTTGGACCAATGTCAGTATGGGGGCCTACAAAGGGATATTAGCTTTAAAGAGGTCCACAGGTATGCCATGAGGACCTGGTGCTTTCCCCCCTTTGCTCACTTCTATTAACTTGATAACCTCCTTCAAGGTAAATGAAAGATTGATAGGGCAGTGAAGCAGAGTAACGGTATGAGTGGAAGATGCAGGGAGACCAGGATCGCACTCTACCTCCAAAGGCTTCTTATAAATGGTGGAAAAATGGAATACTGTCAACACCAGGGCAGTGCGCGCTCTATTGGCGACTAGAATGCAAAAACCCAGCACTCTCAAAACACCGTAATTTATGCATTGTGATGATATGTTGTTGTTTAACCTTTTGCATTGCAGAGTTTAATCCTGAAGACTTATTTTTAATGTGTTTACAAATACTGTTCATTTGCAATGTATTGCTGCAGGCTTTCAGAGTGTGTTAGGGTGTGGTCCCTTTCCAGGGCCTTCCAGAGACTTTCCCTGCAGCATGCCTGGGTGTGGTTGTGGGCTGGGCCAAGACTCTATAAAAGGGAGCCAGCCCAGCTCCCAGTGCTCACTATTCAGAGGTCCCAGTGCAGAGCAGCAGCTACTTCCTGAGCTCCTGTCCAGGTGGCCTATTTGATCTTCCAGGCCTCTGCTCTTCATTCTTCATTGGTGATCCTTGCTCTGGGCGATAAGACGGTGGTTGGGCTGGCCTCCAGACGCCGTTATTGAGAACTTTAATATTCTTTAATGATTAACAGATTACTTTGCACGCTGCCATTTCTTGACATTTACATGGTGGCTTACGAATCAGCAAGACACGCGATTCGTTTCAAGTTGATTTAATCTTGTTATTCATTGTGCGCTACCATTTCTTGACATTTACATGGTGGCTTAAGAATCGGCAGGACGCGCGATTCATTTCATGGTGCTTTAACCTTGTTGTTCATTGCGCGCTACCATTTCTTGACATTTACATGGTGGCTTACGAATCGGCAAGACGCGCGATTCATTTCATGGTGCTTTAATCTTGTTACTCATTGCGAGCTGTTATTTCTTGGCATTTACATTGTGGCTTACGAATCGGCAAGACGCGCGATTCGTTTAATGGTGATTTAACCTTGATATTCATTGCATGCTACCATTTCTTGACATTTTACATGGTGACACTCTAATAGGCAAGACGCACGATTCTCTCCTCGAGCTTAATTCATGTTGTTCATTGTATGCCACTATTCTAAGACATTTATTAGGTATTATTCGAGTTGACAAGTTGTGTGATTTGTTTCCTGAATCCATATTGTGTTATTCATGGTGCACAATCCTTTTATAGTGTTTACTATATATATGAAAATCTGCAATGTGTGCAATTCGTGTTGAAACATTTCAAGAGAACACAAAAGGCCAGAGTTTCTAGATGCAATATTGCATGGTCCTAGTATGCATTCTCAAAAAAGGATTCATATGACTGGTTTAGAACTTATTCAGAATGTTTTCCTGATTCTCATGGAAAGGAAAGTACTTGAATTTGAAAGTTTCATTTAATCCATCTTGATTCCCTTACAGGTATCTGGCCATCTTGAAACTTAGTCATTTTAAGCCTAATTCTTAGGTTGGTCATGTTTTCAGAATGACTAGGCTTAGAGTCACAGTCTAGTTTTGATTTCATGAGATGTCATTTTCATATTGTGTGTTTCAACCTTTTTCTTACTACAGGTCTCCTTCCCAGCTGTTCCCTTCCTAATCCCCTCTTCCCCTTTTGAACTCTCTTAGCCTCTGTGATTTATCTATCAGAGTCTTGGAGCTGTTCAGTGGTGGACGTGTTGGGAACGTGCGCAGACCCCGAGGATCTGGTGACTCTGACAAATACCCATTCAGCCTCACTAATAGCAATCTCCATTTGGAGCCTTCAGCTGGCCTCAAGAAAGGGACAACTACCGCACGCCAAAATGCAATGTTATCATTTCTGAGGCCTGCATTATGTGAGGACTCCCATGCTTCCTCTCTCAGGCCTTTTCTCCACTGAATTAAAGCTAGCCTAAACTCCATCCCGTGAGCCTGAATATCCTGCTTGCATCTGGCCACTTTATGTAAGGCAACTTTTAATTTCCTGCGAGCCTTTGAACATATTGAATTGAACCACCCTTGCCTCTTACGTATTGGATATCTCCTTGACCCCTTTCGTTATTAGCTGGAAGGTTTCTATGACTTTATCATGGTTAATGGTCTCATATAGGCACACCCAAAAGCCTCTTTATGTGCAGTAACTAGATGCCCTAAAATGTATTGGGCTCAATTTGTGACCAGCGGAGGGAATAGCTATTAATACTAGTGATCTCAATATTATCTACTTTATGTGGGTTATGGTTTTCAGTCAAATTAGCAACATCCATGGGAACAAGATTTACACTCTGTGGTAAATGACCACTTGTCAAATTATTATGTGTGACAAGATTTTTTACCCTAGCAGAGTGTCGGTTGAAAAATAACACTGTAGTGGGCTCATCCGTTAAGATCCTTCCCTTCTGTTAATCTAAACCCCTCACTCTATTTTACCCCTTAAATAAAATTGGATACAATGTATATATATTTATTGTGGCTCCTTTCTTTATTATTCTTGTGATCATGATAGTCTCCTTCCCATACTCGAGGACCAACAAAACAAAAAAAAAAACTTGAACATCTTCTTTGTATCTCTGCTTTTCCCCTTCTCTTCTGTTCATCCCCGTTCTTTTTTTCTTTGTTTTTTTTTTCTCATAGGTTCTCCCATTCTTTCTCGTACGCGATAATGTCTCTCTTTTTCCTTGTAGTCTTTATTTACATTTTTGGTTTTTCTTTCAGGCACTCCTTGGGGTCTCTTAGATTTCTCTCCAGTGAACAAGGAGGAAACACAAGATAAAGAAAGAGAAGGTAAGTTTGGGGTTTTCTCTCTTTCTTTGCAATAGGGTTTCAGGGTTGTGAGGGAATTGGTGAAAACGACTGTGCACTCCCTATAAATGTCTCTTTCTTTTATAAGTGCTCAGTGCAGTGACCTTGTGTTGGTAGCATGAAAAAGAAAAGAAAATAACACCAGAACAGCTTTTATGTGCCCAGTTGGAGTCTATGTATTTATTTATAGGACTGCTCCTTGCCCTTCACCACCAGAAAAACATTTATTTTGGTCTCCTTTTCCTCACTCCCCCTTTGCTTTCCTCTATTGTTCCCCTTGTCTCTCTTGTTTGTGCCCAAATGCTTTTCCAAGCCCGTATACGGGCATGTACCTGCTCCAGCCACTTACCTCCAGGTACTTGGCAGGTTGTTGAGCCTTCTCTTTCTGGTCGTTGGTTGTTCTCCTCCAGTTGCTCCTCCTCCTTGCCATTCGTCTCTGTACTGCTCTCCCGGGGTCCTTTTTCCTCGCCGTCTGCATCTTCTCCCGCATTGTCCCCTCCTCTCTGGGTGTTCTCCTCAGTTGTGTCTTCTTCCGTGCCGGGTTCCGCAATGATGGTGCAGCCCGCGTCGACTTCCGTTTCCTGTTTATCGTATCTTAGGAGCACAACGCTTTTCGAAGTGCTCCCGGGGCACTTCTCTGTTGGCCCCGACTGTGTGGAGGTCAGAAGGGGTTTCAGGACACCGTTACAAACACATAATCTATGATGGAGTTGGCACCGCTCCCTTTAAAAGTACAACTAAAAAACAATGGCGGAGTGCAAAGTTCATTACAAAAAGCCAGGTCATGTTTAAACAAAAGTTCATTTAAATGTTCACCAAAGCATGTATGCGGAAAGTGTGTTTGGTCAATGTTATCAAAAGTAGTGAGACCAGAGATCTTTCCAGAGGGGTTTGAACACAAATTGATGTTAAAATCCCTGCCCCAAAGTATAATTAATTTACTTGTGCTACCATAAGTGATGATCTCCAAGTAATTGTATATTTGCAAGAGGGTAGAGCATATTTCAGGCATTGTAGCATTATTGTAAATATTCACCACCACTCACAGGCGGTCAAAAGATAGTTTGATGATAATGATTTGATAATTCACTTTAGACACCACCAAGTTTATGTTGCTAAAGGTCAAATAATTTGAAACATAAATGTCCCCTCTTGGGTCTCCCTGAGCTGGACCGTACACCTTATACATATGTTCTGTATCCTTTAATATGTATAGGTTCCACCACCCAGCCTCCTGAATGCACAAGATGCAGAAGTTGATTACAAAGCCAACCAATTTGACCACTGTAGTTTTTTTATCCAGACCTGCCACATTCCAAAATAAGACTTTAATAAACCCATAAGCGGAGATTCGACCAAGTCCAGTGTCGGTGTATGGGGGTAAAGGAGAATTCTGGGTGGAAGAAAAAGTCACCTCAAGAGACAAACATTGGTGTGGGTCAAGAGATGGGCAGGCTTTTCTGTTAAAATCAGCAAGTTCCACAGAGCAGCTACCCATGGACCGTAGGGTCAAGGGGGATTCTTTAACAAGTCAGTCTTCACTGTCTAATGATGCCAGTCGGTCAAATCGATTATTGATTGGAATGGCATAAGACAGACCTGTTGGATGTCTTGGGTTTAAATTTCCCTTCAGTGTAGGTGTTTCCGCTTCAGTTGGTGGTTGATAAAAATAGCCTAGTGGTAGCAATGTGATATGATGCTGGGACGCCATAAGAGTGCTAGCTCTTCTTAAAATAGTGCCCACCAAGTGTGGGGGGTTCTAAATAATAGAACTACGCAGTCTCCTTTCAGAAGTTTAGAGCCTCGACTAACCCATGTTACTCTTCTAATCATGTTTATATCTATGAAAAGGGCCTGTGTTAAGTTACCCATGCAGTGCAGCAATTTATTCCTCTATGAGTTCCATGATTCATATTCTGTGGGTGCTAAAATAGGGACGTTGGCCAAAATGACCACATATGGCTTCACGTCCGGGGGTAGGTCAAGAAAATCAGATACTACTGATGAATTAGATAATCTTGAACCCGGAAAGGCCAACTCTGCAACCAGAGCTGTGGGACCTGGTAGCGAAATTCCAACGGTTGATTCAAGGTCCTGATCCCACAAAGGGCTCTACTCCCCAAGAGTGGAGTGTTAGTCCACCCCAAAATGTGCTTTTGCTAAGTGCAGCATTTTGACAGCACCTGCGGATCCCGCCAGCACCTATAGATGAGCAGGCTCCTCTGTTAAAATCATCAGGTTCCACAGAGCAGCCGCCCATGGACCGTAGGGTCAAGGGTACCTCTGCACCTGGACTCCCTGGGCAAGGTAACGCAAAACTGACTGTTGAGGCTTGGTCTAGGGACCCGCAAGACCTTAGCTCCAAGTGGGTTCCCTGGAGCTCACGCCACAAGTGACCAATTGCACATTTTGAGTTTCCTGATTGACTTCAATAGGAGATGTTTGAACATTAAAAGTACTCTATATTTCAAAGCTTTAAAAAGTCACAACTCAGGTTGTCTGTAAACTAAAAATGTTATTTTGGTGACTAAATTTATAATAAAAAAAAAATCTAAATTGTTGTCAAATTTCTTTCGAGTCGTGTCAATGACTTATCGCCCATGTTGGTTTTGTGAGATACTTTGCCTGACTGCTCTTTGCCACTCTACCAGGATTAAGCTAAGGTTTACTAGTGTGAACTCGAGGTCCACTTCTGGCTTACGTGCTAGTATTACAAGGTAAGATTCTCCAGTCAAACCACATAATACTGCCACCTTGCTACAGTTGACACCTACAAAAAGTAAAAAGTTTAAGTAATGGTATAATGGTCTCCTTCTTTTTGATTGTCAAATACATTTTTCTTTTCACGGTGTCCAAAAATAACTTGGTTTAAGTATATCATTCACCAAAGGCTGAAACAGACATTTGTTTGGCTAAACTGAATTTTTGTTTTTTCTTTCTCTCTCTTTGTCTATCTCTGTCTGCCATCCCATCTCTCTTTCCCTCATCTTTCATCTGTCTTTCAATCTCTCTCTCTCTCTCTCTCTCTCTCTCTCTCTCTCTCTCTCTATCTCTCTCCCCTCCCTGTCACTCTCTTTCCCTCTATCTCTTCATCTGTCTTTCAATCTCTCTCTTCCTGTCTCTCTCTCTCTCTCTGTCTTCATAGAGAGAGACATTGAAAATGCAATGGTTACTCAAATCAAGGATTTGAACTGTCAGCACTTCCACATATTTGGTAAGACTGTTATGTATATGATTTGAAAAGACCAGAAAGAGTCATCTGTGGCCCAAGCTTAAGGTTCTAGTCCCTCACTCTGAAGGCAAAGGTTCAAGTCTTGAGGCCCTCAGGGTCTTGTAGTTTCTCAAAATATGGCAGCAACAAAAAGTAAACATTTTAAGTTAGGCAATAGTATGGCTACTTCCTTCTTCTTGGTTGACAAATACATTTTCCTTTCATTTTGTCCACAAGTATCTCAGTTTGAGTATATCATTCAGTAAAGCCTAAAAAAAACCCTTGTTCTCTCGATCTGTCACCTTGTTTTTCTATGTCTCTTTTTCAATTCCTCTCTTCCTGTCTCACTCTCTCTGTCTTCCATCCCAGAATGGGATGGAATACCGAGAGAAAGAGATGCAAAAAGCAGTAGTTTCTCAATTGAAAGTTTTCAACCTGCCTCTACTGCCTCATGTTTGATACAGATGTCATTTATGTTTTCCAGAACATAGAAAAGAGTTGTATGTGCCCTAATGGTTAAGGACCTAGTTGCTTACTCTGAAGCATTAAGGATTCAAATCTCGGCATTCTCCATGTACATATTCAAATTTTGGACAGCTACAAAAAGTAAAAATTTTAAGTAATGGTATGGTGATCTCATTGTTCTGGATTGTCCAATACATTTTTCTTTTCACTGTGTGCAAAAATAACTCAGTTTAAGTATGTCATTTACCAAAGGCTAAAAAAACTTTTCTTCCTCCTTTCACTCTCTCTCTTTCTCTATCTTTCTCTCTCTTCCTGTCTTTCTATTTCCCTCTATCTCTTTATCTGTTTTTCAATCTCTCTCTGTCTCTCTCTTTTACTCTCTCTCTCTCTCTCTCTCTCTCTCTCTCTCTCTCTCTTCCTTCCCATTCTGGGATGGAAGACAGAGAGAGACATTAAAATTGCAATGGTAACCAAAATCAAGGATTTAAACTGTCAGTGCATCCACGTGTTTGGTACAACTGTTATGTATATGATTTGAAAGCACCAATAAGAGTAGTTTGAGGCCAGTGGTAAGATTCTAGCCTCTCATTCTGAAGACTTAAAGATTCAAGTCTTGAGGTCCAAAGGGTCTTGTGGATTTTGAAATTAAGGACAGTTACAAAAAGGAACATTTTAAAATTAAGCAATAGTATGGCGACCTCCTTCTTTGTTCACAAATACATTATGCTTTTCACTTTGTCCACAAATATATCAGTTTAAGTATATCATTCAGAAAAGCCTAAAAAACGTTTGTTCTCTCTCTGCCACCCTGTCTCTTTTTCATATCTCTTTTTCAATCTCTCTCCTTGCCTCTCTCTGTGTCTTCCATTCCATTCTGGGATGGAAGACAGAAAGAAAGAGATGCATAAAGCATTGGTTTCCCAATTGAAGGCTTTCAAACTGTACCCACATACAGATGTTTGAAACTGATGTCACATATATTTTGCAGAAAACAGCAGTGAGTGGTGTGTGGCCTAGTGATCAAGATAGTAGCTTCTCCCTCTAAAGGATTAAGGGTCCAAATCTTGGAATTTCCCTCTGCATTTTAAAATTATGAACAGCTGCAAAAAGTACACATATTTAGTAATGGGATGATGATCTCCTTCTTCTTGATTGTCAAATACAACTTTCCTTTCATTCTTTCCAAAAATAACTCAGTTTAAGTATATCATACACCAAAGTCTAAAAAAAAACTTTTGGTCTGTCTTTCTCTCTCTCTCTTCCACCCCATCTCTCTTTCCCTTTATTTTTGTATCTGTCTTTCATTCTATACCTTCCTGTCTTTCTCTCTTTGTCTTCCATCCCATTCTGGGATCAAAGACAGAGAGAGGGGGATACACAAAGCAATGATTTCTCATTTGAAGTATTTTGAACTACCCATTTCCATGTGTTTTCCAGAAGGTAGGGTGGAGTAGTCTCTGGCCTAGTGGTTAAGGTCTTAGCCTCTCACTCTGGGAGATTAAGGGCCCAATCCTTGGGATCTCCACCTGTATTTTCAAATTATGGACAGCTACAAAAAGTTAACTTTTTAAATAATGGTATGGTGATCTCCTTCTTTTTGATTGTCAGATCTCTCGCTCTCCCTCTTCCTCTCCCTCTCTCTCTCTCTCTTTCACCCCCCCCCCCCACCTCCTATCCCATTCTGGGATGGAAGACAGAGAGAAAGATGCAAAAAGCATTTTTTTCTCATTTGAAGTATTTTGAACTGTCTCCACTTCCACATGTTTGAAACGGATGTCATATATTTGTTTTGCAGATGACAGAACAGAGTGGTCCCTGGCCTAGCAGTTAAAGTCCTAGGCTCTAAATCAGAAGGGATAAGGCTTGAAATCTTCATCTGCATTTTTACAAATGATGGACTGCTGCAATAATTACACATTTTAAGTAATGGTATGGTGATGTCCTTCCTGATTGTCAGCTAAAAATTTCTTTTCACTCTGTTAAAGAATTACTCAATTTAAGTATATCATTCACCAAATGCTAAAAACAAATTTGGCCTATCTTTCTCTCCCTCTCTCTCTGTCTTCCATCCAATCTCTCTTTCCCTCTATCACTTTATCTGTCGTTCATTCTATCTCTTCCTGTCTCTGTCTTTCTCTTTTCCATCCAATTCTGGGATATAAGACAGAGAGAGAGAGAGAGATGCAAAAGGCAATGGTTTCTCATTTGAAGGATTTTGAACTGTCTCCACTTCCACATGTTTGATACAGATGTAATATATCTGTTTTGTCGCTAGCAGGACAGAGTGTTCTCTGGCCAAGAAGCTAGGTGCCTAACTTCTCCCTCAGAAGGAATAAGGATTCAAATCTTGAGAACTCCATCTGTATTTTCAAATTATGGATATCTACAGAAATTGAGAAATTCAAGTAATGGCATGGTGATCTCTTTATTCTTGATTGTCAAATACAATTTTCTTTTCACTCAGTCCAAACATAACTCAGTTTAAGTATATCATTCACCAAAGGGTAAAACCTAACTTTTGTTCTTTCTTTCTCTCTCTCTCTCTCTCTCTCTGTGTCTCTCTCTCTCTGTCTTCCATCCCATCTCTCTTTCCCTCTATCTCTGTCTTTCGATCCATCTCTTCCTGTCTCTCTCTTTCTGTTTTCCATCCAATTCTGGGAGGGAAGACTGAGAGAGAGAGAGATGCATAAAGCAATGGTTTCTCAATTGAAGGATTTGAAATGTCTCCTCATCCACGTGTTTGATACAGATGCCATATATCTATTTTGCAGATGACAGTACACAGTGGTGTCTAGCCTTGCTGTGAAGGTCTGTGCCTCTCCCTCTAAAGGGTTAACAGTTAAAGTCTTGGGATCTCCACCAGCATTTTCAAATGTATGACAGGTACAAAAAGTACACATTGTAAGTAATGCTATGGGGAATATCCTTCTTGATTGTCAAATACAATTTTCTTTTCACTCTGTCTAAAAATAACTCAGTTTCAGTATATCATACACCAAAGTCTAAAAACAACTTTTGTTCGGTCTTTCTCTCTCTCTCACTCTCTCTCTCTCTCTCTCTCTCTCTAGCATTCTTCCATCTATCTCTCTTTCCCTCGATCTCTCTGTCTTTCATTCTATCACTTCCTGTCTCTCTCTTTCTTCCATCCCATTCTGGGAAGGAAAACAGAGAGGGAAAGATGCAAAAAGCAATGGTTTCTCATTTGAAGTTTTGTGAACTGTCTCCTCTTCCACATATTTGACACTGTTTTGCAAACTAAAGGACGGAGTAGACTCTGGCCTTTTGGTTACGTTCCTAGCCTCTCAACCTGAAGGTATAAGGGTTCATGTCTTAATATAGACAACTGCGTCTCAAAAATGTTGTAGAGCTACAAAAAAGTGCAAATTTTAAGTAATGGTATGGTGATCTCCTGCTTCTTGATTGTAAAATACAATTTTATTTTCACTCTGTCCAAAAATAACTCAGTTTAAGTATATCATTCACCAAAACTAAAAAAACGTTTGTTCTATCTTTCTCTCTCTCTTCCATCCCATCTCTCTTTCTCGCTATCTCTTTATTTATCTTTCACTCTATCTCTTCCTCTCTCTCTCTCTCTCTCTCTGTCTTCCATCCCGTTCTGGGATGGAAGGCAGAAAGAAAGATATGCAAAAAGCAATGGTTTCTCAACTGAAGGATTTAGAACTGTCGTCACTTCCACATGTTTGATATGGGTGTCATGTATCTGTTTTGCAGACCACAGGACAGAGTGGTCTCTGGCCTAGTGATTAAGGTCCTATCCTCTCACCCAGAAAAAATAAGGGTTCAAGTGTTGGGATCTCCGTGTGCATTCTTGAATTATAGATAGCTTCAAAAAGTACAGATTTTAAGTAATGTTGTGGTGATATCCTTCTTCATTGTCAAATCGTATTTTCTTTTTGCTTGGTCCAAAATACCTCAGTTTAAGTTTATCATTCACCAAAGGTTAAGCAAAACTTTTTTCTCTCTCTCTTGCTCTGTCTTCCATCAGATCTCTCTTTACCACTATCTCCTTATCTGTCTTTCATTCTATCTCTTCCTGTAACTCTCTCTGTCTTTCTTCTCACATTCTGGGCTGGAAGACAGAAAAAGAGAGATGCGAAAAGCAAAGGTTTCTTAATTGAAGGATTTTGAACTGTCTCCACTTCCACATGTTTGATACAGATGTCACATATCTGTTTTGCAGGAGGCAGGCTTCACCGGTAGCTGGCCTAGTGTTAAAGTCCTCACCTCTCCCGCAAAAGGAGAAAAAGTTCAAGTCTTGAGATCCCCATCTCCATTTTCAAACTATGGACAGCTACAAAAAGTACAAATATTAAAGTCATTGTACAGTGATCTCCTTCTTGATTGTCAAATACAATTTTCTTTTCGCTTGGACCAAAAATAGCTCAGAAGTAACTCAATTTAAGTATATCATTCACCAACGGCTAAAGAAAACATTTGGTCTGGCTTTCTCTCTCTCTGTCTTCCATCGCATCTCTCTTTCCCTCTTTCTCCTTTTCTGTCTTTCAATCTATCTTTTCCTGTCTCTCTCTCTCTCTCTGTCTTCCATCCCATCTCTCTTTACCTCTATATCTTTATATATCTCACTCTTTCTCTCGCTCTCTATCTCTCGCTCTCTCTCTCACTCTCTTTTCCACCCCATTCAGGAATGGAAAACAGAGAGAGGGAGAATGATGCTAAAAGCAATGATTTCTCATTTGAGGGATTTTGTCTACCCTTCCACATGTTTGACACGGATGTCATATATCTGTTTTGCAGATGACAGGACAGACATTTTAAGTAATTGTATGGTGACTCCTTGACTGTCAAATACAACTTTCTTCTCACTCTGTCCAAAAATAACTAAGTTTCAGTATATCATTCGCCAAAGGCTAAAACAAAACGTTTGTTCTTTCTTTCTCTCTCTCTGTCTTCCATCCCATCTCTCTTTCCCTCTAACTCTTTATTTGGCTTTCAGTCTGTCTCTTCCTGTCTCTCTCTCTCTCTCTCTCTCTCTCTCAGTCTTCCATCTCATTCTGGGATGGAAGGCAGAGCAAGAGAGAGATACGAAAAGCAATGGTTTCGCATTTGAATGATTTCAAACTGTCTCCATTTCCACATGTTTGACACAGATGTCACATATCTGTTTTACCTGTGACTGAATAGAATGGTCTCTGGCCTAGTGGTTAGGGTCCTAATGTCCCACCTGTGCAGAATAAGAGTTCAAATCTTGATATCTCTACCTATGTCTCCAAATTATGGACAGCAAGAAAAAGTACAAATTTTAATTAATGGTGTTAGGATCTTCTTCTTCTTGATTGTCAAATACAATTTTCTTTTCACTGTGTCTCAACTCAGTTTGAGTTTAGCATTCACCAAACGCTAACAAAACATTCTCTCTCTCTCTCTCTCTCTCTCTCTCTCTCTCTCTCTCTCTCTCTCTCTCTCTCTCTCTCTCTCTTCTCTCTCTCTCTCTCTCTCTCTCCCCCCCATCCCATCCCTCTATCTCTTTATCTGTCTTTCATTCTATCTCTTCCTGTCTCGCCTCATCTTTGGGCAGACCGCCCCGTCCTCAGTGCCTTCGGGCCCAGGAGAGTTGGTGAGGGCCCACTCGGGGTCCACGCCGGTGACTTTGGCCTCGGCTCTGTGGGGGGCACCTCCGGATCCGCTCTTGGATCCGTACCAACACCGGGCATGCGAATGCAACCTTCCCCGGCGCTGGGACATATGTCAATGCTCCAGATGCTATCTTATTTCGCAGCCCAACACCAGGGATGGTATTGCTTGGGTATCTATTCTAAAGTAAGGAATCTGCAATTAGAAGTCTCTTTGAGATGAAGAAGTTAGTTACCTTCAGTACCAATATATCTCGTAGAGACATATTCTAGTTGTAGATTCTTTACTGACTCACCCATCCTCCCTATAGGAAGCTGGCCTAGTGTGTTGGTGAGCACCTATGGTGTTATCACCTTATACCAGGTCCAGGTATCCCCTATTAGTGAGATGTAGACAGTGTCTAAGAAACCAGGGCACTACAGAGGTAGCTGTGGATGAGCAGCCAGGACTTATCTAGGAGACATGCAAAGCTTATGCAATACCACTATAGTCACACAGCACTTACCTTACACACATGAAGGAACCACAGAGTATTACAAAACTAAAGGTACTTTATAATGGTAACACAAACTCTATAGGCAATACCCCAACTGGGAGTAAGTAAACAAACCATCATGTACACATTAGAAGTCAATGATTAGCACAGAAAGCAATAACAAATAGTAAAAGCAATAGCAAATAGTGAAGGCCCTAAGGGGAGACCAAACCATATACTAAGTAAGTGGTATGTGAAGGGCAGTCCCCCACCCATGGAAATGGTATCAGTAGAGGGGAGCTGGAGGAACTAGGAACCCGAAAAGGTAAGTACCAGGGTGCCCCCCAGCAGCCAGGAGAGATGAGGTAAGTACCTGGTTTTCCCCAAAACCACTGGATAACTTTGGGAAACGACTGTGCAAGATCCAGACAAGACTGGAAGAAACCAAAGGTGGATCCTCACAGAAGGGGACCTGCAAAAGAAGGGGACCAGGTCCAGTTCGATTTGGAGTGTCCGGCTGTGGTAGGAGCTACTACCCACTCTTCTGTGGATACAGGACTAGGTCAACAGTGGATGAAGAAAGTTAGCAGTGCAGTACAGGAGCTGAAGAGGAGTCCCAGGAGTGATTCAAGTGATATCCCACGTTGTCGGCTGTGATGCAATCAGTCAGTGGTGCTGGAAAAACACCAGCAAGACTTGGCAAAGGCAAGAGTATGAGAGGAAGTTTTTGCCAGGGTGGAGAGGACCAGCAAGGCCCAGGGGACTCAACCCAAGGAGGGGAGTCTGAGGTGACCCTCAGCAGATGGGAGAGTCACAAGACGAAGAGGCAGCCCCCACAGGCGATACACGCGCAGGAGGCACAGGAGTCGCAGTGAGGCCCACTCAGCACACTTGAAGAGGAGTCCCACGTCACTGGAGCAGCAGGCAGGAGACTGTGCTTTGCAGGGAAGAGTGCTGATTGTTGGGGCTACATGGAGCCCAAAGATCCCTTGGAGGAGGAACAAACAAGCCTTGGTAGCTGCAGGAGTTGGGGTACACAGGGGTACTGTCCTGCAAGAAGAGGCATGGGCTTACCATCTCCCAAGTTGGACAGCTGGTAGAGAGGATCAAGGGGACCACTCCAGACCACCACCATGATGCAGGATCCACAAAGTTCCAGAGGAGAGAGGATCCACGCAGCAGGTCGTCGTTGCAGTTGGTGCCTGCGGATGCAGGGAAGTGACTCCTTCACTTCAAGGGTGATTCCTTCTTACTTCTTGTGCAGGCTGAAGACTCGTCACCCTCAGAAGCTGCACAGCCAGGGAAATATAGCAGTTGCTGGAAGGAGCCAGAGAAACAATGTTGCAGTTGCTGGAGTTGCAGATTGTCAGTTTCTGGAGGGGCCCATTGCAGTCCCAGTGGCCACAAGATGAAGTAAACAAAGCAGAGGAGTCCTGCTGGAATCTTGCATGTTGACTCTGAAGACCCACCCGAGCGGGAGACCCTAAATAGCCGAGAAAGGGGGATTGGTCACTTAGCTGGGTGACCACCTATCAGGAGGGGGCTGTGACGTTACCTGCCTGACCTGGTCACTAAGATGCTCCCAGGGGCCTTGGCCCACCTTGGATTCAAGATGGCAGAATCAAATGGCCACTTGGAAGAGCTCTGGGCACCACCCCTGGGATGGTGATGAAAAGGGGAGTGGTCACTCACCTTTCCATTGTCCAGTTTTGTGCCAGAGCAGGGACCGGGGGTCCCTGTAGTGGTGCTAACTGGTTTATGCAAGGAGGGCACCAAATGTGCCCTTAAAAGCATACCAGTGGCTTGGGAAGGCTACCCTTCCCATGCCATATAACACCTATTTCCAAGGGAGAGGGTTTTACCTCCCTCTCCCACAGGAAATCCTTTGTTCTGCCTTCCTCTGCCTGAGCTGGTCAAGTAGGAGGGGGGCAGAAACCTGTCTGAGGGATAGCAGTAGTGCTGGCTGCTCGGAAAACCCCAGAAGACAAGTAGGACCAATGCTGGGGGTCCTATTGAGAGCCCCCAGAGTGCATGGAAGCATACCACCAATACTGGCAACAGTGTAGGGGTATGATTCCGACATGTTTGATACCAAACATGCCCAGGCTCAGAGTTACTGGTATGTAGCTGGACACAGGTAGTCCTGTGTCCTGTGTCTAGTACACTGGTAAAATGGCTTCCCCTCACTTATGAAGTCCAGTGTAATGGAGCTGGAGTTCTTAGGGTTACCTCTGCTGATGTAGGAGTGTCCTCAGACACAGGTACCTGCACCCTGCCCTCTGGGCTAGGGTGGCCTACCATAGGGGTGACCTGGTGCGGTGACCTGTATTGAAAGGGTCTATGCACCTTTCCATGCAGGCTGCACTGGCAGGCCCGCAGACACATTTTGCATGGGCTCCTATGGGTGGCACAATACACGCTGCAGCCCATGGGGAACCCCTGGTGCCCCAATACCTAAGTACCATATATTATGGACTTATATGGGGGTACCAGAATGCCAATTGTGGGGTGTAAAAAGTCCTCATTAACCAAATTTAGAGGGAGAGAGAACAGTCATTGGGGTTCTGGTTAGCAAGATCCCAGTGAACATAGTCAAAACACACTGACAGCAGGCAAAAATAGAGGTAACCACGCCAAAAAGAAGGTACTTTCCTGCTTTCCCCGCTCTGCAAACTGATTTCTAGGGACAGGAACTTCCCTTTAAGGGCCCTAGTTTTGGTGCATCATTCTCATTGGTCTTTAAGGCTCTGCGCTACTGGCGTGGAAAGTTGTGAAAAGAAAATGAGGTCAGCACACCGGAGTGGTGCCTATATACGACCATGACATCATCACATTGACCACAACGCAAACAATGCCTACAAAGTCGACCAACGGCACCTGATGGCACGCAGTGGGTAGCGCTTGAAGAAAAATCTCCGGATCCAGCCTGACGCCTGGGGAAAATTCTAAGGTAAGGAATCTGCAAATAGAATATGTCTCTACCAGATATTTCATTACCTAAGGTAAGTAACTTGTTCTTTAAGTATATAATTTCTCTCTCTCTCTCTCTCTCTCTCTCTCTGTCTCAGTGGGTAAGGACCTCACTTTTCACACAGAAGGAATAAGTGTTCCAGTCTTGGGGTCTCCCTTTGAATTCTCAAAGTATGGACAGCCGCAAAAAGTACAAATTTTAACTAATGATATGGTGATCTCCATCCTCCTCATTGTCAAATGCAATTTTCTTTTCACTCGGTCCAAAAATAACTCAGTTTAAGTATATCATTAACCAACGGCTAAATCAAAACTTTTGTTCTTTCTTTCACTCTCTTTCTCTCTCTCTCTCTCTCTCTAATTTCCATTGCACCTCTCTTTCCCTCTATCTCTCTCTGTTTTCCATCCCATCTCTCAGTCCCTCTATATCTTTATCTGTCTTTCAATCTACCTTTTCCTGTCTCTCTCTCTCTGTCCTCCATCCCATTCTGGGACGGAAGACAGCGAGAGATGCAAAAAGCAATGTTTTCTCAATTGAAGGATTTTGATCTGTCTTCCCTTCCACATGTTTGGTACGGATATCATATATGTGTTTTGCAGATGACAGAGCAAAGAGATCCCTAGCCTAGTGGTTAAGTTACTTGTCGCTCACTCTGAAGTATTAAGGGTTGAAGTCTTAGGATATCTATCTGCATTCTAAAATTATATGCATCTTCAAAAAGTACAGATTTTAAGTAATGTTATCATGGTCTCCTTCTTCTTTATTGTCAAATTCAATTTTCTTTTCACTCTGTCCAAAAATACCTCGGTTTAAATATCTCATTCACCAATGGTTGAAAAAACGTGTCTGTCTTTCTTTTTCTCTCTTTTTCTCTCTTTCTCTTCCATCCCATCTCTCTTCCCCCTATCTCTTTAGCTGACATTCAATCTATCTCTTCCTGTCTCTCTCTTTTTTTGTCTTCCATCCCATTCTGGAATGGAAGACAGAGGGAGATTCCAAAAGCAATGGTTTCTCAACTGAAGGATTTTGAACTGTCTCTACTTCCACATGTTTGATACAGATTGTCATAAAGGTAGATTGCAGGCACCAAGACAGAGTGGTCTCTGGCTGAATGGTTAAAGTGCTAGTCTCCCAACCAGAAGGGATAAGTAGTCAAGTCTTTGGTATCTTCTTTTTCAAATTATGCCCAGCAACAAAATGTACACATTTTAAGTGATGGAATGATGATCTCCTTCTTGATTGTCAAATACAATTTTCTTTTCACTCTATCCAAAAATAACTCAGTTTAAGTATATCATACGACAAAGTCTAAAAAACATTTTGTTCTGTCTTTCTCTCTCTCTCTCTGTCTTCTATTCCATCTCTCTTTTCCTCTATCTCTTTATCTGACATTCAGTCTATCTCTTCCTGTCTCTCTCTCTTTATCTTCCATTCCATTCCGGGATAGAAGGAGACAGGGAGAGATGCAAAAAACAAAGGTTTCTGAATTGAAGGATTTTGAACTGTCTCCACTCCCAAGTGTTTGCTATGGATGTCATATATCTGTTTTGCAGGCCATAGGTTATATTGGTGGTTATCCTAGAAGTGAAGGTCCTTGCCTTTCACTCTTAAAGATTAAGGCCCTCATTATGATCTCAGTGGGTTACTGCGCTGACGGTCGACAGAAGACTGCCAGCGCGAAGAACACCACGCGGGCCACATAATTATCTTCCATCTGGGCCAGCGGGTGGAAACAGTGTTTCCGCCCGCAGGCCCAGCTGGAAACAGGGCCTGAACATTGATGTTGGCTCCAAATGGAGCCGGCGCCAATGTGGCAGTGCGGCAGGAGCAGCAGCACCCGTTGCGCATGTCACTGCCTGTCATTTGGGCAGTGAAATGCGCAACAGGGCTGTGCATGGGGGCCCTGCACTGCCCATGCCAAGTGCATGGGCAGTGCAGGGGCCTCCAGGGGGGGCCCAAGTCACTGAAAGGCTGGTGGAATGCGACTCATTATCCAGAGTGCCCCGGCGGATCTGAAACGCCACCACCGCCAGGCTGCCTGGTGCCGGGAGCCTGGCAGTGGTGACGTTTCCACCGTGACGGTTCTGCCACGTTCGGAATATGGCGGTCTGGACCGCCATGCCGTTGGCACCAAGGACTGCCACCGCTGGCGTGGCGGTCCAGACCGTCATGTTCCTAATGAGGGCCTAAGTGTTCACGTCTTAGGATCTTCTTCTGCACTTTCAAGTTATGGATAGCTACAAAAAAATCAAAATTAAAGTAATGATATGGTGATCTCCTTCTTATTTGTCAAATACAATTTTCTTTTCAATCTGTCCACAAATAACTCAATTTATGTATATCATACACCAAATTATAAAAAAATATTTTTTAAAACTTTTTTGTCTTTCTCTCTCTCTTTCTCTCTGTCTTCCATCCCATCTCTTTCCCTCTATCTCTTTATCTGCCTTTATTTCTGTCTCTTCTTGTCTCTCTCTCTCTCTCGCTCTCTGTCTTCCATTCCATTCTGGAATGGAAGACAGAGAGAGAGAGAGATGCAAAAATAATGGTTTCTTATTTGAAGGATTTTGAACTGTCTCCACTTCCACATGTTTCATACAGATGTCACATATCTGTTTTGCAGGTGCTAGTATGAAGTGGTCTCTGGCCTACCAGTTACGTTCCTAGCCTCTGACCCAGAACGAACATGGGTTCAAGTCTTGAGCTCTTTATGAAATTATGGACAGCTCCAAAAATTTCAAATGTTAATAATGGAATTGTGATCTCCTGCATCTTGATTGTCAAATACAATTTTCTTTTTACCCTTTCCAAAAATAACTCAGTATAAGTATATCATATACCAAAGGCTAAAACTGATTTTTTGTTTTTTCTTTCTCTCTCTTTGTCTATCTCTGTCAGCCATCCCATCTTTCTTTCCCTTCTCTCTCTCTCTCTCTCATGGTTTCTCACTTGAAGGATTTTGAACTGTCTCCGCTTCCACATGTTGGATACGGATGTCATATATCTGTTTTGAAGGTGATAGCACAGAGTGCTCTCTGACCTAGTGGTTAAGGTCCTTACCCCTCACACAAAAAGAATACATTTCATGTTTTGGGATCTCCATGTGCATTTTCCAATTATGGACAGCTACCAAAGTACATATAATGAGTAATGGTATGATCTTCTTCTTGGTTGTCAAATACAATTTTTTTTTCACTCCGTCCCAAAATAACTCAATTTCATACATCATTCACCAAAGGCTAAAAAAAATGTTTGGTCTGTCTTTCTCTTGCTCTCTCTCTCTCTGTCTTCCATCCCATCTCTCTTTCCCTTTAACTCTCTATCTGTCTTTCATTATATCTCTTCCTGTCTCTCTCTCTCTCTCTCGCTCTTTGTTCCATCCCAAGCAATGGTTTATCATTTGAAGGATTTTAAACTGTCTTCACTTCCACATGTTTGATACGGATGTTATATATTTGTTTTGCAGGTGACAGGGCTGAGTGCTCTCTGGCCTATTTATCTGGTAGAGACTTCTAGTTGCAGATTCCTTACCATATAATTTCCACCAGGCGTCAGAGTGGATCCGGAAATTCTTTTTTGAGCAGTACCCCGGCTCTCCGTCAAGTTGTGTCGGTCGACTACGTGGGCGTCATTGACGTTGTGATTGACATGATGATGTTGTGGTCGTATATAGGCACCACCCAGGTACCCTGATGTCAGTTTTTTTGTTTACGTGCCAGCCTACCTGCAGATCCGAGAGAAGAGCTACCCCTAGTCATTTTTTGAATAACTGCGACACTTTTGTCCAATACTTTTTGACGAGTTTTGGATGCGTCAAGGGATGTCCTGGAAGACTGGTTTTAAGCCCTGGACTCCTGTCACCGAATGATGTCAGTGACAGATCCACATCTCTTCTGCCTTATGTGTCTGGAGCACAACTATGACCCAAAGTCGTGCTCCAAGTATTAGGCCATTCACCCGAAGGCTTTGAGGGAGTGGTCCTTCAGCTCATGGCGGCCCGGCGCTTGACTCGGCTTCGCTCCTGTCTCGTTCAAGAAGGCGGTCACGAGACTGCTCGTGGAGTCATCACCATTCCACCTCATCCCATTCCAAGTCCTCGGGACAGACAGGTCACAAGAAGAAGTCGAAGAAGCCAAAATGTTCGTCGATATCACTCCATCGCTTGGACGATGCAACACAGAAAGAGCATTAATGCTCTGGGCCCCTGCCTTCGAAGCCTGTGTCAGGATCGGCTCTGCACCTCCCCGACTTTCCAGGAGCCGGTGCCACCCCTGCCCAGTTCAAAGAGTTGTATGAGATCTTTGGGCAGACTGACCCGTCCTCTGCACCTTTGGGCCTAGGAGAGTCGGTGAGGGCCCCCTCAGGTTCCACGCTGGCAGCTTCCGCCTCAGCTCCGGGGGCACCTCCAGATCTGCACTTGGATCCGTACCGTCACTGGTTGTGTCAACATAACCTTTCCGGCATCAGAGCAGACGTCGACACTCCTCATGTTGTTTGGGCCCACAATCTATGTCGATCCTATACCTATCCCTGATGACCCGGAGCTGGACCAGCGTCACTCGACGCCGATTCCATTTTCTATGGGCTCTCCTGGGCCCAGGGCGGATCCTGACCCTTCTTTCTATGGGTGTCAACACCAGAGCAGTACGCGCTCTATTGGTGACAAAAATGCAAAAAAACAGCACTCTCAAAACAACGTAATTTATGCATTGTGCTGATATGTTGTGGTTTAACCTTTTGCATTGCAGAGTTCAATCCTGAAAACTTATTTTTAATATGCTTACAAATACTGTTCCTTTGCAATGTATTGCTGCAGGTTTTCAGAGTGTGTTATGGTGTGGCCCCTTTCCACGGTCTTCCAGAGACTTTCGCTGCAACATGCCTGGGCGTGGTTCTGGGCTGGGCTGGGCCAAGACTCTATAAAAGAGAGCCAGCCCAACTCCCAGTGCTCACTATTCAGAGGTCCCGGTGCAGAGCAGCAGCTTCTTCCTGAGCTCCTGTCCCGGCGGCCTATTTGGATCTTCCAGTCTTCTGCCCTTCATCCTTCATTGGTGATCATTGTTTCCAGGCGGTAAGACGGTGGTTGGACTGTTCCGACACCGTTATTGAGAATTTTCATATTCTTGGTTTAATTCTTAAATGAGTAACAGATTACTTGCGCGCTACCATTTCTTGACATTTATATGGTAGTTTACAAATAGGCAAGACACGTGATTTGTTTCATAAAGGTTTGACTTTGTTATTCATTGCGTGCTACCATTTCTTGACATTGGCATGGTGGCTTAAGAATCGGCAAGACGCGCAATTCGTTTTATGGTGTTTAAACATTGTTGTCCATTGCGCGCTACTATTTCCTAACATTTACATGATGTTTTACGAATTGGCAAGACGCGCAACTCGTTTCATGAGGATTTAACTTTGTTGTTCATTGCGTGCTACCATTTCTTGACATTTACATGGTGGCTTACGAATCGGAAAAAGAAGCACGATTCGTTTCATTGTACTTTGATCTTGTTATTTATTGTGAGCTGTTATTTCTTGAGATTTACATCATGTTTTATGAATCGGCAAGACGCGCGATTCGATTAATGATGATTTGACTTTGATATTCATTGCGTGCTACCATTTCTTGGTATTTTACATGGTGACACTCGAATCGGCAAGACGCACAATTCTCTCCTCAAGTTTATTTCATGTTGTTTATTGTATGCCACTATTCTAAGATATTTACTATGTAATATTCGAGTTGACAAGTTATGTGATTTGTTTCCTGAATCCATATTGTGTTATTCATGGTGCACAATCCTTTTATGGTGTTTACTATATATATATATATATATATATATATATCTGCAATATGTGCAATTTGTGTTGAAACATTTTAAGAGTACACAGAAGGCCAGAGTTTCTAGATGCAATATTGTATGGTCCTAGTATACATTCTCAAAACAGGATTTATATGACTGGTTTAAAATTTAGTCAGAATGTTTTTTCTGATTCTCATGTGAAGGAAAGTACTTGAATAAGAAAGTTTTCATTTAATTCATCTTGATTCCCCTACAGGTATCCGGCCATCTTGAAACTTAGTCATTTTAAACTTAACTCTTAGATTGCTTATGTTTTCAGAGTGACTAGGCTTAGAATCATAGTCTAGTATTGATTTCAGAAGATATAATTTTCATATCGTGTGTTCTAACCTTTTTCTTACTACAGGTCTCCTTCCCAGCTGTTCCTTTCCTAATCCCCTCTTGCCGTCTTGAACTCTCTCAGTCTCTGTGATTTATCTATCAGAGTCTTGGAGCTGTTCAGTGGTGGACGTGTTGGGAATGTGCACAGACCCCGAGGATCTGGTGACTCTGACAATGGGTATGAATATGGGGATAGTGTAGAGGGGTTGCTGGACCCTTTAATTTACCAGCTTGACGCTGACATGGAATGTGTTCAGGATTTGGGCGACTATCGCGCACTAGATACCTCTCCTGACACTGGCATGCTTTCTCCCCGTACCGTGGCTACGGAGAAGGAAGCTTCATACTCCATGGTGGTAAGAAGGACTGCTGAGGTTTTTGATCTGAGCTTCCTTCTGTGGAGATCAGGACTAACCTCCTGACCCGAGGTGCTTTGGCATCGGGCTTATAGTTCGGAACCCCTCCTTCCCTTTAAGGAAGCCCTTATGGAAGTCCTACTGGGTACCTGGCCCAAACCCAGCACAGGAGGTTCTGTGAATAGGATGGTTGCCCGCCACCATCAGCCTCCGCCGACCGACCCAAAACTCCTACCAAACATCCTACACCTTGTGATCCAGGCTTCTTCTTCTACTAGCACATTCCCTTCCAATCCCCCGGATAGGTAATCAAAAAGACTGGATAACCTTGGGAAGAAAAATGTTTTCTTCCGCCAGTCTAGCGCTATGGCCCATGAACACTGCATGCTTTTTGGGCTGATACTCCCATACTCTCTGGGATATGGTAGGGCAGGTGCTGACCCGAGTCCTAGAGTAGGCCCGGGCAGTTCTTTCCAAAGCTGTTACTGAGAGATGCAGCGAAGTTCATGATTTGTTGTGGACTGGATATGTCCAACTCACTAGGTAGATCAGTTGCATCTACAGTGGCCTTGAGGCGCCACGCCTGGGTGAGGACATCTGGCTTTTCAGGGGATGTCCAGCAATCTCTAATGGACATGCTCTTTGATGGCACCTGTCTCTTCGGAGACAAATCAGACTCAGCGCTCAAGCGCTTTAAGGATTCCCTGGCTACGGCTTGGTCCCTTGGCCTCCTAGCTGCTCCTCATCCCCCACAGTCCACTTTTCTCCCCTTTTGTGGCTACAGAAGGGACACCCAGCTGCGTTCATTTCCTCCTGGCCACCGATCTGTGCATACTTCACAGCCTCTGCGTGGATGCTGGATCCCACATGCTGGTGGCTCAGGGAGCCAGTGGTACACCCAGTCCATCCCTGCCTCCTCCACTGCCTCCAAGCCTTCCTAGTTTGTTGGCACATCCTGGACCAGTTGGCGTCAGAATTCTCCATCACTTGCCCCACTGGAAGTCTATCACCATGGACAGGTGGGTGTTGCAAATTGTCAGATGGGGCTACTCCCTTCCCTGTGAGACTTCCCCCTCCGACTATGCCCTCATCATTCGACCATCTGTCGGAGGATCATTTGGCACTTCTCCGTGAGGAAGTCAAGGCTCTGTTTGCCAAGGGCACCATAGAGAAGGTTCCTGCGCCAGAAGTAGGTTGTGGTTGTTATTTCCACTCCTTTCTAGTGCCCGAAAAGGACAAGGGCCTTTGCCCTATCCTTGATCTCCGGTCCCTCAATCTCTTCCTCAAGAAGGAGAAGTTCAAAATGCTAACTCTACCTCAGGTCCTATCTGCCCTGGACCCTCAAGACTGCATGGTAGCTTTGAACTTGCAGGATACCTTTTACCACATTCCCGTCCTGCCGCCCCATAGACGTTACTTGCGATTCGTGGTAGGTCACGAGCACCTTCAGCTCACCGTGCTCCCCTTCGGCCTTACAAGCACCCCTCAGGTGTTCACGAAAGTGATGGTAGTGGTTGCAGCTCATCTGGACAGGTTAGGGGTTTCAATCTTCCCCTACCACGACGACTGGCTATTGAAGGCGAACTCGCTCCAGGCTGTCGCCTCCCGCCTCCAGACTAACGCGAACCTCCTGCATTCACTGTTGTTCACTATAAACGTGCCAAAGTCACACCTGGCTCCCTGTTATACGCTCCCTTTCATTGGAGCTGTTCTAGACACATTGCAGTTTTGGGCTTATCCTCCTGAAAAGGAGGTCCAGGATATTCAGGCTATGATCTAGATGTTTCAGCCTCTATACTGGATTTTGGTGAGAATGACTCTAAAGATGCTGGGCCTCATGGCCTCCTGCAACCTGCTGGTCCAACATGCCAGATGGCATATGCAGGCTCTGCAGTGGGACATGAAGTTCCAGTGGGTGCAGCATCAGGGAATCTCTCCGACAAGGTCTAAATCTCAGCAGGACTGCACTCGATCTGCAGTGGTGGCAATCGAATCCAGATTTGGTCAACAGCAGATCTCTCTCCCTTCTCCAACCAGATCTCACAATAGTGACAGATACGTCACTCCTGGGATAGGGTGGCCACATGGGACAGGCGGAGATTAGAGACCTCAGGTCTCTGGTGGAGTCTGGGCTCTACATCAACCTTTTGGAGCTCCGGACGATCTGACTTGCATTGAAAACATTCCTTCCCTCTCTCAAAGGAAAAGTGGTGCAGGTTTTAATCGACAACACCACCACCATGTGCTACTGAAACAAGCAGGGCAGAGTGGGGTCGTGGACTCTCTGTCAAGAGGTTCTTTTCCTCTTGACATTGCTGTAAAGCCAGGGCATTTCACTGGTGTTTCAACATCTGGCGGGCTCTCTGAACGCCAGAGCAGACCAACTCAGCGTCAATTCTTAGTCGATCATGAATGGCGTCTCCATCCTGAGGTGGCACAAGGTCTCTTTCAGCAGTGGGGAGATCGTTGGTTAAATCTGTTCACCTCCCCAGAGAACGTGCAATGTCATCTGTTTTTCGCATTGGAGTTCCAAGGTGGCACTCGCTCTGTGACACTTTCGTCATGAGTGGAGATCAGGCCTCCTGTACACCTTCCCACCAATACCACTTCTGCCCATAGTTCTGAAGAAGATCAGGCACGACCAGGCCTAAGTGGACTGTGCACAAAGAGTCTGGTATCCCGAGCTATTGAGCCTGGTCATCGATCCTCCGATCAGACTGCCCCTTCGGGAGGGTCTTCTGTTGCAGCAACAGGGAACGGTCCTTCACCCGAACCTGTCCAGTTTCCGCCTCCTTGCATGGAGATTGAGCATGCACCCTCAGTAGAGCAGGGGTGGCTGGGACAGGGTGCAAACACAGCGTTGGACTGCCAATGTTTTCTTATAGGGGTCCCGGGGGTCACAAAGATGCAGCAGGTGATGTGCAGGGGGTCAGTCTCAGGAAGCAAAAGGCTGGACAAAGAGGGGGTCTGCCTGCTGGATGTTGCTGCACTGAAGGTCGGATTTCCCAAGGCCAGGGGGCTGGGGGTGCAGGGGTACCTTTCGGCGCTGGGAATCTTTGTCTGGTTCTGTCACAGTCAGGGGGTGTCTTCCGGATTCAGACTGCAGGTGTTGTTGTGTTGGACAGGAGGGGTCAACCCAGGGTGGGCACTTACTCAGAGTCGCCTGAGGACCAGCTCTAGTCAGTTTGGCCACCTTGACATGGGCCATGGGCGTTGGGTGCAGAGTTGGTAGGACTCGCGGATCCGGGGCGTTGCTGGAGTCCTTGGATAGAGTTTCTTCTTGGACAGGGCCACTGTCCACAGGAGTTTTTGGTCCTCTGGGGTGCAGGCAGTCCTCTCGTGGCTTTTAAGAGGTTGCTGGTCAAGCAGGATGCGCCACCTTCTTTAAGCAGGGCTTTAGAAGCTGGAGGCAGGCTGGTAGGGCAGGGGCCTAGTCAGTTTGCGTCTTCAGTCTTCTTAGCTGGGGTCAGCTTAGCAGTCCTTCTTCTTTCTTCTTGTGAGGTAGCCAGGAATCTGATGAGCTAGGTTCAGGGGAACCTTTAAATTTAAATGGATTTAGAGGCGTTACATGGGGTCAGAGGGCAGTACCCATTGCAAGAAAGGGGGTCACCTGTCCCTGAGGGTGGCTACATCCTTCCTGTGTCCACTTCCTTTGGGGAGGGGGACACGGACCTAACCCTATTGGTCCCTGTCCTTCCAACAAGGTGGAGGATTGTGCAGGGGGGGTCACTTCAGCTCTGGACACCTTAGGGGTGGTCCTAGCTGAGGTGGTCACTCCTCCTTGTTTTCCGTAATATTCCAGCCAAACTTGCGGCTAAAAGTGAGGCTTTGTTCGGGGGGCGGGCATCCCCACTAGCTGGAATGCTCTTGGGCACTGTAACAGGAGGCCTGAGCATTTGAGGCTCACTGCAGGGGGAAAGTGTGGACCACCTCCATCCAGAGCAAGCTTTGTTTCTGGCCTCAGAGAACACAAAGGGTCCCCCCCTCCATGTGGTCAGAAACTCGTCTGAAAGTGGCCAGCTGGCACAGACTAGTCTGTCCTGCACTAGCAGATTGGCTAACATACAGGGGGCGTCTCTAAGATGCCCTCTGCGTGCATTTTTCAATAAATCCAACACTGCCATCAGTGTGGGTTTATTGTGCTGAGAAGTGTGATACCAAACTTCCCAGTTTTCAGTGAAGCCATTATGGATCTGTGGAGTTTGTAATGACAAACTCCCAGCGCATATTCTCAATGTGGCCACACTGCACTTACAATGTCTAAGAAAGTACTTAAACACTGTAGGGGTATATTGCTCATGCAGCTATGCCCTCACCTGTGGTTTAGTGCACCCTGCCTTAGGGCTGTAACGCCTGCTAGAGGGATGACTTACCTATGCCACAGGCAGTGATTGGTGAACATGGCTCCCTGGGAGGGGTGCCAGGTCACCTTTGTCTTTGCCTACCAGCACACACAAGCTACAATTACAATGTGCATGTGCTTGGTGAGGGGTCCTCCAGGGTGGCATAATACATGTTGCAGCCCTTGGGGACCTTTCCTGACCACAGGGCCCGTGGTACCATGGGTACCTTTTACAAGGGACTTAAATGTGTGCCAGGGGTGTGCCAATTGTGGGAACAATGGTACAGCTTTTAGAAAAGAACGGTGATGCTGGGGCCTGGTTAGCAGAATCACAGCACACTTTCAGTCAATTTGGCATCAATTTCAGGCAAAAAGTGGGGGTAACCATGCCAACAATGGAACTTTCCTACACAAAGCTCACAATTTCTGGAGAAAACAAAGAGCAAAGAATAAACGGAGGAAGGAAGAAATAGAAATGGAGAATATGAGAAACAGATATTATCAGAAGATTAAAAGAATTGATAATTATCGCAAACCTAGATCTATGTGTTATCAAACTACAAGGTTTTGACTTGTCTCATTGTAAATGAGAATAGTTATTTTGTGAAGGCATAGATTGCCGTCAGAGGAGGGACTGAGAGAGATCAAATTTTATTAGTATATTAGTGGCATAGAAGTTAGCATATGGTGATTAATTAACCTACATTTAAAGGCCTAACAGAGAGTATAACATGAGTTATAAGTGTGCATATTTGAATAGTGGTGAACCATGTGACCATTATACAGATAAAAGTTTTCCCCTAACAATCCAACTAGCCCCAAGGAACTTGGCAACAGCAATCACTAACGTCGAGAGAATTTATATTGAATTAAATGGACTTTATGAATGCAAGTTACATGTGTGCAGAACAATAATTACTTTTAACATGTTACAAATAATGTTTGCAATTAACTAATCTTCTTTGCATGTTTGAATTGAATTGTGAGGTATGCAATAGGTATATTAATGTATTGTATGTATTAATGTATATACTAGGCTTTCTTAGCTTGATTAGGACTGAAAGGTACTTTTTGCAGTAATGAAAAATCACTTCTTTATTCTGTCCCCTCAGGCCTGTATTCTTTCCCTAGGCTGTTAGTGTGAATATTGAATTTCCTATTGTATTGAAGGCAAGAAGCATGTTTTATTTGCTTAATTTGTTCTAGCTGTAGAACAGGACAGCAAATTTGTAGTTCTCATGTGAAAAGTATTGGTTTAGTTCATTGTGTGTTGTGAGAAAGGATCTCAAGTAAAAAATAACTAGAGAATGTAACATTTTGTTAGAAATGTGTGAAGTCATTCAATGACAAAGCACTTTTGCTGAGAAGTTTAGGAATAGTAACAGAATTGGAGGTGCCATCTGCAGCGATTGCAGGCCTAAAAAAATAATTAAAATGTTACTAGACATGCAGGTCATGTAACTTAAATAATCTAGTCAACCTAACTGTAATGTACTTGACCCGTAAACAGGTCTCAAATTGTGTGATCCTAAGCAAACAGTTTACAGAGTCGCCTTTTTCTTCATTCTCACATATGATTGCACCTTCAAATATATAAGCTCATCATTTCTGCAGTACAAAAAAACCTCTTTCATTTGATTAAGTAGACTAAAGTTTGCTGCATGTATCACACAAGTCTAGCTTACATATAGGAACACATGACCCTGACTTGCTTTTAGTTTCCTAACAGCATTGCCATCAGGGCAGGAGTATTTCTCAGTTTATGTTTAAACACTCATTTTTAATAAGTATATTACTAAACCATGATGTGGTAGCATATTGTCATCTACACACAGTACATTTCCAAGAAATGTCTAAAGATCTTTTCACTAACTTGCAGCTTTACTGATAAAACTATACAGTGTATTAGCAATCTGTGAAAATTGGGTTTCAGAAAACATATCCTTTGCACACCAACACCTAAAGTATTCTGATTTGTTTTCATCCTATTAAAATAAGATTTTCATCACACAGAAATACAACAAATGGGCTTTCACAACTACTGAAATATATTTTGAAATGTTTGTACAGTTGACTTTGTCATTTAAATGTTGTGTTTTAGGAAAAACCAAACACCCTATCTTTTTATTTTACATTCTAAACAACAGGTCACGCAGTTCACCTTACAACGTCCTGGAACTCTGCATTCAGAAGGAATATTAATTAAAAGACAAACTGACTTTTGACCTCTGTCTGTGAACACAGAACAAATGTGACATAAGAACAAGATTTAAAGGCATCTTGTATTGCCCCTTCACCTTATGACTGAACAGACTACCTGTTCTTTGTCAACTTGGCAGAAGGGGCAAGTAAGTCCTAAAAATAGCTCGACCTGATCAATGATGACTCCCTATAGTGAGTGGCCAAGTAGTTTTTTCTAGCCCTGGATTGGATGCTGAAATTGATGTCCGAAGTGGGCCCACCTGACGGGCCAAGAACTTTGGAATATAAGTCAGTCTGTCCTAAGAAAGTCTTTGGTTCCCTTTATTCCCTGCTTCGATGCTGTTCAGGACTCTGACGGAGTCTGCTTAAGTCATAAATGTAAATTGTAAATTTATTGTACAGATATTAAAATCCATTACAATTTAAAACCAAGGACAATCAAATAGTGCAAATACAAAAACACACCCATATCTTAACACATACACAAATTGAAAACCCCATGCTACCAATAAAACACAATGCTAATATCAGACATTGTAATCACAGTAAAATACTCAGTCGCATTAATTACTATACAAAAACAAGAATTATCAGCTGAAAAGAAAATACCTTAACATTAAAATGGGGACATTCAAATAATAGCAAGAGATCCAAACTACAGAATACAAATTGCACATATTTGTTACTAAAGTGACTTCAAGTATTCATAAAGTACTTCCCTACATACCATAAATCCCCCCATGAGCAATAGACATATTCAATTTCTAATGCTTAAACAATGGAGCACACAACTGCATAAGTCGTTAAAGTGCTTTTGTGCTTTGGATAATCCATCATAGAATAGCATCCATCAATATGATAAGAACCATAAAAAAACTAAAAACCAAGCAACTGTGCAAAACTGGTTCAGAGCCCGAAAGAGCAAGAGCAGAAAAGTTTTTATACGCCATTAATCACTTCTCGTAGTGCCCTTAGCAAACTTGACCTGAGCAACATTAATAAATTTGGTCAACAAAACATTCAACATCATATTGTCTGGATACAAGGAATTTATCGCGGCCTCTCGGCAGGAGGGGACCCCCAATTCATTCCACTTATTCCACAGCAAGGATCTACGCTCCTCCCATAAAGCTGGACACAGACAGACCACATGTTCAAAAGATTCTTCCCAGCTACCACATCCCCTACACATTAGACCCTACCCAGGGTTGAGCAGTCAAGTGAGTAAATGCTTTAAGAAAGCCCAATCAACCATCCTAAGGGTCATGAATTTCTCTTTCATTCGAATGCCACGAGTCTGCTTAAGTGTGGTGTCAAACTCCAGTTTTTTTTAAGTCCCCGGATGAGTTTTCTCACCTTTGTCCTAACTGCCCTATTCTGTTATGTGGCTCAGTACTAATAAGGTCAACTAATTCTTAACTGCTGATCTGTCCTATGTGCAGCCCGTGTTCTGCACAGTCCTGATGCTGATGTCAACTGACACCTGAAGTAGGTGACTGTCCTGCCTGACAAACTACTCTGTATGCTGTCCCATGTGGAGAAGTATAACGAAATGTGGTTTATTATTTCCTTTTCAGTTAGGTACTTACACCAGCATATTTTTATAGTGAGTCATCCTAGTTAGATGTTTTTCCAAGTTATTTTTGTGTTTCTTTTATTTTTGCTTTTGCCCGCAAGTGTTAGAAAGTTCCCGCACATGCAAGTCCAAATTAGTATTAGTGATAGGATTGGCCCAGCCCTGAAACCTGAAATTCAATATGAAAACTGTATTTTGATGATTTACTGATCATCATCTGCTTTGTTTTCTAACAATAATGTGCATATAGTGTTGTTAATCTACATTATTCTTTTGGGTTATCTAACAGCATGATGTTTAGTAGGTTAAATCTTCTCAGACGTTTCAGTCAGCCTATGGCTTTAATGTATGTTTATAACTGAGTTTTTGCACACCATATATGCAACATTGATTTTGGCATTGTAATAAAGCTTTGAAACTTTATTCGGTTTGGAGTTTGATTTAGTGTTAAATTGTACATAATGTTTAGTGTAGTTTATGGTATAATGCAATTGATTTGTGATTCAATGATTCTGACTATAACACTCTTCGCCAAGTCCCAAGGTTTAGTCAACTTCTATAGGTGGAATTGGTGATGGTGTCTCATCTGAGCGTTGGTGGTTTGTGAACCAGAACCGGGGAGAATTTGTTCCTGGGCCCAGCGCTCCCTCAAGAGAAAGACAAAACAAAAGTCTTTTTAGCCTCTGGCAAATAATATACTTAAATTGAGTTATTTTTGGACAGGGTGAAAATAAAATTTGTATTTCACAATCAAGAAGCAGGAGATCACTGTACCATTACTTAAAATTTGTAATGTTTGTGGCTGTCCATAATTTGAAAATGGAGATCCAAAGATTTGAACACTTATTTCTTCTGGGCGGGAGGCTGGGCACTTAACAACCAGGCCAGAGGCAACTCTGTGCTGTCATCTGCAAAACATGTGGAAGTGGAGGCAGTTCAAGATCCTTCAAATGAAAAATCATTGCTTTGTGCATCCCCCCTCTCTTGGTCTTCCACCCCAGAATGGGATTGAAGACAGAGAGAAACAGAGACAGGAAGGGATAGAATGAAAGACAGATAAAGAGATAGAGCGAAAGTGAGATGGGATGGAAGACAGAGAGAGAGAGAGAAAGAACAAAAGTTTTGCTTTAGCCTTTGGTGATTGATATACTTAACTGAGAAAAGAAAATTGCATTTGACAATCAAGAAGAAGGAGATCACCATACCATTACCTAAAATGTGTACTTTTTGTAGCTGTCCATAATTTGAACATGTAAATGGAGATCCCAGGACTTGAGCCCTTATCCCTTCTGGATGAAAGGGTAGGACCTGAACAACTAGGCCAGTGACGAGCAAAGCTGCTCTTTGCAAACAGATTTGTGACATCCATATCAAACATGTGTAAGTGGAGACAGTTCAAAATCCTTCAAATGAGAAACCATTGATTTTTGCATCTCTCTCTCTCTGTCTTCCATTCCAGAATGGGGTGAAAGACAGAGAGAGAGACAAGAAGGGATAGAAAGAAAGACAGATAAAGAGATAGAGGTAAAGAGAAATGGGATGGAAGACAGAGAGAGAGAGAAAGACAGAACAAAAGTTATTTTTAGACTTTGGTGTATGATATACTTAAACTGAGTTATTTTTGGACAGATTGAAAATAAACTTGTATTTGATCAAGAAGAAGTACATCACCATACCATTACTTAAAATGTGTACTTTTTGTAACTGATAAATTATTCAAGTCTTGGGATCTCCACCTGCATTTTCAAATTATCAACAATCAGAGGTAGAGGCAAAGACCTTAACCATTAGGCCAGAGACCACTCTGCCCTGTCACCTGCAAAACAGATATATGACATCTGTATCAAACATGAAAGTGCAGGCAGTTCAAAATACTTCAAATGAGAAACCATTGCTTTTTGCATCTCTCTCTCTCTGTCTTCCGTCCCAGAATGGGATGAAAGACAGAGAGAGGGAGAGGGAGAGACAGGAAGGGATAGAATGAAAGACAGATAAAGAGATAGAGGGAAAGAGAGATGGGATGAGAGAGAGAAAGACATAACAAAAGTTTTTTAGACTTTGATTTATGGTGTTCTTAAACTGAGTTATTTTTGGACAGAGTGAAAAGAAAATTTCATTTGACAATCAAGAAGAACGAGATCACCATACCATTATGTATAATTTGTACTTTTGGTAGCTGTCCATAATTTGAAAATGTAGATGGAGATCACGAGAGTTAAACCCTCAATCCTTCAGAATGAGATGCAAAGAACTTAACCGATAGACCAGAGACCTACCTGACCTTTTACTTGCAAAGCAAATATATGACATACGTATGAAACATGTGGCAGGGAAGACAGATACAAATCCTTCAATTGAGAAAACATTTCTTTTTACATCTCTCTCTCTCTGTCTTCCGTCCCAGAATGGGTTATTGGGTATGTAAGTGGAGCAATGCTATGATTTTAAAACTTGGCAGACTCCACCCTCTTTTGCTAAAAGGATGTCTAACGCATTGACCTTGCCGCAACCATTTCTATATACATTAGGAGCATTACACCTGAAAAATCAGTTGCCATCTTATTTATAATCATTGATAACTTCCTTATCTTTATGTCATTTAAGATCACTGATGGAATAAAAGCTCTAAAAATAACTCCTGTAATTTCTGAACTACTTGCTCCTCTTTCGAATCTCATTTTAGGTCTCTCACTCCCTGCTGGATTGTCAATGCTGTCCACTTGGTAAATGTTTTGAAAAAACACTCCTAAATAGTATGTACCATACCAGCCTTTTTACAATTTGTAATAAGCGTCCTTATCACAGAAGTAATAAACATCATGTATAACAGGATCTGGTCCATTTAGCATAAAATCCCATATACTCTTGAACAGGAACACATGTCTGCATTCACTCATTCCTATAAACTTATTGTCAGCTTTTGATTGCGGCCTATATGTACAAAGTTTTCCTACATGTTTCCAATCTAAAGCTAAGCACCCCTGTGTATCAGGTGTGTTGTGAACTGTTTTTTTCTTGCTAACTATACCCTTACAAATACTTTCTTTCATTGCATTCCTTCTGTCATCTACTTGAATAATTAACTCCTTTTCTACCTGTCTGAGAAGACATGTTAAGTTTTTCCGGTGTGCATATGTTGTTCCAAAAGTCAATGTAGGCTCAAAGAAACAAAAGAGAAACAAAGTCATAGCTAGAATAAAAATACTGAATGTACTCCCGATTATACAGAAGTGTTAATAATAAACTGCAAATGATACCATAAGTTAGTGGTAAACTATGATAAGTGATTTCTTCTTGTACTGACAAATGAATGTGTGTATGCACATAACAATCACGCACATTCATTGTGTTTCACATACTCATACAGCAAACTACAATATACATTGGAAGATAAGTCTCCCTTTGTGTCATCTAAAGGAAGCAATCAGTCATCCTTATATACCTTGTCCTGCTTAGATGTTGTCATTCCCAGCACTGGAGTTCCAGTGCTTTGCACCTCTCCTTTCATTGAAACACTCATTCCTGCAATCAATAAAATGCACGCAATCATACATACTATTATCAAACCAATGCACACATATTTACATCTACCTTGTTTGCCCTGCCCAAGATTCATTGCTTCTATGGAATCACAGGTGAAAAGAAAAAGAAAATACAACAATGAAAGCGAGCAAAAAACGAAAAACAAAACAACTTTCAAAGTCTTTGCACTATTTACAGCAATTCTCGATCTTCAAGAAAGTTCTACAAGAGTCATCTCAAAGCTCTCAAAAATAGTTCAATGTTCGTTTTCAGTAGAATACAGTTTGATGATCGCTAATGATTACTTCCAGAATGTAATGTCTTTGTTGATCAATTGGCAAGGTTATTTCAAAGCTTAGTTCAAATGTGATTTCAGTTCCAGAATGTCCAACTGAATTGTCATGGTCTAAACAAAAGGCCATAAACTCACTCTTCCATTCATTTGTGACAAGATAGATCCATTCAGGTGAAGAGTATCTGCGACTTGGCACTCTTTTCCTTTTCGTTCTCCTTACAGCACCATCTTCATCTACACTCTGATTTGACGTTTCAACTGCTTCTGTTACTGATGGGAGTTTATCATCAACCTGTTGATGTGCAGCTGCAGGCCATTTATCTCCTTTCACAGTTCTCTTTCCTGGTGAAACTGCTTTCACAACGTTTGCAGTATTGGCAGGAGTTAGTCGACTTTGACTTTGCTCTCCTGCACTTTTGTCTGTACCTTTATCTGCACATTTGTCCGCATGCAGACTGCTTGTACTTTCACCACTTTGCATGATTTCTGCTTCAGCCACCTGTTCTGTTCTCACAGCGTGGTCAAGCTGAACCCCTTCTTCATCAGCATTCACTCTTGCGGGATCAGTCTCTGTGTTTTCACTCAGAACTTTGTTGGTGTGGTTTGCCTGGATCCAGTTCGGAAGACCAGCACACTTCACAGCTGTTGTCGTCACCAAGATAACTTGAAATGGTCCTTTCTATCTTGGTTCTAAGCAAGTCGTCCTCACATGCTTCTTCACCATGACCCAATCTCTAGCTTTCAAGCTGTGACACTGTTCTTGGGCCATTTGAACTGTAGCTGGTTCAGCCTGATGAGACAAAGAGTGAACCACATCAGTTAGACCTTTACAATAATCCTGCACTAAGTCATCAGTTATGTTCACAAGTGAATTTGCAGATACTGCTGGTAGACTCATTGCATAACCCATCAGAATCTCATAGGGAGGCAGTTCTGTCTTCCTGTCCTGGGTGCTACGCAAGGTCATCAGGACAAGTGGTAGTGTAGCAGGCCATTTCAATGCTGTAGAGGCACAAACCTTTGCCAATCGAGCTTTCAATGTTCCATTCCTTTTCTCCGCCAATCCAGATGCTGTTGGTCTGTACCTGCAGTGCAACTTTTGCTCAATGTTCAGTGCTGCACACAACTTTATGAACTCATTATTAAAATGAGTTAATCAGTCTGGTTCCAAAGAAGTCGGGAATCCATACCGTGGTATCAGTTCCCTGAGCAGATGCTTAGCTACAGTGAGCCTATCATTCCTACATGTTGAATAACCCTGAACCCAATGGGAGAATACACACACAATGACCAATACATATTTCAATCCATTACAAGCAGGAATCTCAATGAAATCAAGTTGCATTCTGTTAAATGGACCTCCTGATCTACCTATGTGGCTCAAATGACCCATTGTGCATTTCTCTACATTTATTTGTTGGCATGTAACCCATCCATGACAAACCGCTTCTGCAACCAATCTAAATCTGAGGTCATGTCTGTTTGCATGTGCGAATAAGTGTATCTCTGCTGAGATTAACCTGACCATGGTAATATCTAGCCATCAAGTTCAACAAACAATCTGGTAACACAACTTCCCTTCATTCCAAATCCAGACATCATGTCCTTTTCTTTGTGCACAACCTGCTTCTATCCTACCTCCCGTGTTCTTCCTCTGTTGCTTCCTCCTGCCACCTCTTACTATCATCCAAGGTATCAACCACTGACATCATTTTTTTTTTATTTGTCTCACTGGTGTCACTTTCATTACTCTACTCTTCATAGATGGTAATGTAATGGCGTGCACAATATCAGGCAATTTGGTCATCATAGGCATTGACAAATGTTACATAGTCATTAGACCTCTGGTGGGCTACACATTTTACAACAGCAATCTTCTCAGGTAACTGTAATGCATTCAACAAGCTATGAATCCTTTCACCATTTCGAATAGGTGATCCATATGAGGTCATGAAACTTTGCTGGTGCCTTAACTGCCCGAAGTCATGGTCAACACTAAGGCCCTCATTCTGACCCTGGCGGTTTCTAACCGCCAGGGCAGAGGAAGCACCGCCAACAGGCTGGCGGTGCTTCCAGGGCAATTCTGACTGCGGCGGTAAAGCCGCGGTCAGAAAAGGGGAACCGGCGGTTTCCCGCCGGTTTTCCCCTGCCCCAGGGAATCCTCCATGGCGGCGCTGCATGCAGCGCCGCCATGGGGATTCCGACCCCCTTCCCGCCAGCCTGTTCCTGGCGGTTTACACCGCCAGGAAGAGGCTGGCGGGAACGGGTGTCGTGGGGCCCCTGGGGGCCCCTGCAGTGCCCATGCCACTGGCATGGGCACTGCAGGGGCCCCCTAACAGGGCCCCTTAAGATTTTCAGTGTCTGCTTGGCAGACACTGAAAATCGCGACGGGTGCAACTGCACCCGTCGCACCCCAGCAAATCCGCTGGCTCCATTCGGAGCCGGCATCATCTTTGCTGAGGCTTTCCCGCTGGGCCAGCGGGAAAGTTGGAATGCTCCCCGCGGTCATTTGACCGCGGGCGGTGTTTGGGCGGTTTCCGCCCGGCGGGCGGCGCCCGCCGCCCGCCGGGGTCTGAATGACCCCCTAAGTCTGTATTGACTATCTGTGAATATTGTCACTCTGAGCTGTTCAGAAATGCAGCATGCTCTTGTAAGAGCAATCAATTCGGCTACTTTGGCAGAAACAACTCCTTGAATCCGTGAGACTTCGACCACTCCTGCGAGGGTGAAAGCTATATAACCAGCTCTCAGAGTACCTTCACTGTCTCTTAAACGGGAGCCATCAACATAAACAACTTGGTCATTCTCCTCCAAAGGAATATCCTGAATATCAGGTCTGTGTTTGGTGCACAGTTCAGTGACATCAAGGCAGTCATGTTCCATTTCACTAAAATCCTTTGAATTATCAATATTTACAGGCATTAATGTGGTGGGGATTAAGACTGCACATCTCTTGACTGTTACATTTGCTGATCCAAGGATCAATAGCTCATAATGGGTAAGGCGGGCATTGGTCAAATATTGGGTCTTGGACTGGGTAAAAAGTACTTCAACTGAGTGTGGGACATAAAAGCTAAAGAGTGTCTCATCACAATGCCTTTGCATTGACTGATGCTTACACCAGCACTGGCCATGGCTTTCAAACAGCTGGGCTAAGCAGCAGCAACAGTCATAAAAACATGCCACTGGCCTGAGTGTTCCTCCATGCAACTGCGTCAAAACACAAAGAGCACAACCATCACGTTCATGACAAAACAGTACAAAACCTTTCATATAATCAGGCATTCTCAAAGGTGGAGCTCTGCACAAACTCTCTCTCAACTCAGTGAAAGCTTTTGTGCATTCTTCATTGAAGGAGACTGGGTCTGTGAGTTGCATGTGTGGCAATATCTGCAATGGTTTGGAAATTACTGAAAAATTTGGGATCCATTGGCGACAATAGCAGACCATGCCCAAAAACATTCTAACATCTCTCTGTGCAACTCGGGGACTCATTTGCATAATTGTTGCAACTCTTTCTCTGGAAACTTTCCTCACACCTTTCTCAATTTGATGACCCAAATACTTTGCTTCTTTCTTGCAATATAGTAACTTGGCAGGGGAAACCTTATGTCCGTTTGCACCCAAATGATTCAATAGTGCTATGGCATCCTGTCTGCAAGCTTCACGTGTATTGAACGCAACCATCAGGTCATCAATGTGCTGCACTAAAACAGACTGAAATGGCATGTTCAAAGACTCTAAGTTCTTCTTCAGGATCTGATTTAAAATGGATGGTAAGTCCAAAAACCCCTGTGGAGTACGACACCATGAATACACACGGTTGCAGAATCGAAATGAAAAGAGGAATTGACTATCCTTGTGCAAGAGCACTGAGAAATATGCTTGTGACAAATCAATAACTAACACCCATCCTGCTTCACATGAAATCTGAAATAAAATCACTGCTGGATTTGGCACTATGGGACAATAGTATACTACAATTTATTTCACCTTTCTCAAATCCTTTACAATGCGATATTTCCTACTTGGCTTTCGCAGTCCCATAACTGGTGAATTACATGGGCTGGCCATCACTTCTTTTAACACTCCCTGCTCAACAAAATCTGCAATAACTGTAGTAATACCTTCAATCACTTCTGGAGTCATGTTATACTGTGATGTTCTGGGGAAAACTGAATTTGGCTTAATAGTCACTTTGACTCAGGCAAGTCTTTAACTGTCAAGGCAGGAAACAAGGTAATGAGAAGATACATCTCTTCAGTTTGACTTGAAGTCTCATCATCGCTATTGGTTTGAATTGTTATCCCTTCATGTGTACATGTGATGGAACATTTTAATTTGCATAGTAAGTCTCTTCCTAACAGACTCACAGGACTCGAATCGCAAAATACAAATCAGTGTAGACCTTCAAAGGTTCCAATCTTAACTTGAATGAGCTCTGTAATGGGGTTTACCAAGTGCTGTTTTGCTACTCCTACCACCTGAACTATTCTTACTGAAATGGGCACATTGGTGACTTCTGCAGATCTGATAGTGGAACAAGTTGCTCCAGTGTCAACCAAGAATGAAACCTCATGACCCATAACACTTGCATTCACATAAGGACCTTGCTGATCTACCTCTAATGACGCAGCCAACACACATTCTTCCTCCTCTGAACTCTTGCTCGTGCATTCTTCACTCAGTTCATCATCACTGAAATCAATCAATGGGTATTGTGTGATTAACTGATTTACATTTGCATTTGTTCTTTGGTTCACATTCTGCTGAGGAACCATTACCTGTTGCTGTGCCATTGGAGCTTGTGGTATCTGCATTTGCTGTGGGGCATGAATCTGCTGTTGGAGAAATTGTACTAGTTGCTTAGGAACCTTCTTTGGACTGCTCCTGTAAAATCAATCATGCTTTGATTTCTGGGCCTTTTTTCTCTCCGATTTTTCAATTGACTGTTGTCAAACATCTGTGCAACACCACCACTTTGCACCAAATTATTTACATTATTAAATGGACATTCCCGTTTCCAATGTCCGATCTTGCCGCACGCATGACAATTAAGCATTTTCTTGATGTTCTAAACATCAGCCACATTTACATTTGGATCTACTCAAGTTTCACAACCTCTGAACTGAGGCACCATTTTGCCCTGTTGCTGTGTTTCCTGCATTCCTCCTACTTTCACCATTCCGTGCGAACTCTGCATGCCTGCTGCTTGGGCAGACTTGATCCGCATCACCATTGTATTTTATGTATTGCAACATTTCATCAATTGCTAGCAAATCAAATCATTCTTAATAATATTGCTAATTTCAGGTTTCAATCCTTGAACAAATCTGAACACAAAATGAATCATGTCCCTCGGTTCAATAATCTCTGTGCCACTTGATTGTCTGAATGCTTTCAGCAGTCTCTCATAGTAAGAATGAACAGACTCCTTTGTTTCCTGAGATGTCCTGTCAATTCTTTGCCAATCAATATCTTTGGGGGAAACTCCAGTTTTCAAACACTCAATCACCCTATAATCGTTTTTCATCACCTCTTCAGATGGCGCACCTGTTACTGCATCCCTTGTTGGCTCATGCGTTGGCTAGTCAATACTACTCTTATACTCAACCAACAAATCTACTAGAACCACAATCTCAAACAAAGAGTTCAAATCTTCCCATAAACACTTCGCAAGCTTGACAAACCTCTATGTTTGCTAGTGCCATTCCAGTGGTTTCTCCCGCAACTTTGGGTAAGCATTCATAAATGACAACATGTCACTTCTGCTGCAAGGAACATGAACGAAATTCTCTCTTGGAATTTCTCTCATTGGCATCATTTTCATAGTTCCCTCAGCCTGCTGTACATCATTTGAAGATGTATTCAGCTTTTTCTTCTGACTTCTTTTCTTTGCCCATCTGACTTTAACCTGCACACCGGACTCCTCGACATCGCCAAATGGATGACAACAAGCCACCTCAAATTGAACTCAAATAAAACGAGATCATCATCTTCGGCCCCAACAAGACAGCATGGAATGACTCCTGGTGGCCCACCACCCTCGGGCCACCCCCAACACACACCATCCACGCACGCAACCTTGGCATCGTACTGGACTCGTTTCTCTCCATGACCCAGCAAATCAGTGCCATATCATCCTCCTGCTTCAACACCCTTTGCATGCTAAGCAAGACTTTCAAATGGATTCCTTTAGAAACAAGAAGAACAGTCAGCCACGCCCTCCTTAGCAGCGGACTGGACTACGGCAACGCCCTCTAAGCAGGGACCACAGTCAAGCTTCAAAGAAAACTCCAGCGAATCCAGAATGCAGCTGCATGTCTCATCCTCAACCTCCCTTGCCACAAACACGTATCCACCCACCTCAGATCCCTACACTAGTTGCCCATCAACAAAAGGATCATTTTCAAAGTCCTTGTCCACGCTCACAAAGCCCTCCATGACACTGGACCGGCCTACCTCAACGAACGAGTAAACTTCCACATACCAACTCGACAGCTCCGCTCCGCCAACCTCGCCTTTGCTACAGTCCCCCGCATCCAACGCACCACCTCCGGCGGCAGATCCTTTTCCCACCTCACCGCCAAGACCTGGAACTCCCTCCCCACCAACCTACGCAAGACCCAGGACCTCCCAATCTTCAGAAAGCACCTAAAAACATGGCTTGTTGAGCACTAACCTCCCCCCCAGCGCCTTGAGACCCTACTGGGGGAGTAGTGCGCTTAAGAAAATATTTGATTGTTTGATCGATTCCCACTTATCTAATGATCCCCATGTTTGAATGTTTTGAATCTACTCCTTAATGTGAATTTTCATTAGAGGTGATCTCATGTTTGTAATGTCTCTCGCACAAAATTATAATCTGTAACTCTTCTTCAGCCGTTTGAATTTATTAATTTCGATTTCATATTTCTCTGTCAAATTAACTAATTTCTCATATACATGCCCTGCTTGAAGAGTAACGTCCTTGCAAATAAAACACAATAAATTTTCATTGTAAGAATCTGATCTGTTTAATTTAAGTGTTCTCTCAGTCATTTCATTTAATTCCAGTTTTAATCTAGTCATGTTTAATGTCCTTTCTCTCTGTCATGTTTTCTGTAACTGATGCTCCACTCAAATTATCTAACGATTCAGTCAATTGCTGTGCTGATAACCATTGTAAACTAATGTTATTCCCTCTATCGCGGGGCATAAACTGTGGTACATTGCATGGTGCTCTCACATTCTGCTCTCGCGCCATCACAGATGATCCCACAGAGCATGGGGGACATGTCACATCAATCAGTGGACCAACTCCATTATGTGTCTGGTTCGAACCAAAAGAATTCATAAATGTCATGGCTGGGACAGTAGTGTTGTAGTTGGACTCTTGTTCCTAGGCAAGACTGCTAGTTTAGGGATGACAGCACTTTTGTTTGTAGGCGACTAGGCCAATGCTACAACAAGTCACAACTGTCGGCCCACCTCTCCTGGCTCACAAGCAGTGCCTCACCAAAAACCCAAACAGTAAAAGGTGATTTCTGGCAGCCTTTACCCATGAACTCAAGAGTGCGACATCTCAGGGGAGTCATGATTTAACAGAGTACCCCTTTCTCACGAGCAATAAGTCTCAGTCACACACAAGCAATACATTAGATGCAGTAAAGTTTTCAATAGGTTTATTAAGAAGACTGCAATCTATTGTAAAATGCATGAGCTGCAATGATTAGTGAATACAAAGACCCCACCATCTTGCAATAACATAAGATGTAAAATATGCTCTAGCATGAAGAATCTAATCTCAAACCTAAAGAGAGCTAGGTGTGATAAACCTAATCTGCCAGTACTGTGTCCAGGAGAAGAGTCCCTCCCAACCCTTGTTACCTTGGAATGAGGTCTCTAGATCAGAATCCTTGGGGACACAAATGCTGGGTCTGCATCAAGGTAATGTGTAGCATAGATAGCGTTGATGGCATCTGGTAGGAATCCCTCTGATAACCTTGTCTGCGTGAGATGCATTTATATAGATTTTGTAGGATCCCTGACACAGGTATGTTCCCAAACAATAGATAAGGAGGCCCGCTTGGGATGGCAATTATATAAACAGTTATCTCCAAAAGTACATTATGTTCTTATCACACCTAAGTGCGAAAGGAACATGATGTGAATATCTATGTATCTCACTTAACTTTGACGCTGATAGTGACGACTTCACAGAGTGACACTGATAACATGAAATCAAGACATCTTCCTAACTATAAACATAGCAGCCATCTTGGAAGAAATAATTAAATAAATGCACTAGGTGACGGGGGCACAGGACTGCAAGGAAAAAGGCTAAGTGAACTCCTGATTCCCAATAAAACTAAATAGGATCCACTACACCCTCCCCATTGTTGGAACAAGTATGACGCCATAATGATGACCCCAGAGAAGGTGAACCCAGGCTAAAATGCTCTGAATTAAAATAAGCTAAAATTTTATTGTAATAAAATTAAAATCTAATTAAAAACTAGTTAAAAATAGCCAAAACATACAAAGGGCTAAAAATGTTGACAATGACAACACAGTAGACCAAAGCTAATCTTATCAATAAGGCAATTTGGCATAATACTTTTGAAACTTTGGAATAAAGACAATGGTCAAATGACTTAACAGTGGTCATGATCTTGAAGAATGAAATGCATCCAGGAATGACTACACATCGTCAGATATCATATCTACGACAGGATTGATAGACTGGTCCATGGAACAGAAGTGCGGAGCAGCCTCAATCACAGGATTACCCACAAAGGCAGAACCATCCAAAGTGCCTGAAGGAGCCAGATAGTTGACAAGGGGAGGGTTATAGGTCGTCTCGCGAATCAGCCTCAGTCAGTCTCATAGGGCACAACTATAAATGAACCCTCATCAGGAACGCTAGCAGTTCTCAGTCCAAAGGAGGCACTAGCGGAACAGCAAGGCATACCGAAGGTAGACACTCAAAGAGGCACCAGGTGCATTGGAAGATCGGTTGCACATACCATAGGATTGGCAAGAATGACTGACCAATCATGGTCCAATTCTCCCAGCAATGGAGCACCAAAGAACTGCACCATGCAATCGGAGCATAGCTGGGCTGGTAGTAGAAGCGTCATCACTCCGCCTGGCTGAGAAGGCACAACCACTGTGTATTAGGAACAGCAGCAGCAGTATCCCGCCAATCAATGCCAAAGTCACTGGAAAGCCGCCAAACATACTTGAAAAGAGTGAATGGATGGCTGATGGAATAATTCCGAAGACAGTTAGGAAGATGGAAACAAATCCAGACCCAACAACATTAATGAAGTGCACAATCCCTGTAGTGCTTGCGGCATTAAATATTCTGGAAAGCAACTCTCCAAATTGCTTGGGGAAGTTGGTATTTAATAGGGATTGTATCTCAGCTGATGATCTTGCTAGCTGGAGAGCATAGGTCACTCTAGCTGATGTCAATGCAACTTGTTTTCGGAACAGTAGTGTCTTTTGTCTGCTCAGCTTGTCATAATTTACATTAGTAGTTTCAATGTGAGGCCACATTTCTCCTACTCTTATCTCTTGTGTGGGGGGAATAGAACATGTCTGCATCAAGTTACAATCTTAGGGACTGAAATTGCGTTGCAATTCCTGGTCTCACTGCAACAACTCTGTTTGTTTAGGACCTCATAACTTCCATTCGAAAGAATATGAAATGCTGGACAAATCAAAGGGACGATTAGATCTAATTACGCTTCAGAAAACAGGCCAAGTTCACAACCCCCGCATTGCAAAGGCCATGAAAGGACACCGGTTTGCAAATCATAGAATGACTAACAGTTGTCTCACATTCGCTTCTGCTGAGAAAGACCTCTGTTTCGACATCCAGACATCTATATTCAAAGGGCAACTCCCACTCTTCTTTACTATAACTATCTCCTAGCAGCTCCTGTCTCCCACAGCAAGATGTTTCAAGCATTTCGTGAAACGAAAAGTGGAAATAGGCAGATTTATAATGCAATTTACGAGCCATACTGTTGATGGACTTTCTGCAACTGTGAAAGGCAACTTTTCTAACTTTTCTATTTGAAGCATGATGAAACTCGCTTCCCTTTTAGCCATTGTCTGTTGTTCCCTGGATAAGTTAAAAGCAGCAAGCAGGTCACTACTATTAATGTATTTCCACGGAATGCAGCCATTCTTCAGAATTTGTAATGTCCAACCTAACTGAATGATGGAACTCAGCTGAGTATGTCCATGGTGTAGACGGAACATGTCATTGTGAATGATGTCATTCGCAGATTACAATATTTTAATCAGGGTATATATTCTGTTGGACAGAATATCTGTGCCATTATCGACAACAGCTAAAGCCTTTTCCAAATTTTCTATATTCACTTGCTTCAAACGTGCAGCCACTTCTATTTGCGACAGCTTCCAGATCTCATTATATATGTTGTACAAGAATCTCTTAGGTCGAGCTTTCTGGGACTAAGCAAGACATCCTGCAAGTCCTTTTCCTCTGAAAGGAGATGAAGATATTCTTTTACTGCTGCTAAAGTGTTAGTCTGTAACCATTGTTGGCCCAGTTTACCCACACTGTATGTGGTAACTATACCCGAGTGTTGAACCGAGACAAAGCGAGGATCTGGCCAGCTAATTCTGAAACCCCTTTAGGAATTAACAAAATGCACCTGACACCCATTTGTGTCTACTGGCCACAATAACAACCCATTGGGACTGGAAAGTCAGAACCTTTGCATCAAATTCTTCCTCTGTGACATTTAGGAGGGATTGACAATTGGTGAATTTGACTGGTGTTGGGATACTGGGCGCATTCATTTATTTTGTTTTTGCTAACCCTAGACAGGATGGCTGTTGAATTGTATCGTTTAAAAAGATCATTTGAACAGGAATAGGGCATGCTCTAAATAAAGCTTCTCTCCCCTGAATTTTCCAATCTTTTGTTCCCTATACACTTTTTACATCAATAGTGTTCTTCCAGTATTCGTATCCTTCAACCTCAAGCCGGGAAACCAATGAATCTGAATAAATCAATTTAGTGTTTGTTAGCAAAACCTTCCTAATTTTAGAAGGTGGTAACTTGAAGTAGCATGACTCTTCGTTTTTAATGTCATGCCCAGAAAAATATGCAAATGTATCTGAATAATGCTTTGGGCTCCCCACAGGTGGAGTTGAACAGTGTTCCCTCTGTGTGTAATTAAATACTGATCTATATCGTGTTGCTCTGTATAGGCAGTATTGTCCCCAATTATTATAACAGAACATTTCCCCATAATTCTTTGTGTGAGTCTATGCACCATCACTTTCAAATATAGTCTTGCAGCTCAGTAAGCACTGAATCAACTGTTTGAACATCCAGTCATCAGAAATAACACCAGGTGCAATTACATCAGTCATTGAAATTTTGAAAACATATGGAATTTGTATAACCTCAGTAGGCCTGTATATATCAAAGGGAACTTTAAGCCCAAACAATCTTATCTGGGATTGATACTGCTGAAATGTTCACAAGGGACAAGCCTCTTTGGACCTTATGTGAGGACAGATGTGGAGTCAAAACTTAATCCACTCGCTTGACAGAAGAGAGTTCAGGAAGATGATGACCATTTATCATGAGCAAGAAAACAGTCACAAAGCTAATATATATCAGAAAGGCAAGCAATGCCAGAAATAGCCACAGATAATTCCATGGATAAACTAAAGCTAAATCATTATTCTTTAACCATATGTACAGCTTATGTTTCTTTAAAACAGTTTCAGTTGCAGGTGTAAATGAAGTTGAAGAAATGTCATCAAGGTCGATGAAATAACCAGAAGCAGTCTCTGCAAACACAGGAGCTGGTTCATTTTTGGTGGATGGATCCAATTCGTGTGGTAGTTCATAGTAGACGGTGTTGTCGGTTTGTGTTGAGTTTGAGTAGAAAACAGCCACATCCTGGACAGTTGTTGCCGGTGAAGTGGTAACAGGAATCAGCAAAACCTCCGTTTCTGCTCTCCCTATGCTCGAGGAGGCATTTGTAGCATCTTTGTAAATGCTGGTGTTAGTCAGAAGAGTTGTTGTTTCTTCTTTGAAGAGGTGTGTCCTGTTGGGTAGTGAGAGGGGGCCGGGAACTACCCAAGGGACCTCAAGGTCTACTGTGCAGGATCGGCCACATGATGTAGTTTGATGTTGTTGATGGAAATAAATCTGTTAGCTTTAGAGCCTAGCAGAGGTAGTAAGATGATAGTTCTGGTGCCTTGTATTCCAAGACTGGGACCGGTGCTCTGTAGGATGGGCTGAATTCCTTCTTCACTGCAATCTTCTCACAAACCAGATCCCCAACTTTAGGAATCCAGCCTGTAAAAGTTGTTGGCAAATCCCTTATTCCCAAGGTGGCAGCACTGGCGGATGAATTATAATCATGAAATTGCTAAAGCTCCTATAAGGCAGTGAGACCTTCATTTATGTCAAAGGGTATATCTACTGCCACTATACTAGGGCCATCTAGATCTGGGACATACATAGGTATCCAAAAGAAGACCTCGTAAGGAGTGCGTCCTCCCAAGGAATGTCTTGGCAGATTATTCAGTGCTCTCTGAACCCCATATAGGTGATGAAGACAACTGCGGCCTGAACCTAATACTCTAGCTGTTAAGGACTGCTTTAGACCTTGGTTTCTCCTCTACCCAACAGAATTACCCTTGGGATGGTAGGATAAGGAGTAATGGAGTTCAACACCATTCATCCTCATGGTGCCCCAATATGCCGTAGAGGCGAAACCAGGGCCCTGGTCCGAATGAAATGCTGCAACCGCATATGTACCAATAAAGATCGGCAAGTTTTTTATAACAGATCGAGCATCAGCTGAACACTGTGGCCACACCCAAAGGAATCTAGTAGAAGAATCCACAGCGACTAAGATGTATTTGTGTGCACCATCAGGTTGTAAGGGACCACAGTGGTCCAGGTACACACATTGTAGTGGCCTGTTGGACACTAAGAGGGATGTCTGCGGTGGGCGTTTGATGTTTGAGCCCCTTATCTGCTGGCAAATATCACAGCAAAGGACATATTGCTTGGTCTGTTTGTATAGACCTGACCACCAGAAGCTTTTCTGTAAGAATGATATTGAGGCCACAATATCAGCATGTGCAGAGGAGACACCCACATGCACTGCTCCGATTAGATCTAATCTCTGTTCTTCGTTGGGGATCACTCGATCTCCAACCCCAGGAATTGCTGCAAAAGCAACATTCTGTGCACTGATGTGATAAAAATATTTTGTAGGGTAAGTGTTATGCTTCTAGCATGTCCTGTTGCAATCCTCTAAAGATCCACATGTGTTCAACTGTCCAGTGTCTGCTTAAGAAATCTGGGCGCATAAATCATAGAGTGGCTTTATGCGTTGTGCATAATCAGGAATGTATGTTCTGCCAAAGTTAAAGAAACTGAGTTAAGTTTGTAGTTTCTTGATAATATTAGGTGGCTGGAGTTGAGCACATTTTTCTAAAACGTGCAGGGCCAGGCTCTTGCCCTTGTTTGATAGTTCATATCCCAGGAACAATACACTGAGAAAGGCTATTTTAGTTTTCCTAAAATTGAACTTGTAGCCAAAGGCTGCAAATCCTAGAACGATCCAATCAACCCTGTTAAGATGAATGTTGTGGTCGTCATCAGTGAGATAGATATCATTCACACAGGACAACGTCTCAGGGTAAATATCATGCAATATTGATGCTACACAGGCTGAGAACAGCCCTGGGCTGTTCTTATAGCCTTGGAGCAAACAACAGAAGCTTGTTTGTGAGCTGAATGAGAATGAACTCAGGTCTCGTCTTCCATGTGCTAAGTTCTGGCAGAAGAAACTGTTGAAAATGTTCAAGGGTGTTTTTGTATTTTTTACGCACTATGGGCCAGATGTAGCAACGTAAAAATTTGCAAGGTGCAAAGTGCGAGTCCATGCGACTCGCAATTTGCACCTCGCAAATTGGTATGCAGTACGGTGTCTCAGACACCGACTGCAACTCGCTATGGGGTCGCAATGACCCACCTCATGAATATTCATGAGGTGGGTCGCAAATTGCGGCCCCATAGCGAGTATAGGCACTCGCAAACATGGAGGCCTGCTGTAGTCAGCAGACCTCCGTGTTCGTGACTGCTTTAAATAAAGCAGTTTTTTTTTTTTAAGTGTAGCCCGTTTTCCTTAAAGGAAAACGAGCTGCACTTTAAAAAAAAACCGAAACCTTTAGTTTCGGTTTTTTTTTCAGGGCAGGGAGTGGTCCCTGGGACCACTCCCTGCCCTGAAAAAATATTTGTGGGTCCATTCACAAAGTGGAAGGGGTCCCATGGGGACCCCTTCTAATTTGCGAGTGGGTTACCATCCACTTGAAGTGGATGGTAACTGCGATACGTATGCGGTCGCAAATGGTATTCCATACCACTCAGACTCGCAAATAGGAAGGGAACACCCCTTCCTATTTGCGAGTCGGAAATGCATTTTTGCGAGTCGGTTCCGACTCGCAAAATGCATTTCTGCATAGCAAAGAGGCATTTGCGCCTCGCAAACGGCGATTTTCGCCGTTTGCGAGGAGCAAATCCTTTGCTACATCTGGCCCTATGTTGTTTATTAGTGTGGTGCTGTGTGAATTTTGTATTGCATATGTGCTTGCGTGACTGTTTAAGTGTCTGTAATCTAAGACTATTCTATATGAATAGTCGGGTTTTGCAACAGGGAATAACAGGTTATTCATTGCAGAGACACAGGGCCCAATTACACCCTGGTGCTCGAGCTGAGTGAGGATCTCCCTCACTGGAGCGTTGGCTTAATGTTTAACAGGATATTGGGGCTGAGGCTGGGGTGTAGACCTAATCAGTATTACATGGTAAGGAGAATCCTTATTCCAGCCTACATGGCTGCGATATAGCGCAGGTGCCTGCGCTAAAGCCCAATCGACAGCGTAGGCTTGTTTTACTGCTTCTGGAACAAGATCAGAGAAAGATGGCAAAATGAAATCTACCTCATGTGGGAGCTTTCAGACGTGTTCAGGAGGCCAGTCTCTTTCAGCCAACATTATAGCACTACTGAGTACATCCCAGAATATTACACTAATGATGTGCTCTATGTCTCCCTCAATTTGGATATTCAAATCGTAAACGCTGTTGGGTGGGAGAACACGCCCGTCCGCAGTCTCTACTACAGTAAAGTCACTAGTTGCTGTCGCATCCAGATGATCTTTCAGACTCTGGTGACATATCATGAGTTCTGCCGCTCTGTCCAGCAAGGTCATGGCCCACGTCTTGTTCTTCAGTAATGTTCTCAAGTTTGCTGGCATGTTTAATTGATATTGCTGCCACCTTTTTCTTTTTAAATTGTGGCTTTTGTTGTGAGGACTGCCTTCTTTCTTGGCTGAAGACTTCTGTAAGTCTTTTTTCTGTTTCACTTAGTACCTTGTTCTGACCGGCCCACTCTCTCGCTATGTCTATCCAGTGCATCTTGAAAGGAACAAGAGGGACGTGAACCAGTATATCTGTCAGGAGCCTTTATATTTTTTCTATTTCTGAGATTATATCTCGTTTCTGGGTTTTCCAGGTGTTGAGAGTCTTTATTTTGTTTTTGTTTATCAAAGCACTTTTTAGAACCCTCCTGTGCTTGTTTGGTGCCTTCCTTAGGAGTGGTACTCTGAATTTCAGGCTTTTTGGGCTTGGCTTCCAAACTATCCTGTCCTATACTAGTATAGGTATTAGAAATAATTTTTGGTGGATGTTTCTCCTGTTCAAAGTGTGGAATCTCTCAGAGAGCGGGCGTATGGTCAACTCTATCTCTTTCCCTATAATATTACCAAGTATTATTGAGGAGACTGCATTAAAGCTATGCATTAATTTCATCACTAAGTCCAGGGCTGATGCAGCCACATGTTCACTCTGAATTTGTTTTAACATTTCCGGTAAATTGGCAACTTTCAGGGTACCATGCGTGGTAGTATATATTGCAGCGAAGACTGTACCCCATGTGGCGCAGTCATACACTGAGGGAACCATTCCGAATGGGAAGCACATTGTGAGAATTCTATGTTTTTCCTGTGGTCCCGAATGGACAGTCACAGCTTCCAGCTGGTTAGTTTTCTGGGCTATCTAGAACATAATTTTCTCTCGCTCCGTGGGCACCTTGCCCATGATAGAATGTACTGTTTGTGGGTTAATCCCAGTAACGGCTAATTGGTATCTAACTGGTGCTGGTGGTACTGGTCACGCTGGTGTTGTGTTCAAAGTTCACAATACAAACTGAACAAGTCACCTATTTAGTGTTAATAGTTCATTGTAAAGATTGAGCAGATCATTAAACCAGTTCTGATGTTCTTGATAAGTAATCAGTATTTCAAGATACTGGTATGCTTGTGGTACGTTTGCAACTCTGTATGTGTGGAATGTGTATGTTCTAGAGTTGTCCTTAGGAAAGGTGACCAAGGAATAGAATGCTTCTGTTTGGTAAGCTTTATTTGCTTCTACAATGAATGTGACATCACCGCCCTCATCTCTTAAACCATGCCCTATTTGATGTGGTGTTAATGCATGTCTAACATTCTCAGGAATGTCTATGCATTAGCCATATTGCAAAATGGGTAAAGAGATGGAACACCACGGGGAAAAAGTCCTTTTAGGAGATTGAGCCTGAATAACCTACTGCCTAGTTAGGTGTTCCCTGTTCAGCTGAGGAAGATTATCCCAAAGACCACGGACGTCTGCGTATAATAGAACTTAGGGTACCTGTTGTACGTAAGACAGAGATACTCAGGGCATCTGCAATTTAGTGCCAAACACCATCGTTGGTGGTGCCATGTCATAGTTGGACTCTTGCTCCTAGCTAAGACTGCTGGTTTAGGGATGACAGCACTTTTGTTTGTAAGCGACTAGGCCAATCTTACAACAAGTTGCAATTGTCGTCCCAACCCTCCCCGCTCACAAGCTGTACCTCACCAAAAACCCAAACAGTAAAAGGTGATTTCTGGGAGCCTTTATGCATGGACTCAAGAGTGCGCCATCTCAGGGGAGTTTCGGTTAAACGGAAAGCACCCTTTTCTCACATGCGCAATAAGTCTCAGTCACACAAAGGCAATAAAGGAGATGCAGTAAAGTTTTCAATAGGTTTATTAACAAGACTGCAGTCTACTGTAAAATGCATGAGCTGCAATGATAAAGATCATGAACAATGCAAGAAGCAGAATTTAAAGATAAGAATCAGGAATACAAAGACCCCCACCATCTTGCAATAAGATAAGATGTGAAATAGGTTCTAATGCCCTAGCATGGAGAACCTTATTTCTAACCTAAAGAGAGCTATGTGTGATAAATCTAATCTACCAGTAATGTGTCCATGAGAAGCACCCCCCAACCCTTGTTACCTTGGAATGAGGTCTCTAGATCAGACTCCGTGGGCACACGAAGGCTGGGTCTGTGTCAAGGCAACGTGTAGCAGAGATAGCGTTGATGGCATCTGGTAGGAATCCCTCTGATAATCTTGTATGCGTGAGATGTATTTATATAGATCTAGGAGGACTCCTGACGCAGGTATGTTCCCAAACAATAGATAAGGGGGCATACTTGTGGGGCAATTATATAAACAATTCCCTCCAAAAGTGCATTATGTTCCTCTCAGACATAAGTGGGAAAGGGACATGATGTGAATACCTATGTATCTCACTCAACTTTGATGCTAATAGTGAAGTCTTCACAGAGCGACACTGATAATGTGTAATCAAAACATCTTCCTAACTATAAACATCGTAGCCATCTTGGAGGAAATAATTAAATAAATGTGCTAAAACAGAGCAGGCTAAGTAGGTTAGAAGTCACTAGGTGATGGGGGCACAGGTCAGCAAGCCACAAGGCTAAGCAAACTCCTGATTCCCAATAAAACTAAATAGGATCCACTACAGTAGTGCTCAGTCTCCCCATCTCAAAAACAACAGATGATGGACGGAATACAGAGCAAATGAAACATTCACCCCTAATCACAGATCTAGGTTTAACCGATCAGTTTTTTTCTTGCTATACCATTCCAGTTTGGACTCAGCCGTATGCAAATCAATCTTGACCCTGTTCCCCATGGGAACAGTCCAGCTCGAACTTCTGTTGTTTTTGACCTGTTAGTGTACTGAGGCCTGCTAACCAGGCCCCAGTACCAGTGCTATTTCCCTTAAATTGTATGTCAAATTGCATAGGCCATTTGGCAAGGACCTTACCACCCCTCTAAGTCCCTAGTAAATGGTACCCAGGGCAAGGTTGGTAAAGGGGGTCACCAGGGCTGCTGGACTGATTGTGTCACCCTGAGTAACCCAAGTAAAACAAAGACTGCAGAACAACTGCCATGTCAGCCTGCACGAACAGTCTGCTGCTTGAGTGAGACTGTCCACACCAGGTACAGGCAGAGTCCCTGTTACTGCCCATGGACAGGTCAGTCAACCCTAAGGCTGGTCCCGTCTAGCCCAGGAGGCAGGGTACACTGTCCCATGAGTGAGGACATATGTGCAGGAGAACAAAATGCCCTGTGCTGGCATTTAAAACACAATGCTGGCCTGAGTAACCAGTGGTCCATTGGATAACAAGGACTGGCATCTGACCACTATGCAGATGTCCAGCTCTGAAATGGCCTGTGTTTGGTATAAAAACAATGTGCTTTTTAACCGTGAACATGATGCCCTTTTTTAAGATTAAAAAGCAGATGCCCAGGTGGCACCCTTAGAGGGTGCTCACCAAGTTATCGAGTCCTGTACTGTTTTGGCAGGTTCTCCCGAGCCTCTGCCACTACAGATGAGAGTCTGAACTCCAGCTGGTGGTGCTAGCACCATGGCAGGACAAAAGACAGAGAGCCTCACCAGGAAGGAGGTCACACCTCCTCCCTCCCAGGCTGGCTAGTGAAAAAAGCAACAGGGCGGTGAGCCTCAAAGGCTTCCCACCTTTGATGTGTAAGTATCTGTCCCCCCAGGGGAGGACAAAGCCCTGACCAATGAGGCAGGTGGGAAATTAGCTATGGAGGAGGCGTGCACCTCTAAAAGACTAGCCACACCTTTAAGGTGGGCTAGAAGGTCTGCACAGTCAAGGGAGGGTTCTGCCATCTTGGCAGACCCTAAGAATGGTAGGTTCTGGGTGGAAAAGTGACACATTCCCACAGGGACTCATCACTTCAGTAGCTGATTAGCCACAGGAACTAGTAGCCTTTGGCCCCTGTCCCTCACACGCATAAGTGCCCCCTAAACCAGGATTTAGGGTGCTCCCCTAGCACCAGAACTCAGATCTCACCTGGAAAATAAGAAAGAAGCACAAAGAGAAGTCTGCACCTATAACAAGACCTGGCATCGAGACCCAACGCAAAGAGAGGACGCAAAGTGACCTAAGGATACCAGTACTGGAACCGAGTGCCCGACGTATACCTGAGGTGAAGACTCATTGGTCCCAGTAAGGGGGACCCCAGTGCACACCGCAAATCCAAGGAAGGCTCCCGTGACTGATGGTACCAGTCCCCTCTAGCTTGCAGGAGGAAAGGTGGGCTGAAATCAAAGAACTGTGACCCAACGGTCTCTGTGTTTCTGAGCCTAAAGAAACTCGGTGCCCAGCATCTAAAGAGTGGGAGTAAGGCGAAGCTTCAAGGCTCTTCTCCCCGTCAAATGATCTCCATCTGCCAGAAAACCTGTCGACCACTCTTGCAGCTACCAAGGCTTGTCTGTTGCCAGCCCGGAAATCGATGGCCACATGACGTTTACTGACTCCAGAGCACCCCCAAACATAGAGACTAATGTTGCCAGCCCCCCCTTCCCTGTGGGTTTGCCCCCTGAAGGAAGTGACTTTGACTGGAACAGCAAAGCATCTTTGGCACGACCAGCTCAGTGATTGACAGCTAGAAGCTACCTCTGCACTCAGAGCCACCGGGCGACGTGGTGAAGTTCCAACTGTTGATTCCTAGTCCTGGCCCGTCAAAGACCTCTATAGCCAAAGGGAAGAATGTGCGTCCATCCCCACGTCCAGTTTTGCAACGGAGTGCAAAAGCGCACCAGCCATTACAAGCCGTTCAGCATCAAGGACAGGCAAGTCACCTCTGCAACCGGACTCCATGGGCAAGGTAACCAAAGTCTAACTGTTGAATCTTAACCTAGGTCCCCACATAACCTTAAATTCCTGTGAGTTTGTCGGAACTCATCCACAAGTGCCCGAGTGCACACTGCTATTCTCCCCATTGACTTCAATGGTAGCCCTTTAAACCTACAAAGTACTGCATTTTCTAAGGACTTAAAAATTCACAACTCTGGTTGTACAGAAGCTAAAAAGTTCATTTTGGTGCCCAAATTAAGATTAAAATCTAATCTATTTTTCTAAATTGGTGTCAGATTTCTATCGTGTCGTGTCATTTACCTATCGTCCATGTGGGTATTGTGAACTGCTTTACTCATGTTCTTCTAAGTACCCTGACTGCTCTTTGCCACACTGCCAGGACTGAGCTAGGATTTTCTGAGAGTGAATCCGAGGTCCGCTACTGGGTGTTGTATTGGTATTCCATGGTAAAACTACCTAGTCATACCATATAATACCCTCATCTTTCTACACCTAGCGGTTAAGTCCTAGCCTCTCACCCAGAAGGAAGAAGGGTTAATATCTTTGGATTTCCATCTGCATTTTCAAATTATGGACAGCTACAAAAAGTATAAATTTTAAGCAATGTTTTAGTGATCTCCTTCTTCTTGATTGTCAAATACAATTCTCTTTTCACTCTGTTCAAAAATAGCTCAGTTTAAGTAAATCATTCACCAAAGGCTAAAACCTAACTTTTGTTCTTTCTCTCTCTCTCTCTCTGTCTTCCATTCCATCTCTCTTTCCCTCTATCTCTTTATCTGTCTTTCAATCTATCTCTTCCTGTCTCTCTCTCTCTCTCTGTCTTCCATCCCATTCTGAGATGGAAGACAGAGAGAGAGAGATGCAAAAAGCAATGCTTTTTCAATTGAAGTATTTTTAACTGTCTCCTCATCCCCATGTTTGATATGGATGTCATATATCTGTTTTGCAGGTGCTAGAACACAGAGGTCTCTGGCCTATCTGTTAAGGTCATTGCTGCTCACCCTGAAGGATTAAGGGTTCAAGTATCAGGAGGTCTCTCTGCATTTTCAAATTATGGACAGCTTCAAAAAGTACAAATTGTAAGTAATGCTATAAAGATCTTCTTCTTGATTGTCAAATACAACTTTCTTTTCGCTTTGTCCAAAAATAACTCAGTTTAAGTATATAAAGCACCTAAGGCTAAAACAATGTTAGTTCTTTCTTTCTCTCTCTGTTCCTGTCTCTCTCTCTTTCCCTCTATCTCGTTATCTGTCTTTCGATCTGTGTCTTCCTGTCTCTCTCTTTCTGTCTTCCATTCCATTATGGGATGGAAAACACAGAGAGAGAGACTGAAAATGCAATGGTTACTCAAATCAAGGATTTAAATTGTCAGCACACCCTCATGTTTGGTACCACTGTTATGTAAATGATTTTTAAATTGCCAGAAAGAGTCATTTTGTCTCATCCCAGTCCTCTTGTTGGTATCTCACATAAGCTTGAACACAAAACATGCTCTGGTGGTAAATTTTGACTGAAAATATCACAAAGTGAATTTTGTGAAATTGTGCAGATTTTCGCTATATTTCAGGGTTTTCAAAACACAATTTTACAATTTAGCAGGGACCTAATATCAACACTACATATTCTAGTGACAAAACTAACAGTAGTACTGAACTTCTGTAATACCATTTGCTAATCAGCCATTTTCTCCCAAACATGAAATGACTGAAGGGCGGATGCCACACCCCCTTTCTACCGCTCAGACAAATCAATAGATTACGAATCATATTCTTCCAAAAGCACTAAAAATGCAATATGAGTCAAACAATCATATGTGTTAAACACAGAGGGCCTGATTTAGATCTTGGCGGAGGGAAATACTCAGTCACAAACATGACAGATCTACCGTCTGCCTTATTACGATCCCAGTATATCCTTGATAACAGTGTGATATATCAGTGAGGGTGACATGCAGATATTATCCCCTAGTCACTCCGGTGACTTGTGTGTGGGACTATCAAGTTTGGAGTCACTGCTGCTGAGACAGCCTGCTTCCTGGACAAAGGACAGGACAGAAAATTGGTCAAGTCAAAGAGGACAACTAGCACAACATGAACTTTAAAGACTCAGACACTAACTCATACCTTTGTCTAGAACTGGATTGTAAAAATGGGGAGTTTGAGCCTCCTAAAATGGTCAAACTGGAGATGCACATCAGCTTGAAGAATCTAATCACAATGCATGCCTGTTGTCACTAGGACTGGGCACTGAGGTCTGCCAGTCTCCCAGCTTGGTTAGGGGACATTGCCCAGGAGAATCGTGACCACTTGTCTGGAGCACCAGCATCTGCCTGCTTGCCAAAAGCAGAGTACTCTTTGAGAAGTAGCAGGAGACCTGCAGCGAGCGAAGCCCAGTGGAAATTTTGTTGAGTGAATCCCTGAAGCGGAGTGTGAGATTCTGGGTCCAGGTTGAACCAATCAGGCAGTCTACCCAAGTGCTATAGTTTGCGACCCTGTTGCCACGTGGGGGCTGTGGTGAAGATAAGGGACCTTGTCCTGTTATAGGGCTGTTGCAAGAAGAGGGCTGTTGCCAGTCAGTGTTGAGTCCAGAAGGAGGCACTACCTGATGTGTGCGTTCGCAACCTCCTGTTGCCAGGTGGGGGCTACAAGAAGGATAAGGGCTTTCACCCGCTACAGTGTTATGGCATGAAGCGAGCCATTGCCTGTGCAGTGTTGTAACCCGAAGGGGGCATCGCCCATGGGGAAAAAAGTGCTGTCACCCTGGAGCAGCGTGGACTGGAGACGTGTAGCGGATTGTGAGAAGAACCCGAATCCCATCACCCGAAACCAGGAGCACCCAAGACCGGCCACTGGGATCAGGAGCATTTACCACATGAATGGAGGAGTCCCATGAGTACTTGCTGCCTCATCCAGACTTCTGCTCACCAAAAGGCTTCTGCCTCATGTGCAGCCACCAAGCCTCTGGCTCAACTTGCTCTAAGAGTGCTCATGCGCTGGGTTACTTTGACTTTTAAGAAGCCATTGTGGAACCTTCAAGACTTATAATTTCTAGTGGGGCCTACCCTGAATGATTCCCTCATATGAATGAGGAATAATCATCGTCCACTGGGCACTCAGAGAGGTACCCGGATAATACTAGGGTGCTGGCCTTATGAAAACTGTGTGTATCATTATTTGTTGTGTTCTCTATTTCACTTGTGTTTGTATATAAATACAACTTTTTTCAAATAAGCAAGTATCTGGCTGGACATTCATTTATTGAGGTTACTGAGTGTGTTTTGAGTTTTAAGTCTGTGTGTACCTTGCATCTACCTCTCCTACCCCAAGAAACCTGGTTCTGCTCAACTCGCACTATCACTGAGAGTCAAGCACTGAAGGGGTAGTACTTGGGCCAGTTATTCAGTTCAGACATCAGGACATGAGGAGTAAAAGGCCACAACCCCACAGTTCGGCTCAGTAGCTTCTGGTCGCCTTGTGACCATCTGAAAGGGGTTTTGACTGCCACTCTCTGTATGATATCCTGTGAGCTGACCAATAATGTAGAAGGCTTTTCTAGTCAATCTAGGTATCAGGTCTTTAATTGTTACTATTCATTTATTTATTACAAAAGTGCAGACAAGGATGCTAAGGCTGCCTATTAAACGGCCATGGTCCTCCAGGGCTGGTCTCTATGTGCCACGGAGTCCTGGGGACTGGTGAACAACTCAGGAGGAAACTGAATGTGTCTGAAAAATCTAACCTGGGTGGACTGCCAGGTAACGTGGCTGTGGAATGCAGTTGCAGGATTCCACTGGCAAGAAGAAAAGCAAATAGTTTATTTCACAGCAATGGAACTCCCCTAAGGTGGTAAAGGGTTGCTTCCACAACTGTAAAATGACCATAAGAGCAACACTAATTAAGAGGATTTGCCCAGATTCTCATAATTTGTTCAATTTAGAAAAAAAGATTTAGGTTTACCACTGCCAACGTTTGCCACACAAACACTAGAACACAACTCAGCACAAGAAATTGGTACTTACCTGAAATGAAAAAAATATGACACAGTAAGAAATATAATTTTATGAATAATCCTCTACCAAATGCTTTATTACTATGGTGTAATCTCGCATAATTCCCGAATTTTGCATTATGCAAAATGTAGAAAAGGTTCACCTTTTCTCATAAATGAAAATGTTGTGTGAATTTCGCCCACAGGAGTTTAGTTGAAGTAAAAAAATGTCTGACTGAGTGATACATACTCTCTTCGAACAGCAGCAGTGTGGGAGGAGATGTGGGAGAAGCTGTAGAGAAAAGATTGGAACCCTAATACAGCGCGACTGCCCTTTTCTTCAGCTTCTTGTTTGGTGCAGTGAACCTCGTCCACCCTCTTACCATCTGTAAAATTTAAAAACAAATTGTGTCATTCCTCCAACGCAACTCGGATTATCGAGGGGTTTGTGGAAGGCTGTCGCGCGTTCTTGCTTATTTGCGGAAAAAGTTAAGCAAAAGTACAGAAATACAGTAAGAGAACACTTCTCCCCCCAGAACCAAGCTACCTCTCCTATCACTCCATTACTGGATGCTTGTCTTTGACCCTGTACAACGCTCCACTGTATTTCGACAAAAGTCATGCTAAACAAATGTCTCATAAATATATGTAATTTCACTTAAAAAACCCAAAGTTTATAGGGGCGTTATAGTTAGGCTCACATTTTAAACGTACAAAACAATGGAAATTCACCAGGTATAGTTAGAGTTATAAGAAGTAACTATAACTCATGCACTAAGGTAACTATAACTCGTACTCCCGCCATGCACAGTTTTTTCTTCAATTGTTTTTACTGCAAATATTACATTGATATTATCAATGATGTTATCAAAGATGTCATGAGTGCCGTAATTTGTGGGTAATTAGCAGTGCATGGCGAGGGCGCAAGTTATACTTACCTTAGGGCATGACTTATAGTTACTTCAGATAACTCTAACTATAACTGGTGAATTTCTATGGTTTTGTACAGTTAAAATTTGATCCTAACTATAATGTCACTGTAACCTTTGGGTTTTTTTACAGTGAATTTCGATGGGTTTTTAAAATTCTATTTCCTATCTATAATGCCCCTTTAACCTTTGTTTGTTTCCAGTGAATTAAATTTTTTTTTTTAATGTACAGTAATTTTCATTACTATATGTTAGTCCAACCACTGCCACGCATGGCGGTGGTTGGCCCCAGGGCCAACACCCTATAAGCACCGAACCTTCCACCGTGCATGGCCTTCGCCTGTGCGTGGCAGGGGTTGCCCAGAAGGCCTGGGCTGTAGCCAGACCCTGAGGCCAACCCCCCTAACCACCCAACCCCCACACTACACACGGCCCTTGGGCTGTACGCGGCGGGAGTTGGCAGCAGCCTGTTTCTCTGGGTGTGAGAATAGGTGCAAGAGGGTGTATCTTGGGATGAGAGTCACTGTGAGAGTCTCTGGGTGTAAGAGTGCATGCATCAGTGTCTTAGTGGGTGCGTCAGTGTCTGTGCAGGTCTGTGAGTGACTGATGAGGGTGTCAGTGGGTCTGTGAGTGGGTGTGTGAGAGTCTGAGTGGGTGTGGGAGTGGGTGCATGAGTGTCTGAGTGGGTCTGTGAGTCGGTGCTTGAGGGTCTGAGTGGGGCTGTGTGGGTGCACGTCTGTTTGACAGGTCCCACTGTCACAAAGCGGAGTGTTTGCTGTGACTTGGCTGCAGCTGTGAAGGCTGCAGCCAAACCACATTAAATGGCTATGTCCTGGGGTGGGCACCTCGGGACATAGCAGGAGCTGGCCCTGGGGGGGTGACAGTCCCCAGGGCCATCACTGGCTCCTCAAGGGGGGTGGCATGACCCCCCTCCAATGTGGAGAGGTGGTGGTCAACTGGGCTGCAAGGGGTCCGAAACAGACCCCCTTTCTATGTTTTTCAGGTTACCTCGGGGAGGTGGTGGTCCCAGGAGCTGCGGGGGGCGCGTAGCCTCGCATATTACTTATAAGCCCCAGGGAGGTGGCAGTCCCCATGCACCGGGGGGAGGGTCCAGACATTCCACCCTGCATTATGATGAACATACCTCCAGGACTCAGCCCATCCGGGGGCTTAAAAAAGAGGAAACATGGGATCCTGTGCTTCGTTTAAAAAAAAAGTTTATGGTGGACTAGCGGATCCACCGCGACTCCCACTGTAAATTTTTTTTAAAACTTCGCGTCCCTCTGGGTCCCCACCACCAGAGCTAAGGGGTCAAGGTGTCCCTACTCTAGCCCCTTTACTTTTTTTCATTTTTTTTTTCTGGGACTCGGCTGAAGTCAAGTCCCAACATGGCTGCCAACACTTCCTTGTTGAAGTGTTGATAGCCAATCAGATCTCAGCACAAGCTCGGGAGGGGTTGCGAATCACTTGTGTCCCTAGATATACAAATTTGGATTTTCTTAAATTTCTCAAAAACTACAAAACAGATTTACACCAAATAACTCTGGAAAAACAGCTACCTTTCTGCCAAATTTGATGTAAATCTGTCCAGTGGTTTTGGCCTTATCACTGTTCAATTTATGCTATGGGAATTAACATTGGAAATTTGACTCCCCCTTTATCTCGCCCTTGCGTCACAGATCACCCCAAAACGTTCCAGAGAGCAGCTCACTGTCAAATTTTTGGGGAAATTTTCGTGAAGATTCGTCAAGCGGCACCAAAGATATAGGCAAGCTAAAAACACCTTTTTCTATAGAAACTAGGTATTAACTATAACTAGCTAGTGGCAACCGCTACCAGATAATTACCTAGGTATTTATAGTTATGACCTTGTTTCTGTAGATGGAGTGTTTTTTGTTTTGCCAATTGCTTTGGCTCCACTTGATGAACCTTCACACATTTTTCAAAACTCATACTGTGGACAGGTCAGCTTTGGGGTGATTTGTTTAGCGAGGGCCAAGAAAAAGGTGGGTCCAGAATTACGTTTTCCCCATTCATTTTTCCAAAAGACCTTTAGACACACCTACAACTCGAACCACTGAACGGAATTACACCAAACTTGGCACACAGGCAGATCCTGTTCAGCAGATCACACCTTTTGTGGTTTGGTGCAAACCTGTTCAGTAGTTTTTGAGACATTTTATGCCAAACAATATAAATATATAGGGATGTGGATCCAACTGCCCTTATGCTGATATCTGATTGGCTGCCAACACTTCAACAAACAAGTGTTGGTGGTCATCTTAGGACTCAGCTTCAGCTGAGTCCCAGAAAAAAAAGCCAAAAAAAAGAAAAGGGGTCAGGGCTAAAAAGTATTTTTTTTTAAAACATCTGAAATATCCACAGATCGATCCGCAGATTTTTCAGAGATTAAATTTTTTTTTAGCCTCCTGCACTTTTCATTTTTTTGCCCCCGAGTGAGCTAGGTCCCTGAGGCAAATGGGGCTTATTAAAGGAGGGGGGCACATGGGACCCCCCTTCTTGGACTTTAATAAGCCCCAGGGACCACTACCTCCCTGAAACGATTTTGTTAAATGTGTGGGGAGCCCAACGGCCTCCCTCACAGTCCTGCGGGCCACCACCTCCCCGGGGCATGCAATAAGTGCGATGCAGTGGCTCCGGGTCCCCCACAGTCCCAGGGACCACCAGCTCTCCATGGTGAATAGTAAATAATGATAGGGGGTCCATTTTGGACACCTAAGCCCTGGGGACCACCACTTCCCCTGGGCTCTGCCATGATGAAGGGGGGGGCACACGGCCCCCCTCGAGGAGCCACAGATGGCCCTGGTGACCGCCACCCCCCAAGGCTGGCTCTTGCTATGTCCCGGGTTGCCCACCCTCAGGACATAGCTATTTGCTGTGGCTTGGCTGTAGATGTCAAAAATGTCCTGCTGACTCAAAACGGCGTTTTCATCTCTGTTCCCTGCACGCAGATATGCATGCTGGGAACAAAGATTAAATCTTTGCTCCAGCAACCAAGGAGCTGCTACTTGAAGCAGCTCATTAGTTGCTGGAGGAATGGAACCGCAGGGGAGACCTTGAGGCTCCCCCGAAGTCCTGAATAGCCCGTAAAGGGCAACAAAAAATTAAAATAAAAACATAGGGCAGGACCGGAGGGGAGGCCTTGAGGCTCCCCTGCGGTCCCTGATAGCCCATAAAGGGCCACCAAAATTTATTTTTAAATAAATAAATGGGATGGGACCATGGGTGAGGCCTTGAGGCTACCCCTGCGGTCCCAGATAGCCCATGAAGGGCAAAGAAAATAATACTTTAAAAAACAAAAAACAAACGTAGCCCAACGGTGAAGGTAACAGACCTTTACACTGACAGTTCAGGCTTTGATTCCAGGTGTATCCAAAGTCATTTCTCTCTGTTAACCTTTTTTCACCTACAAATGTCTAAGGCTCAAACTCAAAGGTAATCTTGCTATTTTTAAATGACAAATACATTCTTCTTTTCAAATTGTTCAGAAATATCTAATTCTAAGTATTTCATACATCTAATAGCGACTTCTAGTTGCAGATTCCTTACCTTAGAATTTCTCCCAGGCGTCAGACTGGATCTGGAGATTTTTCTTTGAACAGTACCCTTGGCACCGTCAGGTGGCATCGGTTGACTCCGCATGGGTTGTTTGCGTCGTGGTTGCCCTGATGATGTTGCAGTCGCATATAGGCGCCACCCCGGCGTGCTGACGTCAGTTCTTTTCCTACCACGACGGCCTACGCGCAGATCCGGAGAGAGCTACCCTCAGTCATTTTTTTACTGACTGTGAAAACATTTTTACACTTTTTTGGTGCCCCGAGGATGTCACGGCAGACAGGGTGTAAGCAATGTGAGTCCTGTCACTGAATGCTGTTGGTGACTGATTCACACCTTGTGTGTTTTTGGTGCCTGGAACATGACCACAATGCAAAACTGTGCTCCGAGTGCTGGGCCATGAACCCGAAGGCTTCTATGGAGCAATCCCCGAAGGTCATGGCGGATCGGTGCTCAACTCCACATCGCGCCCTGTCTACGTCAAGAGGCAGGTCACAAGACCACTCGCAGAGCCATCGCCACTCCTCTTTGTCCCATTCAAAGTCCTCATGAAATTCAGGTCACAAGAAGAAGAAGTCAAAGAAGACCAAATGTTCTTCAACTTTGCTCCCTCACTCGGATGGTGCGACATGGGAAGAGCGTCAATGCTCTAAGCCTCCATCTTCGGAGCCTGTTTCTGGACTGGATCCACGCCTCCTAGAGTTTCTGGGAGCCGGAGCGACCACTGCCCAACTTCAGGAATTTTATGAGGCCTTGTGACTCATATTCGGGCAGGAGGACCCCTGCGACATCTTCGGGCTCAGCGGGGTCGGATGGGGCCCTCTCAAGTTTTGCACCGGCTCCTTCGGCCCTTACTCTGAAGGATCAGTCAGAATCTGTGCCAATGCCACGACCTCCCACGCCGCCAGCAAAGACGTTGATGCTTCTGACATCTGTTGGGCACACGATCAACACCAAGCCCATCCTTGTACCCGACTCCAACCCGGAGGCAGACCGACATTGCTCGACACCGATTCAGTCTCCAATGGGGCCTTCTTTCCCTAGGTTGGATCCTGACCCTTATTCTTATGGGTACAGATACTGGGAAGTGTGGCGGGGTCGCTGGACCCTTTAGTATTCCAGCTGTAAGACCCTGACATGGACTAGGCACAGGAATTGGATGAAGCTAGTGGTCCGGATAACTCTCCTGACTCTGGAATGCTTTCTCCTCGTACCGTGGCTACGGAGGAGGGAGCGTCATACTCTATGGTGACGAGAAGGGCGGCTGAGGTCCTCGGCCCTGAGCTACCTTCTGTGGCAGTCAGGCCTAACCTCCTGACTGAGGTGCTTCAGACTGGGGCTTCCACCTGGGAACACCTTCTTTCTTTTAATGAAGCCCTCACTGATGTCCCTCTGGGTGCCTGGTCCAAACCCAGCACAGGGGCTCCTGTGAACAGGACGATCGCCCCTGCCTTGGCCTGTGCTGAACGACCCTAAGTTCCTTACCCAACATCCTCAGCCTGAGAGTCTTGTCATCCAGGCTTCTTCTTCCTCTGGCGCATTCCCATCCACACCTCCCGGATAGGGAATCAAAGAGACTAGATCAACTTGGAAAGGAAATGTTCTCTTCCTCCAGTCTGGCATTGCAGTCTGTTAACACCACATGCTTTTGGTCCGCTATTGACATACCCTATGGGATACGGCATAGATGCTGCCACAGGTCCCAGAGAAGACCCAGGCTGTACTGTCCCAAGCTGCTGCTGATAGGAGGGATGCAGCCAAGTTCACTATACTTTGTGGGCTGGATACAACCGACTCACTGGGCAGATCGGTTGCATCGACGGTGGCCTTATGGTGCCACGCCTGGTTGAGGACCTCTGGCTTTTCAGGGGATGTCCATTAGTCACTCATGGACATGCCTTTCAATGGCACCCGTCTCTTCGGAGACAAATCGGACTCAGTGCTCGAGGGCTTTGAGGTGTCCCAGGCTACGGCTCGGTTCCTTGGCCTCACACCTGCTCCTAGCCCCTCACAGTCTAATTTTCGCTCCTTTCGTGGCTGCGGAAGGGGTGCCCAACCACGTCCATTCCCACATAGCCCCCGTGTCTCACAGCTGTCCACCCTCTGCATGGCCGTGGATGCTGGATTCCACAAGCTCGTGGATCAGGGAGCCAGCAGTTTGCCCAGTCCACCTCTGCCACCGCTGTAGTCTCCAAACCTTCGTAGTCCGTCACTCCATCCTGGACCAGTTGGTGGCAGGATCCGCCATCACCTGCCCCACTGAGACTCCATCACGATGGACAGGTGGGTTTTGCAAATAGTCTAAAGGGGCTACTCCCTCCCCTTCAACACTACCCCTTCGGACTTGCCACCATCCTATGATCAGATAACAGAGGATCACCGGGCACTTCTCCAAGAGCAGGTTATGGCTCTGTTGGCCAAGGGAGCCTTGGAGAGGGTCCCTCTGCCAGACGTAAGTCATGGTTGTTATTCCCACTACTTTCTGGTGCCCAAAAAGGACAAGGGACTTCACCCTATCCTAGACCTCAATCTCTTCCATAAAAAGGAGAATTTCAAAATGCTCACTCTGGCTCAGGTCCTATTTGCCCTGGACCCTGGAGACTGTATGGTAGCGTTGGTCTTGAAGGACGCCTACTTTCATGTTCCCGTCCTGCCTTCCCACAGATGTTACTTGCGATTCATGGTAGGTCACAAGCACTTTCAGTTCACCATGCTTCCTTTTGGCCTTACCAGCACCCCTCAGGTGTTCACGAAAGTGATGGCGGTGGTCGCAGATCATTTGCACAGGTAAGGGGTTTCAGTCTCCCCCTACCTCAATGGCTGGCTGTTGAAGGCGGGATTGCCCCAGGTTGTCGTCTCTCACCTTCAGAATATGGTGAACCTCCTGTATTTGCTGGTGTTCACTATAAATGTGGCAAAGTCATGCCTAACTCCCTCTCAGACACTGTGTTTTATCTGAGCTGTTCTGCACACAGTGCAGTTTTGGTCCTTTCCTCCTGAAAAGCGATTCCGGGATATTCAGGCTATGATCCAGATGTTTCGGCCTCTATCCTAGGTTTTGGTGAGAATGACTTTGAGGCTGCTGGGCCTCATGGCCTCCTGCATCCTGTTCATCGCACATGCCAGATATGCGGGCTCTGCAGTCGGACCTAAAGTTCCAGTGGGTGCAGCATCAGGGTAATCTCTCCTACATGGTACAGATCTCGGAGGGAACTGAGCAAGATCTGCAGTGGTGGATTTCAAATCGCAATTGGGTCAGGGGCAGATCCCTCTCCCATCCCAAACCAGATCTCACAGTAGTGACAAATGTGTCACTCCAGGAATGGGGCGTCCTAATGGCAGAGGTGGAGACAGAGGTATCTGATTTATGGTGGAGTACGGGCTCCACATCACTCTTCTGGAACTCAGGGTGATCAGACTTTCATTGAATGCATTCCTTCCTTTTCTTCATGGGAAAGAGGTGCAGGTGTTTACAGACAACACCACTGCCATGTGGTACTGAACAAGCAGGGCAGAGTGAAGTTATGGACCCTTTGTTAAGAGGCTCTCCACCTCTGGACAAGGCTGGATCATCAGGGCATATCCCTGGTGGTTCAACTTCTGGAGGGCTCTCAGAACACCAGAGCAGATGAACTCAGCCGTTGATGTATGGTCGATCACGTATGGCGTCTTCATCCGGAGGTGGCACAAGGTCTCTTTCAGTAGTGGGTAGAGCCTTGGTTAGATCTGTTTGCCTCTGCAGAGGAGGTACAAAGTCTGCTGTTTTGTGTGTTGGAGTTTCCAAGGCGGCACTCGCTCAGCGACGCTTTTCGTCTCATGTGGAACCCTGGCCTCCTTTCTGTCGATACCACTTCTACCCAGAGTTCTGAAGAAGATTAAAAATGACCAGGCCCAAGTTCATTCTTGCGGCTCTGGACTGGGCACGAAGAGTATGGTATCCTCTGGATCCAAAAAGAGCGCTGGTGTTCTACCTCAATCGTACCAAAGACTTCCGGGTGGATGATCAACTGTTTGTTGGTTATGTGGGTGTGAAGAAAGGAAGGACGGTGCAGATGAGGATCATCTCTCGATGGGTTGCTCTCTGTATCAAAATGTGCTACCTTTTGGTGAAAAAGCAACCCCCTGAGGGTTTGCTTGCTCATTCCACCAGACTAACTGCTGCAACCACTGTGTTGGCATGCAGAGTTCTGGTCCTGGATATCTGCCAGGCAGCAACTTGGGCGTCCCTGTACACGTTCACAAAACACAACTGCTTGGATAATCAGTTCCGTAAAGACGGCTACTTTGACCTTTCGGTCCTGCAGGACCTTTTAGTCTGATATTGGTTTGCAGCCCACCTCCAAGGATGGTATTGCTTGGGTATCTACTCAGGGTAAAGGATTCTGCAACTAGAAGTCTCTATGAGATGAACAAGTTACTTACCTTTGGTAACAAATTATCTGTCAAAGACATTTTCTAGTTGCAGGTTCCTTACCGACCCACCCATCCTCCCTGCTTATGAGCTGATTTCTAGGGTCAGGGACACCCTTTTAGGGCCCTAGTTTTGGCACACCAAAATCAGTGCTCTACTTGGCTACGCGCTACTGGTGTGGAAAGTCGTGAAAAGAAACTGACGTCAGTGCGTTGGGGTGGTGCCTACATATGACCGCAACATCATCCCAGCGACCATGATGCCAACAATGCATTTGGAGTCGACCAACACCACCTGATGGTGCCCACGGGTACTGCTCAAACAAAAATCTCTGTATCCAGTCTGACGCCGTGGGAAAATTCTTAGGTAAGGAATATGCAACTTGAATATGTCTCTACCAGATAATGGCCCTCATTCTGACCTTGGCGGGCGGCGGAGGCCGCCCGCCAAAGTCCCGCCGTCAGGTTACCGTTCCGCGGTCGAAAGACCGCGGCGGTAATTCTGACTTTCCCGCTGGGCTGGCGGGCGGTCTCCTTCAGACCGCCAGCCAGCCCAGCGGGAAAGAGGCTTCCACGATGAAGCCGGCTCGGAATCGAGCCGGCGGAGTGGAAGCTGTGCGACGGGTGCAGTTGCACCCGTCGCGTATTTCACTGTCTGCGCAGCAGACAGTGAAATACATGTAGGGGCCCTCTTACGGGGGCCCCTGCAATGCCCATGCCAGTGGCATGGGCACTGCAGGGGCCCCCAGGGGCCCCGCGACCCCCCCTACCGCCATCCGGATCTCGGCGGTCCGACCGCCGGGATCTGGATGGCGGTAGGGGGGGGTCGGAATCCCCGCGGCGGTGCAGCAAGCTGCGCCGCCGCGGAGGATTCAATGGGGCCGCGGTACACTGGCGGGACCCCGCCAGTGGTGCCGGTCCGACCGCGGCTTTACCGCCGCGGTCGGAATCCCCATTGGAGCACCGCCGGCCTGTCGGCGGTGCTCCCGCGGTCCTCCGCCCTGGCGGTCAAAGACCGCCAGGGTCAGAATGACCACCAATGTGTTACTGATGGTAAATAACTTGTTCATCAAAGCCTGAAAAACTCTATCTTTCTCCCTCTCATTCTCTTTCTCTTTCAATCCCTTTCTTCCACTCACCCACACACTTATACCATTATGAAGCCACTCACACACCCACTCAGACTTTCACACACCCACTCACAGATCAACTGATACTCTCATGCAACCACTCACGGACCTGTGCAGATACTGACGCACCCACTAAGACACTGATGCAAGCACTCTCACACCCAGACAGAGACTCTCACAGCTACTCTGATCCCGAGATACACCCTCCTACACCTATCCTCACACCCAGAGAGACAGGCTGCGATCAACTCTCGAAGCACACAGATATATAGGGCCGAGAGCAGGGTGGGTTTGGGTAATTAGGGGGGTTGGCTGGCAGGCTTATAGGGAGTCAATGGCCAACCAACGTTGCGACATTGCGCACGACCGAAGCCTGTGCTCAGCTGTGGTTGGATTAACGTATAGTATGAAAATCACTATACGTTAAAAAAAAACATCTAAATTCACTGAAAGAAAAAAAGGTTACAGGGATGGTATAGTTAGGAAATAGAATAAAAAAGAAAAAAAACATAGAAATTCACTTAAAAAACCAAAGGTTACAGGGACGGTATAGTTAGGCTCACATTTTAAACGTGCAAAACCATAGGAATTCACCAGTTATAGTTATAGTTATTATAACTCGTGCCCTAATGTAACTATATCTCACTCTCTCGCCATGCACTGCTAATTACCCCACAATTTACGGCATTCATGACATCTTTGATAACATAATTGATAATATCACTGTAATATTTTCAGTAAAATTTTTGATGAAAAAACTGTTCATGGCGAAGGCATGAGTTACAGTTACCTTAGAACACGAGTTATAGTTACTTCAGATAACTCTAACAAAAACTGGTGAATTTCTATGGTTTTGTACATTTAAAATGTGAGCCTAACTATAACGTCCCAATAACCTTTGGTTTTTTAAGCAAATTTCTATGTTTTTTTAAATTCTATATATGTTTCCGGTAGTCATAGATTTATTTTTAAACTTTATATAGCACACTTGGATTACTAGTTTGTAGGGTGAGTTACAGAAAACAGCTGGGTTATATCAACATTAGGGGAGAGGGAACAATCATCAAATCATAAATAGAGACAATGTGGGTGTAGACGGGTGTCGTCCACCTCGTCTCCGGATACCTGGGAAGGGCGCCGATCGGGCGCCTCATCTGATCCTGTCTCGCGTCTCCAGGGAGACGCGTGGAGGCGGGACGTCACATCGGGCCCGGATTTCCAGGTGGCAGAAAAAAGAAAAGAGACGACGGACTTCCTCACGGAGGAGAGAGAAGCCGGAGGAGAGCAGGACGAGGAGGAGACGCGCCGCAAAGAGACCACCGCGACTTGGAGAGACGGGGGAGAGAAAAGCATCCTGAAGCACAGAGCCGGGAAGGACACCGAGAGAGAATTCAAGCCCCGCCACGACCCAGGAGGGTCGTGGCTTTTCATGGTACGATCCCTGTTAAAGGGACCTCGACATAAGGGGATCACAGGGCAGGAGGGCACAAAGGGAGGGGAAGGAGAGAAAAGGAGCACCGGGGAGGGAATAGGGGAAGAGGACAAGTTGGACTGAGCACCGGGGACCTGGGAAAAACACTGACCATCCCACCTCCCTGCCATCAGCCGTACTTAAATAGTATTGTACCCTCCCCTATACCTGCACTAACCCAACACATCAGCCCCAGAGTTTCCTTCCATTACCCTCCCGCACGTGTACTAACTCAAGACTACAACCCCATTCCTCACCACTTACCTGGTCTTGTATTCTTGTTTTCTGAGACCCCGCGGGGAAAAGGAGCCGGGAAGACGCCGTCCGAAGACCGTCCCAGCCTAGCGAAAACAGAACATTAAGGACTACTAAGACAACCGGGCCTTAACGGAAGCAACCCCAAAAAGGGACCCGAACAGAAGAAAACCGTATTGCTGTCACATTTATTATCTTCGCACTAAAAGCAAATAAAATTATTAATTTTTCACTTCGGGAACTCCCTAACATACGAGTCAGAGTCCTCTGTATCGCCGAGCCTTCTACAGTGGGAAAAGTGTAAAGAGTAATAATTAAAAAAACAGAAGAATTAAAAAACAAAGGGCCTGATTTAGATATTGGCGATTACCACCAAACAGCCATGGCGGGCGGACTTGAGAAGACCGACAAGACGATGGTGTAGGAATGTGCCCCTTTTGGCTTTGGCATAGTTACCCCCCCTCCCCACGCACACACACTTTTTGCCTGATATTGATGCTGACTTGACTGAGGGTGTGCTGGGATCCTGCTATCCAGGAATTTAGGGAGTTTATCCTAAATCTGGTCATGCCATACCCCTAGCTGGGCATCTGCGACAGACAACAACATGGAATAGGCTTGTCAGCCATTTGTACTGGGCCAATATGTCTTAGAAGGTGAAGGAGTTTTGTAAGGCAGATGGCCACCCAAAGCCCCCCTCATTCCACTTCCTGTGGTCAGTGTCCCTTTGAGAGGGTTGGTGTGGACATTGTAGGTCCACTTGAGCACCCACACCCTCAGGAAATCGATTCATACTGGTAGTAGTGGATCATGCTACCAGATATCCTGAAGCAATTACCCTTAGGTCACTTACAAGTCCTGCATTAGCCAAGGCCCTGATTGCTATTTGTACCAGTACAGGGTTTCCTAAGGAGGTAGTTACTGACAGGGGTACAAACGTCATGTCAGCTTACCTAAAACATGTTTGGAATGAGTGTGGGGTGATCTATAAGTTCACCACACCATACCGTCCACAAAGCAATGGACTTGTTGAGCGATTCAACAAGACATTGAAGGGCATGATCATGGGGTTCCCTGAAAAACTCAAAAGGAGATGGGATGTCCTCCTGCCATGCTTGTTTTTTGCCTGCAGAGAGGTGCCTCAGAAGGGAGTAGGGTTTTCCCCCTTTGAACTTCAGTTTGGCTACCCTGTCAGGGGACCACTTGCACTTGTAAAAGAAGGCTGGGAGAGACCTCTCCATGAACCTAAACAAGATGTGATGGACTATGTGCTTGGCCTCTGCTCAAGGATGGCTGTGTACATGGAAAAGGCATCCAAAAACCTTGAGGCCAGCCAACAGCTTCCGAAGCAGTGGTATGAACCTAAAGCCTACACTGTTGGAATTCAAATCAGGGAAAAAGGTATGGGTTCTGGACCCTGTGGCTCCCAGGGCACTTGAGGACAGATGGAGTGGCCTTTCTCCTATCCTAGAAAAGAAGAGCGAGGCCACCTACTTGGTAGACCTGGGCACTAGCAGGACCGCTAAGAGGATGATCCATGTGAACCACCTAAAACTCTATTGTGACAGGGCATATGTAACCATGCTGATGGTTACTGATGAGGAGCAGGAAACAGAGCGTGAACCTCTCCCTGACCTCCTCTCTCATGACCTTAAAGATGGGTCAGTTGATGGTGTTGTCTATTCAGACACCTCTACTGCCCAACAGTAACTTGACTGCAGGCAAGTCCTACAGCAGTTTGCTGGGCTCTTCTCTTTGACCCTTGGACAGACCCACATGTTTACCCATGATGTGGACATAGGAGCCAGTTTACCTGTCAAAACCAAAATCTATAGACAGTCTGGCCAAGTCAAAGAAAGCATCAAAGTGGAAGTCCACAAGATGCTGGAAATAGGGGTTATTGAACCCTTAACAGTCCCAGTGGTCTTGGTCCTCAAACCTCATTCCAAGGAAGGGAAGAGAGAGATGAGGTTTTGTGTGGACTACAGAGGTCTCAACTCTGTCACCATGACAGATGCTCACCCTATACCAAGAACACATGAACTAATAGACAAATTAGGTGCAGCCAAATTCCTTAGTACCTTTAACTGCAGGGTACTAGCAAATTAGGACGACACCTGGAGCAAAGGAAAAGACAACCTTTTCTACACCTGATGGGCATTATGAGTTTACTGTTATGCGTTTGGGCTCAGAGAATGCCCCTGCCACCTTCCAAAGGTTGGTGAATCACAACCTTGCTGGTTTGGAGTCCTTTAGTACGATATATATGGATGATATTGCTGTCTTTAGCTCCTCCTGGCAGGGTCTCCTGGTCCATCTAGAGAAGGCTTTGCAGGCTCTGCAATCAGGAGGCCTCACTATCAAGCCATCAAAGTGCCAGATAAGGCAGGGTACTGTTGTATACTTGGGCCACCTTGTAGGTGGAGGTCAAGTGCAACCATTAGAGCCCCAAATCCAGACAATTCTGGACTGTGAAGATCCAAAAACCCAGACTCAAGTCAGGGCATTCCTTGGCCTGACTGGTTATTATTGGAGGTTTGTGAAGGGGTATTGATCCATTGTGACCCCCCCCTCACAGAACTGTCCTACAAAATGTGCCCAAAAAGGTAAAGGTAAACTGGACTCTCGACTGTCAAAAGGCCTTTGACACCCTGGAGGAGGCAACATGGGATATAAGCAGTCCTGTCTCAAACCAATGATGATGGCCATGACCAGCCTGTTGCTTTTATTAGCAGGATGTTACTCCCCAGGGAGTGTTGGAGTGCCATTGAGAGGGAGGCCTTTGCTGTGGTGTGGTCACTGAAAAAGCTGGGGCCAGAGACCATACATGTTTGGTACTCACTTTATTGTTCAAACTGACCACAGACCTCTCAGATGGCTAATGAAAATGAAAGGTGAGAATCCTAAACTTTTGAGGTGGTCCATCTCCCTACAGGGAATGGACCTTTCAGTGGAACACAAACCTGGGACTGCCCATGCCAATGCAGATGGCCTTTCCAGGTTCTTCCACTTAGACAATGAAGACTCTCTTGGGAAATGCTAGTCTCTTCCTCTTTCGTTTGGGGGGTGGTTGTATAAGAAAGTGCCCCTTTTCGCATGGTTAATACCCCACTTTTTGCCTGATATTGATGATGACTTGTCTGAGAGTGTGCCGGGATCCTGCTGACCAGGCCCCAGTACCCAAATGTACCATTTTTCCCACAACTGGCACACCCCTGGCACATAGCTAAGTCCCTTGTAAGAGGTACCCATGGTACCAAGTGCCCTGTGGCCAGGGTAGGTCCCCAAGGGCTGCAGCATATATTATGCCCCCCTAGAGAACCCCTCACCAAGCACATGCACACTGCCATTGCAGCTTGTGTGTGTTGGTGGGGAGAAAAAGACAAAGTCAACATGGCATCCCTCTCAGGTGCCATGCCCACAAACCACTGCCTATGGCATAGGTAAGTCACCCCTCTAGCAGGCCTTACAGCACTAAGGCAGGGTGCCTATACCACAGGTGAGGGCATAGATGCATGAGCAATATTCCCCTACAGTCTAAGCCCATTCTTAGACATTGTAAGGGCAGTGTGGCCAGATAAACTACATGGCCTGGGAGTTTGTCATTACGAACTCCACAGCTCCATGATGGCTCCACTGAAGTCTGGGAAGTTTTGTATCAACCTTCTCAGCACAATAAACCCACACTGATGCCAGTGTTGGATGTATTGAGAAATGCACCCAGAGGGCATCTTAGAGATGCCCCCTGAACTCTAGCCAAACGTCTAGTGCAGGACTGACCAGTCTGTGCCAGCCTGCCACTTCCAGATGAGTTTCTGACCACAAGGGGTGAGAGAATTTGTGCTCTCTGTGGCCAGAAACAAAGCCTGCACTGGGTGGAGGTACTTCACACTTCCCCCCTGCAAGAACTGTAACACCTGGCAGTGAGCCTCAAAGGCTCAGGCCTCTTGTGACAGTGCCCCAGGGCACTCCAGCTAGTGGAGATGACCCCCCCGAAAGAGCCCACCCTTTGGCAGCAAGTCTGGTGGGAAAATGAGAAAAAATAAGGATGAATGGCCACTTCAGCTAGGACCACCCCTAAGGTGTCAAGAGCTGAAGTGACCCTCTCCCTGCAGAATCCTCCATCTTGGTTTGGAGCACAGGGGTCAATAGGGTTAGGAGTGTGCTCCCCTCCCCTAAGGGAGTGGGCACAGGAAAGGTGTAGCCCTAAATCTAGCATTTAGGAGCACCCATGAAACTAGCTCACCAGATTCCTGGCAACCTCAAGAAGGCAACAAGAAGAAAGAAGGACAGCTAAGCTGACCCCCAGCAGAGAAGACTGAAGACACCAAATGATTTGGCCCCAGCCCTACAGTCCTGTCTCCAGCTCCTGAAGCCAACAGTACAAAAAAGCAACACATGTTACAGGAACAGCGACCTTTTAAAGCACCAAGAGGACTGCCTGCACCCCAGAGGACCAAGATCTCCTGTGGACTGCAGCCCTGTCCAGAAAAAAACTCCAGCAAAGGATTCCAGAACCCCCCTGGATCCGTGAGTCCTGCCCACTCTGCACCAGACATCCATGGCCCGTGTCTGATTTCTGAAGCCTAAAGGTACCCCTGCACCACAGCCCCCTGGCCTTTGATAATCCAACCACCAGTCCAGCAACATTAAGCAGGCGGCCCTCCTCCTTTTCCAGCCTGTGGTTTTCTGGAACCTAGCCTGGACCTAGCCTGCAGCATCTTTTTGACCCCCCCAGGGTACCCCTATTGAAAAGCATTGGGAGACTGATGATGTGTTTGCACCTTGCACACGGCTGACTCTATGCCGCTGAGGGGGGTTGTTTGGTGCTGACCTGTGGCCCCCCTTAGTGCTCACTTAAACCCCCCAGGTCTTCCCTCCAAAGACCCGGGTACTTATTTACTGGCAGATCCAATTCCGAGTGTCCCTAGTCTCGATAGGAGCCAGTTCTAAATCTTGCCTCAACTTTGACCTCTGCACCCAGCTGGCCCCTGCACCCAGCTGGCCCGTGTTGCTGGTGGTGGGTGTTTGGGGTTAACTTTAACCTCAACCTATGGACATCCTTACCCCCCAGTGGCTGGAACTGTGAGTCTTGTACTTACCTCAAAACTCTACTAACTTTTCTTACCCCCAGGGCTGTTTGAAAATTGCAGTGTCAACTTTTAAATCAGATTATTGCTATTTATTTGAAAACAATGTTTAACTCATCAAATTGAAACAAAGTGGTGTTGATTACACATGCTTGCTACTTATTTGCACATATACTTACCTGCAAACTGAATCTTGTGATTCTAGAAATAAAGTAAAAAAATATATTTTTGCGACATAAAAACAATTGGCCTAGAGTTAGTCATTGAGTGTGTGCTTCTTTTATTGCCTATGTGTGTACAACAAATGCTTTGCACTACCCTCTGATAAGCCTAACTGCTCGACCACACTACCACAAAAGAGAGCATTAGTATTATCTACTTTAGTCTCTGCCAAGCTTCTGGGGAAGCCCTGGGCTCTGTGCATACTATGGCCCTCATTATGACATTGGCTGTGACTGTTAAATTCACGGTCAAATTATGACCATGGCCGTGATACCTCCCATAGACAGGCAATAATACCACTGACCACGGCAGTACCCATCAATAGCCAGGCGGAAGTCAAAGTACTGCCCTCCATATTATGACATAGCAAACCACCAAGATTTCCGGGGCGGTACCAATGCCATCAAAAGCCTGGCAGAAACACTTCACAGAAAACAAATGACTCACCATCAGGGACACAGAGGACTCCGCCGCCGCAATGGAACCAGAACTCCAAGTATTCCCGATGCTCTACCACACCATGGCCGTCCTGGAACACCAACGCCGATGAAGATGACGACGGTGAGTACATCCGCCTAGCACACAAGGAAGGGAGGGAGGAAAAGGAGAGTGACACACACATGCACAACACACACCATTCACACATACATCATACACAGAACCAGCTGCATAGTAAAACGAATGTCACAGGACCCACGTAAAAATAAGGCAAGGACAACAATACTGATGCACGAACACTGTAATTTGCTGCCAACAGCCGCCATAAAGAAACATTAAATGTAAATGCAGGCATAAATGTCCAGATTGGGCCAATGGCCAGTCCAAAGTACCAAAGGCCCACATGGCCACAGGGCACAGTACAAGGCCCAACTTGACTCCTGACATAATCCGGATTCCACTGTTCAGGGTCATCATGTTGGAAATGGGCAGGTACCTCGGGGGTGTACCTCAGCAGAAGTGGGTAACATGCCCACTGGTTCTGGAGTGGGCTCCTTGCCCAATTGTCACTGGAGGGGAGTGAAAGGCCACAGTAACTGGAGTGGGTAACATGCCCACTGGCACTGGAGGGCAGTGAAAGGCCACAGTCCCTGGAGTGGGTAACATGCCCACTGGTTCTGGAGGAGGCTCCTTGTCCAATTGTCACTGGAGGGTAGGCTACATGCCCTCAGCTGGTGGAGGGGGCTCCTTAGGTACCTCTGCTGGCAGAGAGGGCTCCTTGGGTGCCTCTGCTGGTGGAGATGGCTCCATGGGTGCCTCTGCAGGTGGAGAGGGCTCCTTGGGTGCCTCTGTTGGTGGAGAGGGCTCCTTGGGTACCTCTACTAGTGGAGAGGGCTCCTTGGGTGCCTCTGCTGGTGGAGAGGGCTCCTTGCCCTCTGCTGGTGGAGGGGGCTCCTTGGTTTTCTTTGTTGGTAGAGGGGGATCCTTGGCTGACTTTGGTGGTGGAGGGGGAACCTTGGCTTTCTTTGGTTGTGGAGGGAGCCCCTTGGCTTTCTTTGGTGGTGGAGGGGGATCCATATGTTCCCTCTTCTGACAGGCCCCCTTGGCCTTTGACATCTGACTGGTGTCCCTGCCTTCAGGTCTAGGATGTGCCTCCATGGAGCCCGTCCTCCGTCCCTTGGGTTTCGCCACCCTAGTCCTCCCTTTCTGAGGTGGAGGTGGGCACTTACTAGGAGTGGCTGCCATCACACTCCGGGGCCCCTTTGGGCCAGCAGCTATTTGTTTGGTGAGAGCTGTGGTAGATTGTTTAGCTGAGATGCTGAGCAGGGTCATTGGGACCCTGCTCCTATGGGCAGGACGGGTAGTGGAGGGGGAGGGAAGAGGTCCAGTTGGGCAAGGAAAAGCTTCTTACGGACATTAGGGCGGGATGTGGGAGGAGGGATGCGAGTGGAGGTAGAGGGAGTGGTTGTAGGATGTGTACGGCTGCTGAACTTGGGTGCAGGTGCATGGACAGTGTGCATGTGTAAGGTGGATGGCTGTTGGGTGTCTGAGTGGGTACGTTTGTGTCTCTTGGGGGGGCAGACAGGGTGGGAGAGGACAAACAGGACATGTGGATGGATGTTGTGGAGATGTCTGCAAGTGAGAAGGGTGTGCGGCATAATGTGGTGATGGTGGTGGCGGCTATTGATGCAGTGCATGCAGGTGTGAGTGTGGATGTGACTGTGAGGGAGGAGGAGGGGAGACAGTGGAAGCATGGATGTTGTTGTGTGTGGAAATGTCTGTTGTTTGTGTGAGTGCTTGTGGCTTGAAATGTGCTGTCTGTGTTTGTCTGTGCCACTCTTGTGTGATGTTTTGCGTGCATACTTGTCTGTATGTGTGCATTGGATGGGTTGGGGTTGAGGAGACTGGCACTTGGAAGTGGTAGTTGGAGGGAGAATGGTAGGACCAGGGACACTGGCTGCCATCAGAGAGGAGGCCAGAGCCTGAAACGATCTCTGTAGGGCCACCAACCCACCATGGATGCCCTCCAAGTAGGCATTGCATTGCTGCATCTGGGATGCCAGCCCCTGGACAGCCCCTGGATAGTATTCACTATGGTTGACTGCCCTACAGAGATGGATCTCAGGAGGTCAATAGTCTCCTCACTGAGGGCAGCAGGGCTCACTGGGGCAGGGCCTGGGGTGAAGGAGATGCCCACCCTCCTGGGTGAGCGGGCACAGCCAACTCAGTTGGGGGCTATTGGGAGGGCGATGCTGGTACGAGGGGTGGTGGCTGTACCTGTAGCTGGGGTGGTTCCAGAGGTGTCCGCCACCACCAGGGAGCTTCCATCAGAGGAGGAATCAGTGTTGTCATCTCCTGTCCCCCGCAGTGGTGCTCCCCTCGCCCTCTGTCCCACTGGTCTCCTCGGCATTGGTGGACTCTGCCTCCTGGGTCCCGTGGGCTGCAGCTCCCTGAATAGCTGTGCCCCTGTGCCTCCGCCAGATGATGCTAATGCACACATGGACAGGATGACAGAAGAATATGGGGAGAGAGAGAAAGGGAGCACTGGGTCAATTACAGCACCAACATCACAGATGGCATACACATTACCATCACACACAGGGATCAAGATTGAGCACTATGCACCACACTGGCATTCCATTGACTAGGTACCACAGCAAGATGAGAGCCAACCACCGCCATCTGCACTCCTCCTGGGACCTACTATGTCCTGTCTGACATGGAACGCCAACTAGCTAGTTAACACGATTTTGCCATTCACCCATTTACCGTGAGCTGGACCACGCAGCAATATCTGAGCTGGCATTAAGGGGCACTCACTAACTGAAATCCACCACCAGGATCCCATGCCAGGCAACAAAGATACACACACTGTATTCACCCCCTTGTGGCTGCTGTGCTGCGCTCAAGTGCCCATCCAGCTCTGGGTAGGCCACCGCCAGTATGCGGGCCATCAGGGGGGTCAGGTTCCGATGGGCTCCCGTCCCTCGTTGGAAGGCTATCCCCAGCTGGGCCTCCGCTGTCTTCTGGGCCCAGCGTCTCAGGTACTCACACCGTTTCCTGCAGTGGGTGCTCCGCCTGCTATAGACCCACAGGGTTCACACATCCTTGTCGATGGCACGCCACAAACCCTTCTTCTGATGGGCTCTGTCCTGCAGAGGCCAGGAGGACACCATTAGCCATACAATCCACAATTACCATTTCCCCTCAAATGGCACACACATCACCCGGAGCCCCGCATGTACACAACCACCAGCCATATCTCCCACCCTTTGGTCTGGCAGATATGTGTTTGTGGCAGTATTCTGTCGGTTTAGTGTGTGTGTGTGTCATAATATGGTGAACGGATGTTCACCTCCGCGATGGTATGTTGGCGGCCGTCACCGCGGCGGTAAGTGGGATTTACCGCCAAGGTCATAATGACCACCTATATCTTATTTTGATATAGTATATACAGAGCCAGCTTTCTACAGATGGTGTTCGGCCTGCTGTATTTTGATTTTACAGTCCTGCAGGCGGTGTATTGGCAGCGGTTTGCTGACGGAAGGAGGACATTGCAGGACCCAATGGATAGCGGACAATGGCAGTGGCTACAAAATAGAGGTAAGTCTCACACACACACAAACACTGTACATTTGCCATATGTGTTCCTCTGCATCACACACAATACAACATACTCACCGTTATCCATTGCCATCCCACCACACCGCAACACAAAATGTACATGCCGCAAACACACATTGCCATACATCCATACCACAATATACACACAATGACGGTTCATCTATACGACACAACCACAACAACCAACACAACTACACACTCATCTACACAAACACAACTACACACTCATCTACACAAACACACACACAACATCATAACTACACACAACACTACAATGACCGCCTCACAATACTGACCTGTTTGTTACACGCAGCAACACAACACACTACACAACATAAACAACAACAATATCAATGGCATATGCTAGTGGCACACATACTAATACAACCGCACCACCCATTACACCTTCCTCCACCTCAACCAGCCATTCGCGCTGCATACATACGTACACGTACTGACTCACACACAACTCGCAGAACAACATGACAGGGACAGGTCCCCTTGCAGTGTGCATACATGGACACAGTTGCCAAGTGTGAATGTACTGTCATTGTGATGCCAGCATTCATTTATCAATGAATACTCACACCATAATGACAGTTGAGTGTGTGTGACCAGCCACTCTTTCCTATGGCTCTGTGGTGGCGGATGGGAGTCCTTGGTGGAGTCGGCAGAACTTGGGTGGGTTATTGTCTATGGGACCGCTGACATCTAAATCTGGCAGGCATACCGCCAAGGCGGGTTTTCAGTCGGAAAACTGATGACGCGACCGTTAATGCCAACATCCAAACCAGGCCCAAAAACAGTCATTAGGGTGAGACAAAGTTTTTAGGACAAGTTAACATTGGTTCTGGAGTTGTCTGAAAAAAAGTGCTATGAATCTTTTTTCTGAAAGCTGTAAACAGAGTTAGAGTTCTTAACTTGAAATGGGGTGGGCAAGTTCATTGAAGAAGTGGGACTATATACTGTTTTAAGCGAGTCTTGAAAAAGACCTTGACCAACCATTCTACCTTCAACACATGATAAGAACATTAGGTGTAGCCTGCAAATCACACTTTTACCTTCTGACTTACTGTCTCTTCAGCCTCAAGTGAGTCATGATGCCTGCCATCTCCTGTTCTGCTGGTTGATTTCCCAGTAAGGCCCAAAAACAAGTCTTGCGTCATTACCTCAGATATATTTATCTGCCATTTGCTTTGAGATTTTGAGCTAAAAAGTGGAATTTTTTATTGCCACCTTCTGTGTTTCCAGTCTCTATTCTGTATCCAGTAATTCACTGTATAATATTGATATTTTAATCATGCTTGTATTGTGACTTCATATTATAGCACGCTTATGTGCAATCTGAGAGTCAGTTTGATTTTATATGGGCATACCCTATGTATTGTGCACGAAGCTCCTATGCACTTCTTTCTTATTTTGTGCAACGTTTTAAATTTCTGAGTTAGGGAGAAATGCAAAACGAGAAGTACGAATTAGAAAGACAGATAATAAGAGTAGTGAGTTAGAAAGAAAGGTAGAAGGAGAGGGTTGAAGAGTTGAAAGAGAGATGAGCTGTAGAAAGAATCGAGCTAAATGTAAAGACATAGGGGTGATGTAGAGGGAACGGGGGCTGAGAGAGTTGAGGTAGTGAACAATAGGTACATTGAGAAGTTAGGTAGTAAGAGGTAGTTAGGGAGAGAGAGTGGAGGTGAGATAGAAGTAGATGAGGGATTGAGTGAGATGTGAGTTAGATAAATGTAGTGGAGAGAGGATAAAGGAAGAGGTGTGGCAGAGAGGGCCAAAGAAAGATAGAGTGAGGTATAGAGAGATAGGAGAGACATAGGGCCATATGTGCAAAATTCTGTTTTTACATTTCCTAAATAGTGAATTCTAAGAAATTGCTATTTAGAAAATGAAAAATGGAATGTACAAAAATAAACATTTCCTAAAAGCGACTCCTACAGAGTAGGAATTGCTATTTAGGAAATGCTACACCATTTGTTTCTATGGGCCTGAAGGCCCATTGGAAAGAACGGTGTGCCATTTCCAAATTTACGATTTCCTGATAGGAATTTGCACATTAGGAAATGCAACACCTAGGATGCCTATGTGCCTACGGCCTCCCTTGATGCACCCCCAAAAAAGTGGCGCACATGTAAAGTGCACAAATGCCTTAGGGGCATATGCGCTACATGGCTTTTAAAAAAATGCATTTTGTGTGCATTTTTTTAAATTGCACATGGTTACCATTGACTTTGACTCAATGGTAACAGCATTTCCTAAATGCCTGTTTTGCATTTAGGAAATGCTTTGTACATGTGCTAAGGAAATCACAAATAGGAAATCCGTATTTGTGGAATTGCAAAATGTGGGTGGAAATCACATTTTGCGATTCCCTATCTTGTATTGTACATATGGAAATACAATTAAGCATTTCTTAACAGACTAAAATTGCGATTCAGTTCGTTAACAAATGCTAAATCATTTTGTATATATGGTCCATCGAGGGGTGAGGTAAAAAGAGTGACAGGGTTGAGAGAGAGCGATGAGGTACAGCAAAGAAAGATAGAGGAGTGTGAGTTCCAAAAGCAGTGAGGTGCAGAAAGTCGAGTGTGAGTAGAGAGAACCCAAGATTCAATCATGTCCTTATAGTCTCCCTCGAAACCATGATCAAAAGGTTGGCTATATAAACAGAGCAAGATCTTTAGCTGCTGTTGGACCAGATGAAATTCTGACAGCTGTGTATAAAAGAAATGTTGAACTGTGGGAAACCAACATTTTGTATATGCAGCTTTCAGTGACTTTTCCACAGCTTTCGATCGGGTGGACACATCTACTTTGTAGCTTAAACTGTTATTCCCTCGGAATACCCACTAACTTGCATTAATTAATCATCTCCGTGTATTTCTCGACATGGTGTAAGTTTTGTTGGGGGGCACCAAAAGGTTCTTTCTCTGCCATGTCAACATATCACAGAGTAAAACAGGGTTATCTGTTGGCCTCTCTATTATTTTTGCTCTATATTTCAGACAGCGGTGGGCAGGAATTTTATGGGGGGGTGAGGGAGGTTACACATGCACACATACACCTCAATCACACCCATTCATTCACACACGCACTCACACAGTGATTCACAACACTCACTAACAAATACACATACATTCATACATCAACGCACACACCAAACATAAAAAAAAACTTACCTCAAGAGAAGCAGCTCCGACAGGGAAGCCTTGCAGGTCTCAGGAGGATTGGGACTGCTGCCCTGCCTCGTTGGGAAGGCAGCATTCCCAATCTTGTTACAGAGTGGGATGGAGTTGGTGAGACTGCTGACCCCCTCCCCAACTCTGTGACGAGCCCTGGGCACTTCAGGGCTTAAAACTGAATCACTCAGGTCCAAGGCAGCCAGTGACGCTCCCCCTCGTCATGAGGGGGATGCCCTTGAGGCACCTTTGCCAGGCTGAACAGGTTACGTTCACAGGGCTGTGACTTCTTCAGCCCAGCCAGCAAAGTTCAGCTCAGGCAGCCAGGACCCTGCACATTTACTGCAGGCCCAGTTCCTGGCTGCCTGACGTGAACCAGAAGAGTATCTGTCAGGCTGACTTTTGTTCAGCCTGTCAGACACTCTTCACATCAGGAAAAAGGTAGGGGGCGTGGCTCCTCGGCACTTAGGCCCTCATTATGACTTTGGCGGTCTATTTCTCAGACCTCTGAAGTCACACCCACCACATGACTGCCATATTATGGCTGCTGGCTGCTCACACCACTATTTGGCGGGCAAGGTGCCAGCAGCCATACTGGCGGTTGGCGGTCTAGTGGAGCCTGCTCTGTCACCACCGCCACGTCACAACAACACCGCCCGCCGTATTACTACATTGTAGATAGATGGCGTGGCCGTGTTGTGTTGGCAGGGCGCTGGCTGCGGAGCAAGCGCCATGGACCCCGTTCCTCCCGGACGACCACCGTGACCACCAGGCAAGGTGATCGACTAACGGGGGGGTTGAGTGTTGTGTGTTTGAACGGGTGTGTGTGTGTGTGAATTAAGGGGTGTGGGGCGTGTTGTGTGTGTTTGTGTGTGTGTACAAGTGTCTGTGTGCTTGTGTGAATGCGTGTAAGTGGGGGGGTGGGAGTATATGTGCGTGTATGTGGGGGGTGTCGTGGCCGTGTGTGCATATGTGTGTGAATGATTAAGTGTGGATGTGTGTGTGCATGTATGCAAGTGTGGTGTGTGCATGCGTGGATGGGGGTGGGTGGTTCAGAACGGGGATTGGGGGAGGGAGGTTCAGAAAAGGGATCGGGGGTGTCACTGCTTGGGGGGATAGGGGGCTTCTGCTGGGGTTGGGAGCCTCCTACATAGAGGGTGGGGGTTGAGGAGTCCTATAGTGGTGACAGGAATGAGTATTCCTGTCACCAGTATCCTTACTGTCAGGGATTTCATGGCAGGGCTGCTGCCACGGAATCCCTGGTGGTAAGGATACTCAAAATACCGGAGGTGGTGTTAGGTGGACCGTCGGGTCTAAGGTGGTCAACCTTCAGCCAGGTGGTCCCACACCCCTGGCGGTACAGGTGGTGATGCAGCCAGTTCACTTGCGAGGTCATAATTTGGTGGTCCCGCACTGCCACGCTGTCTGCGTTCTGCCCGCCACCTCCGGCGTGGCGAGGCAGGACAGCCAGGGTCATAATGACCCCCTTATTATCTACTTGAATCCTAGAGTTGTATGGGATCACAATCCTTTGTCTCTCTTCATCCGGGTTGAGGGGTCAGTATTAAATCCCAAACCACGCTGTTGAGCATTTTATCAGAAACTCTTTCTGGATGAAACATTTATCCATTCTATGACTCAGGAAGTCAGGCTTTTTCTTGAATGTAATATGGGCTCAGCATCTACTCTCATGGTATGGGATTCTTTCAAAGCCTTTTGCAGGGGCCATACTATTAATTATGCTTCCCTTCAACGTAAGCAGGCTGCGTTGGTAGAGATTAATATTCAATGTACTCTCACCCATCTGGATATTTTTATGGCCAGCAGGGCAACCGCTCAAGATTGGCAAACTTTTGCATCTTTGAGGGAACAGTTTGCAAAAGCTCAATCCTCTCATAGGGAACTCATGCTCGATAATATCATGAAGAAGGCTCAGGCCAAGCAAATATTATTTTTTTCAAAATGGTGAGGAAATGGGCTGGGTATTGTCATTCCAAGTCTGGGGCAGAGCGAATTCTTATTTTATCTCTAAGATTAAGCAGCCCTATGGGTATGAGGTGGCTGATCCAACTCTCATTAGGGAGGAGTTTTGCTGCTATTAACGAAAACCCTATGACGAGGAAGTAATACTCTCTACAGAGCCAATAAACCAGTTTCTCTGGATGTATCATGATTGGAAACTACCCACTGCACAGCAGCTCTAGCTAGAAGGACCGATATCAGCACTAGAATTAGAAGGTGCTATCGACCTGTTGGCATGATGCAAGGCTTGTGGTCCTGATCAATTTTGCTGGAATTTTATTCTAGTTTGTTACATCTTATTGCCCCGGTCCTCTGTGAATCACTTGGAAAGGTTCCTTGATGATGGACAGAGACCAATATGGTAACTTTCCCCAAAAAGGGCAAGGACCCCCTACTCTGTTGCCTGTTTAGGCCTATATCTTTGATCAATGCTGATTCTAAAATTTATACTTGGATCTTGGCCAACTTGCTTGCAATAGTTATCACTGATCTTGTTGAGGAGGATCAACATGCCTTGTTCCTAGGCGGGATACTACGGCGCATGTGAACACAGTGATCAAAGCACTTGAAGTAAGATCTGCTCAGGGTAGCCCGGTCGGGGTGATAATGTTGGATGCCAAAAAGGCCTTCGACTGGGTTTTCGTGGCCATTTCTATGGGAGGTTATGGCCAAATCAGGGTTTGGTCCACGCTTTATTACTGGGGATCAATAGCTCAATCAGAACCTCATGACCCGAGTGGCATGTCTAGGGTCCTCTTCTGACATAATCCAGATAACTTGTGGGACTGGTCAGGGATGCCCCTTCTCCCCTACCCTTTACACTTTATATTGATCCTTATATTCAAGCCTTGTAGACTTCCCGGGATATAGCCCTGTTGCAGATTCATCAACTCAAACTTAAAGTGCTCCGCCCCGGAGGATTCACTGTAGGTATTCAGCAAGTAGCAAATTAATTTGGGGATATCTCTGTTTACAAACTGAGGGCCTAATTACGACTTCGACAGACGTAAAAGGACGTCCGCCAAACTCCCACGGTCAGGTTGCCGTCAGTGCGACCGCCTTCCCATGGGCCCTATTTTTAGACTGCTTGTTCCAAACACCAGGAAAGTCATGTGGCTAATGAACTCTGTAGATTCTGCAAGACCACAGGACTTTATTACGCCGCAACCAAAGGATAGAGACAGTTCTGGTAGTTGCTTTTGGTGATCCTTTGGAATTGGTGGACACTAGTGTAATCAATGCTCTTTTTTACATGATTAACATCATTAGCTGAGACTTCAACCATCTCCTCAGTCTCAACAGGCTGCCACTTGTGGGTGTTGTTGACACTGTATTAGTCAGGGTTCGTTCTTCAATGACAAACCGCTTATTGTGTATCTCCCTTCATTTCTGAGTTTCATCCATTGCACAGTAATATCCCAAATAGCTCTGCTCGATGTCCATGCCCTTCAAGATTTTATGAGGCCCTTGACTAAACTCATCCATTTTCTACATTTATACCAACAGCACCTAGTCTGCCAGCTGCCTTAATAGCATGGCTTGTCAGCGGCATTCTTTCAAATGTTTCTAATGGAAGTTGAGAAGTAGATTAATAAAAACTGGCTAAACTAGACACAAACAAAACCAAGATTTTATCCCCTCCTTGATGGCCATCTTCTCTGCTGCGTTCCTAGATGCACCCTAAGTTCAGTGTCTGTTGTTTCTCTGTACATCCTCAGATTTCTAAGACCATGGATAGGTGGCAGGCATTTTTCAGGTTTCACTCTTTCTGTGGAACAAGCTTCTTTAGCACGTGGGTCCATTTCTTCTCACTTGGTTTTCCTCGGTTCTTTTTATGGCCGGGCTTGTCAGCACAGCTATCACCGGACAATTAGTTGAGCATCACTACAGAGGGGTATGCCCCCCCCCACATGTTGGGAGCCGGATGTTTGGGTTGAGCAGAAGTTGTGTGCTTCCACAGAAAAAGTGCATGCCCTACAAACAGCTGTGAACATTTTGTCATTTTCCAGATGCCTGAGGTTGAACTTTAAGAACACCGGCATGAAGTTGTAATGTTTTTAAAGTGTTTTAGATAACTAGATCATTTATGGTGTTTTTCTCTGGCTGCAGAACAGAAGGTCGGGCCTAACAGTGCATTCATAAGCCTGACTTATTGGCATTGACAATGCATATTCTAACTAGGTCTAGAGTCTCTTCTTCAATAGTGGTGGTCTCTTTCTTGCGTGTAGCTTCTAGAATTCTATGAACAGTCACTAATTAAATACGAACAATTTTAGTTCGACAGCATAGTCTTAATCAAATTATTTTTGTGCATTATTAAAACCACTGTTGTAAACGTATTTTCATCGGCAGCGTCGCTACCTCCCTCTGACACAGCCTTTGAACACATTTAATTACCTACAAGGCAGGAAGGCAGTCGGACTTGTAATAACAAGGCACAATATTGCTGTGGCTGGCACCAGTGCACCACCTGCCAGGAATCTGGGGAGATGAGAAAAATACGGCTTGTTTTCATGACTTCTTTTCATCTAAGAGATAATAATCGTTGTGCAGAATATCAAAGGCCTTTGAAACCAAGCAGTGTTGTATGACTGCATCATTAGAATTGTGCCTCATTTATTCTCCAGTAAAAGCTTGGAAGGTGGAACACTGCTCGCCATGACTGCTGTGCTAGGTTTATGCGGCGTCACGCTTTCCAAAAAACAGGCATCAGACCGACCCCTCCAGTAAACACACTAAAAACGTAAAAGTATTTTTAATGGCATTCCAGGCACATTCTTTGCCAAGAAAAACATAGGTTAATATATATAGCGTGCACACTGCTTCAATGGCTGAAGTCAAAATAAGTTCAAGTTACGTAGTGAAGATACTACGCTTCTAAAAATGAGAACATTATGTTGAGCTAAATTGCCATATGAGTGAACAGGAATTAAATTATTACCTAGTGTCGGTCGCCACTATAGTTAGGACCTAGTTTCTATAGTAAAAGCATTTTTTGACTTGCCCTATATCTTTGGCGCTGCTTGATGAATCTTCACAAATTATTCCCAAATAATTCGACAGTTACATTAGCTGCTGTCTCAAAAGTTTTGGGGTGATCTGTCAAGCTGTGCCGAGAAAAGGGGAAGGGTCAAAAATGGTGCGCTTCCCATGTTAATTTCCATAGTGATTTTGAACATAGATAGCGCCAGAACCACTAGACGGAATTACACCAAATTTCGCAGAAATGTAGCTCTTGGTCCAGAAAGAACCCTTGTTATTTGGAGCAAATCTGTTCAGTAGTTTTTGAAATATTAAAGAAAAAACAATTTGAATAGATCGGGACGCAAAAGCTCCGAAAACTCTTCCGATCTCGTTCTGAGATGTGACTGGCTGCCAGCCCGTCCACAAGGAAATGGAAGTGTTGGCAGACATCTTGGGACTCAGCTTCAACCGAGTAACAGGAAAATAATAAATAAGATAAAGGGCCAGGGCTGAGTTACCCTGACCCTTAGCTGTGGTGCTGGGGTCCTAGAGGGACCCCCCCGGAGTAAATCAGCATTTTCTTTCAAATTCTCACCAGGATTCGTGACAGATTTGTGCATCTTGTCGACAATAAAAAAAACAAAAAACAAATGTGAACTCCAGCGCTTGTTTCTGTGAGGCCCCCGGGTGGGCCAGGTCCCGGGGGCTTTCATATATATTTTGTAAGTGGGCCCCCCCCCCCCACAGCCCCGTGGACAGCCACCTCACCCGGGCTAGTCACAATCTAAATGTGACAGGGCTACCCGGCCCCACCCACTGCCCCAGTTACCACCACCTCCCTGGGCTTTAGTTGTAATGGATGTGGGGGGGCCACCTGGCCCCCCGCAGCCCTGGTGACCTCCACCTCCCCAGGGCTAATCACAATCTAAATGCGGGTGGGTCGACCGGCCCCACCCACTGCCCCAGGGACCGCCACCTCCCCAGGGCTTTAGTTTTAATGGATGGAGGGGGGCCACCAAGCCCCCTGCAGCCCCATGGACAGCCACCTTGCCAGGGCTAGTCACTATCTAAACATGGAGGGATGTGGGCCCCGCTCACCTCCCCGGGGCTTTAGTTTTAATGGATGTGGGAGGAGCTGCCCAGTCCTCCGCATTCTTTGGAACCACCCCCTCCCTTGGGCTAATCACAATGTAAACATGGGGGGGGCAGCCTGGCCCCACCCGCAGCCCTGGGACTGCCACCTCCACAGGGCTAAAATAAAAGAGTGAAGGGGGTCTATTTCGGACCCCTGAGCTCCAGGGACCACCACCTCTCCGGGGAAATGCTCGTTCAAGGGGGGGGGGGGGGTCACACTGCTGGGCTCCCCCTATGGCCGGCTCCTGCTATGTCCCGGGGTGTCCACCCCGGGACATAGCTGTTTGCTGTGGCTATGTGACAACTTTGGCAGCTGTCAAACAGCTCTCCCTCACTACAAGCAGAGGTTCCTCTGTCTCCCTGCCTACAGAGATGCAGGCAGGGAGACAGAGGAATCAATTGCTCTCAGAGATGCTTGAACAGCTCCCCCTCTGTGACAGCAATGCTGGCTCCTGAAGGAGGCGGGGAGCCAGCTGGGACTGTGGGGGCCTTCAGGCTCCCCCCATGGTTCCCTTCATTATGACTGGGTGCCTCGGGGGGCACGAAGGTCACATGCGCAGTGGTGGTTGGATTAACGTATAGTAATAAAAAATAACTTTACGTTAAAAAACCATAGCAATTCACTGAAAAAATCTAAGATTTTAGGGACATTATAGATAGGAAATAGAATAAAAAAATCATAAAACATAGAAATTTACTAAAAAAAAAAAACAAAGACTACAGGGATGTTATAATTAGGCTCACATTTTAAGTGCACCAAATCATAGAAATTCACCTGTTAGAATTAGAGGCATCTCAAGTAACTATAACTCGTGCCCTAAGGTAACTATAACTTGCGCTCTCACCATGCACTGCTAAAAATCACACAAATTACGACACTCATGACATTTTACAAAATATAATTGATAACATCAATGTAATATTTGCAGAAACATTGTTGTTGAAAAAACTGTGCACGGCGGGGGTGTGAGTTATAGTCACCTTAGGGCACGAGTTATAGTTTCTTGAGATAACTGAGGGAACTCACTATAATTTGTGCACCGTCATGCACTGCTTATGACCTCACTTATTAAATCACTCATGATATGTTAAATGGCATAATTGATGACATCATTAATTAAATCTAAAATTACATCATTGATGACATAACTGATGACATCATCCTGTCATTGTGACACCTTCTATATGGCTTGTGGACTTGAAACATTTCACCATGCTAAACCTGTGCCTAATTTTCTATCACCAATCAAGTGATAATGGACATAGGGCCTTATTACGAGTTGGGAGGTTGAACTGCCACAACTCCAATATGGTGGTGGTGAGGCTTATTACGTATGTATTGTCGTATTACAATGTTTTCACCAGGCTGAGTGGCATATGTGTGGCGGCATTGGGCTCTGCTCCATGAGGGAGCCAAGGCCAATACCGTTACACACAGCACCCTCAGAATGCACACTGCCTGCCATATTTCGAGGTTGCTGGCAGGGTGGCCCCTGCACTGTCTACAACATGGTCTTGGGCAGTGCAGGGACCACCCGGTGTCCAACATTGCCTTTCTGACAGCCTTTTCATGGCAGGGACCCCGCCATGAAAAGGCTATCTGAAAGCAAAGTCGTGATCAGCACGGCGGTGCTGAACTGACCACCACCATGGATGACCACGACTTTGACCACTGCCAACACCCGGCAGAGGCGGCGGTCTACTGGCAGCCCAACCTCCAGGATGAGATCACTACAATCCTCGTGGTCCGACCGCCACTGCAAACCTGTGATGAGACGAATAATCTTTGTCCACATGCTTGGCACATAGCAAATCTGCAAAGACACCTATATTTGGTGAATGTTACACTCTTTTTACTGGTGTTCACCCACCTAACTAAAAGCATGCCTCCAAAGGCAGCTTTTCTGAACCTAGAACACTCTCCAAAAAAATAGCTTGTATTCCATTCACCCTAATGAGATTACCTTCTTAAATACTTCAGATGACTTGCAATTTTAAGTGGAGAGTTTGACAGGTATCCATTTGTCACTAATAAGAAACCTTCTAGCAGTCCCTATAGGCAACTTATGTAGTTTGCTAAAATCCACTGCACACATTCCCAAGATGATAAGCATAATGACATGTAACCTTATAAACATGCTTACAACTCCATTGTGACTATATTCTACATCATTAAACAATCAGTAAACAATTAAAAATAAACATCCACACCTCATAAACATCCTCACTATTTAAAATCTGTTTATGGAACTGTATAACAACTATTTAACATGGCCACATGCCCAACACCCACTGGTGGATAATCTGTTGTCAACCGAAGCTTTAGCTTAACTCACAGATATTTTACAACATGCTCTTCCCAGGCACTGTTAGCAGGTGAGAAAATGACAAAATAACGAAACAATGATGTCACAAAATATGCTGCATTATGCCACATAATTTCCCTTTTCCTGCCACATACTTTAGTCAACCCTGCCATTTAATTTAGTCCTCCTTGTCTGAATAATTCCTGTGGTCTTTTGAATACACATCTGCAACACACATCATGTGTGTTCCCTACTTTACTTGTTTAATATGTACTATTACTTGCACCACAAACTAAATTAGTGATTTGTAAATGTGCACCATGTAACTTTCAACACGCACAACCTCACTTGCCCCCAGGGCTAACACTATATCTATGATGTGCACACACATATGTTCACACAGCTGTATATGATTATGGTGTTAACAGTGCTGCCATCAGTGATGTCATCAATGATGTCATTTAAGGTGGCATCAGTGATGTCATCAATGATGCATTTATCATGTCACAAGTGATATAGGGGGTCATTCTGACCCTGGCGGTCATCGACCGCCAGGGTCAACGACCACGGAAGCACCGCCAACAGGCTGGCGGTGCTTCCTCTGTTATTCTAAAGCCGCGGTCGCCCAGCCGGGTCCGGCGGTTTCCCGCCGGATTTCCCCCGGGTGGGCTGAATCTCCATGGCGGCGCTGCTTGCAGGGCCGCCATGGAGATTCTGACCCCCTTCCCGCCATCCTGTTCCTGGCGGTTAAACCCGCCAGGAACAGGATGGCGGGAACGGGTGTCACGGGGCCCCTGGGGGCCCCTGCACTGCCCATGCCACTGGCATGGGCAATGCAGGGGCCCCGTAACAGGGCCCCAGCAGGATTTTCACTGTCTGCTTTGCAGACAGTGAAAATCGTGACGGGTGCAACTGCACCCGTCGCACCCCTGCAACTCCGCCGGCTCCATTCGGAGCGGGCTTCCTCGTTGCAGGGCCTTTCCCGCTGGGCCGGCGGGTGCTCCTTTGGTGGGCGCCCGCCGGCCCAGCGGGAAAGCCAGAATGTCTCCGCGGTCTTTTGACCGCGGAGCGGCCAAGTGGCGGGGCCCGCCGCCCGCCGGAATCGGAATGAGGCCCATAATATGTGAGGTCATACACAGCTCATGGCAGGAGCAATTTATAGGTAGTTTGCTAAAGAATAACTTGTGAATTTCTGTTTTTTTTGCTTTTAAAAATTATTTTTTTCAGTGAACTTATATTTGTAGTGTGGGGAGGGGCCTTAACTCACAAGAGGTGAAACCTCAAGTGAGTCATGATTCTCCTCACCTTCCTAAACAACATTAATAATCAGCATATAACACTGTATATCTGCATATATGATTTATGCTAATGCATTTTTTCGTGAGTATTTTCATTAATATACGTATTTAACAAAAACCAGGATGCAAGAGATTTGGTTTGTCCAGCAAAGTAAAACTGCTCTCAAGAGATATCCTGACTATTAGAAGAACTATTTCCATGTGGAAACTAATTGCTACATGCAATTTGTGAAGAAGTAAACATTGTTTTCTCATGTTAATTTTGCTGTACTGTGGTAACTCAAAGTTGACCTTTGCACAGTAGTAATGAATGTGTGTTTAATATTATAGATTCTCAAAATAAATTATTGGTGCACATTTATTTTCATGGGATGGCAGGGCAAATAATGGGGGCTTGGAAAAGACTGCTATGAGGTCAGGGTTGAGTCATTTGTTTAGCAGTATCAAAAGAACATCTATTGCTAACCTGTGTTGCGTCTAAGGTTCATAAGTAATCTTTGATAGGTCCTTTTGTTTGTACCACAGCCGAATAGGGTAAATTACAAAATTATTTGTACCACAGTATGTGTCTCATAGTTTAAACAACTCTAACTTCTACTTAATCCTTTATTTCTTGCACACCATTGGGCATGTAGTGTAATATATATATATATATATATATATATATATATATATATATATATACATATCCTGTTTTTTCAAAACTGTTAGTTACATTTCATTGAAAAGTAACATGAATAAAAACATAGTACAGAACAAAATGTGAATATAAATAAGAGTGTCCGAGAAAACGATATTCACATAAAGTTAAATGTTAAAATGTAATAATGGAACAGAAAATGATGTTATGAGGTCATGCTTTTCAGTTAATTATAGTGAGTAATTTACATTTATTAGAAGGAAGACAAAAATACAAAAATCTATATTTGAAACACAGGAATATGGTGCAGTATCACTAGAAGACAAAGAAGCAAAATGTTCAGCATGTAAATATCAAAATAAATCAATTAAGCCTAAAACAAGAAGTTTCCTCATGAAGAGATGTGCTTCATTCCTTCTAAAATATTTCATGTCCACCAAATATGGATAGTTAACAAGTAAGTATCTTTAATTTCACAAGGTGAGAGGAAGTCAAACACCTTTCATCAGAAGGCAGTTAATTTGTGAACAAGAGGAAAGGATTTCTAAAAATCAATAATGAAAAATCAAAAATGTATTTTGATAGCGAATAAAAAACATTTTTAAATACCAAAAGAATAAAATACACCCAAACCAAATCATACAATTTGCATAGTACAGTCTAAAAGTTCATCAACCTGCTTAATAAAAGTCTACTGAGCTGTTGAAGGCTAATCATCATGAAAGGAAATCAATAAAATGCCTTTGCTCTGTGATCATTTGAAGTGTGAAGTGTGTCTATGATTAATGTTATTGATCACACAAAGCCCATTACCAATTTGCTTCAGTGCAGTTAAAACATAGCAATATTGCATACTGACAAGTGCATGTCCCTAGCCTTCCTAAATGAGAGAGAAAGAGGTTTTTGCGAATAATCAGGGCAGCGGCATAAAAGAGGTGCCAAAAAGTTTCATTTATGACTTCAAAGGAAGCAGGTGAAATATCCTCTTTTCTGTTTCCATTTTTGGCAGATTTCTTCAATGTAATGCAGGCCTAATCGTAGTCTTAAGTATTTTATCATTAGATTCCAAAGGGTTTTGGGAGTTTTAGGTATGAGCCAGTTGGTTACTAACATGAACAGGTGTAACCATGGGACCAATTGACCTTGTGTTAATGAGTAGAAGATCTTTACCTTTTGATATTATCTTGCAATTTTTTCAATAGAAGACTCTACTACGTCATATCTTGTCCCGTAATCTGATGTATATTCAAACCCTGTAAAGCTGAAACTGAAGCAGTTTTCTTTGGTTGATGGGGGGTTTTATGAGTCCAGTTTAAAAAAAATGTTATTTTAAGGATCTGGGCTCAGCTATATTTAGTTTGAGTCAGTATGAAAAGCTGCTTCAGCAAGTATTTGATTCTGAAGGTTAAACTCAAGTTACCTTTGATGCTGAGTATTTGACATGAAAAGATAAACCAATTTTTTGTGTAGGTTTTATTGTGCTATTTTCAACTAATTGGCTGCATTCAGGGGAGAGCTTCAGGGCCAAATGGAGAAAGTTTGCTCTTATCATCTTTATGAGAAAAAGGTATAATGGCCCGGACAGGTTTCTGACTGTTTTAAAAGCATACAACAAGGAGAGTCCATGTTTTGTAAGTATGATTTTAAGGAGCCTCTTGTTTGAATGTAGAATCTTAAATATATGAATTAACCTTGTCAGGTTTTTGTTTATTGTCACATGAATTTCTGTTTTGATGAGGTAACAAACTCTATAATCTTAGTCTTAGACTATAAACACCCAGTCTATTATTCATGCAATAGGTCTGTAGACAACCAAAGAAATATTGAAGGCCTATCTGTGTTTGATCAAGAAGCATGGTGTCATTACTGCATTGCATGCCTTTTGAGGAACAAGTTATTTAGCTTTGGTGGGCATGCATTAGTTGTTTTGAGAGCTATTCCCATAATAGTTAGAAAGCAAGTTAAAAAGCAATGATGCTAGTATGCATTTCTGTTTTACCCCCATAATCTTGTTGTTGAGGTCTGATTTGTTCCTTGATTTTATTTCAATCCAAATATCAGTAAACATTGACTGAATGGCCTTAAGTAGAGGCACTAGTACACCCATTTGTTCAAGCTTGGACCAGAACAAGGATCTTTTAATGGAGTCAAAGGCCTTTCTAAAGATTCCATTTGATGAATGCTGATAATACAAAAATGTTCTCTGTTGCTGAATTGCCCAGAGTAAAGCCTTTCTGTAACCATGAAGTTAGGTTTTGTTTTTGTTTTTTTACCCAAGATGACAATTCTTTACTGAGTATCATTGTATACTATCTTTAATGCACATTGAGAAGCACAGTTAATCTGTAGTTATCCGGATTACAGACCCTTCAGTGTAACAAATCACCTAGTGCCTCAGCCCAAAAGGAGTGTATGGCAATGTGTATGATTTCTGCGCCTCATTGTATGTCCCCTTCCCTCTCCCTTTCAATTCCCTTTAGTGGTAATTGCCACATGATATGTTTATTCTTAATTGTTGGGCAGTTACAGGGTTTGTACTGCTGGATGCTGTGACTGGAGTTTCTTCTCTCCTGGAATAAATCTTGTTTGAATCTACGCTACTACTTCACTCTGTGTGTGAATCTTTTCTACCCAGTACACCAAGTTCACAGAGGGGTGTTTTTGAGAAGTGTTGTGAACAAGCCATTAGAGCTTGGAAGAAGTCATGTCTGCTTGCCTTGATGATGTGTATCATTTCTTACATTTCAGCGCATTTACGGTCTCAGCTACAGCAGCAATATTGTTTGATACCAGGGCTGATGCAGTGTTCATTGCAGGGGTTCCACTTGCATGGTAAGTTGACTTCGTGTAGAGGACCTTTTATATTGAATCCTTGTTGATGAGTTGATGTCAATACTTGCAGCTTGAGGTGTGAGCCCTCAAAAACATTAACAAGATTCCAGATTTTTTTTTTTTATGTCCTGGATAAGGATGCCTCATGGGTCTGCTACTCTGTTTATCTGTGCTCTTTCTTGGTTTTCCGTAATGCTTTTTCATGTTTCCTACTTAATTTTTGTGATTTTCAAATGGCCAAAAATCATATTTTGTTTGCTTTTCACATGGCCTTGTTTAATTCTTTTTTTAATCGTCTAAGAATTGGTGAATACCACAGATTTTTCAAAGTCACTTAAAGTGTGTTGATAGGTAATTTTTAAGGGTGTTTAAAACCTCCTTCGCCATAAGGTTCCAAGCATCAATTTAGATCACAGATACAGTATTGACTAAATTGGTAACAGGCTGAACTAAATTTGGCACTGTGGATAGTATACATTGATCCAGTTTGTTTTGGCAGATTGGTGACCTTTTAATTCTCGATTGTGCCACAGATGTGTCCAACACCTACATAAAATGGAATAGCATATTCATTTATGCGTAGTTTACCGGTTTGGAAAACATTTTTGTCTGCTGTAGTATTTCAAAGTCCAAGAAATAGTTCATTACCTCTGTTGATGTGGACGTGTAATCAAGGACTGCCGTTCTGGAAGATTCTATTCTAGTATGCTTGATGGGAATGTCGCTTTAGTAGCTGATGTTCTGAGCTCACAGACTTGAGTTTAAAAGAGTTACCCAACAGGATCTACACAATGGATCAATATGTTGAACAGACAGGTGACTTTGATATATTCCAGTCCTTGGCCTTTTGTTCATACCTGTTAGAATAGATATAGTTGCCCATTAATTTAAGATTAAAAGTCTGTTAGCGCATCTGACCTTAATAAGTAAACTTACAAGGGGACGCAAACAGGTTGATGAACCTTTTGACTCGCAATTAAGATGTTCCCACCATAACTCCAGTACATGAAGATCAATAATTAATAATCAATCAATTACATCAATAATCAATCATAATCAATAACATGAATAATCAATTTGAGTCAGTAATTGTCATAAACCATGACTGAAAGGTCATGAATAACCACACCTTTTAGTAAAAGTTAGAATATTTATTTCCCTATATTAATAATGCTAATGTCACATCAGATCATCTCAAAATCAAATGATAGACATACAGAAACAACACTGGTTGTCCAAAGTGTCGAAAGAAAAGCAATCTAATCAAAGTTTGAACTAGTACACATTCTAAGGTTGCAGTGCAAATTAATAACAATAACAATTGCGCAAACGAAATCACATACATTTAGATTCAGCAAAGAAATACATCAGCGTTATTCCTTATAGCAGATTTTCATTAGTAAGGAATCCTTAACTAACACCAGATTAGATTTAGCATTTTGGGCTTCATGCAAAACAATTTAGTAAACATAAATTTGGAAAACATCTAACTATGGCTCTATCAAAACAATGCGGTTGGTACCTAGAAAGAAAAATCAATTAGGCATAACAAACACATGGGTACAAGAATAACTCTCCTCATTTGGATCGGCAAGCTACGGTAGTCTTTGTCATGAGGACATCAGTTCAGTCAGCAAGGCATCAGGATTCAACATCAAAGTTCAGAAAACACAAAGGCCCTCAGTACAACATTGGCGGTCCGCCGGCCGCATTTGAACATCCCCGCTGGGCGGGCGGGCGGAAACAAGAGTTTCTGCCCGCCGGCCCAGCAGGGAGCAGGGCCGTAACATTGCAGCCAGCTCCTAATGGAGCCGGCGGCAATGTGGCCATGCGGCGGGTGCAGCAGCACCCGTTTGCGTGATGGGGCTGTGCCTGGGGGCCCCTGCACTGCCCATGCCAAGTGCATGGGCAGTGCAGGGGCCCCTATGGGCACTCCGAGTCCCCTTACCACCAGCTTTTCGGCTAGTGGTAAGGGCAGTCGAAATCCCCAGGGCAGCGCTACTGGCAGCGCTGCCCTGGCGGATTACGTCCGCCGGGACCACCATGGTGGTATTCCGCCGGTCCCGCTGGTATGACCGTGGCGCTTTTGCCACGGTCATAATACGCAGTGTAGTACAGCTGGCGGTACTACCGTCACATTTCCCTTGGCGGTCACCGACAGCCAGGGTTGAAATGAGGCCTAAAGTCTTTAAGCAATAAAGTTAAGCATATCTCTTGTCAAGACGCTCAAGAAATTATGTTGGTGTCAAAAGGCAAATGTGCAATGCTAACGCTGGTTTCTTCTCAGTGCAGTCCCGTTAAGTTAAATTCCCTAAAACTACTTCCCAAGTCCCTATTGGTCAAGGGATCGCATGTTCACACTTTGTCCAATAAAACTAAAACATAAAATCTATACTTTTGACTAGTACTCGGTTCACCTATCGCTGATTGGCTTCTCCTGTAATGTCCTCATCATCCGTCTAGTCAGGTAACAATATTGTTGCAGCTTATACTCCAGTCAGTGTCTCTATTGTTCTTCTCCTGAGAAAGTCAGTCTTACACACATTACACTCATAATATTACATTTTAAAAGACTAGACTCGTCTAGCAATTGGCTCTCATGAGAAAACGTTTAGGTGCAAGCACATTTGGACAGTACAGTGGAAAATCACAGTTTAATTCTCTAAGACAGACATTTTATTAATCTGCTTAGAAATACAGCTTGACATGAGGCCGTGCAACTAGGCCAAGATCTCCGCTAAGTTAAGGCCTACAATTTATAAAGCTAGTACGTAATGCATAACCCTCAATATGACGTATTACCACATTAATCAAACATATGCTCAACATTTCAGATTATTAAGCCATTAACAAGTATACTTCGTGAACATTGAAGGCCACTCATCGTGATCACATTTTCAATGCGTGCATTATTTTCTCTATGTTATTACATTTTCTACACAAATCCATTACTCATGATACAAGATTACTCATTAAAGATTTCTACTAAAACACCTGCGCTAGCAATCCCTCCTCAGATGTCATCACACTAAACTATCACTCACAAATTTTTGCATCAGCTAAAATTCTGTTGTTTCAATCCCTTCATTCTGTTGTTCCATTTTTTAACTGTCCCTAAATAATTTTTCCCTTTTCTTTTCTTCCCCCGTGATCATTTTTTGACTTTTTCAATTGAATCTTTTTACACAATTTACATATTTCCCATATTCCAGTTAGGCAAACCATGAGAATTAATATCCCCTGCATAATTTTCAATAAGATTCCTTTCCAAATGTTACTGAGACAATTTCCCACTGAAGCAAAACCCTTGCCAACTTTCTCCCAAACACCTTGTTCTCTTAGTTCCATTAAATCAGCACTTTCATTAGTCAGATTAGTAAGTAAGCCTCTCATTTCTTTACTATTATCAGGAATGAATGAACAACAATGTCTAGAATTAATAATTATACAAACTCCGCCATGCTTCACTAAAAGAATGTCTAAAGCAAGGCAATTTTGAAGAGTCATATCTCTTTCAGCAGCTAATCCAGTATCTATCAGAAGTATGGCGCCTGAAAAATTTGTCAGCATGATATCCACATTAGCAGACAACTTCAGAATCTTTATCGAATTCAGAACAACTCCCACTGAAGGAATCATTGCTCCAAAAACATATATCCCACTATACCAGAAGGAGACACCCTCCTCTGTCTCATATGATGTAATTCAGTCACTTTTGGAAATTTCTTTAAGTCATCCATTTGAAACATCTGTGGGAAAACTAGTCCAAAATAACATGTCCCATACCATCCTCTTGGAAAACGGTAATAATCATTAGGACCACAGATGTAAGATATCCCAGGAATCGCTTGGTCCTGTCCATTCAACATAAATGTCCATTTACTCCGAAACAAAAAACACGTCTACATTTGCTCGTTCACACAAACAAAGTGTCAGTGCATGTATAAGGCCTATATATACAAAGTTTCCCTAAGTATTGCGCATCTAGAGCTAATTTCCCTTTTGCTTTAATTTCACTATAAGCAGAATCATTCTTGTAAGTCCTTTTCTCTATGCTTTTTTCTAATTTCTCCTTCAACGACTTTCTCCTGTCATCTGTGTTATCTAAAAAGCTCTTCTCTAAAGGTGTAAGCAAGCACGTCAGGTTATTGCGGTGTGCATAACCTGTGCCAAACGTCAATGTAGGTTCAAAGAAACCCCTAACTAATAATATATCACTATCCTTAGCTACTCTACTTAAATACTTATTATAGGGACAAATGGAAACCCCATGTCATAATTGGAGTAGAAATACTGAATGTACTCCTGGTTATAGAATCTTGTTAGTAGCAGGGTACAACTTATTCCATAAGTTAGAGGCAGACTATGGTAAGTAAGTCCTTCCTCAACTGATGAAGGAATCTGCGTACACACATAACAATTCTTCGCATCCATCGTCTCAACATACTCACTCAACAAGCAATAGAAGACATTAGAAGAATTTTCTCCTTGCACATTAGTACCCTCATTCAAATACTTCTCATCAAACCTAAACTTCTCTATTGCGGTTAGTGCAGTAGTTGTCTCGAAAGCAAAGGTATGGTTGGCTTCACTCTTATCAAGAACAGTCATACCCACAATCAATACCACAAACAATATCCCACATACAATCACCAAACCAATACTCATATATTTACAGCGCCTATCATTCCTACCCTGCTGGCTAATGTCACTCATGAGCCATAAAGAATTAGAAAGCAGAAGAGAAAATTTAGGAAAACTGCAGCAAATCAAAACAAAAATCTTCTTTCAGCAGTTATTTATAGCTCTCAGTCTCTCTTCCAGGATCCCTTTGTCAAAATCAGTAAGCAGCTTGTCAAAATCAGGTTTCAAAAAGTCAAATCAGATTATCAAAGTCTCATTCAGTAACTTTCAACAGACTCTTTCTCCTAGGTTTTCTCAAATTGGTTCAACAGTTCAGTTCATCAGCTTTCTTCAAGTGCCAAAATATTGACCCGGAATGTCTCTATAAAAACAAAAAGACAAAAATTCTTGCTGCCATTCACTTATAGTTGCGTATGCCCGCTCAGGACTTGCGAATCTTCGATTTGCTATTCTCTTTCTCTTCAATTTCCCATCACCATTCAATTCTCCTTCACTCAGATCTTCTCTCCTTGTTGTATCCACTTCTTCTTCAATTGTTGTTCCAACAACTACTTCTTTTCCTTGTGACTCTAGCCACTCGTCTCCTTTCAATGGACCTTTGGTCAATGTTCTTTTCAGGATCAAACTTGAAACTGCTCCTTGGTCTATGGTGTTTTCTCTTGACGGACCTGCAACTGGTTCAGGAGGAGCCAGATCACAGTGACTTCGATATGCCTCAACTCCTTCCCCCTCGGGGTCTGACAATTGCTCAGTTTGTCTCTCAAGATCGTCTACTTCTGGGAAAGCCCTCCTCTGACTAGGCTCTCCCGCTGCCTCAATTGAGATAGGCTCTCCATCACCCTCCCGGAGGTCTTCTCCTTCGTCTCTCACAGGAGTGAATGAACCGTCCTCAACGGGCTCAGATCCGGTCTCAGTTACCCTTTGCTCTCTTTCAGGCCCTGAGACTGGTCCTATCGTTGTTGGTGCTCCCGACAACGCTTTTTCATTGTCCAGAGGTCATGCCACTCTCTTTGTGTGGCTGGCGTGGATCCAGTTCGGTACTCCAGCGCACTTCACAGCTGTGGTAGTTTTCAGAACTACCTGAACCGGTCCTTTCCAATGAGGCTCCAAACACGTTTTCCTCAAGTGTTTCCGGACCACGACCCAGTCACCGGCCCTCAGATTGTGCCCTGGATCATGGATTGGTGGCAGTGTGGTGGCATCCACCTGCGGAGAGAAAGAGCCAACCACATCAGCCAGACCTTTGCAGTAGTCCAACACCATATTATCTGTAATGTTGACAAGTGCATTTGCAGGCACCGCTGGTAACCTCGTGGCTCGGCCCATAAGGATCTCATGCGGTGACAATTGTGTTTTCCTTTTGGATGTGATTCTCATTGTCATCAGAACTAAAGGCAAAGCATCAGACCATTTCATATTTGTGGTCACACACAACTGTTGACTTCAAGGTACCATTCATCTGTTCCACTAGTCCTGATGCTTCAGGGTGGTAACTACAATGCAACTTCTGCTCAATGTTCAATGCTGCAAATAGTAAGTTAATAACTTCATTGTTGAAGTGACTTCCCCTTTCTGATTCTAAAGAGATCAGAAACCCGAAATGTGGTATCAGTTCTCTAAGCAGTAGTTTTGCTACTGTGAGATTGTCATTTCTCTGTGTGGGGTAAGCTTTAATCCAGTGACTAAAGATGCACACAATCACCAACACCTATCTCAAACCTCCACACACAGGCATTTCAATAAAATCCATCTGCATTCTGCTGAATGGACCTCCTACTCTGCCAATGTGGCTCAAATTAACCATTGTCCCTTTCCCCGCGTTCATTTGCTGGCAAATGACGCAACAATGGCAAACTGCTTCAGCAACCTGTCCAAACCTTGGGTTGAACCAATCGTGCTTGAACAACCGAATCATGGCATCTCTCCCAACATGTGCTTGACCATGATAATACATTTGAGACAACAGACTGTTAGGCAAAACCAATTGACCCTCTTCTAAAAGCCACAATTCATCTTGTCGTTGCACACATTTCATTTTGCTCCATGAACGTTTTTCCCCCTGTCAGCATTATTTTGCAACATTTTCAATTCCTCCAAGGTATCAATTACTTTCAGTGCAAAACTTGGACATGTTTCATCTTCTTCAGTTACCACTTATCTTTGAACGATATACAGTTCAATGTGCAAAACCTTGCGACTTGATCTGTATATCCATTTCCCAATGGCACGAAGTCCTGTGACTTTAGATGTGTACTGCATTTCACCACTGCAATCTTTTCAGGCATTTGAATAGCATGTACCAGTTCTCTAAATCCTCTTACCATTTCTCACTGGTGAACCAGAAGAGGTCATGAAACCTCTCTGTGACCACAACTGGCTAAAATCATGGAGTATCCCAAATCCATATTGGCTATCCATATAGATTGTAACCTTCAGCTGAGCAGAAACATGGCACACTCTAGTAAGGGCTACCAGTTCCGCTACTTGAGCAGAATACACTCCCTGAAGCCAAGAAGCTTCCAGAATACCAGTAATTATGCACACAGCATATCCTGCTCTCAGTGTCCCTGTATTGTCTCCTAGAAAAGAATCTCATGCTCTTCCAATCGAGTGTCTCTAGTGTCAGGTCTCTGTTTTGTGCACAAGTTAGTTCCTTCAAGATAATCATGCTGAATGTCTTCCAATTTCTCAATTTCAACATTTTCATTTGGAAGTAAGGTTGCCGTGTTCAGCACTGTACATTATTTCAACGCCAAATTTGGTGACCCTAGAATACTTGTTTCATATCTGGTCAATCTCGCACCAGTCAAATATTGTGTTTTCGTCTTTGTAAGTAGGATCTCAATAGAGTGAGAGACCATTATAGTAAAAGGATGTCCCATCACAATGCCCTCACACTGTATAAGGCTCTGTCCAACTGCTGCAACTGCACGCAAACAACCTAGCAAGGCTACTGTAACTGGGTCCCAAGTAGCAGAAAAATATGCTACTGGGCAGTTTACGCCTCCATGGACTTGTGTCAAGACAGAAAAAGAAAATGCATAACGCTCATGACAAAACAATGTGGAAGGTTTCCTGTAGTCGGGCATACCCAAAGCCGGAGCCTTGCACAGACACTCAATTCAGTGAATGCTTTCATTCCAGCCTAGTCTAACACTATGGGATCAGTGACTTCCTTGTGAGTCAGCTTCTGCAATGGTCTCGAAATGACTGAAAAATTGGGAATCCATTGGCGACAGTAGCCTACCATCCCTAGAAACATCCTGACATCTTTCTGTGTGGTCGGGGGATTCATCTGCAATATAGTCCTAACCCTTTCTCTGGATATCTTTCTCGATCCCTTCTCAATCTGGTAACCTAAGTATTTCACTTCTTTCTGACAGTATTGCAATTAAAGTGGGGACACTTTATGACCATTCTTTCCCAAATGGTTCAGTAAGGCAATCGTGTCATACTTGCACTCGTCCCTTGTTTTGGACACAATCAGCAAGTCATCAATATACTGTACCAAGGTCGATTGCAATGGCAATTCCAATGACTCCAAATTATTTTTCAATATCTATTTGAATATGGAAGGTGACTCCGAAAACCCTTGAGGAATTCTGCACCAACAATAAACTTGGTCCAAAAATTTGAAACAAAAGAGAAATTGGCTGTCCTCATGAAGAGGCACAGAAAAGAAAGCTTATGACAAGTCAATAACAGTGAATCACTCAGCATCACATGGAATCTGAAACATTATTATGGCTGGATTTGGTACCATGGGACAACATTTGACAACAAAGTAATTTACCTTCCTCAGAATCTGGACAATCCGAACTTTCCCACAGGGCTTTTGCAAACCCATTATCGGTGAATTACATGGGCTGCTCAACACTTCGTTTAGAACCCCTTGTTTCACAAAGTCTGAAATTATTTGGGCGACCTTCATAAGGACATCTTGTGGCATGTGGTTCTGTGGAATTTGAGGAAAAACTGCATTCGGCTTTACAGTAACTTTAACTGGCTCAACTCCCTTTATGAGACCTATCTCTTTTCCTGTGAGATCCCACACCTTCTCCTTAACTGTTCCCTGCAAATCTGGATGAAGCTCCTTCACTGTGAACATTGGGAAAAATTCAGTCAGAGGATATTCCTCATTTGTAGTCTCACACTCTGTTTCTGGGGCCTGGTCATCTTCATCATCGCTATTCGTTTGAATCTCAATTCCATCATTTGGACAAGTAATTGAGCATTTTGTTTCACACAGCAAGTCTCTTCCCAGTAGGGATACTGGACTTGAATCACAGACTAAGAATTTGTGCAATCCCTGGAAGTTGCCAATTTTAACCTGAACTGGTTCTGCAATCGGGTTGGTCAAATACTGATTCGCCACCCCTACAATCTGAACTGTTTTACCTGAAAGGGGCAAGTTTGGGACTTCTGCACTTCTCACTGTAGAGAGTGTAGCTCCCGTGTCAACCAAGAATGAAACTCTGTGATCCATAACTTTTCCCTTCACATAGGGACCTCTCTGATCTACTTCTAAGGAGATTGCAAGCACACATAGCTCCTCATCTGAACTTTCGCTCACCCAATCATCGTTTATTCCATTTTCACTGTGTAATGGGAATTGGTGTACTGTGTTATTACTTTGGTTAAGCTTCTGACCTGTGACCTGTTGAGAAAGCATCATTTGCTGCAGTTCCATTGGGGCTTGAGGTATTTGAATTTCCTGTCCAGGTACCATGGGAACCTGCTGCTGCATTGGCTGCAACTGTTTCATTTGTACATGTGGCATTTGCACCTGCTGCATGAGTTGGAAATTCTGTACTTGATTCACATTATTTTGGAAATTTGGACTAGGAAATAAATTGAATGTCATTACTTTGGTGAAAAACACCCTCCTGCCCCAACATTGGACACTCCCGTTTCCAATGTCCAATGGCTCTGCAAACGTGACATAGCAACAATTTCTTTGTTCCTTGCACATCATTCTGAACCACTACAGTACCTAAGTCTGGACAGCGATTCACATTACCTCCGCAACCTCGACCTCTCATCTGGGGCTGAAATACCCCTGTGCTGTGGTAGCTGTTGTGGAAAACATCCCTGCAGGCCTGTCTGAGCAGCTTTAATCTGCATCACCATTGTCTTCTCTTTCAGCTTTCTCTGCTTCAACTCAGTTCATCACTACAGTACTTGGCATACTGCAGTACCTCATCAATCGGCTTTGCTTGCCAGCAAATCAAATGACTCTTAATCATCTGGCTAATTTCAGGTCTCAGTTCTTCCACTAATCTGAACACAAAATGAATCATGTCTTTTGCCTCAATTGTCTCTGTACCACTGTAATGTTTGAGCGCCTGTAACAATCTCTCATAATATGCATGTATCGACTCCTTTGTTTACTAAGCTGTCCTGTCAATTCTCTACCAATCAATATTCTTAGGTGAAATTCTCACTTTCAAAAATTCAATCACCTTATAGTAGTATTTCATTACCTCAGGACATGGTGCACCTGTATTTTTATCTATCTCTGTTTCGCGTGTTGGCCAATTTATACTCCTCTTACATTCTATCCGCAGATCAGCTGGGACCACTATCTCTAGTAGTGTGTTCAAGTCCCCCCACAGGCACTTTGCAAGTTTCACAAACCTGTCTGCCTGCTGATACTACTGTACTGGCTTCTCTCTCAACTTTGGATAATCATTGGTAAATGATAGAATATCACTTCTGCTCCAAGGAATATGAACAAAATTCCCTCCTGGAATCTCTCTCTTTGGAAAAATCTTCACTGTATCTTGGTCTTGCTGCACATTTGCAGTCAGCTCCACCGAATCCCTTTTCCTCTCATCTCTTTTCTTTAGCCATCTGCCTTCCCATTTGTCTAATGCTCCCCAGGTCTGGGTACTTTGAAGTAATTCCCTAACGTGCGCCTTCATTCCGGCAGATCTCATGTGTTCAAAATCTTTAGTCTCTAAATCTAACCTGTAACTCCTTTTCAAATGCTTTGTTTTCTCTATTCCTATGCTGTACTTCTCTGCCAGGTGTGCTAGCTTCTGATGCACATTACTCACTTCCCTTGCAATCTTCAGACACAAATATCTCAACTCTGTGCCTGTATAGGATTCTAACCTGTTCACACCCATAGTTCCCTCAATGAGCTCACACGCTTCCACGCTTAGCCTAGCACAATTCAAATACTCCTCTCCCTTAGGAGCACTCTGCGGGGTATTCAGCTTGTCTAACCATTCAGTCAACTGCTGAGCTGTTAAACCTTGCAACGAGATGTTGCTGGCTTAGACAGGTTTCGCCTGCTGTGCAACTGCATTCGGGTTCCTCGGTGTCAGACATACCATCTGGGGTTGATCTGGTACTTAAGCTCTGTGGGAGAGTAACTCCCATGTTCTTATTCATCATTGAAGACATATCTGACTGTGTCTCTGTTAGGCCTGACAGCCTTAGGGTGGTCACCCCTAACATTTTGCCTACCTCCCTCCACTTTTGAGATACTGTTTTTGCTGGTTTTTAGACTCTGTGCACTTTACCACTGCTAACCAGTGCTAAAGTGCATATGCTCTCTCCCTTTAAACATGGTAACATTGGACCATACCCAATTGGGCTATTTAATTTACTTATAAGTCCCTAGCAGAGTGCACTATATGTGTCAAGGGCCTGTAGATTAAATGCTACTGGTGGGCCTGCAGCACTGATTGTGCCACCCACTTCAGTAGCCCCTTATCCTTGTCTCAGGCCTGCCAGTGCAAGGCCTGTGTGTGCAGTTTCACTGCCAATTAGAGTTGGCATTTAAAAGTACTTGCCAAGCCTAAAACTCCCCTTTTTCTACATATAAGTCACCCCCAAGGTGTGCCCTGGGTAACCCCTAGGGTAGGGTGCTATGTAGGCAAAAGGCAGGACATGTACCTCTGTAGTTTACATGTCCTGGTAGTGTAAAACTCCTAAATAAGTTTTTACACTGCTGTGAGGCCTGCTCCCTTCATAGGCTAACATTGGGCCTGCCCTCATACATTGTTTGAGTGGTAGCTGCTGATCTGAGTAGGAAGGTCATATTTAGTATGGCCAGAATGGTAATACAAAATCCTGCTGACTGGTGAAGCTGGATTTAATATTACTATTTTAGAAATGCCACTTTTAGAAAGTGGGCATTTCTCTGCACTTAAATCTTTCTGTGCCTTACAATCCACGTCTGGCTGGACTTAGTTGACAGCTCCCTTGTGCATTTACTCAGACACACCGCAAACACAGGATACGCAGCCTCACTTGCATACATCTGCATTTTGAATGAATGGGCTGGGAGGGTGGAGGGCCTGACACTTGCATGTCAAAGGATAGTAGCCTGCCCTCACACAAAGGACTGCCACACCCCCTACTGGGACCCTGGCAAACAGGATTGAACTGAAAAGGGACCTTGTGCACTTCTAAGCCACTCTTTGAAGTCTCCCCCTCTTCAATGGCACATTTGGGTATTTAAACACGACCTCTGCCCCTTTCAACTCAGACACTTCCTGGAGAAGAGAACCTGAACCAGAACCTGCATCCTGCCAAGAAGACCTGTCTGGCTGCTCAAAGGACTCACTTGACTGCTTTCTGTGAAGGACTGCTGCCTTGCTGCTCCCTGGCTGTGGTGAAGAAGTGTTCTCCAAGGGCTTGGATAGAGCCTGCCTCCTGTTCCCTGAAGTCTCAGGACCAAAAAGACTTCATCTCTACAAGAAGGACTCCTTGTGCGGCGAAATTCGATGCACAGCCTGCCAGAACGACGCACAACCTGCACCGTGGTGAAACTTTCACCGCACGATGAACCGGAACGACACAGCCCAACTTCGCAACGAGAAGATTGATGCAGCGCCAGCGTAGCGACCAGAAATTCGACGCACAGCCGAGCCGGATCGACGCACAGCCGAGCCGGAATGACGCAGCCTAACTTCCAGAGAGGAAAGGATCGACGCTGCACCTGCCGTGTGGTTGAAAATTTGACGCAACACATACCGGATCGACACAGTTCCTGTGACTTCATCCTAGCAGCGCCGGAAATCCATGCATCGTCCCCGGGCGTTTGAAAACCCCGTTACCTGAAGAGGATCGACGACCGAGCACCAGAAGTCGATAAACAGCCATCCCTGCGTGAAAACCAAACGACACATCGCCGTGTGTGAGCTGCGAAATCGATGCACACCCCTTTGTTTCCACACATCTACTCTTCTGCGGTTCTTTGCAGAGACTTTTCACACAAACCAGGTACTTTGTGCTTGAAAGAGACTTTGTTTTGCTTTTAAAAGACTGAAGACACTTTATATCACTTTTCAGTGATATCTCAACATATACTTATTACATATTAATTATTTTGACCTACATCTTATCAGATAAATATTATATATTTTTCTAAACACTGTGTGGTGTATTTTTGTGGTGCTATATGTGTTATTGTATGAGTTATTGCACAAATACACATTGCCTTCTAAGTTAAGCCTGACTGCTCAGTGCCGAGCTGCCAGAGGGTACGCACAGGATAATTTGGATTGTGTGTGACTTACCCTGACTAGAGTGAGGGTCCTTGCTTGGACAGGGGGTAACCTGACTGCCAACCAAAGACCCTATTTCTGACAGTCCCTGTTACTGGAGTGAATCTCGACATGACTTGCGGCTACACTTGGGGCAGTAAAAGTGTAGTTGGTTCTGCCTGAGCCAACATCGGTCTTGGGTAAACCTGTTCCGTAGGCACCACCAAGTTTGTAGCCGTTTCCATAATAGGTACATCATCTCTGAACCTGTGGGGGTTGCACCGGATTTTGTACTACAGGAGTAGTAGGCGCATTAAGACTACCCTGCATCGTATTATGTTGCAGCTAGTATCAACCTGCACCGGACTCACTGTCCCATTAACCTGTGTCGGAGCTGAGAGATCAGCACTGGTGCTCGGGCTGCTCTCATGTGCTGCATATGGTGGTGGACAATTTCTCAAGAACTGTAAAATGAAATCATCATCATCTGATTCTTCCTCCACTGGTGAAGACTCTCTAGCCTCTCTACTTTGGACTGGCCTTTGTTAGTCTTTCTAGTAGCTTTCCTTTCTTCCTTCTCAGTGTCATGTGTAATCGCCGGAAACAACTTAATTCCATGCAAAGCCTCCATCCTCCAATTTCTTTGCGCACTATCCCACCTAGCCTCTGTCAATGTCTTTCTGCCTTTCTCATTCTCCTCTCTAATTTCTGTTGCTGTCTGGCTACTAGCTCCCAAATCGCTAATGCCTCGAACTGTGCTGGTCTCGGAAGGGGCTTTGATTCATATACCACCATCCTTAAATGCTCTAAAACACTCAAATTGAACGTTCCATTTGTAGGAAATGCTAAGGTTCCATCTTTCTCTGTCACTTTGCACCATTGCTTTAGCCAAACACATGGCGTGACACCCTTCTCTTCCATTACAATGTAAGCTGGTGTACCTTCTGGTGCTGTAGCTTCGCCTATACTCATTGTAATGTACGTATCTCCCCTTAAAGCACTCTTTAAAGCTTTTAAAAATGTCATCTTTTCAACCTTTTTTGGTATTCAAAATCAAATCAGGAAGTGACTTTTAATCCCAGAATTCTCCTCACCCACCTTCTTGACCAATAGCCCCTCGCAGACGGCTGCCAATCCGTCCGTGGCCCTTCTCACTAACCAACCGATCCCAGTGCGGCTCCGATGACGTCACACTCACATGCACTACGGCTGACAAAGTTTTGCGGTGTGTCTTCCCAAACTCTGATTCTCACAAAACTAATTCAAAAACTGCGAGCACTAACCAAAAACCAAATCTGCTGCTTTACTACAGTAAAGGTAACACAATTGCTTCAGAAACTTTACGGATTTTTCACTGATGGCTGTAGCTCTAACAGCTACTCCTTCTTTCTCAGTTTCCCTGACTCACAAGTAAAATTCGACCCGCAAATATTACTCTCAGCTGATCAGTGGGTCTGTCCTGGTGCACATAAGACTCTCCAGATCTCAGTCGAAAAATGATTTCACTCACTTTGACTCACACTCTTACTTGTTGACCACACCTGATCGACCTACTAAACCAGACAAATTAAAACATAAATCAAGTGTCTCAAACACTTTTCAATATACTCCGGAGTTTTAGACCACGCAGGGTCCATACATCAACAACCACATGGACAATTTAGAGCACAAAGCGCCACACTCATGTGAAGTTCGACGACTTCCCTACTCTCACACTGGGGAGTACGCACATTCCTTTTCCAACTTCATTTGGAGTACACAAACTCCCTAAACCCTCACAAACCCCACAATTCACCTGCGATTGGCATAAGCTATGCAAGCGCAAAACCTACTTTATTCACTTTATCACTAGAATGCCAAGAACATCCTCAAATAACCATTGGCAGGCTCTAAGATTCTGGGAAAGTCATTTCAGGATTTAGGGAAACATTTTCTCCCAATTAACATCAATGAAAAATAAATCAAAATCTCAGTAATAATGAACTTGCAAAAGACCAAATCATTGAGCTACTACCATCTCCGTTGATCTTTATGTCTTTCTGCTACCGTCTCTGTGAACATCAATCCTACTTCTATCTCTGTTAATACCTGTTATTCTATACCAGGCGTCTATGATGGGCTCTTAAGGAGACTAACCATGTGTCTCTGCTACTATCTCCTGTTAGCGCGTCTGACCTTAAAAGTAAACTTACAAGAGGACGCATATAGGTTGATTAACCTTTTGACTTACAATTAAGATGCTCTCACCAAAACTCCAGTACATGCAGATCGGTAATCAATCAATTACATCAATAATCAATGATAATCAATGACATCAATAATCAATTTGAGTTAATAATTGTCACACATCATATCTGAAAGGTCATGAATAACCACACGTTTTAGTAAAAGTTAGAATATTTATTTCCCTATCTTAACAATGCTAATGTCACATAAAATCATCTCAAAATCAAATGATAAACATACAGAAACAACACTGGCTGTCCAAAGCGTCAAAAGAAACGCAATCTAATCACAGCTTGAACTACTGCACATTCTAAGGTTACACTGCAAATTAATAACAATAACAATTGCGCAAACGATATCACATACATTTTGATTCAGCAAAGAAATATATCAACGTTATTCCTCATAGCAGACTTTCATTAGTAAGGAACCCTTAACTAACAGCAGATTAGCATCAGCATGTTGGGCTTCATGCAAAACAATTTAGTAAACACAAATTTAGAAAACATCTAACTATGGCTCTATCAAAACAATGCAGTTGGTACCTAGAAAGAAAAAGCAAATAGGCATAACAAACACATGGGTACAAGAATACCTCTCCTCATTCGGATCGGCAAGCTAAGATAGTCTTTGTCATCGGGACATCAGTTCGGTCATCACGGCATCAGGATTCAGCATCAAAGTTCAGAAACCACAAAGTCTTTAAGCAATAAAGTTAAGCACGTCTCTTGTCAAGACGCTCAAGAAATTATGACAGTGGCAAAAGGCAAATGCGCAATGCTAATGCTGGTTTTTTCTCTGTGCAGTCCTGTTAAGTTAAATTCCCTAAAACTACTTCCCAAGTCCCTATTGGTCAATGGATTGCATGTTCACACTTTGTTCAATAAAACTAAAACATCAAATCTATACTTTCTACTAGTAATCGGTTCACATATCGCTGATTGGCTTCTCCTGTAATGTCCTCATTGTCCGTCTTGTCAGGTAACAATATTGTTGCAGCTTGTACTCCTTACACATATTACACTCATAATGTTACATTTAGCAAGAACAGCATCTTCTAGCAATCGGTTCTCATGAGAAAACTTTTAGCTAATAGCACATCTGGACAGTACAGTGGAAAATCACAGTTTAATTCTCTAAGACATCCATTTTATTAATCTGTTCAGAAATACAGCTTGACACGAGGCCGTGCAACTAGGCCAAGACCGCCGCTAAGTTAACGTCTACAATTTAGAAAGCTAATAGATAATGGATAACCCTCGATATGACGTATTACCACAATAATCAAACATATGCTCAAAATTTCACATTAAGAAGTGTACTTCGTGAACATTGGAGGCCACTCATCGTGATCACATTTTCAATGCATACATTATTTTCTCTATGTTATTACATTTTCTACACAAATCCATTACTCATAATACAAGATTACTCATTAAAGATTTATACTAAAACACCTGCGCTATCAATCCCCTGTCGGGATAATTCCAGCTTCTTGAGCAACCGTCTGTAGGAAATCTAGTGCAACAGCTCATTCATTTTAGATTTTATGGGGCCTGATTATATATGTGAGTGATATTTATTGCATCTGGTAAATAAGGATACCACTGGGATAGATATATACCAAGTGTGATAAATGGTACCTATTACGAGTTTCTGTGGAATAATATGCAGATTTTGGTATTTAACGCACCAAAATCGGCATGGTGCAGCAAATGCTGTATACTTTTCCATGTTAAATGTCAGAAGATTTGACCTGCCGAAATTTAACAAATGTTGAGGTATTTAACGCATCTGATAATTATCTTTGGTTTGGAATGCAAAATCACAATAAAATTCTTCAATTAACCCCTTTGCTGCCAGGCCTTTTCCCCCCTCAGGTGCTAAGCCTTTTTTTGGATATTTGGGGTAGTTCGCAGTTAGGCCCTCATAACTTTTTGTCACATAAGTTATCCAGGCCAAATTTGCATCCTTTTTTTCCAACATCCTAGGGACTCTAGAAGTACCCAGAGTTTGTGGGTTCCCCCGGAGGAGACCAATATTTAGCCAAAATACAGCTGAAATATTGTTTTTAAAAGATAATGGGAAAAAAGGCTGCAGAACCATGCTTGTGTTTTTTTTCCCTGAAATAGCAGCAACAAAGCATTTGCAGTACTAAAATCACCCTCTTCCCAGCTTTCAGAAACAGGCAGACTTGAATCAGAAAACCACATTTTCAACACTCGTTTGGAATTTTACTAGGACATATCCCTTTTTTACAATTTTTTGTGCTTTCAGCCTCCTTCCAGTTACTGCTGTCCGAAATGGGTGTGAAACCAATGCTGGATCCTGGATAGCTAAACATTTCTGAAAAGTAGACAAAATTCTGAATTCAATAAGGGGTACAGAAAGTAACAACCAAAGTAAAAACAAATATTGAAATTGAGGTGAAAAAAGAGCCATTTTTGTCCAGCTTTTCTTCTATAACGTTTTCCAGCTATGGCAGATTTTTTTTTTAGCAATATACTGTTACGTCTGCTGGACTCTTCTGGTTGAGGGGATACATAGGGCTTGTAGGTTCATCAAGAACCCTAGGTACCCAGAGCCAATAAAGGAGCTGCACCTTGCAATGGGTTTTCATTGTATACCGGGTATGCAGCAATTAATTTGGTGAAATATAAAGATTGAAAAATAGGTATCAAGGAAACCTTTGTATTTCCAAAATGGGCATAAGATAAGGTGTTAAGAAACAGTGGTTATTTGCACATCTCTGAATTCCGGGTTCCCCATACTAGCATGTGAATTACAGGGCATTTCTCAAATAGACTCCTTTCTTACATTTGGAATGAAAAAATGTAGAGAAAGACAAAGGACAATAACACTTGTTCTTCTATTCTGTGTTTCTTCAAGTCTCTCGATAAAAATGGTACCTCACTTGTTGTGGGTAGGCCTAATGCCTGCGACAATAAACGCAAAATGGACACATCACATTTTTTACTTTGAAATCTGATGTGTTTTTTGGAAAGTACCTAGCTGTGGATTTGGACTCTAGCTCAGCCAGCACCTAGGCAAACCTACCAAACCTGTGCATTTTTTAAAAGTAGACTCCTAGTGGAATCCAGGATGGGGTGCCTTGTGGCACACTCACCAGGTTTTGTTACCCAGAATCCTTTGCAAGCCTCAAAGTTGGCAAAAAAACACTTTTTCCTCACATTTTGGTGATAGAAAATTCAGGAATCTGAGAGGAACCACAAATTTCCTTTCACCCAGCATTCCCCCAAGTCTCCCAATAAAAATTGTACCTCACTTGTGTGGGTAGGCCTAGTGCCCGCGACAGGAAATGCCCCCGAGACACAGCAAGGACACATCACATTTTCCCAATGAAAACTTACCTGTTTTTTGCAAAGTGCCTAGCTGCGGATTTTGGCCTCTAGCTCAGCCGGCACCCAGGCAAACCTAGCAAACGTATACATTTTTGAAAACTAGACACCGAGAGGAATTCTGAATGGGGTGACTTGTGGGGCTCTCACCAGGTTCTATTACCCAGAATCCTTTGCAAACCTCAAAATTTGGCAAAAAAAACACTTTTTCCTCAAGGTTCGGTGATAGAAAGTTCTGGAATCTGAGAGGAGCCACAAATTTCCTTCTACCCAGCATTCCCCCAAGTCTCCCAATAAAAATGGTACCTCAATTGTGTTGGTAGGACTAGTGCCCGCGACGAAATGCCCCAAAACGCAAAATGGACACATCAAATTTTTACATTGACAACTGATGTGTTTTTTGGAAAGTGCCTACCTGTGGATTTTGGTCTCTAGCTCAGCCGGCACCTAGGAAAACCTACCAAACCTGTGCATTTTTTAAAACTAGACATCCAGGGGAACCCAGGATTGGGTAACTTGTGCCACTCTCACCAGGGTCTGTTATCCAGAATCATTAGCAAACCTCAAAATGTGTCCAAAAAAAATAAAATTCTCACATTTCCGTGCTACAAAGTTCTGGAATCTGAGGAGAGCCACAAACTTCCTTCTACCCAGCATTCCCCCAGGTCTCCGGATAAAAGTGGTACCTCACTTGTGTGGGTAGGCCCTGTGCCCGCGACAGGAAACGCCCCAAAACACTACGTGGACACATGAAAATTATCAAATACAAAACTACCTGTTTTTGCGGGCCACCTGCGTTTTTGGCCATGGACTCAGCAGCAATCTAGGGAAACCTACCAAACCCAGGCTTTACTGAAAACTAGACACCGGAGGGAGTCCAGGGAGGTGTGACTTGCATGAATCCCCCAGTGTTTTCTTACCCAAAATACTCAGCAAATCTCAAATTTAGCTAAATAAAAAAAATCTCATTTTTCCCACATTTGGCTGTGGGAGCACTACATCTGCACACATTTCCTACAGTCTCCCGATAAAAATGATACCTCACTTGTGTAGGTGGCCCAAGTGCCTCTGACAGTGAATAGCCAAAAAGATGTCAAAATTGAAGGGGAACCAAAGCAGGTACAAAAGGGCAGTTTAAAAAAAAAAACGCTTTTAGGCTGAGAAGTGGGGCAGAATTTTTATCGGTAATGATGCGACAATGCTGGGTGGTAGGAACGTTGTGGATTCTTGCAGATTCTGGAAGGTTCCATAAAAAAATGTGGGGAAAAAGTGTGATTTTAAGCAAAGTTGGAGGTTTGCAGTGCATTGTGGGTATAAAAATGGTGCAGGGTGCATGTGAAGCACACCACCCTAGACTCACCCTGATGTTTAGTTTTAAGTTGTGTCTAGGTCTCGTAGATTTTTCTACATGGCAGCGTCCCAAAGTCCAAAAAGTGCAGACCTCACCATTCCAAGTGGGACGATTTTGAGAGTTAGACAAGCTCTTATGGCCGAAATGTAAAACCAAAACCCAAAATAATCAAATGTCCTCTTGCTTGCCATTGGGAATAAGATCTTTTAGTGTGTGGGGGGAGAGCTGAAAGACTGTTACCCCCTTCAGTTGAGGTGGGGGCATAACCATGCCCATACTGGTTGGTAGCCACCACCCCACAATTTTTTTTTTATTCCCTGGCATCTGGTAGGCTTTCTGCCCCCCGGGGAGTGGATCGGGGTAATTGCCCCATTGGCCCACCGGTGGGCAGAACACATTTGTCCCCATTTATTTGGGGTGGGAGGGTGGTCATACCAATCATTGTCAGGGGCCTCTGAGTGAATCATTTTTATAAAGCCTTCACCAGGCAGTAATACTCCTTTATTCTTTTTGACTAGGGGAAATTGATCAAGACTACAAGGAATAAAACTTGGATATAAGCGGGGTTGAAGATTTGGTAGAAAATGTTTGAGGTATTGCTGTTGCAGATTCAGCCACAGTGGAGAGGGATGGAGTTTGTTTATGGAACCTCTAGAGCCTTTTTAAAATGTTTAAAGTTTTATTTCAAAATAGGGTTATTCTTCCAAGAAGGATACATTATTATTCCTACTATTTAGCTGCTCCTTGATTGGCTCATCCAGTGAGTGTGTTCATTTGATTTATAGTTTACACAGTGGCGTGTAACTGCCACAGTACTTCTTTATCTCATTTTGTACAGCCTGTGTCCAGTTAATGGGTGTAAGTATTTACGAAACGCACATGCTCCTAATACGTCATAGCGGTGTACAGGTATTAAACACATTATAACCCTCTGTGCAGGTGACCGTTGACAACTTTTGTTCAGCATGTTTCACACAAATTTTTAGGTTCTGTAGAAAAACTTGCAACAGGGCAACGATTCTAAATACAACATACTAGGTGTTGTAAGAACCCTTGAGATAATAAACAGAATCATCTCAGCAAGACAATTTCTATGTAACATACAAGACTTTATGTACGTCTGTTTGTTTTGCTGTAGAAGATGGTAACATTTTCACCACAGTATGAAGGCTGCAGGTAGTATAATCTTTAGTACCTTCAGATGTTGCTTATTTGAACTGAATAGTATCTTTTATGCCAACTGCTGCAGAGTGTACACTGTGCTTAGTAGAAACTTTGTAATACTTGTGGTGTATTTCTCATGAGAGTTTCACTGTCTGCAAACAGAGTAAGCTCTCTCCATAGAGTGAATACTGTTTACCTTATCCACTTCTCTACTCATATCAACTTCATTTCTCAATGTAGGTTTGGGGACTGTCAGGGGTTCGATACAGATAGTAGCGCATTTGTTTTGAAACAGGTGTTCACTATTTTTAGGAACTTGGCTTTCTCTGAATTGTTGTATAAATATTGAACACCATATGCAATGAGAGTTTCCCATATATCTGTGGTTGACTTGTAAAGGGACTTACCCTACCCATGAAGTATATGTTATAGGGTCAACGCTGAACATAACACATGCTTTCTACACCTAAGGGAGTTATAAATGTGATTGCATTATTGATGCCACATATTCTCCCAAGCTATTTTGTATTTACTTTCAGGCCCCTTATCCCATACTAATTTATAGAGCAATATGTGCAAAACAAACCTTGGATGATGTTATCCGTGATGTAATCAGTAATGTCATTTGAGATGTAATCAGTGATGTCATAAATTATGTCACAGAAAACAGTGATGTAATATGTGAGGTCAATAAGCAGTGCATGGCAGGGGCACAAGTTATAGTTAGCTCTGTTAACCATTACTGGTAAATGTCTGTGTTTTTTTAGTTCGAAACATTAATATTGTCATTGGCATATTCACCTAACTAATTTAACCTTTATATTTTTTCAGTGAATTTCTAAGTTTTTCTTTAAACAAAAACAGATCTGTTTATCACACCTAATTATAACGCTACTTTAACCATTGCTTTTTCAGTGAATTTCTAGGTTTCTTTTTAACATAAGTTATATTTTATTACCATATGTAAAGCCAATTCCCTGTCAGCCCCTGTGATAAACCCCCAACAGGGATTTATGTTTTTTGAAGGGGAGGTGAACCAAGAGGCTCCCCTTGCCTTATTAAGCCCTGTAGTCCCTCGGGACCCAGGACCTTAGGTTTTTTTAAAGGGGGGCAAGTGGCTCCCCTTCCCGAGCCTTACAAGGCCCTGGGGACCACATCCCACAGAGCCCTACGCTTTTTTTAAAGTGGAGGGGACCAAGTGCCCATCCCTTCCCTGAGCCATATTTGGCCCTGTGGGCCCCATCCCTCAAGGCCATTTTTTTAAGAGGAGGGGGCTACAAAGCCCTCTATCACCAAGCCTCTTTAGGCCCATCTACTAGGGCCTATGTATTTTCAAGGGGAGGGGGCCATGTGGTCCCGTCCCTGAGACTTATTGGACCCTGGGGACCCCATCCCCCAGGTCTTTATTTGTTTTTAAAGGGGAAGGGGCTTTGGGACCCCCTCCCCAATCCATTATAGACCCCAGGGAGCAAACCCTGGGGCCAAACTGAAAAAGAAAAAGAGAAGGCCATGTGGCCCCACTCCTCGAGCCTCTGTATGTCCTGAAACTCCATCCCCAGGGCCCTTTTTTTATTAAAAGGGGCAGAGGACTGCACGGTCCCCCTCCCTAAGCTGTTATCAGCCCCAGGGATCCCATCGCCCAGGTCCTGCATTGTTAAAGGTGAGTGCCCTACTGCCCTTCCAGGATACCCACCATACACTTGTTGGGGCCGCAGGGGGTACTCCAGGGCCTCCACAGCCCCAGCCAGCTCCCTGCATACAGTTAGAGCCAGTATTGCCCCTGCAGTCAGAGAGCAGCTACTTATGCTGCTCCTTTCAGGCAGGATCAATCTGTTGATCTGTTCCCCCTGACCGCATGAGTGTGGGCAGGGAAACAGATCAATAGTCTGCTCCTTACCTGTGGGAGTATTTTTAAAGCTCCCACCCTCTGGCAGCAGCTTTGTGTTTGGGAGATTCAAAAATGCACCCGCCAAAAGGGAGAAAACATAGGTTTTCTGTCCACACCGGCAGGAGCATGGAAAAGGCTATGCCCCAGGGGTGTGCTCCCGGCACATAGCTAGTGAGCTGGCCCTAGGGAATGGGGTCAATGGGGCCACAGATGGCTCAGGGATGGAGGCATGTGCCCCCCCCCACCCTTTTTAAGGAATTTCTGCCCTGGGGGCGGGCTCCTTGGGGTCCAGAATGGCTGGGAAGTGGGCCATGCACTTCCTCCCATTAACAAAAGAAAGTACCCCAGCTGTCATTTTGGCTTTTGTTTGATTGATCCAGCAAGAATCCTGTGGGATTGGAGCAATTTCTGTTGATCTTTTTGTTTTTTGGCTCCATTGGGGGCCCTTCTGGGTCCTCCCATGGGGCCTAGGGGGTTAGAGTATCCATAACCTGCCCTCTTATAGTAATTTTTTACATGTCCAGGAGTGAGGACTAAGCCCTGGAGCCCTGTAACGTCTGCCAGTAGCATTTGTCTAATGTTGCTGACAGCCAACCAGAGCCTCGCTCTCGTGGGAGTCTGACTCCAGCGGCAGAAAACTGGCCAAAGAGAAAATGCTCCTTGGTCCAACAGAAAACTCTACTTTTTTGAATTGGGTTTGTAGGACTCTTCAAAGAGTCCCTCAAACCAAGCCTTCCAGATAGCTGTATTTTTAAGAACCTTAACTTCTCAAAAACTGCTGAACGAATTTACCCCAAATCATAAAATGCACAATATGCGTACCAATGTCTAGTTTCCTGCCAAATTTGGTGTAATTCTGTTCACCAGTTTTTGCTGTGGCCTTCTCTAAAAGAGTCTATGGAAAAAGCATGGGGATTTTGCGTTTTAGGACCCCCTTTTTTCTCTTACCCCACTTGAAGGATCACCCCAAAACAAAACTTTCCATTCACAAACTGTCTGACTGGCTGTCTGCAAGAGAAAATGTTCTCTGTGGCCGCTATTACATGTCTTCAGAAAAAATGAAAGGCTTCATAGTTGGACAGAGTGGCCACATACTGACCCCAAGACCTTGGTGGAGCAGATCCCCAGAGGGCCTCATCAAGACTTAAACATTTTCTCCCACAATTCTACAACACTATCTCGACAGGCTCAGTGTTCACATTCCAAGGTCTGCATTTTCTGTAGTGTCAAAAACATACCTGGATAGCCTTGGGAAATCGGATTCTAGTCAGAGGCAGCACATAGAGTGCTTCACATTTTTTTGCACCAGGGAGAGAAGCAGGCTGCCTAGCAAAATAAGTATGCTGAGGGCTAGATGGTCACCATAGTTTGTACTCGACTTGCATCTTCATATTTGCTTTTTTCTTCTTAGGTGCATTTTGAGGGCCTTAGACTCGTAGTTTCTTAGTTTATTTGCCTGGATTTATATTTTACTCCTCATTCTCTTCCTTTCTAAAGTTGTTATTCATTATTCCCACGGTAATTCCCTGCTGACCAGACAAATGTGCTTCTTACCAGAATGATAGCTGAACAAGCACAATAGTTTACTTCCCTATGTCTATTGTAGCATGCAGATATAGTAGTTTCTGGAAACCCATGAAGGCTCATTTTTACCTTTTACTACAGGTCATACTGTATTCTTTTGCTTCTTTTGTAGCTGAAGACACAAATATTTTCCTGCCACCACTATTACAGAACAGAGGGTACAATCCCTCTAAATAAATTAAGGCCTCATGGTTTTCACCCTAATGCACTTTGGGTTAGTGGACTTTAGGTGTGCGATGTTCATCTTTTGGCCTGTTAGACTTTCATTCACATTGAACTTCTGCTCACTGTAGCAAATAATATAGGAATGAGCAAATTCACATACCTCATCCTCACCATGCGTAACAGCATTTTGTTTATAAACATTTTTATTGCTATACCAGAATCAAAGAGTCAAAACATCATCATATACATTTTCTTGATGATCTTGGAAATGGATAAACACAAGTATAACAATGCAAGAACAGTAATATAAAGACTGGGTACATTCATACATACAGTAGAATGTCCATGAAGTGAAAATGGGGCATCTTGTTAAAACAGTGCCTACCTGTACAATTGCTAACCAGTAAATTAGGGAGTTACAAAGCCCAAGTTTGTAAAAAGAATAAATAGCTACTTACATTTCGAGATGGATTATAAAAAGAGATGCTACACGTACCCAAAGACCATACGGTGGGCAGTAGAAGAGAGTCACTCAAGGGTGGGCCCAGTGAGCAGTTAGGGTTTACTATTTTTGGGTGAAGTAAGAAACCACCCCAGATGTCTAGGAAGAGCTTTGCCTGGTCATTTAGTATATAGATCAATTTTCCATGGGCTGCCATCATTGCCAGGGACTCCATCTAGTCCTCAAAAGTAGGCCCATGGGTTTCGACCAGTTCGGAAGAATGCACATCTTCAGCATTGCCAAGGCAGTGGATAGCCATTGCTTCTCATTTCTAGTAATAGCAAAGATGTTCTGAGTGTTGTGTAACACTGCCAGGGCCGCAGATGGGGTGCAGTCTAGGTCACAGATATACATAAGAACTCCCCATATCTGAGTCTAATAGGACTGAAGTGTAGGGCAGGACCAGAGGATATGTAGAATATCCCTGTGTGGGTGGACACATTTCCAACAATTAGAGGTATTCAACTATTATGCCTGGAAGAGTCTTTCCCAGGTCCAGTCCATTGCTGGTCATGGAGGATGTTAAAGTAACTGAAGATCTCTGTTGTGGTTAGCCATGATATGTGCCTAATTGCCTGTAGAGTAAGCAAGGACTTAATTGGTCAATTTTTTAATAAGTGCTCTTTTTCAGTAATTCCCTTGAGATGCCAATCTTTTCATGGGAGAGGTCTGGAGACAATGGTTATGGCAGCATTATGCTGGAATTTTGGGATGAGTGACTCCATCTTCTTGGAGAAGCACAGGCGTCATTGCCCATATATTATACATTTCCAGTAGGATAGGATTATATGTGTCCATCGAGGACTTGGGGTCAGCATAGAGACTCAATGGACCCTCAATCTCCTTGTATAGAGGGCATTCAATGTTGTCCCAGTGGGGCAGCTCCATATCAGGGTTCAAGTGATAAGCCATCTGGGAAATGTGTTGTGCTCTGTAGTAGGATTTGAGATGTGGTAGATGGAGTCTGCCGGATGTCGTGACTGTATGTAGTTTGGCAGCTGCCAACCTAGGTGAAGTAGAGTCCCACATATATCGTCGAATGGTTTTATCAAACTGTTTTAAGAGTCCTGTCAGCATTTTAGACAGAGGGCATCAAAAACAAAGTGATGGATGGAATGCTTGAATTAATCCCAGCTACTGGTGATGCTGTTTTTTTTGTTTTTGCAGAAATGCTTGCAAAAAAAAACTGGAACCATCACACCAAGGTCCCAAGGGCAGACCTATGGCCTTTTTAAATTCTTGTTTTATTCTTTCGAATGCAACTTGAAAGACTGTTTTCCAGGCTGTAAAGCTGACAATAAAAATTAACTGTCCCTCTTTGCTCTTCTTTGACACATTTCAAGTGTAAGAAAGTCAAGTGACTTTTGTTTTTTACTTCATGTGAATGGAATGGTATGAGAAATGTATAGTCAGTGATAGTTCTTAAAACTGCGCACACAGATCAGAAAGTAGATTTCTACTTTGTAGATATTATTTGAATCAGCAAAAGGGACCCAAATGTGTAAAACGTTGTGTGTTTTTAAAGTGCTTGTTGGTGCTTTTTATATGCTGAGGGATGGTGGTACACTTTTAATATTTTCGTATCTAGTATTTGTTCTAAAATTATTATTTGTTTCCAAATGTATTTTACTTTAATTACCTGTAAGTCGTAAATGAGTATACAAATGAAGAAACCGGAAATAAATGTATATATTTTTGCCTAATTGTCTCTTTTATAATTGGCCTGTAGATGTGTGTTATTTTGGATAAATGTATGTTTGAGAGGTGGGTTTATCATAAATTAAAATATATTCATTGAGGAACAGTGAGCTAGAGAAATAAGCATGAGCCAAGGAGTTAACATGTTTTTCAGCTATCTTGGGAATACAGAAACTTGAAATATTCTAACAATGTACCCTAAGGGTTTGTTGTGGATTACCTTACGGTTTTAGGCATCGAGAACTCACTTTGCGATATCTGCGGCCTTCCCCTGCCTGCAGGGAAAGCACCATGGAGACTCCACCCCCCACCAACACAAGCGGGTGCTTATAGTACAGGAAAATAATAATAGTAATGACGTAATAAACCATAACAAACAATGTCAGGATGTTTTCCACTCCCTTCACTTCACGCAGTGCTGTACTGAATGACTGAACATGCACTAAGGGCTGTGCATGCTCAGATGTTATGAGGAAGGCACAACCGACCTGACCTTGGGCCTCTCAAGCGCTCTCATCAGCGTTTCCCATCCCTCCCTCAGCTGCAGCTGGCCGGGGCTGCTACACTCTGTCAGCCGCACTCACGCTTCCGCCAAAGCTGTCCTCTTGGGCTTCCAAAGCAAATGAGATCACACGGCAAGTAATTGTTCGTGATCCAATGTTTCTTTCTCTGATGGTTATTTTTTCAACCACTTTCCCAAAATATACAATGCCTAATGGCAGATGGCCGGGCTCAATGCTTTCAGCCAAATTTCCATGATATATTGTAATTATTATGGTTTATAAAGAGGACATAAACATGTGGTTGCTGTTGTAAAGCTGAAGACAAAATACAGTGGCCTCATATAAACACCGGCGCAGCAAGTACAAACATTGCATCATGATTGCTGCACTCTGTTCGACCGATGTCTCAAGTATCGATTTCCAAAAAGCGGTCTCAAATTCTCACCGAATTTTTACATATTTAATCGGACTTTGTGAACCCACTTACGTTGTAATAGGTTGGTTTGCAAAAAAGGGAATCTCTGGGGGTAGCAGAATGACCTGCATAATTAGTATTCATTAGGGTGGTCACAATTTGCAACCCCCCTTGATTGACTACAATCACTGTGACGGTGGCTTCCAAGGGTCAGCAGACCATCACTGTTATTACATTACTAAATGGAAATCCTTTTATTAAAGTAGGCCGAGGGCCTCATTTACAAGCCCCAAGGTGCGGGCGGAGCAGCAAGTGTCTTGCTGCACCGCCTTGCGCCACGGGAAAGGGCAGAAACGCACCGTATCTAATAGATGTGCCGCATTTCTGTCCTCTCCCCCTGCGCTGGCACACAAAAGCGCTGCCTAATGCCAGCGCAAGCACCCGTTCTCCATGGTGCAAGGATGCCTGCATTGTGGGGATGATTGTTTTAGTGCAGGAAGCGACACCTTTCTGCACAAAAACAATCAAGAGAGGAGGTTTCCTCTTTCTATGTGTGCTGCAGAATGCATTCCAAGACTTTTAAATCTGATGCATTCCCAGACTTGTAAATCTGCGAATGCGTCAGATGCCTTAGCGTTCCTTACGTGTTGCGTGGGAACATAAACAGCAACATCCATGGAACGCTCCTTTCACACAGTTTTATACATGAAAGGGGCCCGTATTTACAAGGCCATGAAAAACCATGCAAGTGGCTTTGCGTGGCCTTGTAAATATGGGCTGGCACACTGCGCCACCGGAGAGTAAAAAAATGCGTCAGTAAGAGCAGGCAGCAGTAATCTGGACAACCTTCTTCTTTTTGTATCACTTACCACCCAACTTAGATTCAGTAACTTTTCAATGGTGATCAGCCATCTACAACTATTACTAATTTCCTTGAGCCCAATGAATCTTTTTCTGAGTTCTGAGGAGTGAAGAAAAACACATTAAACCATTCCACTTCAAAATACAGTGTGACTCATTTGGCCACACATTGAATCTTGGAGGCAAACTGAATTTTCAAAAGATTTATTATTCGAAGCCAACCTTATATAAATGAGCCTCAAGAACATGCTCTACAAATATAAAATGACCAAAGGTAAATTAAAGCATCAGACAAAATGAAATTGCATCAAAATCAAACAAACCAAGATTTCAATAGCAACGATACAGGCAATAAGAAATAAAACTTGGTGCTCTGAGTTCAAGGCTTGGATCTCCTATCTAACCATTAAACCTACACCTACCCAACTCCTCTAATAATCTACAGGGAACCCTAAAAGGGTGTAAATTGTGATGTTTGTAATAAAAGAAAATGTCAGCACTGCAGAAAACTCAGTAGAAGTTTCAGCAAGAGAGATGTGTATAGCATATAGCCATATCAGCCTAGCAATAATAAAACAGAGGTCTGTACCTCTCTAAGTTTCTGAAGGTTCTCTCTAGTTGTAGGGCAAAAAGGGTCTGAATCTCTAAGTAGCTAAAATACTCTTATCCTCTCAAACTTCAGATAATTGATGTCACCACCAGTAACTTTCCATAGTCTGTGCACAGTTGTGAATGGTAATTAAGCTTTCATCTCATGATTCATCAATCAAGACAACCTTGGATCCGTTCTTATCTACAAGAATCCGGAGGGGAGTTCTTCTACACCACCCTTCGTACCGTCCTAGGTGACCTGTTTCCACATACCCCCTTATCTGTTACTAACAAATAGCTTTTCATTAAAAGAAGGCTTCTGTGAATGCACCTACAAGCAAAGAAATACACAGCAAAGTAGACTTTCACAATAGGCCTCTATCCCAGCTTAAATTGGCCCAACTCTTGATGCACATTCAAATACATGATTATGCATTCATTTCATTTAAACAGTATAACTATAACTATAAACATGTCCACTATCTAGAAAATCATAATATTCATTCATGGAATAATATGGTATATATGTGATTTGCATATGATCATTCTATGCTTCTACTTATAAATGCATTTCAGTTCATTATTTTCAGTTTCTTTGTTTACATGGATACTTTTATACTCATATTATATAAGTTGTTGAATGCATTTTATTTTCTCTTTCGGAGACGCGTAATGGCACAGCCAAGTTATGCTTCTAAATGGTTGCAAAGGAAATTGTGGTTGTAAACCATTGCACCATGCCATACTGGGTATGGTTCCATAAACCCATTTTTCAATTCAGCAAAAAAAAAATCTGAATTGCAAAATGAGATTGATATATAAAAAGGGGATTTTGTGGTTGCAATTACTAGGATTTTTTCAAACCCAGAGTTTGCATCCATAAATACCCTTAGTACAACTAGCCCATAATTCTTTTAAATGAAAGTCGTATCTATGAAGCAGCCCAGTTATAAAATGAAGATTTGTATCCCATGAAATTTTAGATTTCTGAATAAATGTTTGAAAAGACAAGAAGATGCACAAGGTATCTGTTCCTGTGTCTCCATTTTAAGGCACAACTTTTTGGACTTTGGCTGGTAAATTTGGAATGCCAATTCCAAGACAACTGGCCTCATAAGCGAGGGAAATCATGACTTTTAGAAGGCAGGGCTGGTGTGAGCATAGATACTACTGTGTTCGATAGACTCAAATATGAACCACTAGACACAGGGTGACCGTCTTGTGCAATGTTTATTTCATTTATGCACATTAGATGTTATTCTTTTTTTGTAATTTTATATATCATTTACCACTGGGTCACAAGCAGAGTCATGCAATGGATCTATAATTGTATAACTCAAACCTCCAACAGGTGATACTTAAGGGTCACAGTCACAATGTCTGAAGATGAGAAAAGCTACAGCACATTAGGGCCCATATTTATACTTTTTAGCACCACATTTGCGTCGTTTTTTGATGCAAAATCGGCACAAACTTATAAAATACAATTGTATTTTGTTAGTTTGTGCCGATTTTGCGTCTAAAATGATGCAAATGCAGCACAAAAAAAGTATAAATATGGGCCTAAGAGTGGTTCATTGACATGGTTGTGTCTTGCTATGTCTTGTAGAGGTGCGCCTTCAGAACTCAACCATGTGAAGAAACAGAACCCTTCTAATAAAAGACCTCAAGTACCCCTTCTTCAGCCTTCCTCATTAGTTGTTACAGCATCCTATTGGTTCTTTAGTCTGTATGCAGTATATCCTGAGGTCTCAAGCATAGATCCTTCAGGGTTGGAGAACGCTCTTCATCGTTGTTGTGGAAAAAGTTTCCTAATCTTTTGAGCAAATGTTTATAAATGATTCTACAAATTTAAGATTCAGAGGTAAAAATCTGTTCTGCTATTCATATAGATGCTAAAAGGCTCACACATGACAGAGGCCCCATGATAGTGTTTATCTCTGAAATATTATTATCAATTCAGAAGAACTGTAGTGATTTACTCTACAAAGATTTATTAGGAAGCTCCAGAATGGAAGGCGGAGACTGTATGGTATAGAGTATCTGGTCAGCATCAATGTCAGCTTATATTCATCTATTGCACACTTTAAATGTGAGCTCTTGAGTAACTTCTAGATGCCATAATATGGTAATATGTTGATCACTCAGACAACAGCAAGTTGTGTCTTTTCAATAAATGCATATGAGTTGTTGCTGGATGAGACCACACCTGTTGTAACTGTGCTGTAATACAATTTATGAAAAAGGCCCGGGACCACTGAGGAGTGACAGATCTAGATGGCATATTTCTCCTAATACTCTGAGATTTGTCTGTCCAGATCAGATTAGTAATGAATGCATTAGATTATGAGAGAAAATTACAATGATAGATTCTGGACATTGGTAAATGAGTATGAATATTTGGAAAACATAGTTATTTTAAAACAGCTATCTTTCTCTCCTAGAAATATTGATGGGTTTGTCCATGTACCTACCTTTTTCATAAATGTGCATGTAAGACAAAAAACTTAAGTAAAAAATGCCTTTCCTGATTTTGTAAATATTAATACCCAGATATTTTATATTCAGAGGTAATTCAAACTAAAGAGCTTTGATTATTTCAGGATTAGAGATCATAAGACTGATGACCTCAGATTGCTTCCACTAGATACTTATGCCAGATACATCCCAAAACTGGTGCACAATGTTCGGAACCTTGAAGAGATTTCCTTTGGGATATGTGAAATAGAGAAGCACATGAACAGTGTATAATGAAATTAGAGATACTGTGCTGTTCAATGTGGCATCACATCCACCCAGTTATGTCCAGAGGCACCCACGCTATTGGAAATAGCAAGGGACACCCCTTAATGCTACTTCGTTGCAGTAACATAGGGGAATGAAAAGTGGATCAGGTCATAAGTTTCATAGTTCGTGGGTCAGCGTAGACTAATTTGGTACGAAATTCAAATATTTTACATGGGGTTCGAAGTATACAAATGAGATTGGACCCTGACTCGTCTTTAAAGCATGTTTTATAGGCTACATATGTTACCATCAATACAGCAGCCTATAACAAATTCAGCCTGGTCACGGTGAACAAACCTAATCACAGTGGCATGCACTGTACTAATATATTCATCTCTGCATTGATAAGACACAATAGTATGTGTCTTACACTTTGAAAGTTCCTTATAGGGCTTAAAAAGGCATAAATGACGGTTTCTTGTGCACCTAAGGGAAGTATATAATTTCCAAAGCTTCACTTTGGGCTAGATCTAGGAATGTTTTGCAACTTACAAATTGTTTGCAAATAGGTTTGCGACAGGGAAAGCGGCATTTTGTTGTGTACGAATGCCATTTGCAAAATATATTTTGATATCCGACTAATTTGTGAGTCAGAATTTTTAGCGACAGATATTTGCGAGTCGCAAATACCAAATCTGTATTTGTGACTTGCACACCTTATGTTCAAGCCTGAAGCAGTTAGCTACTAGTCGCAAAATCACCCGTTTGCACATGCAATTTAGTACAAACTTGTTTCAGGTGGTAACTGTGTGCACACTATAAAAGCAGGCCCAGAATGCATCAGGGCTTACCACAATGGCTGCTCTCTATGTGATTGCGAGCAGGATGTGACTACTGGCTGCGAAGCAGATGAGGAGGAGATAGGAGAGGATTTTTTTTATATCCAGGCTTACTCTTTTCCAACAGACAGAGGAGGAAAGCTTTAAACAATACAGGATAAGCAGTGGTGGCTGCCAGGAGGGAAAAGTGGTTGAGCAATAAAAACTACATTTAAATTTAAACTTACCTGCCACCTTGCCGCCTGCCACCTTGGTGCCCGCAGCTTTTCTCCTGATCACAGGTTCCCAGACACCCCTGTGCCAATCCAGATGCTGCCATCATGCTGGGAATACTATTGGGATTGGGATTGGGCTGAGCAGGCTGGTTTTACGCTCCAAGAGGGACTGGGTGCCTGTGCCCGCTTCTCTTCATGCACCAGCCTAGAGACATCTAAGTGCGCATGAGGGTTTGGCCATCCTAAGACAGCCGGCCTAACCGTCATGCCCACTTGCAGTGCCCACCAATGCAAGTGCCCTCTGTGTTTGCCTTGGCCCCACCCCCCATGACTCAGCTGCTATCATGTAAAAAAATAATGAAAAAACTGTTTTATTATCATTTTATTTTACATGATTTTATGCTGCTGAGGCAATGGTGCGATGGTCCTCCCCTATAACGGAGGAGCCGCAGCGGAGGATAAGTAGTGCAATGATATAGATTTAATTGAATTGCTGAAACCACATCCTTAAAGCAGTACACTGTGCAACAGTTCCGCCCCACTCATGGGTAGATGTTGTGCTTACTGCACCTGTTTTCTTCGGGCAGCTACCAACGTGTGATTGCTGTTGCTGGTGGGGTATCACAAAGTGTGCTGTCACATTTTTTTTTCGGAAGTTCCTAGATGCCATGCTCCTAAACATCAACAGGTACCTTTACTTCCTAAAGGAATGCAGAGGAAATTCAAGCACAAAATTAAACTTGTGCTCGGTCACCAAATTCCCCCATGTCTTAGGGTGTGTAGATGGAACACATGTTCCTATTTGTCCTCCATCCCATATAGAATACCTGTTTTGGAATTGGAAAAATACACATTCCCTCAATATCCAAGTTGTATGTAATGCAAATAGTGTAATTACAGATACGGTGGCAAAGTACATGAGGAGCACCCATGACTCATAGATCTTCAGGCACAGTGGACTACACCAACGCCTGGAAAGAGAGGAGTTTGAGGAAGGCAATTTATTAGGCAATTTATTAGGTAATGTGATGCTACAAAATTAAACATATAAGTAAATGTGACCATGAAATCTCAAGTATTGCTCATTCTTATGTTTTTGTCCCAGTTGACAGTGCGTATGTGTGAAGGAATTGGATACTGAGCCCATACTTATCCCCAGCAAATTAAAACAAAAGGGGTTACTACATTGCTCATCAATGCACCAGGGTGGGGATTGAGTGAACATTTGGCATGCTGAAATCAAAATGCCGGTGCCTTCACAAAGGGGGGTGCACAACAGTATGCTCCTGAGACAGCCTGCAAAACTGTGGCAACATGTGCCATGTTTCGCAACACAGCAACCAGAAGTGGACTACCCAACTCTTTGGAGGACATGGATTCTGAAGATAGGATACTGAGCCACCCCTTCAGCAGCCTTGAGATAAGAGTACAGCAGTGTGGGGGGAGATGCAGACTGGATCACATTGCAACAAATTACTTCTCAAGGTAAGCTCTATGTGACAGTACAGTCACTGAAATGATTAAATCAGAGTTGATGCAGCAAACTAAATCAACCTTTAATGTTAGGCTACTATATCCCTTGTTTACGTTTTAACCTGTTTGACAACCAAGTGGTTATTAAAGTACAAGCAAATGTTGGTTATATCACCAAAATAACAACTATGTCAAAATAACTAAACACTATGGCCTTCATCATAACAATGGCGGTAAAAACCGCCTACCGCCACGGTGACAGCCACCAAAAGACCATCGCCACGGCTACCAGGGGTCCGCCATATTATGACCACAGCCAGATTTCTAGCAGAAGGATGGCAGAAATCTGGCTGTGGCCATGCCGGCAGATGGTGGTAAGGTGGCACTGCTGCCAGCAGCAGCACCACGCCAGTAGACCGCTATGGCCTTCATCATAACAATGGCAGTAAAAACTGCCTACCGCCACGGTGACAGCCACCAAAAGACCATCGCCACGGCTACCAGGGGTCTGCCATATTATGACCACAGCCAGATTTCCGGCAGAAGGATGGCAGAAATCTGGCTGTGGCCATGCCGGCAGATGGTGGTAAGGTGGCACTGCTGCCAGCAGCAGCACCACGCCAGTAGACCGCCGCTGGCCGTATTATGAGAAATAATATGGCCTGGCGGTGTTCTGCTGGAGGACGCTGCTGGACACAGGTAAGTGGGTGCTCCGACAGGGGAGGAGGTTGGGGGTGTGGTGTGTGGGGGTGGGGGTGTGTGTGTATGTCTATGTGTACGTGTATGTGGGTCTGTGTTGCATGTTGTATGTGTGTGCATGTTTGGGGGTGTGAATGCGTGTATGTTGAGTTGTGTGAATGCGTCGCTGTGCTTTGTATGTAAGTGTGTGCGGATGTGTGTGTGAATGGATGTATGCATGCGTGGATGAATGTTGAAATGGGTGTGTGTGCATGTGTGAAGGGAGGTGCGTGTTTGAAGGGGGGATGTGGAGAGGAAGGTGGGGTGGGGGGAACCTGTGGAGGGGGAGGGGGATTGGGAGGACCCCTATCAGTGACAGGGAAGAGATTCCCTTTCACTGATGGTGCTTACTGCCATGGTTTTCATGGCGGTAAGGAAGCCACGAAAAATATGGCAGTAGGCGGGGTCATAATCCGCAGGCGGTCAAGTGACGGCCGCCTGGCTGGAGATTGATATCTCAAGCTCAGCAGCCGTTACCGCCATGGCGGTTGGAGAGGTACATTGGCGGTCATAATATGGAGGAAAGTACTGCAGCCTGTTGGCAGTACTTTCCTCCATATTACCGCCGACCACCAGGGTCATAATGACCCCCTATATGTCCTTCACCACCTTCTGAAGCGATGTCTAAAATGGCTTGCCCGTACTTTTTCTCCAGCAGGAGCTTGGCTGCCTCTGTGTCACAGGATGCATGCATTACTGGCAGAATTGCTGCTAACAGTTGCGATGTCCTCACTATCCTAAGGGGCATCTCCCACACCCCCTGCTATCTGTGAATTTTGAAACACCTTGAACTGCAGACATGATCTGTCCTAGGCCCCTGGCAACATCACCAGTGAAGTGTACAATCTCCATCTGCAATGTAACGGTTCTCCAGGATACAGTGGAAATGACAATGGCCAAACAACCAATGGAACAGGTTAACCTATCTATTTTAGCCGCAGTGCTTCAGTCTCTGCACCTTTGAAAGGTATGGTCATCCGCCATGTGCTGGCATAATTTCTCTATGGCGGTCCTGAGGCTGTATGTTTTTGTGTTCATGGTTGCCAATTGTGTCCCAAAGTTCTCAAAGCCAAATGATATGCATTGCTGCATCTTCTGCATCTTCCTGTTCATGAGTTTCATCTGCTTCTTTTGCAGGCACTGAATTTGAATCATGGACTCCTCAAGGCCTCCAAACAACTGTGCAGTGCCTTTAGGATCTACAACATGATGTGCCTCATGGAGCAGACTGTCCGCATGCCCAGGAACAGGCTGTTGTTGTTGCTAACACATTGGTTCTGAATTGGACTTGTAGGCAGAGTGACTTCATTGATGATGCCTGTGGTGACAATGAGGCAGAGCTCCATTGGACTGGTGGTGTGCTTGAGTGGTTGGCTATGGGAACAGGTTCCTCAGCTGCCAAGTTTGAGTCCTCCACTCCCTACACATTGGTGCCATCAACATGTCCTTCTGTGATATATGTGGGAAATAATTAAATTATGTTTACTTACTCATATGATGAAATAGCAATGTTTATGTTTTAGCCCACAGTACCCAATAAATGTACACATGTGACTCTTGTGGTGAATATTTGATTACATGTAACATAATAAATTACAAAGGTACAATTTTGACTAACTTAAGTAACAACCATCTGATGTAAGCAACAGTTCTGTCTAGGCGCTTGGACTTGGATGTAAGTTCTAAGATGCGGCAATAGTAAAGAATCCACCCTTATATTGTGAGGTTCCAGGTGCTGGGGCTTCAATGTTGCTGATTTCCACAACAGCCTCAGACTCCAGGACGGTCTCGACCATGGTCTCAAGTGCGGTGGGTGAGGGTAAAGTTGGGAGTTCACCTCCTGTTGCCAGGAATTCTGAGAGTCTCATTGATGATGCCTGTGGTGACAATGAAGCAGAGCTCCATTGGACTGGTGGTGTGCTTGAGTGGTTGGCTATGGGAACAGGTTCCTCAGCTGCCAAGTTTGAGTCCTCCACTCCCTACACATTGGTGCCATCAACATGTCCTTCTGTGATATCTGTGGGAAATAATGAAGTTATGTTTACTTACTCATATGATGAAATAGCAATGTTTATGTTTTAACCCACAGTACCCCAAAAATGTACACATGTGACTCTTGTGGTGAATATTTGATTACATGTAACATAATAAATTACAAAGGTACAATTTTGACTAACTTAAGTAACAACCATCTGATGTAAGCAACAGTTCTGTCTAGGCGCTTGGACTTGGATGTAAGTTCTAAGATGCGGCAATAGTAAATAATCCACCCTTATATTGTGAGGTTCCAGGTGCTGGGACTTCAATGTTGCTGATTTCCACAACAGCCTCAGACTCCAGGACGGTCTCGACCATGGTCTCAAGTGCGGTGGGTGAGGGTAAAGTTGGGAGTTCACCTCCTGTTGCCAGGAATTCTGAGAGTCTCATTGCCACCTTTTGTTTTGTATGCTACTAGAAGGCCTACCACTGTTTACAGATCGCATCAATGGAGTAGTGCAGTGGTTCCCAACCTTTTGACTCCTGGGTACCCCCACTGAATCACTACTGGAAGCCGGGGACCCCCAAGCAATTTGTATGATTCAAATGTCAAACATTTAAACAGTAATTCACAAAAAATACACAAACAAATACACACCAAACAAATACTACAATTACTAAAGATATAGGGGGTCATTCTGACCCTGGCGGTCATTGACCGCCAGGGTCAACGACCGCGGGAGCACCGCCAACAGGCTGGCGGTGCTCACAAGGGCATTCTGACCGCAGTCAGAAACGGAAAACCGGCAGTCTCCCGCCGGTTTTCTGCTGCCCTGAGGAATCCTCCATGGCCATGGGGATTCCGACCCCCTCACCGCCATCCTGTTCCTGGCGGTTTTGACCGCCAGGAACAGGATGGCGGTGAGGGGTGTCGTGGGGCCCCTGGGGGCCCCTGCAGTGCCCATGCCAATGGCATGGGCACTGCAGGGGCCCCCGTAAGAGGGCCCCTAAAAGATTTTCAGTGTCTGCCATGCAGACACTGAAAATCGCGACGGGTGCTACTGCACCTGTCGCACCCTTCCCACTCCGCCGGCTCCATTCGGAGCCGGCTTCCTCGTGGGAAGGGGTTTCCCGCTGGGCTGGCAGGCGGCCTTCTGGCGGTCGCCCGCCAGCCCAGCGGGAAACACAGAATAACCGCGGCGGTCTTCTGACCGCGTAGCGGTATTCTGTTGGGGGAACTTTGGCGGGCGGCCTCCGCCGCCCGCCAAAGTTAGAATCACCCCCATAATTATTTTATATTGAAAAAATATGCAAAAATCAAAATATTTTAATGGGAAAGTTGGCGCTGCATCTCGACGACTAACTTTTCAATGTTTGGTTGTATTTAGGGAATTCTCAGGTTAGATTCTACATTTCCCAAAACCTTAAGGGCCACTTCTCTCCATAACCTCTCTGTTACATGTAATTCATTTGCTCTATAGCACCTCTCATACCAGTGCACCAGGGTTGGGTGCTGGAGCACTTTACAGAGGACTACAAGATGCGGGATTCACATTTCATCCATACTGGTAGGCATTTTCTAAGAGTGCTTGGCCTGGAGAACCACAAACTCAGGATTCAGAACATAACACAGGGGTTAGCATTGACTTTAATAATAATAAGAATGTATTTCTACGCAAGCAAACCTTTTTAGAAGCATGAGGATAGTGTAAGGAGGGGAAAAACAGACCTTTCTAATTTGTGCCATGCAGGTTGCATGCAGCTCTTTGATGGCAGTTCATAGCTCACTGTGCTACATTACGACTGTAACTTATGAACTGCACAGTGACAAAAGAACCTTTGTCATAAAAGCAGTAACCCACTGCTGCACACATAAAATACTGTTCTTTGCATGATACACGTTCTTTGCCGCAGGCATCTTAACCATCTGTACTACCTTAGATGAGTCAAACCTGGTGCTAGACAAAACTCCCGAAAGCTGCTGGATGTACAGGGAAATTTGCAGTGCTTTTAAAACTGCTGCACAAATAAAACAATAAATATAATAACATGTACGTGTTTCTGAGAGGCCCCAGTTGGAGAAGTGCCTTCCTGCTGGGCCAGGCCTGTGGACCTCCTGAGAATGTGTCACAGACCCCTAGAGGTCTGCAGACCACAGGTTGGGAACCGCTGCATTAATGTATTAACTTAAATGATTGATTTTGTAATATAATATTAACTTATTACAATGTATTACTTTTGTGTGCATGCCACACTATAAAGATCAACACTATTTAACTGCAACAATACCAACTCCACAATAATGGCTACCCTTATGTCCTCAAGGTTAGTTTAAATAGGGAAGAATAGATGTAGTTAACTGCCCATCTACTTATCTTGATGTTGTAGTTTCGGTCAATAATGTGGATTCAGTGCTGGTGCAGGTCAATATTCCGACCATGATATCGTAACACCTCCACCATATTTTCTTGACTCTGCATGACTGTAGGTCACATCCAGTGAACTTAAATATAATGCTGTGTTATGGTATGTTATGTTTTGTTATTCTATGTTATCTTGTTATGTTACATTATATTGTGCTGTTATGTTTTTTTATGTTGTGTTAGGCTATGTTATGTTATATATTTGGACTGCACACTTCTACTATCTGTATGACACAGTCATCATTCCATGGTGTGAGTGCCCTTTCTATTCACATACATAATTTCTACCCACCAGGTGCTTGGTTTGATTTAGTAGCATTTGGTTAGTGCACATAACAATATAACACCCTTCTTTAAATATATCATGCGTATTTGCCAATGTGACATTTACAAAGCAAATCATCTGTACTTTTGTATGTCTGATACCTATTCTTCACACCTGGAGCTCCACCATTGGACAGAGTGTACTAGGTAGTTCAGACTGACGGAAGGAACCTTTAAGATGCTTTATTTTAGTCTGTGCGGTTTTCTCGCTAGTGCTGGTGGTGATGGGATGGGGGAAGAGGTGTTGGGGGCCGGATCTCCCTGTACATAAACCTAACCAAAATTGCTGCCCCAATTTTATGGCAAGACCAGAGGCTCATATTATGCTGTTCTAACCTTGCCTTTCATAAATAGCAGCAGTCAAGAAACATAAACAAACTACAAATCTTCAGTGGTCCTGGTTGTCTGATTATGGCAATCTCAGGAATGGTATCCTCCCCTTCTAGAATTGACAACAGACTTCCCCTTTCTCCTTCCTTCTTTTTAGGACCTCCTTCTCAGTCTGGAGGGATACAGACACAATCTGGTCCTCAACAACACCCTAGCTCCCACAGCCTGGAGATTTTCGGGTTTTCCCAATCTTACCCAGGAATTATGGCAGACGTTTTGGATTATATGAGTAAATCTTGGGCTCCAGGCAGTACCAAGCCCTATAAATCTGCCTGGTCACTTTGGGCTAGCTGGTGCTCGGGAAAATCTGTCAATCCCTTTTCAATAGATATCTCCTTCATAGGCAACTTTCTCTCATCTAAAGCAGGCACAGGTAAGACGTATAGTACAGCAAACTTTTATCGCTCTGCAGTTTCCATCAGCCATAAATATATCAACTGGAAACCAGTCGGAGAACATCCATTCATAAATCGCCTATTAAGGGTAGTAACATTTTCGAATCCTCCTATTCCAAAACACAGTCAAGTATGGGATGTTAACCTAGTCTTACAATTGTTTATGTCCTGGCCAGAAAATAATTCTCTTTCTCTAAAAATGCTTTCAGCCAAGTTAAAAATGGTACTGTGTTGAATTTCTGTCACACCACTATTTGATATCGAAGCTTTTGACATTTTCACTCCCACAGGTATTGTTTTTAATATTCTCAGACATAACAAAACTAATTTAGCCTCAGTGTTTTATCCATATTTCGCAACCAAAACCTTTGTGTTGTCAATTGCCTTAAGGTGCATGAAGGAAAAGACAGCACATCTCAGAACATCCTCCCATTCTTAACTTCTCACTTCTTTCCGAAAACCTCACAACACAGTCACTTCCCCTTCCCTTGCCCACTGGGTCAAATGGATCCTGTGTCTTGCTGGTATTGACACCTTGATTTTTAGGGCCCACTCTTCTCTGAGAGCTATGGTCTCAAAAACCTTTTGGGCAGATTCTCATTTAGTGGACATTCTGAGATCTGCTGACTGGTCCAGTGATACCACATTTAGAACTTTTTAATGGAAACCTATTGTAACTGCATCTTCTGCTGTAATTAATATGCTTTAAATACGCATAATATGGGTATCCGGTCTTGCCATAAAATGTAGATTTTGCTAGTAATTGATGATGGAAAGTCTTAATTGTATTAAAGACATGGAGGCAAGTATTATCCCTCCACAACACAATTCTAATCCTGTGTTTTTTTTACCGCCCTTGCAGTCTCTGCTCCACCAACTTCTACATCCACATAAAATGATCTTTTCTCCCAAGGAAACATTTTGATGCCTCTCTACAAGATGACAACTCCTTCCTGCTACTTCCTGCTCCTTCCTGCTCTAGGGGGTGTATCAATGGAGTAGTGCAGTGGTTCCCAACCTTTTGACTCCTGATACCCCCACTGAATCACTACTGGAAGCCGGGGACCCCCAAGCAATTTGTATAATTCAAATTTCAAACATTAAAACAGTAATTCGCAAAAATAGGTCTCAGATCACCTTTCTGGATCTCTTTGGACTTTCTTCGAGACGGTTTTACATTTATATTAGCTCTTGCTATTGTTTGTTCAATTTTTCCAATGTTTACTACTTAACTTCAAATCTCGCACAAGAAAAGAGGGCTGTTTGCAGACAAGTTAGGTATAATAACCGGTGCCTTGTCATTGATTGGTCCATTATACTCTGCTTTTCTGTATTCCAATTGGCTTACATTCCCTGGTCCTATGGGATTTGTAGTTTGTTCATGTTTCTTCACTGCTGCTATTTATTAAAAGCAAGATTAGAACAGCATAATACTTGCCTCCATGTCTTTAATAAAAGTAAGACTTTCCATCATAAATTACTAGGAAAATCTACATTAAGGCAGATTATGATAAGTGCAATACTGGCAATTCAGCTGAGTATTTAAGCGCTGCCTTAGAGTACTGAGGCGATAATGTATTTATGTGGGCCTTTATCCCAAAACCCTTTCACCGGAAACAACCAGCCTATTAGCAATGAAAGGGCAGCTTACATCTAGCACGGCAGTGGTGTCAAATACCTTGTACATAATATGTATTATAATTAACCTCATTTCATGCTGGCCAGGGGCATTCAGCAGAAAGCAATGTCCTAATATGATGTTGCAACAAACGTTTAACAGAAACCTTGGGTCCAAACTTTTCTTTCTCATTTATTATGTAATAGATTCCCAAAGTTATCAATTTTGCAGTAGCACACTGTTGATCACAAGCATTTTATTCGGCTCCTGCTGAGCTCCTGCAGCTACCTTTCCAGTCAAGCACAAAATATCTCAATATCAACAACATTTCAGTCCTTCTTTTATTTTGAATATGTCAAGTCCATATGTTCTGAAAGCCCAGCATTCTTGCAATATATGTTGAATGGCTACTATACGTAGTAGCTAATGTAAGCACTGCATCATGGCAGGCTTCCGAGATAAAAAAAAGTATGTAAACATAAAGATAATGAGCATATCTCAAATAAGCAGACTACCTTATCGGTTTCCCAACTATGAGACATCTTACAAGATGGCTGCCGAGACAAACAAAATCCCTTCCCAGAGAACTCCTAGAGGAAATCTGCAGAGATTTTAGTTTGCACTTGGTTGGCCCAATTATTCGAAGGACTACTGACATTTCTTATTAGCAAAGAGAAGCCGAGGGGGCTACTTCAAAGGTGCTCTGACTGTTGGATCATCGGAGGTTGTATGTACTTTTTACAGGTAGCCTACTGCAGCCGGGACACGCACAATAAGCCACGGGGCAGGCGAGGGGAACTTTTATAATTCAAGCAATGTTTTGCTGATGAGATTAATGGGACCAAGAGTGCCCCCAAGGCATTCAAATGCAATGAACGCTTCCTAATCTTTTCAGCATTAAGCTAACACGCCCTGGGTCTTCACTGCAGGAGCCCTTCAACTGGTCTCGGAAATCACGCACAGACGATTAATACTTCAAAGGGAAAGTGAACCTGATAATGCGGCGGCGGGAGGGCTTCCTGTTCCCCAAAAGTGTAATCGGCCAATAACAGCCAAAATAAGAGAAGTTACTGTAGATTTGTGCACAGTCATCATTTGACCATAAAAGTATACAAGACTGTAAGGTGTCAGACGTAAAATTATATTAAGCCAACTGGTGTGTTTGAAATCTTTAAAAGGCCAGTAGAGCCGGGGAGGTCAGTAATGGACCAAACCGACATTCGATTTTCTCAGTTGCAGCCCTCCCTGAGTAAAGGAGCCTTGAACTATAACCGAAGTGATATACAATGTGCATTTTTCTGATCTCGAAATGTGCGTATTTTTCACAAAGCTATGGAAAAACACGCAAGTACCAGTAGTTTGGTGGTGGCAGGAGGGTTCTTCCACATGAAAATCGGAACTTTTTTCAAGCATGTTTTTAACACAAGTATTGTTTTTTCGTTTTGAGTCACTTGCTAGGAAAAGCTTGCAAAGTACGAACAGATATACAAAATGCTCGCAATTTATCGGTATGTTACAGTTCCAGAGAACCAGCAAGAGAAATCTAAGCACAGTATGCACCCTCTTAAAATGCTCCTGAGTCACCGACGCAGAATGGATCCAGACTAGTTGCAAGTAAAAGCTAAAAAAGGAGTGCAGACAATATTCTAGAGGTGATGTAACCAACTAGCATTCACGAGAGAAAACTATACAAGTAAATACTTATACGAAAAACAGGAATCTCCGCAAGCTCCAGTTAGAGCTACTGGCGTTGTAAATTACTAATGGACTTTTCTTGCCACATAAATTGAAAATGAAAAGTAAAACATTGAGACCTTCAGTATGACACTGGTGGTAAATCCCGCTTAGTGCCAACCTGATGGCCGCCAACTTACCGCTGGGGTGGCAGATATCCGTTCACCATATTATGATACACACACACCAATCCGACAGAATTCAGCCACATTCACAAATCCGCCAGACCAAAGGTCAGTGCAAAAGTGGCGGTCCCAAAACCCATACCATTATGGCAACAAAACAACACCCAACACATTATGACCCACGAATCACCACAGCGGACATTCAACGGAGGTAAACCATTGGCGGTACATACCGCCGTGCTCACAAAGGACACCCACATACAAAACAACACTACATTGGCTAATACGAAAAATACACACCTGACAACCATACACACACCACACCCACACACCCACAGCACTATAAAACACACACCCACAATACCCACAACCCTTTACAAACAACAATTACTGCCAGGAGATTGACACGAACGGCACAGAGACAATTAGAAACACACACCACATACATCCCTCACGCACTCCACATCACACAACCCACCACATTACCCAACACACCCTCACCAACACACATCACACAACACCCATGGCACCACAAAGGCACCCCTGTTTCACTGAGGAGGAGTTAAGGGTCATGGTGGAGGAAATTGTCAGGGTAGAGCCACAGGTCTTTGGAGCACAGGTGTAACAGATATCTATAGCAAGGAACATGGAGCTATGGCAGAGAATCAGGATAGGGTCAACCCCGTGGGACAGCACCCAAGACAAGGGACGACATCAGGAAGAGGTGGAATGACCTACAGGGGAAGGTACGTTCCATGGCAGCAAGACACCAGCTCGCCATACAGAGGACTGGCGGTGGACCCCCACCTCCTCCCCCACAGCTCACAGCATGGGAGGAGCAAGTACTGGCAATACTGCAACTTCAGGGACTCGCTGGAGTAGCCGGAGGACTGGTCACTGATAAGTGAACATTTACTAATCATCATCCCTCAATACCTGCATGCCATCACGCACCCTTACTCCCATCACTCCACACCATCACACACACTGCACCTACACATATGACTAACCACAATGCCAAGCATTGCATGCAATGCCAATGCATGGACACCTCTCCCAGCCCTGCATGGACACCCATCACCAAAGCATGCACAGCATAGGGAAACTAACAATCCCACAATACATCACCATACACAAGCAAAAGCTGGCAGGGCAACACTAACCATAGAGGGGAAGCTACTGAAATACAAATGTCATACACTTGAAGCATAATACATCATTTTCATCCCCACAGGTACCCGAGCCAATGTCAGTGGAGAAGAGGTGTCACCACTATCCAGTCCCCCAACAGAAGAGGCCCCCAGTGTTGACAGTAACTCTGGACTTCTGGATCTGGACAACCTACCTGGCCCATCAGGGACCACTGGACACCCGGTTACCCAAGCCTACTCACAGAGCCTCCTCCATAAGGAACCAACACACAGCAGCGTACCCACCCAGCGTACCTACACCTCTGTCCCCAGGACACGCCAATCAGCACTGTGCCCACCTGTACAGAGACCCCAGCCCACACCTCGCCCACAAGACAATTGGGGACATGTGGTCAGTGGCAGTGGGCACACCGTTCAGGGGACAGAGGGACAGGCCAACAGGGACACTGGGAGGACTGGTGTGCACCAGGGGGAGGACAGGACCAGGGAACCGACTCTCTAGGAGGCACTCTCCCAGATCCTGGGAGCCTACCAACATTCCCAGGACACGATGGGCCAGATCCTTGACAACGTGCAGGAGAACAGGTGGCTGCAAGAGGGACAGTATCAGGGGATAAGGGAGGACTTGCAGGTCATTACCACCACTCTGATCTCCGTAGTAGTGGTGCTGGCAGACATGGTCAACATTATGAGGGAGGCAACAGCACACCAGCAGGCCCCTACCACTAGCCAGTCAACAGCCCTCCACTTCCGCAGCCTCTGGTGGCCAGGAGGCCCCGCCACAGGACCCACAGACCACCAGCATCCCTCCCCCGCAAACGTTCCTTGTGACCCAGACAGAAGCCAGAGACACTTGCCAAGACCACCGCCAGGAAATGAGTCTCTCCTGATTGTTCCCCTTGTGTCCCACTCAGTCACCTTGTCCACCTTGAACTGCCATTGCTCCCCTTCCTATATCCCATTGGACAGTGCACCTGTGCTACAAACAGACTGGAACAATACTCTGAACTTTCCTCCATCATCACCTCATTCCATTGCACTTTCCCCTCAATTTATTAACACTACAATAAACACCCTTGGACAAAACGCGACTATTAGTATTTCATGTATTGCAAATTTGTATTGACTGAAACAGCTACATCCATTGAAATGAACTGTACATAGTGAGAGCATAGAATGAATGACCCGTTGCTGGCTGTTGTGATCACATCACAATATTGTTGTCATAGCACCAATATCTGTAAAATGATAATCCATGGGTGACAGTAAGTAGAGGAAACAAGTGGGTAATGCCAGCATGCCAATGCCACACAGAATACACCAATAGTCATAGAAATGTGAAGTTGCACTGTCTCACCTGTGGGTCATTGGAAGTACTGATGGATCACTAATGTTCTTTTGTCCACATCCTCATCCTCTGTCTCCTCATCCTCACTGTCCTCAGGGTCCACTGCTGCTACAGGGGCCTCTCCAGTCTCCTCCTCCTGCAGAAAAGGTACATGGCGCCTGAGAGCAAGGTTGTGGAACATGCACCATGCCACTACTATCTGGCAGACCTTCTTGGTGATTAGCACAGGGGTCCACCTGTCAGATAGAGGCACCTGAATCTGGCCTTCAGGAGGCCGTAGGTCCTCTAAATTATCCTTCTGGTTCGCCCATGTGCCTCAATATAAAGTTCTTCAGCCCTTGTCTTGGCATTCCTCACAGGGGTCAGCAGCCACAATAGGTTTGGGTAGCCAGAGTCACCTGCAAGTATAGAGGGACAACATTTAGCCACACACTATCCTATTTGGCTAACAGCAGAGATATACACCAACATACACTGTGTAGGGACCAAAGCTCACATATAAGCCACACCCTGTGCCTCTGTAGTTGGGCCATCACATTTGGGATGCTGCTATTCCTCAGGACAAAGGCACCATGCACCAACCCTGGATATTTAGCATTGACGCAGAAGATGTACTGGTCCGCCAGGCACACCATCTGCACATTCACAGAGTAGAAACTCTTATGATTCCTGTACACCTGTTCATTCAGCTGGGGGGAGGGGGGACAAATGCAACATGTGTACCGTCAATCGCCCCAATAATATTGGGTATATGTCCCATTGCATAAAATCCGTCCTTCAGAGTGGCCACAGTGGAAAGCAATGTAGCTGCACATGTGTTTTACCAGGGCAGACAAGACTCTTGCCAGCACGATTTAGAAGATTGGCTGTGACATTCCTGCTGCCAAGCCCACTGTCACTTGGAAAGAACCAGTTGGCAGGAAATGGAGCACTGATAGAACCTGCACAAGAGGGGGATCCCAGTGGGATGACGGATAGCTGAGATCAGGCCAGGCTCCAACTGGGCACACAGCTCTGTGATTGTGGCCCTGTCCAGTCTATAGGTGAGTATAATGTGCCTGTCCTCCAATGTAGCTAAGTCCACCAGGGGTCTGTACACGGGGGTATGTCTCCATTTCCTATTCATCTGCAGCAGTAGGATCTAAAGGACACAAGAGTGAGTAGGCTGTCTCAATTTGAACAACTATACCACAACAGCAGTCCACATTGTGCAATCATGTTTTGGGACAGTGTAATTTAAAAGTATGTGCCTATTTATCCTGTGATACAGCAATTAACAATAGGCCTGTCACGCCTCCCTGAAATGGCGACCGCCTGTGCTGTGTGGAGGGAGAGGTGGAAATGTAATTCAGCCGACATTGTGCGCTGTGGCAGTAGGCGGTTGTGAACCGCTGTGCAATTCCTCATTGGATAATATTGGATCCTTTGGGGTACAATGGCCAATCGGGATCTACGCCGGCGGTGATGGTATATACCACTGCAGACGTAACCGCCATTTTCTATCTCAATCCTCCTCACTTGTTTCCTGACCTTCTACAGGAGAAGACCTACACTGCATGTGCTGCTGTGACCTGTGTCTGGAACCTACCGGGGAAAGGGCCCCAGCCTTCACTACAGAGGAGTTGGAGCGACTGGTGGATGGGGTCCTACCCCAGTACGGACTGCTGTATGGGCTTCCAGACCAACAGGTGAGTACACTGTGGGCGCGAGGCATGTGGCATGAATGCATGGAGATGTGTGTGAAGGAATCGTGTAAGGGTGGGTTGGGGGTTGGGGGATTGTCTGTTGGCGGTGTACGTGTTGTGAGCTGGCCTATGTGTGTTGCAATGGTGATGGGATCGGATATGGTGGGCCATGTGTGTGACAGGCTGGAATGTTTGTTTAATTGAGTTCTCCTGTATGTATTACCTCTGAAGGTCAGCGCTCATCAAAAGAAAGGATTATGGCGTGCCATCGCCAAGGACGTGCGGACCCCGGGGGTCTATGGAAGGCAGAGAACCCACTGTCCGAAACAATGGGAGGACCTGAGACGCTGGGCATGGAAGACCACGGAGGTGCAGCTGGGGATGGTCTCCCAATGAGGAAGGGGTGCCTGTCGGACCCTGACCCCACCCGGTGGCCTGCATACTGGTAGTGGCGTACCCTGAGCTGGATGGGCGCTTGAGGGAATCACAGCAGCCACAAGGGGGTGAGTACAGTGGGTATCATTACAACTTATGGCTGATGGGTTGATATCCGGGTGGTGGTTGTGTGTTAGTGGGTGGCCCTAAGGCCAGGCCAGACACAGCAGCATAGGTCCTCTGAAGGGTAAAGGTTTCATGGCAAATACAGGCATCTAGCTTGTTAGTATTCACATCTATGGAGGGCTGCGTGGGTCCTTGGTGTGCTGCAGTTGGCAGTGTGTGCTCCTCCTCATGCCTTGGTGACTAGCCACTTCACTGGTAGTGCAACCCATAGTGCATAGGCCTGTTCCCTGTGTATGAGGGTGCTGTGTACATCAACTGTGGTGTTGGTGTAGTCATTGACCCAGTGTATCCTTTGTCTCTCTCGCCCTCCCTTTCTTGTTTTGTCATCCAGGGAGCTGCATCCCACAGGACCCTGGAGGCAGAGTCCACCGACGCCGAGGGAACAAGTGGGACGGAGGGGAGCACCATGGCGGAGACTTGAGGGGACAACACAGACTCTGATACCTCCTCAGATCGGAGCTCCCTGGTGGGGACGGACACCTCTGTGACGACCCCAGCTGCAGGTACAGCCACTACCCCCGTACCAGCACCACCCTCCCAGTAGCTCCTCAGCGAGTTGCCCGTGCCCGCTCACCCACGAGGGTGGGCATCTCCTTCGCCCCAGGCACCTCAGGCCCTGCCCCAGTGAGCCCTGCTGCCCTGAGTGAGGAGGCTATTGACCTCCTGAGATCCATCTCTGTAGGGCAGTCAACCATTGTGAATGGCATCCAGGGGCTGGCATCCCAGATGCAGCAATGCAATGCATTCCTGAAGGGCATTCACAGTGGTTTGACAGGCCAACGGAGATCAATTTAGGCTCTGGCCTCCTCTCTGATGTCAGCCATTGTCCCTGTTTCTACCGTCTCCCCTCCAACTACCAATTCCTGGTCCCATTCTCCACAACCCCAACCCATCCAAAGCACACAGACAAACGAGCATGCACACAAGGCAACACACAAGAGTGGCACAGGCAAACACAAGCACCACACTTCATCCCACAGGCACTCACACAAACAACATACTGTTGCAGACACAACAACATCCACAGCCTCCACCGTCTCCCCGCCTCCTCCACCTCCCTCCCAGTTACGTCCACACTTACACCTATCAGCATCACCACAACAAGCTGAACACAATACCTCACTGGCAGACACCTCCACAACATCCATGCATGCATCCCCTGTGTCCTCACCCACCGTGTCTGTCCCCCCAAAGGACACAAACAGGCATTCAGACTCCCAACAGCCATCAACCTCACATCAGCATACAGCCCATGCACCTGCACCCAAATCCAGCAGACATACACCTACAACAACCACTCCCTCATCCTCCACTCCCATTACTCCTCCCTCCTACCGCCCCAACGTCCCTAAAAAGCTTTTCCTTTCCCAAATTGACCTCTTCCCTACCCTATCCCCGTCCTGCATGTATGGGCAGAGTACCAAGGACCCAGCCCAGCAGCTCACCCAAACAGTCCACAGGGACAGTGGTAGCACCACCTACTCATGGTGGTAAGGATACCAGACCTATGACACTGAAGGGGAAGGAGCCAGTGCCACCAGGGATGAAAGGGAAGAGTCCTGCACCAGTTGTGAGGAAGGGGCCTGCACCAGCTGTGAAGAAGGAGATGAAGCCTGCACCAGCTGTGAGGAAGGGAAATGAACCTGCACCAGCTGTGAAGAAGGGGAAGGAGCCTGCACCAGCAGTGAAGAAGGGGAAGGCGCCTGCACCAGCTGTGAGGAAGGGAAAGGAGCCTGCACCAGCTGTGAGGAAGGGGAAGGAGCCTGCACCGGCTGTGAATATGGGGAAGGAGCCTGCACCAGCTGTGAAGAAAGGGAAGGAGCCTGCACCACCAGGCAGAGAGGGGAAAAGCCCATCCACCCCTGCCAGGAAGGGTAAGGGATCCCCGACCCATGAACAGGAGGAGACGAGGCACTCTATGCGGGCAGAAGCTGTCAGGCTAACACCGCCACCGCCACTAGCTGTCACGGGTCCCCACCATCAGCTGTGGATGTTCAGCCATCTGTGAGTGCAGGGGCTGCCCAGGAGCCTCCTCCAACCACCACCATGCAGCCATCAATGAGTGCAGGGGCTGCCCAGGAGCCTCCTCCAACCACCACCACCGTGCAGCCATCAGTGAGTGCAGGGGCTGCCCAGGAGCCTCCTCCAACCACCACCACAGTGCAACCATCACCACCGGCAGACGCAATGTAGTCCACCCACCAGGGGCTACTGTGCGGGCTGCCCCCTCCAGAACCAGTGGGAAAGACACCCATTCCAGAGACTGTGACCTTGCACTCCACAGGACAAAGCAATGGGCTTGTTGTCCCACTCCAGAACCAGTGGGAAAGACACCCACTCCAGAGACTGTGGCCTTACACTCCCCAGGACAAAGCAATGGGCATGTTGCACCCTCCAGAACCAGTGGGCTTGTTTCCACATCTGGCTGAGGTGCCCCCCTCCCCCTGAGGTGCCTGCCTATTTGAAAACTGATGCCCCTACAGTGTTCTATCCGTATGTGGTCAGGATTCGAGTTGGGCCTTAGACTGTGGCCATGTGGGCCCTTTGGACTGGACAGTGTCCCTTTGTATACCTGTGTACATATCTGTTTCATTGACAAATCAAATTATTAATTTTAATGTTGATCTGATTACTATCACTTTAGTCAATTTCTGTTGTCCTTGCATTTTTCAGCCATTTTTCAGGGACAAATAGTTTTTCGTATGCAGCTGGTTGTGTGTGTGTTGGGTGTGTGTGGTGCGTGTGTGTGTCACTCTTGTTTTCCTCCCGCCCTCCCTTGTGTGCTGGGTGGCTGTGTTCACTGTCATCATCATCGTCGGCGTTGGTGTTCCAGGTGGAGCCAAACAGAAGATCATCGAGAAAACATGCAGTTCAGGTTCCATGGCAGCGTGTTTCTTCCCTGTGTCTCCAATGGTGAGTCCTTTCACGTCTGAGCTCTGTTTCCGCCAAGCTTTTTTTGGCATTGGTACCGCCCCGTAAAAGGTGGCGGATTGCAGGGTCAAAATATAGTGGGCGGTACTTTGTCTTCCACCTGGCTGTTGGCGACTACCGCCATGGTGGCTGTTGTTTCCGCCGTGGCGGTTGGTGTGGTACATTGGCTGTCTATGGTAGTTATCACTGCCATGGTCATAATTTGGCGGTACTTACCGCCAGCCTGTTGGCAGTATTACCGCCACTTTATTAACCACCGCTAGGGTCGTAATGAGGGCCTAATTGACAAAAGTGAGCTGATTCAAAGTGCCATAGCCGCCATGAGCATTAGTGCAAAGGAGAGAAACAAAAAGAAAAATACGTTTGCTCGCAGTCAAACATATTGGCAATCATGCAATTATCCATGTAACAGGGTCAATCTGCAAGGCAGTAACAAAACTGCCCAAAGGAAGGACAAACGTAAAACATTTACTAATGATAACTAAGGATTTTTTTAAAGACAAGCCCATGAACGAGTGAAAGTGATGGGCGTGAGGTGGGCATGGTTAAAAGCACAGAATTCTAACCGGTCAAAGCGCTTGTATGCTCAACCAAAAATTACTACACAGGTTTAATAAAACCTTTGAACATCCAAACACAACTAGTCAGACTAACTCTGTGGTTGGTAGGCTGCACTTTAATAGTCACTAAATTTAAAAATGAAGCCGAACTATCATTGCCATATTAGGATCTGTATTTTAAATAGAGCAACCTTCACATCTTTTAATGTAGGTACTGTCCTCTGATATAGCCTACAAAATCAATAAAGTGATGTCGTTATTTCAAAATTTGTTATTAACGGCTGTGAATTGATTTTCCTATGGGGCCAATGACATGTGTGACCTGGTATATGGTATGTTTTAGAGACCCCCAGTTGCTCCGGACTACTTGGTAAATTAGGAGAGCCCTGCTTAATTATTTCAAGATGTAAAGTCTGTAATTCTAAGGATGAGGTAGCCTTCAAAGAAAGAGACAAAGCAGCGGCATTTTCAACTCAAAGTGTTTACCTTTAGAGATCATATGATAGCTAGGTATGCTGTGCTACTGACCAATGCAAATGGAGGACTTTTAAGCCGTAGCAATAACTCACAGCCTGTTTGCTCTTTCCATCCACAGCTGTGGACCCTTTGTATTAATAAAGATTTGAACTTGCATAGACAAGCCTTGGCAATGGAACAGACAGGTCTGGTTTATACAGGAAAGTTCCTTTTCAGTCATTGATGGGACTAGGCAGTCAAGAATCATTATACAATCAGTTTGTCACTCATCATTGCACTCATTCAAACATTCACCCCCGACTCATTCTTGCATCCACCCACTTAAATAACCACAGTAAAACACACACACAAATGCAGCAATATATACAACACAAGTTAATGGAATAAAAGCAGAAAAAGGAAAAACGTACTGTTGCCTAAACATGGCGGGCATATGCTGCCGTAACAAGTAAAATAAAACAACAGTGGGTGGTCATCTTGCAATTGTATTGTACATAGTGTATCACTGTTTTAAAAGTACAGCACCGTCACCACCTTTACAACCAACGTGTTGGCATTCTTGTAATGGTTAAGCAATGATAGACATTGAACATTACCACTCTCTGAGAAGAGAAGGAAGCAGTCCTTCAGCACTGTGTGGATATGTAGTATGCTCCAAAAACGAAAATAAAAAGGGGAGGAAAGAGACAAAAACGGTCCTGTAAAAGGAGAACATAGAAAACTACAGGCTGTCTCCCACCCCTGGCACTGAAGCAGCTTAATTTGCAGGCATATGTTCTCATGTCATCGGACATGATACCTTTTTCACAGGGCCATAGAGTTGATGGCTGAAGTGGTCAGTGGGCTGACCCATCATTTGCTCCACACCATATACAGTACTATAATGGATGAAGGTAGAGTGTAAATGACACTCATTCAGACCAATGACGGAAGAAGGCCGACACTTGTACTATAAATATATAGTATATATCCAGCTGAGTCTCATGTCTCGAATAAAGAATCAGCACCTCTTGACTCTGAAATTCATTTTTAACTGCATAGCATCAGACACAAGTTATGCATTTAAGTCAGTTTCCCCAAACTTTAACTTACTCAACCATCTTACAGTGCAAACATATGTGACAGTGCAAAACATAAAACTAGAACTACAAACTGTTTCTCCATTATATCTAATGTATTGCTGGAAGTGAAACACTGTAATATTGCACATATACTTTCCCATATATTTATTCGAGATGTGTTCGAAGTCTCTGTAAGATGTGAATGTATCACCTCCTGCTTAGCAGAAGTCAGCGTTCCTCATAAATATGTATATATGTACATACGTATATGTAGATGCCTGTGTGTGTGTTCATTATTTTCACTACAAGATCCTGGCAGCTAGCTTACCCTGTCAGGCCTTCTTAATAGATTTCCTCCAAGAAACATATTCTGAGCCTAAGGTTTGTCAAATAATGTAATTGCCACCAGTCTAAACTAAAATTCTTGCCTATAATCTGCGATATTTTATGTAACAAAATATACATCTGCAGTCACTAACACGGTGCAATAACGAATTAACCCTGAAAGGCCTATCAGCTTTAACCAATGTGTTTAAAAAAAATCAGGCTTATTGTCTTTGTCATAACTTTTCTTAATAAAAGGATCAGAACTATGGCATCGGAGATAACATTTTCCAATGAACAATCAGACACATAGGTGTTATTATTAGTTTGCCAACATAACCAATTCAGACCTACTGTATTGAGTATAAGCTGTCCCACGAGGTAACCATTAGGTGTGTCATACTAAAATTACAAATATGCACAAAATTACAGTTGTCAAAACAATATAAAATCCATCCTCAGAGGGAATAGCAAGGATTATTGTAGTGCTAATCTTGTATCCCCATGTTTTTTTACAAATGGGGACATCAGCACCAAAACCACGAGATTTGATGTAACACAATGCCCACCTGCAGGTTCTACTACAGCCATAAAAATGCCCAACATTAATAGCCTATTGCTTTTAACATCTGCTTTTTACAAAAAGGAAGTCCGGCCTACTAGTTTTGTCATTACTTTTCATAATAAACAGCTCAGTCCTAGGAGATCTGACATAACGTTTCCCAATGACCCAAAAAGTCCTATAGCTTTTACCATTGGCTTTTCATTGTAACCAACCCAGGCCTAAATAAGGGTGCGCAAGCTGGCAAACATCATGCATACAGTTATTAATTTACAATTATAGTTGGCAAAATACTATATAGTCCCTCTGAAAAGGCCTACAAAGATGATCACAATGTAAAATCTTCTGCCTCTAGGTTTGTCAAAGGTGTGGGCAAACACCAAAACCTCACGTTTGCCACAGATATCTGTGAGATTTCATGTATCAAAATAGTGGTTTACAGCCTTTAAAATAGTGTGATAACAATCAGCTGTTAAAGGACAATTGGCTTTACCAAATATTTTGCAAAGTAAGTAAGCAAGACATAATGCCTTTGTCATAACTTGTTATAGTAAACAGATCAAACCTCTGACCACGGACCTAACTTTTCCCTGCAAAGCAGTCATTCCTATAGCCTTTATCATTGGTTTCTCACCATAATCAATGTATGCCTACTAAATTGAGCATGAGCTTTGCCACAAGGCAACCATCAGGCATACAATCATACAATTAGAAATGTATTCATTACATTTGTCAAAATAAAATGTTACCTATCCTGAAAGTGCCTAGCAAGGAATATCACAGTGCAAATCGTTTATGCCCACAGTTTCTCAGAGTGGTTTACCAACACCAAAAATGGTAATCTGTGAGATTGATATAACAAAATACCTTGCTGCAGATTTGAATACATAGTGATAACAAAACACCCTTAAATGCTTAATGGCTTGAACATATTTATTACAAATAAACATGTTAAGCCTACTATGTTTACCAGGCCTTTTCCTTAATAAATAGATCAGACCTGCAGCTTTTATAATAGGCTTTCCACCTCAATGAACACAGTCATGCTCTATTGAGAATAAGCTTTTACACAAGGCAAAAAGTACAAAACAAGCACTCTTTTTCAGTGAATGCACACTAGGGGTGAATGTAATTTGCATAATTCCATGTAATTTAATCACAAAGAATTATCCCAAAAATCAGTGAGATTACGCAGAATTGTACAATAAGAGTAACTCTGCAGTTAGCGCTATTTTCCCCCTTGTGTCCAAACTGGATGCAAGGATGCAGGTTTTGCTAAGACGCTAAATGCAACAGAACTTGAATAACAGTGTGAGCAGCCACCCATGTTCGCTAAATGTGCCTTGAGGTAGGATTTTCCCCCAACTTACTCCCACGCTTAACTCTTAGATTCTTAACGCAGAGTGCACCCTCGCATCACAAATGACAGCAAGGATTTATTTTGCGCTAAGAAAATAGCAATAACCACAACATAACATAAACGGCAGTGCAAGTAGCCACTCCTCCTGGTTAGATGTGTTCTTGCTGCAGGATTTTTTTCTCCAAATTACTCTTAATCATGCAGATGGGCATAATCACTTTAGTAAATTTGCTTCAAAGACTGACACAGAATTACTGAAATTACTCTGATTACTCCAGTGCCATCAACAATTTCCCCAGGTTTAATGCACACAACACCTGCCCAATCAAACTCTGTACTCAAGGAAACCAACATGTGGGCAGAGCCTGCATCCCTTTCTGAGGAGTACTTCTGAAAGTTATTTTTCTATTGATCACATAAGGTCTAGTGAAAGCTATGCAGTCTGTCAAGCCAAGTGTAAAAATACCAGAAAAAAAACATAAATGCCAGAAAATGACTAATAGTCTTCTTGACCTACGTAATGCACAAGCAAGAGAACCAAATTTGTTTCCTGTTCTACCTAACTAGGGTCTTGGCTTCTGAGTCGGGATCATTGTCTGAACCCTTGCCCCTCTTCCAAATGCTTCTAAAGGCACACCAATTGCCTAACCTTGCAAAGACTCACAAACCTTCTGCTGGTACCATCGCAGCAGGGAACATTCAAACAGCAAGGGTGAGGTGGTACCCTCCAGTCATTGGAGTATGTCTGATTTTGTTAGGCTTAGCATGTCTACACAAGGGTGTCACCCAACTCCCCAGCCCTGACAAACTCTTGACCCTGAAGACAATAAAGTAAGTCTTTTTATTACTTGATTCATGTTTTTCACTGGTGATCTGCCAGTTCATGCACTATCACAACACTTTAGAGGTTCCAGAAAAAAAGCACAGGGAGATGATATGCCTAATCACAACACTGAGAGGTTCCAGAAAAAAAGCACAGGGAGATGATTTGCCCAGGATTTGAAAAGTTGTTAAAATGAAGACATTGAGGGCAGAACGCATGTCTTTGGGTTCTAAAGTGAACCCCTGGGTCACAAATCTTTACCCAATAAGATGTGGTGGTGTTACTCATCATGCGTCTACCTCTCACGAAGTTGGGATCTTAAGGTGTTTAGGTGGTGATTGGATCTTAAATCCAAGGATCTGTACAGTTTGAGATCAAGTGATTTGTGTAGCTGATCCCTTCTCACTTTGGTCCTCTAGACCAATTCCAGGAGCTTTCCACGAAACTGAAATTGACATTCACTTGTTAGGTGCCTCTTTTACCGCCGTAACACTACTCGATAGTTTTGTGAAATGAAATCCTGTTTAAAGAAGAGATATTCTGCAAAACACTAGGCTCTGTAGGGTTCTGTGGTTAGTGGTGTTGTGTGTTTTCTTTAAGTACAGGTGAATCTAAGCCTCATGTATGCTTATATGGAATGAATGCTTGAGTATTTATAAATATATAAGGAGTTCAGAAAACACATATAATTTATTATCTAGTAATACTGTATTTTAAAAAAATTATGAGTATTAGAAAGTCTACATATATATGCACTGAGACTGGCGATCCAGCTATACATCTATATTTCAGCAGTTGGAGCAGAAGGAGTCTGTAGAACCCCAGGAACAAGACAGTGGACGAAACTAAAGAGAAAATGTTCTTTCAACATATTAAATATTATTGACTTGATGTAATCAACAATACATTCTAAAACTGGAAACTCAAGATAGATGTATTCGCTGTTTAAACTATGTTAAAGCTTGTCAAGCTAAATGGATTATTTTATCAAACCATAGGCAGTGAAAGCTGAGGCAACCTGATCTTAGATGACAGAACCCATTGGAAGACTGCGGCCAGGAAACAGAGGTACACTATACAAGGTATGTTCCAATTGCATACTTGCAAATTTGTGATACCGATAAAGATTCTTAGTGGGCCTGGGTGCCCTATTTGCCAAAAGAGAAATTGCCTGGGTCTGAATTTCGACAATTGAACAGATCAACTCATGGCACTCGGATATGGATTGGTATGTGAAAAAGGAGGAACATCCATATACAGGGCCAGAGGATGCCAACTCCAGAAAATATGGGGCAATTGGTGGAACTACTATGGACTCATTTGATTTGCAATGCAAATGTTTACATGTTCTGTAGCTTACATCTCTGAAATGCTTAATTTGTTTGATTTAAAAGCAATACAGTGTGGTTTATTAAAAATTGTGTGATAAAAACTGTCATCTCAAGCAGCATTTAACAAACAAATTCAGCAGAAGAATTGCAACCATACTCAATTAGATAATTTGAAAAACTATGTCAGGCACAGGGGAATATCAGACGATAGCTAAGACTTGTATGGTTGCCAATCTTCCAAAAGGCTAGGAGAAAGGCAGATTACATGGCAAGGCAATTCGTATATTCTTTCATAAACTATGGCACTTTGTAAAGGACAAATTGTAATGCAAGAGGAGTGTAGAAGTAGCTTACTTTCTAAAAGAAAAAGATTAGATGAAAATGCTGAATATAGTTTTTCCTTCATTTTCACAGGCACCATTTTGGTTTCAAAACAAAGAGAAGCAACCTTAGCCATGAGAGTAAAATTAGAATAGAATCCGGTGGTGTGAGTATAGACCATCTGAAATTAAGTTAAAAATAAGAAAAAAAGTATTTCAAAGCCGATTGTACTATAACATCAGAATTGGCCATCCCTTCAAAAACATTCTTAATTTCAGAAAGGGTGATGTCTATTGTTGGAAAATGGGTTATTGGTAGGGCAGGTAGGTACCTACACCTAGCAACAAGCCACTAACCTCCACATAGGTACAGTTAGGTCTCAGTAAATTAATCCCAGCTCAACCCTTGGTAGCTTGGCAACGAGCGTCAAGGCTTAATTTAGGAGACAAAGTGTAAAGCATTCAAATATCACAAAACAGTAATTAAATAAAACACAGGAAACAGTTTAAAAATCCAAAACCAATTTATAAAAATAGTTTATATTTTTATCTTTAAAATGACACAAAAACGATTAAAATCGGTTCAGGGGAACCGGAGATATGAATTTTTAAAGAATTATTACTTTTCTAGCGCTTAGAAACAAAAAGCGCCAATCGGGTCATCTGGTTGCACCTCGACCGGGGCAAAGTCAAACTTTCAGGCCGACCGCGATGGAGCCCTGCTCGGCTACAGGTCGCGGGAGGCCTCGGTTAAAAAGTTACCTTCTGACTTAGTCTTTATTTTGAAGTTTTTCTTCACCGGGACGAACCTGCCAGTTGAATCCGACCTCCTGGAGCCCACGAGATGTGGGTTTCCTCGGTGGAGACTTTTACCTTCCGACTTAGTCGTTTTTTCGAGATGAAAATCCTTCGACCGGGGTAAACCTGGATCTTGATCCGACTTCCATGGAGCCCTTCTCGGATACGATGGCTGGGAGGTCCCGGTCAACTTTTTACGTTCGGACTTAGTCTCTTTTTTGGATGTTTTTCTTTACCGGGACGAACCACGAAGTCAGGCCGGGTCGCGGTTGAGGCAAGCCGGCTAGAATTTCCGCGGCGGGTCGGTCCCTCTCTGGAGCTTTTTTCAAAAAATTCTCAAATCTTTTCCAAACTTCTGGGGCTTCACCCAGATGTTCTTTTAAGGTTCTTTTGGGGTCCACAGCTCACCCCAAGGGTCCAGAAGTTCTGTGATGGTCCTTGGGGGGTGCGGACTTCAACTCCCAGAATGCACCTGGCGCAAACTCCTTTTTGGCCACTGGACAGTGGTCAGCTGGTCGCTTTCTTCAGGAGTTGGTGCAGGGGACTCTGGTTAGCAATTTTTCACCTGTAGCAAACAGGGAGTCCCTCCTTGAACCAGTTGAAGCCAGGCAAAGTCCTTCTTGTGGTGAAGCCCAAGTGTGCAGCTGGTGCAGTCCTTCTGAGTGCAGGTTCCAGGTGCAGGCCAGGGGTCCAGCAGGGCAGTCCTTCTTCTTCTTTAGTTCCTTTCTTGTTGAATTCTGGAGGGGATCTGAGGCGTGGGTGCAGGTCTGCCAGTTTTATCCTTGCTCCTGGGTGAAAAGCAGGGGGGCCCTGGTTCTCCAATCAGGGACAGGGTCGTCCCCCTGTGATGACCACTTCCTGGGAAGTGTGGCAAAAATCCATCCCAGAAGGCAACAGTCTCTAAAAATCCAACATGGATGAATCTGATTTTTGGAGGTTACATCTGGCTGAGCCCACCCACTGGTGTGGCTAAAAATCATAAACACACCCCTCTCCTGCCCTCTCCTAATCTAATCAAGGGGGCACCTAATTGTCTGGGGTTGCAGGATGTGGGGGTGTTGCTGGGTGCTGCAAATGTCCTTCTCTGCCTTTGAAGACCAGTTTGGCAGCCCTCCCCCTTCCTGCCTCACCATCTGCTGAGGGGAGATTCTCTCCCCCAAGCACATTCCTTTGTGTGAAGCCTGGCCACTTCACACCTCATCAAGGCAGCCTGGCAGAAGCTGCTGCAGGCTGGCCAATCAGAGCACAGCAGCAAAAACAATGCAGAGCTGAAATTGGCAACTTTTTAGGTATTTTATTTTTTATTTTATTTTTATTTTTAAGAGTTTTCTATAGCGCTAGCAAGACCGAGAGGGTAACAGAGCGCTTTACAGCATGACAGGAAGTAAACATAAGAATAAACATGATAAACATAAGAATAAACATAAGAAACACAACAAGTCAAGGGTCATTTTGTACAATGGGGGTACAAGTGGGTTCTCACGGATAGAAGGGTGGCAGTTCGGGGAAGGGGGGGTGGAGAGGGAGAGACCCTTATTAATGAGAGGGGTGGTTTAGGAGGAATTCTTTCAGTAGTTTCTTAAAGGACAGGTGGGAGGTGTTAGATCTGATGTGGATGGGTAAGGAGTTCCATATTCTCGGAGCGTTGTTAGAGAAGGAGCATGATCGAGTTTTTTGCTTGTTGGGTTTCGGAAGGAGGAGGAGGAGAGAGTTTGTGCTTTTCAGAGATCTGGTTTGACCAGCTTTCACTAGCTTGTTAGCGAGGTATTCAGGTTTTCCAGTGTGAAGGGCTTTGTGTGTCAGGCAGGCAGTGCGGAACAGGCAGCGGGCCTCAATCGAGAGCCATTTCAGGTTCTTCAGGGCTGGGGAGATGTGGTCAAATTTGTTAGTTCCTGTCACTAGTCTAGCTGCTGCATGAAGAGTGGACCTCATAGGGGCGAGTCGGGATTTGGCCGTGCCAGTGAGGATAGAGATCCCATAGTCTAGTCTTGAGAGTGCCAGTGCTTGAGTGGCCTGTTTGAGGTCATCGTGGGGTATGAAGGATTTGATTTTGTGAAGAAGTTTAAGGCTGCGGAAGGCATTATTAGCGTTTGACTTAATATGGTCCTGCAAGGTCAGGTTAGAGTCCAGAGAGATTCCCAGGGATTTGACCGTGGTAGATGGGGAGAGAGTGCATTTAAGGGCGTCAATAGATTTTAGCCATTCTTGCAGTTGAGGAAGCTGGTTAGATTTCGAGAGGAGGAGTATTTCCGTCTTTTCATGATTGAGTTTGAGGTGGTTATGAGAGAGCCAGCAAAGGGCTTCTTTAAGGGTATTGTTCAGGTGGTGGATGTCATCTAAGGAAGATAGTTCAATATAGAGTTGCGTGTCATCCGCATAGAGGTGGAAGGGGATATTAGCTCGGGTGAGGATAGTGGTAAGAGGGTCCATGTAGATGTTGAAGAGGGTTGGAGAGAGGACAGAACCCTGGGGGACCCCTCTGGTAATGGGGGAGGTGGGCGAGGTCGAGTTTAGAAGCTTTACTAGTTGTGTACGGTTTTGTAGGAAGGAGGAAAACCAGCGGAGGACAGTGCCTTCAATGCCTACTCTCTTTTGGAGGGAGTCGAGAAGAAGTTTATGGTCGACAGTGTCAAAGGCTGCTGTAAGATCAAGGAGAATGAGTAGGCAGGGTCTGTCAGAGTCAAGAGAGATGAGGAGGTCATCTACAATGTTGAGGATGGCGGATTCAGTGCTGCAGCCTTTCCTGAAGCCAGATTGAAGAGGGTTTAGGAGGCTGTTGGAGTCAATATGTTGGGTTAATTGTTGGAGAGCACATTTTTCGAGAATTTTGGCCAGGAAGGGAAGGTTGGAGACAGGTCTGTAGTTGTGGAGGTTGTTCGGGTCTGCTCCTGGTTTCTTCAAAATTGGCGTGATTTGGCCTAGTTTTAGGCAGTCAGGGAACACGCCAGTCTGAAGGGAGCTATTGATGATCATTGTCCAAGTAGGGGAGAGGGACTGGTGGAGTTTTTTTGCCAAGGAGGAAGGGAGGGGGTCAGCTAGGTGGGAGGAGGTTTTGGAGGAGGACATGAGTTTGGAGATGTCCGATACCAGGAGGGGTTGGAAAGAACTCCAGTTAGTAGGGGCCGGCCGATGCGACCGGGTGGGGAGAGTGATCTCGGTTAGGGGGGAAGAGTTGTCGGAGGGGTATAGAGTGGGGGTAAGATTGACAGTGGATGGGAGGAGGGGCACAATGTTGGGGGGAGAGTCCCTTGCTAAAGAACGTTCAATCTCAGTGATTTTATCGTTGAAGAAGTTGGCAAAGTTAACGCAGGTGGTCTCAGTGGTGGGTAAGGGGTTGGGAGTAGGTTTGGTCGTTTGTTGTTTAATGATGTTAAAGAGCTCTTTCGGACGGTTTTTGGCTCTGTCAAGGGTATTCTGGAAGAAGGATCTTTTTTCATTATATATGTGTTTTTTGTACCTTCTCCGTGCACATCTGAGCTGATCTAAGTGGGTGGAGGAGGGGTCAGATCTCCAAAGTCTTTCCGTGGCTCTGAGTTGTCTTCTCTCAGAGTTGAGGTCATTGTTGAACCAAGCTCTAGATGGGATATTTCGCAGTTTTTTCAGTTTTAGAGGGGCAAGCTGATCCAATATGGTAGTTATAGTTGAATTGTAGTGGGTGGTTAAGTCCGTCGTGGAGAGGATGGTCGAGGGGGGGGGGAAGAAGAGAGGTGATTTTTTCTTCAAGGGTAGATAAGGGGATTTGGCTGACATTTCTTTTCCAACTAAAGGATTTTTGGGGATGGGGAGTGGGTTGGGGGATAAAGTTGAGATGGAAAAGGATGATGTGATGATCTGACCAGTCGACAGGAAGGATGTCAACGACCTTGAGGGAATCTTTATGTGCTATGATCGCATCTAGTATAGCACCTTTGCTGTGGGTTTGGCCCTTGCAGTGTTGAGAAAGGTTGTTGCTGTGAAGGAGGTCATGTAGGGATTGAATGAGTGCATTGTTCTCATCATTCCAGCGAAGGTTGAGATCGCCCAAGATGATAAAGTTGGGGTCAGAGAGGGAGCAGTGAGTTATTAGGTCAGCTAGGTGATCCGCAAAAGGTTGGGTATTACCCGGGGGGTGGTAGAGAAGGTGGAAGGACACCTTAGAGTTGGCGTTGGTCTTCAAGGAGGCGTTCAAGTGTTCACAGGAATTTCAAATGAGAGTTTCTTTGAAATCAATTTCTATGGTATTTTTGTGAATGATGGCAATACCTCCCCCCCGTCGGTTCTTTCTCTCTTTGTTGTAGATAGAGTAGCCGGGAGGGACAAGGGTGTCCAGGATTGGTTGAGAGAGTTCGGTTAGCCAGGTCTCTGTGATGAAGGCAATGTCAATGTTATGGCTGAGGATAGCGTCAGCAAGATCCGTAGCATGTTTGACTGCTGATCTACAGTTGATGAGCATGCAGTTGGTGCGAGGATGGATCTTAGGCTCGGGATTAGAAGGGAGAGGGGGGATAATGACGAGTTGGGCAGGGAGTCTGGGAGAGGGAGGTTGTATATGCTGTCTCCTGAGACCGGTGATGACTGGAATGTTGGAGGGGGGGGCGGTGTGGGGAGGGGGGGGTTATAGGAGAGAGCGAGAATGGTGGCTTCCTTATGGGATAGAGGAGGGCTGGTTCTTCTAGGTCTCGGGGTGTTACGAGGAAGGGGTATAGAGGGCCAGTGGATGTACTGGGAAGAGTTGTTGGCCGATAGAAGCGTGAGTGACTGGGTCGGCACAGGGGGGAACAGTGAGTCAAGGCTTCTCGCTAGTTTGTTAATGCCTTGAGTGATGAGTTTTAGTTGGGATTCAAGGTTGGAGAGCCGTGAATTAATGTTGGTGGAGGGAGAGAAATTAGGGGTGAAGGAGTGGGAGGAAAAATTCTTCTTAGGAAGGGGCTGGGGGGATTGATTGCGATGGGATATAGGATCATTGGGCAGAAGGTTAAGGGAGGCTGTTGAGGAGTGGGAGGGGTTAGAGTCGGAGTAAGGGTAAGGTGGGAAAGGGGAGGCAGGCTTGGTAAGAAAGTTACTACAGGTCAACAAGTTGGGTCTAGAGGAGATCCGGGGGAGAGGGTGGGAATGAGGGGCGATAGAGGGGGGGGAGTCGAAGGGGGGTTCGGGGAGAGGAGAGGTGATGTGGGGGAGGATCAGGGGAGTAGAGGAGGAGGAGACAGGGAGGGCGTAGTAACTGAGGGTATTGAGGTTGCGGGAGTAAGAGGCATGATTAAGGTGAGAGGGGAAAGTGGGGATGGATGGGACAGACAGGGTGGTGTTGACGGCACTGGGAGCCGGGGGGGGCAAGGGGTGGTGGTAAGGGGAATAATGGGGGTGGGGAGGGGTGTCAAAGGGCTGGGGGTGGATTGGGGGGGAGGGAGTGTAGACTTAAGGGCAGGGAATAAGGATTCAAAGGCACGGAGGTTGGAGTCATTAGCTTGAATCATGATGGTTCCATTTCTGAAGATGGAGATGATGAGATTTCCCTGGAAAGCCGGGGAGCTGGAGATAGAGAGTTTGCAACCGTAAGGGATATTAGTAGACTTGAAGGGGTGGAGGTGAGTAGTGAGGAGGGTGTTCCATTTAGCCGGGCGTCTAGTGAAGAAGATGAGATCAGTCTTTTTCGGGCCTTTATGAGCAGTAAAATAGGTGTCCACGAGAAGAAGCTCCGGATATTGCCTGGAAAGTTTGCGTTTGAAGTTTTTCAGCGCAGAGGGGGAGAGGTGATTAGGGGGGGAAATGGAGAAGGAGTTGGGCCCATGGGGTTTGAGGAAGGGGGAAATGGAAGAGGAGGTGTATCCTGTGGGGGGCGACATCAGGAGGATGAGGACAACAGGAGGGCTACCCCAGGTTAGGGGTCTTCAGCGTCGGCACAGATGGTTGATGGGCAGCTCCTCATGGGTGAAGACCGGAGATGGGGGCACCTCCAAGGCTGGGCCAGGGAAGGGGCTTTAGTAGACCAGCCCAGGTTGGGGGCCTTTAGGGGCGGTGTAGTCAGGCGGCTCCTCGCGGGTCAGAGTCGGGGGAGGAGATTCCTTAACCGTTGGAGCCAGAGATGAGACTCCGGGAGGTGGGAGTCCGGTCCTGCCTTAGACCCAGGCTGTTCAGGGCGGGCAGAACGCCCGTAGCCCGGCAGTGGGATCAGGGACGCAGAAGAATGCCCAATAGCCGTCACAGTACATAAGGCGGTCGGGTAGGATCCCACGAGCATGAGCTGGCGAAAACAGCTCCTCAGAAGACGGGGTGAGAGCGGAGACTTAGACCAGTCTGACTCACCCGGCGGGACCAAAGACACTGAAAAGGATGCCCTCAGCTGCCAAAGAGCAAAGACAGATCAACTGCGGAGGGAGGCAAGGCTCTGGGAGAGCGGAGATCAGGTCCAGCATCAGTCTCATCCAGTGGGAGCAAAGATGGTGAGAAATGGTCACGGCTGCATCAGTGCAAAGGCAGCCCAACTGCGGGGACAGGCGAGGCCCAGGGGGACCTGGACGTCAATCAATAGTCAGTTCTCGCATGCAGGGCTCAAAGGCGTCAGCAACCCCCAAAAGACCATGTCCGAGTCAGGAGGTTCAAGGACGGTCAGTAGTAGAGGGGGGGGGGGCACCAGAGGGAAGGAGGAGAATCAGGACTTACATAAAAAAAGAATGATCCCAACCCTCAAGAGCTTCTCGAGGTGCGTCCGTCGTGGCGGCCATCTTGTTAAAGCTGCCAGGATCAGCAGTGAAAATCATATACCCAGGGGGGACACCCCAGAGGGCAAGGGGCTGACAGAGGGCCGGAAGGAGAGGCAGCTCGAAGTTGAAGGGAAACAGCGCCAGGGCGATATCGAGATTACAAGCCCGAAGGAGCAGCCTTCCTCAAAAAGTCTAAACTTTTTACCTGGACAAGTTATATTAAATCCAACAACTGGAAGTTGTGGGATTTATTACAACAATCAATTTGATACCAAATTCTTGGTATGTAACATTTAAGGGGACTTTAAAATTTAAAATAAAGTCTGCCCATTCTAGCCTATGAAGGCCATTTACTTCAATGAGGGAAAAACGAATTTGGCTGTTTTTACCTCACCAGGCCTTATAAATCTATTTTTATAAAGTCCCTGCTTATAGTTACATGGCACCCAGCCCTAGGGGCACATAGGGCACACCTTAGGGGTGACTTATATGTAAAAATAAGGTAGTTTAAGACTTTGGAAGTACCTTTAATTCCAAAGTCGAATTTGCATATAACTTTAATTTAAAAGCAGCCAGCAAAGCAGGCCTGCCTTTAAAATGACACTGGGCACCTCAGCAGTGCACCTAGGTGTGCACCACCTATGCTGTGGTCCCTAAACCTACATGCCCTACCATATACTAGGGACTTATAGGTAGGTTAACTTAGCCAATTATAATTAGCCTAATTTGCATATCCATTTTACACAGAGCACAGGCCCTGGGACTGTTTAGCAGTACCCAGGGCACCATCAGAGTCAGGAAAACACCAGCATAAAGTGGAAAATGGGGGCAAAAAGTTATGGGGCCTCTGCAATCAGCCCTAGGTTCTCACACAACCCCCCCCCAGCCCACACGCCCAGGAGACTCAGCCCAACCCTGGGAGAGTCTTCCTGGCTTGTTAGGCGAGGAAGACAGTGAAGAAAACTGGCTGTCCCTTTGCAGGGCCTACTCTGCCTTATATCCTCCTGTCAGGGTCACTCCCTCTGGGTAGTGAAGCCATCCCAACAGTAAAAGGACCCAACTCAAACTGAAACTTCCCTCTAGGGGGGTCTTCCTCCTCTCTCTCTGCCAACTTGGGTAGTGAGGTGCCCACCTCCCCTACTCCTAACTTTGCTAGGGCAACACCTAGCTTACCCAAAGAGGTCACCCAACACTTGAGCAACCCCACCATGACCAACAGGGTCAGGGGGCCTACTTTGCTATTGGCCTTGGGGTCTGCCTCCCAGGCCAAGTACAGTGCTGCCAGGAAGGCTAGCACCCAGCAGAGGCTACTGACAGCTGTCAGTACCCAGAACCACACCCTAAGCTCTCCACTGACAGGTGGCTGAGCTGCTTTAGGGGCATCTTTGGGGTCCTGGCACCCCTCTTGCTGTCTAGAGTGGGGGGCTACCACCTCCTGTGGCAGACACCCTCCTTCCACTCTCCCTTCTGTCAGTGCAGGGGCAACACCTTGCAACTGGACAGCTGCCTGACTACTCAGGACTTCCTTGGGGTCAGGTGAGGCCTCACCAGTGCCAACTCTGGGCTCCCCCCCTACTGGGGCAGAAGGCCTTTGGCTCCCTGGAACTCTCTTTAAGAGTGGCCTACCCTTCCTTTTCTTCTTTCCTTTTCTTGGGGACCCCTGTCTCCTAACTGTAGGGACTGACTCCCCAGGACTTTGGCTTGGGGGGGCGCACTGGGCGACCACCCCATCTGTGACCAGACTCACCTCTGGGAGGTCATTGCCCAGGATACAATCTAGGGGAAGGTCAGCACTGACTACCACCCTAATCCAGTCAAGGATACCCTCCCTCTCTAGGGGCACTATGGCTACAGGTTTGGAGGTGACCTCCCCTGTGGCTATCCTGACTTTCTTTGTCTTTCCTGGGACATACATGTCTGGGGTCACTAACCGGTCACTCACTATAGTGTGACTGGCACAGGTGTCTCTCAGGCCAGTGGTAGGGATCCCATTCACTTGAATGTGGTGGAAGTGCCTACTCCCACCCTCAGGGATCACCAGCTTACCATCTGGTCCTGTCTCCCAGCACAATGCTAGGAGGACTTCATCATCTGAGGAATCCTCCTCTATGGCTACACTGGACAGCCCAGTGCTAACCACCTTTCTTGGACAGGCTGCATCTCCTCTGAAGTGACCTGTCTGCTGACAGTCAAAGCAAGCCCTACTGTCCAAGAGTTTTTTTAACCCTGGGTCTCCCTGTCTCTGCTTGTCAGAGTGGGAGTGGGATTTACTCTCCTCCTTCTTAGGGTTCTGGGGTACAGAGGGAGTCTCTGTGGTGGGCTTACCACCTCCCTCCTTAGGTTTTTGGGGACCTGTCCCCCCCTTCTTGGAGTCTCCCCCCTGGGACTTGACAACCACCCTGGTTCTCAACCACTCATCAGCTGCCTCCCCTAGCTCTCTATGGTTGGTCTGCTTAGAGTCCACTAGATGCTGGCGTAACCTTTCTTGGATACAATTGGTCAAGATGTGCTCTCTCATGATCAAATTGTATAACCCCTCATAAGTATCTACTTTGTTACCAATAATCCAGCCCTCTAGTGCCTTTAGTGAAATGTCCACAAAGTCAACCCAAGACTGGGTACTGACCTTCTGGGTGTCCCTGAACTTCATTCTATATTGCTCTGGGGTCAGACCAAACTTCTTGGCTAAGCACCTCTTCATACTAGGGTATGAATCTGCCTCCTCCCCCCTTAAGGTCAGAAGCCTATCCCTCCCTGAGTTGGGGACCAACTCCCACAAAAGGGAACCCCAGTATTGAGGCCTAACCCTTCTCATTTGGAGTGCCCTCTCAAAGGCCCCCAGCCACTTATCTATGTCATCCCCCTCTACATAAGCAGGAACTACCCCCTTGGGTAATCTGGGGCAAACTCCCCCACCCATGGACACCTCAGCTTCTTTATCGCTGCTTCCATCTCTTTTTTCTTGGTATGCCCACTTTTGCTTTTCTAGGGCCAGCTTCTCTGCTTCCAAAGCTATGTATGCTAGCTGGGCCTCCAGCTCTCTTTCTCTGATGGATGGGTTCTCTCCTCCTGAAATGACCCCCTTCCCACCATTAGCTTTGGATCTGCCCCTAGTGACTGTATCTACTGAGGACCGTTCTTCCTCTTCCTCACTTAGGTTCAGATGCCTTCCCTCCCCTGAGTGGTTAGAGTTAGCATCTTCCCCTTTTTCTCCCTCCTCTGGAGCTTCTTCTGACTCTACCTCTTGGGCCTCAGCCCATGCTGTCAGGGATGTGATCAGGATTTGCTTCCTGAGATCAGTGGTTGCAGGCAACCCTCTTTCAATACACAACCCCCTAAGCTGGACTACTGTCAGTGTGGGTAGGCTAGCCAGATCAAGCTCCATGGTTCCCTAGTTTTGTGTCAACAAAAACTTTTTGCAAAAATTGGGAACAAGAATTTAGAAAAATTAAAAAAATTCAATAATTGAAATTAATCCAAATTTAAAAATTAAAAACAATTTTTGCACTAGGACAATTTAAAGGATTTTTAATTTGTTTTACCTAAAACTGTAACGTGATATTGAACACAAGTACAGGATCCCGTCGCTGCTTCCAATTAAGTTGGAAAATGGGTTATTGGTAGGGCAGGTAGGTACCTACACCTAGCAACAAGCCACTAACCTCCACATAGGTACAGTTAGGTCTCAGTAAATTAATCCCAGCTCAACCCTTGGTAGCTTGGCAACGAGCGTCAAGGCTTAACTTAGGAGACAAAGTGTAAAGCATTCAAATATCACAAAACAGTAATTAAATAAAACACAGGAAACAGTTTAAAAATCCAAAACAAATTTATAAAAATAGTTTATATTTCTATCTTTAAAATGACACAAAAACGATTAAAATCGGTTCAGGGGAACCAGAGATATGAATTTTTAAAGAATTATTACTTTTCTAGCGCTTAGAAACAAAAAGCGCCAATCGGGTCATCTGGTTGCACCTCGACCGGGGCAAAGTCAAACTTTCAGGCCGACCGCGATGGAGCCCTGCTCGGCTACAGGTCGCGGGAGGCCTCGGTTAAAAAGTTACCTTCTGACTTAGGGGCTGATTCTAACCCCGGCGGTCTTCGACCGCCGGGGCGAGGGTCGGCGGGAGCACCGCCGACAGGCCGGCGGTGCCCCGCAGGGCATTCTGACCGCGGCGCTTTGGCCGCGGTCAGAAAGGGTAAACCGGCGGTCTCCCGCCGGTTTACCGCTGCCCTCAGAATCCCCCATGGCGGCGCAGCTTGCTGCGCCGCCATGGGGGATTCTGACCCCCCCTACCGCCATCCTGTTCATGGCGGGAAAGCCGCCATGAACAGGATGGCGGTAGGGGGGGTCGCGGGGCCCCTGGGGGCCCCTGCCGTGCCCATGCCAATGGCATGGGCATGGCAGGGGCCCCCGTAAGAGGGCCCCGCAAGGTATTTCAGTGTCTGCCTTGCAGACACTGAAATACGCGACGGGTGCTACTGCACCCGTCGCACCTTCCCACTCCGACGGCTCGATTACGAGCCGGCATCCTCGTGGGAAGGGAGTTTTTCCCTGGGCTGGCGGGCGGTCTTTTGGAGACCGCCCGCCAGCCCAGGGAAAAACTCATAATACCCTCCGCGGTCTTCTGACCGCGGAGCGGTATTATGGGGGCGGAATTCTGGCGGGCGGCCTCCGCCGCCCGCCAGAATTAGAATCACCCCCTTAGTCTTTATTTTGAAGTTTTTCTTCACCGGGACGAACCTGCCAGTTGAATCCGACCTCCTGGAGCCCTTGTCCAGATACGCGATGTGGGTTTCCTCGGTGGAGACTTTTACCTTCGGACTTAGTCGTTTTTTCGAGATGAAAATCCTTCGACCGGGGTAAACCTGGATCTTGATCCGACGTCCATGGAGCCCTTCTCGGATACAATGGCTGGGAGGTCCCGGTCAACTTTTTACGTTCGGACTTAGTCTCTTTTTTGGATGTTTTTCTTTACCGGGACGAACCACGAAGTCAGGCCGGGTCGCGGTTGAGGCAAGCCGGCTAGAATTTCCGCGGCGGGTCGGTCCCTCTCTGGAGCTTTTTTCCAAAAATTCTCAAATCTTTTCCAAACTTCTGGGGCTTCACCCAGATGTTCTTTTAAGGTTCTTTTGGGGTCCACAGCTCACCCCAAGGGTCCAGAAGTTCTGTGATGGTCCTTGGGGGGTGCGGACTTCAACTCCCAGAATGCACCTGGCGCAAACTCCTTTTTGGCCACTGGACAGTGGTCAGCTGGTAGCTTTCTTCAGGAGTTGGTGTAGGGGACTCTGGTTAGCAATTTTTCACCTGTAGCAAACAGGGAGTCTCTCCTTGAACCAGTTGAAGCCAGGCAAAGTCCTTCTTGTGGTGAAGCCCAAGTGTGCAGCTGGTGCAGTCCTTCTGAGTACAGGTTCCAGGTGCAGGCCAGGGGTCCAGCAGGGCAGTCCTTCGTCTTCTTTAGTTCCTTTCTTGTTGAATTCTGGAGGGGATCTGAGGCGTGGGTGCAGGTCTGCCAGTTTTATCCTTGCTCCTGGGTGAAAAGCAGGGGGGCCCTGGTTCTCCAATCAGGGACAGGGTCGTCCCCCTGTGATGACCACTTCCTGGGAAGTGTGGCAAAAATCCATCCCAGAAGGCAACAGTCTCTAAAAATCCAACATGGATGAATCTGATTTTTGGAGGTTACATCTGGCTGAGCCCACCCACTGGTGTGGCTAAAAATCATAAACACACCCCTCTCCTGCCCTCTCCTAATCTAATCAAGGGGGCACCTAATTGTCTGGGGTTGCAGGATGTGGGGGTGTTGCTGGGTGCTGCAAATGTCCTTCTCTGCCTTTGAAGACCAGTTTGGCAGCCCTCCCCCTTCCTGCCTCACCATCTGCTGAGGGGAGATTCTCTCCCCCAAGCACATTCCTTTGTGTGAAGCCTGGCCACTTCACACCTCATCAAGGCAGCCTGGCAGAAGCTGCTGCAGGCTGGCCAATCAGAGCACAGCAGCAAAAACAATGCAGAGCTGAAATTGGCAACTTTTTAGGTAAAGTCTAAACTTTTTACCTGGACAAGTTATATTAAATCCAACAACTGGAAGTTGTGGGATTTATTACAACAATCAATTTGATACCAAATTCTTGGTATGTAACATTTAAGGAGACTTTAAAATTTTAAATAAAGTCTGCCCATTCTAGCCTATGAAGGCCATTTACTTCAATGAGGGAAAAACGAATTTGGCTGTTTTTACCTCACCAGGGCTTATAAATCTATTTTTATAAAGTCCCTGCTTATAGTTACATGGCACCCAGCCCTAGGGGCACATAGGGCACACCTTAGGGGTGACTTATATGTAAAAATAAGGTAGTTTAAGACTTTGGAAGTACCTTTAATTCCAAAGTCGAATTTGCATATAACTTTAATTTAAAAGCAGCCAGCAAAGCAGGCCTGCCTTTAAAATGACACTGGGCACCTCAGCAGGGCACCTAGGTGTGCACCACCTATGCTGTGGTCCCTAAAGCTACATGCCCTACCATATACTAGGGACTTATAGGTAGGTTAACTTAGCCAATTATAATTAGCCTAATTTGCATATCCATTTTACACAGAGCACAGGCCCTGGGACTGGTTAGCAGTACCCAGGGCACCATCAGAGTCAGGAAAACACCAGCATAAAGTGGAAAATGGGGGCAAAAAGTTATGGGGCCTCTGCAATCAGCCCTAGTTTCTCACATCTATGTTCATACCTTTGACTTCATTGAAAGCAGTCGGCAACATCACACAGTTTTTTAAAGTCATTTCATCTATAGGGATGTGAAAAGTTGTCTTCCAACTGCAAACTTTAAGTCCTCCGTTTTTGTGCTTTGCCATGATTACAATGTTTCCCAGTTTTTCCTTTGCCTTTGCACATGCAAATGTTCTTCTCTGTATATCTAGATCATATTCATGCTCATAGAACTCAGTCAAGCGCAAAAGAGAACCCACAAAGTGCAATTCAAGCTGCTTACATATTTGAGCCATAATTCCATCCTGGAAAATGTAAAATACCTTTTCTTACCACTTGACTTAGATTTATAAAAGGATATATGCATCATAAATTGTCTAAGAAGTCATTTTAAGAAGTTATGTTATTTGTTGCGAAGGATGTGAGTCCTTCACAAGTAATAGGTCCACAATTGTCTTATTACTGGAAGCCAAGTACCTCATTGTAGCTCTTGACTTTCTAAAAGTAGCAAAGTAGAGTAGTCAAAGTCCAATTTAAAGGAGGTCGTGTGGGCTAGTAATCTGAATACGCTGGAGCACAACAACAACACTAAGGATGGGTGGGACTTGCAGAATTTGACTCCACAGAATTCATAATACATAAAAACTCTGCGACATTCCATAGAGTTCCACCAATGGGTGGAAATAGGCATGTTACACTATACGTGCTGTAATTTAGCACCAGTGGCAGGTTTCGCAATGAAAAATCACAATGAATGACACAACCTGAAGGAACAGCTGCTTGAGTTGATTTTGCTGCCGCTCTAATAGTTTTTCTACTCGAGTGGCAGCCTTCTAACTGTGACCCATCACAACCTCCAGCCTTAAACAAATCTCAGCGGATGTCCTCCTAGTGACAAGAAATCATGCTAGGGGATGCCAAATTTCATTCGCCAACCTACCGTTTGGGCGCCTCGCATTAGAAAAAAATTCTGTCACGGGGCAATTGGTAGCATTTGGCCGGAAATCTGCATAACATGAGTAACGCGAAGTCGCCCAATTCTGCCAATTCCGTGGGCGGAATGGAATATTCCACCCACCCTTAAACAACACTCAGTAAATGATTGTAGAGTCAGTGATTTTTTTTTAAAGGGAAATCACTTTTATTACACACACACACACACACACTGCTGAATACTATGCATTAAATTACAAATATATGCATCCATCACGTAGATGGAAATACTTTTGGAGATTCTGTTACATCACATTTCACCCCAAGTCAGTCCTAAATCCCATAATCACAATAACCCCCACATATACCAGAGGTAGCATCACACTATAAGGGGGTATCAATATATATGATGCACACCAACTGACTTTGCCAAGGGGTCACCATATTAATGTATATAAGGCAGGCGTACTGGCATTTTCAGGGTGATACATTATTAATAAATATAAGGCAGGCCTATTGGCTTTGTTAGGATGTCACCACTTTAATAACAATAACCACTTGTTTTAATTCACAGTATGTCACCAATAAATGGGTACAGTAACCATAATCAAAAGCAGTCATTAGAAGTATGAGCAGTATAGTGTTCATCAGCAATATTGTCAATAATACATTAGTATTCAAAACAACCACAATCATATGTGTCAGAGTCTGTCCTTACTTGCTTCAGGCCACATAAAAGCTCTAACTCTGTGATTCATCTCTGAAATTATTAATTTTATTGACCACCTCACCTGGGGTCATGCCTGTGAGGTCATAGAAAACAGTGTTAATTTTCCAAAAATGCTCCAAGGAAGCTGTTGCACCTAAAGCAGTCTCCCACAACACCTGTGCTAAAGGTTTGTGGTGCCTCTGCCCTTCCTGGGGGCACCACAAGCAAACCTATATGCCACTTGGCCCACTGAGGGAGCATTGTGGGGCCAGGTGCAGTGTGACAAGCTAATTATCAGAAGCAGGTTTCCAACCTACACCTTCCTTTCCCAGTAACTGAATAATTCACTGATAATTGCTCATTTTGTGTGCACAGGCTTCTGTTCCCTCTGCTGGGGAGCAGAGCAATTAGCCTGACCCAGGAAGGGGACAAAGGCCTGATATCTGATTATGAGCTGAACCAGAGAAATATGACAACTCCTGAAATTCCATAAGATGTGGATGAAGTGTTTTGTAAACTGCAAATTCAAACTCAGTGTGCATGTTTTACACCAATTTGATACCTTGCTGGACCCTCTAGACCTAAGTGGACCAAAACTGTAGTTTAAGGTAGTTTTCCCCTACATGTATAATAATACAATAAAAGCACTATGGATTTTCCCAGAGACCTATTTTAGGAACACCCACTCATATTATGAGACCTACCCTACGTTAGCACCAATCCTTGCAGAGTCTGTCCTGCAACAGCCTACCTGTATGCAGATACCAGGCTGCGCACAACATGAGTCTCACATGTGCTGCCCGCATGTCTGCACACAAAGTAAACATGTTTATATGTAGCTAGTCCCATGCCCATTAACCTAGCTGTGCAGCACTGACCTAATCTTAATTTAACATACTTGGTCCAATTACCGTGAATTTACCATCAGGCAGTGGGACTCACTCAAAGTGAGAGTTAAAAAAAGAGTAGTCATAAGCAAATAATTCTGGTTGACTAAAAGGGTGGAACTAATTTGCTATAGTCATGCTTTTCACAAGAAAGCCAGCAAGAGAAAATCTTTGCAAATTATGCAAATATTTTCATAGACCTTTGTGAGGGTTGCAAAAAATACTTCCTAACTCCCAACACATCTGAAATATAGAGGAAGCTGACATTTCAATCATCCCCTTCTAACAGTTTATAAAGTAACAGAAAACTGTGAGGCAGTGTGGGTCCAAGAGAAAGAGATGGATAAAATGAAAGAAGGAGGAGGGTGGTGGAAGAGATAGTGAACACGAGTGAAAAAGGAGAGTGGTGAGAGAAAAAAAGACAGAGGGCAAAGAGTCGTCATGAGAAAAGAAAAAGGGAGAAGAGAGGTAAGCAAAATAGGATGAACAGGTAAAGAGGTGGTAAGCGATATTAAAGAAGGCAAATGAGAGAAGGTCAGGGTATAGAGGGAAAAGCTTGGACAGCACCCACCATGAACTCCAAGGGCCTCAAGACTGGAAGTGTCATGTTAGCAGGCAGCAGAGAACAGGAGTCATTTTGCTCTACCTTTAAGCCTCCTGAAAAGCACACGTGGCCAAGGTCTTTAAAGAATCTGCATAGATTTATAGAAGCAGAGTGGTAATATTTGGAAACTGCTGGTGATACCACACAGATGTGTGCATGTAACTCATGGCTTTTTGGGGGGGCAAATTCCTCCATGATGGACGTAGAGGACTTATCCTGGGAAACACATACAATATTACAGAAGATAGTATTGTGACACGTCTTGTGGTAACAATTTGGACAGAAACTCCTGTTTCCATCCAAAATAGTACTAAGAACTTGCCTGTGATAAAAGCCTAAATGAAATAAATTGATATGCGATGGAGCATAAAAAAACATTGGTATAGCACAATTCTGGTTCCCTAAAGTTCATAGGCCAATTACTTCATCTAATGTATACAGATTTTATTTGAATACTCTAGAAGGGTGATAGATTCACAGAAAACATAAAGGCAAGCATTAAGTTGCTAGATTTGCGTAAAAACATCAGTACTTAATTTTCCATGTCGGCCTGCATGGTTTCAACCAGCTAGCACAGAGGCAGTTCCCCCACCAAAACTAACTTTTGTTAATTTGTATTTGTTGCAATCTATTTAAAACCTCATAAACATTAATTAGAATAACAAGAAGTTAACAGCAAGATTTCAAACCATTCTTTACATTTTCATCCATCATTACTGTTGTGTTTTGTTCCAGAAGATAGTTACCCTGATGACCTCACAACTGAATTATGCAACCAAACATCTCTAAGTACCTTTTCCAGTTTTTCTGAAAAACTCTTCTGTTCCTCTTTCACCTCCAGTCCGATCAAACACCATACAGTCTTAAACACTCACTCGTGTTGGTTTATGACCTACAGATGTTTGTATATTACACAATGAACTGAAGGTCTCTTCTCACAAATGTTCAATTATCAATAAGCATTCCAGGATTAGTAGAGTACTGTTTTCGAAGCAGCCTGGAAAGGAAGAAGATTTTTCAAAATTCCGATGGCGGCAATTTTAAATGGGGGGGGGGGTAAGTATCGAGAAAGCTCTTCCACCATACCTCGGTCTTTGGGAATCGAGGATCTCCAGGAGATGGAGACAAGAAGACAGGGCCAGTAGCACCTCAAGTACTACTGGTCAAAGAAGATGGTGCAATCCTACGAAAGTGAACAGTGTACTATAACATGCTTTTAAAGACCCACTGAGCATCTATGGGCAGCCAATCAATGAAGAGATTGTAAAAGCAGAGTTGCAGGGTAAGCTGACTAGTTCTGTAAAGGGTCTGGCCACCAGCACTGTAGCGAGCGATCCCATGGCCAATGCAGGATACACTAACTATAGCCTGAGGCCATCCAGGTGTTGGTCAAGATGGCAGCCACAGAATGGAATGATTGACGGTGCCCACCCAGGATGGCAAGATTAGACAGAGTAGAAAAGAAGGAAGAAAATAATCAAGCACTTGCAAACTTCACGCGCCAACAAAACAGATAAAAACAAGCTTAATGCCAAATGCAGAAAAAGTACAAAGAGCGAGCCGCTCAACTAAAAAAACTTAAAAGGCAGGCTCAAATGAATGCAAATTACAGAAACTGACTTTAGTGTTAGAATAATTTAGTCTGGGTATCATTATCACCCACAGTTCCAGTGCACTGCAGGTCACTCTGTTGCCATGCCTACCTTCACTCTAACTCTGTTGCTGCCATCACTCTCACCACCTTGAGAGTGACCAAGCAGGTGGTGAGTCCATCATCCGTGCCAATTTCGTGTCAAGCAAACATTGAAACTAGGCTGTTCGTTTCTGGTCACAGATGAGTTTGGCAAGTTTATCCTAACTTCTATGACCCGGAACTTGCACCATCCCTCCCCTTCTACAGTTAGCGCACTAGTCAACATCCTGGAAATTGAACTTGAGACCGCCTTTGGCTGCCTCCTGGGAGCCCAACAAGATCTATCCCCTCAACTAGTAGATGTTGATTTGACAGTACCCGTCTTTCTTAGCATGGTGACTATAATTTGAATGAGACAGAACACTGACTTCACAGAAGAGCTTCAGTACTTTAAATAAGATAGTAAAAGTATCTTCCCCAGTGCTACTGAACTGCTAATAAGGAAGCAAAACCAGTACTCTCCAAGTAGAAGTATGCCAGCCCTGAAGGTCTGATTCCGGTACTTTGCGGCTTGTTTAGCATGTATTTAATGGGCAGTACCTGCATTTTTCAGCAATGCTGCTATTCTTTTAATTCAAAAATACAATACTTCTCAGGAGAGGAAGCACGAATATACATTTATTGGGACAGAACAAGCATTTCTGCCTGGGGCTACTACTCCTTTAATAGGACAGTATGAACACGCGTTTAAGTCCGTTGTACATGAGTTACCATCCATTCTTTACTTCACCTTGGAAAACAGAAATTCTTGCATTTTTACAAATTGTTTTATAAATAAAAATATTTTTATAATGGCACAAAGTTCCCTATGTGGCTTTGTACAACTGTGCCACCCTGCCTTTCATGATTTTGGGCAACTCTGCAATATCTTACTTCACTGAGCCTATCAATCATGCAACCCACTGAGGGACCTCCTGTGTAATAGTTGTAAATAGTGGGGCTCTCTTGTTAGGGGGGGGGGGGCGCAAAGTACACCACTATAGTCGAGGATGACTCCTTGCACGTCTCTCTCGAATATGAAAGGCTGGTGACAGCATTATCTTTAACAGGGTTACTGTCCCTTTTATATACATTCATATTGAGATATTGAGAGACCTACAGGCACCCTGTATATAAAGTCTTATCAGTCCCCATAACAGGGGTCTTTGTCTTTTCACATCTAGGATATGTATGAACAGTTCTTGCACATATGTATGCAAGGATGTGGTCACGTCTGTGCTTTCTCCACAGTGCCTGTTGAAGTAAATAGCGAAGTCCAATGTGCTCCATATGTGAGAAGTTCACAAGATTATGTAAGGCTTCCAAGGGTTCCTCATGGACCAGTGAGGCTGCCTGCACATACACAGCGTTTTGCCTGCCTCCCTGAAAACAATTGGGTCCATTACTGGAGCAAGGAACCTGCCAGTCCCTTTGAAGTAGCTGCAGAAAAACCAGCCCCTCCTCATACATTGTGTCCAAATCTGCATTTCTGCAGAATATGGCCCCCTATTTGAGGGGAGTATCCATTTCACATGAGCCAGTTTAATCCAGCTTAGAAGGGGCCTCAATTATACATATCCAGGAAGCAAGGTGATCAAACTAAACACATGAACCTCTAGGATTGGAGCGCCTACGAGAAATTCTAGCCTTCTGGGCCTTCCATCCAGTACTTGGTGCAATAATTTGACTCCACATGCAAGGAAGTACTGCACAGCAGGACAAAGGAGAAGATAAACTGAAGATCCAGGATAAGCAACTTTGTGCTTGGCTACTCCCCTTACCTGACAGGGCACATGTTTGAGACCAGGGAGGCATGTTTCTGAGCTGTGCAGATAGGAAGATATGCTTCACTGTAGAAGAGGCTGGACTGTCTCCCAGGAGGAGTGACCGATCTCCAATGAATTGTAGAGCACCACTGTTTGGATGATTCTGTCAAGGACAGCCACTGGACAACAAGCGCCCAGGAGACTCAAAGTTACTCCAGCAAGCAATCCACGAAGCAAAATTTACAGAGCGATGAATGCCATAGGAATCTGTATCTTCCTATCTAGCTTCGCTTTGTGGTCCTGAGGAAATGTTTTCCGGTCCCCAGCCGGCGGACCCATTGAATAAGCCATAGGAGGTTGACAAGATTCCAGAAGTACTGCAAATATTGTTCTAGGCCACGAGGCTCTGGAGATATGATCATTTGAACCTCTGATCAATACCTCAAAGTCTGAGCAGTCTCAAGCTTACTCTTGACTACTCCAGTGCTCATGAGTAGATGGCTGCCACTGGACAATTGTATCTGAGTCCAGTTGCTTGTGAGATCCAGTCATCCACATATCCGTGCCATACAAAAGATATCAAGGGTGAACTGACACCACTGCTTGCCTCCATCCTCAACTCAAATGAGGTTGTTTTGTTTGACAAACACATGGGCCCTCATTCTGACCCTGGCGGTCGGTGATAAAGCGGCGGCCAAGCCGCCAACAGGCCGGCGGTCTAAAATATGCAATTCTGACCCTGGCGGGAACCGCCAACACAGCCCGCCAACTTAACACTCCGACCGCCACAGCGGTACAAACAAACAGCGCGGCGGTTCCCGCCAACAGCCCGGCGGCAGACAAAGTACCGCCCACCCTATTACGACCCACCAATCTGCCACCTTTTCCGGGGCGGGAGCACCGCCGATAAGAACACGGCGGAAACAGACTACGAACGGGAAAACGCTCACCTCTACGCACTCCACGCGAGATTCCAGCAGTATGGAGCCAGAGTTGCAGGTCATCCCCGCACTCCTATTCCTGCTCATATACCAGGAGCACGCCCGGCGGCGCGGAAGACATCGGTGAGTACGGCACCTACGACACAGGGGAGGGAAAAGATTACCGGCACACACCCACCCACCCACACCCACTACAACACACACATCAATGCATTCCCACAGATCACTGTCACAACCCACAAACCACCCCCCTCCGAAATAATGCAAAGACCAAAAGAAGAGATCTTAAACGGGCAGATATATTGAAAAATAGACAGCAGTAATACAAATAAATAAATAAACTATGTACAAAATATATACAGCTACTAAATGTAGTCCAACCACTGTCCGTGGATCACAGGGGTCCTGTGCAAAGGGGCAAGGCCCAGTCCCACGACAAGAACTCCACGGAGAGAACACTGCAGGGGCATCAGAAAGAAAATAGGACAGGCACCTCAGGGGGAAGGGAAGGGGGGGCACCTCAGCCACTTGAGTACACGACGCCAGATCCACGAGGGGACTCCATGACCACTGGCCCATCCTGGGGAGAGCAAAGCCACAGTCCAAACAGTCCATACAGTGGGTGGCCTGCCCACTGGGCCATCCTGGGGAGAGCAAAGCCACAGTCCATACAGTCCATACAGTGGGTGGCCTGCCCACTGGGCCATCCTGGGGAGAGCAAAGCCACAGTCCATACAGTCCATACAGTGGGTGGCCTGCCCACTGGGCCATCCTGGGGAGAGCAAAGCCACAGTCCATACAGTGGGTGGCCTGCCCACTGGGCCATCCTGGGGAGAGCAAAGCCACAGTCCATACAGTCCATACAGTGGGTGGCCTGCCCACTGGGCCATCCTGGGGAGAGCAAAGCCACAGTCCATACAGTCCATACAGTGGGTGGCCTGCCCACTGGGCCATCCTGGGGAGAGCAAAGCCACAGTCCATACAGTGGGTGGCCTGCCCACTGGGCCATCCTGGGGAGAGCAAAGCCACAGTCCATACAGTCAATACAGTGGGTGGCCTGCCCACTGGGCCATCCTGGGGAGAGCAAAGCCACAGTCCATACAGTCCATACAGTGGGTGGCCTGCCCACTGGGCCATCCTGGGGAGAGCAAAGCCACAGTCCATACAGTGGGTGGCCTGCCCACTGGGCCATCCTGGGGAGAGCAAAGCCACAGTCCATACAGTCCATACAGTGGGTGGCCTGCCCACTGGGCCATCCTGGGGAGAGCAAAGCCACAGTCCATACAGTCCATACAGTGGGTGGCCTGCCCACTGGGCCATCCTGGGGAGTGCAAAGCCACAGTCCATACAGTCCATAACAGACCCCACTGCCACTGGAGGAGGCAAGTTGGCCAGAGGACATCCTGCAGCCCTGCCCGAGATAGATCCTGCCCTGCCACGTCTGCCAAAGGGCCAGCGGTTCTTGCCTTGAAGGGCCCAGTTCAGCGGTTCCTGAGACGGCGGGGCCCAGTTCAGCGGTTCTTGAGACGGCGGGGCCCAGTTCAGCGCTTCTTGAGACGGCGGGGCCCAGTTCAGCGCTTCTTGCCTTGAAGGGCCCAGTTCAGCGGTTCTTGAGACGGCGGGGCCCAGTTCAGCGCTTCTTGCCTTGAAGGGCCCAGTTCAGCGGTTCTTGAGACGGCGGGGCCCAGTTCAGCGGTTCTTGAGACGGCGGGGCCCAGTTCAGCGCTTCTTGCCTTGAAGGGCCCAGTTCAGCGGTTCTTGAGACGGCGGGGCCCAGTTCAGCGGTTCTTGAGACGGCGGGGCCCAGTTCAGCGCTTCTTGCCTTGAAGGGCCCAGTTCAGCGGTTCCTGAGACGGCGGGGCCCAGTTCAGCGGTTCTTGAGACGGCGGGGCCCAGTTCAGCGCTTCTTGAGACGGCGGGGCCCAGTTCAGCGCTTCTTGCCTTGAAGGGCCCAGTTCAGCGGTTCTTGAGACGGCGGGCCCAGTTCAGCGCTTCTTGCCTTGAAGGGCCCAGTTCAGCGGTTCTTGAGACGGCGGGGCCCAGTTCAGCGCTTCTTGCCTTGAAGGGCCCAGTTCAGCGGTTCTTGAGACGGCGGGGCCCAGTTCAGCGGTTCTTGAGACGGCGGGGCCCAGTTCAGCGCTTCTTGCCTTGAAGGGCCCAGTTCAGCGGTTCTTGAGACGGCGGGGCCCAGTTCAGCGGTTCTTGAGACGGCGGGGCCCAGTTCAGCGCTTCTTGCCTTGAAGGGCCCAGTTCAGCGGTTCCTGAGACGGCGGGGCCCAGTTCAGCGGTTCTTGAGACGGCGGGGCCCAGTTCAGCGCTTCTTGAGACGGCGGGGCCCAGTTCAGCGCTTCTTGCCTTGAAGGGCCCAGTTCAGCGGTTCTTGAGACGGCGGGGCCCAGTTCAGCGCTTCTTGCCTTGAAGGGCCCAGTTCAGCGGTTCTTGAGACGGCGGGGCCCAGTTCAGCGCTTCTTGCCTTGAAGGGCCCAGTTCAGCGGTTCTTGAGACGGCGGGGCCCAGTTCAGCGGTTCTTGAGACGGTGGGGCCCAGTTCAGCGGTTCTTGAGACGGCGGGGCCCAGTTCAGCGGTTCTTGAGACGGCGGGGCCCAGTTCAGCGGTCCTTGCCTTGAAGGGCCCAGTTCAGCGGTTCTTGAGACGGCGGGGCCCAGTTCAGCGGTTCTTGAGACGGCGGGGCCCAGTTCAGCGGTTCTTGAGACGGCGGGGCCCAGTTCAGCGGTTCTTGAGACGGCGGGGCCCAGTTCAGCGGTTCTTGAGACGGCGGGGCCCAGTTCAGCGGTCCTTGCCTTGAAGGGCCCAGTTCAGCGGTTCTTGAGACGGCAGACGGTCTATGGCCAACTGCTAATTGCCTGGTGGTGCCCTCCTGGGCAGCGGGGATGGTGCTCCTTCACTGCCCACCTGGGCTGTGGGTGGTGGGGCCCTCCTGGCCAGCTGGGCTGGGTCCTCCCTGGGCAGCGGCTATGGGGGTGGTGGGCTCTCCCGGGGCAGCTGTGCCAGTTCCTCCCGGGGCAGCGGCTATGGGGGTTGTGGGCTCCTCCTGGGCAGCAGGCCTGCTGCCTGACCTCTCCAACTTGCTGCCCTTGCCCCCCTTAGTCGTCGGCCTGTGGCCCTTTCCTCCCTTTGGAGCTGTGGCTGGTGACTGTCTCTGGGTGGTGTCCGGGGGGGATGTAGAAGGCGGGCTCCTGCGGCGCCCCTTCCGCCTTCTGCTCCTCTTCCCAGGGGGTGGGCTGGCTGTCCCCTTGCTGCTGGGCGAAGATCCAGACATGCGGGCTGGCGGGCTCCAATACCCCTGCACCCTTGTCAAGGGGGCTGCAGGGCTGGTGGTGGCTGAGGTGCTCTTCTTACCCCGACGAGAAGGAGGGGGGGGCTCAGGGTCAGGAAAGAAGTTAGTAGTGGCGAGGAAGAGCTTCTTGGGACAATGGAGAGTGGTAGGTACAGTGGGAATGGGAGTGGAGGGAGAGGATGTGGTTGTAGGTGAGTCACGTTTGCTGTCTTTGGGTGCAGGTGCAGGAGGGATAGGCTGTCGTGAGGTGGATGGCTGTTGGGTGGGTGGGTGGCTGCGTTTGTGTGGTGTGGAAGAGGGGGTGACAGACACAGTGGGAGAGGACACAGGGGACGTGTAAATGGCAGTGGGGGTGGTGACTGCACGTGTGCGGACTGGAGTGGAGGGTGTGCTGGTGATGGAAACACTGGCTGATGGTGAGGTGAATGGAGGTGTGAGTGTAGACGTCACAGGGAGGGAGGAGGGAGACGAGGAGGTGGGGGTCACAGAGGTGGTAGTGACTGTTGGCATGTCTGCATCGGAATGTTGCGTGTGTGAATGTCTGCGTGATCTGTGGTGCTTATGTTTGGATGAGCTTCTCTTGGGTGTTGAGGTGTGTGCAGGCTGGTCTGATGGTGTGGGTGGGACAGGCAGAGGAACAGGAGACTGGGAGGAGGGAGTTAGTAGAGGCAGGCAGGAGACAGGGACAATGGCTGCCGTCAGTGCTGAGGCCAGAGCCTGGAACGATCGCTGATGGGCAGCCTGACCCGAATGAATGCCCTCCAGGTACGCATTGCTGCGATGAACCTCCCTCTCCACCCCCTGGATGGCATTCAAAAGGGTAGTCTGCCCAACAATGAGCGTTCGGAGGAGGTCAATGACCTCCTCACTGAGGGCAGCGGGGGTAACAGGGGCAGGGCCTGAGGTGCCTGGGGCGAAGGAGATGCCCGGGTTCCTGGCAGAGCGGGCACGGGGCGAACGCGGAGGGGCTGCTGGGAGGGCGGAGATGGTGCGCTGGGTGGCGGCTGTACCTGTAATGGCGGGGGGCACGGATGGTGCCACCCCCGCAAGGGAGCCCCCTTCCGAGGACGTGTCCGTGTCGCTGCAGGGTCCAGTCGTCCCGTCGTGGAGCTCCCCTCGCCCTCCGTCTCACTGGTCCAGTCTGACTCTGTGGCATGGCCCTCCTGGGCCATGTGAGATGCAGCTCCCTCCTGCCCCGATGCCACTTCTCCTCCGCCTGATGATGCTGATGCACACAAGCACAGAAAGACAAACAAAAAGGGGGGGGGAGAGAGAAATAAAGGCATATTGAGTACATGGATCTCCGGTACAGTTAGCGGACATGACAGACACAGATGCCCCCTGCACTAAGTTGCGCACTTGGGGTACGCTACGCATTCCGTGGAACATGGCCTACACGCCTAGAGTTGACAACTGCACCCATGGATGACACGGCCCAGGGATGGCTGTACTGACAAACTACTGAGGGTGGTGGCTGGGGACACAGGGGCTTACGGGGGTGCCCAGCCTACAGATATCGCCCTGGCCTAGGGGGACCCCCAGCCCTCCTCCCCCACCCAGACACCTCCACTGCGCGACAACAGAGTAGATAATGCTTGTACTCACCCCCTTGTGTCTGCTGTGCTGCCCTCACGCGCCCATCCAATTCAGGGTAGGCCACCGCCAGGATCCGGAACATCAGGGGGCTCAGTTGACGGCAGGCACCCCGCCTACGTTGGGAGGCCATCCCCAGCAGAGACTCGGCGGTCTTCTTGGTCCCGCGGCGGATGTCCTCCCACCTCTTGCGGCAGTGGGTGCCCCGTCGATGGTGGACCCCCAGGGCCCGGACTTCCTTGGCGATGGCACGCCAAATCCCGATCTTCTCATGGGCGCGGACCTATGTGACACGTAAAGGGAGGGAGAAATACCACGTTCAAGTTTCTCAGCATTTTCCTTTCCAGTGGCCCAACGCCCCCCATCCCCGCCAGGCCCCCGCCATGCCCAACATGCCCCCCATCCCCGCCAGGCCCCCCGCCATGCCCCCCGCCATGCCCAACATGCCCCCCATCCCCGCCAGGCCCCCCGCCATGCCCAACATGCCCCCCATCCCCGCCAGGCCCCCCGCCATGCCCCCCGCCATGCCCAACATGCCCCCCATCCCCGCCAGGCCCCCCGCCATGCCCCCCGCCATGCCCAACATGCCCCCCATCTCCGCCAGGCCCCCCGCCATGCCCAACATGCCCCCCATCCCCGTCAGGCCCCCCGCCATGCCCAACATGCCCCCCATCCCCGCCAGGCCCCCAAGCCAGCCAGTGGCCCCAAATCCATATTGAATTAAACTCACTTGTTGGTCTGGAGGACCGTAGAGTAGCGCATACTGGGGGAGGACCCCATCCACAAGTTTCTCCAACTCCTCACCAGTGAAGGCAGGGGCCCTTTCCCCAGTCGCAGCAGCCATTGTCCCTTCCAGACCGAGGTCACAGCAACACTTGCAGTATAGGTCCTCTCCTGTGAAAGTTCAAGTCGCAAGTGGATAAGTAGATATAAAATGGCGGTCACGTCCGCGGCGGTGCGTACCGCGGCGGTGCGTCCCGCCACCGCCGGCGCCCTTCGCCATTGGCTCCTGAAACCCATAGGCTTCAATGTTAACCAATGCGGCTTCGCGCCGCGGTCTTCGCCCGCCGCCCGCCGCGGTGTGCCACGCCAGCGCATTGACCTCACATCCCATTGTCACACTTCACAGGTCAGGCAGCCGCCATTTCCAGGGCCCACATGGCTCAATTTCAACTGCGTCACACAGGCCTAGGCCTTGCATAGCCACTCAGACACGCCATTCACTGCATAGAGAATCGTATACTGTGCTAGCTGTGAGTACGTACCTGTGGGTTGCTTGACTGTGTGCTCCATGTTGTCCTTCCTAGGCACCGTCCGCTGGGTTGGGCGAGGAGACGGATGAATCCTCCTGTGTACCGACCGCTGGTGGACCTGTCGACAATGGAAGAACGCCACATTATCCTGACCTACCGTCTTAACCGTGCCACTATCCATGAACTGTGTGCCCAGCTGGAGCCCGACCTGATGTCCCCCATCCGCCAACCCACAGGGATTCCCCCTCTGGTGCAGGTCATGTCAGTACTACATTTCTTGGCAAGTGGGTCATTTCAGACAACCGTGGGAATTGCTTCCGGAATGTCTCAGCCCATGTTTTCGAAGGTGTTATCCAGAGTGTTGTCTGCCCTGATGAAATCCGTGAGGAACTACATCATTTTCCCTGAGGTGGGCGAATTGGCTACAGTGAAGGGTGATTTCTACGCCCTTGGACATATTCCCAACGTAATTGGTGCCATTGATGGGACCCATGTGGCTTTGGTTCCCCCAAGAGAAAGGGAGCAGGTGTACAGGAACCGAAAAAATTACCATTCAATGAACATCCAGGTGGTGTGTTTGGCTGACCAGTACATCTCGCATGTAAATGCCAAATTCCCAGGGTCAGTGCATGACGCCTACATCCTCAGGAATAGCAGCATCCCTTACGTGATGGAACAGCTACAGAGACACCGTGTATGGCTAGTGGGGGACTCTGGGTACCCCAACCTGTCGTGGCTACTGACCCCAGTAAGGAATCCCCGGACCAGGGCAGAGGAACGGTACAATGAGGCCCATGGGCGTACTAGGAGGGTGATCGAACGCACCTTTGGCCTCCTAAAGGCCAGGTTTAGGTGCCTGCATATGACCGGTGGATCCCTAATGTACTCACCTAAGAAGGTGTGTCACATCATCGTGGCCTGCTGCATGCTTCACAACCTGGCTTTGCGCCGCCAGGTGCCTTTCCTGCAGGAGGATGGTCGAGACGGTGGTGTTGTGGCAGCGGTGGAACCTGAGGAGAGTGACGAGGAGGAAGACGACGGGGCTGAAACAGACAACAGGGACAGAATCATTGAACAGTACTTCCAATAGGACACAGGTAACATTTCAAAGATAATTTAGTAAATGTTAACTACTCTGCAGCATCTCTGCTGCCTGTCTATTTGCCCCAGTGTATGATGACTGAGTTTTGGCTTTTCCCTCCCTATTTCAGATCTGGGGTCCCCACTACGAGTCCTGTGCTTCGTTTCCCCATGGACTACAGCTTTGTGGCAGCTGTTTGTTGACTTCACCATGTACAAGGACATATTTGCACTGTCATGTCAATTACAATCTATTGAAATCACAGCCAGACTCCTGATATTTTGGTGCAAAATAGGTGTTTATTGAAGTGCTCAAAATGGGATGGGTGGTTTCAAGTGGGTGGGGGCTATGGTGAAGGAATGTCCATGGCAGAGTCCAGAGTAACAGTCACACAGGTGCATTGTCCAGAGGCCTGTGGAGAGATGGAGCATGGGCAGTTCAAGGATGGACAGGGTGACAATGTGGGACAGTGGGATGACATCAGGTGGTATCCTTTGCTGGCGGGGGTCTTGACATCCTACTCTGTCTTCTTGCGAGATCTCAGGGCCCTCTTGCGGGGTGGTTCTTCTCCTGCAGGAGGTGGGGGTCTGGTGGGCTGCTGCTGTGCGGGGGCCTCCTGTCCACTAGCGCCGGCGGAGGTGGATGGCTGTTCTTGGTCCAGGCTAGTGGCAGGGGCCCTTGGGTGTTGTTCAGTGTCCGCCCTGCTGTTTACGAGGTCCTGCAGCAGCCCTACCATGGTAACCAGGGTGGTGTTGATGGCTCTGATGTCCTCCCTGTACCCCCGATAGTGTTCCTCCTGCAGCACCTGGATCTCCTGGAACCGGGCCAGTACCGTCGCCATCGTCTCCTGGGAGCGGTTGTATGCTCCCATGATGGTGGTGAGGACCTCGTGGAGAGTGGGTTCCCTGGGCCTCTCCTCCCCCCCCTGTCGCACAGCTGCCCGCCGAGTTGCCCTGTTTCCCTGGGCCTCTGCCCCCTGGCCGGTGTGCCCACTACCACTGCCCCCAGGTCCCTGTTGTTGTTGGGGTGGTGGGTTATCCTGGGTGCCCTGTAGTGGTAGACACACCGCAGATTGACGCGCCCTGGAGACAGAGGCATGGGCCCGCTGGGTAAAATGTAAATGTAAATTAGCACTTGTATAGCGCACTACTCACCCGTTAGGGTCTCAAGGCGCTGTACTCATACCGCTTTGGAACCCCTCCTGGCTTTTTCCCTATGAGGTGCCAACTCCTGAGGGTGAAGCCAGGCATCCAAGCGCTGTTGGGGCCGTTGTGGAGATTAAGCAAGCTATTGCCCAGAGTTGCAGAGTGGGACCCATGAATTAGATTAGGCACCGAGGCGAGAATTATCTGGTCAAGGGGAATTGAGCCCAAGACCTGCCGAAGCGGGACTTGAACCCTGGTCTTGAGCCAGATCTCTGCTTCAGGGTCTGCCGCTCTAACCATTGAGCCACACTTCTCCACTTGTGGGTGGGAGCTGTGCTGGTGTTCCCAGAGGGGTTTGGGTCTGTAGTAGCCTGGGCCTGTGTGAGGGGAACCGACTGTCCAGAGGTCCCCGATGGTCCGGGCTGGTCATCGGTGTCCAGGTCGACAGAGCTGCTGTCATCGCTGACGGCCTCTTGGGTGGGGGGTGTGGATAATTCTGGCCCCTCCGCCGCGGTGTGTTGACGGTCGGGTCCTGCAGGGGTATAGAGGTATGGTTATAGTTTCAATGTGTGGCATATGGGTGTATCTGTGGGTTCTCGTGTCCCCAAGTGCTGGCATTCGTGTGTGGGGGCTTTGGTGAGGGTGGCTTGTGGGGGGGATGTGTATATGCATTGGGCATGCTTTGGTGATGGGTGTCCATGCTTAGTGGACGCATGCAGGCCTATGTTTTGGGATGTGTGGGTTGTGATGGTGAGACATTGGCGGGGAATAGGTGTGCTGGGGGTGGGGGTGAGGATGGTGGTGGGGGTGAGGATGGTGGTGGGGGTGAGGGTGGGGGTGAGGGTGGGGTTCGAGGATGGGGGTGAGGGTTGGGGTCTGATTTGGCATGCAGGTGGGGGGGAAGCAGTATTGAAGCTTCAACTTACCAGTATCCATTCCTCCGCCGACTCCTGCGAGGCCGTCAGGATGCAGGATGTTCAAGACTTCCTCCTCCCATGATGTGAATTGTGGGGGTTGAGGTGGGGGTCCTCCGCCAGTCTTCTGCACGGCGATGTTGTGCCTGGATACCATGGAACGCACCTTCCCCCGTAGGTCGTTCCATCGCTTCCTGATGTCTTCCCGATTTCTGGGGTGCTGTCCCACTGCGTTCACCCTGTCGACAATCCTCTGCCATAGCTCCGTCCTCCGGGCAATGCTGGTGTATTGTATCTGTGTGCCGAACAGCTGGGGCTCTACCCGAACGATTTCCTCCACCATGACCCTGAGTTCTTCGTCTGTGAAGCGGGGTTGTCTTTGGGGTGCCATGGGGTGGTGTGTATGATGTGTGGGGTGGAGTATGTGTATTTAAGTGAGTTGAGTGTGGTGGTGTGTGTTGTTTTGTGTGTGGATAGTGTGTGGGTGATGGTGTTGAGTGGCTGTGGCTGTTATGTTTTGGATGCTGGTGTCTCGCTCTTGTCTTCTTTACGAATTTTTAAGCGTAGGGGTTTGTGGGTGATGTGGGTGGGTGTTTTATATTGTATTGTGTGTGTGGGAGTGGTGTGTGTATGTGTATCAGGTGTGTGGGATTCAAATCGTCCAATGTGGCTGAGTTTTGTTCGTTTGTGTGTATTCTGACCGCGCCGGTGTGTCCCGCCAATGGAATACCGCGTTTGAATGACCGCCGCGTGGATTCGTGGGTCGTAATGGGATGGGCGTATTTCTGTTGGCGTGGCGGTGGAGGTTTGGTCACCTCCACCTTTCCGCCGACCGCTGGTCTGGCGGTCTGTTGTGGCGGTCGGATTTTCGGAGGTTTGCCTTCTGCGGGTCAGAATGACCGTGGCGGGTTTCCGCGACCGCGGCGGGATTATGGAGGATTTCTGACCGGCGGTAGGCGCCTTTTACCGCCGAGGTCAGAATGACCACCATGGTGATTGCGTTGTTGTTTGAGTAGATTTTGCTTGAGTTCAATTTTTTGGTTTTGCATCAAAACATTCCTGGGTGCATACCAAAATCCCATTGAAAGCAAAACTTTGCAACTGAACACAAAAACTGTTAGTTTAGCATTTGAAGTATTTTTATCTTTAGCTAAAAGAACTCTCTTTTGGCTCAAGTGGGAGCGCAAGGATTTTGGGCAACACAAGTTTTTCTTGAAAAAGATAACCTTAGCAATATCGCTCACTATCATAGAGATCCTAGTCTTTATTGCTTAGGAGTTATAATAACGTACAATGTCAGTTCTTTGGCCGAGAAGGAATTAGACACTGCTTCCACTGTGTATTTTAATGAATGTGTTGTGTGGTGTATTTTTGTTATAATAATTGAACTTCTTTTTTTACAGAAAAGAGCATCTTGAATTTATCAACTCTTACTACTGCCTCAACTGCAAATCTGAGTGCCTAAGCCTACACCACCTTCTCTAAGAAGCCTTAAGACTGCTCGACAGCACTACCTAAGACAGTAAGAGGCTAAAGGGGAGGACCTGATCATTCAAGGCGCACAACAGTATTTTAAGCATAGGAGACTCCAGTCCTAACAAGATAACTTGTCACAACCACGCAACTGGATTCCTGTATCTATTATCTTAGAACACCAAGAAAATGCCTCACAATTCAATAAATGAACTGGAGAACAGAGGTGGAAGAAACTCATGATGAAGTAGCATCTCAGTGCCTATATTTTCTACTGCTATTACTGCCCCAATAATCACTGTCTGCTAGGAACTTAGAATTATTTTGGCATTTATTCTACAAATTGACCATAATAATTGCACCCCACCAATCGTTTTTTGAACGTGGCTTCTGTAGGGGCACAAAGGACATTCTAGACATGGGCTTCAATTGTAGTTACGTTGGTTAGGTGAAATGGTCTACTGCATCACTAAATAATGGGTCAGGAACCAAGTAATAATTTCACCTGAACGCATGCGTTCTGTGTCACGTGAGCTCTGCCCCTAAAGTGGGCTGTGGAGCCCCGCCGCAATGTAGATCACATCCGGTAGCTTTCTTAATTGGTAAGGTCAGGAAGTATGAAAGGTGTTTCATACAAGTTGATTAGCCACTTTCAACCAATCAGAATTGGCCACTAAATTCAGAACAGTCTTATTGGTTGTGGCGGGTTCAACCAGTTTGACTGGCACCACTGATAACTCTGTAAACCAGCTATAGTGTCCAGGAAGGCCCCGAGGAGCTTGAAGGACATTCCATGCAGGAGAGGCGAGGGTGATTCTGGGGGCAGAAACCCTCCAACCAGAGTGATGAAACGAGTTAATTCCCCACGTATTGTATTCAGAAAAAAAGGTTTTCTCGACAGTTAGTAAATACTTTCTTCCAGGATGTGGAAATATAAAAAACACGTCTTGGTGGGCGATGAGAGGGGTTGGGAGTTCACCTTTAAAGTGTGATCTCACTTATCTTGTTCAAATCATCCTTTTTCTCGTGAAGAATAGCGGTAAAATTCCGCATACAATTTTGCCATGTATCTTAATAAAAGGTAAACCCTATCCTTAGCATGCGTGGGCGTATAGCATGTATATTTTTCTTTGTCGTTTATAATCCTATAACACGAGAATCATGATTTAGGGCTCACAATGGTTTGCGATGGGATAAAAGAACTACAATTTCCTGTTCTTTACAGGAGAACATATGCATTTCGTTCTTCGTGAACAGATTAAAGTTGTCAGTGGCATGTGATTGACAGATTCTAAATTCTGCAGCAAGTGGGAGGCCAGAAAGTCCCTCACTACAAATACGTTCTGAATGAAAACAGCTTTCCGAGAACTTAATATTTCAAGAATGCGAATTTCCAAAGAATGTGGATAGGTGGCAAGTGTTGGGGAGAACGCACATCTGTACTGCTCTTTTTTTTTTAATAAACTGAGGCCTTTCCCAGGCTAAACACCACTGTACGCAGATCTCTCTCACGCTTTACTAAAATGTTTGCAGCCCACAGAACAATATACAAGTCAAAATATCAATTAAAGTTTGATTTATGACGCATGGACCTATAATCTTGTAGTCTTAGCAACAATATGAAGAGTGGAAACATAACATGAGATAAATCAGCCTTTCTATTCTTCACGAGGATAATACAAATAACCTAGAAGTTGTGTTGCAGGCTATTTTTATAAGATCATATAACCCTTAGATGACTTTCCTTAACCTTTTTAATTTACTGTTTATTCATACTTCAGGAAGTGTTGGTGGATTTTCAAACTAATAAGGTTTAAAGGGATGTACTGAATTGCACCGAATTTCAAGAAAGGGTTTGGGGTCGTCCCTCCTAGATGTTTTTAAAAGGTACCCAGACAGTACATTTACAGCACACTTTTCTAAACAAATTTGCTACAAATTAATAGGGTTTAATCCGAAAGTACTACTACTATGATATAACAACCATAGCAGCAAGAAAGTGGAGTGGGACCTTTATTGAGGTAATGTGTTGCACTGAATTGTATCAAAAAAAGACAGCCCCCAAATAAGGATGATGTATCATTCATATGTCATCTTGGAACATTTTGGAAATTCATCCATTTTCCAAATAAACCTCTGGTAGTCTTTTTCCAAGATTCACTTTTTGTCTCCGCATGCTAGCCTTTTATTTTTTGTAAAAACTATTTTGCCCAAAGCATCAGTTCACCATCTAAAAAAAATGAACTCTTTTTTTCCCCAATCATAAACTTGTCATTTATTGAAACTACTGTGTTCGCCCTAGAAATCAGCTTGTCACCTTTTGAATACACACTCGATTCTTTTCTGTGATACAAAATCAGTATTTTTAGTAGATTAACTCATCTTGCTCCCAAGTTCAGCTTCACAATCCACGTGCAGTCATTTTTCCCTTGTTTATAAAGTTGTATTATTTTATTATATTTGCTTAACAATTAGAATTATTGCAAACTTGAACATAGTATACTCCTAGAACATAACCTTCTATTTGACCGCTGCTTTTGCACGTTAGTTTTACTATTCACGTCCTACTGTGTTTCCTTTGCTCTACAGCCTCCTAAGTCCTCCCTTGTCTTTTTACATATTTTAGGTTTGTCTCAATTTCTTTTCTTCCCTTAAACCTATTACCTACTCGACTTTTTCACTAGTCTTGCTTCCCTCCCTTTTGCTTCTGTGTTCCCTTGTCCAAGTAGACTTTATCGACATTTGTCATCCTGCTGCCACTAACCTTTCTACCTTCATATAGTTACACTGAACTAACTTTTACCATGTCAAACTGTTCATTTGAATTAGGTGTAATCTACTCTATCACTTAATAAACATTATTTAAGAGAATATCAAGAAGTCAAAAGCAAGGTTTATAATCATGTTTTATTTTTCCATCCATCATTCTCTTGCGCTTTGTTCTAGAAGATAGTTGTCCTGATCATTCAAACATCTCTAAGTACCTTTTGCAGATTTTCTAAAATAGGTCTTCCTTTCCTCTTTCCCCTCCAAACCCATCAAATTCCATACTGTCTCAAACGCCCACACATCTTGCGTTATCTCATACAGGTGTTTGTATAGTACACAGTCAACTTGAGGTGAGCTTTTCACAACTGTCACAAATATGAACATTACAATGTCTGACCAGCTGGAGGTGATCAGTTTTCATGTATCACTGAGCATACAAGGATTAAAATAGCCCAGTTTTCAAAGCTTTGTGAAAAGGGAGGCAATTATATATATTTTCAAGGATTCAGAATTTGTCTAATTCAAATGACGTGGTCCAGAACAGAGAACGCACTGCCACACTCACTTTGTCTTCAGAAATGGAGGATCACTAGGAGCTGAAGGCCAGCAGACTGAAAAGACCAGCTCAAGCCCTATTGATATAGTATTTTGGTTATAGAAAAGAAGATGGTTCAGTCCTAAAAGCTAACAATGTATTATAACATGCCTTCAAAGTTCGCCTGGGCACCTATGGGCAGCCAATCAATGAAGAAATTGTGAAAGCGGAGCAGCAGGGTCAGCTGACAAGTACTGAAAAGGATCTGGGCAACCGTATTCTGAATGGATTGGCAAGTGACAAAGATTCCATTGGGAGGCCAAGGTAGTGAGCAATCTCATAGCCAATGCTTGATCCACTAAGAGTGTATGGTGTTCTGCTGCATAGTAAAAAAAAGCAATATTTTAGTTGTATTTGAGAACAATTGTTAGCCGAAATAGCCAATATCTCAGCACCATAAAAACATATCATCAGAGCAAAATGGGAGTGGGCAAAAACTAGTTCTGTCAGTCAGAAAGAGTCATTTATTAAGTCTTCATCACCAACAACTATCGAGAGTTATACAGTATTTTTCTTTAGTTAGGCTTAAGTTAGTTGTAATTCATGAATGAATGAAGGTGTGAAAATATCATGCTCATTCACTACAGCTGGCCAGTAGTGTTGAATTTGTGGGCATAACCATACAATATGGTAGAAATCGGCGGGGTTAGCACCACAGCAGGGGCAGACTAGCTCCGGATGCAGACCTGCACAGTGAAGACGCAGTGGGGAGAGAGAAGCAGCATGGAGGTAGTAAACCTGGACTAGCCGCAAGTGAGAGGAAATAGTACGGGCTCTGGGGGCCGTTAACGCTTCCCGCCAGTCATCATCTTCAAAGAACCTATCCAGTCCTCCCAACAGGATCCGAGGTAAGTTAAGTCTCTGGGGGTGTTGATGATAAGTGTGCTATAGATTTGAGAGGTTTTTCCTCTGCCTAGTGCCCCCATGAGGAGTTTGGCCTCAAAAGGGCTGAATTCAGGAAGAGGGTCAGTGCCAGAGACCTTGGCTTTAAGGCCATGGTGCAATTGTAGGTATTTATAAAATTGCGTGTTTGTGAGCGCATAGTCGAGCTGTAGGTCCTGAAACGACCTCATGTATGTTCCAGACCAGACATCTCCTAACTGCGACAGGCCAATGAGTTCCCATTGCGCAAAGCCCTGTAGCTGCGCAGTTTCGCAAAGCCAAGTGCTGCGCCATAGAGGTGTTTGCTGTATAAGTCCGTTTAGCAATTGAATGTGTCACAGGGCTGCTCTCCAGGCCAACAGCACTATTTTGGTAACAGTAGCTGTGTCTTTGGAAATCAGGGAGCCACATAACATAGATAGGATTTGAGGAAAGATAAGGAAGGACAATACCAAGCAATAAGCAGGATCGGCCCAGCCACTGTTGAATCAATCGTGGATCACAAGAAGGTGAGAAGCCAGATGATATGGGTACAAGTTTGTCAATCCCAGTTCACCCTCGTACACTGTACATTAGCATGTTGTCAGTGCAAGCTGGGGTTGGGTGTCCCACTATAGGAAAGAAGTAACATACCTGTCTTGGAGTCGAATCAATCTCCATGGTATGGTAAGTGGAGTATTCTGGAACACGTAAAGAAACCATGTCAAGACCATCATTTTGCAGAGAGCAACTCATTATGTTTAATGGTAGAGGTTGCCATTTAGTGAGGTCCTGTTTGGCCTCTCAGCAGAGATTCCAGATTAAGGCCCCAAGTAAGATCTTAGTGCAGAGATATTCATACATCTAGGTACCTAATGCTAAGGCTGCCAGGCAAAGCGTTCCTGAGAGGGAACCAAGGGCATGAACACTGACTTTGAGGGGTTTAGTCGGAGGCCTGAGTCCTCCTCAAAGCATTGAAGAATGTATAGGCAGCGGGGGCCCGTGAGGGCAGGATTAGCCAGGTAGAGGAGGACGTCATCCACGTAGAGAGTGATATGATCCTCTCTCCTCTCCTCCCATCTCGAACCCTTAGATCTGGCCATTACTGCGAATGAGGTACGCCAGTGGTTCAAGGGGGGGGGGGGGCGGGGGCAGGGGTGCCATTGTCTAGTTCCCTGTCTGATAGCAATGGTGTCAGATAAGACCCCATTCATCTGTACTCGTGCTGTGGGGTTGGAGTAAAGGTCCCAAATAAGTTTCCAAAAGCGGGATCCCAACTGCCCCAATCCACAGTATCAAGCACCTTTTCAAAATCCAGAGAAAGCAGTGCTAGATCAGTCGGGTGGCGATGCTGGTGGGCCAAGGCCACAGGGAGGCATTGAATGTAGTGCCTCATGCTTTGGGTTGGCATGAAGCCTCATTGATCCGGTTGAGGAGGACAGGCCTGAGCCAGGAGGCTAGTTTAATAGCATATAATTTGACCTCACAGGTAATAAGAGATATGGGGCGTTAAGCCGCGCAGGATGTAGACGGAGGTTGAGTTTTCAGTATCACCACAATCGTTGCTGTGTCTAATTCTGGTGGGCAGGTGCCAGTGTGCTCTACCTTTCTATAGAGGGCCAACAATTAAGGGGCTAAAGTTTCTCAAAATGTAGTGTAGTATTCAGGCGGAAAAACGTCTGGGCAGGGGTTTTCCCAGAGGCCATGACTGAAAGAGCTGCATTTATTTCTAGATCCATCAGAGGTTTATCCAACATGTGAGCCTCTGTTTGAGGTAGGTGGGGAGGGACAATTCTGTGAAGAACTGCATGGAGTACTCCTAGTCATGCTTAAGTGGAGCAGTATATAATTGACGGTAATAGTGGGCATAATGAGCTTTGGCACGATCCTAGACGTTTGATGGTGGGAGATGATCCAGTATAGAAGTTTACCATTTGTGCCACCCCAGCCAGATATGTTGGCCTGGGAAGCTCACCAGAGATACTTGGCTGCCTCAAGAGACTGCCAGTGTATTTCATCTCTCAGCAGGCCCAGTTCACGGGTCATGGCTGTGCAATACTGGCTTTCACACTACTGGCTTCCAACCGAAGGGCACAGGCTTTCAACTGGGTAATTTGAAGTAGACAGTTTAGTTCACATGCCCGTAGACAGCCCTGGGAATCCCTTCAGAGTAACTTCGCTGGCAGCCCATAAGGTGCCCACAGAGGAGACAGAGTCATCGTTGTCAGTAAAGTAGCTCTGGAACTCTGCTCCTAAGGTCTGGACATAGGATTTATCCTGCAGTTACCAGGCATTAAGGTGCCATACCAGAAGTATACTATCTTTGGGGGACAAAGATGAAGAAGGATGGAGTGATCGGAAATGCCTTTCGGTAACATTTGCATCTGGTTAATGCAGAGGCAGTCCTGGGCTGGCATAAATTTCAAATCTATTTGGGAGTGAGTGTGATGTGCTGCGGAGGTATGCGTAAAATTTCATTGTCTTGGATGCAATGTCTGACACTCATCATACAGCCCAAATGAGGCGGTCCAGTCGGCTAGATGACAGGCACTCGTATGTCGAGATGTGGAAGGAGGGCTAGAGGTGTCAAGCTCAGGAGCCAGAACTGCGTTAATATCACCCCTATTAAGGTCAACCCCTGTGGGAGATATAGTAAGTGTGAAGAAAGCTTCCTGAGCAAGGTATGGAGAGCTACTAGTGGGGCATATACACTCACTAGATTAATGGCATGTCCCTCACTTGTCCCTGCCAGTGAGAATTAAGAAGCGGCCCAGGGGGTTGCTTATCTCATGGGAAACTACTAAAGGGAAGGATCTGCGGAGCAATATGGACACTCCTGTAGATCCCCTGGTTTGACTTGCATCATATACCCTATTGTAACCTTTACAGGCCAAGTAAGGATAGCGGTTGACCAGGAGATGAGTCTCCTGAAGTAATAGTACATCTGGCCAATGGTGGTGTGCAAAAGTGAGGACTTCTGCACAGTTCACTTGGTCTAGCAGAGCAGTAACATTCTATGAAAGGGAACGCAGGGTGCCATGGCATGGGTGTTGCAAGGTTTTTGCATGCAGGGAGGGGAGACCTCTAGGGTCACCGCTCACCCTGCAAATAGCTGAAAGATCTGTTTGCATGCTATCTGGTCAGTCAGAATGCATCTTGCGGACTAATTGAAAAGGAAGTGTGTCTGTGTGTGAGGACCTCTTGAAGTAACAGTTGCCATACAAGGCTAGATGAATAGCAACACAAATGGTAAAACATTACTGAATCCCAACACCCTCCCCTCCCAGAAGCATCTGCCTCCCCCTGAATAGTAAAAACATAGAAAAACAAGCTACAACTCAGCAGTAGGAAAGTGGTGTAGTGGACCCCTCCTTTGTGAAAGATAAATGTTAGACATCAACTTATAACTCAATAAGCTTTTCCAGGGGATATTGCTCTCGCATTCACAGTCATGGGTCGGTGCATGTTAATGGCGATGTAAGGCTTTGAGAAATATCAGAGTCAACATCGTATTGTGGCAGAGCATGCGGTGGTCTCCTAGGATCATTTGCATTCAGTGGATGGTCTTTGTCTGCTCCAGAAAGTTGTTGCATCACTGACAAGGATGGAGGGTCTCCCCAAGCCCGGTGAGACCTGGAGCAGGTATCAGTGGTAGGGCGATAGTGTCGCGGCCATTTCTGGGGAATCAAAGAAGTGAGTTCTGTTTGTGTGGACCACTTGAAGCCTTGCTGGGAAGAGGAGGGGGTATTGGAGACCCATGTCTCTCAGATTTTGCTTGACCTCTGTATAGGAGCAAATTCGTTATTGAACTTCATGAGTATAGTCCGGAAAGAGAAGGACCTTGGCATCTCTACAGAGAAGGTCTGGACGTTGGTGTGCCTTTCGGAGAAGAGCATCTCTATCACGGAAGTTTAGAATGCGTGCTATCTTTGGCCTAGGAGGAGCACCAGGTGGTTTAGGAGTTAGGGCGTGGTGAGCGTGCTCAACTGCAAACAAGGGTGAGAGAAGGTCAGCCAGCATCCAGTTTTTAATCCAGGCCTCCAGGAAGTCCTCAGCCTGTTGTGGTTCCGCTCCTTATAGTACACCTATCACTCCTATATTATTGTGTCTAGATCTGTTTTAAGCATCCTCAGTGTGGCGGTGGAGTTCTGCCGTATGGGTGAGCAGCTTTGACATTTGGGTTTTAAGAGTTACAACGTTGTCCTCCACTGTACAGAGCTGTGACTCCGCTTCACTTCACCTATCTTAGTTTCTACAGCCGACTGAGAGGCTTGAATTGCCTGGAGGATAGTAGTAAGGTCACTGGTGGCAGCAGAGGCTTTTTCCACTGTGCCCTTTCCGACGGCTCCGGTAGTGGGGCCAGTGGTGTATTGGTCCATGCGGGCTTGGGCTGATGTGGAAGGTGCTAGCTTATCCTTGCCCATGTCTCCCGGCATCACCCTCAAGGAGTCAGCCCGCTTGCAACAGTAGAGCGACAGCACAAGCAGCCCAACAAACAGGGTAGGGATGGGACAGTTCCCAAGAGGGGGGGTACAGATCCAACGAGTCACACAGTGCTTACTCTCTCTGTGCAGGGTAGGGGGGACTTTGGAGAGGAAAGACTGGTCTTACCGACTCACTATTGACACTTATGTGACAAAATCAGGTGGCAGCGGTGGGTCGAGGGGTCAGCATCAGGCCTCAAGAAGGTAATTGGTCTAAAATAGTAACCTTCGCTTTTGGTGGAATGTGTGGGGGTCATCGATGGGGCTTGAAAATTGGCAGCACAAGGTTGCGCCCAGGGGTCGCCTCGTTCTCCTATGTTCTGGAGGTCAGGTAGTCCCCAGTCTCACTCGTGGGCCCTGGGGCGAGTAGAGGCTGATGGTAAGAAATTCTGTGTCTCTGCTGCGTGCAATTGGTGTCAGCACACAAAATTTCAAGGGAGAGTCACTCCTCAGAATCAAGCCACCTACTAGGCCAGGTGGAGGGCTTTGAGGGGGTTGCTGCATCCAGCTATTAGAGGGGAGATGAGTGAGCCCATTCAGTGTGGTAAGAGTAGAACTTCTGATGGGTTTGTGGTCTTGGGTTTGGCTGCACAGAACCGGCTGATGTAACTGTTATGCGGGGCCCGGGGGTCGTCTGTGGGGCTCTTCAGCACTCCACATGCCCTCCCGGTCTGGGAGCCCTCCGATACATCCCCAGGTGTGCAGCATTCCAGCAGGGGGCCAAACTGTCTCCTGTCCCAGGCTGCACTGATTGATGCAGGCATGTCGCTGGATGCAGGGAGAGGGTAGCCTAAGGCCGTAGGCCACCGAAAAACGCCAGCAATACTTCTGCTGCGGGGACACAATTAATTTAGGGCCTCCCCGCCACACCAGGAGGGAAGCAACAAGGCAGCGCTGCAGGAAGCCACGTGCCAGCAGTTGCACTTACCAAGATCTGGTTCCTGGTCCGGTCCAAGAGCAGGGAGTGACAGGCAGCGCTGTAAGTAAGCAGTGTGAGGGGAGAAACCACTGGAGGAGCCGCCGCATGGAGGTCTCGTCAGAAATCAGCCCTCAACCCCCTCTGCAGATGTGTCTCCCTCAGGGCCCTCTGCGACCCAGAGTGCTGTCAGTCAGCGCCAGCTCCTGTCTTGATGCTGTCTCATGGACCTCCGCCACAGGTCCCCAGCCAGAACAATCCTGTCTGTAAAGCCCACAACAGCTCGGGTAGCAGGCAAGGAACAACCTGAGAAGTCAGTTAGGATATTTTTATGGTGTCAATGGCAATATGGTGGGATGGATAATGGAGGTGTCCGGGAGCACTCCTACTTTGGGACCACCATCTTGAAGACTTTGGTCACACCTCCATTTGGTGTGACTTACAAGGATCACATGGTCAATACAGTGTAATGTTTCTGAGAGGTCCAGGCTAACCATGGCACTCAATCTGCTAATACCCAAGGAATTATCATGATCAATAAGAACTGCCAAAAACGACTCAGTACTGTGATTAAGACAGAAACTGATCTGAAAAACATCAAACAAGTAATTAGTTTCAAGAATGTTTCAGAACTGGGGAAGCAATAGCTGTTTCATGGCTTTTTGAGCATATATAGTAGGGCCAGACTGGGGAACAAATATTAATTTCAAAAAGCTGATAGGGAGGCTGTATTCATCGTTCAGCTTGTGCCATGTTAAAACAGGAGCCATCCAAAATGGATCCCACTGATCCCAGTCTGTCAACATATACAAAATCTGCTTACAAAGCATGTGCTACACATTCACTGAAAATACATGCACTCTGCACACACATAGAATATCAGTAAAGGGTCTAGGTTGACACTGCAGTGGAACTTTATACAAGTGAGGTCAGTAGATAACACTCTGCTCTGACACAGGGAAAAGGTCTAGTCATGACTTATAACTCACAAGACTCAGCACACTGCTATTGCTGCTCTATGTGATCAACCCTGGACATGGAAAATAATCCCATGTTGATTATAAGGGCTTGCTTGATGCAGCTGACAGGTCACAAAGCAGGTTTGGACCTTGGCATTATCATTGTCAGACTTTGGCCGCACTGCACACACTAGATGAGTGTGTTGAGAGGGCTAACACAAACTCAGGAGACCATTTTAGTTAGGTCACTCCATGCTAGGGTAGACACCAGTACACTCTGCAGGGAGCATTCTGGTCCTAACAGAGCCACAACATGATGAACGTGTGGGTGAGTCCTTTCTTAGAGGATAAGTTGCAACAGCTATTTGGCAAGGAGACGTTGATCAATTAGGCGGGGGCAGGTAGAATTAATGTATTATCCACCTCCAATAGTTGTCAGGGAAATATAGAAGAACTTATCACAGAGAATGGAAAAGGGCTATTAGAGGCAACAAAAGATAGAGTGATAAGGAAAGGAAATACAAAACACAACAAGTTAACAAAAATGTTCAAATGGTGCCCAAAATTTGGACAAAACTACATCATCCTATTAACAATAGCAGAGAAGCAGAAAATAAAGATAGTAAGCAAGACACATCACTAGAATTTTCACTACAAGAAACATAGGCCTTCATTATGACATTGGCGGTAAATCCCACTTACCGCCATGTTGACGGCCACCAACATACCGCCGCGTTGGCGGATAGCCGTTCACCATATTATGACACACACACACCAATCCGACAGAATACTGTCACATACACAAATCCGCCAGACCAAAGGTCAGTGATAAAGTGGCAGTACCAAAACCCATACGGTTACGCCAGCAGAACAACATCATGACCCACGAATTACCATGGCAGACATTTAGCAGCGATAAACCAATGGCGGTACATTCTGCTTCGCTCAGAATGGACACCCACATACAAAACAACATAACATTGGCCAATACTAAAGACACACACCTGACACTCACACACACACCACACCCACACATCCATACCACTATAAAACACACACCCACATCACAAACAACTCCTTACGAACACCAATTGGCACCAGGAGACCGAGAAGAAGAGCACAGACACAACTAGACACACACACCAATTATACCCATACACCCCTCACGCACTCCACATCACACACCCCACCACATTACCCAACACACCATCAACAACACACAGCACACAACACTCATGGCACCACAAAGGCACCCCTGTTTCACTGAGCAGGAGTTAAGGGTTGTGGTGGAGGAAATTGTCAGGGTAGAGCCACAGTTGTTTGGAGCACAGGTACAGCAGATATCCATTGCCAGGAAGATGGAGCTGTGGCGGAGAATCGTGGACAGGGTAAAGGCCGTGGGACAACACCCAAGAACAAGGGACGACATCAGGAAGAGGTGGAATGGCATACGGGGGAAGGAGCGTTCCATAGCAGGAAGGCACCAGCTCGCCATACAGAGGACTGGCGGTGGACCCCCACCTCCTCCCCCACTCTCACAGCATGGGAGGGGCAAGTCTTGGCAATACTGTATCCTGAAGGACTAAATGGAGTAGCCAGAGGACTGGACGCTCGTAAGTCAATATTTACTACTAATCACCCCCCATACCTGCATGCCATCTCACACCCACACCCTCACTCCCGTCAATCCACTCCAACACACACACTGCACCTACACATCTCACTAACCCCAATGCCAAGCCCTGCATGCCATACCAAAGCAAGGACCCCCTCTCAGCCCTGCATGGACACGCATCACTAAAGTATGCACAGCATGGGGAAACTAACAATCCCACAATACATCACCATACACAAGCAAAAACAGGCAGGGCAACACCAACCATAGAGGGGAAGATAGGGATGTACAATATGTCACACACATGAAGCATAATACATCACTTACATCCCCACAGGTACCCCAGCCAATGTCAGTGGAAAGGATGTGCCACCACTATCCAGTCCCCCAACAGAAGATGCCCCCAGTGATGACAGTAACTCTGGACTTCAGGATCTGGAGGACCTTCCCGGCCCATTAGGGACCACTGGACAGCCAGCCCCCCAAGCACAATACAATCACAGACCACCACAGAGCCTCCCCCATCAGGATCCAACACCACTGCACCCACCCAGCGTACCCACACATCAATCAGCAGTGTGTCCACCTATATAGGGACCCCAGGCCACACATCGCCCCAAGACATTCAGGGACCTGGCATCAGTGGCAGTGTGCGCACCGTTCAGGGGACAGAGGCACAGGCCAACAGGGACACTGGAAGGACTGCTGTGCACTAGGGGGAGGACAGGACCAGGGAACTGACTTTCCAGGAGTCACTCTCAGAGATCCTGGGAGCCTACCAACATTCCCAGGACACGATGGGCCAGATCCTGGACAACGTGCAGAAGAACAGGCGGCCGCAGGAGGGACAGTATCAGAGGATCAGGCAGCACTTACAGGCCATCAACAACACCCTGATCTCCATAACAGTGGTGCTGGCAGACATGGCCAACATCATGAGGGAGGCACCAGCACACCAGCGGGCCCCTACCACTAGCCAGTCTATTGCCCAGCCCTCCACTTCAGCTGCCGCTAGTGGACAGGAGGCCCTGCCACAGGACCCACAGGCCACCAGCACCCCTCCCCCTGAAGGAGGTGAACCACCCCACAAACTTTCCCTGCGACACAGACAGAAGCCAGAGACACTTGCCAAGACCACCGTCAGAAAATTAGACTCTCCCGATTGTTCCCCTTGTGTCCCACTCAGTCACCTTGTCCACTTTGAACTGCCATTGCTCCCCTTCCTATGTCCCCTTGGACAGTGCACCTGTGCTACAAACAGACTGGAACAATACCCTGGACTTTCCTCCATCATCACCGCATTCCATTGCACTTTCCCCTCAATTGCTTAGCACCACAATAAACACCCTTGGAAAAAACTCAACTACTAGTGTTTCATGTATTGAAAATCTGTATTGATGGAAACAGCTACATCCATTGCAAATGAACTGTACGTAGTGAGAGCATAGAAAGAATGACCTGTAGCTGGCTGCAATGATCACATCAGGACATTGTTCTCATATCACCAACATCTGTAAAATGATTATCCATAGGTGACAGTATTTATAGGTATGAAGTGGGTAATGCCAGGATGCCACCGCCACACAGAATACACCAATAGTCATAGAAATGTGAAGTTGCATTGTCTCACCTGTGTGTCATTGGATGTAGTGATGGATAACTGATGTTCGGTTGTCCTCATCCTCATCCTCTTCATCATCACTGTCCTCAGGGTCCACTGCTGCAACAAGGGAAGCTACAGTCTCCTCCTCCTGCAGAAAAGGTCTGAGGACCAGGCTGTGCATCATGCAGCATGCCACTTCTATCTGGCAGACCTTCTCTGTGAGTAGCACAGGAATCCACCTGTCAGATGGAGGCACTGGAACCTGGCTTTCAGGAGCCCGAAGGTCCTCTCAATTATCCTTCTTGGCCACCTATGTGCATCATTATAACGTTCTTCAGGTCTTGTCCTGGCATTCCTCACAGGGGTCAGCAGCCACGATAGGTTTGGGTGGCCAGAGTCACCTGCAGGTATTGAGTGACAACATTTAGCTACAAACTATCCTATTAGGTTAACATCTGAGGCATACACTAACATACACCAGGTGGGGACCAAGGCTCACCTATAAGCCACACCCTGGGCCTCTGTAATTGTCTATCACATTTGGGATGCTGCTATTCCTCAGGACAAAGGCATTATGCACCGACCCAGGATGTTTAGCATTGACGTGTTCACTCTGGCGGGTGGACAAACGCAATATGCGTCCGGTCAATCAAACCAATATATATTAGTGATGTGTCCCATTGCATGGAATCTGGCCTTCACTGTGGCCAAACCTTCCACCTGGGGATAAGAAATGTAGCTGCACATGTGTTTTACCAGGGCAGACAACACTCTTGCCAGCACGATTGAGAACATTGGCTGTGACATTCCTGCTGCCAAGCCCAATGTCACTTGGAAAGAACTTGTTTCTAGAAAATTGAGCACTGATAGCACTTGCAGAAGAGCAGGGATCCCATTTGGATGACGGATAGATGAGATCAGGTCAGGTTCCAATTGGGCACACAGCTCTGTGATTGTGGCCCTGTCCAGTCTATAGGTAAGTATAATGTGCCTGTCCTCCAGTGTAGCTAAGTCCACCAGGAGTCTGTACACGGGGGTATGTTTCCGTTTCCTATTCATCCACAGTGGTAGGTATCTAAGGGACACAAGAGTGAGTAGGCTGTCACAATTTGAACAAAGGAACCACAACAGCAGTCCACATCGTGCAATTACATATTGGGACAGTGTAAATTTCTAAGTATGTGCCTATTTATTCTGTGATGCAGCAATGGTCGATAGGCCTGTTCACCCCCCACCAAAATGGCAACCGCCTGTCGTGTGTGGAGGGACAGGTGGAAGTGAGGTAATTCTGCCGACGTTGGGCGTCGTGGCGGTAAGTGGTTGTGAACTGCCGTGCAATTCCTCATTGGATAATATTGGGCCCTTTGGAGTACAGTGGCCAATGGGGATCTACGCCAGTGGTGACGGTGTACACTGCTGCGGACGTGACCGCCATTTCCTAACTCAATCCTCACTTGTTTCCTGACCTTCCACAGGAGAAGACCTACACTGCATGTGCTGCTGTGACCTGTGTCTGGAAGCCACCATGGCCCGTGTGAAGAGGGAAATGGCCCCAGCTTTCACTTCGGAGGAGATGGAGTGACTTGTGGATGGGGTCCTACCCCAGTACGGACTGCTGTATGGACCTCCAGACCAACAGGTGAGTACACTGTGTGCACGATGCATGTGGCATGGATGCATGGTGATGTGTGTGCAGGCATCATGTAAGGCAGGGTGGGTGAATATCTTGTGGTGGTGTACATGTTGTGCGCTGGGCAGTGTGTGTGCCAATGGTGATGGAAACGGATATGGTGGGCCATGTGTGTGACAGGCTGGAATGTTAGTTAAATGGTGTTCTCCTGTCTTCATTGCCACTGCAGGTCAGCGCCCATCTAAAGATGGGAATATGGCATGCCATAGCCAAGCAGGGGTGGACCCTGGGGGTCTGTTGCAGGAGGAGCACCCACTGTCAGAAAAGGTGGGAGGACCTGAGACGCTGGGCACGGAAGACTGCGGAGGCCCAGCTGAGGATTACCTCCCAATGAGGAAGGGGGTCCCCGTCGGACCCTGACCCCACTGATGGCCTGCATACTGGCAGGGGCCTACCATGAGCTGGATGGGCACTTGAGTGAATCACAACAGTGGGTATCATTACATAATTTGGCTGGTGGGGTGGTATCTGGGTGGTGGTTGTGTGCTTGTGGGCACCCTTAGGGCCAGGCCAGACATTGCAGCATGTGTCCTCTGAAGGGTAATGGTTGCATGGTAACTACAGGTAACCTAGCTTGTAACTAATCACTTTCAGGCAGGGCATTGTGGGTCCCAGGTCTGCTGCAGTTGGCGGTGTGTGCTCCTCATCATGCCTTGGTGACTACCCTTATCACTGGTAGTGCAATGCATATTGTGTAGACCTGTTCCCTGTGTGTGAGGGTGCTGTGTATGCCAACGGTGGTGTTGGTGCAGTCATTGACCAAGTGCATCCTTTGTCTCCCCCCACCCTTTCTTGTTTTGTCTTCCTGTCCTTGTGTGCATTAGCATCATCTAGCGGAGGAGCACCCGTGACAGAGGGAGCTGCATCCCTCAGGACCCTGGAGGCAGAGTCCACCGACACTGAGGGAACCAGTGGGACGGAGGGCGAGGGGAGCACCACGACGGAGACTGGAGGAGACAATACAGACTCTGATACCTCCTCCGATAGATGCTTCCTGGTGGTGGAGGACACCTCTGTGACCACCCCAGCTGCAGGTACAGCCGTCATCCCCATACCAGCACCACCCTCCCAATAGCCCCATAGCGAGTTGCGGGTGCCCACTCACCCAGGAGGGTGGGCATCTCCTTCATCCCAGGCACCTCAGGCCCTGCCCCAGTGAGCCCTGCTGCCCTGAGTGAGGAGGCTATTGACCTCCTGAGATCCATCTCTGTAGGGCAGTCAACCATTGTGAATGACATCCAGGGGCTGGCATCCCAGATGCAGCAATGTAATGCATTCCTGGAGGGCATTCACACTGGATTGGCTGCCCAACAGAGATCGATTCAGGCTCTGGCCTCCTCTCTGATGGCAGCCATTGTCCCTGTTTCTACCACCCCCCCCTCCAACTACCACTTCCCACTCCCACTCTCCTCAACAGCAACCTATCCCAGACACACATACAGACGAGCATGCACACAAGGCAACACACAGGAGTGGCACAGGCAAACCTAAGCACCACACTTCATCCCACAGGCACTCACACAAATACCATACAGTTGCAGACACGACAACATCCACAGCCTCCACTGTCTCCCCCTCCTCCTCCACCTCCCTCCCAGTCACGTCCACACTCACACCTGCATGCACTACATCTACACTCACTATCAGCATCACCAGACCAAGCAGAACACACACCTCACTGGCAGACACCTCCACAACAAACATGCATGCATCCCCTGTGTCCTCTCCCACCATGTCTTTCCCATCCCCTCCAAAGGGACACAAACGCAAATATTCACACACCCAACAGCCACCCACCCTCACATCAGCTTACAGCCCATGCACCTGCACCCAAGCCCAGCAGACATACACCTCCAAAAACCACTCCCTCAACACCTACTCCCATTACTCCTCGCTCCACCCGCCCCACTGTCCCTAAAAAGCCTTTCCTTTCACAATTTGACCTCTTCCTTAAACCTCCTCCTCCCAGTCCTGCACATATGGGTAGGGTACCAGGGACACAGCCCAGCACTTCAGCCAAATAGTCCACGGGGACAGTGGAGCCTGTACCAGCTGTGAGGAAGGGGAAGGAGCTTGCACCACCAGGCAGAGAGGGGAAGAGAGGGGAAGAGCCCATCCTCGCCTGCCAGGAAGGGTAAGGGATCCACAACCCATGGACAGGAGGAGACAAGGCATTCTATGCCAGCGGAAGCTGTCAGGCTAACAGCGCCACTGGCATCAGCTGTCACAGGGCCCCCACTGCCAGCTGTGGAAGTGCAGCCATCAGGGAGTGCAGGGGCTGCGCAGGAGGCTCCTCCAACCACCACCACAATGCAGCCATCATGGAGTGCAGGGGCTACCCAGGAGGCTCCTCTATCCACCACCACAGTGCATCCGTCACTGCCAGCGGACACCATGTAGGCCATCCTCTAAGGCCTGCTGTGTGGACTGCCCCCTCCAGAACCAGTGGGAAAATCACCCACTCAAGAGGCTGTGGCCTTCAACTCCCCAGGACAAAGCAATGAGCATGTTGCCCCCTCCAGAACCAGTAGGCAAGTCACCCACTCCAGAGACTGTGGCCTTAAAATCCCCAGGAGAAAGCAATGGGCATGTTGCCCCCTCCAGAATCAGTGGGCAAGGCACACACTCCAGAGACTGTGGCCTCGAAACTCCCCAGAACAAAGCAGTGGGCATGTTGCCCCCTCCAGAACCAGTGGGAAAGTCACCCACTCCAGAGACTGTGGCCTTGAACTCCCCAGGACTAAGCAATGGGCATGTTGCCCCCTTCAGAACCAGTGGGCAAGTCACCCACTCCAGAGACTGTGGCTTTGAACTTCCCAGGACTAAGCAATCAGCATGTTGCCCCCTCCAGAACCAGTGGGGACGTTCCTGTATTCAGCTAAGGTGCCCCCCTATCTCCCTGAGGTGCCTGCAAAATGATGCCCCTGCAGTGTTCTCTCCGGCTGTGTCAGGAAACAGTTTGGGCCTTGGACTGTGCCGTGTGGCCTTGTGAGCCTTTATGACTTTGGACTGGGCATTGGCCCTTTATGGACAATTGTATATATTTGGTTAGTGTGAAGGAATTTGCTATGCTAATACATTGTCGTCACTCCAGCATTATGGTCTGTGTTTTATTATGCTGTGTGTCGTGTACCATTGGTTTACGTGTGCAGCTGGTTGTGTGTATGGTGTGTGTGAGGATGGTGTGTGCTGTGCGTGTGTGTCTCACTCTTGTTTTCCTCCCACCCTCCTTGTGTGCTAGGCGGCTGTACTCACCGTCATCGTCTTCGTCAGCGTTGGTGTTCCAGGTGGAGCATAACGTAGAAGATCATCGGGAAGAGTTGTGACACGCTATTAGGAAGGTGCATGCCAAGGGTGTCTCTTCCTATTTACGACTTGCAGGGGGATGTCAGAAAGTTTTGCAACTGGGAATGCAGTTGCAAAACATTCGCAGTTACCAGCAACTTCATGCTGGTGGTAACCCATTGCAAACAGGAAGGGGTCACTAAGGGACTACTTCCCTTTTGTGAATGGTAGCGAAAATATTTTTTCAGAGCAGGCTGTGGCCCCATGGTACCACTGAAGAGGAATCTTGCTCCAAGACATGTGGGCAGCAGGAAGACCACACTTCTTGTCAATAGGTTGCTTTATACTTGCACAATTGTGATGGCAAAAGCCAGAACAAAAGTAATAAATGGTACAAAATGAAGAAGATGAAGAAGATGTGGCTAATCGCCGAAAGTTAAAAAGGAGTCCAAAGGGAGCAGCACGTGAAGGGACTGCACTTACCAGCGATCCCAGGTCCCCTGGAGGCAGACCCCGCAACTGCCCTTACATGTGCTACAACCTGGTGCTATATAACGCATCATTCTTTCCAGTAGCGTGGGAGTCTAGCGGGAGCAGCATGTGAAGGGACAACAGTTACCAGCAATCCCAGGGACCCTGGAGATGGACCTTGCAACTGCCCTCACCTGTGCAACAGCATGGCGCTACATAACGCATCATTCTCTCCCGCAGCAAGGGACACATGTGTACCGCGTCCGGGCAAAGCCCGGGCCAAGGGCAGGCCCATCCTGAACCCGTCAGCCCCAGGAAGAGGCAGGGCAGGCCCATTCTCCTTGGTCCTGACATTAGTTACCAGAGACTGGTAAGATTATTCTTTTTTTTATTTTATATTAAAGCATTTTAATTCAAACGGTCCATCATTTTCAAATCATTGTAAAAATCCAACCAAAATCAGGGACATTTCAGCCACATGAATTAGTACATGCACTGAAAGGAAGAGTTGTTTTCCTTCCATTAGTTCTTACCCAAAACATAAACACTATTTTAGTTAATGGATTAACTACCAGAGACTAAAAGGGTTGGTAACACTTAATACGCATTGACAAAGTTTGGAAAGCAATACATTACCTTCAGAAAAACATTGACTATCAAGATTTGGAAATTGCTAACTTCTTCTCTTCTACATACTTTTTTTTGGGGGGGGTTTATTAGAACATACAACAACAAAGCCCAAATAGTGAGCAAAATATCTTATACCATTGCAAAAATATTTTCAGATATCATGCATCTCTCGTATATCCTCCGAGGAGGAGTATCAATGAAACGTATTATAGAGCCAACATATAGGTTCTGTCAACTATAATACTTTTCCTAGCCAGTAAAGTTGCTGTTGGAGATGCATATTAATACTGATATCACACTGCAGCACTCCATAGGGTGGAAAAGACAGAGTTAAAAAGTGCGGAAGCAGGTGCCGAGGCAGAGGTTGCGATTCCCATTTGTACATGAATCTATATCAGCGGAAAGAAAGCATGGTGCAACCATTCAGCAGCTCAATCTTAATTCTCGATTTGTATTTCAGGGGACGATGTCACGGCTAATTTTGTTACTGTGATTCCAGAAAGGAACGCAAAGTTGCCCAGATATCGCACGGGTGGGGTCCCTCCGGGGCCAGTTCCCAGAAAGCAGTTAACTGCTCCTGCCAAAACACATCTCTGAGCCAATCAGACTTACACAGAGCCCTTCCATGCCCCCAGCACATTGCCACCCTGCGCTTAGCCAGTACCATTAGCAAGCCTACCAGACGTCGCACCTCTGTCGGCCATCCCTCAACTATTCCAAGCAGCGCTATCGCAGGTGTAAGAGGCAGCTGCACGCCAGACACTTCCGTAGTCACATGTTCCACCTTCATCCAGAACTCTTGCACCTTCTCACAGTTCCATGCTAAATGTAAAAAATCTGCGCTTGCCATGTGGCATCTCTCACAGTCAGCAGTTGTGCGCAGTCCTATCGCATGCATTCCTTGAGGGGTATAATATAGGCGATGTATAAATTTAAAATGTATAAGCCGAAGCCTGTAGTTTGGTGATAGCAATCTCATGTGCGCGCAGCATTTCTTCCAGGTTTCATCTGAGATATCCTCCCCGACGTCCACCTCCCACTTAGCTCTAGCGGTAGCAACTATGGCACTCTGCTGTTCCTGTATACAGCTGTATAGCTTAGTGATGAGCTTCTGTGGAGATTGAGCTCTCCACAGTGTTTCCAATGCCTGACAGACCTTTGGGGGGATGTAGGTTCTGTAAATCGCGAGCGAAGCATAGCTCCGACTTGTAAAACATATAGGCGGTGTAACGCGCTATCCGTTCCTCTCCCAATCGCAGATTCCAAGGATATCAGCCGTCGTCCCTCAAACCACTCCCCCAGGGTTGATAATTATGACCCGGCCAGGAATTCCCTCAACTGCCCATCCCGGGACATCACCTCATCTGCTACAGCAAGCATCGGCATCAAAGGAGCGCAAGGTTCACTAATCCCAGATTTGCGCACCAGGGCAGCCCAGGCTCTGGAGGTGCATGTCACAGTGTTTATACCGCAGGTCGGGGGACGGGACAGACTCACAATAATTCCAATGCCTGACAGACCTTCAGGGGGTATGTAGGTTCTGTAAATCGCGCGCGAAGCATAGCTCCGACGTGTAAAACATATAGGCGGTGTAACGCGCTATCCGTTCCCCTCCCAATCACCGATTCCAAGGATATCAGCCGTCCTCCCTCAAACCACTCCCCCAGGGTTGATAATTCTGACCCGGCCAGGAATTCCCTCAACTTCCCATCCTGGGACATCACCTCATCTGCTACAGCAAGCACCGGCATCAAAGGAGCGTACAGTTCACTAATCCCAGATTTGCGCACCAGGGCAGCCCAGGCTCTGGAGGTCCATGTCACAGTGTTTATACCGCGGGTCCAGGGACGGGCCGGACTCCCAATAATTCACAGCAGATCATCCGGCCAAACCATCTCACTTTCAGGAGCAAGATGTGGTAAGTATCTCTCCGGCCGGATGAAGAAATACGCAAACTGAGCCTGCGCACAGTAATAATAGAGTCCCAAATCTGGTGCAGCCAATCCCCCCATCTCGAAGGGCAGTGTTAGTTTCTCCCAAGAGATCCTGGGCTGTCCACCCACCCAGACCAAACTTATCATAGCTGAACGAAGATGCCTCAAAAAGCCAGCTGTTAGTAGCAGGGGAAGGTTCACGAACAAATACAGAAATTTTGGTAGCACAATCATTTTTGCTAGTGCAATTCTTCCTATAAGTGATAGCGGTAGCGATTTCTACGCATCTACTCTGTCGTCCAGCCAGGTCATCAGTCTACCATAATTGGCAGACCAAAGCATGTCTATCTCACAGCTTAGCCAAATACCTAAATATCTGACCGGGCCGCTTGCCCACTCAATCGGGTATCTGGAGGAGAACCTCTTTGTCTCCTCAGTGAGGGATAATATCACCGACTTTGACCAATTTATCATGATGCCTGACGGAACCAAATTGTATGATCTCTTTCAGCAGGACATCTAAGTTTGCCTCTGGATCCCGGATGTACAAAGCGATGTAGTCAGCGTACATTGAAATCAAAACTGTCCGCTGCTGATATTGCAGTCCTCTCTCGTTGTGGCGCTGTCGAAGGGAGGCCACCAGAGGCTCCACCGCCACAGCAAAGAGTAAGGGGGACAGAGGGCAACCCTGACGGGTCCCCGCGACAATGGAAAAGGGTCAGACGGGCTGCCATTCAACCGTAATCGACCAACGGGGTCCGTATATAACAATCGAATCAACTTCACGAATCGCACACTCATGCCCAGTCTGCCCAAAAATGCAAACAGATATTTCCATTCCAGTGAGTCGAATGCCTTTGCAGCATCCAAAAACAATGCCGTGGCTCTTGTAAAAAAAGTTCGCAGGTTGTGCATCATCGACCAACCAGGAATAAATCCTGCCTGGTCCGGGAGTACCAGTCTCGGCATTAGTGGCTGTAGTCTAGCCGCTATCATTTTGGCCAGAATCGTATTGTCTATGTTAATCATTGAGAGAGGACGATATGAATCACAGCTGAACGGGTTTTTACCAGGCTTAAGGATGGTGATGATCAGTGCTTCTCTAAGGAAGGCAGGGAGAAACCCAGTCTCCATTGCTTCAGTGTGGACCTCAAAGAGTGGGGGGGCCACGATATTAGAGTATTCTTTATAGAATGCAGAAGTGAGGCCATCCAGGCCTGGGGACTTATCACGAGGTAGACTGCGTATTGCACCTCTTCCAAAGTGGAGTGTCAAAATATGCTCTATGCGCGTCGTCGAACCAGAGCAGACTGATTTCAGAAAAGTAATTTTGTGCATCTTCTTCACTCTGCTCAGTGGTTTGGAATATAGGTCAGTAAAGAAATTAGTGAAGACCTTCATAACTCTATCTGTGCCGTTACTCGCTCACCCTTTGGTCCATCTATTTCAGTGATATAGCCGCAAGCCCACGGCCTACGTATCATGTTAGCTAGTGTGCAGCCCGCTCTATCACCCTCACCGTAGCGTCTTGCTCTGGCGTTTTTCCCCAAGAAGCAAACTTCTCGCATAGCGGCTTCCTCATATTGAAATACCATGCTTTGCAGTGCCGCCAGTGTATCTCCTGACCACTCCCGGGTCAGCTCCGACTCTAGTTCCACTATTCGCGCCTCCAATGCAGCCAGCTCCATGTGCAGCGATTGCAGCACCCCATGTTGTTTCGATAAGCACACCCCACGGATAACCACCTTGAAGGCCTCCCACAGCATTCCAGCTGAGTTCACTGACCCTCCATTCTCGCTAAAATAATTGACTATGGCTTTGCGCACTTCCTCACGGAATGCCGTGTCCCGGAGCGCCCCCTGCGGGAGTCGCCAGGTAAAGGCAACATTCACTCCTCCAGGTATCGCTAGCTCCAGTATCACCGGAGAGTGGTCAGACATGGTGCGCACCATATGTTTCACCGAGTGTGTCCAAAGCTCCACATCTCACGTGCCCAGCCATCGTTCTAAGCGAGACCAGCTGCTATGTACATAGTTAACACAGGTGCCCTCTCTCCATTCCCTGTGTTTGGCTCTCCACAGATCAATCAGATCTCCATCCTCCATAATCGTCGATTGAGCCCTAGCAGCAGCAGTGCTTTGTGCCCTGGATGCGCTCTCCCAATCCCTCTCTATGTCTAATACCACATTAAGATCTCCACCCCAGATCACCGCTCCTGCACCTTATGTATTTATCAATCGCCAAATCTCGCAGAATAACTCTGGGTCATCTACATTAGGACCATATATTGACACAATTCTACAGGGCCTATCTAGTAGTGTTCCACTCAGCCATACATAGCGTCCATTCGGATCTGCTATTACCCGCTGCGTTCGCTGCAATCCCTTCCATATCAGGATTGCTACCCCCGAGCGTATCTTGAGAAAACCGCATTATGACATTCCCCAACCCATCCAGCAGTTCAATGTGTCTGTTACCAAAAGAGTTTCTTGCAAAAGGCATATATCTACACTTTGGCGCTTAACATATGTAGACATAAGGCGCACTTTGCGTTTATCATTCAAGCCATGTACGTTCCAAGTGCGGCAGCGAATTGATGTCATCCCCGCCAGAGCCATTCAAGGTGCCATTTCAGAGCATCGCGCCTCCACCCCCTTCTGGGGAACCCGGCCGCATATAGATAGAATAAAGAGAGAGGAAAGTAAAGAAACAGTATTGCAATAAACATCAAACAGTCCTGCCCCCCACCTACGCAGACCCCCCGAATGGGTCAAAGCTGAAAACCTCCCTCCCCATCCCAAATTTCCCTTTGTGAATGACCAGAGTAAATTAACAGGACTCATCCACGGGCCGTAAGGCTAGCCTCCATACCTCCGTCCAAGAGGATAGGGGAGGAAGGTCGAGGGGCAAAGTGCTGGATGTGTAGTCAGATCGGCAATAAGAAAGGAGTATTGTCTTGATACTTCTCTGCGGCCGCTCCGGGCTCCCGGGCCGCCATTAGAACAAGTCTCTAGTAATCAATGCTGAGGTCAGCCTGTGCACTTCCAGGACTGTCAGCTTTCTCAGTCTCAGTTTTCCGTGGGATGGTCTTGACGAATTTGGCAGCTATCTTAGGGTCTGTAAAGAAGTGCAGTGTACCACATACTACTGCACTCCCTGATTGAAAGGATTCCTGGCTCTGAGCCTTTCCTCTTAAGTAGTCATTTGATGGCACCAATGGTCCATGGAACAAATTCAAATCTATGTCCCTCATCTAATTATTCTTCAGCTTTGATTGTTATAAATAGGAAGGCTATTGGTGTCATTAGTTGACAAACACATCTACAGTTTGTATATAATATCTAGTATTTTGTGATAAAACTGTCATCCAAATGCAACCTGAAGAACCAGGATCTTAATTGTGGAACTTTAGCCTTCACACATTCAATTATTTTCCACAAGACATGCCACCTAAATAACTATCTTGTAGTAGCTGTGACATGCCAAGCGAATGTGTGTAATCATGGTGAAATGGAAAGTGACTGATAGGATCCCAGGAGCAGTGGAAGCCAAAATAATCCTGAAATATTCAGCTGAAAATTGTACGTTGGCGGAAAATGATGAGCTGATTGAAGAGGTGGAGGAGTTACTTGCTCCTAAAGATAGAAAGTAACAACTTGGGAAAATGGGTAAGGGAGCAGCAGAGAAGGTCAAGGTGAAGGGATTGGTTCAAAGGGGCTTTAGATCATTCCTTAAGAATTCAGTGAAAAACTGTGTCCCATACTCCAATATGAAGGGTGCATCGTGCCTGCACTGCAACAGCCATTTGACGACTCCATTGATATAAAGGCTAAACAGTTTGGGTGTGAGCATGCATCCCTGCCTAACTCCCTTTTTTGGGGGGGGGATCATAGTCATAAGGTCCCCACCCCTGTTGCATCTCACTTTAGCATATGTGTCTTTATGATGAACTCTCAGGACCCATAGAAGATCGTTTGGCATTCCAGATGCTTATAGGACCCTCCAAAGGTAGTCTCTTAGGAACAGTTCAAAAGCTGCTCGCACATCTATAAAGGCAACATATAATTAGTCCCGCTTCAAAGAGACAATCTTCCAACATAGGGTCTTGAAGCGAAAGACCTGATCAAGAGTACTAACTTTGGCCCTGAAACCTGCCTATGTGGCTTCAAGTATTTGACTATCATACAGCCAGAATTGAAGTCTGCCCAGAGCCTGCCTGCAGAATATTTTCTGGCTGTTATCTATCAAATGTATGTGTCTATAGTAGACTGGTTCATCCCTGTTCCCCATTTTAAGTATTGGAATTATAACCGCTCCTTGCCAAGATTCAGGAATAGCCTCACCTTTCATAATGACATTACTGAGTGCATTAGGATATAGGACCCACACTTCGGGCTGCAATAGAAACAAGTCACCTGGAATGCCATCCAGGCCCAGGGCCTTTCCTCTCTTTATCTGCTTTAAGGCTTTCGATGTTTTAGCATGGGAGAATCTGATGGCACCTCTATCTTAGCCGGCATTTTTCCTGTATCAGCCAGATCGAAATGCACAGTGGCTGAGCTTTTATCCTGGGTCTGATCCTGAACCATATCCTGATCCCACTCAGTGTAAAGACCTTCAAAGTGGGCTACCCATTTTTCAGGCAGAACTACAGTCTCTAGATGATTATCAATGGTATGAGATCCAATTGATACCAACTTCCAGAAAACCTTTGAGTCTCTGTGCTGATGGACTTCTGTTAATTCTGCCCACTGTTCAGCTTCCCAATGTTTTTCAGTCTCAACCAGAATAGCCTTGTACCTCTTCTTAGCAATGCCTATTTGTAACTGACTTTCTGCCTTCACAGCTTCTAGTAGGCAGTTTTTAGCATTACAACACTCTTTGTTATACCGACTAAGAAAGTCTTTTTGGCAATCTCCTCTCCACCCAATTTTTACAAAGAAGATACTCAGCTGTTCCATCAATTGGCTACAAAGGTTAGCAATTTTGGCCTTATTCACATCCTCATTGACTAATGGAGGTATTATATTGGCAAAGAGATTATAAATTTGTGTCAGTACCTTGCTGGTATTCGCTACTGCTGACCATTTAAAAGTGCTTCTATTATTTGAGGTCTCAATCAGATCAATGCTAGTAGCCGGTGGCAAATTTAGATTCACAAATTAACTGGGTTGCAATTTGACACTTAAAGATTGATGGTTGCTGTCCATTCTTGGAATTACCCCCCTGTCCATCAGAAATGGCCTTAGAAGATGACCCATGAAATGTAATCTATATTACTGGTTAGTGGCCCTCTTTTAAAGGTTGGACAGGGAGGGGAATCCGATCTTGTATTGCCATTTACTATTTTCAAGCCATGCACTTTTACCACATCCATTAGCTGTAAAGCCACACTAGATGTTTTTCCCACTACCCTATGATGGCTTAGATCTCAACATTGGTTCTTAGGGATGGGCCTCCCATCCTTCCTTCATCAAACCCAATGTGAGTCGTGTGTTGCAATCCCCAGCTATAATTATTTGAGCTTTCCAGTGAAATTGCTCTAACATATCTAATAATAAAGCCACTGTGGTGGAAAGAATGCATGAGGGAACAGATTTTATGTATATATTCACAGTGGCAATGTGCCTAATCCCTAGATGGGTAGATATTTTAATTTCTAGGCCCAAGAGGTCCCTGCTAGCTGAGGGGACTACTTTTTGTTCAGGACACAGGCCCCAGCCTCAAACAGATCAGTAAACCACCTGAAGCTCTTCCGGTATGTGATGGAGTAGCATTTACGCTAAACATGACAAAACCAGATCTGAAATCTGAAAACTGGTTCAATCACCCATGTATCCTTCAAAAGTATTATGTGATGTTGATCTGTGAAGCCCCCCTTTCAGGATCTTCGAGCTTTGCTCTTAGCCCAGCAACATTCCATGATATGATCCTGACATTAACCCAAACTCCTTCCCTCCCCAACTTAAGGACAGCTCTATCTCTATTCTGGGCCTCCAAAGCTACTACACTATTCAGGTCATTCAAGAGTTCGAAGGTAATCTCCTTTTTGATTTCACTGGGAGTTTGGACAGTCAAACCCAATGGACTATCTAACTCACTGTCAGTACATCTAGAATGACTCCGAAAACCACTCAAATTCCCCTTCAATCAATCTCGTGTAAAGCGTACATTTGTTCGGAAGAATTACGAGTAGTATGAAAGGGGATTTGGGAATTAAGGTTTCTAGTGCCTTTTTGTGGCCTTAGATCATTTAGTTCATTCAAGTCTTATTTGTGACCTTGTGATAGGCCTAAGCCTCAATTCCAGCGAGAGTGAGATTAACCCTTCAACCAGGCTATGGGTCATCAGCGTCAATCCTTTTGTGTCATAATGAGTGTTGATGTTACTGATCTATGCTGCTTTCAAGTCTGCTGGCATCCTCGTATTTGCAGATGATACGCTCCTTATTTCACGAACCCCTAAAGGGCTTCAATGCGAACTGAACTCATTTACAGCTTCAGCTCCCAAAGAAGTCTAGAACTAAACCCATCAAAATCTAAATATATGCTGATAAACTCCCACCAGGCCTTCAGAGGCAAAATTACAATTGAGGATGTTCCACTAGAACAAATTAAAAATGTTGATTACCTAGGGGTTAGGTTGGCAGACAATATTTTGTGGGGGCCACAACTCAAGAAAAATAAGACTATTCTCCATCAGAGGGCAACGGCTATTGGGAGGAAATAGAAGGCAGCTTCAGGGGGGTCTGTGTCACCTGCCCTGAAAGTATATAGAGCAGTGGCTGTGGCAGCTGTCATGTATGGGGCTGAGATTTGGTGTAATCTAATGCAACTGCATTCACACAGACTAAAAATAAGTTCATTAGGGCACTTTTTTATCCACCCCTGAGCACAAGCTTTATACCCTTGAGATATGGGATAGCACTTAATAACATCCACCAAGTGATTTCATTAAAACCTCTCCTATATTGGGTGCGGGTCTGGTCGACTGGGGAGCTAGCTCCTTAAAGGGAATCCTTATCAGAACTAACCTCCTGTGATCCACAAACACGTACCCCATGGTTAAAGTATGTAAAGAAGTTATGTCAAAATGGTTAACATGGGAGGGATCTGGAATGCTTCAGGAAAAACAAGCAAAGGAGTTATACAGAAACTGAAAAGGAATTACTGGGAATTGCTGGGGCTATGTAGTAACTAAGATCTGGAAGGACCAGACAAATGGTCAGGTCAGTTTTTGGCCCATAAATGTATTCCTTGTTTTGAACCATATTTAGATAGAATTTTGCCTTTCCAAGCCAAACGCTTATACATCCAGTTTAGGTGTGGAGTCCTACCGCTAAGATCTTTTACTGCAAAGTGGGATAAAGCGGCCTGTTTACCAATTCATTGTCCACATTGCCCACTACACAGAGAGGCGGAGTAACACTTTTTTTTCTTTTGCCCCTTTTATAGACAGCCTCACAAGAAATGAATTATTACATTACCCAAACCTATAGATGTGAGCCACTACTGGGACACTACAAGGATTCTGAAGAGTGACAACAAGGAACAAATTGTGTTCGCCATCTCAAGCTTCTTGCATTGGGCTTGGAAGGTCAGACTAAAAGTGATAACTCCCAAGGTTTCTTAATTAATTAGGTGCAGCGAAGTTATAAACCTAGGCCCTTTAGGCCAGCTCTAAGCAGCATTACTTGTATACAGGAAGTTCTGAGTAGATAAATTGTATTATTATTTAACGCTTGATTGTTTTTACTTATATTTTTTACATGGCTATGCTATTGTTTTATTTGATGTATGTATATCTTATTTAATTTTATATATGTTTTAGGTCTATGGATGCAGCTTTTATATGGCTCTTTAGCTGAAATAAAGCACTACTACCTAAAAAGTAAGTTGTGTTGTAGAGGGTAAATTATCTAAAGCTTGGGAACAAAATGCATGCCCTGTGCTCTGATAATGTTTATGAATTAGCAAAAAGTAATTTTGTGAGTTTCAGCTATCTGAGCTCATTCACCAATGCAGGCATAGTGGTATAAGATGTACCAAGATTTGTCCCTTAGGGAATGCATACTAAATATCACTCATACTACCAAAGGCACTAAATATCAAGGACAAAATATAATTAAAAAAATATTGACAGGTAAGTCTTTTCAGATAAAGTACATGAGGTCAGAGGAATTTTAATCAAACACTGGTCCATTCTTCATAATGAGGTGCTACTTGATGACTTCCCCAGCATCATATTGAGAAGAGGGATTACACTGAGGGACAAACTAAGGCCCTCATTACAACATTGGCGGTAAGTGCCGCTTACCGCCATGCTGACTGCCCCCCACATACCGTGACCACGGAGGTATACCGCTAAGGGTATTATGACCCACACATAGAAATCCGCCACTATACAGACACCCACACAAGTCCGCTAGCCCAATGGTCAGTGATGAACTGGCGGTACCAAAACCCACACCGTTACGGCAACAGAACTACGCCCACGGCATCATGACCCACAAATCACCATGGCGGACATTCAACCAGGGTAAACCATTGGCAGTACTGTCTGCCGCCCTCAAAATATACACACACATACAAAACAACACCACTTTGGACAATTCAAACTACACACACCTGACACACATACACACACCACACCCACACACACACAACACTATAAACCACACACACACGATACCCACAACCCTTTACAACCCAAAGATTTTGGCAACTGAGAGAGAGAGACAAGCAGGAGCACCCACTGAATCTGAGCCACAAAACACCATGACCCATACACCATCCACGCACCTCAAAGCACACACCCCAACACATCACCCCACACACCCTCACACATACCACTCACACTACACCCATGGCACCACAAAGACACCCCAGGTTCTCAGAGGAGAAGCTAAGGATCATGGTGGAGGAAATCATCTGGGTAGAGCCACAGCTGTTTGGATCACAGGTGCAGCAGACATCTATTGCAAGTAAGATGGAGCTATGGCGGAGAGTCGTGGACAGGTTCAATGCGGTGGGACAGCACCCAAGAACAAGGGATGACATCAGGAAGAGGTGGAACGACCTACAGGGGAAGGTAAGTTCTGTGGTAGCAAGACACCAGCTAGCAGTACAGAGGACTGGTGGTGGACCCCCACCTCCTCCCCCACAACTAACAACATGGGATAAGCGAGTCTTGGTGATCATGCATCCTGAGGGCCTCGCAGGAGTAGCAGGAGGACTGGACTATGGAAAGTCAAATCATTAATACTTTATCCCCCACCCTACCTGCATGCCACCACAAACAACAACCCCTACCCTCACCCCCATCACCCCATCCCCTCACATATACCCCACCATCACAACCCACCCATCCCAATACCAAGCCCTGCATGCAACACCAATGCATGGACCCCGATCACAGACCTGCATGGACACCCATCACCACAGCATGCACACTAGTGACAATCACATAGCCAAACCAAACACAACTCACACAAGCCAAAGCTGCCTTGCTAATAACAACCATAGAGGGAAACACATCCATGCACAAGATGGCACAGGCAGATACAATAACACTGCATTTACATCCACCCAGGACCCCCACTCAATGTCACCAGAGAGGAGGTGCCACCAACATCCAGTCCCCCCCCTGAAGAGGCCCACAGTGATGACAGCAGCTCTGCATGCCTGGATCACGATGACCAACCTGGCCCATCAGAGACCTTTGGACAGTCGGTGACCCAGGCACAGTCCCAACCCACCACAGAGCCTCCCCCCTCAGGAAACACCACCATAGCACCCACCCAGCTGCCCATCCCTCTGTACCCAGGACACGTCAATCAGCAGTGTGTCCACCACTACAAGGACCCCAGGCCACCCCACAAATACAGGACGATCAGGGACCTGGGGTCAGTGGCAGTGGGCACACGGTTCAGGGGACAGAGGCACAGGACAACAGGGAAGCTGAGAGGACTGCTGTGAGACAGGGGGAGGGCAGGCCCAGGGATCCGACTCTCCATGAGGCACTCACTAACATCCTGGGAGCATACCACTATTCCCAGGAAACCATGGGCCAATTGCTGGCCAAGCTTCAGGAGACCCAGCGGCTGTAGGAGGGACAGTACCTGGGGATCAAAGAGGACCTGAGGGACATCTACACCACCCTGGTCACCATTGCAGGGTTGCTGGCAGAGATTGCCAACACCATGAGGGAGGCAGTGGCACACCAACGAGCCCCAGACACTAGCCAAACCAAAGAACAGCTCTCCACCTCCGCCGGCGCTATTGGACAGGAGGCCCCACCACAGGAACAACAGACCACCAGCACCCCACCCCCTGCAGAAGAAGAACCACTCCACAAATGATCCTTACAATCCAGGCAGAAGCCAGAGAACATTGCCCTGACCCCCGTCAGGGAATAAGACTCTCCTGATTGTCACCCTTCAGTCCCACCCTATCACCCTGTCCACCTTGAACTGCCATTCCTCCCCTTCCCATGCCCCCTTGGACAATGCACCTGTGATACAAATAGACTGGACTCTACCCTGGACTTTCCTCTATCAGCAACCCAGCCCATTGCAATACCCCCTACACTTATTATCACAGAAATAAACACCCTCGGAACAAAATCAAATATGGAGTCTGTCAATTCCTTGACAAATGTATTAGTTTCACAAACTGTAAACATTGCAATTCAAATGTACTGTAATATTTACATAGGTATGACCTGTAGTGGCCAGCAGTAAACACACCAGGAGCCAGAGTGGGGCACAGAGATCTGAAAATAGAGATGCCAAAGGGTACAGTAAGTGGCCATAGAAATAGGGAAATCAGGCTGTCATGTTCAATGTCAAACACAAAACTGAAATGGAAGGTGAAGTTACAGTGTCTTACCTGTGTGTCACTGGAAGTACTGTTGAATTAGTGTACTTCTGTTGTCCACATCTTCTTCCTCTACCTCCTCTTCACCACTGTCCACAGGCTCCACCGCTGCCACACGACCATCCCCAGACTCATCCTCCTGCAGAAAAGGCACCTGGCGTCTCAAGGCCAGGTTGTGGAACATGCAATATACAGCGATGATCTGGCACACCTTCTTGGGTGAGTAGTACAGGGATCCACCTGTCAGATGGAGGCACCGGAATCTGGCCTTCAGGAGGCCAAAGGTTCTCTCAATGATCCTCCTTGTTCACCCATGTGCATTATTGTAACGTTCCTCTGCCCTTGTCCTGGCATTCCTCAGTGGGGTCAGTAGCCATGAGAGGTTGGGGTAACCAGACTCACCTGCAAATATTAGAGGGATACCTGTTAGCCAGACACTCACCCTTAGGGCCAAACCCACACCCATATACCTACATCAGCTGGGTGGGGACCATGGGCTCACCTATTAGCCATACCCCGTGCCTCTGGAGTTTAGACATCACATATGGGATGCTGCTATTCCTCAAGATAAAGGCATCATGCACAGAGGCAGGATACTTGGCATTGACATCCGAGATGTACTGGTCCGCCAAACACACCATCTGTACATTCAGAGAGTGAAAGCCTTTCCTATTTCTGAATACTTGTTCATTTCTCCGGGAGGGGGAACAAATGCAATATGTGTACCATCAATGGCATCAATGATGTTGGGGGTATGTCCCAGTGCATAGAAGTCAGCCTTCACTGTGGCCAAATCCTCCACCTGGGGGAATACGATGTAGCTGTGCATGTGTTTCAGTAGGGCAGACAACACTGTGGTCGGCACCTTTGAGAACATAGGCTGTGACATCCCTGATGCCATGGCCACTGTCGTTTGGAAGGAACCACTTGCCAGGAAATGGAGCACTGACAGGACCTGCCCTAGAGGGGGGATACCTGTGGGGTGGCGGATAGCTGAAATCAGGTCTGGCTCCAATTGGGCACACAGTTCTTGGATTGTGGCTCTATCAAGTCTGTAGGTCAGGATAATGTGCCTGTCCTCCATTGTCACCAGGTCCACCAGGGGTCTGTACACGGGGGATGTCGCCATCTCATATTCATTCTCAGCGGTTGAACTCTAGGGTGAAAAACGGTGAGCAGAAGGTCATATTCACACACATGTCATAATTAATATGCAATCTTTCCATTACAGAAACAGTATGTGAACTCAGTTGATGTGCCAATGTCTGCTGTGAGGCAGTTAGGTGCCATGGCCTGTGCCACCCTGAAATGGCAGCTGCCTGACCTGTGAGGAGAGACAAGTGGAAATGAGGTAATTCCGCTGGCGTTGTGTGCCGTTGCGGTCGGCAGTTGACCACCGCCGCAGAACATCGCATTGGTTATCATTGGGCCCTATGGGTTTCAGGAGCCAAAGGTGATGTACCGCCATTTTCTATCTGTGCACTCACTTGCTACCTGACTTTTAACAGGAGAGGACCTACACTGCAAGTGCTGCTGTGACCTGTGTCTGGAAGCGACAATGGCTCGAGTGTCTGGGGAAAGGGCCCCTACCTTCACTTCGGAGGAGTTGGAGAGACTAGTGGATGGGGTCTTACCCCAGTACACTTTACTCTGTGGTCCTCCAGACAAACAGGGTAGTACACTGTGAGCATGATGCGTGGGCCATGAATGTATGGATTGCTGTGTGTGTAAGCCCCGTGTGGGGGGGGGTCTGATGGGTCCTGGGCAGAGTGCTGCATATATGTTGGGCAACGTATGTGCGTAAGTGGATGGGGGGATATGGTGGGCCATGAGTATAACAGTCCGGATGGTATGACTAATACCTTTTCTGTCGTATTTTTTCTGCAGGTCAGCACCTATCAGAAAAAGGGTATTTGGCGTGCCATTGTCAAGGAGGTGCGGACCCTGGGGGTCTTTGACAGGCGGAGCACCCACTGCCTCAAACGGTGGGAGGACCTGTGCCGCTGGGCAAGGAAGACAGCAGAGGCCCAGCTGGGGCTGGCCTCCTAATGAGGAAGGGGTGCCCATCGTACCCTGACCACCTTGATGTCTGCATCCTGGCGGTGGCCTATCCAGAGTTGGATGGGCGCTTGAAGGCATCACAGCAGCTACAAGGGGGTGAGTACAGATTCAGAATCATGACTTTGCGCGCGTTAAGGTATTACCTGGGTGGGAGATGTGGGCTGTGGGTGCCCCTAGGCCAGGGCGAACATGGGAGGGTATGTTCAATGATGGGCAAGATCAGATGCACTCCAACCCCAATAGTGTTAGTGGGCATCTACTACTTGGCAGGGTACTGTGGATTTCAGGTGTGCAGCTAATGGTGTTAGGCATTGTACCCCATGGGCTGGTGACTAGCAGTGTAACTGGTAGTGCATGGCCTAGTGCATAGGGCTGTTTCCAGTGTGTTGTCTACACCAACGGTAGTGTTGTTGCTGGCATTGACCAAGTGTATCCTCTGTATCTCCGCCTCCCTTTTTGTTTTGTCACCCTGTCCTTGTGTGCATTAACATCATCTGGCGGAGGATCAGAGTCGCCGGCGACTGAGGGAGCTGCATCCCACATGGGCCTTGAGGCCGAAACCACTGACGTTGAGGGCACCAATGGCACGGAGGGCGAGGTGAGCACCACAACGGAGACAGGAGGGGACACTACCGACAGCGACTCCTCCTCCGATGAAAGCTCCCTGGCGGTGGCGGACAGCCCTGTGTCCACCCCAATTACAGGTACAGCGCCACCCCTGTACCAGCACCACCCTCCCAGCAGCCCCCCAGCATATTTCTTGGTCCCGCTCACCCAGGAGGGTGGGACACCTCAGGCCCTGCCCCAGTCAGCCCTGCTGCCCTCAGTGAGGAGACTATTGACCTCCTGAGATCCCTCTCTGTTGGGCAGTCAACCATACTGAATGACATCCAGGGTGTAGCAGGGCATTTCCAACAAACAAATGCATACCTGGAGGGCATTCACTCTGGTGTGGCGGCCCAACAGAGAGCATTCCAGGCTCTGGCCAACGCACTGATGGCAGCCATTGTCCCTGTCTCCAGCCTCCCCCTCCAACTTCCTCTACCCAGTCCCAATCCACTCAACCCCAGCCTATCCCAAGCACACCTTCAGACCAGCAATCACCCAAATCAACACACAGAAGTGGCTCAGGCAAACAAAAGCACCACACTTCATCTCACAGGCACTCACACAAGCACCATCCACATGCAGACACACTAACATCCACTGCCTCCACTGTGTCCCCCTCCTCCCACATCCCTCCCAGTTGCATCTCCACTCACACCTGCATGCACTACATCCTTATCCACTACCTCCATCACCAGCACGCCTATCACTACACGGCCCTCACTGGCAGTCACCACCCCCACATCCATGCACACGTCCCCTGTGTCCTCTCCCACTGTGTCTGTGACCCATCCTCCCAAAGTACACAAACGCAAGCACACAGACACCCAACGGCCATCCACCTCACAACACCATCAAGTCCATGCACCTGCACCCAAACACAGCAGACTGACACCTCCTACAAGCACTCCCCCTTTCTCCACTCTCAAACCTTCACCCTCTTCCCACCCCAGTGTCCCTAAGAAGCTTTTTCTCATCAACATTGACCTATTCCCTCCCCCTCCCCCCAGTCCTTCACCTCAGGCCAGGGTGGCCAGAACCCAGCCGAGAATCTCAGCCACCCAGTCCACGGCCACGGTGGTTTCTGCAGATACTGCAGGTGTGAGAGGCTCCAAGGAGGTACCCTTCAGCCCAGCCAGTGTGCCAGCAACACCTGCCAAGGCCAAGAAGGGTCCGCCACCCAGCAAGGGTAAGAAGGGGATTCCAGCCAGCAAGGGGAAGGAGGCACAACCAGCCAGCAAGGTCAAGACAAAGACACCAGCTGGCAGAAGCAAGGATGCACCACCATCTGCCAAGGGCAGGAAGGGGTGCACAACCCCAGCTATGGCACTTCAGCCATCCGAGGCTGCAGGTGAAGGCCTGGAAGCTACCACCACCACTGCCAGCACCGCCACCTGCACTGCTGCCAGCACCGCCACATGCTCCACCTCCAGCACCGCCACATGCACCGCTGTCAGAAGCACCACTGGCAGCAGCCCCAGTGGGCAGCCGTCCGAGGCTGCAGGCTAAGGCCTAGAGGCTACCACCAGCACTGCCAGGACCGCCACCTGCACCGCCGCTAGCACCACCACATGCACAGCCGCCAGCAGCAGCAGCTCCAGTGGGCAGCCGTCTGAGGCTGCAGGTGAAGGCCTGGAGGCAACCACCACCACAGCAGGCACCGCCACCTGCAGCGCAACTGGCATCCACTGAGCAGCCGTCATTGCCGGCGAGAAGTGTGTAGTGGTGATTATATGGGCTGCAGTGTGTCCTGGCCCCTGCAACACCTGTCGGTGTGACACCCAGGTGAGAGAGTGTGACCTTGCCCCACCCAGGATGAAGCACACTGGGCACAAGCCCCCCTCCAGAACCAGTGGAAAAAGCCATCCACTCAGACCCTCCTTGCCAGGATGAAGCACAGTGGGCACAAGGCGCCCTCCAGAACCAGTGGAAGAAGCCATCCTCTCAGCCCCTCCTTGCCAGGATGAAGCACACTGGGCACAAGGCCCCCACTAGAACCAGTGGAAGAAGCCATCCACTCACCGCATCCTTGCCAGGATGAAGCACACTGGGCACAAGGCCCCCTCCAGAACCAGTGGAAAAAGCCATCCACTTTAGAGACTGTGACCTTGCCCCACCCAGGATGAAGCACACTGGGCACAAGCCCCCCTCCAGAACCAGTGGAAAAGGCCATCCACTCAGACCCTCCTTGCCAGGATGAAGCACACTGGGCGCAAGGCCCCCTCCAGAACCAGTGGAAGAAGACATCCACTCAGTCCCTCCTTGCCAGGATGAAGCACACTGGGCACAAGGCCCCCTCCAGAACCAGTGGAAGAAGCCATCTACTCACTGCATCCTTGCCAGGATGAAGCACATTGGGCACAAAGCCCCCTCCAGAACCAGTGGAAGAAGGCATCCACTTTAGAGACTGTGGCCTTGCACTCCCCAGGACCAAGCAGTGGGCAAACCACCCACTTGAGAGACTGTGGCTTTGCACTCCCCAGGACCAAGCAGTGGGCAAACCACCCACTTGAGAGACTGTGGCCTTACACTCCCCAGGACCAAGCAGTGGGCAAACCACCCACTTTAGAGACTGTGGCCTTGCACACCCCAGGACCAAGCAGTGGGCAAACCATCCACGTGAGAGACTGTGGCCTTGCACTCTCCAGGACCAAGCAGTGGGCAAACCACCCACTTGAGAGATTGTGGCTTTGCACTCCCCAGGACCAAGCAGTGGATACAACCACCCACTTGAGAGACTGTGGCCTTGCACTCCCCAGGACCAAGCAGTTGGCATGGAGCCCCCTCCAGGCCAGTGGCTTTGTACCATCTTCTGGCTGAGGTGCCCCCCATTCCCTATCCCGCTGAGGTGCCTGTGTGTTTTCGACCTGATGCCCCTGCAGTGTTTTCTCCATATTGAGGCAGGAGTCAAGTGTGGCCTTGGCCTATGTGTTTTGGCCCAGTGGGCCACACACATTTTGGAGTGGGCATTGTCCCTCCTTTTGTATATAGTGTATATATTGTATATACCGTTTATTGTTTTAAGAACGTATTTCTCAAAATTACTAATATCACACTAATTTCATTCCATTCCTTTTGTCCTTGCGTTATTCCTGAGGTTTACAGGGTGAATGTGTAATGTTGTTGCATGTGTTTGTGTGTATGGTGTTGGGGGTGTTGCGTGTGTGTGTTGCTCTCTTTTTCCTCCCTCCCTCCTTTGTGTGCTAGGTGCAGTACTCACCGTGGTCGTCTTCGCCGGTGTTCGTGTTCCTGGTGTATGAGAAGGTAGGCCAGTATGGGGAACACCTGCAGTTCGGGCTCCATGGCGTTATGGTTCTTCTTTGAGTGTTGAGGTGTGAGTTGTTTCCCTTCAGAGTAGTCTTTCCGCTGTGCTTTTGATGGCATGGGTACTGCCCCGGAAAAGCTGGTGGATAGGCGTGTTGTAACACAGTGGGCGGTACATTGTCTTCCGCCTGGCTGTTGGCGGTTACTGCCACGGTGTTTGTTGCTACCGCCGTGGCGGTCGGTGTGTTAAAGTGGCTGTTTGTGTTGGCGGTTTCCGCGGTGGTCATGATTCCAATTTTTTTACCGCCGGCCTGTTGGCGGTATTACTGGCGCTTTATCACCGACCGCCAGGGTTGTAATGAGTGCCTAACTGTATTGATATTTGCAGAGAAATTAAGAAGGATCTGAATAGTGGTTTCTTTCCATGTAATAGCTGCAAAGCATGTAGAAATAGCACAGCAGTTACACAATACAGGTCCCTTACTAACACCCTGAAGTCCATCAATTCTTATCTTACATGCTCAAGTCATTATACAGAATATGTTTTGGAATGCCCTTGCAAATTAAGATATATTGGCAGTACTATTCATGCCACCAGCAGGCAGATACTTGAGTATATGAGAGCTATATCCCATGTTGACCCACATTATCCGGTTGTGAGACACTCTGACATGAAGCACAATAAAGATGTGTCAAAACTGAGATATTTCATCATTGATAGAATACCTCCCAATAAGCGTGGTGGTAACAGAGAACTGCAACTGAGGAAATCAGAATCTCAGTATATTATATCTTTGAACACCAGGCACCAAATGGACTGAATAAAGATGAGGAGTTGGCGGTTCATTTGGGATAAGTGTGTATGCAGTTGGGGTTCTTATACATACAGTTGGTAATAGGTGATTATATAATAGTAGCCTCCCCATCCCCTCCTCCGAGTTTGGTTGTCACACTTTTCCCCGGGCTATTATAGGGAATTTTAACTTTTTATTTGTGAATTCTGAGTGATAATTATATATTTTTGGGTGGCCATTACATGAGATGTCCTCTCTATAGAAATATAGGAATTGCTATGACTATCTCCCCTAGGGATGTTAGCATATGGATTATGATTCATCAACTCATATATAATGTTCATGTGACTTTTTCACTCCTCCTCCTTCCCCTCTTTCTCTTTTATTTACATTCCCCCTCACCCATCCCCCTTGCTTTTCACGTTGCCTCACCTGTGGTCGAGCAGAAGTAAGTTGAGGAGTAGACAGCAACTTTGCGGTGGGGTTGCTGTGATTCAGCCTCTGGTGGACCCAGTATCTACGCAACATGAACAATATTGTAGCAGTTAACCTTTGTGTTAATGGTTTTCTAATTTGTTATTTATAGTACCACTCTTAAGATAAGCATTGATTTTCGCTGATTTACAGTGGGAAGAGAATGCCCACTTGGGCTGGACTGGTGATATGTTGGATTGTTATCACACAGCCTAGAGAATGGAGGAGTCAGAGAAAATGCTAGATAAAGATTGTGATATAAATACTATGAATTTACTCTGGTATGGGAATGTCCACATGGGCGAGATGGAAATACAAGTCATATGACATTGAGAGAATAAGAGAGAAAAACACCATGAAACAATGCAAGTTAAATACTATATTATAATTAAGAAAGATTAATGACAACTATTTATCAAGGATAATTAGGTGACTGTTGGGAGATTCCTTGCAAGTGTTTGGAGCACAGTAACCTAATGTACTGTAATATGAAATATTATAAGATGGATGCCACAATTGTATTGGTTTTAATGAGGACATTTCCATTGTTTGTTTTGTCATATTCACTAATATCTATATATCTATATATATTATATATATATATGTATAATATATATATATATATATATACACGCACACACACTAAAAAACAAAGGTTACAGGGATGTTATAGTTAGGAAATAGAATTAAAAAAACATGATGGAAATTCACTGAAAAAAAACAAAGGTTACAGGGACGTTATAGTTAGGCTCACATTTTAAACATACAAAACCATAGAAATTCAGCTGTCATAGTTAGAGTTATTTCAAGTAAGTATAATATGTGTGGTAAGGTAACTATATGTTAATCAACCACCGCCACACACTGCCTTTGCGGTGCACATCAGTGGCCAACCCCGTATAAGCACCCAACCATACATGGACTTTTTGCTAAATTTGGTGTAACTCCATCCAGAGGTTTGGGCTTCAGGCGTGGCTAAATGGAATTAACATGGGAAAGACATTTTTTAAACCCCTCCCCTTTTTTTCAAGAGTTCTGACTTGCACACCGCAGATTTGTTTGTAGAACTTATGTGCCTTGTATCTGCACTTCAAGGTGGTCTGAGGCAATAGAAAACTAGCATATAGTGCTAAATAAAAAACGTTAATAGAAATAAATAATTCTCTGAAAGCATAATTAGATATTGGTGTAAATCACTAAGGATGAAAACATGCAATTAACAAATTTGGCAGAATCTTAAGTTAGAGATCGAATGGTTTGCATCAGAAATATTTAATGTGCCTGAATCATAATGGCGAGAAGAAAAAAACGCATTTGTACATGTTTTGCAAAGGTTGTTGACATCTTCAGAATTTTCAAAAATAATTAAAAGAGTCTTTGGTGGACTGGGGGTCAGACTCCATTTGTGCATGTCCGACCATGAAAGAGAGTGACGTGTTTCCATTTTCCCAGCAACGATAAAATGACATGTCATTGCAGAGAGGTCAGCCTCTATTTCCACGGTGTCACATATGAAGCAGTTTCATGTTACTGTTTTTCCCAAGAGGAACAAAATGGCTTGTCATTGCACTGAGGTCAGGCTCCGTTGCAAAAGGTCTTTCTTATAAGAACCCATCGCACCTCTGTATGTCTACGCTACAAATTAATGGATCAATCAGAGGTCTTTCTAGTTGTCACTAGTATGTACTCTACAGAAAGTAAAGTTATTTCTATCAACAAGTAAACCTTTTGACAGTTCTCAGTGAAACATTCTGTCTGCAAGAAATGCTGTACAAATAAATGTTTTATTCACTAGGAAACATTACTGAAGAAATGGAAACGATGTTAAATGTGTAAAATGTTTTTGAAAGGGTTTAGTTTTTGTTTATTTCATTTTGTGTTACCTCTATTTTTTGCAAATATATTTAAGTTTCTAAATAAAGTACACAGAGGAGCATCTACTTAAAAAAAACATAAAAAAGATTTAGGTCCTTATTACGAGTCTGGGGTGAACAGACTGCCAGACTCAAGGTGGCGGTCGGACCACTCCGGTTGTGGCGATCCGAGCACCACATTATGAGGTTGGCTGGCATAATTTTCGATCCTGATGTGATGACGTTGGTGCAGGTTGTAATCAGCCAGGACGGCAATTAAGTCAGCGCCGCCCTGCTGATTACAACCTTGTTCTCCGCCAGCCTTTTCATGGCAGCTGAGAACAAGTGCAGGAAGCCACAGGGGGCCCTTGACTGCTCATGCCATGGCATGGGCAGTGCAGGGGCCCTCCTGCCCAGCCACTCTGCTGTGCAGACAGTGCGCATTTCAAGGGTGCTGGTGCCCGTGCCGTCCAGCAGCATTGCCGCCGGCTCTATTATAAGCCGGTGGCAATGCTGCCCCACTTTTCCTACTGGGCTGAGGCCCGTCAGACCAGTGAGAAAGTCATAATATGGCCAATGGGGAGACCGCCACCTCGACTGCGGTGCCAAATCCGTAATCAGGCCCTTAATGTTATTTTATATTTTTGAATTTTTTTGTAATTATTTTTTTTAAAATGTTTTTAACTTCTTTCAGTGTTATTTTTGGGATTTCCAATATCACCTATAAAAATATAAAACACATGAAGTGCACCTGTTTGCTTAAGCACATTACCCATAAATATTTAAAACCAAGCACCTTATTGACATTAAGAGAGAGGAGGTGTTTGATGACATAATGGTGCTAGAGCTTATCTGTGCTATTTACTGTCTTGTCATGTTCAGCTCATAGAGGAGGATCACCATTTCTCTCAGCCGGAGAAAGTAGCCAGATCTTTGTCCTCTTACAAAGTATCAGCAAACGTAGAACCAAGAAACCCTTGGCACACAGCACAGCACTTCAAATCTGTGGATATGGTGTTCTCTGGCTTAGATGTGGTGGTGTTTGTCGTGCTACCTATGTATACCTCATTATGTCAGTTCCTGGGTTGGTTGATAATTGCCATTTTTGCAAATAAATAATGACCATGCCGTACATTCTTTACAAGCCAAATGACATCCACACAAACAAGTCAAAATAACCTGATAAACACCAAGTGGTTGCATATATAGTCAATAGCGGGGTAGTCCCCATACTCTATGCCACCTTTTGAGGCAATGTTGCACCCTAGCTGCCATGAACTCTCCTCTGAACCATTTGAAATTACCCTCCTCAACTACCTTGTCTGGCAGCTCTCTGTTACCTGCTAGCTCCTTTGCTGATCCACACCCACACCCTCCATCTCTGTATCAACTACTTCCTACATGATGTCAGCAAGCCCCTGCCTCCTGCCTCTGCCAGGCCAGAAACGCCTTCACCATTGCTCTCTCCTCCTACTAAGTTAAGATAGAAAACAATATTAACAGCTCCTAACTGTGATTGACATTGAAAGCTTTCATCACATTTAATGATGAATACCTTTGAAGTCAAAATAAAAATAAAGAAAACAAAATCAAATAATGAAGCCAGGTCGAATCATGGACATTGCTCAAGAACATGAAAATGACACTAATAGCCTCAAGGAAAAAAACAAATAACTAAAAAAAATGGAAATCAAATAATATTGCAAAGTCTAAACACATACATTGCACATGAAAAATGAAAATGAAATTAAATACCTTAAAAAACAAATAATCAACAAAGATTACAAAACACACGCAAGACAATGCACTTATTTATTATGTCTGCATTTATATGCCCGAAAGTATCTTGGTGCTAGAAGTAGTAAAAGACAAGGCTGAACAAGGCTGTAAAAGAAGGGACCTAACAGATGAAATATGTGTCCAACCGTCTCTTGAACTTTTAGTATCCTGAGATGCAGCTTCAGCATAAATATTTAGCATTCCATTGGATAGATGGTAAAGCTTTGAGTTTGAAGCATGCAACCATGAACAGCTGGGAAGCCTTTGACCTCAGGGATCTTACTAAGGCATGATGTACTAAAATGTTGGCTTGAAAGAAGGGCTCTTACTGTAAAATCCCAGATACCATACATGATTCCTTAAATTGAGCATGTTGTTCACTGGAATTCAACTGAGCAAGCGATGAGCCATGACCTAAATAGATGGATATACAAAGGTCTAAGGGCCTCATTACGAGTTTGGGAGTCTGCCAACTCATGATGGCAGTTGGACCACTGCACTCCTGGTGGTCCAGCCTCCAGATTACACCACCACCGGGATCATGGATCCAGACAGGGTGGTGGCAGTCAGAGTGGTGGTCAGCCACGGCGGTGCTCATGGCAGCACTGACGTGCTGATAACAAGTCCACTTTCAGCCATCCTTTCCATGGCGGTTTAACTGTCATGGAAAGGCTGGTGGAAAGCTAGTGCTGGGGGCCACAAGGGGGCCCCTGCACTGCCCATGGAATGAGGAGTGCAGGGTACACCCTGCCAGCACCCTTGAAATTTGCACTGTCTGCTCTGCAGACAGTGCGCATTCTGAGGGTGCTGTTGTGTGATGTCATTGGCCTCGGCTCTCTCAAGAGAGCCGAGGCCAATGCCCTGGAACTGTTTTTGTAAACATTTTGTGCCTGATTATGACCTTTGCGGATGGGATACTCCGTCACAAACATGATGGATATCCCGCCCGCCATTTTACAAGCTCCATAAGATATAATGGAACTTGTAATACACAGGACGGGATATCCGTCACATTTGTGACAGAGTATCCCATCCTCCAAGGTCGTAATCAGGCCCTATGTAATGTTCAAAAGTTATGTTTTTTAAATATTTATTCAAATATATTTTATTATATTACTTTTAAGTATGTTTTTTTTAAATTGGGGGGATAGTCTTCCTCAGTTTCTCGATTGTTTCTTACTTTGAAGTGGAAATCATAAATTTGAGCCCTCCAAAATCCAATTCTTTCTCTACTGTTGCTCAGGTTGGAGTGAAAATAATGAATCTGACCCATGCTAAGTCCAACTTTCCCTACTGTTGTTTATTTTGGAGGCTAACACGGTCCCTACTCTTCCTCAGCTTGGAGCGACAATGGTAAAATTCAACCCCTGGGTTTTCCAACACTTACCTTAGAGTTAATCATGTTAGACTTGGAATAGTAAATTAAACTCTCCTAAAGTCCAACACTTTCCCTACTGCCACTTCTGTTGGAGTGAGAATAGTAAATCTGATCCCTCCTCTTGCTCACGTTGGACTGGGGACAGTAAATTTGGCCCTTTAAATTCCAACACTTTCCTTATGGTTTCTTATGCTATAGTAAGAATATTACCTTTGACCCCACCAAAGCTCAACAATTTCTGTGATTTTGTTTACGGTGGAGTAGAAATAGTACATCTGACTCCTTCAAAGTCCAATGCGTTCCTACAGTTTTTTGCTGTGGAGAGTGGAAATAGTAAATTAGACTTCCACAAATGTAATTTTTTAAGGTGATTTTTCCTGATTTTAATATTGTAAGATTTGTTTGTAATTCAATTCTAAAAGTAATTTTTAATTTCTTTTTGAACTAAAATCTGAGCCTAACTATAATGTCCCTGTAACCTTTGTTTTTTAGTAAAAAATATATATATTTTTTTTTCACTAAAAATACTGAGGTTACAGGGACATTATAGTTAGGTTTAGATTATATATATATATATATATATATATATATATATATATATATATATAAATATATATATATATATATATGTATATACATGTATATATATATATTCACTAAAAAACAAAGATTAAAGGGGCGTTATAGTTAGATTCAGATTTTACATGCACAAAACCATAGACAATCAGCTTATTGTTAGAGTTATTTCAAGTAACTGTAACTCGTGCGCTAAGGTAACTATAACTCGTGCCCTCGCCATGCCCAGTTTTCTCATCAGTAATTTTACTCCAAATGATACAGTGTATTATCAGTGATGTCATAGAAGATGCCATGAGTGATGTAGTATCTGGGGTAATTAGAGCAGTGCATGGCAAGGGCACGAGTTACAGTTACCTTAGGGTGCAAGTTATAATTACTTGAGCTAACTATAAATATAACTTCTCAATTTCTGTGGTCTTGTGCTAGTAAATTCAGAACCTAACTATAACGTCCCTGTAACCATTGTTTTTAAGTGAATTTCTATGTTTTTTAAATTTTATTTCCTAACTATAACATCACTGTAACCTTTGTTTTTTTAAGTGAATTTCTGTTTTTTTATCATAAAGTAATTTTAATTCCGTTAATACAACCACCGCCTCCCACAGCCCTCGATGGGGTTGGCCGCAGGACTTGGCCTGTGGCCAGGCCTTGCGCCCAACTCCCTACAGCCACTAAACCTTGAGTCATGCACAGTGCCCGGTAGCGGTTAGCTGCTAGGCCTCGCCTGTGGCTAGGCCCTGCAGCCTACTCCCTATCTGTATCCAACCCCATGCCATTCACAGCCTTTGGCTGTGCACTCCAGGAGTTGGCCGCAGGCCTTGCTGGTGACCCCATATACATTAAGCAGCGTCTCAAGAAGTACGGTTTTTAACACTGAATTATATACTAGCTTCATGACAACATAACATAGAGGGAATAATGTATGGAGGAACAGCACTGCATGCATTTCCTACGAAAATTTAAAGTGAACGGAAAGGTTGTGATGGAAAGAATAAGGGTTGTTAAATGTCTGTAGGAGGCTGGCCTGGTTTGTAGTGGGTGCCTATGGTACTTACACTTGAACCAGGTCCAGTCATCCTTTATTAGAGAAATGTAGGCAGTATCTAGAAGCCAGGCTCTCTAGGGGTAGCTGTAGCTGAGCAGCCAAGGCTTGTCTAGGAGACATGCAAAGCTCATGCTCCAGGAACTCTACAAACTGCAACAAAGAAGCAAAGACGACTTCTGCAACACTGTATTCTCAGCTCCTGCCAGCAACTGCAACTGTTTCACAGTTGTGCATCCTCAGAGGACAGACTGTCTTCATCCTGCACCTATAAACATATAAGGGGTCAGAATACGGATATCCTGACACGTGGAGGTGACCCTTAGGGAACCGTTGAGGGCAAAAATTGCTCTTTTTTTCAGCAGATTCTCAAACCCACCTCGAATACTCCTCAAATTCAGGGAAGAAGCAATCCCCTGATTGGCTGGCCGTAGCCTGACAGAAATAATAATGTGTGCGTAAAAAAAACATTACATTTTACTGAAAAGAACAAAGGTTAATAGAACGTTATAGTTAGGTTGAAGTTTTACCCATCAAAACTGTAGAAATTCAACAGTTATAGTTGTACTTATAGTTATACTTATCTAAAGAAACTATAACTCATGTTGGAAAGCAATTTTGGCTCCTAAATTCAGAAAAGTCTTATTAGTTGTGGAGGGGTCAACCAGTTTGGCTGGCACCACTGATAACTCTGCAAAACCAACAACCTTCCACTAAAATAGAAACATTTAACTATGTTAAAATTTAAAAAAAGCTAATTATCAGAACACTAACAAACTAAAGCAATCTACGTAATTAATTGTAAATTATATAATAAATTATTAATGAAAATAATTAATATTCAATTTAAACTATTTGTTCTTTAAATAACTTCCTACCCTTTCCCCCTATGAAACTAGCAACCTGCTACTAAAATATCACTTGCAAGCAAAAATCTAAACATTTATCTACAATGGAACATCAAGAACATCCAACAGTTAAAAGCAACTTGAAAAATGAATAATCAGTTACATAATTAATGAACAATTAAACATGAATTACCATTAATATATAATTATTAGTAATTTAAAAAACTCCCAATCCTGTTTTCCAACAAAAACCTACAACCCGCTAATACAAATAAAATAAATTAAACTAATATTATTTAACAACTAAGCAATCTAAATAATTATAAATGAAGTAAACATTTTTGTTACAATACAATATTTAACTAGCAATAATGATAAATTGATTATAATTTAAACTACTTTCCACTGTATTCCCCTACAAACCCAGCAACACACTACTACATTATAAATGTCTAGCTCAAATTAAAAAAACTATAAATTAAACATTTTACACTACAAAATAGATTACAAAAACATAATAATTATACTAACAATAATAGTACCTAAAATAATATTATACCTAATATAGATGAAATTCCACAAAAACAGTACTTTATATTTATGAAAACTATAATATTTCAAACTATATTATATACCAAAAACAATATTCTTAACAATGATATTCTGTGGCACAATATTTCTGCACTAGTGATATTTTTGTCACAATATTTTTGTATGCCAATATTTAAAACTGAATATTTTGTCCAAATACTCTGAAGGTGACTATTTGAAACCAATGTACTCTTCTGGTAAGTTTCTTTTACCAAAACCTATCTTTGCCAAATTTGGCAAAAATATGCTTATATTTACCAACTGCTCTGAGGGGCGACCAGTATGCGTCAGGGGTAGGAGAAGGAAGGACATCTGGTGTGGGGAGGGCGATTTGGCCCAGCTGGGAGGCGCACTGTCTGTCCCCCCAGTCAGTGGCAAAATGCAAACTGATGTGCCCCCCTGCAAAATGCGATAAGGGACCCCTGAGTTTCCCATATCTCACAAATATTCATTGGCCTTGAAGTGAATGGGGGACCTCTGAGGGGTTGGGAGTTCCCTGAAAGGTTGGGATGCCCACTGCCCTGCAGAGGTTGCAAAACCTAGTGTTACAACCTTGCCTCCCATGGTGCTGGAGAGAGTGTGTAAGTGACAGGCTGTAATTTTGATTGTGACCCATGCCCTCTCCAACTGTGATTTTAGCTGATAATTTTAGGTAGAAAAACACACGGCAACTCGTAGTATGCGTGAGCCGTATTCCCCCACAGGAATACCACTCTGTTATACTTGAAATGAGGACTTTGACATTCATAATTGTTTTTGGCAATGCTTGCCGTGTTTGTTCATTTGCGCTGAAGAAAGACAAGACAAGTCATAGAATGTGTTGAATTATTTAATGAAAAGCAAGGATCTAAAAACGAGGGTCCTTATTTCACTCAGCTAAGCTATTCGAGGCAAAAATTGTGCACTCGTTAATTTCTGAACTCTGATTGCACTGGGTGAGGTAACTGCATGGTGCACAAATTCCACACTATTTCTGTGTTTTGCTGCTTGGAAAAGAAAACAATCGGGGACAAAAAAAGTGGAAAGAGAATGTAAAGAAACATAAACAAATAATTAAAACCCCCTGGGTTTATACCTTCACAGGACAAACCAATCTCGGGTCTAATGACCAAAAAAAGAAATAAAACTGTATCATAAACCTTTATTAAACTCAATCTCGATGCCAAATGCAAAGCATTGAAGAAATTCAACAAAACTGGTCTTTCACGTCGTTTTGCTATTTCACAACATCCCAAAACATACATGAGGACAGTAACAAACCCAAGTAGAGATTATTCACCATTACAAGAAGTGGCGCTCTTCCGCCAATGCCTCTGCTTAGAAAAATGAACTTTCAGCCTGAGCTAAGTGTGCGTGCAGCCAGACAGAGGATCTATCCCATGCCCTTGACAAGCCCACAATTCAAATCTATCCTAGGAAATATGATGAAAAGCATCACAACCAAAGCAGAAACTGGACTGAAGATGAGATTGTATTCTACTTGCTTAGGCCCTGATTACAGGTTTAGGTGCTATTTATTGCACCTGTTAAATAACGATACTATGGGGAAAGGTATTTATAGGGTGCGATAAATAACACCTATTACAACTTTGTGGGGTATAAGGTGCAGATTTTGGTGTTTGTTGTGAAAGGTGTTTGTTGTGAAGGAGCAGAATTCTAAAACTCACAGTGAAGTTAGCCAATGGCTGAAGTGGGCTGACCCGTTGCACCATGCTCTGTGCTGTAGTGGCCAGAATGAAAAAGCGAATGACACAATAACAGACAAATGGTTCGAAAGGGCTATTATGCATATAAATATAGAAAAATAGGAGGTGCTTGGATAATGCCTCATAACAAAATCTTCTCCACAGCTGTTTTCAGACGAGATAGCAGTGTAATAGACAGATGCCACCCGTAATTCATAAGAATTTAAGTGTCCCCAGTTCACTTGAACACTACCTACATGGCATTTAAGGTAATGAATATACTATAGTACCACACATTTGAGTTTCATATCCCACTTAATCTCCTAAATCTTCAATAGGAACAGCCTGGTAAATGATGTGATATGTATTGCACCTGATAAAATCTGACTCTGCCAAGTTTGAATTTATGGGGTGAATAAATACCACCCAATCATGGCTTTTTGTGGAATAGCATGCAAATGTTGCTGCTTGCCACACCAGAATCTTATGTTCCCATTACTAGCAGGCATTTCCCCCTGATAATTATTGGCAGGTTTGACCTCACAATATTTAGCACATTAAGGGCCTCGTATAGAACCTATGCATCAATTATAGCGTTACTTGCGGCCATCATGGCTGTATTTAGAGGATGCTCATTATTTTTGGGGGAACACTCGTGGTAATACTCTTACAGCCTATAAATACAAAATCCTAAATCGGATGAATTTTATATTCAGACACCTATGTGGACATGAACCTATGCAGGACAATGTCAAGCCGAGAGTCTTCTCTGAAGGCTTTCCGGCCATTATCCTGCCGGCCAAAGACCGAGTCACAGCAATGTGACATTCTGCCCAGGTTTCCGGAGGCAATCTGGTTTTGTTATGCCTTCATATGAGGATCTTCAGTGATGCCAAAGAGAGGGATCAGAGTGGATTCCAACTATGTTAGCTATTTTTATGCCAGGACCCATCCTGAATGTGTCCTACTGCAGCGTGCTGACACAAGGAAACACGAGCCCGCACATATTGAGTATATTTTGTTAGGGGCTGCATCCCCGAGTAGACTTAGGGGGAAGGAGTCCCTTTTCCCCACCAGACTCCAGCTCCAAATGCTTTACTCTAAGTACAAGCAATACTTTCCTTTTGTTAAAGTCGTGGCCTGTCTAGGAGTAAGTGCTGGAAGACAAATGCACTCCACTGGACGCTGGTACTTCTCTCTGTAGATTCCTTCTGCCTCTTTACAATTTTGCCAAGAGATAAACTAAATTGTTATTTTCTCAAGCGTTATGTGTATTACAATTATGAATGTATGCATAAGTAATGTTTTACAGCACGCAATACAAAGTGAATTTCTTTGATGAACTTAACATTAGGTGCACATTAGTGACCAACTCAATGGTACTTTTTTACTCAACTTAGATGAACGAAAAAGTGAGTTTAAACCTACAAGGATTTAAGTGTATTCCTTTCAGTGTTATCACCAGGTGTTTTCAGAGTTTGCATAATCTACCGAGTTATTGTACCACAATTTGATCCTGTGACTCACTGGTTGCACAAGCATCTCTAAAATAAAGGTTCAGACCCACAAAATTGTCTCATTGGGATGCAGACATGTAGCCTACAAACTATACCTAACGTTCTACGGTTGGTTAACTATCTGAACTATTTTTGAGTTGTGACTAGGGATACCAAGCATATCTTCATTAAGGGTGTCACCACCAAAGCCGTCTTACCAGTTTTGTACTCTGAGACTAGTTGAACACTTATAGGGCTAAATCTCAAGGGGGGAGTCATTTCTGAGGCAATCAAAATCTCAGTTTGTGGTTGAATTGGAAATGATGAGATGTAGGAGCATCTCACGCCTGATTTTCCCTCTACTTGGTGAAATCTCCGGGTGGGAAAAGGGCTGAAACTGGGAATCAGCACAGGAAGTGGGGGTGGTACTCCTAATTCAAACAGTAATTCTTCATTTCTTAGAGCATACTCATAAGACAACTTGGAATGCTGCAGTAGTCCATCATCCCGAAATTATCAGCACTGGAAGTATTAATATTGGGTACGGGAAAACGGGTGCGAAATGTCAGTGTTTTTTTGTAATGGCGCCCTTAAATGTCTACAACATGTGACTTAATGCTACAAGCCACTTAAAATGGCCTGATTATTACCAGTATAGTAATGCAAAACATATTTTTTCTCTTACAGTTTTCTTTATTGCCCATTTCCCAGGGGCAAAGTTGGTAAAAAATAATTTCTCTGTACTGGTAGAACATAGACTGACTGGCATTGATGCTCCTCATGACTAGCCCTACTGATTCAACTTCCTTTCTGCTACTGCCCCCACTCCAAAATGCGTGGGATTCCTCAGCAAACATTTTACATTTTCTGCACTTCCGATATTGATACCTGATTACCTTCCCAAAATGAGAAATATGTGGAACTTCTGTGTATAGCATTGCCTCAAATGTTTGCTTATTTTGCACCAAATATTCTCACGCATAAGTACGCCACTTGCACATTTTGTCTATATTTTCTGACCCGTCACTCGTTATATTAAAGTTACCTAAACTATCCCATGATTCCTTATTGGTCAGTTAATCGTATGTTTGCACTCTGTCCAATAAAACTAATATCCCAAATCTATGAATTCTAATATTTCTCCGTTATCATATTGTTGATTGGTTCGTCTTACGTTGTCATCATCAGGCTTGTCAGGTAACAATATTATTGCAGCTTCTACTCTAGTGAGTATCTTCATTGTTCTTGTCCTGGGAAAGTCATTCTCACACACATTACCAATAAAATGTTGCATTAGCAAGAACATCACCTCCTAGCAGTCGGTTCACACAACAAGCTTCTGTTATGAGCACATTTAAACAATATAATAGACATTCAAAGTTTAACTTCTCTGGTCAGCAATTTTATTAAATGCTAAGAAATACAGCCTCTACAGGAGGCCTGGCAAATAGGAGCAAAAAACCTCACACATCCATGAGGATGTCATGCTTCATCATCGGTACAGCTCCTCGTCAGACCGGCACTGCAATGTCTGACGGGCACCACCCCAAATGGGGGGGCTCTTTGCCGGAGATCTTTTACAATAATGGTGCCATGACCCCAGGAGTGAGTAGGCAAAAGAGGAGATCAAAAGGAAATGGTTAAAATTGGCTCTCAAAACCCCCAACGGGTAAAAGATTTATTAGACCAGGTGGAAGGTAGGGACCAAGATTAAAAAATATATATAGTCAAGAGAGTGAAACAGAGCTAATGGTCAATCACTCTATATCAGAAGAAATAAATGGGAGGGAGGTTGGACAGTTTCCAAGCCAACCCTTTCATGGGTCAACATGTTTCGCATCCTAGTGGCCCATATGGGTCCAGTGATGCTTCGTCAGGACCTAGATGACTACGTGTATCTCCTAATCGAAAAGGCCAAGTGTGCTTTCTTAATTAAAGTATATAGGTTACTCTTAACCAGAGAGTTTTCGGGAAAAATAACCAGTCACTTACATCAGTAGGGAACCAGTAATTCCTAACTGTTGCCCATCCCCATTAAGGGAGTGCGCTCCCTAGGACCACGAGAACCAATGGTCAGGCGCAAGTTAAGTTTTTAAGTGCTGCCGTAACCGTCGAGGCACCTACCCGGGTCTGTGGATCCTGAATGGTGCTAGGGAGTCATCTAGGTCCTGACGAAGCATCACTGGACCCATATGGGCCACTAGGATGCGAAACATGTTGACCCATGAAAGGGTTGGCTTGGAAACTGTCCAACCTCCCTCCCATTTATTTCTTCTGATATAGAGTGATTGACCATTAGCTCTGTTTCACTCTCTTGACTATATATATTTTTTAATCTTGGTCCCTACCTTCCACCTGGTCTAATAAATCTTTTACCCGTTGGAGGTTTTGAGAGCCAATTTTAACCATTTCATTTTGATCTCCTCTTTTGCCTACTCACTCCTGGGGTCATGGCACCATTATTGTAAAAGATCTCCTGCAAAGAGCCCCCCCATTTGGGGTGGTGCCCGTCAGACATTGCAGTGCCGGTCTGACGAGGAGCTGTACCGATGATGAAGCATGACATCCTCATGGATGTGTGAGGTTTTTTGCTCCTAAATTTTAGGACCCCCCCATGTGTTCCTTTCTTTCTACTTGGAACAGTGTATCATATATTTTTCACAGGTTGTTTGGGAAGATATACACTGGACCACAATCCCTCCCTATCCCTCTCTTTTTTTGGGCCTGGCAAATAGGCCAAGACACTCGCTAAATTAAGGCCTACAATTAATAAAGCTAAAGCATATTTCATAACCCTCAATATGACATATTACTGCATTAGTCTAACATGTATTCAATATTTCATAAGTACTAATCATTGATTAGTACTTTTCTTTAACATTGGTGTCCATTCTTCGTAATCACATTTTCAAATGTGTGCATTATTTTTCTATGCTATTAAAATTTCTACATCAATGTATTATTCAAAACACATAAACACTAATTAATAATATTTATTAAAACACCTGCACTAGCAGTGCTGAACTCAGTGCCGCCGTGGCTGACCATGACTCTGACCGCCATCAGCCTGTTGGGAACCGTGTTCTTGGTGGGGGCAGGGGTCCCCTGGTGGTCTGATCGCCAGGGTCATAGTGTGGCAGTCAGACCACCTGCAGTGCAGTAGTCCGACTGCCACCACAAGTCTGACAGTCCTTGAACCATCAGACTAGTGATAAGGCCCTTAGGCTTTTAGTTAGTAAAATAAACTAAGATAGCCTTCTTAGCTTAGCTATTGGGGAGAGAAAAAAATCCAGCAGCAGATCTCCTAGTATGGTTGATGCCCCAGTAACCCCCACGGCCCCTCCACCTTTCACTCCTTGGCTCACTCGCTCTGTTCTTATCACTTAGTAGTTGCTGCTGCTGGAAAGTTCTCTCACTTCTGCACACTGTATGTAACACGAGAGAAGTAGCATAACTGTTTCAGAAAGAAAGTATCACAGTACATTGACTTTAAGAGGTTGTTTAATATTCAGATCAACATATTTCTAAGGCTTTAGTACATTAAAAACTTTATAAAAGGGAAGAAATCATAATTATTGTTTAGGTATTTGATAAAGCATACACTGACCTGAAAGGATAGACCTTTCAAGCTTGAGCCGCTCCACCTAGAATAGCAGTCTGAGCCTGTGTGTGTGCGCACACACACAACTGAAGACACACTCCACTAAGTTTACTGTGTCGCAGGATGTGTCCATGTTTCTGGTGTAGTGATGTAAACCGCTGTGGCCCACCATTTTAGGCCCTATTGTTCTAACTCAGAGCTTTGAATCTCACAAACTGAGCAATTCTGATGGGCCTCGTGTACACAGCCATTCCAGCGCACTTGCACAGTAATTCTCCCTACTCACTCTGAGCTTCTGGTGCTGTGCAGCAGCTGCAGGGCTGAACAACCTCAGACCCTTATACTGAAGGAAGAATACTGGTTGTAATGTGTGAAGTACTCTGGATTAGATTCACATGCTAGTTTATTAGATATTTAATACAAAAGCATGAGAGCCGATGTGTTTTGATCCCATGAGCTTTTTCAAGGCGCAAAGAAAATGTTTTATTGTTGTGTACCTGTGTCAGTGTTTTAAAAGAGATATGATAAACCCGGAAAAATACGTTCTGCTTCTTGGCACAGGAATAGCGTCAACAAGAGTAGATTGATTATTTTATACATTACACTATACATCTGCATGTGTGTTCACTCTTTGAAAGCCTTAGATTCAAATGAAATATTTCAAAGGAAACTTTCATGTATAACATGTTGTGGATTATTACCTTTTAAAGCAATAGCTACAAAGTTTATCAGCCTGGCAATATTAACAACTAATTTACAAAGTAATGCCATATTTAGAAAAAAAGAGTTAGAAATGTTACAATTGTAGGTTCAATAAAGCTGGTTGGCGAGAACTTGAGAGAACACATATTGAGTCTGCTATGCAGAATACATTGCAATGTCCATGTTGCATTATCATAGTACAATAGTGCAAACTGATCTAGTTATAGGAGGTTTTGTAATCCTGTTTTACAAGTTTGTAAAGAGATCTCCTTCGGTGCCGTCTGTCGTCTAAGAATCTGTACCATGCATGTGTATCATTCATTTTCCAAAGGAAACCATTTTGGAATTATATAACTTATGATTTATTCATGTCGTCTCTTGATTAGTTCCTTTGAGGGGAAGAAGAGTACCATATTGAAAGTACATGAATAAG